>NC_057412.1:31081716-32501154 GCF_019320065.1 Cervus canadensis
ACTCTGACATCCATACATGACTACAGGAAAAACCATAGCTTTGATTATACGGACCTTTGTTGGCAGAGTAATGTCTCTGCTCTTTAATATGCTGTCTAGGTTAGTCATAGTTTTTCTTCCAAGGAGCAAGCATCCTTTAATTTCATGGCTGCAGTCACTATCTGCAGTGATCTTGGAACCCAAGAAAATAAAGTCTTTCACTGTTTCCATTGTCTCCCCATCAATTTTTCATGAAATTACAGGACCAGATGCCGTGATCTTAGTTTTTTTGGTCATTATATAATGACCTCTTTATCTCTTATTCCAGTTTTTACCTGAAAGTCTACTTTGTCTGATATATGTATAACTACTCCAGCCACTTTTTGATTTTCATTTGCATGGAATATCTTTTTTCATTCCTTTATTTACAGTCCATGTGTCCTTACTTCTGAAGTGAGTCTGTTGTAGACAGCATTATAGACATGTCTTTTGAAAAAAAAAATTCTGTGGCTTTATGTCTTTTCATTGGAGAGACAGTCAATTTGTATTTAAGATAATTACTAATAGATACATAGTGATTGCCATTTTGTTGTTTTCTGGCTCTTTTGTAGTGCCTCTATTTCTTCTTCTCCTTTCTGGTTTGATGATTTTTTGTCATGGTATTCTTAGATTGTGTATATACTCTAGTTCTTTGTTTTGTCATTACCTTGAGGTTTTCAGGGAACAACTTATATTTATAACAAGCTAATTTAAGTTCATAACAATCTACATTTCAGTACATTCAAAAGCATTACATTTAATAATACAAAGTCAGACATATATGATACATATATTATGATTCCACTTATGTGAATTTCTGAGAGTCAAAACCACAGTGACAGACAACTAGCTAATTAGTATTTTTGCAGGGATGAGGTTGGGGAGGGAACATTTTTAAGTCATTGGAATATACTATATTGCTGTGGTCCCCAACCATTTTAACACCAGGGACCAATTTCATGGAACACAAGTTTTCTATGGACTGGGGTGGGGGGATGGCTTTGGGATAATTCACATGGATTACATTTATCATGTACTTTATTTCTATTGTTATTACATTAGCTCCACTTCAGATCACCAGGCACTAGATTCTGGAGGTTGGGGATCTCTACTATATTATAACTGTTTTTATAATTATATGCTTCCACTTGTCAGTAATTTCAAATCATACATGTAAAATTGGTGAACTTTATTATGTATAAATTGTATCTCAAAGAAGCTAATAAAAATATTAGTGATAGCATAGAATATATGATAAGTCATGCTGGAATGAATTTTATCCATGGGGGGAAATATAATTTTCCTATATCATACCATGTTCAAAAATGAATTTTAGGTAGATTAAAGAAAAAGAGATAATATACTAGGGAAAATAATCCAGAGTACTTTTATTTTATGCCAAAAATTTTAATGAAAGAGTTGGAGAGCAAAGTGAAAGTGAGAGTTATAGAAATGTAATAAAAGATATGAATAGAATGTTGAAAGAGCCCTTACCTAGGCAGGTTGATAAGAAGTCTAGGGGTCCCCAAGGAGAGAGACATCTGGAATACTCAAGGAGGAAGAAAGGACAAACTTTTTACTTTTTTTCCCCTACATTCCTTAGGATTATATAACAATAATGTATCCTGCCTGAGGACAGTCTCTGGATTAAACCCTCTGGCTAATTCTGTTATTTTAAAACATAAATTATGAGAGTAGGTCTGGTCTTTACAAGGATGCATCCTGCCTGAGGACAGTCACTGGATTAAACCACTGGCTTATTCTGTTATCTTAAAATGTAAATTATGGGAGTAGGTCTGATGAGGTCTTTACAACCTCCAGACATTCTTTGGATTCATTGGAGAGTATATAACTCCATTGCTAACACTAGCAAGTGGGTACTCTTTCTACTCCCTTCTGATGTCTATGTCAGAAGCCTTCTCTATCTCTTTTATACTTTAATAAAACTTTATTACACAAAAGCTCTGAGCGTTCCAGCCTGTCTCTGGCCTTGGATTGAATTCTTCCCCTCCAGAGGCCAAGAACCCCGACATCTTTGCTTGATTCAGCAACACCTTTCAATGTGACAAATATATCACTATCATTTTTATGTCAACTATTAATAAATAGATATATATTATGTTTCTTATGTATTATTTTATAATATATGATATATCTACATGTAAGAGTTTTAAAAAGGAATAAAAGGAGGCAAATGTGCAAGCAGATAGAACATTTGAAAGCAGCAGTAACAGTTGTTAAGCATAGGCCCATCCATAGCCAAAGATAATTAATCCTTCTTGAAGTGCAATAAATAATTATAGAGCCCTATCCTACTACAAGTAACTACAATTTTCAGCAGATGTCTGAAAGCAAAACAGATTTTTCTGGGACAAACTGTAGTTTTCAGCTGTCACCAGAGCAATATTTGCAGTCAGACATCACACTTTCTTTCATGGACAAATGGTATCTGTGGTTCTTCCTTTTGAGTCTGGGAAAGGGCTTGAGATTACTCCAAACCAAACAGTCTCTTGGAAGCCCTACTGTGTAAATTCTGAGGCAAAGTCATTTCAAGGCCACAACTTCCTCTTGGCCACTCTTGGTACACATGCTTTGAAGCTTGAGTCTCCATGTAACAAGTCTCAACTGCCTTGAAAATGCTATGTTGGAAAATTACATAGAAGTAAAAAAGACATCTAAGGACTCCTGGCCATTCTCATGCTAGGGCAAGACTTCCTGGCAGAAGAATCCCAGCCAAGGTACTGGCTTGTGAGTAAATGAGATTTCAGGTGATTCCAGACTGTAGGCTTCAAGCTTTCCCAGCTCAGGTTCTGCTGACGCACCAGACCAGGCCCCAGATTGATGAAGAAAATAATTGTCATTTTACATGACTGAGTTTAAGGGTTTTGTATGCAGCATTAGATATCCATAACATTTGTCTAAAAGCATAAAGTGGGTTGAAAATGGAAATGGAAATACAATCATCAAGTGGGGAAAGACAGTAAGTTTGTTTTTAAAATGACTTTCATGAAGGAGTAGGCAATTCACGTCTGTGTCTTCAGACAAGATGTAGAATGCAGAATAGAAGCTTAGATAAAACATCTAGAGAGCTTGTAGAGTTGGAAGACATTAGCAGAAAAGTGATCTCTCTGATGAAGGTATAGGTACTGCATCTTTGTGTTTCCAAGAATCTGATAACTTCTGATTCAGAGTATCTGAAAAAAAAAAAAAAAAAAAAATGGAAAGGGTAAGGAGTCAAGTTCTGGGACAGCTCTGTCTATTCAATTATTTGAGGAAAATGGTATCATTCCTGGAGTTTACCCAGTGGAATTCTTTCAAGAATTGACTAATGGTCACCTCTCACTGTTGCGTAACCAGGGTACATGGCTATCATGTAACTGGACAAAATGCAGCTATAAACCAACTATGCTTCTATTAGTAAAGAAGAAAGAGAAAATAGATATCGAATAGTTAATACGTTGTCTGCCAAATTTGGTGAGAGGAATACTAAAGTCTAGAACTCCTGGAAACAGAAGAAGCCCAAAAGGGAACAGGGTAGCCACAAGTCTTCCAACTCCAACCAAGTTCTGATGATTCTGTTTGAAATTCTGAATACAGTGTGCTGCACAGCTCTACCCTGGAATTTTCAGACTCGAGATAAGAGGAATTCAGATAATTCCTGGGTATCTGTTACCTTGAAATTGAAAAGGTCCAAAAACACCAGGCCAACCCCCTGTGAGCCTTCTAGTTATCCCAGGGTTGTATCCTGCCACAGTGGAGATGCTCATGAGAAAATGACAGCAGTTGAAGTTTAAGGTGCCAAATTCTTAATCTGTCCATTACTCTTAACTCAATACTCCACTTCCTTATTTACACTAAACGCTAAACTTTTGCAAAGAACTTGTCTATGTGGAAGGTTTCAGATTTGCAAAAAGAAATATAATGATCCTTGGCAAAGATTATGGAAAATAAAATGTGAAAATGGACTTAGTATACAAAAGATATTTGTGAACATAGAGAAACGTGCTACAGAGAATACTAACCTAATAGATTATTAGAGATTTGGAGTACACAGTTGCTGTTATAGTAAGTACACTGAAGTAATGAAACATCTCAGTGAAACAAAATAGCATAGTGAAATACAAGAATTGGAGGAAAAGTGAGACAATGCAAAGAAATGAAAAGTTAGGTGACAGAATTAATATCTATTTATAAAGGAGAAAAGTGTCATTATAGAAGTAAAAGTTACATTGGGCATAAAAATTATCATCTTAAAATAGGGAAATGGGATTTCCTGGTGGCACAAATGGTAAAAAAAAAATCCACCTGCAATGTGGGAGACCTGGGTTCCAACCCTGGGTTGAACCGGGAAGATCCCCTGGAGGAATGTATGGCAACTCACTCCAGTATTCTTGCCTGGAGAATCCCCATGGACAGAGGAGCCTGGTGAGCTGCAGTCCTTGGGGTCACAATGAGTCAGACACAAACTGAGTAACTAAGCCAAAGCCAAAATAGGGAGATAAAGGAGAGAAAATTAGGCCAAGTGAAATGTAAAAACATGTAAAAGGTTTTGAAAGAAAGTAATAACTGTATTATAGAGAAGATTTTCTAATGTACACATTATTGCTGACCCTTTTAAAGAAACAAAATGAATGGACTAGGATACATAAAAGCAGAAACAAACAGAAAACTTTTTCAAAGGTTCAGTTTAAAGAACTTGCATGAAGTAACTAAAAACTTGATGCTTCAAGCTAAAACCAGGTCAGTTAACACACGTACTTTAAAGAAATAATAAATAATCTTATGGTATTCAGGGGAAAGATTCAGTTTGTCTGTAAGCCAGAATAAATAAGGCTGGCTTGAGAACCCAATTGTTACAACAGACAAATCAGAAAAGGAAGTAGCATTGTTTCAAAATCATCAGGAAGGTAAAATGTTTTTCAAGAATTTTATATCAAGATAAACTCTTAATCAAATATGGAAGTAATAGAGAAATTTATAAACTCAAGAAATAGGATGCTAATAAGTCAATTTAGACAGCGAGCTTTAGCAAAGATGAATGGGGCAACTTGATAAAATTAGTGAATTTTCATCTTTATAAAAGCCAATTTAACTACACAACTCTAGTAATTAGGGTGACAGAATGTGAAAGGAGAAAAATGGGAACCATAGTGGTGATATGTAAATAATTATATAAACCAAAGCCTTGACTCTGCTGCTTACCAGCTCTGGGACCATGGTTTGATCCTTGTGCTGCTACTTCACATCTACATGAAGTTGGGTCATAGCATTTTAACCATCTATGGTTGTAGCATCATTAGACTAAAATGAGTCAGTATTTGCAGAGTACCTAGATCAGTGCTTGGCATATTTTATCCCCTGGAAATTACAGAATATTGTAATTACAGAAAATTGTAAAACAAAAATTACAGAATAATGCTTATGAGTTCAGTCTTTAAGATTGCCTTGGTTCAAATCTGAGGTCCACACCCAGTTCTTTCGAAAGAGAGTCTAAAATTTCAATTTTACCTTCTCTTACCCTCTTGGAGTCTCTGAAAGAGAAATACACTTAAACTCCCTCACCAATATGAATATACAATTTCTCCCCAGTTTGGAATAAATAAAGTGCCTACAGTAATTCTTTTGTAAACTGCATGCATGTATAAGGGCACTCTGGTTTAATAATGTAGAGATCTTTGTTCTGTATTACATTGAAAGCCCTCCTTCCAAAGCATTTACAATGTTCACTGTATCATTAAAGATCATATAATGTTCTCCTGGATGTACTATAATTTATTTTACTGAAACCCTTATTAAAAAAACTGTGAGAGCTTCAGTTTTCATCATTTTAAAGAATATTGTGAATAAGAATCTTGTAATGAAATTTTTAAGTCCATCCATCCATATTTGTTTTGAATAAATTATTAGAGTTGTCTCAAAGGTATTGCTTGACTATTGATAATTATTTTAAAAATATTATTCATAAAAATTATGTAAGTTTTGTTTAACTTAACACAGAGTCTCTGTTTATACCTCTGCCAACACCAATATCAGCGTTCACATTTAAGCTGAATCATTACTAGATTTTGCATATCATCTGTTAATAATGGGACTATATAGAATACATGTCAAGACATTGGAGTTGAGAATCAAAATCTTTTATATTCAAATCCTGGACTTGCCAATTTCTGGTAATGTGCCCTTATGCAAGTTCACCTCACTGAGACTCAATTTCTCTATCTGTGAAACAAGAAAATTACAGTGCCTTCCTGTATTTTTATAGTATCACTGATGTATTATATATAGGGTTGTTTGTGCACAGTACATGATTTATAATTGTACCTAATATAAATATATCCTAATGTGTGTGGATGTGTATATGAGTGTGTGTCTTATTTGTAGATAAAGAGCATCTTCATGTTTTTTACACTTTTTATTGAGATATGTGTCATAATCCTCTTTTCTTTCTCCCTCTTTCTCTATTTTTTTTTTTTTTCATGAAGGACTAGTAAATCAAACTGACATTCAAGAGACTGGCCTGCTCCCTGCCAGCTCTCAGTTTGCTGTGACTTCTTCCTGGTGGCTCCCAGGAAGACTGCTTTGGAATACCTCTGATTGTCAAGTAATGGTTGTCATTTCTACATCTGCACCTAGCCTGCCCTTTTCTCCATTTCTCACAGGCCGCTAACCCTGCTTCCTCCCTATAATTCTGCTTTCTCCTGGAGGGCAACTATGAGTGTGGCCTTGCTGTCTTCTTTCTCTCTGGTCCCATCTGTACTGTGACTAATGGAAATTAATCCATGTTCCTAGCAGGTGTATGTTATTATTTTCTAGCGTAGAGTTCAGATGCAGGTTTCTCTTCCAGGATTGGTTCATGATGAACTTGTATTCCTGTTCATACCTTACACAAAGTTAAACCAGGAAACATATCCAGACAATCAGTGTTTATAAATATTGGTTTTGTCAACTTATTTATGTCCTTTCCTCCCCAGGGAAACAATTAATTTGGAATGAATCCTTCAGATGTTTTTGGCTAGCTTCCAAGTGTTTAAAAATAGATAAAATTTGTGAAAACATGCTTAAGTTTGTGTCATGTTTGAGTCCAATTACATGTCCTCTGTTTAACTGAGCACTCTATTTAATGTAAATATTTTATTACTTTTGTTTTTCATGAACAGAACTAGAAAAAATGTTGTTTTGTTAGCGATTTAGTTCTCCATCCAAAAGTATTTCCAACTGAGGGAACAGTACACTATGAAACAAAATGTGGTTTTTAACAAATTGCTCATTAAGATCAGTTATTCTGTATTTTTGTGCTGAGTGGGAGACACAAATACTGAAACCTTATTTAAATATCACAACTATGATAAAAGTAATATAAATTACTTCTACTTACTTCTGTTTATATATTTTTTATCTTATTGTTTTAGAGGCTCTATATGCTTTATATAAAAAGGAAAAATCTTCAAATGTAAGAAAAATATAAATTCTGAGCTTTGGAGAATGTGTATTTATAATGGAATTTCTTTTGCACCTCTGAAAACCTAAATTGCTTCTCAGAGTCCTGCTTATCAAGTCAAATGTTTGTCAAAGCTAACTCTTTATGGTAATCCATTTGTATCTGAATAGAACAAGTAAAACCTATTGTCTGCCAGTACAATACTGTTATCCATTATTTTTGGTTATTTTTATTCCAACCTGGGCTTATGAAAACACATAATATAGTTAAGTTTCTCTATCCGGCTTCCCTAGTGGCTCAGACAGTAATCTTCCTGCAATGCAGGAGACCCAGGTTTGATCCTTGGGGCAGGAAGATCTCCTGGAGAAGGGATTGGCAGCCTATTCCAGTATTCTTGCCTGGAGGTTTCCATGGACAGAGGAGCCTGGTGGGTTACAGTGCATGGAGTTGCAAAGAGTCAGGCATGACTGACTAAGTACACACACACTGAAGAGGAAGGTTTACTATGTTCTGGCATTATTTTTAGTTCCTATTAATTTGACCTTCTTCATGAGCTCAAAGTATCACACCATCTCTCTGTCCTCCAAGCAAACCCTTTCCTTTTGGTTGGTTGTTACTAAATCAGTTGAGACATTTTACAAATTTTCTATCTATAAGTTTGGTCTATCAACCAATTGCAGTGGTATTACTCAGGAGCTTTTAAACATGCAGAATCAAATTCTTCATATCAGATTTAATGAGTCAAAAGACACTCAGCCAGAAGAACTGCTTGAATTGCAGCATGTACCTGGTAGGTGTCAAGAGAGTACCCCGGCATTGGATTATTATTATTTTTTTAAAATTTCTCCCATCCCCACCCTTTGCCTCTGGCAACCACCAACCTGTTCTTTGTATCTATGAACTTGTTTTGTTTTTTAAGTTCCACATATAAGAGAGATGATGTGGTATTTGTCTTTCTCTATCTGACTTATTTCACTTAGTAAAATGCTCATGAGCCATCCATGTTGTCACAAATAGCAGGATTTGATTTTTTGTGGCTGAATAACAATACATTGTGTGTATTTATATATGCCCTGCTATATATATATAAATAAACACACACAGACACACACCACGGTTTCTTTATCTATTCATCTATTGATGGACACTTGGGTTATTTCCATATCTTATTGGAAGTAATGTTGCAATGAACATGGTAGAGCCTATATTTTTTTGTTAGTGTTTTTATTTTCCTCAAGACTTCCCTGGTGGCTCAGATGGTAAAGTTTCTGCCTACAATACAGGAGACCCGGGTTTGATCCCTGGGTGGGGAAGATCCTCTGGAGAAGGAAATGGCAACCCACTCCAGTACTCTTGCCTGGAAAATCCCATGGGAGGAGCCTGGTAGGCTACAGTCCATGGGATCACAAAGAGTCAGACATGACTGAGTGACTTGACTTCACTTTACTGCACTTTTATTTTCCTCAGATAAATACCCAGGAGTGGAATTGCTGAATCATATGGTAGTTCTATTTTTAGTTGTTTGAGGAACCTCCTTACTTTTTTCATAGTGCACCAGTTTCCATTCTCACCAGCAGTGCACCAGAGTGTCCTTTTCTCTACATTCTTGCCAGCACATACTTCTTGACTTTTTGATAGCCATTCTAACAGGTGTGAGGTGATATAGTTTTGATTTGCATTTCTAATGATTGCTAATGTTGAGCAGCTTTTCAAAACCTATTGGCCATCTGTTTGTCTTCTTTGGAAAAAGCCCATTCAGATTGTATGCTCATTTTCAAATTGAATCGTTTGGATTTTTGCTATTGAGTTGTTAGAGTTCCTTATACAGACAAACCTTGACTTAACTGCATATTGATTATTGTACTTTGTAGATGTTGCATTTTTTACAAATTTAAGGTTTGCGGCAACCGTGCATTGTCAGACATAGTTATCATACTTTAGCAATAAAGTATTTTTAATTAAGATATATATGTTGCTTTTTTATACATAATACTATTGTACACTTATTAGACTACACTGTAGTGTACACATAGCTTTAGTGTACATCAGGAAAGGAAACCATCAATAAAATGAAGCAGCAACCTACTGAATGGGAGAAAATATTTGCAAATCATATGTCTGAGAAGTTGCTAATATCAAAAATATACAGGTTTACCTTAGAGATACTGCAGGCTCATTTCCAGGCCACCACAATAAAGCAAATACTGCACTGAAGTGAGTCACATATATTTAATTGAATACACATGCATGGGTTTATTTCTGGGCTCTGTATTCTGTCCTATTGATCTGTGTGTCTGTTTTTATGTCAATGACATACTGTTTAAATACTGTAGCATCATAATATCATTTAAAATTAGGGAGTATGATCCCTGTAGCTGCCTTGTTCCTTTTCAAGATTGCTTTGACCACTCAGGGTTTTGGTGGTTCCATACAAATTTAATGGAGATTAAAGTGAATCTGTAGTTTACTTTGGGCGGTATGGACATTTTAACTATGTTAACTTGTTCAATCAATAAATATTAAATATCTCTCCATTACTGGGTCTTCTTCAATTTCTTTCATTAATTTAGACTTCAATGGTTTTCAATATATAAGTCTTTTACCTCCTTGGTTAAATTTATTCCTAGGTATTTTGTGAGGTGGCAGGGAGGTGGTTCTGTAATTATAAATGGGATTGTTTTCTTTGTTTCTCTTTCTGATATTTTGTTATTGTTGAAGAGAAACTCAATTTTTCTTTGTATGTTGATTTTATATCCTACCTATAACTTTACAAAATTTGCTTATTCTAATGTGTTTGATTTTTTTAATGGAGTCTTTATAGGTCTCTCTCTATATAATATCATGTCATCTACAGATAGTGACAGTTGTACTTCTTCCTTTCCAGTTTGGATTTGTTTTAACTTTTTTTCTCTCACCTAATTGCTCTGGATAAGTTTTCAAATACTATATTGAATAAAAATGGTGCTCTGTATTTCCTTTCTTCTAATCTGCATTTTAGTGTCATGATCATATGCACATTGAAGATCAAATCACGTTCAGTTCAGTTCAGTTCAGTTCTGTCACTCAGTCGTGTCTGACTCTTTGTGACCCCATGAACCACATCACACCAGGCCTCCCTGTCCATCACCAGCTCCCGGAACCTACCCAAACACAGGTTCATTAAGTTGGTGATGCCATCCAACCATCTCATCCTCTGTCATCCCCTTCTCCTGCCCTCATTCGCTGCCAGCATCAGGGTCTTTTAAATGAGGCAGCTCTTCGCATGAGGTGGCCAAAGTATTGGAGTTTCAGCTTCAGTATTAGTCCTTCCAGTGAACACCCAGGACTGATCTCATTTAGGATGGACTGGTTGGATCTCCTTTCAGTCCAAGGGAATCTCAAGAGGCTTCTGCAACACCACAGTTCAAAAGCATCAATTCTTCGGCACTCAGCTTTCTTTATAGCCCAACACTCACATCCATACATGACCACTGGAAAAACCATAGCCTTGACTAGATAGACCTTTGTTGGCAGAGTAATGTCTCTGCTTTTTAATATGCTGTCTAGGTTGGTCATAACTTTCCTTCCAAGGAGTAAGCATCTTTTAATTTCATGGCTACAATCACCATCTGTGGTTATTTTAGAGCCCCCAAAAATAAACTTAGCCACTGTTTCCCCATCTATTTGCTATGAAGTGTTGGTACCAGATGCCATGATCTTAGTTTTCTGAATGTTGTTTTAAGCCAACTTTTTCACTCTCCTCTTTCACTTTCATCAAGAGGCTCTTTAGTTCTTCTTCAGTTTCTGCCATAAGGTTGTGTCATCTGCTTGTCTGAACTTATTGATATTTTCCCCAGCAATCTTCATTCCAGCCTGTGCTTCATCCAGCCCAGCATTTCTCATGATACACTCTGAATATAAATTAAATAAGCAGGGTGACAATATACAGCCTTAACGTCCTCCTTTTCCTATTTGGAACCAGTCTGTTGCTCCATGTCCAGTTCTAACTGTTGCTTCCTGACTTGCATACAGGTTTCTCAAGAGGCAGGTCAGGTGGTCTGGTATTCCCATCTCTTTCAGAATTTCCCACAGTTTATTGTGATCCACAGAGTCAAAGGCTTTTGCATAATCAATAAAGCATAAACATGTTTTTCTGGAACTCTCTTGCTTTTTCGATGATCCACCGGATGTTGGCAATTTGATCTCTGATTTCCCTGCCTTTTCTAAATTCAGCTTGATCATCTGGAAGTTCTCATTTCATGTACTATTGAAGCATAGCTTGGAGAATTTTGAGCATTACTTTGATAGCGTGTGAAATGAGTGCAATTGTGTGGTAGTTTGAACATTCTTTTGCATTGTCCTTCTTTGGGACTTGAATGAAAACTGACATTTTCCAGTCCTGTGGCCACTGCTGAGTTTTCCAAATTTGCTGGCATATTGAGTATAGCACTTTCGCAGCATCGTCCTTTAGGATTTGAAATAGCTCAACTGGAATTCCATCACCTCTACTAGCTTTGTTCGTAGTGATGCTTCCTAAGGCCCACTTGACTTCACACTCCAGGATGTCTGGCTCTAGGTGAGTGATCACACCATCGTGATTATCTGGGTCATGAAGATCTTTTTTATATAGTTCTTCTGTGTACTTTTGCCACCTCTTCTTAATATCTTCTTCTTCTTTTAGGTCCATACCATTTCTGTCCTTTATTAAGCCCATTTTTTCATGAAATGTTCCCTTGGTATCGCTAATTTTTTTGAAGAGATCTCTAGTCTTTCCCATTCTATTGTTTTCTTCTATTTCTTTGCATTGATCACTGAGGAAGGCTTTCTTATCTCTCCTGGCTATTCTTTGGAACTCTGCACTCAAATGGGTATATCTTGCCTTTTCTCCTTTGCTTTTCACTTCTCTTCTTTTCACAGCTATTTGTGAGGCCTCCTCACATAGCCATTTTGCTTTTCTGCATCTGTTCCTTGGGGATGGTCTTGATCCCTTCTCCTGTACAATGCCACTAACCTCCATCCATAGTTCATCAGGCAAATCAAGTAACCAATATCTAATTATTATCAGCTATTTTGTTTTTTAACTTCTTGCTTCATTTTTGTCCCACCCAATATTGAGTTTGTTTTGAGGAAATTTTTGAAAAATTCTGTAATAAATAGTTTTTTCAGAGGTCACCACTTCTTCCAGCCTTTTTTCCATGTCCTTCAATGTTAGCCAGTGTTTCTTTCTGAAGTTTTCTGATACTTTTATAGTAGTTGTGGGACTTCTGTATCTTCTCTTGAAACTATGCTGCTTTTGTCCCTATCTCCTCATTCTCTTCTTTCTAATACCAGTCTTAGGAACGCTCCAATATTATGGATCTTGTCTTCAGTTTTGTTATACTCTATGAAAAATTACATTCATTCTTAAAACTTGAATAATTACTTTGAAGAGCATGATTTCCAAATCTTTATTTCTGTTCTACATTTATATCTTGATATCTCTTTTATCTTAATAGTTTGATGAACATTCTATCCTGGACATCCTCAAGGTCAATGAGTTAAAACTGAATTTAGAGCATTTCTTCCCAAATGAAATATTTTCTTCTCTTTTGTCTTTTGGGTAAAACGTCATATTTTATTTCTCAATACATTGTAAATTCCTTACAGTTGTTTTTCAGTTTAATCTCTTTACCACCTTACAATGTTCAGGCAGGATACAAAACAATTACCATATAACTTCCATGAGTATCCAAATTCTAGCATTCAAATGCACTTTAGTTTTATTCTACTGAAGTGGTTCTTTGGTATATCTGATGGGGTTCTGTGCATTTGGATTATGATAATAGCATAGTAAAGGTTTAGTTGAACTAAAATCACTCTACAGAATGAACAATATGGGGAATGCCAAATAACTGTCTCAAGTACATATGGATTACATGTTCCTGAATTTCCATGGCTATTTATCTCTCTCAAACTATATATCTCTACATCTATTAAAAACTACTGAAATAAGCCAATATAATTACAATAGTATCCTTTTTGAGGAGTTAATGGAAGCATTTGCTAAAAATTATAGATGTAATCTCTATACACTATTTGTGGTACAGGTCCTTTTATTTATTGTACTGTTGTTTCCATGTTTATTCATCTTGCTGAGTGCTACATTTACAACAGCTGTGTTGACACACTTGAGCTTATCTTTTTCAGGTTGTCGTGCAATCTACCGAGAAATTTTGGTTTCTTTAATGGCTCCAAATTAGTAATAAATTCAAAATTCAGTAACTCTATTTCTGTACATTTTCTATTAAAATATATGCTTATAAGTGCAGATACAATGCCTGTCTTACACAATGAAGGGCCTAAGATGCCATGGAGGCTGAGGTCAGTGAAAAAAGAGAACATGTTTTGAACTTGACTTAAAAATTTGTGCTCTGATTGTCTTTGTAGTCTAGTTAAGTAAATTAAACTTTCTCTACCCATAAAATGTAATTATGCATACTTTTGGGTATGTTAAAGAATAAATGATGCTATTTTACTTTGGTTAGTAGCACAGGCTTTGAGGATCAGTTAGATCTCAGTGGAAAACCTGGTTCTAATAGCTATCACCCATCCAATCTTGTGTAGGTTACACTTCAATTTCTGCAGGGTGAAATAGTGATAAGATGCTTTGGCTCATATGGTTATTGAAACCATTAAACAAGTTAATGTATGTTAAAATTTTTAATTTTAACTGGAGAATAATTACTTTACAATATTGTGATTTTTTTTTTTTTTTTGCCATACACAGCATGAATTGGCCATAGGTATACATGTATTGCCCCCATCCTGAATCCTCTTCCCAACTCCCTCTCTACCCTATTCCTCTAGGTTGTCCCAGAACACTGACTTTAGGTGCCCTGCATCATGCATTGAACTTGCACTGGCCATCTGTTTTGCATATGGTAATGTATATGTTTCAATGCTTTTCTCTCAAATCATCCCACCCTTGCCTTCTCCCACTGAGTCCAAAAGTCTATTGTTTATGTCTCTGTCTCCTTTGCTGCCCTGCGTGTAGGATCATCAGTACTATCTTTCTAAATTCCATATATATGCATTAATATACAGTATTTGCCTTTCTCTTTCTGACTTAATTCACTCTGTATAATAGACTCCAGGTTCATCCACTTCATTATTAGTGAGGTCATTAGTGAAGTCGCTCAGTCGTGTCTGACTCTTCACGACCCCATGGACTGCAGCCTACCAGGCTCCTCTGTCCATGGGATTCTCCAGGCAAGAGTATTGGAGTGGGTTGCCATTGCCTTCTTCAATTCCTTCTTATAGTGGCATAATATACCATCGTGTCTATATACCACAACTTCCATATACATTCAGATACAGTGGACATCTAGGTTGCTTCCATTTGTAAATAGTGCTTAGGTGAACATTGGGGTAAAAGTGTCTCTTTCATTTCTGGTTTCCTCAGGGTATATGCCTAGCAGAATCGTGGGTCATGTGGCATTTCTATTCCCAGTTTTTTAAGGAATTTCCACACTGTTCTCTATAGTGGCTGTACCAGCTTGCATTCCCACAATAGTTTAAGAGGGGTTCTTTTCTCCACACCCTCTCTGCCATTTATTGTTTGTAGACTTTTTGATGATGGCCATTCTGCAGGTGTGAGATGATACTTATTGTGGTTTTGTTTTGTATTTCTCTAATAATAAGTGATGTTGAACATCTTTTCATTGTTTATTAGCCATCTGTATGTCTTCTTTGGATATATGTCTGTTTGGGTCTTTTGCTCACTTTTTGATTGGGTTCTTCATTTTTCTGCATTTTTCTCATTAAGCTGCATGAGCTGCTTGTGTATTTTGGAGATTAATTATTTGTCAGTTGTTTCATTTGTAAGTATTTTCTCCCATTCTGAGTGCTGTCTTTTCACCTTGCTTATGGTTTCCTTCGTTGTGCAAAACCTTTTAAATTTAATTAGGTCCCATTTATTTCTTTTTGTTTTTATTTCCATTACTATGGGAGGCAGATTATAGAGGATCTTTCTGTGATTTATGAGCAGAGAGTGTTCTGCCTATGCTTTCCTCTACGAGTTTTATAGTTTCTGGTCTTACATCTAAGTCTTTAATCCATTTTGAATTTATTTTTGTGTATGGTACTAGAAATGTTCTAGTTTCATTCTTTTACAAATCCTAGCATCACTTGTTGAAGAGATTGTCTTTTCTCCATATATTTTTGCCTCCTTTATTAAAGATAAGGTGTCCATAGGTGTGTGCATTTCACACCAGACTTTCTCTTTTGTTCTGTTGACCTATATTTCTGTCTTTGTACCAGTACCATGCTCTCTTGATGACTGTAACTGTGTAGTATAGTCTGAAGTTGGGGAAGTTTATTCCTCCTGTTCCATTCTTCTTTCTGAAGATTGATTTGGCTACTTGAGGTCTTTTGTGCTTTCATACAAATTGCAAAAATATTTGTTCTACTTCTGTGAAAAATACTGTTGGTAGTTTGATAAGAATTGCTTGAATCTATAGATTGCTTTGGGTAGTATACTCATTTTCACACTATTGATTCTTCCAATCCAAGGACATGGTATATTTTTCCATCTACTGTGTCATCTTTGATTTCTTTCATCAGTGTTTTATAGTTTTCCATATACAGGTCTTTTGTTTCTTTAGGTAAATGTATCCCTAAATAATTTATTCTTTTTCATTGCAATGGTAAATGGGATTGTTTCCTTGATTTTTCTTTCTGATTTTTCTTTTTTAGCGCATAGGAATGCAAGGAATATCTTTGTATTAATTTTATGTCCTGTGACTTTAGTACATTCATTGATTAACTCTAGTAATTTTCTGGTGGCATCTTTAGGGTTTTCTATGTAGGTGATCATCTCATCTGCAAACACTGAGAGTTTTACTTCTTTTCCAACCTGAATTTCTTTTATTTCTTTTTCTTCTCTGATTGCTGTCACTAGGGCATCCAAAACTATGTTGAATAGTAGTGGTGAGAGTGGGTACCCTTGTCTTGTTCCTGATTTTAGAAGAAATGATTTCAATTTTTGCCCTTGAGGATAATGTTTGCTGTGGGTTTGTTGCATATTGCTTTTATTATGTTGAGGTGTATTCCTTCTATGCCTACTTTCTGGAGGGTTTTTAATCATAAATAGGAGTTGAATTTTCTCAAAGGTTTTTTTCTGCAATTATTGAAATTCTTAAGTAGCATCTATAATTATATTCACTTCTAAAGAAGGTCAGTGTATATTCTATTTTTTCCCCTTAATTTCATCTAATAATTTCCTTATACTTGCTGTGCTATACAGATTAGGTTCAGGAGCTCTGGTTTCATGTATTACACTGATGACTTCTAGCTGTGTGTCAATACTATTTCTGAACATTATTTTTTATTTGTGCAATTGGGATCATAATGCTTAGATGATATAAAGTATGTAAAAGTGCTGTGGCAACTCTAAAATGATATAAACAATGTCAGTTATTATTAAAATAAATTTAAATGATCATTGGTCATCCACTAATTCATTCAACAAATATTAAATGTATAAAAAATTCTGGATGATATAACCATATACACTGGAGCTGAAATAGTGTGCTGTATTCATAGTAGAGTAGGCACAAGATAAATAAAGGATAACCTTCCATTGAGTACAACCAGAATTCAGTTGCCTGAATTCAAATGAAAATATTGCAATTGATGGTTGATTGTTCTGCTTTCAATAATTATCTCCTGTTTTGCCTATATGATAGTTAATTTGATGTGGCAATTTGACTTGGGTATAGGGTGCCCAAATACTTGGCAAAATATTATTCTAGATGTGACTGTGGAGGAGTTTATGGATGAGACAAATCATTTCAATTGACTGAGTAAAACATGTTGCCTTCCTTGATATTGGGGGCCCTCATTCTATCAGTTAAAGATTGGAATAAAACAAAAAGGCTAAGTAAGATGGAACTCCTCTTGTCTGACTGAATAAGCTGGGACATTGGTCTGTTCCAGCCTTCAGACTCACACTGGAGCACTGGTTCTTCTTGGGTCTTGAGCCTGTTGGGTTTTTGGCATCTTAAGCTCCATAATCACATATTTTTTACAAAGAATTACCTCATGTGATTATAGAGCCTAGCAAGTCCCAAGATCTGCAGCCAACAGGTTAGACATGCAGGAAAACCAGCAGTATATGTTCAAGTCCAAAAGCCAGCAATATGTACACACACACACACACACTGGTTCTGTTTCTCTGGAAAACCTAGCTTAATACACCTCATTTTTAACCTAGTCTCCTATTTTGTCTTTCATTTAATTCCCTACCTTTCTCTCATATGGTTAGATCTATTAAATAACCCAATCAAAATAAATGGTTTCACAGCTAAATCAGAGAGAACTATTTTCCTTGGCAGGTAGGGGACTATAGAAGAATGTGAGGAAAAAATGTTGTGTGTACCAGTTAGTATGTTTGTCCAACTTTTTTTCCCACAAAATGCAAAATGCCTGGAGGCCCTATGTCATTATCAACTCTACTGATATCTTGTAATTTTTCCTTTCATCTATACCTGTCCAGGAAATGATGACCTTTTATCTTTAACTTCAAAAGACATATTCTTAACTTAACTCTACCCCTGAGTAAAAATTACACAGAATCCGCTCAACTACCACTGATGTGAGAAACACTGATGCAAAAGCTGTTAACTTCTTATTCATATCCTTATATTTTTATGTTTGTCTTCATGGTTCAAAAGATGCCAAATGCAAAGTTTACAGCAGTGATTGATAGAGAGATTCTTTGCCACCAGCGAAACAGTTCAAGTGAGTTGTAAAATCTGCATGATCACATTGAATTCAGAGAAAGTTTCACTTAACTCCTAGAGGCAATGATTAATTTCATTGGGGGAAAAATGCCACCAAGTTAGTCTGTCAGTCACAATGTCTAATTTCATTGAAATGTTTTTAAAAGTTATAAGATATAAAGCTTGGCTCTGTGTGAATTCTCAAATAGTGGAAATAGAACACAAATTGTGTACTAACAGTTAACTGTATATGAGGTAGGTAAGGATGTATAGTTGTGTATCAGAATATATTGTCTAGACTTAACCATTAAGCCACGTTTTCAAAGAAGTCTCCCTGGGTTGCTAATATATAGGAATGCATTTAACACACTTCCCCCTCCCCCCTTAAATAATACATGATATTTTTGAGCATAAACTGTGCTTAAGGTTTAGAATCACTATCAAAAATATTAGAGACAATTATATAAAACTGAAGCTATGAGAAAACAAATAAGATAGAGAAGGGAAGCTTTGTGAAAAGGTGTACTCCATTCATACTTTATTCCTATAGTGTTAATCATTAATTGTGTGTGTTCATTACACAGAGAAAAGAACACTGGGCTGAAAATGTCTGAGTGACCTATGTCACTAGAAATGAGAGCTTTGGCTGAACGATATCAATATCTCTGGTAGCCCTAGAATTTTAATTGTCTTTCAATATGTAAAACTTTATTAATATAGAAATATCAGTCTTTGAATTTTCTTACTTAGACTGATTAATTTTGAATTGTTATATGGCCAAAAAGTTTATTCTTGAAAGAAAACAAGGATATAAAAACAGAACAATTATATGTTGGCTCAATATTTGTTAATAGGTCATCATTTCATTAATAAACACATTTTTACATGAGCTGACATAATGTTATTTGCAGATGCTAAAATCCTATTTGATTATCAGACATTATTGCATTTAAAAATCAGAGAAATATGTTAAAGCTTTATAGATTTAAAGATTAAGTAATAATGTATCTCTCTTCCAGGGTCTCATATTAAATTTGGGTTGCAGTTTTACTAATTGTGGTTAGCTAACTTGGGAGAAAGAGTGAGAGATAAATGGCCAGTCCCTTCTCCATTCCAAATTTTAAGAAAATATTTCATAAAAGAGTTATTGTGTAGTTCTAAAAATTTATGTTAATGTATGCTTGTCACATACGTATATACATTTGCGTTAAAATAGGAAGTGTGATGGATTAGGGGTGAAAAAGAGCAGGGGTTTTAGATTTCAGAAATAAATATGTGTTGCTTGTGCTTGATAATGCAAAAACTCAGAGGTGTGAGTCCTCCAAATTCTTTTACTTTTTAAAGACTGTTTCGGTTATTTAAATTTTCTTGCATTTTCATATGGTTTTAGCATTATTTTGGTAATTTAGGTAAAAAAGTGTTAGCTAATATTTCAAAAGGAATACATTGAATCTGTAGATCAACTTAGATCAACTTGGGGATATTGCTGTCTTAATAATGTATGAACAGGCTGTCTTTCCTTTTTTAGGGAAAAAAATACTTAAAATGATTTATTTCCATTTTAAATGTTTATATAAGAAAAGGTTACATTTATTTTCACCCACAATAGGTATTCTGTGCCCACTATAGAATTACTGACAGTAATCAAGTGGACAACAAATCTTTCTCTTTCACCTTGTAGGATAAGGCACATGCCCTGTGAAATAAAAATTAAAGAATGGCAAAAAGGTACATCTCACCTTCAGCGTTCACTTTATGAACAGAAAACTCAGGAGCCTAAGGCTTGGGACTTGAAGAGAGTCCTAACACCTTCAGGTGATATTCCAAGGGAGCAAGGAGAAAATCATCTGGTTGGGTCTTTCTCTTTCTTCCCATGAGCCAAGGAATACAGGAGAGAGTAAAGACATTTACATTTCTGGACACTGAGTGTAACCTTCTTGCTTTCAAACAAGAGTTTTCTCAGCAGCAAGTGTTCTGTGCTTATATAAGATAGGAACACTTCATGTTTTATTTCACTTTTGTAGCTTTCCAAGCATTTTCACATAGTGGATCATATATTTGGGGGTTTCAAAGACTAGTAAACTTACACACACACACACACACACACACACACACAGTGTCAAAACAGTATCCAAATTTGTATTTTATCAAATAAGGATATTTGAGAGATAAAAATGTTATTATATACCATCACCATCACTCACAAAAGGACATGATCATAGCAAAATAGCAAGGAGTAATTTCATTTAAGTGTGTGGGGTCAGTCATGTCCAACTCTTTGTGATTCCATGGATTATAGCCTGCCAGCCTCTTCTGTCCATGGAATTTTCAAGGCAAGAATACTGGAGTGGGTTGTCATCTCCCACTCCAGGGGATCTTCCTGACCTAGGGATATAAAAAGTCACTTAAACAACCTAGAAGGGGCTTTTGGGAAGCCCTATCCTGAATTTTCTCATTCTTCTGTAGGGCAGTGAAAAGTTCAACAAAGACTTTCATTAACAATCTCTAAAATAGGAAAAACAGGTATTATTCTCCCCTTGCATGTGTGCTAAGTTGCTTCAGTTGTAGCCAACTCTTTGCAACCCTATGGACTAAGGCCCACCAAGCTCCTCTATCCATGAGATTCTCCAGACAGAAATTCTGGAGTGGGTTACCATGCTCTTCTCCAGGGGATCTTCCCGCCCCTGGGATTGAACCCACATCTCCTGTGACTCCCGCATTGAAGGGGTGGGTTCTTTACCACTAAGCCACTGGGGAAGCCAAGAAATGTTGGCTAAGAATGTGAAATGATAACAAGCACTGGTGATGCTGACACTGATTGTCCACAAACCACACTTTGAGCATCAAGGATCTAGACCCTGAGGTAAGATCCTGATTTAGCTATTTATCAGCTAGGAAAGCTTTGTAAATTTTAGTAATATCTGAAGACCCTAGAAAAGAGTTTGCAGTCCACTTGCTCTGGGGGCCTGAAGTTTTAGTGTAGGGTCAAGAGGTAGGTGATATTTGGTCAGTTCAAATACCTTTTCTTGGCTCATCTGCAGGTTCGAGTGCTCTTCCTAAGGTAAATCATGCTGTGTGTTTCCTGGACTTTTTGGATTACAGTCAGGGATCAGTTTGCTTAGCCAGCAGAATCTGATTTGTGATTATTATTCCCTGCCCCCTGGGTTTGTATCCCAAAGAGAAACAATTACCATGTGATTGGATGTTGTTATTCAGAGACTAGCCTTGTTGGAAAGCCTAGTATCCTTTAATAAATTCCTTTTGTTGATTTACAATATTAGTTTCTGGTGTACAACATAGCGATTTGGTATTTTTATAGATTATGTTCCATTTAAAATTATTACAAATAATTATATTTCCCTTGCTGTACAATATATCTTTTTTGCTTCTGTAATATGTAGTGGTTTGCCTCTCTTAATAACGTTCTGCTATCTTGCCCCTTCTCCCTTCCCTTTCCCCACTAATAACCACTCTTGAGTTCTCTTCATCTGTGAATCTGTTTTTAGTTATATATATGTACATATTTGTTTATTTTTTTAGATTGCATTTATGAGTGATAACAGAGTATTTGCATTTTTTTCTGAATTAAATCACTACATAGTATATTCTAGGTCCACCCCATATTGTTGCAGTAGTATAACTTTATTCTTTTTATGGCTGAGTAATATTCCACTCTGTGTGTGTATGTGTGTTTGTATGGCTTCCCAGGTGGTGCAGTGACAAAGAATCTGCCTGCCAGTGGAGGAGATATAAGAGGCATGGGTTTGAGCCCTAGGTCTGAAAGATTCCCTAGAGTAGGAAATGGCAACCCACTCCAGTATTCTTGCCTGGAAAATTCCATGGACAGTGGCTGGCAGGCTACAATCCATGCTTAAACATCCTAGGTATTCTAATTTTTGATGAAATCATAAATGAGACTGTGTCCTTAATTTATCTGATAATTCATTATTAGAATATAGAAACATAATAAATTTCTGTATATTAATCTTGTTCCTGAAAATTTACTGAATTCATTTTTCTGTTAGTTTTTACTGGATACTTTAAGGTTATATGTATGTAGTATCATGTTATCTATAGTGACAATTATACTTTATCCCTTCCAATTTGATGTCTTTTTATTACTTTTTCTTATGTGATTGCTGACAGGAATTTCCAGCACTATGTGAATGGAAGTAGTGAGAGTAGACATCATTGTCTTGTTTCTAGTTATAAAGGAAAAGCTTTCAGCTTTTCACTGTTAAGTGTGATGTTAGCTGTGGGCTTTTCATAAATGACCTTTGTTACTTTAAGATGTGTTCCCTCTATACCAACTTTGATGAGAGTTTTTATCATAATTGGATGCTGAAATGTATCAAATGCCTTTTATGCACCTATTGAGATAATCATGTGGTTTTAATCGTTCTTTTCGTTAATGTGGTATATCACATTAACTGACTTGAAATTGTGAACCATTCTTGCATACCTGGAATAAATTTGACTTGATCATGGTGTATGATACATTCTTGTTGTTGTTCAGTCTCTCAGTCATGTCCAACTCCTTGTGACCCATGGACTGCACTACACCAGGCTTCCCTGTCCTTCACCACCTCCCAGAGATTGCTCAAACTCATGTCCATTGAGTGGGTGATGCCATTCAACTATCTCATCCTCTGTGATTCCCTTCTCCTACCTTCATTCTTTCCCAGCATCAGTGTCTTTTCTAATTAGTTGGCTCTTCACATCAGGAGAAGGAAATGACAACCCACTCCGGTATCCGTGCCTGGAAAATCCTGTGGACGGAGGAGCCTGGCAGGCTAAAGACCATAGGGTTGCAAAGAGTTGGTCATGACTGAGCGACTTCACTCACTCACTCACTCACATCAGGTGGCCAAAGTACTGGAGCTTTGGCTTCAGTATCAATCCTTCCAATGAATATTCAGCAAACCATAGCTTTGACTATACAGATTTTGTTGGCAAAGTAATGTTTCTGCTTTTTAATACATTTTCTAGGTTTGTCATAGGTATTCTTCCAAGGAGAAAGCATCTTTTAATTTTATGGCTGCAGTCACCATCTGCAGTGATTTTGAAGACGAAATAAATAAAGTCTGTCACTGTTTCCATTGTTTCCCCATCTATTTGTCATGAAGTGATGGGGCTGGATGCCATGATCTTTGTTTTCTGAATGTTGAGTTTTAAGCCAATTTTTTCACTTTCCTCTTTCACTTCATCAAGAGGCTCTTTAGTTCTTCTTTGTTTTCTGCCATGAGGGTGGTGTCATCTGCATATCTGAGGTTATTGAATATTTCTCTCAGCAATCTTGATTCCAGCTTGTGCTTCATCCAGCCTGGAATTTTGCATGATGTACTCTGCATATAAATTAAATAAGCAGGGTGACAATATACAGTCTTGATGGACTCCTTTCCCAATTTTGAGTCAGCCCATTGTTCCATATCCGGTTCTAGTTGTTGCTTCTTGATCTGCATACAGGCTTCTTAGGAGGCAGATAAAGGTGGTCTGGTATTCCCATCTCTTTCAGAATTTTCCACAATTCATTGTTATCCACACAGTCAAAGGCTTTAGTGTAGTCAATGAAGTAGAATTAGATGTTTTTTTCTGGAATTCTCTTGCTTCTTCTATGATCCAACGGATGTTGGCAATTTGATCTCTGGTTTCCCTGCCTTTTCTAAATTCAGTTTGAACATCTGGAAGTTCTCATTTCATGTACTATTGAAGCGTAGTTTGGAGAATTTTAAGCATTACTTTGTTAGTGTGTGAAATAAGTGCAGTTGTGCAATAGTTTAAACATTCTATTGCATTGTCCTTCTTTGGGACTTGAATGAAAACTGACGTTTTCCAGTCCTGTGGCCACTGCTGAGTTTTCCAAATTTGCTGGCATATTGAGTGCAGCACTTTCACAGCATCATCCTTTAGGATTTGAAATAGTTCAATAGTTCCATCAATAGATGATGGAATTCCATCATCTCCACTAGCTTTGTTCATAGTGATGCTTCCTAAGGTCTGCTTGACTTCACACTTCAGGATGTCTGGCTCTAGGTGAGTGATCACACCCTCATGGTTATCCAGTTTAATAAGATCATTTTTTGTTTATTTCTTCTGTGTATTCTGGCCACCTCTTAATCTCTTTTGCTTCTGTTAGGTCCATATCATTTCTGTCCTTTATTTTGCCCATCTTCATATGAAATATTCCCTTGGTATCTCTAATTTTCTTGAAGAGATCTCTAGTCTTTCCCATTCTATGGTTTTCCTCTATTTCTTTGCATTGTCACTTAGGAATGCTTTCTTAACTCTCCTTGCTATTCTTTGGAACTCTACATTCAAATGGGTCTTTCTTTCCTTTTATCCTTTGCCTTTTGCTTCTTTTTTTCTCAGCTATTTTTAAGGCCTCCCCAGATAACCATTTTGCCTTTTTGTATTTCTTTTTATTGGGAAAATGATATAATAATATGATACATTTTACATATTTTTAATTTGCAAGATATAATACATTTTACATATTTTAATTTGTTTCGCTAATCTCGTGTTTCTTATGTCTATATTCATCAGAGATATTATCCTGTAATTTTCTTTTTTTGTAGTGTCTTTGGTGTTGGGGTAATGGTAGCCTTATAGAATGAATTTGGGAGTATTCCATCTTCTGCAAATTTTTGGAATATTTTGAGAATAGGTATTACCTCTTCTTTATGTGTTTGGTAGAATTCCCCTGTGAAGTCACCTGTTCCTTCTTTGTGTCTACCAAAAATTTTTGTTTCAAAGTCCATTTAATGTATGCCATAGCCATTACAGCTCTGTTTTTGGTACTGTTTGCCTTGTTTAACTTTTTAAATCTTTATATTTCAACCTACTTGTTTCTTTAAATGTATCTCTTATACGATAATATATTGGTGAAGTGGCAATGTTAGTTGCTCAGTTGTGTTCAACTCTTTGCAACTCCAAGGGACTTTCGCCCACCAGGCTCCTCTGTACATGAAATTCTCCAGGCAAGAATACTGGAGTGGGTAGCCATTCCTTTGTCCAGAGGATCTTCTTGATCTGGGGTTCAAACTTGAGTCTTTGCATTTTACCATCTGAGCCACCAGGAAAACCCCTGAGCTACCTGGGAAGCCACCAGGGAATATGCACATAATCATTTTTAAAATTTACTCTTAATTTCTGTCTTTGAGTTGGTATGTTTAGCTCATTTACATTTAATGTAATTACTGATAAGGGGCTTCTCAGGTGGCTCTCGTGTTAAAGTACCTCTTGTCAATGCAGAAGACATCAGAAGTCAGGAAGATGCTATGGAGGAGGGCATGGCAACCCACTCCAGTGTTCTTGCTTGCGGAATCGCATGGACAGAGGAGCCTGGCAGGCTACAGGCCATACAGTCACAAAGAGTTGGGCATGACCGAAGTGACTTTTAGCACACACTCACACTGATAAAGTATGATTTGTGTCTTCCATTTTGTTATTTTCTTTGTTTTTCTTTTTTCCTCTATTTTTCATTTCTGTCTTCTTTTGTATTAAAATGATAATTTTTTATACACCAGTTTAATTCTCTTGTTTCTTTTGCTGTATATATTCTAGTAATTTTCTTAATGCCCACCCTCTGGATTAAAATTGATTTTTTTTTAAATGATATTTTATTTTAAAAAATAACAACCACTTGATCTTTAAAAATAATATATTGTGGAAACTCTGGAAATACCACCTCCTTCCAGGATATGTTGTTTTCACTGCTTGATGTTTCTTCTGTTTGTTTCTCGACTTTCCTGGACTACTTCTCTGAAGTCTGTATACTATTGCTCATGTAGCGATTGAAGTCTGTGGTTATTTTAGTTGTCATCTAATGATTTGATGGAGATTTCTTTAGGTGTTTTGAACCATTAATTCTCCCAGACTTTGCCAAGGAGTTTCTTGTGTGTGTTAAGGTATGTGTCTAATAGTCTGACAGATAGTTTACAACTCTTATTTAGCCTTTGCTTGCTTGAGCAGAACCTTAAGTTCTGCTCAGTCAGAAGAGGGAGATTAGGGTCATGTCTTCACTGAGCATGCACAGAACTCTTCATATATGCATGACCTTCTGCTACTGCTGCTAAGTCGCTTCAGTCGGGTCTGACTCTGTGCGACCCCATAGACGGCAGCCCACCAGGCTCCCCTGTCCCTGGGATTCTCCAGGCAAGAACACTGGAGTGGGTTGCCATTTCCTTCTCCAATGCATGAAAGCGAAAAGTGAAAGGGAAGTCGCTCAGTCGTGTCCGACTCTTCGCGACCCCATGGACTGCAGCCTACCAGGCTCCTCCGTCCATAGAATTTTCCAGGCAAGAGTACTGGAGTGGGTTGCCATTGCCTTCTAAGTATTAATATTTTTTGTCAGACTCTTGTTAGTTCCACCTCGGGCAACTTCAAAGTTAAACAATTAGCCCCGATAATTTGCCGGAAATACCTTAGGGATGGGACTCTTCCCACGGAGCAAGCTTATAGAGTGAGTTTAAATTAAGGCAGACTCTGACAATGAACTTTTCAGCAAGCTGCCAGACAGGTCAAATGGTAACACTTCTTTGGGGATAAGGTTTTTGTGGCACTGCAAATCTTTTCTTATTTATCTAGTAGCTTTTAGCATGCTGGTTTTCATAGCTACCATAGCTGCAAGGCTATTGGTTTTCAAACCTACTGAAAAGTTGGAGAGGAGTGGGTTTAAGGCAAATTAAAATAATGCAAAGTGCACCCTTTCTTAAACTGAGATTTGGCTGTTTAATTTCTTTCTGTTTTTAAATAAATGCCTCTGAGATGGTTACCAGTCATTAGTAATTTCCAGAGTTCTCAAGAAGTTGATTTTGACAGTTTTCCTAGGTGCTCTTTCTGATTTTATGGAGAAGCAGATTTTCAGAGTTCTTTACTCTGTCATTTTGTACCATTCTTCTGTTTTGTAGTTTTTGTTTCAAAATTCCCTAAATTTCTTGGCTCAAGAATATAGATAAGTAGCTACTAAAATACAGTGAGAAAAATCAGAGTTGAGATTGACCTTGAGCATGGAGGAGAGGATATTGGATGGAAAGAAGGACTAAGAGAGATGTCTGAGAGTGAAGTTCATATATATCTTGACAGAAGTTTTGGTGACACAACTGTAAGCTATGTCAGAAAATTAATGAATGGACAATTAAAGTTTGCACTTTTTGTATGTAGGTTTTATTTAAAATAAAAAACTGTAAGTAAATATGTAATAATGCTGCAGGTTCTAAAGTACCTAGAGGAAAATTCACTGATGTCTGCAGTTAATTTACTTGAAATGTGTCCAAAATAAAATAGATCCTTGGATTGATAGAGGAATTTGTGTGTGTGTGTGTGTGTGTGTGTGTGTGTGTGCGTGCGTGCGTGCATGTGCACCCATGCTCAGTGGCTTAGTCATGTCTGACTCTTTGCAACCCCATGGACTGTAGGACCAAGTTCCTCTGTCTATGGAATTGTCCAAGCAAGAATACTGGAGTGGGTTGCCATTTCCCACTCCAAGGGATCTTCCTGACCCACAGATCGAATCCATATCTCTTGTGTCTCCTTCACTAGCAGGCAGCTTCTTTACCACTGAGCCGCCTGGGAAGCCCCAGAGGAATTGCTAGGTGTGTGAATAAGAAAGTTAAGTGAAATTTAATCATAAACAGATAGTCACTGTAAAAACTTTTCAAAATCTTTAATTTTGAAAAATAAATAGTAAAATGTTAGGGTAAACACTTAAAAGTAGAAGATAGGCAATAGGTTTGAAGCATATTTTGTTTGTCTAATAGTGTCCCAATATAAATCACTATTATTTTTTCAGAGTTAAAAATGTTGGAAATGTTGATAGAAATCTAAAAAGATAGAAGTCAGTTCTTTCCAGAATATAGCTAAAATCTTCCAGAAATTTATATCTCCTAAACTGTGAGGAGAGAAATTAGTATCACTTACAGCTCTCCATAGGTGACACTTTAGAAGTTTTTTCCTGTAATAGAATAAAAATATGAAACATGACTTTCCATTTTTCAGTACAATTTCTGTAAAAAGAAGAGAAGTAGTAGCTGAATCAGATATCAAACTTTTATGAGGCCAGTGAATACAATGGTTTAGTTTAAACCTCAAAAATAAAATAGGCTCATAGGAATCCCGTGAGGTGAAAATTGTACATGCCAGCATTTGCAATCCAGTTAGTGTATATGGGGACCACCTTCATTTTCCCAGCAACTTTATTAGCCAATAGTTTAAAATTTAATGTAAAGTATGTTTTGTCATCCAACCTAGATTATTTGCCTGTCTTTTGCAGAACTGCTTGGCTGTCACTTAATGTGATTGCACGATAGAAAGCCTGGCTCTACACAGTAAAAATGTTAACAGCAATCACCACCAGAGCAGAATCTATTACATAATTGGAAGAGCAGCGTAGTGCCTTTGGAGTTGAGAGGGAGAAATTGAATAGCTGGCTCATCATGCTGTTTAACAAAGCAGGAATCGGGACTGTAGGCAATAACACACTGACATCACAGGTCATCCAAGCTGTGTGGAGCTCTATACCTAAGAGAGCAAATGGAGCCCAGATACACAGGGCTATGTGAGTGCCTTTTAATCACCTTAGGAGATGTCTGTACTGTGTTTATCTTGCTCTCTTTTATGGACAAATAGAAATTCTTAGCACAATAAATGTGCTGACTCTCTGGCTATAGAAGTAAAAAAGAGAAAGAACTTTGTGATAACCAGAAAAGACATTTTAATACCTAGTTTCTAATGTGGAACCAGGCACATAATAATGATCCAGGCAATGTTTGCTGGTTAAATAAAGGCATGAATGAATTAATGAATTTTTTTAACACATCTTTATGAAATGAGTGCTATTTGCAAGGATTTGTTCTGGATTGCTTTCAGAGCACAAATATTCATGGTCTCAAGAAACCTACAAATTGCCACGGAAGATGAATTATTACAAATATTTATACCACAAGGCAGAAAATCATAAGAGCTATGCAAGGGATAAAATTTGAGAGCTACTGGAATATAGAGGAAGCTAGAGTCATCTTAGAAGACTTTGTGAATTCAGTTGCATTTGGAAGGGTACTAAGATATTAATAGGAAAAATGAGGAAATTTAGGGAATTACAGGTAAATTTACATGAGAGAATGATAATGGAATAGACATTAAATATACTTTTCTTTTTTTATCAACTTTATATAACTTACATATAATTTATAAAAGTCTATAGTTCAATGAGGTTTGACACATTTATGGAGTCATAACCACAACCACATTTCTTTTTTTTTTTTTTCTCACAACCACATTTCTATCACTTATTGGCAAGTTCTCTCATCTTCTACATTAACATCCTATTGCAATTGAAACAAACAACTACAAAAGTAGTGGCTTAAATCAACACAAATGTATTCATTTACACTTCTAGATATTAGAGTTTCAAAATGAGTCTTACGGAAATGAGGTATTGATAAAGCTGTCTCCTTGTGAAGGCTCGAGGGGAAAATCCCTTCCTTTTCTTTGCCTCTTACAGTTTCTAGAAGTGTCTAGAAGTTTCCTTGGCTTGAGGTCATATCACCCCAATCTTTGTTACATTTGTTCTCTTCCTGTAACTCCCCCTGTGCCCATCCTTGTGACTTCTGCATCTGTCTACTCATCATGATTACAAAAGACTCAACTGGATAAAGTCTGGGATAATATTCCTGTCTCAGGGTCCTTAAATTAAACACATCTGCAAAGTTCCTCTTATCTCATGGGTGAGGGACATTATTGAGCTTACCACATTCACTTTTGATTCCATCCTTTGCCTGAACCCTTGGCCCTGGAAATCACTGATCTACTTTTTATCACTATAGTTTTATCTTTTTTGAAAATCATGTAAATGGAATTGTACAGCATCCGTCAGTCTGTTGTTTCTGGATTCTTTTACTTGGCATGATACTTTTGAGATTCATCCATACAGTTGAGGTTAAGAGAAATGCTTTATCTTTTTATTGTGGAATACTTATCATTGTATGAGTATCTCACAGTTTTACTTATTAACCAGATGGTGGCCTTTTGGGTTTTTCCCTGGTTTTGACTTCTATGAATAAAACCAGTATGAATATTTGGTTATCAGTACTGTTGTTTTGAAATGTATTTTCTTTCTCTTGATTAAAAACATAGGTGTTCATAGGATGCCTGCCATATTGTAAGGGTATGTTTAACTTCATAAAGTGAAACTCCTCAGTTGTCTCCGACTCTTTGAGAGCCTACAGACTGTAGCTTTCCAGGTTCCTCTGTCCATGGAATTCTTCAGGCCAGACTATTGGATAGCCGCTCCCTTCTCCAGGGGTTCTTCCCAACCCCGGGATCGAACCCAGGCATCCCACATTGCAGGGAGATTCTTTACTGTCTGAGCCACCAGGAAAGCCCATTAAACTATTCTCCAGTGTGCATGTGACATTTTGTCTTTTCAGCAATGTGTAATTCAGTTGATCCCTATGTTTGCTTCATAGCAGTGTAAACAATACTGTGGGTCTTACTTAGAAATGCCATCTCACTAGCCTCCCAGGGCAGTAGGTGAGAGAGTGACTTTTGAGGGTCTAGTAGAACCAGGAACTAGATGGAATCAGGGAGTGATGTAGCTTTCAATTTTCTACTTTCCAGACATACATGGTGCCCTGCCTGTATGTGCCTGATTTACTTTATAGCCCACTTTTCCCTGGTTCATCATGAATATGGTGAAAGATCTATCCCCCAACCCTGCCAAGACATTCCCCAATTCCCCTCCATATATGTATAGCTCATTCCATATCTGTCACCTCTAGTTTTTACTCATTTCATGCAAAGATGGGCACAATAAAGGACAGAAATTTGGACCTAACAGAAGCAGAAGATATTAAGAAGAGGTGGCAAGAATACACAGAAGAACTGTACAAAAAAGATCTTCATGATCCAGATAATCACGAAGGTGTAACCACTCACCTAGAGCCAGACATCTTGGAATGTGAAGTCAAGTGGGCCTTAGGAAGCATCACTACGTACAAAGCTAGTGGAGGTGATGGAATTCCAGTTGAGCTATTTCAAATCTTAAAAGATGATGCTCTGAAAGTGCTGCAATCAATATACAAGAAAATTTGGAAAACTCAGCAGTGGCCACAGGACTGGATAAAGGTCAGTTTTCATTCCAAATCCAAAGAAAGGCAATGTCAAAGAATGCTCAAACTACCACACAATTGCACTCAACTCACAGGTTAGCAAAGTAATGCTCAAAATTCTCCAATCCAGGCTTCAACAGTACATGAACCATGAACTTCCAGATGTTCAAGCTTGTTTCAGAAAAGGCAGAGGAACTAGAGATCAAATTGCCAACATCTGGTGGATTGTTGAAAAAGCAAGAGAGTTCCAGAAAAATATTGATTTCTGCTTTATTGACTATGCCAAAGCCTTTGACTGTGTGGGTCACAACAAACTGTGGAAAATTCTTCAAGTGATGGGAATACCAGACCACTTGACCTGCCTCTTGAGAAATCTGTATGCAGGTCAAGAAGCAACAGATAGAACTGGACATGAAACTGGTTTCAAATTGAGAAAGGAGAACATCAAGATTGTATCTTGTCACCCTGCTTATTTAACTTATATGCAGAGTATATCATGAGAAATGCTAGACTGGATGAATCACAAGCTGGAATCAAGATTGCTGTGAGAAATATCAATAACTTCAGCTATGCAGATGACACCACCTTTATGGCAGAAAATAAAGAAAAACTAAAGAGCCTCTTGATGAAATTGACAGTGGAGAATGAAAAAGTTGGCTTAAAACTCAACATTCAGAAAACTAAGATCATGGCATCTGATTTCATCACTTCATGACAAATAAATGGGGAAACAGTGGAAACAGTGACAGATTTCATTTTGGGGGGCTCTAAAATCACTGAGAATTGGACTGTGAAGAAAGCTGAGCACTGAAAAATTGATGCTTTTGAACTGTGGTGTTGTAGAAGACTCTTGACAGTCCCTTGCTCTGCAAGGAGATCCAACCAGTCCATCCTAAAGGAGATCAGTCCTGGGTGTTCATTGGAAGGACTGATGTTGAAGCTGAAACTCCAATACTTTGGCCACCTCATGCAAAGAGTTGACTCATTGGAAAAGACCCTGATGCTGGAAGGGATTGGGGGCAGGAGAAGAAGGGGATGACAGAGGATGAGATGGCTGGATGGCATCACCGACTCGATGGACATGAGTTTGAATAGACTCCAGGAGTTGGTGATGGACAGGGAGGCCTGGCGTGCTGCAATTCACGGGGTCGCAAAGAGTTGGACACGATTGAGCGACAGAGTTGAAGTGAACTGAAAATCACTGCAGATGGTTGATTGCAGCCATGAAATTAAAAGATGCTTACTCCTTAGAAGAAAAGTTTTGACCAACCTAGACAGCATATTAAAAAGCAGAGACATTACTTTGCCAACAAAAGTCCGTCTGGTCAAAGCTATGGTTTTTTCAGTAGTCATATATAGATGTGAGAATCGGACTGTAAAGAAAGCTGAGCGCTGAAGAATTGATGCTTTCGAACTGTGGTTATTGGAGAAGCCTCTTGAGAGTCCCTTGGGTGGCAAGGAGATCCAACCAGCCCATCCTAAAGGAAATCAGTCCTGAATACTCATTGGAAGGACTGATGCTTAAACTGAAACTCCAATACTTTGGCCACCTGATGCTGAGAAGGTAACAGGCAGTAAGGCCAGGGGTCTCCAAATGGAGGAAAGAGGCTGCAAGTGCCAGACATTTTTATCTCTCTTAAGTGGCAGGAGGTAAAAACCAGCGATATGTTTTTCCTTCTCTATACAAATTTAAAAGGAGGTTTCTCTTAGCATGCTGTGTTGCCATGACACCTGGTCTCACCTAAAGCTAACTACTCTCAAACCTTGAGTTAACCAATACATTTCTTTGTCTTATGGAAATGTTGTCTTAAGCTATGTTAATGTACCCCAGACTCTATCTTCAAGTTGGTTCCGCCAAAGGGCCTAACTTACTTACTCAGGTATTGTTCCCCTAATCTATGTAAACTGAACTATTTGTTGGTATTCTGCCCTTCTACAAGATTCAAGTCAATCGTTTTATGGCCAGGGATGAATTATCTGGTGCCATTCTAAATTTTATGACATGCCTTTCGTTTCATTAACAGACCGTGAGTGACTATATAACATACAGCTAAAGACTAGGAGAGGAGTACTCTTTTGCCCCCTTCTGATGCCTATGTCAGAAGCTTTCTCTATCTCCTTTATACTTTAATAAAACTTTATTACACAAAAAGCTCTGAGCGTTCCGGCCTCATCTCTGGCCCTGGATTGAATTCGTCTCCTCTGGAGGCCAAGAATTCCGTGTCTTATCATTCAGTAACAACCTTTCAATGCGAAGAACTGACTCATTTGAAAAGACCCTGATGCTTGGAAAGATTGAAGGCAGAGGAGTAGGGGATGACAGAGGATGAAGTTGGATGGCATTACCGACTCAATGGACATGAGTCTGAGTAAACCCCAGGAGTTGTTGATGGATAGGGAGGCCTGGCATGCTGCTTCCATGGGATCACAAAAAGTCAGACACGACTGAGCAACTGAACTGAATATGCAGATAATCTGAGTAGCTCCACTGCTGTTTGGTGTCCTTTCCTGGTCGCTTCAACTCTGCAGAATTGTGGAATATAAAAAGGCTGCTGAGACACCTTACTGTGGAGTGCTCAGTTTTGGGTGATAAGTGAGCAGTGAGTGGTTGCAGCTCTCAGAGAAAGAGAAACACTATCAGAGAACGTGTGTCTCCAACAGAAATAAGCAAGACTGGGAAGATGGATACTCTGTTTAATTATTTACAGTGAATTAATAATTTTTAACTCTCCTGTAGGAATTGGGTTAGCTTTGCTTTGTTGGTACTTCCTCAAACATGCTTTCCAAAATACAGACAGGTTATTTTAGGCTTAGGTGCTATGCAGAAATTTCTCAAATAGTGCATTGCTGTGTTATTTTGAAGAGATCATCAGAATTTGATTCTGGTTATTCTGAACTTTTGAGCTTTCATATTAAATGAGATTGAATTGAGGTTAAAACAATAATGAATCAAGAGTGAGCCACATATGTTCCTTCTAGTTGATGGATATAATTACCAAAGTTATCTTAGAGGGAGCTTTTGATAATGTTAGTAACCCTCTTGTAATATAGTTAATATTCTAGCTAGGAAAAGAAAATCACAGAAATTAACATAATAAATAAAATTAACATAATAAATTCTTATCAACGTGAGGCTTGAGGGTTTCAGCTGGACCTTAAACAAAATCAACCTGTAGGTAGTTATGAGATTGGAAATTACAATACCTAATATTGGTGAGTTCTTACAGAAGCATAGAGCATTTAAACAACAAGGATGGTGTACTTTAGAAATAACTTATGAATAAATAAAAAGTGTAACTCTAGATATTTTTTACTTGAATAGCCTCTGTTTTCAAGCAATATCCAAGGCTTCAGTAAATTCTCTATATACATAGAGAATATGAAAAAATATAACCTCAAAAGAGTTTCTAAAAATTATTTTTCAAATAAGGTAATCATACATAGATCAACTTCTGTGGAGGAATACTATCCAGAGACACATTCATATATTGTAGGTATAAACTTGGAATTTCAAAAGTTGATCAATACATACTACTTTAATAATCCCCCTATGCATAAAGGGACAAGAGGTTGCAAATTTCAGTGGTAAAACTTCTGTTATAGAATCCACATTAGAGTTTTCACTGTAAGTCTATTGACTATTTCAGAGTAAAATATTAGGATACCTTATTTTAAAAAGTAGATATATCTGAATACCAAAAGTGTCATTATCAGAGGTAGGGTTAATGCCAGATATATATCTCTTGTGCTGGCCTCAGTGAGGCCCTTAGCTGCTTTAGAGGGACATTTTCTCCTCATTTGATACAGTGACACCTTTATGTGATTTTTAACATACTGCAATAGGAAATCCTCTTGCATGTTATATATTGGTGATTTTTGCTAACTGAAATTAAAATGCCCAGTGTGACAGCTGTGATTTTCAGTTTTATTTGGGGACTTAGGACTATAACCCAGGAGAAAGCCTCCCAGACAGCTCTGAGGAATTGCTCTGAAGAGCCCAGGAGAAGGTCAGCATACCGTCAGCATATACGTGATTTCAGAGAAGCAGAACAAGCATCAAACGCATCTTGGTAGACACTTACTACTGGTCAAGGGCACAGATACTTTAGTTAATGATTTTAATACTTTTCTAAGTATTATGAGATGCAAGAAATTGGGTTCATAAAAATTTATCCTGCAAATATCCAATGGCCTAGTTTCCCAGAGCACAGAGTGCCTCATTCCTGGTCTCTGCCCTGAACTTCTTTCAGAGAGTGTTGAAGGTCAGTGACTGAAGTGGCTAATGACTCCATCTTTCTAGAGCCAGATAGTAAGTGACACTCTTGAGGTGGCAGATTGATAATACATTTTTTCTTGTAAGTGCTGACTGCTGTATCTTTGATAACACTATACATAGCATGCAGTACCAAGAAGGGAAGTCAATCAGGCTCTGCACATCAGGGTTTTCATGGTTGGATAAGTGATTTAATGAGCAAACAGCCTTCCACCATTGGAGAGAGCAGTTCCAATAGGAAACTATCATTACATATGACAACTAAAACGCAGTTAGGTATAAGAGAAGGACTAGAAACACATGCATTGTGGAATGGTCTTTTGACATGTATCCTTTTCTACATGATTGCCTGAGTAGGACTTAATACCATGGAGCACGCCCAAGCTTTCGCTATAGGAGAACCTCTCCACCATTGTGGCAGCAGCCAACCACACATAGCAACAGATGAAATTGCTTGTGTCTCCTGCAGCAGTACGGTTGGGAACATCCAATAGATTTCTCATTTCTAAAAATTTTTTTTTTTCTTTCCAAGCTTTATTAATGTTTGAGGCTCAACATGATGATAAGAGATATCAAAACTGCGTCTATTATATTTAAGTCATTGGCCGAATTCACTTCTTCTAGTTCATGTGCTACCTTAACAGAACCAGCCAAAAAGCAATTCCACCTTTTAGCACAGTTAAGCAAAGGGTGCAAGATTATACAGCTAGTCAGTCAGAGGAGCCGGGATTAGAACACCTGTCTGGCTTTTAGGAACTTTTATCTCTATTGTTATGCAATGCAGGTGCTGGCTATAGCAAATCTCCTAAGTGAAAGTGACTTTAAAGCAGAGAGAGGCCATGGGCAGGGAAGAGGGAGAGGAGATGATGCTCCCCCTTCCAGTGCAACTCATTTATTGGCATCAGTTTGTTGTGAAGGGGAAGGGAAGCTCAAGAGGGAGGGGAATCTATGTATACTTACAGCTGACTCATGTTGTAGAGCAGCAACCAACACAGAATTGTAAAGCAATTATCCTCCAATTAAAAATAAGTTTAAAAAAAGACTTTGTTATCTAGGGTGCATCAGTTGGGAGAAATCAAATGAACAACTCATTTTAGCATGGTTGCTCCATGGATTTTGGAAGTTGGTAATGGTAATTCAGAAAACTAAGATCATGGCATCCAGTCCCATAACTTCATGGCAAATAGATGGGGAAACAGTGGAAACAGTGGCTGACTTTATTTTGGGGGGCTCCAAAATCACTGCAGATGGTGATTGCAGCCATGAAATTAGAAGACGCTTACTCCTTGGAAGAAAAGTTATGACCAACCTAGACAGCATATTAAAAAGCAGAGACATTACTTTGTCAACAAAGGTCCGCCTAGTCAAGGCTATGGTTTTTCCAGTGGTCATGTATGGATGTGAGAGTTGGACTATAAAGAAAGCTGAGTGCCGAAGAATTGATGCTTTTGAACTGTGGTGTTGGAGAAGACTCTTGAGAGTCCCTTGGACTGCAAGGAGATCCAACCAGTTCTTCCTAAAGGAGCTCAGTCCTGGGTGTTCACTGGTAGGACTGATGTTGAAGTTGAAACTCCAATACTTTGGCCACCTGATGCAAAGAGCTGACTTATTTGAAAAGACCCTGGTGCTGGGAAAGATTGAGGGCAGGAGAAGGGGATGACAGAGGATGAGATAGTTGGGTGGCATCACCGACTCAATGGACACGAGTTTGGGTGAACTCTGGGAGTTGGTGATGGGCAGGGAGGCCTGGCGTGCTGTGGTTCATGGGGTCGCAAGGAATCGGACGTGACTGAGCGACTGAACTGAACTGAACTGAATGGCAGTTCGTAGTGCAAGCACTAGGTGATTGATTGAAAGTGAAAGTGAAGTCGTTCAGTCGTGTCCAACTCTTTGCTACCCCATGGACTGTAGCCTACCAGGCTCCTCAGTCCATGGGATTTTCCAGGCAAGAATACTGGAGTGGGTTGCTATTTCCTTCTCCAAGATGACTGATTAGTTGCTTCAGATGGAAGTAGGGGATGGTTTCATAGGTAATTAGCAGGGAAATATTTAATAGAATTTTAGGGACTGCAGTTAAACCAGTTACTAGAATCTTGAAATTAAGTTTTTCAGGTTTTACATTTATAGAAATTCTCAGTCCACATGCTTAATGTTATTGCTTATTTTAATCAACTTTCTCAGCAAAACAGAACATAGCTCATTTATTTCAGAGAGTTCTAAGGTTTCTTGGAGAGAGAAATATAACAGGTACAACCAGTCAGACTAATTAATGAGAAAATCCATGGAAGTTTGCTGGAAATATTGCACTATGTAGTCAAAACAACTGTTTTGTATTCAGTGTGAACTTGGTGAAATATTCTGTGCTGGGGGCTATAAAAAGATGACACACAAAATCTCAATGATCACAAGAAGGATTTACATTTACTAGGGAGGCTAGGATATGGGTAAAAATAACTGTGATGCAAAGCATTTGAATTAGTAAATTAAATTACCATTATAGCTAGAATAAATATTTTTAGTAATAGGGAAAAATTAATGAAATGAAAACTCAGTTGTTCAAGGTTAAGGAAGCAAAACTGATTATTAAGGCATTTCAGCAACACGATGATTAGCAGGATGATTCAGTTTTGCACCGACCAATTTGACCTTATAGAAATTAAAATCTCAGGCTCCTAACAAGACAAAATATCACATGAGAAAAGAGCAATTATGAGTCGATGCCCAGTCTCTGACAACTCTAATGTTTATATAAAAAGTGCACCATCTAATGTAGTGCAGGGGTGTTTTGTCAGACAGTGAGGCTTAGAGGCATTACAAAGCATCAACTACAGTACTTTAAAAAGTTGTGCCTTGGTTGACAGGCATCCCACTGAAAATTATAGAAACAAATTTCCATTGTTTGAAAACATGCTCATTAGTATAGGGTAAAAACAAGGGCTATTGGTGACATTGTGATATACTGTCTTCATTGTATCATCAGTTTCTCTGACACCTGTTTCCTTTACCAATTTTAATATCACATAGATTGTGCTCAGGAATGTGTATATGTGTGTGTGTGTGTGTGTGTGTGTGTGCACATATGTGTATGTGTTTGTATAGTTAAAGAATAATTAAAGAAAACAATTTAGGTAATTCAAATTTTAATACTTAAAGAAGTTCTTCCATTTGAGAACTGCAATATGGGACAAAAGACAGGAAGGTTTTATAGGATAAAGAATAATAAAGAGGAAAAAACATCTGATTGGCTAGAATCAGTCAACCTTGTTTGAGGTGAGACGATACAGGGAAATTAGTATAGAGCCCAGAGCTGCCTTAGTGTTGGGAAATTGACCAACTGGACAGACTGCATTTCTGGTCAGGTAGATCATTTACAAAGAGAGGAAAGTTATCTAAGATTTGGTTTGCTGACATGCCCCACCCTCCACCAGGAGTAACTCCATCTTGGGACTGGAGAGTTATTTCAACAGTTGTATATATGGTAGCTTAGTGGATGCTATTTAAAGAAAATCTGTCTGAAAAAAGAAATTGGGTTCTGTAAGCACCAAATCATTTTTCTCCAAATCTAAGAATATATGGTCTAAAACATACTTGTAATTTACAGAATGACTGACTATACAATTTTGATTTCTTCCATTGTAATTAGTATCTTATTGCTGTCAAATAGGTGACCACAAAATCAGTGACTTAAAGTGATACAAATTGATTATTCCACATTTTGGGAAGGAGACATTGGGTTTCATGGGGCTAAAATCAAGGTTTGGGCATGTGCTTCATTTCTTTTGGAGGCTGTGGGGGTGAATCTACTTCCAAGCTCATTCATTTGTTGGCAGAACTCTGTTGCATGTGGTGTTAGGACTGAGGCCCCTGTTTCCTTACTGGCTGTCAGAGGTCATTCTTATCTTCTAGAGGCTCCCCCCGTTCCTTGGTTCATGGACCCCTTCTTCCATCATCAAGCCAGAAAAGGAGAGTTGAGTCTTTCTTGGCTTCTGACTTATCTCTCCTTTGCCTGTCTTTTGCCACATCACTCTGCTTACAGTTGAGAAATTTTTCTGCTTTTAATGTTCAAGTGATTGGATTGTGCCCACCTGGACAATCCAGGCTGCTCTCCCTATTTTAAAGTCAGTTGATTAGTAACCTCATTCCATCAGCAAGGTCCCTTCTCAGCAGTACAGTGCCAAGATTAGTGTTTGCTTAAATAACCAGGGAGTCTTACAGAAACCTTTCTGTAACTTTACTGCCACAGCCATTTATCATTTATCCAGTTATTTTTAGAACTAAATTTAAGATATAATTTAAATGCCACCACTTAATTCATCGTGCTGATACACTTAAAAAAAATTTCATGATAAACTGATTATAAATGTCTTTTTCCATGAAGAATTAATGAAACTTATCTTATTAATATTTGAAAATCATGGCCTTTAGAAACAGCAAAATTCCATTTGAGCCCAGGTGTTCATAAGAAAATAATATATTATTATTATTCTAATATAATATAATATAAATATAATATAATTATATTATCATATAATAATAAATAAATATAATTATATTTTATTAAATTATAAATATGTTATTCCTGATTCTACTCCCTGAGGCAAAGTCCCTTTTTTGGTTCACTCTACTAACTTTGACAAGCACATACATCAGCTTTACACCTTGTCCAGTTTGAGAAAGTCACAGAAATTCCTTATGTAGGTTTCACTGCAGGCCAGGTTGCTTCAGTAGTGTCCGACTCTTCGTGACCCTGTGGACTGTAGCCCATCAGGCTCCTCTGTCCATGCAAGTCTCCAGGCAAGAATACTAGAGTGGGTTGACATTCCCTCTGCCAGGAGATCTTCCAGACCCTGAGATTAATCCCATGTCTCTTGCATCTCCTGCATCAGCAGGTGGATTCTTTACCACTAGTACCACCTGGGAAGCCGAGGAACTTTTACTGAACTTACTGATTATTTGACCTGAATAAGTTCTAAAGTTCCAAATGTTAAATGATTTGTTCAAGGTCAAATGATTGCTACTTGGGAGCATTTACTTGTGTATCTTGTACTTACTTATGTATCAAAATATTTCTTGGTATAGCTCACATGTTAACATAGAAAATGTAATTTTTAAATTTAATATTCACCTGCTCACAGAATTATTGTTAGTCTTATTACCTTTTGAAAAAAAGTCAAACTTTCTATTATTATCTTATTTGCTTATAGTCACTTCTTTATGTGGCTTGGATACTGTTCAAACTTAGTAAATATATTTTTCAGTCATCAAGTTTAATAAAATGTTCAGTGCTGAATGAGACTAAATCTGACAAAGATCAATTAAAACCTCTACAAGTGGCCGTGTGACTAGCTATATAATCTGGTAGAGTGATAAATTTAATGTTTTACTTCAGATACTCATGAGTTTGGAATGGGATTTCCCTGGTGGCTCAGACAGTAAAGTGTCTGCCTATAATGTGGGAGACCCAGGTTTGATCCCTGGGTTGGAAAGATCCTCTGGAGAAGGAAATGGCAACTCACTCCAGTACTCTTGTCTGGAAAATCCCATGGATGGAGAAGCCTGGTGGGCTACAGTCCATGGGGTCACAAAGAGCTGGACATGACTGAGCATCTTCACTTCACTTCAATGGTAAAGAACTCCCTGGCCAATGAAGGAGACATGGGTTCGATTCCTGGGTCAGGGAGATCCCCTGGAGAAGGAGATGGTAACCCACTCTGGTATTCTTGCCTGAGAAATCCCATGGACTGAGGAGCCTGGCAGGTTATATCCCATGGGGTCTCAAAAGAGTTAGACACTTAGCAACTAAACAGCAACAACTACAAATGTTAAAATTAAATAGAAGAATCATTCATAGCCTTTCACACATTCATTAAATATGTTAATGCAGTTTTATAAAATGTTTCTTTTTCTTAAAACACCATGATTGTGTGTGTGTGTGTGTCTTTTTTTTTTTTTTTTACTAGAAAGTGGCTTATGAGATTTTCTATGAAGTCATTTGGTATTTTATCTGCATCTTTTAAAAAAATTAATTGTGATCACAATCTTTCCAGTATTTTTTACTTTTAGCTCTAATTTATTTTAGATATTACAAGTTTGTATATTCAAATTGTTTGCAATTTTTATTTTTTCTTTAAAAATTAAAATCACATTACTTCACATCCTTTTCTAGTTTATTCATCCATGTATCTGGCATATATTGGGCAACTGTGGTGTGTTGGAGCCAAAAATGAAAAGGATGACATTCCTGCCTTTGTAACATATACATTCTAATGGGGAGAGAAATAATAAGCTGATTTAAAAAAAATGCTTTCTGCTTCAGAGAGTTTAAGTGCTATGAACAAAATAAAGCAGAATTAACAGCAAGAGATGCAAGGGGGACAGGTTTGCTGCTTTATAGGGGAAGCTGGGGAGAGGGTGGAAGAGTCAAGCAAAGAACACAGGTAAGAGCTTCCCAGGCAGCAGGCCGGCAGTTGGGAGTCCCCAGTTGGGAGTGAGCTTGGAGGCATGAAGGAATAAGCAGCATGGGTCGCTGGGCAGCAAAGGTGATAGAATGCAAAAGGAAGGGCACACCCAGCCGGGCACTTATTTGCTGGAGAGCAAATGAGGGCTCCAAACGGTGTCTCTGGATGCTTAAAAGTTATGCACCAACCTATGCTCATGGCCTGACCAGCATTCCCACCTCATGACCCTTTCTGCCTCTCTGGCTAGGCCTGGAGTCCAGAGCCTGACTGAGTGTGCTGATGGGTGGAGGCTGATCAGGGGAGCAGTTGGGGCCTGCCCCCGGACTCCTGGACAGTGACTCGATTCACCTGGACCCAAGCAAAGCTGACCTGGCCCAACTTCCCAGAGAGGCAAAATAGGGCAGGTTTTCCTTGCCACTCTTCTGACATGGAGTTTCTAGACTGCTTGAAAAGCCCTCCCTAAGTGCCGCGCTCCGGGGAAGGCACCGCAGTTAGCTGGAGTACCTGGCGTCTTGGGTGACTTGGCTTTAACAGTGCTACGCTTTGTACTCCTCTGTCTTGCATCTTTGTTTGGTGTGTCCTCCCCAGTCCTGTTTGACAGTTAACTGAACTTGCAAAAAATGTTCTGAAGAGATAAAAAAAAAGAAAAAAAAATTCTTGGGTTTTGATGTTTGTGAAGTACATCACTTGCTAACATGCAGGGAGGTCAAGAGGTCATACTGGGCCCTGGCTTGTAGCGGTTTTAAGGTTGCATTGAATATTCAAATATCAATTTTCATTAAATAGGATGTGTTTGGAGCATTGAATCTAGACTTAGATTGAAAGTCTGTTTTGTAGGGTTCCTGTAATCAAAATGTTTCCTCATTTTGTGTTGGCAAATTGCATGTTTCCTTTCTAGCAGTCTCCACTTCATTTACAGTGAGTTGTTTCATTGTATCTTTGGTGATTATAGACTGTGAATTTCTTGTAGGTGGGACTTCATCTGTGAATATTTTCTTTTAATTTTGAAGAGGTATTAAACTTAGAAAAATGTTAGAACATGGCACAAATAAAACTCTTCATTTTCCCCATCTGAGAGAGGTAGGTTGTCAAAATCAAGCTCCATCAATTCTAGATATAACATTGCCCTATGTGATCACAAAATAACCATCACATTCAGGAAATTAATGTTTACACAGTACAGCTATTGATACTCAGAAGGACACGTGAAATTGAGATTATGTAGAAGTTGCAGTCAGGAGATCATTGATTCACATTGGAGTTAGCAGCTGACAAGGACAAGACTATTGAAGGAGAATGGAAGGTTTGTACTGAAATAACTTATGGATAGATAATTAGGATAGAGATAAAATCATGGAGAAACCAGAAGAGATGATCTAGGAAACTTGTGGAGTAGTTGGTAACATAACATAATAACATGAGATTCAGGGATGAATGTATTATCCTTAGAGAAAAGAAAGTTCTAAAAGTCTAGAAAGAAGTGTCATAGAGAGCTCCGTCAGCTCCACTCCCAGAGGAACAGGGCTGTGCAGAGAAGATACAGCCACTGCTTGACAGGCCAGTAGGGAAAGCAAGGCCTTCTGGATAACATTGGAGTATCATGAACAAAAAGGCAAGAGTGAGGATTCTTTTCTTCCTTAATTAAATTACTGCAATCCCAATTGTGCTTGAAAATTATATCTTATTCAGTACTTCTTGCTTTTTGTATTGAGAAGTTTTAGGATATCTAGATTGCCTTATTTTCAGGAGTTTTCTGAAGTGAAGAGAAAGAGGGAGAAAGGGGGAAAGATGAGGGTGGAAGAGGCAGATGGAGCTTCTTTATGGAGACAGTACTAAAAAGTAGAATTAACTGCATTTTACTCAAAGTTCTTAAACTCACTATATATTTGGGACATGAAGTCACCCTTGATTTTTTTTTTCTCACTTTAACTTCAGATTGTCAATCAAGTCCTGTATTTTCTACCTCAAATATATTCAGCCAGCTTCTCTCTAGCTCTCCCCTGCCACCACTCTGTTCTAACCAGCATCATCAGCTGCATCCTTACTCCTCTTCCTGAATCCAGGATTAACAATTTCAACTTATTCTTCACATATGAGGCAGCTTAATAAAAACGCATCAAATTATGTCACTTCTTAGACTTACACCCTTCAACTGCTTCTCACTCTCCTTAGGATAAATTTAAACTCTAACACAGACAGTAAATTATTACATGAAATGTCTGCCCACTTCTCCAGCATCATTTCTTGCCTTTTCTCCATAGCCTCCAACAATTCAGCCACATGGACTTCCTGTCAGCTTTTAATGTATTCCAAACTCTCCACAGTACAGAAATTATCACACAAATTTTTTTCTTCTCTGTTCCTTTCGCTTTCCAACACACACATACATGCCTGTCCTCATCCTATTCATGGCTAATTCCTTGGCATACTTCTACAACCTTTTTTATATGTTGCATTATTTAGGAGGTCTTTGCTTACTATTCTTGAGTTACTGGTTTGTTCTCTACTTCTGCATTCAGTCTGTTTTCTTTTAACCGCCCCCTCCCCCCGCCATATACACAAATGTGCACACATTTGTTACATGATGTATTATCTACTTCCTGTAAATAAGTTAAGCTGGCAAAAGGCAGAATCCATGTCTATTTCATTAAATAACAAATACCCCATGTCACATGCTGCTGCTGCTGCTAAGTTGCTTCAGTCGTGTCCGACTCTGTGCGACCCCATAGACGGCAGCCCACCAGGCTCCCCTGTCCCTGGGATTCTCCAGGCAAGAACACTGGAGTGGGTTGCCATTTCCTTCTCCAATGCATGAAAGTGAAAAGTGAAAGTGAAGTTGCTTAATCGTGTCCGACTCTTAGCAACCCCATGGGCTGCAGCCTACCAGGGTCCTCCATCCATGGGATTTTCCAGGCAAGAGTACTGGAGTGGGGTGCCATTGCCTTCTCCCCTCATGTCACATATCTGGTACTTAATAAATGGTTATTGAATGACTGAGTGAATTCAGTCACCTGGGTAGGTGGTGATTAGGGAGTGAAAGAATTTTCAGAATGAAGCAGTACTTGGTATAATGGAAGCAAAAACAGAGCAAAACTATGAAACTATTTGATAGACTTGGTTACTACTATTAATGGAATAGAAATAGAAATATGTTTATTCATTTACTTATTTACTAAATTTGAAAGAATACTTATTGAACCCTTCCTGACCATGCTTAAAGCATGTTAATGAGTAAATTTTGAGCCTTTGTCTCATAGCATCACAATTTTTTTTTCTGAGACTAAGAAATATTAAAAATACTCATCAGAAATAGGTAAGTTTAAATGTCTTATCCTGGATTTATAGCTTTGAGATTTGAAATCTGAAATCCAGAAGTGGATAAATCACTAGTAATCTGCACACAGAGAAATGATAAAATTTTATGACAACTAATATTCATTAGCCAGGAATCCATCAAACCAAACAAAGTGAGTTATGACTTTACATACATACAGTTGCATGTGTACCTAGTAGCAAGGTACATCGTTCATGATTATTGATTAAAAATGATTGTTGATTTCTAAAGAAAATGAATGATTGCATGGTTATTGAATGGCTAACCTAAATGATTAGAAGTCTAGAGAAGCTGGCTTAGGCTTATTCAAGCTTCTCAGATTCCTAAGACCTTGAGAGTCAGCCAGGGTCACAAGCAGAATTATCAAGCTCTCACCACTGGTGGACTGGCTCCTACACACTTGCCTGCCACCTCACCCTGGGCTTAGCTCCACCTCCAGTCCCCTAGGAACACCTCTGCTTGGTTTTGTTCACCTTTGCTAAATTTGGTCTCAAGCTGGTTTTTCTTTGCAAGACCTACTTGCTTCCCTTTAACTATTTAGGTTAAGGAAGAGGGTTCTTGACTCTCGATGAGGCAGCATAACTCATGCTTACCCTGCAGAGAAAGACTATGCAGAAACTGGTAACCTTCAAACTAGAATTGTTCAGTGGTACATTATTATTTCAGCATTTCTGATCTGTAAAGTTGTAATTACTGAATAACTTACTTGTGTTGCCACTGATGGTTTCATAGGCATGGAAACATATAGCCAGTATTTATTGGGATTGGACCCTCACCATTAAATTTCCAAGACTGCAGCTGCCAAGATACCAAATCCTCTGGCTGTATTGATTTCTCCTCCCCATGGGAACCCACAATGAAATATCTGCTAATCTTACACTTTCCTCAACAAATATTCAGAGTAGCTAACACATGCCTAATTTTAAAAATCCCCTAATTGATGAAGGCCATTGGTCAATGATCCAGTCTTGTAAAGTACTAATTGTTCATAGTATAAGAAAGCAAAAGCTCTGTAGTAATAGTAGCTTAAGCTGGACACATGGGTCTAGCTTTTATGACAGCCAAATGGATAGGAAAGATTATAATGGCACCTAAGCATCTGCTAAAACTAACTGTATCAATGATCTGTGAACCAAGCCCTGCTTTTGTAAGGGGCTGTTACCACTTCAGAGATGTAATTATGGACTATAAGATCAAACATTTACTTTTTTAAAAGAGCACCTAAGTATAAAATTATGCATTGCCCTATATCATTTTAGGATGTTATTAAGTAGAACCATATCTCCTTCAAATGTAAAAAATTAAATGGAACAGGTATGTCTCAAAAAGCATTTACCATGTAGTACTTTTCTGTAGCCTGAGAAGTTACACTTTCCACAGAATTTTCAGTTTGCAAATATTGCTTCTTAATAAAGCATAACAAGTAATTGTTTCAGGTCTGAAGGAACCACATAATAGGCATAAATCAGATAAATGCTCTTTTACCCTGGGGCCCTCTTCAGGGGATATCTATCGATGGAGATCTGTGACAATGGACACACTCCAGTAGCTCATGAATCTTATCTGCTAAATATAGTAGGCAACAGAGTCAAAGATCAATAAAAAGATTAATGGTTTTAATTACCCCTCTGTAACCAGTTGTGGGTAAAATTTTACTTGCTGCTTGCACTGAGGGTAACACACCACAGTCAACTTTCCAGTAAAGCTAATTTGACTTTCTGCTTGGTAAATTGCCCATTGACAATCCTGTAATGAGTCTGCTCTGTGTGTGACTGAATACTGAGCATGCTTCCGCTTTCTAAAATCAGGGGGAAAAGGCCATAAAACTGATGAATGACACATAAACAATTTCCTTGTGAAAAATACTAGGAAATAAGACAATTTCCAGGCAAAAGTTCCCCTGTTTGAGCTGTGCGGAGCAAGCAAAAGAGTACCAAATGACTGTTGTATTTATGGAGATGTGTGAGCAATTCTAATAAATACTGACAAATGTCTTCTGAAGATATATAGAGGAACTGGCAAATTATTTTCTTTTTGATAAAAGGACAAAGACAACAACTTCAATCTGTATGATTTGATTATGATAATTGATGCTTAGAGAGAAAACTACTTCTTAGCTCATGTATGTATTAGTAAATCTACATTCAAGGATAAGTGTGGGGGTTCGAAAGGTCTCTAGAGTTGTTTTTAACTTATGCCCTGGGTGTGTCATCAGCTTATAATAATTCCAGGATTAGCAGCTTCTGTATAAGGAATCAAGATAGTTCATCATAATATAAAAATTCCATCAAGGAGAGTGAGTAGAATCATAGGCATAAATTTGTCATTTTAACTTCAGTTTTGGTGGTACAAAGGGCAGATATTTCTTTTTTTAAGTCATCTTAAAACTATTTTATCACATTTGTGTGACTATAATTTTATTAGCTGTACTCTTTTCAACGTCATTATAATGTTTTCAATATAGCACTAAATTAGGTGATGAAAATCAAACATTAGTAAGCTGTTGAATACAAATGCTTAGGAGTGTCTGTGCTGGGGGTGTGAGTTTAGAAGCCTCCTCAAACCACAAGTATTGAGAGTCCAGGGAATTAAGCAAATGCATAAATGTGATTTTTAAAAAATACCATGTTAAAGGAAAATCAACATTCTGTAGAGCAATTCTGTTATTACCAAACTGGACCATCTTGGTTATTTGTTCAGTGAACCTACCAGCAGCATATGACACAAGTCTAAAACCTGTGAAACTGTTCTTTATTTCTGAGGATGAGAAACTAGTATCTAGAGAGTTATCATCTCTGAAAGCAAATGTTTACGACAAGTTTGGAGTGCAAGATGTTTATGAGAGTTCGAATCTCATGAAAGGAAGAGAGAAGAAGGATTAGTCAGGGGAATATGTCATATTATTATATAGGTGCAATAAAACTCAGTCAAACTGCTGGGGAGATGAGCAATAGGTATTTTCTGTCAAAGTCATCCAGCTTTTTCTCCCTGGTTTTGCTCAGTCACCAAATCTATGCTACCTGGGAAAGTCATGACCTTGGTCCAGGTCTGTAGCTGAGACAGACTTTGGAGGACCTAGCCTGACAGTGATCTCCTGGCTATGCTTCTTACAGGTGGGCTGCATATCCTTAATTGGTGGAGGATCTAGGCAACATAACCCTACAGCCCACAGACTAAATCAGGATTTCCCTGGCAGTCCAGTGGTTAATACTCTGCTCTTCAATGCAGAGGGTGTGGGTTCGATCCCTGGTCTGGGAACTAAGACACCACCCCATGTGCTGCCCAGATTTACTTCTCCCCACTGTTCAGGGAACAGTGGCATCAGGATTCCTGTGGCTCTTTCATCCTGAAAGGAGACTTAAGAGAGGGAGGTGATTGAGACAGTACAGTTCTCACTGGAATAGTTGTATTTGACACCTCGATTGATTTTCTTTGTGTGCTTCCCCACTATGCATTCTAGATTCCCTCTTAACCTCAACCACCACCTCTGTCTGCTTTAATGCTTTCCTGGGTGATTCTCAACTGTGGGTCTTCTGAGCCCCTTGTCACCATGCCTTTCTCAAGATAGATGGCTCTACCTGTTTGTTCAAAGTCATATTAGGCAAGAGTATCAAAGGAGCTCACGTGTGTTTCTTCCTGCTTCTATTGTGTAGGAGCAGCCCTGCCTCCCGCTGATCATCAGAGTCAATTACAGTACTCTGCAGAGATGGTGATCCTTTTTTTATTTCCTGGTCTCTGGAAGCAGGAAACATAAAATACCTACATAGCAGTAGTTTTATTTCTGCTTACTTTATATTCACTTACTATGACCTTTGGCAAAACTTTGCCTCCATGGGAGACTAGGACCTCTAACACCTGAGCCCAGAGTTGTGGTAACATGAAACATATCATCTGATAGGGAGACACTGGGAATGATAAGTGAGGCAATTCATGTCTTTCTGCTTGATTCCAGAGTGGAATGTCCCTCCCATTGGTAACCTAGTGCCATTTAAAGGATTTTTAACGAATGAGTACACAGCATCTGGGAAAAGAGTACCTCATCCTCACACAGTATCGCCTTCATGATAACTCTTTAGCTGTGTCATCAGCTGGTCATTTTACTGTTCTGTCAGACCAGCAGCTTCTGGGTAGCATGATATGTGTTCATGGACCTTCTCTAGGACCTAATTTGCTATAAGGTAGATCCCTGGTCTCTTTAATGTTATATGAAATCCCATACCATTGGAACAAATGCTCTTTGACTCCGGGAATTTTGACAGATGCCTAGGGAGTAGGCAAACCCCTACCTGAATTGTGCGGCTGTTCGGGTCACAATACTATCAGGGCCTTTTGGGACCAAAGAGTCAATTTACCACAATTCGGCCATTTGATCTTCACAAGAAATAGTGTCTAAACAATAGTAATAACTTGTGTTACCAAAAAATGACTCCTAAGCTAAAAAAAAAAAAAAAAAGATTCCTGTCATTTTTGACACAAGTCAAAAGTAACATATTTTGGCCCTTGTAGTATCAAGAAAAGGAGGAACTATGGTTATAATTTTATACTTTATTATGAATGCATGTCAATATTTATTGATACTACTTAAATAGCAAATAAAGTGTAAGCTTTTCAAATTGATTTAAAAAATGGCGCGAGAAGAGAAAATATCACAAGAAAGTAGGAAAAAGACTACAAGGACGTGAGGAAAATATAGAGCATAAAATGGTAGAAATAATCACAAATACAGCAACAGTCACCATTCAAGTAAATGGAATAAGTTCTCCATGGCCACTGAGTCATCAGGGAAGCTCATAAATGGAATAATATCTTCGAGTAAAAATATGACAATAAATAGTCTAGATGAGAACACACATACACCTACAAAGAAACTATGTGCTGTTTACAAAAAACATTTATGAAAGTGAAGGTCTTAGTCTCTTGGTCATGTCTGACTCTTTGCGACCCCATGGGTTGTAGCCTGCAGGCTCCTCTGTCCCTGGGAATTCTCCAGGCAAGAATACTAGAGTGGGTAGCCATTCCCTTCTCCAGGGAATCTTCCTGACCCAAGGATCCAACCTGAGTCTTCTGAATTGTAGACAGATTCTTTACGAACCACCAGGGAAGCAATTGAAGGCACATAAACATTGAAAGGTGAAAAATAACAAACAATATTTCGTGAACAATATTAAAAGAATGCTTATATAACTATTATTAAACTATATAGTTTAAGTAAAACATGGGTAAAAATAATAAAATGTGTATTTCCTGAGAAATATGTGCAGTATTAAACATATATGAAATAGTTTCAATATACATAAATTAGATATTGGCAGAACTAACCAGATATTCCCAGTGGGAGAAATCAACAGCACACCATCAAGTAGAATTGCATTTTTCCAAAAAACTAAGATAGCCTTTGTGAACATACAAAGAAAATTATAACAGAATACATATTGTGAATAAAAGTGAAAGAAAAAAGAAACATGTTCAAGGCCAAAATCTTAAATTTACAAGGAAAAATGAATTTTAAAATGATTAAATAATCCAAATATTTAAGAACATTAAAAACATACTAAATCAGGATTTCCCTGGCAGTCCAGTGGTTGATACTCTGCGCTTGCAATGCAGTGGGCGTGGGTTCAACCCCTGGTCTGGGGACTAAGATCACACATGTCATGGCCCTGTGCAGCCAAAAAACGGTGAAAAGCAAAACTAAATCTTGCTTTTGAATTTAATTTCACAGTTACTTTCTAAGATGAATAATAATGAAATATCACATAACAATTTTATGCCAATGTTAGCAAAACTTTGAGAAAAAAATCTGACAAATTTTAGTCTATGCATTGAATTAAATAAGTATAAAAGGAATCATAGAATAACCTTCAATACTATGAAAGATATGCATGAATGAATACTCAAAGCTAATGAGATATGAAAGTAATATAAAGCAAAGAAAAATAAGAAAGCTAAAAGTTGATTCTGAAACTAATTGAAAACCTTAAGAATATCTTAAAAAATAGGTCATAAATAAACAATATTAGAATTACAAGTTACATAAATATGTTTATAGTTATGTATACATATTAAGCAAAACTTATACAGTTAATAGTTTATTAAAAATTACATTTTAAATTTGAAACTTAGATGAAATAGAATTATTCCTTTAAAAGTCAATCTTTGCTCAAAAAAAAAAAAAATAAAAACTCTCTATAAAAATACTGCTTAATACAATTAAAACTGTTGAATAAAGTTTTTTGTTGTTTTGGTTTTTTTTTGCTTCAAATTATTTTAAAAGGCTATCAGGCTCAGATAATTTTATAAATGATTTCTAGCAAACATCAGTAAATACAATTTCAAATTTAATTTTAAAAAATGAAAAAAGGAACTCATTCAAACTTTATGTGATCACCATTACTTTAACATCAAAACTGACAAAGCTAATAGGAGGCATGAAAACTAGTCTACTCTCATTGAATACAGATGCAAATACATTTATAATAACAAAGTAAAATACAGCATGTAACAAAGTATAGCCTGACCAAGTTGGGTTTACTTCTGCTAGTGCAGGGTTGGTTTATAATTTAAGGAAATTGACAATATAATTAGCCACATCAATACATAAAATGAGCAAAAAGGGATGATCATTTCAACAGATGTAGTAAAATCATTAAATGAAATTCAGGATTCATTCCTTAATAAGTTCTTAGCTTAATCATAATAGGAGATGTCTAATTGTTAAATGCCACAGTGTAGAAAAAAACATCAGCTTTAATACTGAAGGTTAAGACTTAGTTTCAGATGAGTTAAGTGATACCTGCTATCACTCTAAAAGAAAAACTAGAAAGTTTGAGATAAAACACTCATTAGTTGTTAATTACATGACTAGGTATGTTTAGCTCAGTTCACTCGATGAGTCGTGTCCGACTATTTGTGCCCCCATGGACTGCAGCACGCCAGGCCTCCCTGTCCATCACCAACTCCCAGAGCTTACTCAAACTCATGTCCATTGAGTCGGTGATGCCATCCAACCATCTCATCCTCTGTCGTCCCCTTTTCCCGCTGCCTTCAATCTTTCCCAGCATCAGGGTCTTTTCCAATGAGTCAGTTCTTCCCATCAGGTTGACAAAGTATTGGAGCTTCAGCTTTAGCATCAGTCCTTCCAGTGAACATTCAGGACTGATCTCCTTTAGGATGGACTGGTTGGATCTCCTTGCAGTCCAAGGGACACTCAAGAGTCTTCTCCAACACCACAGTTCAAAAGCATCAATTCTTCAGTGCTCAGCTTTCTTTATAGTCCAACTTTCACATCCATACATGACAACTGGAAAACCATAGCTTTGACTAGACAGACTTTTATTGGCAAAGCAATGTCTTTGCTTTTTAACATGTGGTCTAGGTTGGTCATAACTTTTCTTCCAAGGAGCAAGCATTTTTTTAATGTCATGGCTGCATTCATCATCTGTAGTGATTTTGGAGTCCCAAAATAAAGTCTCTCACTGCATTGTTTCCCCATTTATATGCCATGAAGTGATGGGACTGGATACCATGATCTTTGTTTTTTAAATGTTGAGTTTTAAGTCAACTTTTTCACTCTCCTCCTTCATTCTCATCAAGAGACTCTTTAGTTCTTCTTTGCTTTCTGCCATAAGGATGGTGTCATCTGCACATCTGAGGTTATTTACATTTCTTCTGGCAATCTTGATTCCACCTTGTGCTTCATCCAGCCTGGACTTTCTCATGATGTACTCTGCATATAAGTTAAATAAGCAGGATGACAATATACAGCCTTGACATACTCCTTTCCTGATTTGAAACCTGTCTATTTTTCCAAGTCCAGTTCTAACTGCTGCTTCTTGACCTACATACAGATTTCTCAGGAGACAGGACAGATGGTCTGGTATTCCATCTTTTTCAGCTTGCATTTGATATCTCCCTACTGCAGAATTCTCTCTTGCTCAGGGGAGGTCAGTCTTTCATTCTCTTCAGATTTTCAACTTATTGGATGAGACCCACTCACCTTATAGAAGATAATCTGTTTACTCAAAAACCACTTATTTAAATGTTACTCTCATCCAAAGACAAGGCAATGGCACCCCACTCCAGTACTCTTGCCTGGAAAATCCCATGGATGGAGGAGCCTGGTAGGCTGCGGTCCATGGGGTCGCTAACAGTCTGGACGTGACTGAGCGACTTCACTTTCACTCATCCAAAACCACTCTCACAGAAACATCCAGAACAATGTTTGACCACATTTCTGAGTACCATGCCTCAGTCAGGATAACACAAATTTACTACTACAGTCAAATAGGCAAAAGAAAACAAAACAAAACAAAACTTGATACAGTGAAGGGCAAATTCCTCCTTTTCATGAGAAAGATTAAAAGTCACATTGCATAAAAGTACACTGTATAGGAATGGGAAGATGTGTGGCTATTTTGAGGTGATATACCATAAAATAGTAAATGGTTCAGTATTATGGTTATGTCTGTAAGGTAGAGCAGAGGGGTGAGCAGAGATGATGCCTATGTGTACTGGTTATGTTTTACCATATATCTGAATGGTAAATATATGAGCAATTATTACAGTTTATACCTTACATCTTCATATATGAGTAATTATTATACTTTATTAGATAGCATATTTAAAAGCAGAGACATTACTTTGCCAACAAAGGTCCATCTAGTCAAGGCTATGGTTTTTCCAGTGATCATGTATGGATGTCAGAGTTGGACTATAAAGAAAGCTGAGAGCTGAAGAACTGATGCTTTTGAACTGTGGTGTTGGAGAAGGTTCTTGAGAGTCCCTTAGACTGCAAGGAGATCCAACCAGTCCATCCTAAAGGAGATCAGTCCTGGGTGTTCATTGGAAGGACTGATGTTGAAATTGAAACTCCAATACTTTGGCCACCTCATGCAAAGAGTTGACTCATTGGAAAAGATCCTAATGCTGGGAAGGATTGGGGGCATGAGGAGAAGGGGACGACAGAGGAGGAGATGGCTGGATGGCATCACAGACTCGATGGACATGGGCTTGGGTAGACTCTGGGAGTTGGTGATGAACAGGGAGGCCTGGTGTGCTGTGATTCATGGGGTTGCAAAGAGTCAGACACGACTGAGTGACTGAACTGAACTGAACTGAACTGATACCTTAAGTGTTCATAGCTATGAGTATTCATACATAAATATTCATATACAATCATGTTTTTATATTATGACCTATAATAAATGTATATCTGGCACAGAGCTCCTAAAACCACTTGAATTTCATAAATGATGAGATAAAGGCATCTTTTGTTAATAAGGTGACTTTTGGAAACTGTCTAGGAAACCTAAGGGTTGGTTGTCAGGGACACCAGCCACAAAATAAGAGGGTAAAACTTTCTGTCATCTCTTCACCACCTTTAGGGTGGATAGAGGACCTGCAGAGTAAATCAATTGACCGTAGTCAATAGTTACTCAATTATGCCTATGTAATTGAACCTCTATAAAAGTGTAAAAGAACGGAATTTGGAGAGCTTCTGGGCTGGTGGAGATTTGGGGAGACTGGGGAATTGGAAGAAGGCATGGCAGCTCTGTGCACTTCCCTCACACCTTACTCTATGCATCTCTTCCATCTGGCTGTTCTGAGTTATATCCTTTTATAATCAACTGATAATCTACTAAGTAAAATGTTTCTCTGAGTTCTGTAAGTGTTCTAGCAAATTAATCAAACCCAAGGGAGGTGGTCTTTGAAACTTCCAATTTCTGTCTGGTTGGACAAAAGTACAGATGACAACCTGGACTTGTAGTTGACATCTGAGGCTATTGGGCTTTCCTTATGGCTCCTCTGGTAAAGAATCCACCTGCAGTATGGGAGACCTGGGTTCAATCCATGGGTTGGGAAGATCCTCTGGAGAAAGGAAAGGCTACCCATTTCAATATTCTGGCCTGGAGAATTCCATGGACTATAGTCACGGGGTCACAAAGAGTCAGACATGACTGTGTGACTTTCACTTTCACTCTTCTGAAGCTTTGGAGTCTGATAGTATCTCCAAGTGGAGGAGATGCTAAGTTTCAAGACTTACAGAAAGACTTAAGCAAATCACTCAGCCTTCAGGGCTGTGATTCCCCTATTTCTAAAATCAAATTTATGATCTACCTTTCTCAGAGTATATGGATTATGATTTTTCATTCATATGAAAAGATTGGCTTTCCAACTTTGTGATAGACTGTCATATCACTCATTTCTAATCAGGAAAAGATTTTCACTGTAAATAGCAAGATATATCACTTCTAATTTTCTAACATTTAAAACTCAAATGGTACTTAGGAAACTTTCTGTAGTTCTAGATAAGTTTCCACTTCTTGAAATCTGTCATTGACTTATTTTTCACACATGCTGTCCTTCTAAAGCAGTGAGAATTTTTCCAATCCCATGATTCTTTTCATGAAAGGTAGATATAAAGGAAACCAAGATGTGCAACTATTTGTGTTTTTCATATCATAGAATTTCATGGTATATGTTTTTGTTGGGTAGATGAAAATTGCATACCATTCTTATATTTGCTAGGCAATCAGTCAAAACTCTGTTTTGGACTATAATATTGAGTTTACAATTTATTCCTAGCTAGACAAGACTTTTTTTTTTTTTTTTTTTTTAATCTGGGAAGGAAATACATCCTTTAAAAATATTTAAGTATATTTTCTTAAAAGAGGAAAATCAAAGTCAGCACTGAGATGCTACTGCCCTGGGGTTATTGCAATATGTTTTGGATAAAGAGAAGAATATAGACAATTAAATATTATGCAATTCAACAAGAGTTCTGAACTCATAACCTTCTTAAGTGTTTGAAATGAGAGGTAGTATTATATAGTAGGGAAGAACCTAGACATCATAGCCAGAGTGGAGTGCCGTGTAGGGCTTAAAATAGTGCCTCACATATAACAACCAACCATGCATGTGTTTGCCAAACTGATGTCCAAATGGACTCAAACTTTGCTGTGATATGTAAGGCAAAAATACTGAAAGACAGGCAAGTACATGCTTACCAGTCTGTATGAAACATTTATTTTGGTATATTTTGCTTTAATATTTACAGTCAAAAATACTCTAAGGAACAGAATAGGCATAAATACGCCCTATGAAGGCAATTCCATGTAATCACCCTAGTTGTGACAGCTGGCATCGTCTGCAATACACTCACCTTACCTGATAATGACTGACTCCTACACAAAGAAGAAGTTTTTATGTTCCTTTTTCATTATTTTATACTATATAGAAAAAAATTTTAACTTAATAGACTTATCTGTTAAATAAACCATTTTGAACACAGACTTAGTGACAAAGACGAACATCTGCTTGAGAAACATTTCTAGAGTAATCTCAGGGGTCAGTGACCAAGGCCAAACTTGGAAAGACAGTATGTGATCTCTGCACTCTGCCATTCACATGATTTAAAATAGTGGAATCATCCATTGAGGAACTATAGTTTTTAATATTTATTGGACATGTATCAAGTTCTGTGTAACATTCCAGAATTCTTGAGGGGGATATCACTGCCAATTTGTGTTTAAAGAAGACTACAACAGGGGATACAAAGGCTGGATAGGGCTTTATGGGGTACAATCTTCAGCCCCACATGTATTAAGTTCAGGTCGCATAGTATCTGGATTATATAACTCTAGAATTTTGTGTGGATAATTTGAGTTGATTTTAATTATGTTCTTTTAGTGATATAAATAAAATTATAAAATAATTCACTTGAATGATAAATTAACTTAACAAGTAGGATTTAAGGTGAGGGCAGTGACTAATGAGCTTGTATCTATGTTGAGACCCAAGCAGAGAATGTCATTATGCCTTTGTTCTGAGGAATCTGTCCTAGAAATTTAAATAAAAATAAAGGCTGTGGTAATTTAACCTACTGCTAGGCACTTCTGATGAAAAGACTAGAACTGTCCTATTGTAATAAAAGTTCTGTTTAAAGAGTAAAATATATATTTATAAGATATGCCTTGTACCCAAAGGATAATAACTAGTGAAAGAACAAGAATTTTCATCAAGAACTGATAGTTCTGGACTAGTAAAATATCAGTTTGAACTAAGATGATTTCTTTTTAAAGTTTCTTTAAAAGTAGACTAATTTTTAAAATTGTATTTGTATAGTTGAATTAAGGGTACATATACATTCTTCTCCAATTTTTTTCAAATATTTGCATTTTCAAAATTTTATACCACAAATATATTACTTTATAAATAAAATAAATGTGATTTATAAGTTACATATAAAATATCTGTTAATGTAACATAGAATTTTTCTTGTGTAATGAACATATATGTAGTGCAACCAGATTTTGTATCAAAGACCCATGAAAAAAACTTTTTCAGGAGTCTATCAGCAAAAGTACAACACAAGCTTTGGGCTGCTACTTCTTGTACGTAAGCTAGTACTTTTGTTATAAACTCAATAACCTGTGTAATTGTAGCCTAAAGGTTTGACTAAATATATTGCTGTGTACGTGTACATGAGATTTGGAGATAGAAATGTGTAAAAGACAAAGTAGAAAATAAGGGAGGCAAAGGACTGTCTTAGCTTGAGTTCCCTGGAGGCAGAGGCTGAGACAAAGACGTGGGTGAGGGAGATTTATCGAGGAAGTGCTCTTAGATATGGGGTGGTGGAAGCAGGACAGGGCAGAGTAATAATAGCGTGGCAAAGATGTGCTCTGATCTGGAGACTAGCTTTTGTTTCATCTGATAGGAGACTTTGAAGTACAAATTACAACAGAGTTGGTCTCAACTTGAAGTGTTCATGTGATAGCCTGTGTCAGTCAGTCCTCAGCCTCAGACTGCCTCCCTTCTGTAAGAGATTTCTTCAGATCAGGGGACAGCTGGAAACTTTGACAGCCAATAATCAACAGCTGGATGATAAGTGTACCCGCTCAATTAAGGAAATATTAGTGGGCCACCAACAAGACCCACTATAAGACATTTCATATTTGAAAAACCTAACCTTTTGTTTTATTTAAAAAAAAAAACAGGAAAATAGAATTTTATAGAGAAAATGACATGGACTTTTCACCCACATCTGGATGGTGAATTCCAAAACCATCACTTAGCACATCACTAAACTTGGCTAAATGTGTTTCCTCAATTATAAGATGTCAATATCAATTAGGTGTGTTTCTAAAATATCTTGGAAAGTGCTTGAAACATCCTATGTGCTCAGGAAGTGGTAATTACTTGCCTTGTGACACCAATCATTTGCATTAACATTATTTCTTAAAATTATGTTTTTTAGAGTGATGGAGAGTTTATGTTCTTCTATGCACATTATCATAATTGAACATTATAAAGATTTTCTGAGGTCAGTAGGTCATGATTTATTATCTTTTATAGGTCAGGAATTGCAGATTCAGAGAAGGAATATGGAACATAAACTGTAGTAGTTAGCTACTGCTAGAGAACAAACTACTGCTAAGCGTAATAGCCTAAAACACCTCACATTTATTATTTTTTTATTATTGTGAATCAGGATTCAGAGTCTGGCCTTACTGGGTTCACTGACTGATGGTCTTTCACAAGACTGAAATAAAAATGTTGGCCCAGATCTCTTTCAAGAGTATAGTCACGGTGGTGCTAGGGGCTGTAAACATCTGAAGGTTCTAATGGGGCACGTTTCACTTCCAAGTTCATTCAGTGGCTGTTGGCAGGATTTTGTCTCTCATTGTCTGATGGACTAAAACCCCAGTTATTGTATGGATCTCTCCAGCATTACATATTTTCTCATCAAAGGGAGCATGCAAGGACATGGGAGAACAAGAGGACCAATAAAAAGTAGTGACCAGAGAGAAAACATGATCTCTTCTAAACCAATCAGTGAAATAACATGTGTCATTTTTACTTTATTCTGTTTTTAAAAAGCAAGACACACTTGACTCTTCAGCCCACCCTCAATGAGAGGTGCTTGTACAAGGGTATAAGTACAGGAGACTTAGATCATCATGACCCATGTCAGAGCTGCCAAGATAGAAGCTGAAGTCTTGTTATTGTGGTCTATTATGTCAGAAACTGGGCTAATAACATAAAGCATAATCCACAGAACAATCTTGATAGACATTTTTTTTCTCTTTTTGCCTTTGACAAAAGGACAGTTGTGATTAAAAGATTTTACATGGTCATATTACTACTGAGTAGCAAATCTGTACCGAGATTGTAATAATGCTAATAGACTATGAGTGATCTGATTTCTCTACTAAATGTCAAGAATGGCATCTGATCCTTTCCTATGCCTTGCAGAGTGGCTTGTTCTACAAAGTTAGCATTCAAAAAATAGTTGTTGAATGAAAAAATGCTAATGAGAGAGATATCCTCCTTTATTTTCTTCATTAATCTTGTTGAAATTCCAAAATAAAATTTTCCAGGCATGTACATAAAGTGGATAAAATAAATACAATTCTGCTTGATGAATTGTATTTTCAATGTCCCTTCTAACTCTTTGGCATGTGATGAAGATTTTTTCTCTTGCAAACTGAGTTGAATTCTGCCCAATGTGTCAATGCTTATGATTGCTTTATTATGCAGGCTTATGCCACTCATAGCTTATCAGATTTTAAATTACCATATAAATTTCTGTAGTTAGACAATATAGGAGACATCAGTTTAAAAAGCATCTAATCTTATTTTCAAAGTTAGATAAGAAACAATCAACACTTTAGAATGAAAGCAATACCCCTAAGCTGGAAAGTGAGAACCTAACAATATTATCTAGACTAATCACCATTAGTGATCACAATCATAATACTTGCAAAATAGAAACACTGGTTTAATTAATTGTAACACCTGCAGGGTGAGGAGATCCAGAATCTGCTGCTTTATGGGGAAGTGGGGGCTGGCAGAACACATCCCAGGTTTCATTAAACAAGTCTGTAAATTAACATACATGATAAAGGGAATGCAAATTCCATTCTAATTGTGAATTCCATTCCCTTGTCTATTCTTATGGTTAACAAATGAATTTTTTCCTTTATTTTTACCTATCATTCTCAATAAACTTTTCCATAATTTCAAATTCAGTCTTTTTATCAACATACTCATTTCACCACAGGTGGCCAGGTAGGATTATTCATTAACATCTAAGACAGCAACAGGGCAAAATAAATTAAACTACAAAGTAAATTTTATGTTCCATTTGGAATTTTATGATTGGCTAATTTCAGATTCTGTTTCCCAGGCTTGATTCTATTTGACTGCACACAGGGCTTTCTACACTACTATCTAGATGGTCAACTATTTAAAGTAGGGGATGAATCACATTCATTTGTTTTACTCTTATAGCATAAATCTTGTATCTGAGTCAGGATTCAACATATTAAAACACAGTCTGTCACAAATAAAAGCTTGGCATTGTTAAACTTTCAGCATTCCAGTAATGTGGTAAGTGAATCCAATTAATAACAAGGACATAACAAAAGGACTTTGAAAGTTCAGATGTTATTATAAAATATTGTCATAGGTAAATGGCATTACACAGTGCAAAACAATGCTTAAATAAAAAGCTAATGTACAAAATTCTTTTTGCATGAAAAGCAGGAATTCAGCTAATATTTCTATTTAAGAGTTTCTCTGTAGCTTGCAGAATTGTTATTTATTCAGTTACAAAGGCTAATGAACATTTTAAAATATTCACCCCTACTAATAATTAAAGAAATGAGAATTAAGATGATAAAATTTTATTTTCACTCATAAAATTAACATGTTAATGGCAACCATGCAGTGCTAAAAGATGTAATCACTTATATGCGCAGACACTCACACACACCACACATGCATACTTACAGCTAAAAATAACTCAAGTGCTCAGAAATATAGGAATGAAAAAAATTATTTCAATAGCAATAAACATAAAATAAACTTTACAAATGCTATATACAATAGAATATTGAATCAAATATAACCAAATTGAATGAACGATACCCAAGGCAATGAACCAATACTGAGAGAAATTAAAGAAGACTTAAATAAATGGAAAAATGTATGATAATCATTGTTTGAAATAGAGACAGAAAAAGACAAAGGGAATGAAGGAAACTTGGTAATCATATTATCCTCAAGTTGATTGATAGATTCACTGAAATTCCGGTGAATACCTACACAGATTTGTGTGGGTGTGTGTTTCTGTGGAAGTTGACAAGCTGATTCTAAAATTCATAGGGAAATGTAATTGCCAAGGCATTCTAAAACATAGTGAGTAGGATTTACTTTATAATGGATAACGACTTAATATAAACCTTGACAGACAAGAATACACTAATAAACCAATGGGGTGTGGGAATAGAGTGCAGAAATAGTCATGAACATATGTATTTAAGCAAAGGGAAAATATTATATGCTCTTATGGCAAATCGAAACCATTGAAACAAAGATTATTAGTTACACATGTGCGTGCTAAGTCGCTTCAGTCATGTCCGAGCCTTTGCGACCCTATGGACTTTAACCCGCCAGCCTCCTCTGCCCCTGGTATTCTCCAGGCAAGAATACTAGAGCGGCTTGCCATGCCTTCTTCCATGGGATCTTCCTGACCCAGAGACCCAGGGATCGAAACCCTGTCTCCTGTGTCTCCTGCATTTCAGACAGATTCTTTACCGCTGAGCCACCAGAAGAAAGAAAGAAACAGTCGCTCAGTCGTGTCCGACTCTTTGCGACCCCATGGACTATACAGTCCATGGAATTCTCCAGGCCAGAATACTGGAGTGGGTAGGCTTTCCCTTCTCCAGGGAATCTTCCCAACCCAGGGATGGAACCCAGTTCTCCCTCATTGCAGGCAGATTCTATACCAGCTGAGCCACCAGAGAAGCCCATTAATTACATGAGGGAAAGCTTATCACATGTTTGTCAAAAAAATGCAAAATTTAAAAAGTTTACCAATGTGGTTTTAGCTATTTAATTTTCATGGTTATTAGAAGAAAACTATCAAAATATTAGATATCATATCTGGATGGTATGGTAATTTTTTATCTTATATCTTTATAACTTTATAAATGATGTGTAATAATCAGAAATAACTTTAATATTAGAAAATAGAAGTACCAGGTAAGAGAGACTCTCTAGACAATGTTACATTAAAAATGATTCATCTAAAGTTACTAAATTTAGACATAATTAATTTTTCATCTAAAATTTTTGAAAGTGTGAGAACTTAGAAGCAAACATTCAGATATTTTAGAGATGCGTTTTGAATCTACATGTCAATAATTAAGACTTTACTGAATGTTGCTTGATAAGTACAATAGAAAGAAAAGACTAAAATGCAGGTGATAGGGACCAGCTGACTATATTTCCAGTTTGAATATCATTCTCCTCAAAGCAAAATGTTTACAGAGAAAACAGTGGAAAGATTCAGCTTCTACACTGCCCTTTAAGTCTTGCAAGTGTCTGTGTTAGGAGAGTATGGTTATTGCAGTTTTACAGAAAGTTCCCTTAGAAACTTTATTTAAGCCATTTATTTTAAGGAAATTTATTTTAAGCTAAGTTAAGGATGTTAATTTTATTGGAATTTTTATAATGCTATGCTTAAACAAGTCATGTGAAAGGAAAACAAAAAGTGATTCTTATTAAATGTAATCAATGTCTCTATTGCTCATAATTGAAGTTCAAGTTATTATTTATTTAAATTGATCATTTAAATTCATATATCTAACCTTGGAAATAAGTAGTAATCAGGGGGACATTGGAAAGGAAATAAGAGAGAGAAAGAAAACACAATTTTGCATTTCTAGGTAAGGTATGTAGGCCCAGAGTTGCTTTAAGGAAACACTCCTCCCCCACTGTCAACACTGCTGACCAGGGCTGTCCCCAAACCCTACTACCTGATTTGGGAATGTAACCCAAGTTTGCAAAATCAATTATTCTACGACCTTCCTCTGATCAAATAACTGGTTCAGGACCAAGGATGAAAGAACTGGACAAACACAGCTACTCTCAGTTGTGTTTGTTTTTCATAAATTTATACAACTCAAGGGGAGAAAAGATTCTTCCTCTTTATACTAAGTCTAGAGCTTCTGATATTGATCTTTGTACCATGTGAGGAATCTCCTTAAGGGACCACACAGAGGACAGTATAAATGAAAGAATCCTGATGACATAGATAGAAACCTGTATCTAGACATTTCTGAATTCTAAATCTGACATTAAAGTAGTTTAAACTGGTTTTGTCAATTGAAACAGAGTCCCACATTCAGAATTATAAAACTGTCAAGTTCCTCAGCCAAGTATTATGATATCTCAAGAAGAACAAAAATCTGCCATTTTATAGTCTAGAACTTCTTCCATGTAATGAAACCAACAGATAAAAATAGGAGGGAAGATGTGGATTCACAGTAACTCCTTGTTTATGTAAGATATAAAAATCAGGCAAAATATATGGACTACCAAAGTTCAAGAGCACAATGCCATCTATTAACAGTCCAAGTCTGAACACATATCTGTTGTCGCCTGGCACAGTCCCTCTCAGAGCTCTGCTTAAGACTGTTGTTGTTCAGTCAGTTACTCAGGTGTGTCTGACTCTGCATCCTCATGGACTGCACTATGCCAGGATTCCATGTCTTTCACTATCTCCCAGAGTTTGCTAAAACTCAAGTCCATTAAGTCAATGATGCCACCAAACCATCTCATCCTCTGTCATCCCCTTCTCCTCCTGCTCTCAACCTTTCCCAGCATCAGGATCTTTTCCAAAGAATTGGCTCTTCACATCAGGTGGCCAAAGGATTGGAGCTTCAGCATCAGTCCTTCCAATGAATATCCAGGGTTGATTTCCTTTAAGATTGACTGGTTTGATCTTGCTGACTAAAGGACTCTCAAGAGTCTTCTCTGGTACCACAGTTCAAAAGCGTCAATTCTTCAGTGCTCAGCCTTCTTTAGGTCCAACTCTCACTTTTGTATATGACTACTGGGAAAACCATAGCTTTAACTACAAGAACCTTTTTTGGCAAATAGATGTCTCTGCTTTTTAACTTGCTTTCTAGGTTTGTCATAACTTTTCTTCCAAAGAGCAAGCACCTTGTAATTTTATGGCTGCAGTCACAATCTACAGTGATTTTGGAGCCCAATAAATAAAGTCTGCCACTGTTTCCATTGTTTCCCCATCTATTTGACATGAAGTGATGGGAGCACATGCCGTGATCTTAGCGTTTTGAATGTTGAGTTTTAAGCCAGCTTTTTTGCTCTCCTCTTTCACTTTTTTCAAGAGGCTCTTTATTTCCTCTTTGCTTTCTGCCAGAAGGGTGGTGTCATCTGCATATCTGAGGTTATTGATATGTCTCCTGGAAATCTTGATTCTGGCTTGTGCCATCCTGCTCAGCATTTCACATGACATACTCTGAATAGAAGGTAAATAAGCAGGGTGACAATATACAGCCTTGACGTACTCCTTTACCAATTTGGAACTAGTCCGTTTTTCCATGTCTGGTTCTAACTGTTGCTTCTTGAGATGCATGCATGTTTTTCAGGAGGCAGGTGAGGTGGTCTGGTATTCCCATCTATTTAAGAATTTTCCAGTTTGTTGTGATCCACACAATGTATTTAGGTGTAGTCAATGAAGCAGAAGTAGATATATTTCTGGAACTCACTTGCTCTTTTTATGATCCAGCTGATATTGGCAATTTGATCTCTGGTTCCTCTGCCTTTTCTAAATTGAGTTTGCCTTTTCTAATTCGAGTTTGCCTTTTCTAAATCCAGCTTGTACATCTGGAAATTCTCAGTTCACATACTGCTGAAATCTAGCTTGAAGGATTCTGAGCATTACCTTGCTAGTATGTGAGATGAGTGCAATTATGTGATAGTTTGTACATTCTTTGGCATTGCTCTTCTTTGGGATTGGAATAAAAACTGACCATTTTCCCATCCTGTGGCCGCTGCTGAGTTTTCCATATTTCCTGGCATATTGAGTGCAGCACTTTCACAGCATCATCTTTTAGGATTTGAAATAGCTCAACTGGAATTCCATCACCTCCACTAGCTTAGTTCATAGTAATGCTTCTTAAGGTTCACTGACTTAACACTCTAGAATATCTGGCTATAGGTGAGGTATCACACCATTGCAGTTATCCGGCCCATTAAGACTTTTTTGTATAGTTTTTCTGTGTATTGTTGCCACCTCTTCTTAATATCTACTGCTTCTGTTAGGTTCATACCATTTCTGTCCTTTACTGTGCCCATCTTTGCATGAAATGTTCCCTTGGTATCTCTAATTTTCTTGAAGAGATCTCTAGTCTTTCCCATTCTATTGTTTTCTTCTGTTTCTTTGTGTTGATCACTTAAGAAAATTTATCTCTCCTTGCTATTCTTTGGAACTCTGCGTTCAGATGGGTATCTTTCTTTTTCCCCTTCACCTTTTTTTTCTCTTCTTTTCTCAGCTATGTGCAAGTGCTCCTCAGACAACCATTTTGCCATGTTGAATTTCTTGGGGATGTTTTTGGTCACTGGCCCCGGTGCCATGTTACAAACCTCTGTCCATAGTTCTTCAAGCATTCTATCAGATCTAATTCCTTGAATCTATTTGTCACTTCCACTGTATACTCATAAGGTCATTTGCTTTAGGTCATACCTGAATGGCCCTTAAGTTGGATATAGCTAAACACTGATTACCTCACCTCTTACTACCATTTACTTCATTTGCATATGTATTCTCTTATTATAATCCTGGTAATGCTAAGTGAGGTCCTTATAACAGGACAACCGAGAGTAGGGTTTAAATAGTATTCTTGGCTGCTCTCACTTGTCGAGGAAGTAAGGAAGTGAAATTCTTCCTCTTTATCCTGTTTCTGCTAGAAGGTTATTGAAAAAATCTCCTCCTCCTTTTTCTGATTGGGATGATTTGGTATAGCAACAAAGGATTCATGACAACTTATTTCTCTTAGCCTTAGGCCTTTACTTACATGGAGCATGAACAATTAAGAGCATGGATGCTGGGGTGAAATTTTAAGGTTAGCATATATTGGCCTTACAAATTACTATCTGTGTGATTTGGGAGGAAATAACTAAATTATATTGTGCCTCAGTTTTCTCATTCCTAAGAAGGGGAAAATAAGAGGGCCTAAATCATACTGATTTTCAAGTAAACTTTATTTTTTTAGAACAGTTTTAGATTTATATAGAAACTAAGACTACAGTGCAGAAAATTCCTATATACCCACACTGTTTCCCCTATTATTAGCATCTTACAGTGTATTTGTTACAGTAAATAACCCGTATTGTTATGTCATCATCAAATGAAGTCAATGCTTTATTTAGATTTCCTAAGTATTTACCTAGTATTCTTTTGTTGTTCAGTCACCTAGTTGTGTCCGACTGTTTGTGGCCCCTTGGACTGCAGCATGCCAGACTTCCCTGTCCTTCACCATCTCCTGACTGTAGCTCAAACTTGTGTCCATTGAGTTGGTGATGCCATCCAAGTATCTCATCTTCTGCCATCCCCTTCTCCTCCTGCCTTCAGTCTTCCCAAGCATCAGGGTATTTTCCAATGAGTCAGTTTTTTGCATCTGGTGGCCAAATTATTGGAACTTCAGCCTCAGCATCAGTTCCTCCCATAAGTATCCAGGATTGATTTCCTCTAGATTGACTGGTTTGATCTCCTGGCAGTCCAAGGGACTCTCAAGAGTCTTCTCCAACACCCCAGTTCAAAAGCATCAATTCTTTGGTGCTCTGCCTTCTTTATGGTCCAACTCTCACATCCATACATGACTACTGGAAAAACCATAGCTTTGACTGTATGAACCTACTATTCCTATTATTTACCTAACATCTTTTTTCAGTTCTAGGATCCCATCGAGGTTACCACATTGCACTTTTGTGATGTCTGCTTAGACTCCTCTTGACTATATATGTTTTCTTTATTTTGATGGAGCAAATACTCCATTAATCTTCTTAGGATGCATAAAATGCAATTTTTACAGATGTTACATTTCTGAAATTACTCTTATTTTACCTCCCTGTTTTTTGAATAGCCTGGTAGGGGACAGGGTTTGCATTTATATATATGGAATTTAGAAAGATGGTAACGATAACCGTATATGCAAAACAGAAAAGGAGACACAGATGTACAGAACAGACTTTTGGACTCTGTGGGAGAAGGCGAGGGTGGGATGTTTAGAGAGAACAGCATCAAAACATGTATATTATCAAGGGTGAAACAGATCACCAGCCCAGGTGGGATGCATGAGACAAGTGCTCGGGCTTGGTGCACTGGGAAGACCCAGAGGGATCGGGTGGAGAGGGAGGTGGGAGGGGGGATCGGGATGGGGAATACATGTAAATCCATGGCTGATTCATGTCAATGTATGGCAAAAACCACTACAATATTGTAAAGTAATTAGCCTCCAATGAATAAAAATAAATGGAAAAAAAAATAATAAATAACATTTACTTTTATCTCAGATTTTAGAGGCATTTATCCCAAGGGGTTATTTGGATTACATTGACTCTATAGATCAGTTTAGGGGAAAAGGATGTATTAATAACACTGAATTGTCTAATCCAAGAACGTAGTATATCTCGTGTATTTATATCCTCTTTTCTCAAAGCAAGATTTTGAAGTTTTCAGTTTAGAGGCCACATTCCTTTCATTAAATTTAATTGTAATTGATTTAGTTTGGGAGTCTATTGTGAATAGTAGTTTTATTTCATTTTCCAAATTTTGTTGCTAGTATATAGATAAATCACAATGATTTTGTCAAGATTAAGTCATTATACTTCATTATTTAATCTAAACCTTTATTGTTATAATAATACTTTATTATTGTTACCATCATGATTATCATGACTGTGTCTTTGGTGGTATACATACATTTTACTTCAGTGATCTTATGATTCTTAATCTAATGCAGTAGAATATGTTCTTCATTTTGACATTTACGTGAAGAGTAAGAGAAGAAGTATTTTTGAAACTTCATCTTATATTAGAGAAGTTGAAAGATACTGATGCACAGAGAAGTTAATAAACTAGACGAGGATCACTTAGGTGGTAGGTAGTGAAGGTGAGGCCTTCCTTTATAGTGCAAACGGTGAAGAATCTGTCTGTCATTGCAGGAGAGGCAAGAGATGCATGTTAGATCCCTGGGTCGGGAAGATCCCCTGGAGAAGGAAATGGCAACCAACTCCAGTATTCTTGCCTTGGAAATCCCATGGACAGAGGAGCCTGGTGGGCTATAGGTCATGGGGTCACAAAGAGTCAGACAGGACTGAGCATACGCACATTAGACACACTAGTAAAAGTGAATTTACATGCAGGTATTTAAATAAAGAGCTCATGTTCTCAATTATTATGCTATATGACATCTAAATGTTACGTAAATAAAATATATTACTTGTAAGTTTATTTATCAAAAATGAACTTAGTTATACCAATGCATGTTGTATTCTCTAAGATGAATTTCTAAATTGGTGAAGAGAATTTTTTAATCACACAAGTGTTATAATTATCAACAACTGTAACTGTAACAATCAAAGCTGTAACTGTTTCTGTAGCACATTGGTTGGGAAGCTGTCCTTTAAATAAAATTTGATAAGAGGTGGCCTTTACATATGCTTTTTCTGATAGAAAAGATTTGCGGAACCACATAAATCAAACTTTACAAAGTTTTTGATTAATTGTATGATAATATAATGATAGATAACTCTTCATATGTAATTAACTCCATAAACACCAAGGCTAACTTCCTAAGTAGTAACTTAAGATTGCTCCATTTGATAAGTCACAGAATTAGAAATAGGATCATTTGAATAAATGTATCTAATTAATTATATTGGTTGCTAAACATATCCATTTCATCTTTATGTTCTGGAAGTGGGAAAACAGAGAAAGGCCCAGGGCAAAACTCCATTTATCATCTAACATTCAAACCACAGAGTGTTCTGAATGCCCAGAGATTATCATCACTTCAGATCCAGTTTCCAGTAATCCCATTTATTTTCTCTAATTCAGTTACATGGTAAATGACTTCAAGTCTCTTAAGAAAAGTATATGGGATTTACATACATGTTAGGATTGTTAGAGTTCTTTGTCAGGGTCACATAGTCCATCTTTGAAAAGGGACTCTTAGTGTACAGATTGGAGAAGGCAATGGCAACCCACTCCAGTACTCTTGCCTGGAAAATCCCATGGACGGAGGAGCCTGGTAGGCTGCCATCCGTGGGGTCGCGAAGAATCAGACACGACTGAGCAACTTCACTTTCACTTTTCACTTTCATGCATTGGAGAAGGAAATGCAACCCACTCCAGTGTTCTTGCCTGGAGAATCCCAGGGATGGCGGAGCCTGATGGGCTGCCGTCTATGGGGTCACGCAGAGTCAGACACACCGGAGCGACTTAGCAACAGCAGCAGCAGTGTACAGATTGACTCGGGTCTGGGCATAGGGTGAAAATCTGTGACTATTAGGGTGACTTATATTAGGCTTTTGTTCACCAGACCTGTGATTTCTCTTTGCTTTATTTTTGTTTTACTTAAGCATATTAAGTAGGGTTTTGAATCAATTGGCTATCAATTTCAGTTCTAGGCATATCAACAACAATTAGCAACTACAAGAGATGTCTCATGGTCATATCACTATAACCTTTGCTTAGTCTCTACAGCATTATAATAACCATCTCCACCACCCCAAGACTCCTACTGAGATCAAAGAGCCCTTTCAAAGTGTGGATCATCCTCTATGGTTCCTGCCTGCAGTATATAGCATTTCCAGGATGAAAAGCCCTACAGTGGATGAGCTCCATGTATTTCTCAATAACTTAGTGAAGAAGTGATTAAAATTTTAAAACTGTTTATTTAGCAACCTTTCAAACATTTACATCACTTGAAATTATATTTGAACACTGTTTGTAAATCTCTTTCTGTTAACATCCCCAATTCAGTCATTATCCTTCTGGCACATAGGAATTTCTGCATAGCACCAGACTGTAATTTCTGCATAGCCCCAAAGTCCTCTGAAAGTCAGTAAACATAGACACTTCCCTTTTAAATTCCCATAGAATTATTACATCTAGTTACATTACTTCTAAAGGATGCAAAAATGCATCGTCAATGAAGTACTTAGTGTTGTGTGTGCATATAAAATACAGATATATAACCCCACTTCTGCAATTCTACAAGACAGAAAACTATGAAAACAATCTTTCTTTTTTCTTTTAGTTTGGCATCAAATCACATTTGGCAACAAAACTTGACCTACACCAATTTAGCATTGACAGTCTTATTTATCCCACTTTGTGGGATAAATATTGAGAAACAATATGTTACAGAGTATGGCTGGAGATATTATATAAAATATGATATGTGCAAAATCCGTTGAGTCCATGAGTTTCTGATAAGGGATTGTAGACTTGTGTTTTATTTCTCTTGATTTACTTTCATCATATTTTCCTACTTTCTATTCCCTTTTCACCTACACTAAAAAGTATATATACTTAATGCTATTGTCTGCTGTGAATTCTTGTGAAATAAAATTGATGTTATTGATCTTGAAACTTTTATTGGTTGATTGATTTGATTCCAAATGACACAGATACTCATTCTTAAAATTAGTAAATTACATTTGCTTTTAAAGAGCAATGAATATAATTAATTAGCTGAAATTGAATCATATTTTGTTCTTTCAGACATTTACTTTTAAAATATAATTTCAGTACTTTGTTTTTCATCTTATGCTTATTTTTAAAACATTTTTGTATGATTTGCTTTAGAGTATTTATAAAAATATAGATCATGTCTTTTTCTCTTGTGTGTGTGTGTGAGGAATCAGTATTTTGAAGCCATAAGCTCTATTATTTTTAAATAATTTTAAGTTTTACAAGTATTTATCTTTCTGCTCAAATTGATAACAAATGCAGTATGTAACATGATAAGACAATAATGAGAAAATATGACAATTTGAATGTATTTATATATTATTTCCTCCACATTAAGAGTTTTGTTTTCATTGGAAATTATATTTTTCATATTGGAGTGAAGCCAATTGTGCTAGCATCTTTTAAAAATAGTAGTCCCAAAATTTTGTTTCTAAGGCATTCGATTCCCCTTACTAGACCAATTGAGCTTCCCAGGTGGCTGAGTGGTAAAGAATCTGCCTGCCAATGCAGGAGACACAGGAGATGTGTTTTGGATCCCTAGATCAGGAAGATCCCTTGGAGAAGGGAATGGCAACCCACTCCAGTATTCTTGCCTGGAAAATTCCATAAACGGAGGAGCCTGGTGGGCTATAGTCCCTGGGGTCTCACAGCATCAGAAATGACTGTGAGCACGCATGCACTAAGCCAGTTCCTAGACTTTAAATGGAAAAGGAATGGAAAGAAATGCATTCCCTCTTCTTTGAAAACATCCCCTCTGATTCTTGTTCTTTCCCCAAGACTTTGTATTTCCTCTTGAACAACTGCAGGCAGCAGTGTCCCTGCGGTGGTCACTTCCAAGCGCTGGCATGCCAGCTCCTCCTGTGGATGGTACCAGTAATGAGTGTGAACATCACCTGGCGCTCTGCATCATCTCCGCCCCTGCTGCCCTAACCCTTTGTTCGGTCTCCTCACTCTGCTTCCTGCTCCGGCCGCTGTGATGGTGTGAAGCCCCTCTTCCTTGAGGCTACACGTTTCGCTCACCTGGGAAATCCTCCTCACAACTTGTGAAAGCTCATGTGATGTTTTCTCTTGCATCTGTCTCACGGACAGGAAAATTGCAGAATTGATCCCTAGCATGACACCTTGAAGCGAAACCTGCCAGAGGTCAGTGGTTGCTCTTGTTTGTCCCAAGGCGTCCCTTCACGTGAGGAGTGTGGACCTTGAAGGACCATCACGCCTCCTTCTCTGGAGAGAGGCCTGGAGTGACCTAGAGGCAGTCGTTCAATCTTCTGTACATGTTTGTGTTTTGGCAAATCTTGTACCCCTCCCCTTTCCCATCCAGTATGTAGCAAACGATGAGGTGATGGACTTCCTGTCTATTCTTATGCTGTCTTCCCCCCCAAACCTTTCTAATTAGTTACGATTTCTCTCCAAACCCTGCAAAGCACTCATTTTTCCCCAGGGAGGGAGAATTCCATCTAGTGCAGGGGCTTATCCTGTGAACACATTGAAGCACATCCTTTGCCGTGCCCTCATAGATCTGTCACCCTGTGCATTGGTGTAAAGCTGACATTTTATTCTAGACCCAGCAGTGCTTTGTTTCGCAAGATCTCTGAGTTTTGTTTGCTTTCAATCTCTGACTTATAATTACTCTATTCATGTGAGTGTGTGTGTCCTATTAAAAACCGGCATCGAATGAAAAATTTTGTTTCAAAAACTGTACTCAAACAAACCTACTTCCTGACTACTGTTGTTCACCCCAAACCATTTGTTCGCGAGCAAGTGAAGCCTGCAGAGCGGCGCTGAGCACCCAGCATGTTTAGCATTCATTTGGGTTCGCAGGTGAAAATGGGACTGTGGGGTCAAGTGAAGAGTTGCCCGAGTTCTGGCTGTCCAGCGTGCTGGACCTGTGAGCTGACGCGCCCCCACTCGCTGACATTAAGTCTGCAACACTCCACAAGATCAGAGAGATGCTATCTCTAATTTCAGGTGGAGTGACGCTCTCCCTACAAAGTGGGTGCTGAACAAGGAGCAGTTTGTGACCTAGATTTCAGGATAAGGTAAGGTGAAGTCGCTCAGTCATGTCCGACTCTGCAAACCCACAGACTGCAGCTTATCAGGCTCCTCGGTCCATGGGATTTTCCAGGCAAGAATACTGGAGTGGGGTGCCATTGCCTTCTCCAGAGGATCTTCCCGGCCCAGGGTTCGAACCCAGGTCTCCCTCATTGTAGGCAGATGCTTTACTGTCTGAGCCATCGGGGAAGTCCAGAGTGAGGGGCCTCCTCACTAAATCCAATCTATTAACAGCACCTGTGGGGGAAAATGCAGCCGAGAAACACCTGAGGCTCAAACATGAGCTACACTGAGACATTTATATCCCAGATTTCTTCATTTTAAAAGATCTTTTATGGAAAGGAATTAGAGGTGAACGTTCGAGGCTCTGAACAGGAGAGGGACCATTAGCACCTTCAAAGGGACATCAGCCCTGATAGAAAGACAAAAACACAGAATTAAATATTCTCACCAGGATTTTCTAAAGTATCACCTTTCAGTGAGAATACAGCCACACAGGGAAAATTTACATTTACGTTTTCTCCCTAATTTGGGAAGCAAAGAAGAGGTAAAAAAGAAAAGGTTGGCTTATTTTCCAGTCACGGTAGACTTTGCTACTTCTCTGAGAACACGATGTGGAAGGCAGGAGGATGTGTAATAAATCTAGGCCTGCTCTGTGGGCCGAGAGACCATATTGCTATGTTAAAAGTTCTGGGGGCATAATCCCATAATTCAGTGGTTTCACTCCAATGCATGTTCCAGTTCTTTTCCCACGGAGCTCATTTACAGTCCCCAACAGTTTCTTCCTGTCACTTCCCATTTGTGTCGCCGATGTCCATGTTTTTCCTTTCCTTTAGAGATCGTCCCTGTCACAACCCATCTTACTTCTGACCCGTTGCCATCTTTCCTAGAGCTGTTTCAACTCCTTTTTTCTGCTGTCTCCCTCAGTTGCCATCACCTAAAGGTTAATGAGGCAGACCTTCTCTGGGTGAAAAATGCTCTGTGGACTTCCTATCGCTTGGGAATGAGGACTGTCCTCTTCCTGTGTTTATGGCAAACCTCACTTTCAGGAGTTGTGAGCCTTTTAGCTTTCTCTTTAGTGTTACTCATTTCTTTTTGCTGCTTTACTGTAGTGGAGTTGGAGGTGGGCTGTGTGCTTGTGTGAGCAGGAGAACTAAGAGGTTGGAAGGAAAACCGGAGGCTATAGTTCCTCCATATCACAGTCATTTAACATGTTGTTAAGACACATTTTAAGAAATAGCCAGTATCATAGATTTTATCCAACTGTTTCCTTGAGTTTGAAATCCAAATTCTGACTTTTCCATTATCTGCCAGGCTTTTAATGAAACCATTAAACATGTCCTGTTTTGACTGTAAATATAGGATAATAGTTGTTAATATACACAGTCTCTAGAAGCTTATTAAGACTTATAAAGTAATTTTATTCAAGATAGTTTGCAATAATCCAAATTGATCAATTATATTTATGATAAAAAATTAATACTGACTACTCATTCAAAAAGCAGATGTGCTGTGTGCTAAGTCACTTCAGTCACGTCTAGCTCTCTGTGACCACATGGACTGTACCCACCAGGCACCTCTGTCCATGGGATTCTTCAGGCAAGAATACTGGAGTGGGTTGCCATGTCATCCTTTAGGGGATCTTCCCAATCCAGAGATCAAACCGACATTTCATGCATTGACAGGCGGGTTCTTTATCACTAGTGTCACTTGGGAAGCCCCCAAAAGCAGACATTATAGGTAGAGAAGAAATTAAAACTCCTTTAAAAACTTTCTGTAATGGGTATCATTTCTGGACATAGATTTCACCACTAAGTAATTAAGTGTGTGAGTATGGTATATACACATATATAAGTAAATCATATCAAAAATGTAATGTATCCTAATGTTTTTAGAATACAGTACAGAATTTATATACTATTTACTATAATTTTTTTCTTCTGCCATTAATATTAGCATTCCTAGAGAGCTTGTCCTGCATATTCAACATTATGTTCAAAACTAAGCTAAATATACTATTTCATTTACACAGATATCCAGACAGTTTAAGGCTTCTGTGTATATAGATTAAGGATATGGATCTCAAGACTATATTTTCAGCATTTAAATCCTTGCTTATCCACTTATTAGCTGAGTTACCTTTGTAAGTTGCTCAACTTCTCTGTGCCTCAGTCTTCTTTTCTCACTTTAAAACAATGAGGATAAAAGTCATAAAACTACCACTTAGGGTTGTTTTGCAATTTAAATGTGTTAAATGTTTCAATGTATTAGAACACTAAGTCTAGTATTTACAGAGAGTAAGTATTTGTTGTTTAGTCTCTCAGTTGTGTCTGACTCTTTACAATCCCATGGACTGTAGCCCACCAGCCTCCTCTTGTCCATGGGATTGGGGATTCTGGATTAGATTGACATTTCCTACTCCAGGGGATCTTCCCAACCCAGGTATCATGTCTCTTATGTCTCCTGCATTGGCAGGTAGATTATTTATCACTGAGCAACCAGGGAAGCCCAGAGTAAGTGTTTAGTACATGTTAACTCTTATCATGTTTATGATTACATCTTCTCTAAGTAAAGCCTAATAATATTTCTCAAGGTCTCATTTCTTTTTTTTTTCTTTTTTTATAATTTATTTATTTTTAAATTGAAGGATAATTGCTTTACAGAATTTTGTTTTCTGTCAAACGGCAACATGAATCAGTCATAGGTATACATATATCCCCTCCCGTTTGAACCTTCCTCCCATCTCCCTCCCCATCCCACCCCTCTAAGTTGATACAGGGCCCCTATCTGAGTTTCCTGAGGCATGCAGCAAATTCTCATTGGCTATCTATTTTCATTTCTTTAGCTGCTGTATGAAGCAGAATATTTTCTTATGCTTCATATTTACTTAAAGACCACATTTACTTATTGCTATTTATTATAACATAAATGCCATAGATTTGAAAGAATATTAAATTTCTCTTTTACAGTAGGACATTTAAATATTATGTGCGTGCTAAGTCAACTCAGTCATGTCTGACTCTTTGTGACCCCATGGACTGCCCACCAGGCTCCTCTCTCCATGGGATTTTCCAGGCAAGAATACTGGAGTAGGTTGCCATGCCCTCTTCCGAGGTATGTACCTGACTAAAGGATCAAATCCACATCTCTTACATCTTCTGCATTGGCAGGTGTATTCTTTACCACTAGCGCCATCTGGGAAAGCAAATCTTATGTAATCCTTCCATATAGCTTTCTGCAAGCCCATCACTATCTTCTGATGGTAAAATTTCTCCAGATGTTATTGGACAGTAATTGTAGTTTGGATAATTAACAAATAGTGGTTATGTATTTACCTGCAAAGTAGAGAATCAGGGCAGAAAGTTGGGACACCCTGATAGGACGTCATCACCCCGAAAGGTGTTTATGAATATGTTCTATGATCTGTGTTTTTTTTTTAAGTAGATGAATAATTTTGGAAAGTTGGGTTATAAAATGCCATTGGGGCTTCAGAAAAGTTCTGTAATAGCAAGAGGCCAAAAGGAAAGGAATTTCATTTTTCTATAATAGCTTTTGTTTATTCACATCTCTACCCCTGCCTTTTCAAATCTTTTTAAAATAAGCCTTAGGGGGAAAAATAAAAGTTAGTGCCAAATGGAAATAGGCTCTTAATTCTACCTTTTTATAATTCTGAAGCTACAACTGACCCTCCTCAATATGGTCTTCCTTTTTAACATTAATTACCTTGTTATCTGAGAGATGCAGCAGCCCTCCGCTGTCTGCTTAGGAAGAGTACCAGCAGGGCAACAGTTGGAAGTGAATTACCGTGATTGTTTGGGGCTTTAGAAAGCCCTCTCTGCTGTCTATTCTTCTTAGATTCCTGGTGGAGTCACTTGGGTATGTTTTCTAATTCAGTATTCCTGTGTCCACTGTCCAGTAAATGTATGTTTATGCTGTATGTATATAACCAATTATACTGTGGCTAGGGGCAATGTCTCTTCTGGATTCTTCACATGCCAATGATTAGAAAGTCTGGTGTAGGACTCCTGGGCATGCCCTCAGTCAAGAGGTTGGGGGAAGGTTTAGTCCATTTGCTCACAGGTTTTGCTCATTCAGATGATTGGCTATGACCACTAGGGTAAGCAGGCATCTCACTTTGTGATCCTCAATACTAATGTTTTCCTACTCAGCAGAGACTAGCACTTATTAGCGAAAAAATATTAAGATTCAGAACCATAATAAGGATACCGAAGTAAACACACCCAGTCTGTTTACGTTGTTTGATTATTTTGACTGCATCCATTTGTCACTTCAGCTTAAGGCCAGTTTGGCCAATTTGATTAAATTGACTGGTTCTTTCACTGAAGTGACCAGTCAATGCTAACAAATTGGTTGTGTTTGTAGAAACTCATTAGGTTTTATCTCTGGCATTGTGTCTGCAATAGATATGGAATCAAGAATTTGACACAGGCTTTGCTTTTAGCTCTTATGGCAAGGGGTGTGGAGAATGGATCATGACTGGAATTTTATATATTTGAGATGGGCAAAATAAACCATTATTGATTTAGGCTACAAGCTAGCCCAAGTTATTAATTATCAAGGCATTCATATTTGTGATTACATTGTGCATTCTTGAAAGGTGTTTCTTTTTTGTTTTGTTTTGTTTTAATAAGCACTTGGTGTTACTCTTCTTGTTCTGAGCATCTGGGTAGTCAGTTAATGTGTGACAGGGAAGAAAAGTAATATCTATGGCAAGTGTCATGCAAATTCTTTCTTGGAAGAGAAGAAACTGCTTTTCTGCCAAAAGGAGCAGTGCTGACCATCAACACGATTCTGGTATTTGAGTTTCATTTATTTCAGACTTCTTATTTGCTATCCTGAGGGCCACATATCTTCAAGGCTTCTGCATGTCAGCTGTGTAATTGCTATAATAATAATCTGGTATAAAAGTCAGTAGCTTTTTACTACCCAGCAAAATAATTTTCTGACATTTTTGTGTTGTGTCCAAGCAACAGTTTTAGCTACTAGCTACATTAATCACAAGGAATAATTTATAAGAATAAATTAGGAGATGAGTCTTCAAACCATCTTTTTGTGCTATTTTCATTTTCAAAGTAAAATATACTTGTCTCAGTGCTTGTTGCCAGGCACAATAAGGCCTGCTCTGAGCCCAGGGAATGCAATCAGCACCTCTGGAAGAATCCATGGTGTATCTATTAGGAATCTTGGACTGCAAACAAGGGAAACTGAAGCTAAATAAGCAGAGGAAGATTTCATGCAATAATTTATGGAGCTCACAAGGATAATTGGATGCTGAGAAAGCAGGGCAGAACCTGGATTCCAGGTAGCAGCACATAATGGGCAGCTTCTTTAGGCCACCATTGCAGGGATGAATCTGTGAGCAGCTTTTCTAACCTTTTTCCAATCTTGATTGGCCAGGTCATCAGAAAGGATCCACTAGGGAAAATGTTCCCAGCATAATATTGGAATAGTTACAGAGACAACAGGAAATGGATTATGGAAAACAAACATAATAGATGTCCTCTCTGTAGGGACATAGGGTAGTCATTTGAAGTAAGAGTGGAAAGTTTCAGTGTCATTACTTTACAAATGGAGATTGAGATCTCTGGCATTCTGTCACATAAGAACTTTTATTTCTCACAGAAACAAAACAAAACAAGATGAATTGTTCTTAGGTGGGCCATGGTAACTTTGCTCTTTTCTTTAACAATGAGCTAACTATTTCAAGAAAAAAAAATGTAGTTTTTCTTGTGGAGAGGGATTTTTGTTTGTGTTGCTTATTGTCATATTCATTGAGTTTAATACAGTACCTGGAACATGTAAATGATTTTTCAGCACTTGCAATAAGCAACCCTTTTAATAATCTTTCTTGGTTATTTTTTGATAGGCCTAGCTTCTTAAAAAATTAAGAAGAAACTACCTTTGTGTATGAAAAACTGAAGTTTTAATTGGATTTATCATGGCCAACAATCTTAGTTTCAGGAGAGAAATTCCAACTCTCAGAACATGCTTTCTTGGAAGTTCAACCTCTACTGAGTTTCAGTTATAATTGAGAGCAAGGCCATTCAGCCATCCATCTTCAGGAGCCTAGGACTGTTCATATGATTGAATATGTTCATGTTTAGAGAAGCATGCAGTGATATGTGATACTGCCTAGGCATTGCATCGATAGCTTCTATCTCTTAGGCTCTTGAACATTCCATCTCATTGAGAAAAAAGAAGATTCTAGCCCAAAGAAGGGACATATTATTAAACTGGTAACTCTCAAATATCCAGAATAGTTTGTTGAAAAAGAATGGCCAAACCTCTTCTGGTATTAGTACATATTAATAGAAGGATAGCATGAGTATGGCACTTTCACTGATCTTGGGCAAGGCTGCTAGGGGCATAAGCAGGAGGCTAATGAAAGAGATAAACATGAATCCAGGTGTTGGCTTAGGCTGTCAGATGGATATTGGAGCTATTTACTATGATAGGGATTATGCGAAGAAGGGCAGGATCAAGGAAGGAGCTGATTACAGGCAGGATGATTGACCATTCCTTACTTTTTAATAAGTGATCATCGTCAAGGATTCTGGTTTCTGTGACAATTTGGACTTTACCGTAAATGTCCAATTAGAGTACCTGTGTTTGTTTATGGCTGTTCCAAGTCTTAGATACCCTGTTTCTGCTGGGATCTGTCCTATTTCTTTCTCAGGGTGAAGTGTTGGTAGTGAGGCAGATCTCATCACAACCCCTGTGCTTCAGTAGCACTCCAGTGCTGCTTCCATCACACCAGGATATCACAATGCCCTAGTTTAGAATTCACTAATTTAATAATACATTTGGCAGGTCTACATCATAATTTTTTTTTTTATTTAGGTATGGAAATTACTCACAAACAAAAGCTTGGCATGGGTTGGAAAAGTCTGTTTAATATTAAAGCAATTGTAATTAGAGAAATACAAAATTTACAGAGGGAAATAAGTCTTAACTAGAAGCTGAAGCTTCATTTTCAGAACACGGTCTAGAGTCAATCTGTTTGTAAAAACATGACTTTTTTTCAGTATAAATACATTTTTACTCTAGTTATTTTTTTCCTCATTCTATTTCTCAAATCAATTGTTGATGTCTATAGGGCATACTTGGCTTCAAAGAACATCAGAGACAAGTTTATTCATTCTTTGCTGTATTCACTAAAAAAGAAAAGTTTATTCAAAATAAAGTTTCAGTGACCTATTTGTGTGTGGGTGTTTGCTTCAGAGAGGCCATCTCTAAAATCACCACAAACATACAGTATTCTAATATTGAATGATCATTCTTCTGTCTATGTGTTGAAGTAAGAATTTAATCTATCTGTTAGTGCTTATTGTTTCTACCTACCCAAGACTGAACTAGATACAGTATAAGAATCAACAAAAAAATCAGACCTAACTCTGGCCTTTGAACAAATCATAGGTCTCTAGTTGCTGGATCCTTCAACCCAGCACCCTCCACTAATGGAAAGTTTTCACAATGGTAGCATGATGGCAAGGTCTGGGTTTTCTTCACCTCTATCGTGAGTCATTCTGTTTTTATCAGAGTGTAGTTACTGCCCTGGTGGCTCAGTAGTAAAGAATCCACCTGGCATGCAGAGACTCGGGTTTGATTGCTGGATCTGGAAAATCCCCTGGGAAAGGAAATGGCAACCCACTCCAGTATTCTTGCCTGGGAAATCTCACTGATAGAGGAGCTTGGCGGGCTGCAATTCATAGGGTCTCAAAAGAGTCAGACATGACTTAGTGACTAAACAACAAAACATAGTTGCTTTACAATCTTGTCTTAATGGAGTAATAAATTAATAGAGTAATAGTGGAATAATAAATGACTCCATTTTTATTACATTTTTTATTTTTATTACAATCAAAATTAGCTATTGAAAACTAAGGGATAAGGGATGAGTCCTTTTAGATTCTTACAGGTAGAGTGACCACAAAATTTCTCTCAGAAACCTTGAGAGTAAAACCAGACAATATTAAAAACTTAAAAAAAAAAAAAAAAAAACTAGTCACAAGCCAGGATTATTCCAGGTAGCTCAGTGGCAAAGTATCCATCTGCTAATGCAGGAGACACAGGTTTGATCCCTGGGTGGTGTAGATGCCCTGGTGAAGGAAATGGCAACCCACTCTAGTATTCTTGCCTGGGAAATACCATGGACAAGAGGAGCCTGGCAGGATACATACAATCCATGGGGTCGCAAAGAGTTGGACCAGACTGAGCACACACACACCCACCACTCTAAGAAAACTAGTATGCATGTGGACCTGACTTGTAGATGATATGTTTTTGAACCACTTGGCTAGTATTTTTGACAACCTAATACAGATCACTGTACTTAACCATCATGTTGATATTGTTCAAACTAAAATAAGTGAGTAATGAGTAAGTGAAATGATAAATATCTAGAATTTATAAAAGCAAAGACCTACCAAGTGGGCAGTGTAAGACAAGTTCCTTCAAATATGCAATGTTTTATTAAACTGTTGTTAATTCACCTACTCAAATGTCCCCATCTGTTAGGATGTTACTAGGTCACCTCTATGTAAACATGCACATAATAGGAAGGACTCTATATTTTGTAATTTTAGTAACTGTAGTCCTTATCCAAATATCTGAGACATCTTGGTGTAGAGAGAAATACCCTGAAGCAAACACTGACTTGCTCACTTGTGATTATATTAATCATGACAAGTCAAAAGCAAAGAACAGTGACCACTATGAAATATTTTTGGTAAACTATGGTTTATGCTCTGGAGACTATTCACATAATACCTGCCTTCTGCTGCCTGAACGGTCTCTGCCTCTGACATAACCACTGCAGGACAGGCTTCCTAACCCCTATCAATAAATTTTAGTTATCTTCAGCCAAAATGATGTCATGGCTCTGCTTTCTCATGCAGAGCTTATGTTTATTTTCCAAGCTTTGATTTCCTTGGGTGAGCAGAACGTTCTCCCTGAATAATACAAAGCCTAGCAGAATTTTATTGCTAAATGCTAGATCTTTGTTCAGGGACTCAAAATTTTACCTTTGCAGGTTATATAATGCCAACAAAAATTTAATTAAAGTCAAGGTTTTTCTCATGATCTTAATCTGAAATTATAGAAGAAAATTAGGAAGTCAAATTATAATAAATATACAACATTTAAAAACTTATTCTAAATGTATTTTTAAAGCAATGGGGTTTTAGGGGAATGTATTAACAAAAACATTTTAGTAAATCTGTTTACTTTGAAAAGCCTGAGAAAGTAAATTTTACTAACTTGGAATTCAACAATTAAAAATCTAGGCATTAGGCTCAAATTTCAGTTATCTGTCATGAGTCTTAAGGAGCAGGTTTGGATGAGACTGTATTTGAGAAGTGTGCCTATTACCTCCCTGAAGAGTACCTATAAAGAAGACATTCAATTTTTATTCAATATAAATGATTTAAATTTAATCCCAGGAATACTATCAGGGTCCTCTGAGCTCAAACTTTTGGGGTTTCTTTTTAAGAAATTCTATCTACTGTGAGAATAGAGATGTTACATGACTTTTCTTTTTAAAAGATTTCTCTATAAAGAGAATTTACTTTAATAAAATAATAACCATTTTATCTTGCTGTTTTCCCTTTTATAAAATAATAATATTTCTTATGGAAACTCAGTGATCTACTTTTCCCATATATTCTGTGCACAAGTTTCTTTCAGGAATATACACGTGACCTGGGAAAGGACAAAGGGAGAACGCCAGAGATGGTGCCCACTGGGCTCCCTGGTCTTTGGAGAGGATTGAAGTTGGCCCCCGCATGCGTGTGTGCTCAGTCACTAAGTTTACCCAACTCTTTTGTGATGCCACGGATTTCTTAGACAAGAATACTGCAGTCGGTTGTCATTTCCTCCTCCAGGGGAATCTTTCTGACCCAGGGTTTGAACCCACATCTCCTCACTACAGGTGTCTTCTTTACCACTGAGCCACCTGGGAAACCCAAAGCTGGCCCCTAGGTATGTGTTAAATTAGGAACCTGGCCTTCAGGCTGCAGCATTTAAGACAGGCAAACAAGCCTCCTTTCTGGGAAGGACTGCGGGATGGGAATTTCAGTCTACTGTGTCTACTCTAGCCCCTGAGAGGATAGCCAGATGAGTCCTCTAGAGCCCTTTAAGCACTGTTTCTTTGTTTGCTATAGGCTTGTAGAACATACTCTTTGGCCTTCAGAGCTAATAAAGCTAGGTTTTTGAGGGACTATTTCTTAGGTGGAAGCCTGGTAAGTTGTTAACTCCAAATCCTTCACTCCTCAAGGAGAAATTGGAAGTTGTGAGTGCCGAGTGTTGGCAAAATGAAGGTGAGATTTATGGTGATGTTGTGTCAAGGAGATCCAACCAGTCCACCCTAAAGGAGATCAGTCCTGCATGTTCATTGGAAGGACCGATGCTGAAGCTGAAACTCCAATACTTTGGCCACCTCATGCGAAAGGTTGACTCATTGGAAAAGACCCTGATGCTGGGAGGGATTGAGGGCAGGAGGAGAAGGGGACGACAGAAGATGAGATGGCTTGATGGCATCACCGACTCAATGGGCATGAGTTTGAGTAAACTCCGGGAGTTGGTGATGGACAGGGAGGCCTGGCGAGCTGCGATTCATGGGGTCGCAAAGAGTCAGACACGATTGAGCAACTGAACTGAACTGAGCCGTGTCTTTGTCTCTCCTACCAGTTTTGATAGACTTTTTGATATGTACTTTCCTGGACATGTAGGAGTCACTCAGATAGTTTCAGGATTTCTTTTATAGGACATTGTTCCATGTAGCTTAGATTTAGTATGTCTTTGCGAAGAGGTGGGTTGAGAAGTCTCCTATGTTGCCATCTTGGACTGGACACTGCCAAGTTATTCTAATAAAGATTATAATAATAAGACTATAGTATAATATCACCTGGTAGGATGACATAATAGTTAAACAAATAAACTTTTAATCATTTGTCAGTTTTTCTTACTGCATTGCTTAAAATGTTGTATCATTCTTCAAAAAGGTTTAAGAGAAGTGTAGGTCCACCTTATTTGTAGCATTTTTGTTTACTGTTTTCATTACAGAGTTAAGAACTACAATTTTTTTAAGAATTTCATCTATACTGGCAATGAGTAGAACACAGACATTTCAAAATTACTAGGCAAATGAGAAAACAATAGCACAATCAGATAACACCACTCAAGATTCTGATAATGATGGTGAAGTTGAACAGAAATCTCAGAAATATCTTCAGATGACCATAAATTACATGGTTTTTCTCAGAAATTAGTGAACAGTATTGAACAAGTGAACCATCATTTCCAAGGACAGAAAAGGAAATATGAGGTCCTTGAGCAGTCCTTCCTTCAACAGAAGGCATTTCATCATGTATATTTTATCATAATGGCATCAGACATACTTTTTTCTTTAAAAAACAGACATACTTTTTTCTTTAAAAAACATGTGAGAAATATTTTTTTATTATGTTTGTTTACCAAAAGGTACTTGGTATATTTTACAAGTGAACAAAAGCTGAAGCCTAGAAGGCATACAAAGATTATCAAAAGGGTATTATTGAAATGGAAAATAATTCATTGCCTTCTTTAATTTGTGTTCATAAATCTAAAGGGCTTCCCTGATATCTCAGTTGATAAAGAATCTGCCTGCAATGCAGGAGACCCTGGTTCAGTTCCTAGGTTGGGAAGATCCCCTGGAGAAGGGATAGGCTATCCACTTCAGTATTCTTGGGCTGTCCTTGTGGCTCAGCTGGTAAAGAATCTGCCTGCAATGAGGGAGACCTGGGTTCGGTCCTGGAGTTCGGAAGATCCCCTGGAGAAGGGAAAGGCTACCCACTCCAGTATTCTGTCCTAGAGAATTCCATGTCCATGGGGTTGTAAAACTTGGACACCACTGGGTGACTTTCATTTTCATAAATCTAGAAATAAAATGTTTTATGGTTTGGAACATAGAATATGGACATCCTCTTCTTTAAAAAATTAGGGTAGTCAAAATATTCAAAAGCATTATGTTTTGGTGATATAAGTGCAAGAAAAAGAACAAAAGCAATGAAAAACTGGAACCCATGAGATGTGCTTGAAATCTGGAATCAGTATTTACAAGATGGATATGTTTCAGGTCAATGCATAAAAAGTTGCTGAGTGGTTAGATGCATTCAAAGAATGTTGTCCATTTTGGGTACATTTTTTTTTTTAATGAGGGATACAATTTATAGTGTATTATATTTAAAATCTTGTTAAAATTTCTAATAGCTGTTTTGTCACTGTATCTTTATTCTTACATTTATAATGAATTTACAAAATGGCATAAATGTATCTATTTTAAAAAAAAAACAACTAATTAGACTCAGAGGGTAGGTGATAAGAACAAATTTTTCTGGCATACTGAAGTTAATCTGTTTTAATGAGGCCCAGAATGTTTGAACATGGATGCTTTTGATGAAAATAAATCTCTGTAATTTTAAACCTCCTGCCTTTTATCTCCTCTCCCAGATAATATAAAATGGAGACACATGATTTTAGTGTTAAGAGGCTATGGATTGTGTGACCTAGGAAATTTTGATAATTACAATGATATAAAGGGGTGTTCATGTTACAGAATTCCTAGCTTAAAGTACATAAGTAATTCCTCCTTGTTGAATTAATTGAGTAATTATTGGAATATTTAAATTTTTGAATGTGATTGTAGGTATGACAGTAAACAGCCTAAAATGTTTGGCATTACTATATGTATATATAGTATAACCTGAAATATGTGTAAATAGCAGTATTTGAGTTGTCTTCCATATGAACTAAAGCCTAACCTACTTTACACAGTCTACAGCACTCAGTCCTATTAACCTTACAACAAGAACAGCCTTTGAAAGAAACTGTTTAGATAAGGGGGTCCTAAAACATTTTGGAAGAATTTGCCATGAAATGAGCACAAGAAACTGCATTTTTATTTTTTACACTATCATGACGAGCCAGGTGAACAAATCTGTCCTCCCAAGCAGCATATTCCTTGTCATCTGTAAAAAGAAGAATGCTAAAATCATCTCTAGATTCCCTTCCATCCCAGAAAATCTAGACATCAATGACTTAATGGCCCTCTGACCATCCAGGACTACTTCTTCTTTTTTTTTCTTTTTTAATTGGAGCATCCAGGACTTCTATATGGACTTACAGTCTCTTCTAACTTAGCTCTGAACTAAAAGGTACTTCATAATTATAGAAATTCCTAGAGGTGATTGTACTCGGCAACTTGAGTACTTTTCTCATTCTTGCTCTAGCCCAATCCCTTTCATCTTTCTTTATATGAAATTACAGATTAATGTATTTCCCTTAGGCCATATAATATGAAATTAGATCCAAATTAGGATGGTTCACTGTTGTTAACTGTGATGCTTAGAATAATTTTCAGCATACAATAGGAGCATAATAAGTATTGCTCAAATGAGTACATGAATTAATAAACCTAATAACAGAATATAATGCCTTAATTTATCTTGTTTTTGTTTCTTCTACCAAACCAACAAAAGAAAAAAGAAAGTTCTGTAAATTGAGGCAGTGCAGTAAAATATCAACTTCTGGGGGCTTCTGACAACTTATAAATATTATTCTTTTCCCCAAACTAAATCTATTTCTCATGCTTGCTTGCTTGCTTTCATACCCACACACAAACAATCGGATTTTCTTGATTTCTGACTCCAATAGAATCAGGTCAGCAGTGAGGATAGAAGCAATAAATCTCTTTATCTCTGTTGACTTTTATGGAACTGACATCTCTTAAAATATTTTTCTTGACTTTGGTGCTTTTTTTCCTGACTGATTAGGCAGTAGGGCATGGTAGTCAATTGAATCTCCCAAAATCTAATATTAAAAGCAGAAAAGAAAAGACCTGAGGGGCAACAGAATAAGTGAAGAGGACCAAAGAACATCCAATAATTCTTTTCCAAAAAATCAGAAATTGCATTTAAGTGTTAGCCTTTCTGTCTACCCAAGTTACTGTCTTTGTGGCTCTGACATTCTCTGTTTTCTATCATCAAGGCAGCATCCACTGTCTTATGTTAGTAATAGACTCAGCTCCTGAAAACTGATTGATGATAAATGTATTATAAAGTAAATGTATATATCTAATGCCAAGTAAGAAGGAAAACTTTTCTCCATCATGATAGAATAGACAAGTTATCTAAGATAATGGAATGTGCAAAATGAAAGCACAAGCTCTGGGAAATTTTATTTGTATTTTGGGATACAATTTTTGATTTGGGCATATTGACATTTGCAGGAATCAATAATAAGTAAAAGCTTGAGCATTAAACTGCAGAAAAGCATCACAAGTACTGTCTCCTTCAACTTGTAGCAAGTATGGATATGGATGATACCAAGGGCAGCAATTGAATAGTATCCAGATGCTTGAAGGCATAATTAAATTTTAAAAAGCCACACAGAGATTTTTTGCAAAGCATCATGTAACTTAGCCAACTTTTCATAAGTAATTTCCAAAGTAGTGTTATGTAAATCCCCTGGACAATATGAGAAGGAAAATAAAAAATAAACAAACAATGAAAACTTGTATGCTCCTCCCACAAGGAAATAAATATTTACCCTATCTTAAGAGGTAGTCAATATTTGTACAATGATATAAATACTGCAGAGTTTAAGGAAGTCTGATGACTTCATCTTGGAGGCTGATGTCTAAGAGCTTCTAATTTCGTATCCTTTTCATGTAGTTCTTTACTCTGTAGCTCATAGAGAGAGCTTAAGTTGGAGGCTGTCACAGCAATTAATAGCTTCTTGTTTATTTGCCTACAAGGCCTGAAAAGTCTTGGAAAAGAACCATTTAATTTCACTTTTTGTATTTTTTTACTATAACAGCTTTCCAAAAATATCCAGTAACTAACATGAAGAGACGCGATCAAGAAACAGTTGTAGGACAAAAAAAAAAAGAATCTTCTATATTTTTTATTTTCATCATATAAAGGTTTTAAATATTGTAAAACTTGTCCAGCTTCAAATTCAAGCTGAAGAACTAGAAAAGTTAGTATTTCAATAGATAAGCTGTATATATATATATATTTTTTTTTTTTTTCACAAGTCCTGGATTTCCTTGGCAGCACAGTTGTTAAGACTCGGAGCCTCCATTGCAGGGGGCCCAGGTTCAATCCCTGGTCAGGGAACTAAGATCCCACATACCACAAGGGATGGCAAAACAAAAAATCACAAGTTTCTACATTTGTCAATCTACTCATTCTTAGGTAGTCATAGGAATGGGTTTAGCTGATAGACTTTCTCCTTCTGAGATCTCACCATAGAAGATAAAAAATTTTGGCATTTGATAATTCTAGCACTGAGGCTTCCCAGAGGGCACAGAGGTTAAAGAATCTACCAGCCAATGCAGGAGGTTCAAGAGACACAGATTCAATCCCTGGGTCTGGAAGATCCCATGGAGTAGGAAATGGCAACCCTCTCCAGTATTTTTGCCTAGAAAATTCCATGAACAGAGAATCCTGGAGGGCTACAGTCCATGGGGTCAGAGTCAGATACAACTGAGTGGCTGGGCACACACGCACAGAGTTCAAACACTGAAGAAAATATAATGATGCAAATTATGTGTTCCTTCTTTGTGTATGAGCCACTTACCTCTGGACCAATTTTGTGATATGGTTCTATGACTGCTATAGACACTGGTTAAAGAAAAATCCCTTCTAGAAAACTGTTAAGATGGAAGCGGTCCAACTGGACATATTTAGGTATGTTTTGCCCTGCTTACTGCTCAGTGATACTTTAGGGTGCAACTTAAGTCATTTCAAACATTCCAGCATGTACTGCATTCTAAGTTGCCATAGCATCGATGCAAACCTCTATATACACCAGTAACCTGCAGCCAAGTTTTTAATCTCATAGATCTTGAAATGGAAGAAGAGATTTGGAATGGAGAACTTTCCAAAGTGTCTCTTCCTATTTCCCAAACTACTAGATTATTTAGAAGTTGGAGCACTAAAACAATAGTTAAGCATGAAACTATAATTCAAAAGGCTATTTGGGCAATTGCTGTCTTGTTTTTGTCCCATTTCCTTATTTTTAAATTGTGATTAAGAAATGAGATTAAAAAGAGGCAGCATGCAAAATTTTGAACTAGTCAATATTTGGTTGCAGTCCAGCAGCTGAAACACAGAAATCTATACAATTATTTGAAAATTAATAATGTTAAAGTTTGTTTATTCAGCTGCTACTTTTTGTCTTTTTTTGTTCTTTCCTTGCAATTTTCTATCACTATCCTATTTTATTAAATTACTTGCATAGAATGACTTACAATAAAAAAAGTAATAGCAAATATGGATTAGCATCATACTATATACTCTATCCGGAGAAGGCAATGGCACCCCACTCCAGTACTCTTGCCTGGAAAATCCCATGAATGGAGGAGCCTGGTAGGCTGCAGTCCATGGGGTCACTACGAGTCGGACATGACTGAGCAACTTCATTTTCACTTTTCACTTTCATGCATTGGAGAAGGATATGGCAACCCACTCCAGTGTTCTTGCCTGGAGAATCCCTGGTGGGCTGCCGTCTATGGGGTCGCACAGGGTCGAACACGACTGAAGCGACTTAGCAGCAGCAGCAGTATATACTCTATCACCATATTTTGGCATTTATTTGTTTCATAATTGCAAGCTCATATGAGAAATGATGTTAGCACTTGCCAGAAAATGAACTATGATGTTGGGGGAACAAGGTGTGTACCCTTTAAATGTTAAATATCAGTTTCAGTTGCAGTGTCAAGGTAAGCTACTTGAACTCATATTACAGATGTTAATGTTAAGGTAGGGGTAACAAAATTACATGTGCTTTCAAGACTGTTTTGAGCACTGGGTAATATAAGTATCAAAGCATGTTCAAGAAACATAGTGAAAATAGTTTTAAAGTTATTTTAACTACTTTATTATTAATACTTGCACCTAGTAGAAATAGAAATAGAATTTGATGAGATTTCATAATGCTAAAATGAGCCTTACCATCTATTGTGCAGTACACATCATCAAGGTGAATATCCAACTTCGTTTTCTGATAGATGAACTATGTTATATCAGGTTCTTCCCCTAACATTGCTCATGATTGTTGTTAATTTTAGCCTGGTGGCAATTAAGAATCCTGGTTTTCTCACCATCTGCAGAAGAGTTATTCATTAGGTAGGACACCATGAGGAACAGATAAGTGTCTAAGGATAGATAATTGAAAGTCACTGCAATTCCCCTTAAATACTTTGGCCACCTGTCAAGCTCTTTGGCAATACAAAATCATTTTTCTGTCAATTTTCAGTTTTCCAATATCTCAGGAAATTGAGAGAATATCAACCTCTTTAATTGTTGAAACAGAAGTCTCAGAACATCAGAGCTTTCTGTTTCTCAAGGCAAATGATTAGTTTGCTAAATATAAATAAAAATTCAATTTGCTTGACACTTCGGAATATCTTAAAGTAACTATGCAAATTGGAAAATCTCCTTTGCCAGAGTTGCATTATAAATTAGGATGAGCTTTAAAAAGAGAGAGAAGCAGTAAATTTAAAGTCTTTTTAATAACTTCTTTTTCTTCTGGTCCCCTCCTATCCCTATCAGCCTTTGCTTTCTTTCTCTCCTTCAACCTTTTTCCCTTTGAAGTTCACAGATTTTAAAGGTACTATTGTTCTCTCTCATCTTTCTTTTCCTGCAGCTTCTTTCCATTACCCTTTTGTTAGATATCTAGGGGAAATTGTGTTTGTGGGTGACCTTTGAGTGGTTTTTGGCTCCAAGGATGTACTTTTGTTTCCTTAGTCTGGTGATCCGAGAAGTGGGCTTGAAAACCTGGTAAGTGAATATTGATCAACTTTGGTTGGTAGTGATTTTTGTCAGAGTCACTTTAGAATATAATCCAAGTATATATTATCCCACTACAACCTTTTATAATAATGTCTTCATTCTTCAATTTAGAATTAAGTATGAAATCAAAGCATAGAAACCTTAAACTTTTATTTGTAAATCATAACCTAGCATTTTCCTCAAAAACTGTACTATGCCTGTTCTCTCTTCTAGCTTCCCTTACCTTAAGGTCTTTTACTTAGTGATCTACTGCATCCAGCATGTTCTCTGTACATTCACAACAGAGGGGAGCCCTGGGTTTGGGCAAAGCAGTGCTGTGTGGTGGTGAGCCCTATCAATCTAGACCAAGTGCTTCATCAGCCACTGATCATTAACCATAGTACTGTTATTTCATTATTAATCTTGTGGCCAACTATACTTCCAGATATACCCATCCTGTAACTTTCACAACCAATTTTTAAATATAGGACTCAATTTGCAACACCCCTACTAAACTTAATCTTTTTCCTTTGGACTGAACATTCTCTCTTGTTGAGGTAATTTTTTATCTGATTCTTTCATTTATCATCTTTCTCAACTGTATGCCATTCAAAATTTGATAAGCTTACTTACTGTGTCCTACCCTAGTCACTAACTTTTTTATAAAGAACAAGAGCAAAGACAGAATCTTTCATCAAATTAGAAGAAAATTCTAGTCAAGTTGACATTAAACAATATCCTCTGTGTATTCTTCTACCAGTTATAAATTTATTTCTGATCTTCCAGAATGTTAAGAAAGTCATGTCAAGTATATCAACAACATTAAAATATTCTATGTGGTAGTTTCCAAATCAGTAATACCAATAAAATGGCTAAAGTCTAAGTCAATGTCCATGTAATTCTTTAATAAATCCGTTTTGATTTCAAGTTATCTTAATTTTATTTTTAAAATGCCTATAAACTGCTTGTTTAATAATTCTTCCCTCTTCCAGCATTTTATGTGACTATTAGCGTAATCACTTACACATTAGAGATGTTTAGCAGTCTATTAAGGCCAAGTTTTACATGGAAATAAATCTCCTGTTTCATAATGGAAATCATCAAGGAAAAGGAATACATATCATAATTAGCTTTCCTAAAATGTATCTATTTTGTTAAGTGAGGATGAGTGAACAAAGTTATTAGAATGCAATGGGTATTTTACAAAATTATGTGTGTATTCCCCCCCTTCACAGAATGATTAAATCAGTCAAATGCCTACTGTGTATTCAGTGTTCTACAGTAGAGAAACTGAAGTAAAAGTTTGGCTTTTCTATATCCCATACCCTTAAGGGACATGAAACCTAGGTAATGAGACAAAAATAACAAGTTAGTAATAAGAATGCATATATAAATTAATGTTTTACATTCTTACTATTCAGTTGGATGTAGATGAAAGCTACAGTAGAGAGAAGAAAATAGCAGATTAGTATAGTCATTTAAAATCATATCGGTGTACTTTACCTCACTTGATCAGAAGGTTTTATGGTAGATAATTCATAACTGTGGTGTAATGTCTAAAATTAAAAATACATTTCTGTGTTGCCTTGACAACTGGAGAGCCTCAAATGGCCTTTCTGTAAGTTCCCCTACCCACAATGCTACTGCACAGATCTGGTTCTCTAGCCAGACAACTCTGCTCATTAAATGGACCAGATAAATTTCTTGCTTATAGCTGAGTATCAGGTTTCTGTTCCCTGCCAGTGCTCGGAATTATTCAAACAAGCCAGTTGTATCCCTGCTTTTGTACTGGAGGCATCTCACCTTCATGATTCTACAAAACACATCTTCCACACCACAGCATCTGGTTGTTTACTCTGTTCCTGACTGCAACACCCGTGGGACCCTGAATAGCATGTGGGGGTCATCTCCCAGGCTGTATTTGTGACTAATAAACTACCAGTGATCTCATTTATCCAGAGTTGTGTGTTATATGTTCAGCCATTATCATAACCTTAGGAAAAGAAAAATCCTTGATTATGAATAGGTGGTGTTTAAAACACTAAACCAGATATTGAAGAATTAGCCTATGAGTAATGATGGCATTAACTTAAACAGAAAATGAAAAGTAAGAAAAAATTCTGAATTAAAAAAAAATGGGGATAGGCATGGCCATCATGTATTTGTGGTACAAGGTGAAGACTGCTCTGGCTAGAATAGAAGGTGTTTTTGAGGAATAAATATATTTAATTAGAGATCATGGGCCATGAGAATTATTAAAAGGAACTGGATACAATATGGTTTAAATTAATGAGTCATTTCAAAAGGAAGTGCCCTGATGAAAGCAATATTTGAGGAAGATTGGAAATACAGAAGCCAGAAAGTTATAAAATTTCAGGGTTAATAGAAATTCTAGGGACTTCCCTGGTGGCCCAGATAGAAAAGAATCTGCCCACAATTCAGGAGAACTGGGTTGAATCCCTAGGTCAGGAAGATCCCTTGGAGAAGCGAATGATAACCCACACCGGTATTCTTGCCTGGAGAATTTCATGGATAGAGGAGTCTGGCAAGCTACAGTCCACGGGTCACAAAGAGGCGGACATGACTGAGCTTTCAGGGTACTTTCACTTTCCAGGAATAAAACATTGAAATGTTAGCTTTCCCAGATGGCACAGTGGTAAAGAATCCACCTGCCAATGCAGGAGATGCAGAAGATTTTAGTTCCGTTTCCCTATCAAAGTTTGGGTCTCCTCTGCCAGATTCTTGCCATGTGATGATCCAGTATAAGTTGAAGTTTGAATGTGTGTCTTGCCTGCCTCCCATGCCATCTTTGGGTTCTTCTACCTTGTGGAAAGTATTCACTTGAATTTGATGCTTGTACATGTTTGTCCTATTATAATTACTGAGATCCAAAGAAACAAGTTTAATTACCCTCCCATGGGGATAGAAACTTTTCTGTACTGCAGTTAGGACCCAAACAAGCTAACTGGATTGCCTAACATAATTGGAGCAGAGAGCTGCAAAGTGGAATTTGAATTCAGATTTTCCAGTTAGTAGTCTTTCCATTACACTACTGTTGTCATTGACAAAGGCAGGGAAGTAAAAACGTGTATCTATGGATTATTTTACCCTTGGCAATTGAAAAAGCATGATCCAATTTTGTGATAAGAAGCATAAAATGAAACGACTGTATATATTGGCTTTTTTTTCACATACATGGACTCGGATTTTTTTCCTCATCTTTAAGGATTACTGAATTTTAACATCTTGAAAGTGTGTAAGAATAATAAAAGTAATTACTGCCTGTTTTTTAAGTGTAGTTAGTTAAAGTTTCTGTCATTTTGTTTCAAAGGACTGTATATGCTAATTCTTTCAAAAGGGATATTCTTCTCCATAGGTAGTTTTCTGGTAATCATCTGTAAAACACCTTTGCATTAGTCAAATCCGCACAGGAAATGTGTATTCAGATGCTTTCAAATAGTTTAGATTCCCAAACTACAGAAGCTGATGCCATATAATTGTTTCGAGATTACAACTAGCATAATTATTTTAAAAATGTGACTCAAAACTCAGGAGCTATAGCTTTCTTATGTGAGAGGAATTGATGGCTCTGCATTTTGTGTTCTATTTTCTGTTAGCGTCATTCTGGTGTTGATAAATGCAGACATTGTTATAAATTGGGTAGCCCTGGCATATGAAAAGACATCTACCCTTTTTTGCTTTCATTTGAAAGATTACAATATAAGTTGAAGTGTCAAATGTATTGTGGTATGTATTCAAGTGTAATTCGTCTGATTTCTTTCTGTCTAAACTGGAATCGTAAAGTTGAATATCACATTAAGGTCTGCATTAGTTATTCAGGTGCTAGGAATTTTTTTTTAACACAGAAATGCCCTGGAGCATTAAATCTTTTTTTATATTCAGCTCAGTAACTAGAAAAAGAACTTTGTAGTGGTTGCTTGAAAATGAAAACTGCTGGGAACTGAGGGATAGGAGATGTATGCAGTTCTTTGTCCTGAGTCTCAGCTTGTGGGGCACACAATTCTTCCACGAAGAATGAGTTCTGTGGGATTTTTATACCTTTATTATAGAAAATAGAAGTTTGAACTTGGGGATATTTTCCCCTTTTTTATGACATTGTAATGTTCTGGACAGATAAATTCCAAACTCTAAGGAGCAATCTAAAACCTTTGAAACATAAAGACTGAAAGTAACAATATGTTACAAACAAAAGGAGCTTTGTAAACTCTACAATAGGAAGTCACTTCATCACATTACCTTTCAAATTTCTCTTCAAAGCAGGCGAAACTTCCCAGTCTGAGTATATTGTTAATAAAATACAGCACCAATTCCCATGACAATTTATTGAACTACACTCACCTTCTGTTATTACCAAAAGACTTTTGAAGAAACCTCAGGCCCAGGTGCAGCATGCCCGTGGGTTTAGGGGGGTGGGAACTGGAATAAAGGGAAACTTGTGGGAACTAAATGAAAGCTCTGACCAAGGACATGATTTATCTCACTCATAAGTTAATATTGTTTCCATGAGCAAATTATAAATCTGACAGGACATATTGAGGTGCCTACTCAGTCCAACATATTGTACCATTCCTGTGATTGTTTATTTCTACTGATGTTTAAGGAAGTTTTCACTTTTCTCTTGGGAGATAAGAGGACTAATCATTAATCTGGAGGTAACAGACATATTATCACAGAGTTAGGAAGGAGGCCATTTTCAGAGATACTCTGGCCGTTCAACTACTGATAACTTTAGGAATGGCTAGGAAGCTTCTTCAGTAACCTAACGTCAGTTCAAATGATGCTTGCTGTCATTATGGTGAAGATAAAACTTATAGTGGATATATAGTGGATAGCAGCAGTGAAGCTCAAGCAGGGAGGGAGGGCAGAGATGATAATTCCAGGTGACAGTCCTTGATCTGACTAATTAGGAATAGAAAACACCCTTTTTGGAATTCCCAGATATTATGTAGGATTATGTTAACCTACTTAGAGTTACAGGATCACAATGGCTTTAGACCAGGTTGCTCTAGTGGTAAAGAATCTGCCTGAAAATGCAGGAGACACAAGAGACTTGGGTTCGATCCTTGGGTTGGGAAGATCCCCGGAGTAGGAAATGGCAACCCACTCCAGTATTCTTGCCTGGAAAATCCCATGGACAGAGGAGCCTGGCAAGCTACAGTCCATGGGGTCACACGGAATTGACCCTAACTGAGCTACTGAAAATATACACACACAGAGAAGTATGAGAAGAGAATTGGGAAAAGCAGTCAGGAGGCTACTGCAGTAGCCACTTGAAAGAATGTGGTGGCATGAGTCAGAAAGTTTGCTGTAGATATGGCGTCAAATGCATAGACTTAGGGTGAATGTAAAGATACATTTAGCATGTTTGTCTGATGGATCACTTTGTGATGTGAGGGCAAGAAAGGGGACAAAGGTGACTCTAAATTTTATTTCTTTAATCTGAGCAATAGGTGAATGGAGGAATTTTATGTGTGATTTTAGACCACTGGAGGAGAAGTAGGTTGGGGAAAAGAAAACAGATATTTGGTTTCAGATATGTCAAGTTTGAAATGCCAATTAGATATCCAAGAGGAGATGTGAGCAAATGGAAATATGAATATGATATCTTGGTGACAGGTAGAGAACAGAGAGACATTTAAGTGTACCAGTAGGAAGATATTTAAAGTCATAAGCATAAGTAACAACAGGAGTGAGTATAGATGATGAGGGCAGTTCCTGGAGTAAGCTTTATGATATAAAGTTCATGGTAAATACCTTACTCTGTGAGTCAAAAACCCTGCCATGAAAGTCTGTTCCACAACCATGAGCACTGATTTCTACATTTCCCCAATGCCAAGCTGATGGTCCTATTTACTCCTACCCCCTAACTATCAAAGATGGGTTTTGTTTTCTTAACTGAATAAAATTCTATTCAACAGGCTGTTCAAAACTTTAAGAAATGAGCTGGCTTTTGCTCAAGTAAAGCCTCCTAAGCAGAAGTTAACTCTTCATTAGTTGAAAGACTTGGGAGTCCAGTCCCACGCCTTCTGAGACATGACATATTGAACAAACTAACCAACCTCCAGACACTTGAAGTCTCTTCTGCACAGTGAAATGGGATAGGAGCTGCCTGATGTTACTTCATTGTTCCCAGTTCTTCCTGAGAAGGTTGGGAAGGAGTGGGGAAATGAGAAAGAGTGTGTCTTCCATCACAATTGATATAAGCAGAAATAAGGCATATCATATGGCTAGATATGAACTAGTATGACTAAGAACTATCATATGTTCTTTCTACCCTTTCAAGCTCATGGCTGAGACCCTTATAACAAAAGACAGATTAATAAGAGAAAAATAAATGGAAGTTTCTCTGTACTTCATGTATGCATGAAAGATCTTCAGGGAAAAATGAGTTACTCTGCAAGGTGATTTAGAACTCAGTATGAAATGCCATATTAATATGAAAATATTTTTTAATGGTAGAATCAATGACTTTTAGGAAAGATGAATGGGCCTTTAGAAGAAAAGATGGAAGAGGTGATAGCCTGTGACAAAGTTTGGTTGGTGTGGTTTCCTCTCCTGTGATGAGTCCATCTTCCGTAGTTGATAAAATTCCTGGATAGGGGATGTATGCCAAGTGAGCTCCTTTGGAAGCTATGTCTTTTGGGAAACAAGGGGAATTTAGAGAAAGCGTCTCCCTGCATTTGTTGTTTATCAGGTGCCAATAGCTCACACACTCACACACAAAAATCAATATACTGAAGAATATTTTGGGGTTCCATGTCCAGCTATGCCTCAGTGGTTATGTTACCCTTTATCTGCAGCCTCTGAATGGCTTTACCTGTATGTCCCATAGAGAAATATAGAAAGCTTCTGTTAGCATCACGGTTGGTCCTGACACTTACCCAGTGTGCTGTACTGTAGCTGTTTGGCCTTCAGCTTCTCTTCCCCCAGAGGGAAGTGTTTTGAGCTTCTGACCATGAAACATAAGGATGCTTTACTTCAAGACATTTGACATGCTCCTATTGCAGGGTATGTTTTGTGGTCTTGCAGTTCTGTTGTTCCAAGGACTGGGATTCCTAGTACATTTTTCTGGTTCTGTTACTGTATAGCAAAATGATAATTGCTTAAAATGCTAACTACTTTATTAAATCCTGCAAATATGTGGTTAAGGAATCTGGAAAAGCTTGACTAAGTGATTCTTTTGCTTCACGTGGTATCAACAGATGTCACGGGATTAACCTGGAAAGTCACAGGTAACTGAGAAGCCCTGACAAGGAGCTAGAATTGATTTTAGTAATGAAGATTCTGGACTTTGAGCTGATGCTATAATAGGATGAGACTTCCAGGGATCTTGAGAGAGGATAATTTTCAGCGACATAAACTGTTGGAGGTCAGAGGATAGACTATGGTAGGGAGTCATTTAATATCGCCTCCAATGATCCCTACCTCTAGTATTCCTGCAGCAGGGACCTTACATGAAAGGGGTATTGCTTCTTTTAGCCCCAACTTTGTCCTTTATGTTTGTTTTCTCCCACCCCACAGACTCTCCCTTGATCATTTTCTGTCCACACTTGTCCTTCTATCCTCAAATGTGCACACTCACTAAGACCTCTGCTGCTGCTGCTGCTGCTGCTAAGTCACTTCAGTTGTGTCTGACTCTGTGAAACCCGATAGACGGCAGCCCACCAGGCTCCTCTGTCCATGGGATTCTCTAGGCAAGAATACTGGAGTGGGTTGCCATTTCTTTCTCTGCACTAAGACCTCTTCCACTCCTCAACTCTGGCCATTTGAATGTCTACATCCATACCTCAATGCTTTTCTCTTTTGATCTGTGTTCTCTTGGATCTTTCCATCATTCTAATCTCATCAAAAACATTGCCTCTTTAAAGAGCTGTCTTTGTATTCAAGCTGAAGTACTTACCTTAATAACAGAAATTTCTTAAAATGGGGACTAAAGCCAGACTGAAGTGAAGAGAGAATGGAGAAGCTAGAATTAAAATTTTACATGTGAAGAAAAATGGAGCAAAGCAGAGATCAATGTGTTGGTGGTGGTGACAAGGTTATTGGCATGATTCCTGTGAACATTCTGCATCCCTCCTTCAGGAGGAAGCCTTGACCATTTTATCCATCTCCATATGGTGTAAGCGAATTCAGCCTTAGATGTATATTTTCATCTGAATTCTTTTCTTTGGTTGAATTTACTGGCCTTTGTTTCCCAACATCTGTTTCTTCTCTTCTCTTCTTTAATAATAGATGAAGAATAATGGGAAGCATCCAGAAACTGACACTGAGTAGAAATATACCTGAGGGTGAGACTCCAAAGTCAGTTTCAATATAATCTAAATGAGTATATCTGAAGAAGTTACTTACCTGTAAAATAATATTTTACAAACTCTCGTAATGTCCTTTAATTTCCCCAATTCCATGTGAATATTTGAAGACCATATTTTACTTACAGCCACTGTGTGTAATTTGCATTTTTAGTTGTGAAATATGGGCATAGATAAACAATTATCCAACCTTCCAGGGAGCTTTTTAATTTAATTATTAGAAATCTACTCACTTATTATTTGTCTTCAACAGAAAAATAATTAACAGATGTTATATTTTCCACATAGATTTTAATTTTCTGCAAATAAGTTGACATTCTATCTAGGTAAACATCACAGGCATATCAAAATGAATTAATTCAAATGAAATGAGAACATATTCTCTTTTTAAATAAATAATATATATTTAATATTTTATTGTGTATAAACCTCTAACTTCCTACATCTAGAATAACATAAAAAAACCTGCCATTTTAGTTTCATATAAAAGTTCAACTAAAAAGTTAACCATATGTTCAATTAAGAAACTTATCCCTAATTATGAGTTTCATAACAAAAATGATTTTCTCCTGTGAGGAACACAGACAGACTTTTGTGAAAATGCAGTTTGAATTTTTTTGGCAAACTGCAATTTGAATTTTCCATCAGCATTTCAAAAATAAGTTTGTCAGTATGACAAAAGGAAGACAATGCAGCCACCTACTTTTCCTGACACCTGCTGTGCTTCCCAAATGATGATTCTGGCATTTGTGCTTTGCTATAGCAAAGAAAAGAAATAAAACTAAGGTTAAGATAAGGTCCAATTCTGTGATACAATATGTAACTTCTGAATAACCAACATAAGGCTGAAACACATCTACTTTAATATTTTGGGATCTAACTCATAATTTCTCCCCTAAGCTTGATGATGCTAGATAGATGGTACATTTTTAAATCAACTATTTTTTTTTTTCATATTTATGAACACACAGAGAAATTTGCTCATGTGAATTCTGAAGAAACTGTTTAGGTGCATTAAAAAATAGAAATCAAGAAGTCTTGCTTTCAGAGTAAACCTTGATGTTATCTCCATGGCAACTTAATCATTAAAAAGAAAAAATTGGAGTATAATTCCTTTACAATGTTGTGTTCAGTTCAGTGGCTCAGTCATGTCTGCTGAACCGCAGCACGCCAGGCCTCCCTGTCCATCACCAACTTCCGGAGTTCACCCAAACTCATGTCCATTGAGTGGGTGATGCCATCCAGCCATTTCATCCTCTGTCATCCGCTTCTCCTTCTGCCCTCAATCCTTCCCAGAATCAGGGTCTTTTCAAATGAGTCAGGTCTTTGCATCAGGTGACCAAAGTATTGGAGTTTCAGCTTCAGCATCAGTCCTTCCAATGAACACCCAGGACTGATCTCCTTCAGGATGGACTGGTTGGATCTCCTCACAGTCCAAGGGACTCTCAAGAGTCTTCTCCCACACCACAGTTCAAAAGCATCAATTCTTCAGCGCTCAGCTTTCTTTATAGTCCAACTCTCACACTGTGTTAGCTGCTGCTATATAACAAAGGAAACTAGCTATATGTATGCATATATCCCCTCCCTCTTGAAACTCTCTCTCAGCGCTGTGCCCGCATCCCACCCCTCTAGGTCATCACCATGCTGAGCTGAGCTCCCTGTGCTTACAGCAGCTTCCCACTAGCTGTCTATTTCACACAGGCTGGTGTATACATGTCAGTGCCACTGTCCCAATTCATCCCACCGTCTCCTTCCCTTCTAGATTCCATATACATACTTTAATATATGGTATCTCTTTTTCTTATTTTCATCACTCTGTATGACAGAGTCCAGGTCCATCAAATCTCTTTTTATATACTAGTGCCACAACAGGCTTATCATTCAATAATATATATGATAAAGGTAAAATGTGCCTTTAAAATGTGAGTATCTAGTTATACTACCTAACTTCACCAGTGTAGAAGTGAAAACTTGCACAATTTTAGTAATCTTTTGGGGGCCATACAGTTTCCCTAGAACAATATCAAATCTGACTTTTGGCCATTTCATGTATTACATGTCAAGACCAATTGCCTGTTAGAAACTCAAGTTATTTTTCAGAATGTAAATGTAAATGTTACGTAGGTAACTAGGGGAATGACTATGTATTAAAGACTTGCCTTCTTTGGTCACTGTAGGTCACAGAATGTTAAACTTGATCAGTGGGATAGATACTTGTTTAGATAAGTTGGATCCAAATTAGGGTAGGTAGCCTCCTTAGGATATGTTATACATGGCGTGGAATTCTCATATCATCATTTGGGAACCAATGCTTTCTTGTTTCTACAGCTTTTACTCAGAGCACGTGTTGCTGCTAAGGAATCAAAAGCTCAATAGGACATCTTAGTATGTCATAAGATACACTTTATGTATGTGTGTGTTTACTTTTTCTGAATACCAGTATGTCTACAAAGAAAAACATTGAACATTTCAGACAACTTCCTATTGACCAAAAACTGCAGATATTCAAACTTCATTTCATATAGACTAGAAGGTATACATTTCCTTTTTCATTATTTTTTTTTTCTATATTACTAAAAATTCAGTACTATTTCTGGTCCAGTATTTTATGTTTTCCCAGATTCTGAGCAGAAAACATATCAAGGCATATTGTAAATAGTGCTGCAATGAACATTGGGGTGCATCCATCTTTTTGAATTATGATTTTCTCTGGATATATGCCCAGGAGTGAGATTGCTGGATCATATGGTAGCTCTATTTTTAGCTTTTTAAGGAAACTCCATGCTGTTCTGCACAGTGGCTATTCCAGGTTACATCCCTACCTACAGTGTGGGAGGGTTTCTTTTTCTCCACATCCTCTCCAGCACTTATTGTTTGTAGATTTTTTAGATGATGGCCATTCTGATGGTGTGAGGTGATACCTCATTGTAGTTTTGATTTGAATGTGTTTAATAATTAGTAATGTTAGCATTGGTTCTATGGAATTAATAGTTTTTTAGCTAACAGTATCTCCCTCTTTCCTCTCTTCTCCTCTTTTCTCTCTATAGAACAGTGTTTTTATTTAAGAGCACAGTTTTAAAATTAGAGAACTGTAGGCTTGGGTGCTGTGTCTGCTAGGTTCTAGTTTGATAATTTACTCAAGTTACTTTGACTTTCTAAATTTTTCATTTCCTAATCTTTAAAATTATAATAACTTTTATTTCACTTATAGTGTAAATATTAAATATGAACAACTATTAAGTTCATTATATTAATAGTTAATTATATCAATATATTTATAGATAAAACTATTAATATTTCATTAAATCTGAAAGTATTAATGTAGTGCCCAAGACATATGTGTTTATAATCATTATTAATTAATCAATTAGATTTCATTATTACATGAATCACTGAAATAACTGAATAAAATGAATAATACATGGACTGAATATCTGTGTCCCCCCTAAATTCCTATGCTGAAACCCTAATTGGTAATATTATATTTGGAGGTGGGGCCTTCAGGAGGTAATTACAGGGGTAGAACCTTTATGAATGGAATTAATGTCCTTATTAGAAGTGACCCAAAGAGATAATCTCTCTCTCTCATCTAAGGACACATCAAAATCTGTGAGAAATAAGATTCTGTTGTTTAAGACACCGTGTATGCAGTTATAGCAGCTGAAACAGAGTAACACAAAAATACTGGGATAATTATGGGATGCTCACAGAAAGAAAGAAAAACCTAGGGAAGCAAGCATAGGAATCATGAGATCCATGAATCTCCCTGATATTTTCCAGTAGCTTCAAAACAGTCTCTTTGGAGTGTTTCATCTGACTCTTGTTCATGTGTTATTCTCAAGATTTTAATTTCGGGAAGGGAGTATGAGTGGCCCGCCGGGGTCAGGTGTACTCTGCAAGGATGAAGGGAGGAGAATGCAGAGCGATAGATCTTTGACAGCCATTTCTATGAAGAACAGGGAAAGTGAGACTTCTTCCACAAAGGAAAAGAAGAAAAAGAATTCTTCCACAAAGCAAATGGATGAGTGAGAATGGCTGGAAAATATCTAACTAATTCATACTATATTTATCCCTTGTATGTTTAAAATATAAAGAGAAAGTCATAGACATAAATATTTTTCTCATAGATACAATTTTAAAATGTCTCTATGTTGCATAACTGTATGTTGTGCACATACATATGCATGCACTCACTATCCTGTTTCTGCAGAGTGAGAGCCTGAAGACCAAATGACGAGTACTTGGCCTTGAGTGATTCCCCTCTCTCCTGTTATGGCATAATATGATGTGATAGTCTATTAACTGAACATAAAAGTAAGTTTATCTACCTCTAATGCACTTTATATACATTAGTAGGAGAAAGATCACTGGAAAGGTAAGACTACTGAGATATATGATTAAACATGTATGTGGGATCTAGTATGGAAATAAAACCCAAGTTGTTGATTTTCTTCTACATGGTACGAATTGTGGGTCAATACATCTATTAAACCACTGTTCAGTGTAAGACTCCTCCAGAGCCTAGAGAAAGCAAACAAGAAAGCAACCAACAAACTTCATTTTCCAGATAACCTCATGACTAGGTTTTTGGAGGTTAGTTAATTTTCACCAATCTCTGCATTTATGTAAATTGTCAGGTATAAGATCTGGAAGGTAGTTGAGGTGGATAATGTCTTTCTTCTGCTCTTTCTGTGTGAAGTACTTACCCCCAGTCATGGAGATAGTGTGTTTTAAGGTGTCAGCCTGCAAGTGTAAGGCTTGCGTGCTCATTGATTAATCGATTACCCGTGCAGATTAAGCAACAGACATGGCTATAAGACAAAGAGGTGCAGAGGTGATGGGGGTTTCCAATATTCTAAACTAAAGTGAAGGCACTTATGTTCCTCAAGATAACCATCCCAAATGCTGTTTCTTGATTTCCCTGCCTTACTGGGTGTGGCATACAGCAGCTCTCTGGGTTAGATCTATAGTACCGTTGTTACTTTTTCACTGGTGGGTTGATCCAGATTTCCTTTCATGAGTGACTGAAAGCCTTGACCATCTTTCCTGTTTTGTTCTGCAGTAATATCACCATAATTTTGGACATAGTACAGAAAAGAAATTGTACCAATCACTTAAACTTCAGCTGTACCTTTATAGCCTCCCTTTTTATAGTGGTTATATTATTTTCCTTTATTTACTATTTTATTACTATGAATATTCTATCAAATACTGAAACATTCTTTTGTCCTCATGTTTAGTGGCATGAACAATGTTCAATGACCAACTCTTAGATTCCAAATTAGTAAAACTATTGTTAGATCCCCTAATAGAAAGTATGTTATCCCTTGAGTGAAATAATCTTAAAGTCCATAGAACCTGATCTCTTGGTGAAAAAATGAGAAATATTATGAAGGTATATATTTGAGTACAAACTTGGAGTCACTAACCATTCCAACTGTTGGTTCTGGGACCCATGCATTTTACCTATAGGAGAAACTGCAACATTAATCGGCATCTTATTTTCAATCACATCCTACAAGTCAGTACGTCATCGCATCATTCAGTAAAACTATTTCTGGATGATAAAGTAAGTGGTACTAGAGAATCCCAAAGGCATCAGTCTGTTGCCTTACTTTTGCTGCCAAATAAGGGGTATGAGTGAGTCAGTACTATGTAAGATAATATGTGATGTATAGTATACCATTTCTGCATGCTTAGTCACTCTGTCATGTCTGACTTTTTGCGACATTTATGGACTGTACCCTGCCAGGCTCCTCTGTCCATAGGATTTTCTAGGCAAGAATATTGGAGTGGGTTGCCATTTCCTCCTCCAGGGGATCTTCCCGACCCAGGGACTGAACACCCGTCTCCTCTGTCACCTATGTTACAGGCAGATTCTCTAACCGCTGAGCCGCAGGGGAAGCCCACAGTATACAATGCATGTGGCAAATCTATTTGTTGAAGTGCTGACAGTTATTTGAAGGGAAGGGAGGCATTTTCATTTCTATGATAAAGTCTATTCCAGAGAGGGAAAAGTATAACTTTTAATATAAAAGGGACTCAGTGTAATAACTTGCTTCTAGATTGGCTTCTTGAAGTCAAGTTAAATGGGAATCATCAGTTTGATTTATTTGTTGTCAGTTTGTTTATTTTCATTGCTGGAAACATACAATCTAGACCAGAGTAGTCAAATCAGATTTAGTGGGTAGAAATCCAGTGACAGCCTCTATTCTGACATCTTGGGCATTTTTATGAGTCCATTTTTATATTCGTAGATCATTCTTGCACTGGGCTGGATGGCAAGGGTGCTGATTTTCATCCACAGAATAGATCATCATATCTACTTGATTGCTGAGAGCCTATAATATAGAGAGAGTTTTCTGATGGGCTTTTACAAGGAACATGGGCATCCTTATTATTTGAGTGTATTCTGAAGAGATCCATTTCATGTTTACCCCTTCCTCTGGTGGGCAAAATGAGGTCCTATACTCTGTTTTTGTTTATCTATTTTTTTCAAGCTATTTATTTATTTTTAAATTTTTGGCTGTGCTGGATCTTCATTGCTACATGTGGGTCTTCCCTAGTTGTGGCAAGCAGAAGTTGCTCTCTGATTGTGGAGTACAGGCTTTTCCTTGCGGCGGGTTCTTTTTGTGAAGGAGCATGATCTCTAGGGTGTGCGGGCTTCAGTAGTTACAGCTCATGGGCTCTAGAGCACAAAGTGAGTTGTTATGGCATATGGGCTTCATTTCCCTGAGGCACGTGGCGTCTTCCCAGAGTAGGAGTCAATCCATGTCCCCTGCACTGGCAGCTGGATTCTTAGCCACTGGACCACCTGGGAAGTCCTGAGATATATATATATTTTTAAGATAAATACCTTGGTTTGTACTTACTTTATAGGATTATAGTTTCTGATAGGTTAATTTTTTTCTCAAAATGCTACAATATACATTTTAATTCTTCTAGCTTACATGTGTTTTTTTTTTTTTGGTCTTGTGGTTTTTCTCTTTTCTGTTTTTTTCTTTTTTTTAATCTTAGTTCTTCTTATCATTATTGGAGTATAATTGCTTTACAATGTTGTGTTACTGTCTGCTGTGCAAAAAAGTGAACCAGTTTATATGTATACATATATCCCCTCCCTCTTGAGTCTCCCCCACAGTTCTGGGGCTTGCTATTTTAAACTCAGTGTTCATATCCAAGATGTTCAGGAGATTGAGCATCTCTGGATAGGTAGCTTGGATCTCTCAGAGCATGAATCAGGCCATATATGTTTTTGAGATTCTCTCTCACCTGAAACTTAAACATGTAGGGATCATTAACTTCAAAGGCTAACCCAGTGAGAGGGAGGGAAATTGCAGCGTAATCGCACCCACTTATATCTCACTCACTTCCATGGAGATATATTTCCTGATAACTTTGTATTATTCATAGTTGTACTAAGTTTCTTAATGAGATATTTCCTCTGCAAGCTGGACAGTAACTTTAGGGAGGAAAAATAAGATCAACTACTGAAATTTTTCTCATAGATTTAAAAAAATACACAAAAGTAACTCACACACACACACACACAAAACCAAGTGCATATTTGCTGTGATATATGGTTAAAAAATAACAATACAATAAGACCTATTTCAAGGTTTTATAGAATTTATTTGCAATACATGTTAATGAAATATCAATAAAATTGATACGACTGAATAGATTTCTATTTCATTTGGAAAATGAAACCAAATATGCAGTGTGAATTTTTTTCTAAATTTAATAACTCTCAATTAGAACATAGTCCACATTCTTGGTTCATACTAATTGCCAACTTGATATAGAATTTGTTTTATTTGACTTACAATATTAGTTTTAGGTGCACAGCTTCAGATTCTATTCCATTATTATTGGTTATTACAAGATATTGACTATAGTTCCCTGTGCTATACAATAAATCCTTGATTATCTCTTTTATACATGATAGTATGTATCTGTAATCTCATACTCCTAATTTATCCTTCTCACCCCTCCATCTCCTTTCCCTTTTGGTAACCATAAGTTTCTTTTCTATGTCTGGGAGTTTGTTCCTGTTTAGCAAATAAGTTCATTTCTGTCTTTTTTAAGATTCCATATGTGGGATAATATGTAATATTTGTATTTCTCTGCCTGATTTACTTCATTTAGTATAATAATCTCTAGGTCCATCATGTTGCTGCAAATGACAGTATTTCAGTCTTTTGTATGGCTCAGTAATATTCCATTGTACATATGTAACACATATTCTTTATCCATCCATCTGTTGCTTCCATGGTCTTGGTTGTGGTAAATACAGCTGCTATGAAAATTGGAGTGCATGTATCTTTTTGAATTAGAGTTTCTGTCTTTCTGTATACATGACCAATTATACATGGGCTTTAAATGTAGTATTCAAAATCTCTCTTTATCCTTAAAAGTCTGTATCTCCTATAGAGGACAACTATTTTTGCCACCTAATCAATAAAAGAAAGAACATGAAAGAAATAAATCTGTGTCTATCTCTTGAGGAAGCATCCCAGCAGGTTTCATAAGACCTTTGTGTAAGAGGATTCTGTAAGCATCATGCATAAGTTTGTGGGCTCCCCTGGTGGATCAGATGGTAAAGAATCTGCCTTCAAAGCAGGAGACCTGGATTCAATCCCTGGGTCAGGAAGATCCCTTGGATAAGGGAACGGCATAAAGGACAGAAATGGTATGGACCTAACAGGAGGAGAAGATATTAAGAAGAGGTGGCAAGAATACACAGAAGAACTGTACAAAAAAAATCTTCATGACACAGATAATCACGAAGGTGTGATCACTCACACTCATCTAGAGCCTGACATCCTGGAATGTGAAGTCAGGTGGGCCTTAGGAAGCATCACTACGAACAAAGCTAGTGGAGACGATGGAATTCCAGTTGAGCTATTTCAAATCCCAAAAGATGATGTTATGAAAGTGCTGCACTCAATATGTCAACAAATTTGGAAAACTCAGCAGTGGCCACAGGAGTGGAAAAAGTCAGTTTCCATTCCAATCCCAAAGAAAGGCAATGCCAAAGAATGCTCAAACTACCACACAATCGTACTCATCTCACACTCTAATAAAGTGATGCTCAAAATTCTCCAAGCCAGGCTTCAGTAATATGTGAACCATGAACTTCCAGATGTTCAAGCTGGTTTTAGAAAAGGCAGAGGAACCAGAGGTCAAATTGCCAACCTCTGCTGGATCATTGAAAAAGCTAGAGAGTTCCAAAAAAACATCAATTTCTGCTTTATTGATTATACCAAAGCCTTTGACTGTGTGGATCACAATAAACTGTGGAAAATTCTGAAGAAAATTGGCATACGAGACCACCTGACCTACCTCTTGAGAAACCTGTATACAGGTCAAGAAGCAACAGTTAGAACTGGACGTAGAAAAATGGACAGGTTTCAAATAGGAAAAGGAGTATGTCAAGGCTGTATATTGTCACCCTGCTAATTTAGCTGATATGCAGAGTACATCATGAGGAATGCAGGGCTGGAGGAAGCACAAGTTGGAATTAAGATTGCCGGGAGAAATATCAATAACCTCAGATATGCAGATGACACCACCCTTATGGCAGAAAATGAAGAAAAACTAAAGAGCCTCTTGATGAAAGTGAAAGAGGAGAGTGAAAAAGTTGGCTTAAAGCTCAACATTCAGAAAACTAAGATTATGGCATCAGGTTTTATCACTTCATGGCAAATAGATGGGGAAACATTGGGAACAGTGGCTGATTTTATTTTTCTGGGCTCCAAAATCACTGCGGATGGTGCTTGCAGCCATGAAATTAAAAGACGCTTACTCCTTGGAAGGAAAGTTATGACCAACCTAGACAGCATATTAAAAAACAGAGACATTACTTTGCCAACAAAGGTCCATCTAGTCAAGGCTATGGTTTTTCCAGTGATCATGTATGGATGTGAGAGTTGGACTATAAAGAACGCTGAGTGCCAAAGAATTGATGCTTTTGACCTGTGGTGTTGGAGAAGACTCTTGAGAGTCTCTTGGACTGCAAGGAGATCCAAGCAGTCCATCCTAAAGGAGATTAGTCCTGGGTGTTCATTGGAGGGACTGATGTTGAAGCTGAAACTTCAGTAATTTGGCCCCTGATGCGGAGAGCTGACTCATTTGAAAAGACCCTGATGCTGGGAAAGATTGAGGGCAGGAGGAGAAGGCGACGACAGAGGATGAGATGGTTGGATGGCATCATCGACACAATGGACATGGGTTTGGGTGGACTCTGGGAGTTGGTGATGGACAGGGAGGCCTGGCATGCTGGGGCTCATGGGGTTGCAACAAGTTGGACACAACTAAGCGACTGAACTGAACTCAATCCACTCCAGTATTCTTGCCTGGAGAATTCCATGGACAGAGGACCCTGTTGAGCCACAGTTCATGGGGGTCACAAAGAGCTGGGTATAACTGAGCAACTAACACTTTCATAAGTGTTTTTTTTGAGGGTTGTATACACTGAGGCATAACTTAAATCTCTTGAGGTCTTTGTCTGAAGCCATCCCTGTGACTTCATTTTCCTCATACATTTGAAGTGCATTTTCTTTGTGGTCCAATGTGCCCGTGATGGACAATAAATTGTCTTTTATATCATCCCCAATCCGATCTCCTAGAGTTACCAGGGAAGTGGGAAACACTAATTTGTCCACACTTTGACACATGAGGTTTGCTTCTCTCATCCTCTGCCACAATACAAACTTGGCTATTGTCTCACATGATGGGTAGTTAGGTAATTTCCAACTCGTAAGGTAGCACTTGTCACCATAAATTAAAGGAAAGAATGAGTCATTAAGATACATCAAATAAAATATATGCAGTTCTTAAAAAATATATATATATATGCAGTTCTTGTGAATGGTGTTAAGACTGAGGTTTAGCACACAGAAAACCCTGCAGACTCTTTCACTTCTGATTGAGAAGACTTCTGATAGGTGAGTGAGTACATTTTGAATACACCCCCACTTCTACCAAGCTTCATAGCTTAAGCTTCAAACACGGAACAATAAAGATATATTATTGTCAATGAAAAGACATAGCTGAAAAGAGAAAAATTAGTAATCTTCAGGTTCTAAAAGGGACTTCCTAGGCGCGGCAGTAAAATGGAAGCTGAGGCTGTATGACGCACTTAGGTACCGGGGCCAGTACAGACTTGAGAGCCTGAGGTGTTAATGTACTTGAGGGATTCAGAGTTGTCATTTTAAACCCTGCTACGAGCAGAGCTGTACCTGATTTAACTTAATAAAGTCAGTAGCTCAGAAAGCAGTGCATACTTACTGAAACTTCCAACTGCTGGTTAAATTGTACCAATGGGAAAAAATTGGACCCAGCTATGGCTGTTAGGGAAAGTGGGTCCCAGTTTTACAATACCTGCGCAGCTGGGCTGAGATTCTTTTGGTCAGATGGGAAGGTTTTGTAACTCATCCATGAAATTTTTAGTGGTATTTTAAAGCTTTATTTCTGTTTCTTCATTTTACACCAAACAAGCACTGGTAAATAATGTGAAGGGACTATCCTAGACAAGAGTACCACTCAGGATACAATGAGGACAGTGACCCACGCTGAGTAGACTAAGCTGTGCATCTGCTCAGAAACCAGCTTTTCAGAGCAGATTTCCTGCCTACTATGTACAACAATGCAGCACCACCTCATTCTCTCCCTTCCACCATGTGTTATTTTTCTGGTTTGTCATTTATCTCCACCTGACATTTCACACATTTATACATTTGTTATCTCTCTTCCCTCATTAAAATACAAGCTTCATACATCAGCGTTATTGCTGATTTTGTATATTGCTCTCTAATCAGAATCCAGAAACTTCCTGGCATCCAATATGTGTTTGGTAATTATTTGAAATTATCAAATGAAAGTTTGAGCATAATTATATAATAAATATGATAAACATTGCCAAGAAATACAAACATGAGTTTTAGAATTGTTTGAATCAAAAAAAAAGAAAGAAAACTTGTAGCTCTCTCTGTCTTCCTATATGTAACTCTTTGTGCATTATTTAGTAACAAGAAAGTGACAAGATTTGGAGAATTGTTACCAAAAGGAACTAAAAAATATGTAAAGTAGATATAAAATGAAATAGACTTTTTATTGGCCATTTTCAAGCATTAATCATCAGGTCTATGTTCTCATACTGAGAACTGAAAGTAGTAAAAAGAAGCACAAGATTTTCAGGACAGTGAAAATACTTGGTATGATTTTATAATGATGGATACATGTCATTATGTGTTCTGTGCTTGCTCACTCAGTCGTGTCTGACTCTTTGGGACCCCTGGACCTGGCAGAGGAAGCCCACCAGGTTCCTCTGCCAATGGGGATTCTCCAGGCAAGAATATTGGAGTGGGTTGCCATGCCCTCCTTCAGGACATTAGTCCAACACCATAAAATGTACAATACAAGAAGCAAATAAACTCTTGATCTTCTTCTCATTTATTGTAAACTTAAAACAGCTCTAAAAATACTTTAAATATATATATATATATATATATATATATATATATATATATATATATAAAAGAACATGTGAGAAATTTTTCTATGGTAAAAAAAAGAAAAAAGCAATTACTTGGGTTCTAGTATCCAGATTCACATTACAACTTGCTAAGGGCAGAGGATGTATATTCATGGGTAGTATCCAGTTTTGAAGTCAGCTCATCTATTGATGAAACCCGTTAATTTATCAAGCACCTCTCTGGGTAGAAGTCTACCAACCCCACATCAGGGACGGATTAAAGCAGTATGTGAAATAGTTCAAGATAGTGGAATATACCAAGAAAATTTCAAAATGTAAGCAATCAAGATCTTTTCCTATTGGAATGTTATAATCTACAGCAGGAATCAAGAACATTAGCAGAAACAATATGGTATTAAAGCATATCAAAATACCAAGAGGAACATGAAAGTATTAATTATCATTATAGGGCTTTCTAGTTGGTGCATTGGTAAAGAATCTGGCTGCCAATGAGGGAGATGCAAGACACGCCGGCTTGATGCCTGGGTCGGGAAGACCCCTTGGAGTAGGAAATGGCACTCCAGTGTTCTTGCCTGGAAAACTCCTTGGACAGAAGAGTCTAGCAGGCCACAGTCCATAGGATTGCAGTCAGATACAACTGAACACACATACATACATACACACACAGAATTGTCACTGTGGCCACGTTTACCTGACTCTGTAAAGTGACTGATCAGGATGCCATGATGTCTTTCATCTCTCTCACAGGGCTAGCATTCTCTGTTTCTCTGGTTTGATCATCTAAGCTATAGCAATTAAGAATATGTCATCAAAAAAAAAAAAAAAAAGAATATGTCATCATTTTGTCAGAAGACAATTTAACAGTGTCTTTCTTTTCAGTGAATGCATTTGCTCAGTTTAGATTTGAAAACAATGCAGTTAATCACAACATAAATAGTTTTTGTAGGCTTGCTCAAGATAAGATCTGGTAGGATACAGGGTTTAAAAGATTTTTTATTTTTTCACTATAAAATTAAGTTTAATCACAATTCACATGGTATTTGAGTTAATATTCATATATATCCATATTAATTATTGACTCAAAAATGTGTTTAATTATAGTGACTTTCTATGTCCCCTCCTTTTTTCATTTGTTTAATTTTAAGATCTGTGATATGATTGTAACTAAGAATGATGTCTCTGGCTACATTTGTATCTAAAGATCTTCTTCCTACTCCTTCATCACTTAAGAGCATTTTCATTGTAAAAATGTGTGACCCCTTAGTGTTTCTAGTTATTCTTTTACATAAGACTTATTTGGAGTATCTTCATTCTTACTTACTTCAAATTAAGGACCACAGTCAATTTATCATTAATTGTCTTCATACACAATGTTATGAATGTCTGAAACACAGTGCAGGGTGGTCTCTTAGAAATTTCTCTGTTTACCATGAATTCTGAACCCGGAGTTTCACACAATAAAATGGTGACTCTCAGAGTGTGATCTAAGGTTAACAGTACCAGATTCATCCAGTGGAATTGCTGACAATGTCATATCTGGGGTTTCGTTATCGCCCTACTGATATGGAGTCTCTGGGGATGGAGAGACTACAGTGATGTTAATGCACACTGTAGTTTGAGAACCTATGATTCCAGGAACTCTAGAACCTTCACACATAGAAGAATAAATGGGAAGCGAATAAGCATTTGAAATATGCTTTGAAATTTTTGATTTTTAAAGATCTCTATAGAAGAAAAGGATCAATAAGAAAGCCTTACTCAGCAATCAATGCAAAGAAATAGAGGAAAACAATAGAATGGGAAAGACAAGAGATCTCTTCAAGAAAATTAGAGATACCAAGGGAATATTTCATGCAAAGATGGGCTCAATAAAGGACAGAAATGGTATGGATCTAACAGAAGCAGAAGATATTAAGAAGAGGTGGCAAACATACACAGAAGAACTGTACAAAAAAGATCTTCATGACCCAGATAATCATGATGGTGTGATCACTCATACTCACCTAGAGCCAGACATCCTGGAATGTGAAGTCAAGTGGGCCTTAGGAAGCATCACTAGCAACAAAGCCAGTGGAAGTGATGGAATCCCAGTTGAGCTATTTCAAATCCTAAAAGATGATGTTATGAAAGTGCTGCACTCAATATGTCAGCAAATTTGGAAAACAGTGGCCACAGGACTAGAAAAGGTCAGTTTTCATTCCAATCCCGAAGAAAGGCAATGCCAAAGAATGCTCAAACTACCGCACCACTGCACTCATCTCACATGCTCAAAATTCTCCAAGCCAGGCTTCAGCAGTACTTGAACCATAAACTTCCAAATGTTCAAACTGGTTTTAGAAAAGGCAGAGGAACAAGAGATCAAATTGCCAACCTCTGCTGGATCATTGAAAAAGCAAGAGAGTTTCAGAAAAACATCAATTTCTGCTTTATTGACTATGCCAAAGCCTTTGACTGTGTGGATCACAATAAACTGTGGAAAATTCTGAAGAAAATTGGCATACCAGACCACCTGACCTACCTCTTGAGAAACCTGTATACAGGTCAAGAAGCAACAGTTAGAACTGGACATGGAAAAACGGACAGGTTCCAATTAGGAAAAGGAGTACATCAAGGCTGTATATTGTCACCCTGCTTATTTAGCTGATATGCAGAGTACATCATGAGGAATGCTGGGCTGGAGGAAGCACACACTGGAATTTAGATTGCCAGGAGAAACATCAATAACCTCAGATATGCAGATGACACCATCCTTATGGCAGAAAATGAAGAACTAAAGAGCCTCTTGATGAAAGTAAAAAAGGAGAGTGAAAAATTTGGCTTAAAGCTCAACATTCAGAAAACTAAGATCATGGCATCCAGTCCCATCACTTCATGGCAAATAGATGGGGAAACATTGGAAACGGTGGCTGATTTTATTTTTGGGGGGGCTCCAAAATCACTGCGGATGGTGATTGCAGCCATGAAATTAAAAGATGCTTGCTTCTTGGAAGGAAAGTTATGACCAACCTAGACAGCATATTAAAAAACAGAGACATTACTTTGTCCACAAAGGTCCATCTAGTCAAAGTTATGGTTTTTCCAGTAGTCATGTATGGATGTGAGAGTTGGACTGTGAAGAAAGCTGAGCACCGAAGAATCCATGCTTTTGACCTGTGGTGTTGGAGAAGACTCTTGAGAGTCACTTGGACTGCAAGAAGATCCAACCAGTCCATCCTAAAGGAGATTAGTCCTGGGTGTTCATTGGAGGGACTGATGTTGAAGCTGAAACTCCAATAATTTGGCCACCTGATGTGAAGAGCTGACTTATTTGAAAAGACTCTGATGCTGGGAAATATTGAGGGCAGGAGGAGAAGGTGATGACAGAGTATGAGATGGTTGGATGGCATCACCAACTCCATGGACATGGGTTTGGGTGGACTCTTGGAGTTGGTGATGGAAAGGGAGGCCTGGCGTGATGCGCCTCATGGGGTTGCAAAGAGTCAGACATGATTGAGTGACTGAGCTGTACTGCTAGAAGACAAACTGAGTAACAAGGTATATGTTCACAGCCTAGCATAGCAGGGTAATAGTTCAAGGTATATAGGTACTATGAAATGCAAGCTGAAATTCCCCAGGTCTTATGACAAGGAAACTCTTATGTTAAGGTAAACAGATCACAATTCATTCAGTAAAGGAGCAGAATATTATATGTTCTGTAAGCTCGGTATAATAGAGATGCATTTTGATTTATGAAACCTCTAGATACAAGCAATATCACTAAGAATAGGTTCTTGAGTTGCTAAGTCATGTCCACCTCTTTGAGATCCCATGGACCACAGCAGACCAAGCTTCCCTGCCCTTCTCTTGGAGCTTGCTCAAACTTATGTCCACTGAGTAGGTGATTACATCCATCCATCTTATCCTCTGTCACCCCCTTCTTCTGCCCTCAATCTTTCCTGGCATCAAGTTCTTTTTCAATGAATCAGCTCTTTGCTTCATCTGGTCAAAATATTGAAGCTTCAGCATCAGTTCTTTCAGTGAATATTCAAGGCTGATTTCCTTTAGGATTGGCTGGTTTGATCTCCTTAGTGTCCAAGGGACTCTTAAGAGTCTTCACCAGCACCACAGTTCAAGCACATCAATTCTTCAGTACTCAGCCTTCCTTATGGTCCAAGTCTCACATCAATACATGATTACTGGAAAAACTATAGCTTTGACTATATGGACTTTGGGCTTCCCTGATGGCTCAGGTGGGAAAGAATCTGCCTGCAATGCAGGAGACACACAGCAGATGCAGGTTGGATCTCTGGGCTGGGAAGATCCCCATGAGGAGGAAATCGTAATTACCTCCAATATTCTTTCCTGGAGAATTCCATGGACAGAGGAGCCTGGTGGGTTACAGTCCATGGGGTCACAAAGAGTCGGACATGACTGAATGACTAACACAAACACATGGTCCTTTGTTGCCAAAGTGATGTGTCTGCTTTTTATTATGCTGTCTAGGTGTGTCATAGATTCCCCAGTGGCTGAGATGGTAAAGAATCTGCCAGCAATTCAGGAGACCCAGGTTCTATCCCTGGGTTGGAAAGATTCTGTGGAGAAGGGAAAGGCTACCCACTCCAGTATTCTTGGCCTGGAGGATTCCATTGGATAGAGGAACCTGGTGGGTTACAGTCCATGGAGACAGACATGACTGAGAGATTGAGAATAGGAGGCATTTTCAAATCACAGATGGTAATTAATGACCACTAAATATTTGACCAGTAAAGAAATATTTCAAAATACATGACTCTCACCCATGGTAAACCTTAAATATGTATGAAGACTAGTCATTCATTGCTGAACCAAAGTTTGTTGTAAAGTTTAGAGCTATTAAATTTTACACATTTTATTGATTAGATAGATTTTTGAAAAGTGATGTGGTGGAATTAAAACCATCCAAATGTGGCATTGAAAATGGAAGGAGATTATTACTCACTCATGACTGAAGGAATCCCATAAATTATGATAATTGAAAGTGGCTTTGAAATATGGCTTGGGAGTTTAACTTTCTCCTAGGGAAATTAAGGCCTTATTTGTTCACATAGAGCTATGGGGCATGGAATCTAGTCTTATTAATTGTGACATTATTTATTAAATGCATGTGTTTTCATAGACATTATGTGATAGAGGTAGTGAAATGTATAGTTTATCTGAGCTACATAGGGCTTTCCTAATGTCAAGAAGGATTATTCTGAGGATGTGTCTGTGGTCATAGCCAAACCAAATACATGGAAAATATGAGTACAAACTGTAAATGCATATATTTATTTCTTGAAAGCCTGCCAATGTTCAATTTAAAATATTTACTGTTCAAACACTGAAAGCTAAATTCCACGAATGAGGTTGGATTTTGGAAAAAAGAAAGAATATAATGTGGTGCTGCCTCAAAATGTGACTTTGCAGGAAACTCAGCAAATTTTCTATCTCTATGCTAAGAATCAGCATAATGTTGACTGTAACAAAAATTAAGGAAATCCATCATCTTCCTCCTTCTTTTCCTTTTAATATCCTTTTATAATTTATAAGTAGCAAGAACTATGTTTAGGTAATATTTTGGATCAGCTTTAGCATTGAGCTCAGTAAATTAATAAATATGTAAATAAATCAAAGGCAGGAAAAAGGAAAATATATGAGATTTAAACAATTACATCACTCTTCAATTTTTTTTTTTTTTTTTGTCTACTATCTACCATGTGCTAAGCTAAGCATTGGGGCAAAGAAATAAGACACAATTCCTGCAACCAATGATCACCTTTTAATGATGACAAAAGATAGTTACAGCTAGGGGAATATTAGAGGAAATGTTGTAGAAGAAGAGACATTTCAGGTAAAATTCAAAGGACAAATAGGAGCTAAGTAAACACAGTGAGATAGTACATTCCATTGAGGGCAATAAATTGTATGTAAAACTTTTGCATATAAATTATGGCACATCTATGAGAATTCCACTTTAGATATATTCTAAGAATAGTACTAGTACCTACCAAGATGAGCCAATACCATTAGGATTTTGTATGTTCCTGGGGAAAAAAATTAAAACTAAAGAAATCTGATTGTACAATTAATAGAGAAGCATATGTTTACTATGTTAATTTTTATATTCAATAAATATACTTACTAAAATATTAGAAATATTTAATTATAAGCCATGGTCAAGATTTTATTAACTAGATTGTTAAATTCTAAACTGTACTAAATTATTTAGGATAAATATTTTATTTCTCTTATTATAGGTTTACCATACTCTGGGATTTTTTAAGAGGAAGAATTATGGAGAGCAAAGCATTATTTTAGCTTTTGTTTTATTATATATATATATATATAGAGAGAGAGAGAGAGAGAGAGAAAGAGATATCATGCTCTATATAGAATACTACTTGTCTAATATATGAATCAAATAAGTTTTTGAACATAAATAGATACATGTTTAATGAATTGAATATGAGAGTTTCCACAGATATATAAAATGTGTCATGCAAAGATAGGAAAAAGTCTAAAGCAGTTACTAAACAGAAAGTGGGAAATGAAAATCTAGTCAAAGGTGGAAATCAGACTATAGGTAAATAGAAGAAATATATATGATCTGTAAAATTTGCAAATATTTGTAAGGGTATTATAACAGTAATGAAGTGTGGCTAGCTTCATAGTTACATTATCAAAATTGTTTATAACCTTTGTATTTAATATTCTTAACTTTGCAGACCTGAGCAATTATTTTATGATATAGATAAATAAAATTGATATATCATTTTTATAGATGATATAATAACTATTTATATCAGATATACATTTATATCAAGTATACTTCCCTGGTGGCCCTGACAGTAAAGAACCTGCCTGCAATGCAGGAGACCCGGATTTGATCTCTGCGTTAGAAAGATCCCCTGGAGAAGGGCATGGAAACCCACTCCAGTACTCTTGCCTGGAGAATTCCATGGACAGAGGAACCTGGCGGGTTACAGTCCATGGAGTCGTCAAGAGTCGAACACTGCTGAGCAACTAACACTTCACTTCACTTCTTATAACAAGCAATTAACAGATATACGATAAGGCTGATACCCTGCTACTCAAGATGTGAAGTTTACTCTTTCCCTTTTCCTAAAAATGCCTTCCACAAGCAATGGGTTTCATTCGTGAAGACAATATTTCAATGATGGATCTTTATTCTATTCACAAGAATAGATGCTTGTATGATCTTAAAATATAATCAGTCTCATAGCTGGGTTGCATTTGTTTTTATGATCAGGAGATATCAGAGTATCTCCTAATTTGAGAACAAGTTTATAGGAGTATGTCAAGAACACAGAAAGAAAATAAAATAGCAGCTAAAGTATTGCCCTCCATAGTATCAGCATGCGTTGTGACAGTAAATTCTATTAGCTGCCTTGAATTACATTTCAACTGTCCCTTGTAACACCTTCATTATTGTCACTAGCATTTAAAAATATTAAATTTATCTACAAGACCAATTTGAGCCTCTTAAGGTAACCTCTATTTCTATCACTTTTTTAAGTTAATATCCATACTTTATATTTAACAAACTTATCCTTTACTTATGAAGATGCGGTTTATTTTCTTTTAGTCTCTCAGTTAAATAACATGATTATATTCTGCATGTTTATTAAATATACTTTTGCTCCTTTTTCCTTTGAAGAAGAAAGTGCTTTCACAAACTGTCCTATGTAAGATTTGAGTTTAAACCCAAATGAAAATTAGATTAAACGACCAAATAACTAAAATTAACTTACTCTTCAGCATCCTGGATTTATCCTGAGGTAGAAACAAATGAAGACATGAGTGTAATGATGAAAGAAATTTCACTGAATTTATATAGTTGTGTGTTTCCAAGTGAACTTTGTGGGACTATTTAAAGTGCTTATTTTGGGTCATGTAAAGGAAAATATGTATTAATTTACATATTTAGCTATTAAATATGTATTTAATATGTGTCAATTTACATATTTAGCTATAAATCTGGATTAATTTATACATTTAGTTAGTCAAGGAACATTCAATCTTAAAAATGCATATATTTTTGTGTCTGAAGAAATATGTTGAAGGGTAAAAATCAACTAAATATTTAAAATACTACCCTTTACATTTCAATGTATAATTATTTATAGAATTACTTACTATATATATATGAAGACAGACTATTGAAATAAAATGAAAAAGATAAAGTTACCACATATCTTATTTGCTTTTTTAATTTAAAGCTCATTTTAATCCCTATTTAATTCCTTTAAGATGTAAAGAAAATGAGAGGAATGAACTCTAACTAATTTTTGGGTACATCCTCTATTTGTTATAGACTATGATGAAAGTTTTGAAATAAACTGTGTCATTAAACATGTAAAATTATCAAATGTAGTGGATACAGTTATTCCTGTTTGAAAACAGTGAGGCTCAGAGTTATGTGACTTCAAAGACACATAGTTGGTAAGTGATGAGTTAAGATATAATATAAGATATAATGGCTTTTACCACTTCTATACGATATAGTTTTGGAAGTTCCAGTCAGAGTGATTAGACAATGGAGGAAGGGAGGAGTTAAGTAATTAAGTAAGATCATCAAAGTTAGAAAGGAAAAAGTACAGTTTTCTCTGCAGACAACATGAAATTGCATGTAGGAAGCACTAACAATTCCACACACACACACACACACACACACTCACAGACACACACACAGACACACACACACACCCTCACAGACACACACACACCCACAGACACACACACACACCCTCACAGACACACACACACCCACAGACACACACACACACCCTCACAGACACACACACTTACACACACACACTCACACACACACACCCTCACACACACACACACCCACAAACACACACACACACACCCTCACACACACACACACACACACACACCCTCACAGACACACACACCCCCACAGACACACACACACACCCTCACACACACACACACACACAAACACACACACACATGAGTACCTCAACATGACACCACACAGACACACAACACACCTCACAAGACACACACAGCACCCACAGACACACACACACACACAGACACACACACACAGACACACACACACCCTCACAGACACACACACACACACACACCCTCACAGACACACACACTCACACACACACACACACACACAGACACGCACACACACCCTCACAGACACACACACTCACACACCCACACCCACAAACACACAGACACACACACACACAGTTTTAGTGAATAAATAAATTCAGCAGCATTTCAGAATCAAAATTCAATTCAGAAAATAAGCTATATTTTTATACACTAACAGTGAACAAGTCAAAAAGGAAATTGAGAAAACAATCCATTTACAAAAGCATCAAAAACAATAAAACACTTAGGGATAACTTAGCCAAGGGAGTTCTACTGGTACACTGAAATTACAAAATGCTGCTAAAAGAAACTAGTCATAAATAAATGGGAAGACATCTATGTTTATGGACTGACATAATATTGTTAAAATGTTAATATTATGTCTATGCAACAAATGATATGGTAAAGATGTAAACACCATCAGAAGCAACCTACAGATTCAATGCAATCCCTTTCAAAGTTCAAACAATATCTGTTTGAGGAAATAGAAAAAAAAAATCCTGAATTCCATGCCTTGAAGGACTACAAATAGACAAAATAATCTTGAAAAAGAACAAAGTTGAAGGACTCACATGATCTGATCATAAGACTTATTTAGAATCTACTGTACTCAAAAAAGATTGTGGTATTGGCATAAAGGAAGACATATAGACAATGGGATAGAAAAGAGAACTGAAAAAGTAAACTTGTATATATGATCAAATATGTCCAACAAAGTACCAATACCATTCAATGGGGAAAGGTCAGCTTTTCAAAAAATGGTCCTGAGAAAACTGGATACCCCTTTGGAAAAGAATAGTTTTGAATTCTCACCTCTCTTCATATATAAAAATTAACCCCAAACAGGTCAAAGACCTAAATAATAAAAGCAAAGTCCTAAGTATCTAGCATCTGTGCACTCAGGCGCATCTGACTGCTTGAAACCCCATGGGCTGAGCCCACCAGCCTCCTCTGCCCATGGAATTTTCCAGGCAAGAAATACTGGAGTAGGTTGCCATTTCTTTCTCCAGGGAATCTTCCTGATCTAGTGATCAAACCCGTGTCTCTTGTGTCTCCTACACTGGCAGGATAATTCTTTACCACTTGTGCCATCTGGGAAGCCCTAATACAAAAGAGCTAAACATTAAAAGAAAACACAGGGTGAAAGATTCATTAGATTTGGTAGTGATTTATTGAATGTGACATTAAAAGCATAGGCATCAAAAGGAAAAAATAAATGAACTTTAAAAAATGAAAAACTTGTATCAAAGGGCATTGGGGTGAAAAGGCAACCCACAAATTTGGAGAAGATATTTCCAAATAATATATCTAACAAAGGATTAATATCCAGAAAATACTAAAAATAAAACTTCTAAAACTCAAGCAAAAGGAATGGGCAACATTAAAAAAATGGGCAAAGGACTTGAACAGACATTTCTTCAAAGAAGATTTACAATAACCAATATACTCAAGAAAAGAGGAACATTACTAATCAATGTCACTAATCACTGGCAAAATGCAAATCTCAACCTAAATGAGAGGCCACTTCATATTCCTTATAATGGCTATTATCAAAACAAACCCTGGGAAATAATACTATATGAAAAGACCTGGAGAAATTGGAACCCTTATGCGTTGCTGGTGGGAATTTAAAGTGATGAAAGTCCTGTAGAAAACGGCATGGTATTTCTTCAAAAAAATAAACAGAATGACCACAGGACCTAGCAATTCCAAGTACAGGTATAAACCCCAAAGAGATTCAAAGAGTTGAATGCAATTGTCAAACAGATATTTGCACACAGTGTTCATAACAGTATTTCCCACAATATTGAATAGGTGAGACTAACCCAAATGTTCACCGAAGGTTGATTGAATAAACAAAATGTGGCATATACATACAATGGAATATAATTCTGCCTTTGTGAAGAATGAAATTTTGATATATGCTACTACATGGATGAAACTTTAAAACATTATGCTGACTGAAATAGGCCAGAGATAAAAGAATGGATGTTGTGTGATTCTACTTGTATGATGCCATTGTTGTCTAGTCTCTCAGTCGTGTCCAGTTCTTTGCAACCCCATGGACTGCAGCACGCCAGGTGTCCCTGTCCTTCACCATCTCCCAGACTTTGCTCAAACTCATGTCATCGAGTCAGTGATGCCATCCAACCATCTCATCCTCTGTCATCCCCTTCTCCTCCTGCCTTCAATCTTTCATAGCGTCAGGGTCTTTTCTAATGAGTTAGCACTTCCCAGCAGCTGGCCAAAATATTGGAGTTTCAACTTCAGCATCAGCCCTTCCAATGAATATTCAGGACTGGTTTCCTTTAGAATTGACTGGTTTGATCTTCATGCAATCCAAGGGACCCTATAAAGAGTCTTATCCAACACCACAGTTCAAAAGCATCAGTTCTTCAGTGATCAGAATTCATTATGGTCCAACTCTCACATCCATACACGACTTCTGAAAAAACGAAAGCTTTGACTATACGGACTTTTGTCGGCAAAGTAATGCCTCTGTTTTTAGTAGGCTGTCTATGTTTGTTATAGCTTTTCTTCCTAGGAGCAAGAGTCTTTTAATTTCATGGCTGCAGTCACCATCTCCAGTGATTTGGAGACCAAGAAAATAAAGTCTGTCACTGTTTTCATTGTTTCCCCATCTATTTGCCATGAAGTGATGGGAGCAGATGGATGCCATGATCTTCATTTTTCCAATGTTGAATTTTAAGATAGTTTTTCACTCTCATCTTTCACTTTCATCAAGAGCCTCTTTCTGACTCTTAACTTTCTCCCATAAGGGTGGTGTCATCTGTATATCTGAGGTTATTGATAATTCTCCTGGCAAACTTGATTCTAACTTGTGCTTCATCCAGTCCGTATTTCTCTGTTAAGTTAAATAAGCAGGGTGACAATATACAGCCTTGACATACTCTTTTCCCAATTTGAAACCAGTCTGTTGTTCCATGTTTGGTTGTAACTGTTGCTTCTTGACCTGCATAGATTTCTCAGGAGGCAGGTCAGGTGGTCTGGTATTCCCATCTCTTTCAGAATTTTCCACAGTTTGTTGTGATCCACACAGTCAAAGGCTTTGGCATAGTCAATAAAGCAGAAGTAGATGTTTTTATGAAATTCTCTCGATTTTTCTATGATCCAACTGATGTTGGCAATTTCATTTCTGGTCCCTCTGCCTTTTCTAAATCCAGCCTGTACATCTGTAAGTTCTTGGTTCATCTACTGTTTTGAAGCCTAGCTTGGAGTATTTTGAGCATTACTTTGCTAGCATGTGAAATGAGTGCAATTGTGTGGTAGTTTGAACATTCTTTGGCATTGCCTTTCTTTGGGATTGGGATGAAAACTCAAGTTTTCCAATCCTGTGACCACTGCTGAGTTTTCCAAATTTGCTGACATATTGAGTGCAGCATTCTCATATCATTATCTTTTAGGATTTGAAATAGCTCAGCTGGAATTCCATCACCTCCACTAGCATTAGTCATAGTGATGCTTTTGAAGGCCCACTTGACTTCACACTCCAAGATATCTGACTCTAGATGAGTGACCACACCATCATGGTTACCTGGGTCACTAAGGTCTTTTTGGTATTGTTCTTCTGTGTATTCTTGCCACCTCTTCTTAATATCTTCTGTTTCTGTTAGGTCCACAATGTCTCTGTCCTTTATTGTGCCCATCTTTGCATGAAATGTTCCCTTGGTGTTTCTGATTTTCTTGAAGAGCTCTCTAATCTTTCCCATTCTATTGTTTTCCTCTAGTTCTTTTCATTGCTCACTTAGAAAGGCTTTCTTATCTCTCCTTGTTATTCTTTGGAACTCTGGATTCAGATGGATATATCTTTCCTTTTATCCTTTGCCTTTTGCTTCTCTTCTTTTCTCAGCTATTTGTAAGGCCTCCTCAGACAACCACTTTGCCTTTTCATATTTCTTTTCTTGGCGATGTTTTTTATCACTGCCTCCTGTCCAATGTTACAAACCCCTGTCCATTGTTCTTCAGGCACTCTATCAAATCTAATCCCTTGAATCTATTTGCCATGTCCAATGTATACTTGTAAGGGATTTAATTTAGGTCTTACATGAATGGCCTACTGGTTTCCCCTACTTTCTTCCATTTAAGTCTGGATTTGGCAGTGTGGTGTTCATGATCTGAGCCACAGTCAGCTCCCAGTCTTCTTTTTGCTGACTGTATAGAGCTTCTCCATTTTCAGCTGCAAAGAATATAATCAATCTGATTTCAGTATTGTCCATCTGGTGATGTCCATGTGTAGAATCTTTTCTTGTGTTGTTGGAAGAGGGTATTTGCTCTGACCAGTGTATTCTTTTGGAAAAAACTCTGTTAGTCCAAAATTCTCTTTGTCCTGCTTCATTTTGTACTCCAAGGTCAAACTTGCCTGTTACTCCAGGATCTCTTGACTTCCTACTTTTGCATTTTAGTCCCCTATGATGAAAAGGACTTCTTTTTTTGGTGTTAGTTCTATAAGGTCTTGTACATCTTCATAGAACCATTCAACTTCAGTTTCTTCGGAATTAGTGGTTGGGGCATAGACTTGGAATACTGTGATTTTGAATGATTTGCTTGGAAATGAACAGAGATCGTTCTGTCTCTCTGCTTATATGTGGTTAATAAAACAGCCCATAGAGATATAGAGGCTTCCTTGGAGGCTTAGTTGTAAAGAATGCTCCTGCAATGCAGGGGATGCAGGTTGGGCCCCTTGGTGGAGGATCCCCTGGAGAAGAAACTGACAGCCCACTCTCTTGCCTGTGAAATCCCATGGACAGAGGAGTCTGGCAGACTACAGTCCATGGGGGTTGCAAAGAGTCAGTCACAAATTAGTGACTAAACAATCACCACCATAGAGACATAGAACAGTGTTGGAAACCATACAAGGGGCAGAAGAATAGGGAGTCATTTAATGCATACAGTTTCAGTTTGGGATGATGAAAGTTATGCAAATTAGTAGTGATGACTATTGCACAACAATGTGAACATACTTAATGCCACCTAATTGTACACTTAGAAATATTATATTATGAATATTTACCACAATAGTTAAGAATAGGGGAAAATATCTACCTAGATCACTGAATACTTGCAGTTAGGACAAAAAAAGGAAGGATTTTTGTTAATATTTGTGGTTATATCACTGTTGACCAGTTACTTTCTTGGTCCTTTATGTAGATTTTTTTCATATAATTTTCATACTAATCTACACTACATACTTTGATTTCAAGGATGCTGAAATTCCCACTTTGACTTAAAATTGCAGTGTATGTAAGTAGCAGATGCAAAGTTTAAAAAGATGCCTCTCTGGTCCCAAAATTCAGGCCTTGCAAGTATACTTTTGACAGTATTACAAGAATGTATTTCCTACACTCAACAATAAAAATGTTTCATCTACTTAATTTTAATTTTGCAGATAAATAGTTTATAGTCATAATAAATTAGTGCTATCATGACCAACTAAATTTTCACAAGCAAAAAGAGGATCACAGTTTGTTTATTACTGTCAATTTTATTTCATTTATGTGTACCTAATAATTATAGAAAGCTTATCATGTGCTAAATTATGATAACACACATAATAAATGTATTTAGTTCAATATTTTAAAGATTATTGTTATTATAACAGACATAAGAATACTGCAAGATAAGTTTGTCCCTTTATGTTTGCTGGAAGCATATACAGTAATCCCAAAGAAAGTTACAGAGAAAAGTATTTATGGCCAAATGCATTGTTCTAATAAATATGCAGTATATTGAATTTACCAATTGAATACTTGAGCATGATTAAGCAAAGTCTGTCCTGTCACTGGTAATAAATAAATATATCACTAAATAATAGTTGACTGAGAAATATGTATTTAATAATTTAATAATATAATACAGCTTCCTGGTGTCTTGAACAGTAAATGTTTTATATTTAATAATATAAAACTGTTCCCTTGGTGGCTTAAATGATAAAGAATCTGCCTGCAATGCAGAAGACCACTGTTCAGTTTCTGAGTCAGGAAGATGCCCTGGAGAAGGAAATGGCAATTCACTCCAGTATTCTTGCCTGGAAGATTCCATGGACAGAGGAACCTGGCAGGCTACAGTTCATGGGGTCACAAAGAGTCCAGCATGACTGAGTGACTAACACTTTCACTCACATTGATGAACATGGATTTCTAAGTGGAGATGTGAAAACATAATCCATATATGTAAATATGTGTGGACCTGTATAGTTTCATCATAAACCATGTTCCAAATAAGAAACTTCATCTGAATACCCTATTTTCTTAGAAGAGCATGTCAAAATAGTATATTAGGAAAAAGAAGAAATTTCTGAAATGTAATCACCTAGGTTGTGCTTTAAGAAATATTTTAAAAGAAAGAATGTCTATCTTGACTAAGGTCTTTTATTTTCAAATGTGTTTGATTCCGTCTTTCTCTTAAATTGGAACAGAAGGGTATTTGTAATACATTTTAATTTTTTACCCAAGGGATTATGTAGTAATGAGGATTATGTTTCCTTTTGAAAATAAGTAAAAATTTCTGTATTAAGTTTTTGAAGGCTCCATACTTTTAAGCTATATGCTTTTTAAAATGTTTCAAATGCACTTACATAAATATAACCAAATATGCATTCTCATATAACATCTGCTGAAAAACAACTTTAGGATGAATTTTACTAAATTATATTTAGTAAAACCATCATCAATAAATCAATAATACAGAACTAGCCGTCACTGTCATTTGAAATTTTGGTTAAGAATCAAAACAAAAGAGACTTCCCTCGTGGTCCAGAGGAGAAGGGAAAGGCTGCCCACTCCAGTATCCTGGCCTGGAGAATTCCATGGGCTGTATAGTTCATGGGGTCATAAAGAGTTGGACACACTGAGAAATTTTCATTTTCACTTGGTTGTCCAGTGGTTAGAGTTCCACATTTCCATTGCGGGGAACACAAGTATCCCTGGTCAGGGAACTAAGATTCCTACATGCCACAAGGTGTAACAAATAATAAAATACTATTTTTTTATTAAAAAGAATCAAAACAAAATTAAAGAACATTAAAATTTTTCCCAATGAGATGCATCTGTGACTATTCTTGTTCTGTTATCTCATCCTGCTAGAGACTAGGTCTTCTTCATCCAAATGCTAAATTTTCTTAAGGTCCTACTGGTTATTAAACATCATTGTTTCATCTTGTTTAAAATATTTAACTAACAGGAGGGATTAAGATGACATTAAAATCAATAAAAACAACAAGCAGAAACTTAATTTAGATACAAAACCTAATTTGACAGGCTGGATTACAAGAAAGGTACTAGATAGCATAATAAATTAGTTCTTTAGCAGAGAGGTACTCCTAAAGTATTGATACTGTGAAGTGTTTTTCTAATGGGCATAAAATAAAATATTTTTACTAGATAATGATTTTATTTTCTTTTTGGACTACCCACATATAGAATTGAAATTCCTTTATCTGGAATTTGGGAATAAAAATAAGATAAAAATCAAATCAATATATTTTCTAAGCAGGGTAGATAAAATGGAGAAAAGAGCAAAGAAGGAGATAAACACAAGGACATCACTGTGATTTGGGAAACAGTGAAGACAAAGTGGGATGTAGAAGAGTAATGGAGAGGTGCTATTTGACAGACATTAACGTTTTAATATACAAGATGAATGAGTTCTAGAGATCTGCTGTATAACATTGTGTCCATAGTTAACACACTATATTATGCACTTAAAAATGTGTTAAGAGAACAGATACCATGTTATGTGCTCTTACAACAACAATAATGATAATAATCAGAAAAGTAGTAGCTAATGAGTGATACACGTGGATGAATAAAGTAACCTATTAATGGCCAAAATATAGATGAGCAGCACATGAAAAGTAAATGAGACAGATGGTACAATATGTAGGACAAGGAGGGAAATAAAAATTTTCTCATATACTGATTATGTTATTTAACTGCCGAATTTTAAACTACTAAACTATATGGCATGGTATTTGAACAAATATGATGAACAGTTTATAGTGGTAATATGTCAAAGACATAAATAGAATGGGAATGCTCTGTTAAATAGTAAATGATCCCATTCGTGAGTGTATATTAATTCTTTTTTCTCAATTGCATCATATTTTCCCTTTTGTAAATGCTGTCACTATCATTACCAGGGAGAGTACTACCTGCAGAAGAATAAATTATATTCTTTTTTAACAATATATTATTTTTAGATTACTATGTAAAAGATTTTCTATGATTAAATCTACTCAAGGTATGCCTATTATATGCTTATATCCACATAAATTCACACAGATGATCAGATTGATTTTTTTTTTTATTGTGTGTTGCGAGTCCTAATCAAAGTCTTGGTGCATGCTATCAGCCTTGGGAATAGAAGGTTAGACAGAAGTATTAATACAGTGTTGAACTCTTGGCAAGTTCTTCATTCATTTTAAACATTATTAGAGTTGTTTTTAGTCATTAATTTTTTAACAGAGGAAATTGATCCCTGTTCAAAGTATAATAGAGAGCTTCAAGATTTTGATAACTCTGGTGACATTTCTTAAAGTCAATGGTGTTAAAGGATCAGGATGTGTGAAATGTACATGTAGACGATGTCTAGTGATGCTGTGCATCTCTGTCATTTTCGGTCAGAGGCGAATAATACGACATGGGGAAATTGCTGTAATCCTTCCTGAGGTTGCGTTGTGGCACATTTACAGGTCTGCATGAACAGTTGGGCACTTTCTCAGTTCATCTTTCGTGAGCTGTTTCACCAGCCCTGTCAACAGTTATTCCTCTAAGGAGCAATCATCCGCATCTTGCAATCCTCTAGGACTACAAAGTCATCCTGCAAATAGCAGTTAGATTGACGCTGCTTACTTGAGTCTCAAAATGGCATTATGCTGTGATATAACCCTGAGTTGCCAGATGGAAATAGGGTCCAGTAATAATCAGGAAGCTCCAAATGTTTGGAATAGTTGTATTCGCTAGTTTAAGCACTTGCCTTATGCTTTTCCCTATGTTTTTTGAATATTAATAGTTATCACGGGGCATAAAAGATATACATCTTAATGAGCAAAACTAAAGCATTCTAAAGTTCTTGAACTGACAAGCTAGAGACTGAGATGGTCTCTACGCAGATGACATTTTTTTTTTTTTTTAATGGGAATATAATAGCCTCTGGAGATACCGATCAGGACAGATAGATGTTTCTTCAGGTCTACTTAGACACTAGAGATTTATGATAAGAATCTATTAGAATATATTTCATCAGCTCTTTAAATCTGGAACAAAGAAGTGCCCTTGATTTGAAAAGTTTTAAAAAGCACATCAATGTGAAATAGATGATTTGGACATTTTGCTGACACTCAGGGAACTTTTGTTTGGAAAGGAGCATTCTTTTTATTTCTAACTCAGTAGTCAGAATCAGCAACTTTGACCAAGTGACATAGGATATTAATGTGGGGATTATAATTTGAAGCTGAAATTTAATTGAAAAGCAGTCTCAACCTGTCTTGCTGTCTCTCTTCCTCTCCATTTATGTGTACATCCTATTAATCTTAAATAAATCTATAATTCTTACAAAATAAATGAACTATCACCTGTTACTAATGGCGCAATATAACATCATTTTCCTAACCATTGTTTTCTGAATATAGCTCAGTAATAGATCTCTGTGATTTAAAAAATAGCAGCTATAATTGATACCAGGTTTTGTTTTGCTTTTGGAAATCTAAGAACAATCATGTATTATTTGATCCATAAAAATGCATGTAATAAATTTGTAAGTTAAAAGCAGAATAAAACAGATACCAATGAAACCACAACCATTACTGCTACCTTACTTTTCCCCATTCCATTGTCACTGTAGTGAGACTAAATCAGTGAGAATTAATTCTCACTGTACTGAGAATTAATCTTTTTGAATTTTTTTAAAATTTGGAGTTTTGCTCATATGCTATAGGTATGTAATTATTATATGTATGCATTCTTATATAAGGTAATTTATTTTATTTACTTTGAGATTTTAAAAGTGTTTTAATACTTTAAAAAGTTTTTGATATTTTTATTTATCATTCAACATTTTATTTCTAAATTTTATCCATGTTACTCCTATGGAGATTTTCTTAATTTGTTGCCATTGTTGTATAATATTATGCAATATAAATACATTGATTTATTTATATATTTTCCTATATTTGGGGGCAATTTACATTTTTCTTGATATAATGTTATTTTGAATATTCTTATATGTGTTTTCTATGACATATTTGCAAGAGTTTAGAAGCAGAGTCTCTGGTTTTTAGTATTTGCACATATCATTTTATAAGATCATGCCTAATTTGCTTCCAATATAATTGCATCAGGATTTTCCACTAGAAAATATACAATTCCCTATGTTTTACATTCCCACCATTTGTCAGACATTGCTAGCTTTATGAATAACAAAGTTTCTTACTTTAGTCTTAATTTTGTATATTCCTAATTAGTATTGAGGATCTTTCATTTTCTTTTCTTGTTTGATTCATGTTCTGAATAAACTATTCTTCAGTTTGAATAGCATTTGTATCCCAAAACCAATAAGAAATTATTTTTTCTTTTAAAGGTTTTGGAGTTTTTGTTTTCCTTAAGTCTATTTGACGTTGACTATTACAGATCTCATGAGCTAATTTCATTGTTGTTTTTTTGTTATATGAATGACTAACTGTCCCAGCACCATTAATTAAATAGTTTCTTCTTTCCTCAATTATTTATTAATGACTACCATGTTTCTTATGTCATATATCTCATGTTCTTCAATCAATGGACATGTTAAATCTAGTTTGTCTATTCCTGTTTCAAGACCACATTAACTTAAATATATTAGTTTTCTAATAAACCCTGGTATTTGATAAAGATCGTCCAAACTTGCTCTTCTTTTTCAGGAACCTTTCAGTTCTTCTTGGGCCTTGCAATTCCATACAGATTTTACAAAAATTCTGATAAAAATGTTATAACAATTTAAATAGATCAGTATTGAGAAAAATGTGTGTTCTCTATTTATGCCTCATAATGAACTTGGTAATTTTCTGTGAAAATATCTTTCTGTGTTATAGATTGACAGAGATGACATTTTAATCGCCATTGCAAATGATGTCTGATGTATCAATATCCTATTTGAATGTGTTCTGTCAATATTTTAGTTTTCCAAAAATACAATAAATATTTTTACATAAATGCTACACTCAGCAACTTTCTTTTTTTTTTTAGGGTTACACCTTTGTTTTTATTTTATTTTATTTTTTTTCCATTTATTTTTATTAGTTGGAGGCTAATTACTTTACAATATTGTAGTGGATTTTGTCATACATTGACATGAATCAGCCATGGATTTACATGTATTCCCCATCCCAATCCCCCTCCCACCTCCCTCTCAACTTTCTTAATACCTCTTTCAATTTTAATATTTTTATGAATATTTTTGTAGCTTCTGCACAATTATATCATATTTGAATAATACCAATTCATTTCTTTCCTTCTAATCCTTATAAAGTTATTTTTTTCTTATCTTATTGCATTGGGAATCTTTTTCAATACGAAGTTAAAAAATTGTGCTGTTATCCTTATGTTGCCTATGATTTTAAATAGAACACTTTTAAACTTTCGACACAAAAATTATTTTCCTGTAGGTTATTTTTATTAAATTAAAGATAATTCTAGTTTACTAATAGTTCTTTTCATGGATAAAATTTGAATTATTAACTTGATATGTCTGTATTTATTGAATTACTCATTTGTAATCACATTTATAGATTTTTTTAGTGATAGACCACCCTTGCAATTCTGAATAAACCAACCATAGTTATGCTATATCACCTACATATGCACTGCTAGATTAAATTAACTAATATTTTGTTTAGGAGTTTTACATCTATATTTATAAAAAGAAGTACTCTATACTTTACTTTTCCATCATCTTCTTATCTAAAATTAATAATGAAGATATACAACCTTACAGAATAAGTTGGAGAGTATTTCTTTATTTTAATTGTCTCTTCTTAGAATTTCAAAGAAATTACTCATAAAACATATTTGTCCTGGAATTTGCTTCTTGGAACATTTGAAAAAATTGATTCACTTAGCTTACTTATTTGTTTAAGAAGTACTTGAAGTTCATTTCTTCCGAATTTAAGTCTGGTTATACAGATTTTCTAAGAATGTGCACTTTTTTTTTTCTCATTAGCAAATAAACTTTCCCTTTTTCATCAAAGACCAATATATAAATGAGTGCTATGCTTAGCTGCTCAGTCATATCTGATTCTGCGACCCCATGGACTGTAGCCCACCAGGTTCCTCTATTCATGGGAATTCTCCAGGCAAGAACACTGGAGTGGGTTGCCATTTCCTTCTCCAGGGGATCTTCCTGACCCCAGGGATCGAATCCAGGTCTCCCTTATTGCAGGCAGATTCTTTACTGTTTGAGACACCAGGGAAGCCCTATATATATACACATGCATACACTCATTTCTTACTATTTCCATTTCTCTAATGATCCTTTTTGTTATATTAGATATTTAAAAGAGATTCACTTATACATATATGCATTTATATTATTTAATAAATTTATCACTATGTTTATTTGCATTCTGTTTATGATTCAATTGACACTGACTTTTTAATATTTTCTTGGTAGCTTGTTTAAAACTTTGTAGGTGGCCAAATTGTGTAGATATGCTCTATGCTCTTAGTAATATTCCTCAATTGTTAGTTTCAGAGTGATATATATGTCTTTTAATTTAGTTTGGTAATTCTTTTGTTCAAATCTTTAAATATATATTTATTTATAAAAATAAACATATTTTTGTTGTCTTAGCTTCTCAGATTTTGAGAAAGGAATGTTGAAATATCTCACTATAATTCAGTTTAGTTCAGTCACTCAGTCGTGTCCAGCTCTTTGCGACCCCATGAATCAAAGCACGCCAGGCCTCCCTGTCCATCACCAACTCCTGGAGTCCACCCAAACCTATGTCCATTGAGTAGGTGATGCCATCCAACCATCTTATCCTCTATCATTCTCTTCTCCTGCCCTCAATCTTTCCCAGCATCAGGGTCCTTTCAAATGAGTCAGCTCTTTGCATCGGGTGGCCAAAGTATTGGAGTTTCAGCTTCAACATCAGCCCTTCTAATGAACACCTAGGACTGATCTTCAGGATGGACTGGTTGGATCTCCTTGCAGTCCAAGGGACTCTCAAGAGTCTTCTCCAACACCACAGTTCAAAAGCATCAATTGTTGTGTGCTCAGCTGTCTTTATAGTCCAACTCTCACATCCATACATGATCACTGGAAAAACCATAGCCTTGACTAGAAGGACCTTTGTGGACAAAGTAATGTCTCTTCTTTTTACTATGCTGTCTAGGTTGATCATAACTTTTCTTCCAAGGAATAAGCGTCTTCTAATTTCATGGCTGCAATCACCATCTGCAGTGATTTTGGAGCCCCCCAAAAAATAAAATCAGCCACTGTTTTCACTGTTTCCCCATCTATTTTCCATGAAGTGATGGGACCAGATGCCATGATCTTAGTTTTCTGAATGTTTGGCAGTTGTTCCCTATAGCTGGCATAGAACTTTTGCCCTGTTTGTCCCTTTTCTAGCCTACAGCAAGAGACACAAAATATCACTTTCTTGGACCAGGAGGATGAGGACTGCATCTAAGTGTGACTGAGAGATGAGGTAGAACAATCCTGGTCCTAAAGAAATTTGAAGGAAAATGTCTCAGTATCAGAATTGGAAGTTTAAGTGTATAAAAGAGGGGAAAAGAAAGAACTACTTCAGCCATCTCTATTTTAGATTATGTGGCACATGTAGCTCTATTTAACCTAAGACTTCTATTTCATTTGGTGTAAACAAACACATGATGGCTATATAACCCTAATTAATTGAACATTGTGTAATGACTCTCACTTTCCTATTTATATATATATATATATGAAAATGTGAGGCTTATGTTTTGTGTATGTTATTTGTAAATAGCATACTGTGGGATGTTATTTGATTTTCCATTTCGGTTTTCCATGCTTTTGTTTAACCAACAAGTTTAGTCCTTTGATGACTGATGTATTTTGACTTATTTCTTCAGCTTACTTAGTGTTTAATCATTGCCCCACTTTTTAAGACCTTTATCCTTCCTTTAATGTTATATAACAATTGAAAATGTTTCTTTTACCTTAGGACTCTTTCACTTTTCAACTCTAATCTGTTTTTATAGATTATTCTGTTCATGATTTTACTTTCTGTTTTATAGCCCAGTACATTTGATGCTATTATTATTATACAGAAATAATAACTTGTATTTAGATTTGAATAAATTTATAATATTTGGCTGGTTTAAATAACAAAAAATTGTTGTCTCACAGATTTGGTGCTAGTGATAACACACCTGCCTTCCAGTGCAGGAGATGTAAGAGACATGGGTTGGATCCCTGGGTCAAGAAGATCCACATGAGAAAGGCATAGCAAACCACTCCAGTATTCATGCCTGGAGAATCCCATGGACAGAGGAGTCTGGCAAGCTCTGGTCCATATGGCTGCAAAAAGTCAACATGACTGAAGTGACTTAGCACATGGTTTTGAAGGCAAGATATCCAAAATAAAAGTGTCATTAGGGTTGTCAATAGCTCTTTCGTTTTGAGAGCTCTTAAAGGAAAGATCTGTTCTAACCTCTCTCCTTGGCTTTCAGATGGTGTCTTCATGTTCACATGGCACTTTTATTTCATTTTACCCAAACGACTTTTTTATCACTGTACTTTCATACATCTTAGACCATTCTTCTGAAATAATTGTTTTTCCTTCCTGAAATATATACTTTAAATATTTATATAAGGGAGGATTATTTTTGGATAACACTAACTGTTGTTTGTTAGATATAGCACTATTTTACTCATTATTAATAAATAGTTTTGCTACATAAGCAAATTTAGGTTGATGCCTATTTTTCCTTTTCATTCAATCTCTGGCTTCCATTAGTGTAAAAAAATCTGAAATTGATCTGTTGGTCTATCATTTCATTTTTAGTGCTGCTTTTATGTTCTTTGTGTTTCTTTTTATCAATAGTCTCTTACAATTTTATCATAACTTACTTATATTGTTTCACATATATTATGGGTCCTGATTCTACGAATTTATCTCTGATTAGGTTTGTTCAGTACTATTAAAACCTTAATATTATCACAAATTTTCCAAATGGAAAGGATTTTTCCCTCAAGGAGGATGAGTCTTACTGATTCTAGGTAAAAGGAAATCTATGTGGCATTTAAAAATTCATTTATGTAAAAATAATAAAAATCCTTTTGGGGAGAACAAAGATGATTTTATGTAACAATTTTTTTTCCTCCCTCATTTTTTTAAAACTAAAAATTGCTGAACTTTCTCCAAAGTTTACATAGGAGCTAAGTCATCTTACATAGACAGCCAGGTAAAGGAAAAAAAAAATGTTAAAAAACGAAAAGAGATGCATCGATATATGATATTTGTTTTTCTTTTTCTGACTTACTTCACTCTGTGTGACAAATTGCAAATTCATCCACATCACTACAAATGATCCAATTTCATTCCTTTTATATGGTTGAGTAATATTCCAATTGTATGTATGTCAACATCTTCATTCATTGGTTGATGGGCATTTAGTTTGCTTCCATGTCCTAGCTTATGCAAATAGTGCTGCAATGGACACTGGGGTACATGTATCTTTTTGAACTATGGTTGTCTCAGGGTATATGCTCAGTAGTGGGATTGCTGATGAAGCTATTTGCAGGGAAGTATGTATAGAATGGGCTTGTGGGCACAGTGGGAAAAGGGGAGGGTGGGAAGAATTGAGAGAGTAGCATTGACATATACACACGACCATGTGTAAAACAGAGAGCTCGTGGGGAGCTGCTCTATATAGCACATGGAGCTCAGTGCTCTGAGATGACCTAGAGCGGTGGTATGTGGGGGTAGGAGGGGGTTCAAGAGGGGTAGGATATATGTATACATATAGCTGATTCACTTTGGTGTACAGTGGAAACTAATACAATATTGTAATGCAATTATACTCCAATAGCAAAACAAATAAATGAAAAATAACAACAACAAAGAGATGGTTCCTCGTTCTATGAGCATACACAGGGTTCTTCGCTATTTTTGGCTTATTAACTCTAACTTGATTTTTTTTTCCTGTCTTGGAAAAAACACTGTGATAACATGCTATATTGATGTTATAGGAAAAAGCATTTTAAATTTGAAAATACTCACAGATTTGCAGCTCAGATTTCATCTTGAAAATAACAGCGTGCATGTGTACTCAGTCACTTCAGTCGTGTTTGACTCTTTGTGACCCTATGGACTGTAGCCTGCCAGGCTCCTCCATCCATGTGATTCTTCAAGGAAGAATACTGGAGTAGGTTGTCATGACCTCTTCCAGGGGATTTTCCCAACCCAGGGATTGAACATGCATCTCCTGCATTGCAGGCAGTTTCTTTACCCGCTGAGCCAAGTATTTTAAATATTAAATTAGTTATAGATTTGCAGCTCAAATTTCATTTTGAAAATAATATCTCCCTTTAAAATTATTATCTTAAAAGTTCTAGTACCAGTTTTTCATTCACTTATTCTACAAGTATGTATCAAGCTAATAATGTAGGTCATTAATCTACCCCTCTTTTGAATTTTTCTTGACATCTACTGAAGAAATGAGCCAAAAATATAATGAGAATCACTTTAAATTAGGGGAGGAAAGGAAATGATAGTTGGGTTTTTTTTTTAAAGTATTGTTTTAAAATGTATAATGGGGGAAATAGTTGTAAACCCATATATAATGGTGTACTACAGTTTTAAGCTCTCATTTACTTAGATTTTTTCAGAAGTAAGAAGTAGGATAAATAGAATTCAGTGCCATCCTTGAAGTATTGGTCTCATAGTTGTAAATTACTGTAACAAAGTTAACCCTTAGCCACAGTCATTTTGGCTGCTGCTTATAGGTTCATGTCTGGCTGCATCCCTATTGTACTCAGTTTAGAAATAACTCAGCTTCCTACTGTAAATCCTTTATAACGAGGACAATTTTAATCCTAAATTTCCATTGTAAGCTGTTCTTATAAAGAATCTGTTTCATTGACAATATTTTAGTTGATCTTCTTTAAAAGTAACACTTCATCTTTTGAGATAATTTGCTATTTTGAAGGATTATTCTAAGCAATGATTTTTAATCTATTTTTTCATTAAAATTATAAACAGTCATTGAATATGTTTAAAACCACTACATATTAATTTTTTAAGTTAAATTTAATGACAAAATATATTAACTAGGCAAATAGTGTAAAAAATATTTAATACATTTTAGTGTTCATTCAGGACACCAGAGTTTAACTCAGAAATTAATGTATTTATTCTGCTAATGTTTAATGAAGGGATGTGGCTGTGAATTACAAATAATAATCAAAATTAGTTTTGTTCGTCATTTGTTTTAAAATAAGGATCTGTAAAGCCAGAAAGTTAATTTTTTAAAAAATCCTATGCTTTCTTGAAGTTTATCATCTAAGTAACTAACACTAAATTAAGCAAATTTGAACTAGGCAAAGATATTTCATAGAAAAGAAACTCCTTGACTTAGTTAAATGAAAGGAACAAATTCTCACTTCCAAGTATAAGTTTGGGAGTTAAGACAACTCAACTTGAAATGCCTTTGGGCCAATTTTCTCATTTTTTTAAGTTCCCACCTCTCTTCTCCCTAACTCCTCCTATTTCCCCCAACGTTTTCTTGTGTTATGTGTTTATGATATCCCAAGCACAGCCCCTGGCACATACCTCAGCTACTTCCAAAGATTTCACTGACCTCCCCTGCCACATACATTTTCCTTTGAGATCAGAATAATTTAGAGACTGAGAAACTGAGTAGTGAGTTAAAAATAGGTGAAAGAGAATCAGTGTCACCCCGGGCTAATTTTACTTTGCTTCTATGTGGTAGGGAAATTGAGATAATTACTTTTTATTATAATTTCTTTTCTTGTCTTCTTTCCAAAAATCAAGTCTTCAAGCAAATACTTGCATTCAAGTGAGAGAATTTCTAGAAGTTCAGGTCTATCATTTCACTCAGGCAGTAACACTTGACTTGGAATAACAGATCCACTAGAACCTGTGGATTCAATTGCTTCATATGATAAATTAGAGTAGTAAAACCTAAATCACAAGGCCATTAAGAGGATTAAATTAGAAAATATCTACAAAATGCCAAGCAAGCAATACAAGAGGTGCCAGCAATTATTAATGTATATTAATTAGAAGTATGTGGATAGATCATACTTATTTATAGAAGTGGTCTTGAAAACTTTATCTTCATATTTTTTGAACACATTTTAAAAGCCAAACTAGAATCATTCATTTTATTTCTAGAACTTTTACTCTTTTTAGTAGAAGAAAACTACTAATAGAAGAGTTTTATTGACATATACAAAATATACATATTTTATACATGAAATTCACAACACTATGCATGATCTTTCCTTATGTAGCATTTTTTTTTTTTTTTCACAAAGTCAAATACCTTTATCTTTGCTCCCTTCAGCAGCACATGAGAAGTAGCAGTGACCTCAGCAGTAGGCTTGGTATCTTTGTCCTACTGAGAAGCCAGAATCTCATCTCTACCTCTAGCTGTTTCCTCAGACGGCAAGAGGAAGAGGTGGTGGCCAACTCCAGTGCTGTAACCTGGAGGATGTCGGGGTCAACCTGGCAAGGTTGCTAGCTGCCTGATCTCCAGTCTGGGGCTGGAACTTCTGTTTGCCTGAGTAAAGAGACATCAGTCCTAGGATTTCTCCACATCGTGCCTTGCTTCTGCAATGGCCAGGAGACTGGTCCTTGAGCTGCCCCTGCATGGTACCCTGGGGCAGGCCGACTGGCTCTTTTGGCTCAAGGATCCCCAGAAGCTATCCTTGGAGGCCCTTGAGGTAGTAGTGCAGGAAGCAGGGTGGTGCTCAAGTTGAGGCTGACACACTCCAGCTCACACTGTCATCACAGAGGCTGAGTGAGAAGTCACCCAGGGCGGGGGATTCCAGCTCATTCCGTTCCCTTGGGGCAAGTGGCTGGAAGGTAACAACACCCGAGTAAGCCAATGCCTTCCTGTGTCCACACCCAGGAATACCTTCCAGTTGTCCAAGCAGCCATAGTTGTAATGATTCCTAAAAACTCTGCCCTTGGCCTGCAGCCACGGACACTTCTTCTTGCTGATGTGCCTTCTGATGCCAGTCTCACCTCAGCTGATGAGCTTGGCCTGCCATACGGTTAGGGAAGCCAGGGCAAGTGGCACGGAACTGCACAGGAACCAGAGGTAGACAAGACTCTTGGGAGTCACTCTCTCGGAAGGAGAAAGTGGGTGGTGGGGCCTGGTGGCAAGTCTTGATGGCAGCAGAAGCCTCCCGGAAAAGGTCCCAGCTTCCATAGCTATTGCAGATGCTGCAGTGGTGTGTTCGGGCTGGCATGGGGTTAATGCACTTCTTACAGATAAAGACTGTTGTGGTATCATTCCTGCCTTGGGGTGGGTATCCAGGTGGGGTGGTGATCACCTGGTAGTCATGGAAGACGATGAGAATGAGATTCCAGTGACTATAGAAGAAAGGCCAGCAGAGCCGGGGCACGGAGTAGGTTTGGAGGATGAGGGGCAGGACACACAGGTAGGCGATGGCCGCGATGGAGCCGGTCAGCACAGTCACCAGCCCCGCGAACACCACCCCATACCGGCGGATCACGTTGCCCACCAGCCAGTAGATAGGTTGAAAGGCAGCGTCCAAAGCCTGATCCCCAGGAGCAGAAGCAGGCGCAGGCAGAGGCGGGCAGCGCCCAGCCGCAGGCTCCTCTGGCCCCGCGTGGTTCCTAGGAACACACAGCCCGGTGAGGGGCGGCCTGGGTCCTGTCCCTCCCCGCCCCACAAGTGGGCAGCTTAGACGCAGAGACCCAAGGCTGAGGCCCGCTGGGCCAGTCACCAGCTGTGGGAAATAGGGAGGCAGCTCCAAGCTCAGGCAGGGTCTCTGGAATTGTCTGTGTGGACAGACCACTGGGTGGAGCCCGACCAATGTGCACAAAGCTATCCACCTGGCCCCGTGGGCCCCACCACTGTAGCAGAGGTGTCAGGGGTCTCCTGCCTGCCCTGTGCTGGGCTTAGTTGCTCAGTTGTGTCCGACTCTTTGCGACCCCAAGGACTGTAGCCTGCCAAGCTCCTCTGTCCATGGGGATTCTCCAGGCAAGAATACTGGAGTGGGTTGCCATGCTCTCCTCCAGGGGATCTTCCCAACCCAGGGATCGAACCCAGGTCTCCTGGATCATGGACGTACTCAATAAATACTTGTTGAATGAACAAACTGGAGGGATGAAGTGGAAAGGCTGATCAGATGTCCATCTGTCCTGTTCGGTCTCTCTTGAACTATCTTAGAGATACAGTACAAGTCAAATCCTATCCCTGGGGATGAATTTCCAAATCTGTGAAATGGGAGAGAATGCGAACTCTAGTGGGCTTTAGGAAGCATCACTACAAACAAAGCTAGTGGAGGTAATGGAATTCCAGTTGAACTATTTCAAATGCTTAAAAATGATGCTGTGAAAGTGCTGCACTCAATATGCCAGCAAATTTGGAAAACTCAGCAGTGGCCACAGGCCTGGAAAAGGTCAGTTTTCTTTCCAATCCCAAAGAAAAGGCAATGCCAAAGAATGCTCAAACTACCGCGCAATTGCGCTCATCTCACATGCTGGTAAAGTAGTGCTCAAAATACTCCAAGTCAGGCTTCAAAACTACATGAACCATGAACTTCCAGATATTCAAGCTGGATTTAGAAAAGGCAAAAAGAACCAGAGTTCAAATTGCCAACATCTGCTGGAACATCTAAAAAGCAAGAGAGTTCCAGAAAACTTCTAGATTTGCTTTATTGACTATGCCAAAGACTTTGACTGTGTGGATCACAACAAACTGTGGAAAATTCATAAAGAGATGAAAATACCAAAACACCTTACTTGACTCCTGAGAACCCTGTATGCAGGTCAGGAAGCAACAGTTAGAACTGGACATGGAACAACAGACTGGTTCCAAATCAGGAAAGGAGTAAGTCAAGGCTGTATATTGTCACCCTGCTTATTTAACTTATATGCAGAGTATATCAAGAGAAAGCACTTATGGCAGAAAGCGAAGAACTAAAGAGTCTCTTGATGAAAGTGAAAGAGGAGAGTAAAAAAGAGTTGTGTTATACTATTTGTGATCCCATGGACTGCAGCGTGCCAGGCTTCCCTGTCAACCAACTCCCAGAACTTGCTTAAACTCATGTCCATCGAGTCAGTGATGACATCCAACCATCTCATCCTCTGTTGTCCCTTTCTCCCCCCTTCAATCTTTCCCAGCATCAGGGTCTTTTCAAATGAGTCAGTTCTTCACATCAGGTGGACAGAGTATTGAAGTTTCAGCTTTAGCATCAGTCCTTCCAATGAATATTCAGGACTGATCTCCTTTAGGATGGACTGGTTGGATCTCCTTGCAGTCCAAGGGACACTCAAGAGTCTTCTCCAACACCACAGTTCAAAAGCATCAATTCTTCCATGCTCAGCTTAATAGTCCAACTCTCATATCCACACATGACTACTGGAAAATCCATAACTTTGATGAGATGGTCCTTTGTTGGCAAAGTAATGGCTCTGCTTTTTAATCTGCTGTCTATGTTGATCATAGTTTTTCTTCTGAGGAGCAAGCATCTTTTAATTTCATGGCTGCAGTCACCATCTGCAGTGATTTTGGAGCCCCCCCAAAATAGTCTCTCACTGTTTCCATTTTTTCTCCATCTATTTGCCATGAAGTGATGGGAACAGATGCCCTGATCTTAGTTTTCTGAATGTTGAATTTTAAGCCAACTTTTTCACTCTCCTCTTTCACTTTCATCAAGAGGCTCTTTAGTTCTTCGCTTTCTGTTGTAAGGATGATGTCATCTGCATATCTGAGGTTATTGATATTTCTTCCAGCAATCTTGATTCCAGCTTGGGCTTCATCCAGCCTGGCATTTCACATGATGTAATTTTCATATAAGTTAAATAAGCAGGGTGACAATATACAGCCTTGACGTGCTCCTTTCCTGATTTGGGACCAGTCTGTTGTTTCATGTTCAGTTCTAACTGTTGCTTCTTGAACTGCCAACAGATTTCCCTCCTCTTCAGTGTTTTGGAAGAGTTTGAGAAGGATTGGTATTAACTTTCCTTTGAATGTTTGGTATTATTATTACCTGTGAAACATATGACACTGAACTTTTTTTTTTTTTATTGAGAGCCTTTTGATTATCAATTCGCTCTACCTACTCAAAATCAGTCTGCTAATAAGATTTTCTGTTTTGTGTTGATTCAGTCTTGGTAAATTGTAGGTTTCTAAGAATTTATTTATTCTATGTTATCAAATTTTTCTATATAATGGCTCATTGTTGTTTTTCAGTTGTTCAGTCATGTCTGACTCTTTGTGACCCCATGAACTGCAGCAAGCCAGGTTTTCTTTTCCTTCTCTGTCTCCTAGAGTTTACTCAAACTCACGTCCATTGGGTTGATGATGCCATCTAGCCATCTCATCCTCTATCACCCCCTTCTCCTCCTTCCCTTAATCTTCCCCAACATCACGATCTTTCCCACTGAATTGGCTCTTTGCATCAGGTGGCCAAAGTATTGGAGCTTCAGCATCAGTCCTTCCAATGAATATTTGGAGTTGATTTCCTTTAGGATTGACTGGTTTGATCTTGCTGTCCAACGGATTCTCAAGTCTTCTCCAGCACCACAATTTGAAAGCATCAGTTCTTTGGTGCTCAGCCTTCTATATGGTCCAACTCTCACATCTGTACATGACTACTGGAAAAACCATAGCTTTGACTATACAGACCTTTGTTGGCAAGTTGATGTCTCTGTTTTTTCAATAAGCTCTCTAGGTTGCTCATAGATTCCCTTCCAGGAGCAAGCATCTTTTAATTTCATGTTGCAATCACTGTCTGCAGTGATTTTGGAGCCCAAGAAAAGTAAATCTGTCACTGCTTACACTTCCTTTGCTATTTGCCATGATGGGACCTGATGCCATGATTTGGTTTTTTGAATGTTGAGTTTCAATCCAGCTTTTTCACTCCCCTCTTTCATTCTCATCAAGAGGTTCTTTAGTTCCTCTTCGCTTCCTGCCATTAGAGTGGTATCATCACATATCTGAGGGTTTGTTTTTTTTTTTAATACTTCCCCATAGAAATCTTGATTCTAGCTTGTAATTCATCCAGCCCAGCATTTTGCATGAAGTAGTCTGCATAGAAGTTAAATAATCAGGGTGACAATATACAGCCCTCTCGTACTCCTTTCCCAAACTTGAACCAGTCACTTGTTCCATGTCTGATTCTGTTGCTTCTTGACTCACATAACAGGTTTCTCAGGAGACAGATAAGGTGGTATAGTATTCTCAGTCTACTTAAGAATTTTCCACAGTTTGTTGTGATCCACAGAGTCAAAGGCTTTAGCAAAGTCAATGAAGCAGAAGTAGATGTTTTCCTGGAATTCCCTTGCTCTCTCTATGTTCCAACAAATGTTGACAATTTGATTTCTGGTTCCTCTGCCTTTTCTAAATCCAGCTTATACATCTGGAAGTCCTTCGTTCACATATTGTTGAAACCTAGTTTGAAAGATTTTGAGCAAAAGCCTGCTAGCTTGTGAAATGCATGCAATTGTATGGTAGTTTGAACATTTTGGGGCATTTTCTTTCTTTGGGATTGAAATAAAAATTGATCTTTTCCTGTCCTGTGGCCACTGCTGAGTGTTCCAAATTTGCTGGCATATTTAGTACAGCACTTTAACAGCATTGCCTTTTAGGATTTGAAATATCTAAGCTGTAGTCTTGTCACCGCCACTAGCTTTGTTCATAGTAATGCTTCCTAAGGCCCACTTGATTTCACACTACAAGATATCTGGCTGTAGATAAGTAACCGCACCACTGTGGTTATCTTGGTTATTGTATATTTCTGTGTATTTTTACCAGCTTGTCTTAATCTCTTCAGTCTTTGTTATGTCCTTACCATTTTTGTCCTTTATCATGCCCATCCTTGCATGAAAGTTTCCCTTGATATTTTCAGTTTTCTTGAAGAGATCTCTAGACTTTCACATTCTACTGTTTTCCTCTATTTCTTTGCATTGTCCATTGAAGAAGTCCTCCTCCTGTCTCCTTACTATTCTCTGGAACTCTGCATTTAGTTTGGTGTATCTTTCCCTTTCCCTTGCTTTCACTTCTCTACTTTCCTCAGCTATTTGTAAAGTCCCTCCAGACAATCACTTTGCCTTCTTGTGTTTCTTTTTCTTTGGGATATTTTTGGCCACTGCTTCCTGTACAATATTACAAACCTCCATCCATAGATCTTCAGGTACTCTGTCTACCAGAACTAATTAATCCCTTTAATCTATTTTTCACCTCCACTGTATAATCATAAGGGATTTGGCTTCAGTTATAGCTGAATGGCCTGGTGGTTTTCCCTACTGTCTTCAATTTAAACCTGTATTTTGAAATAAGGAGCTGATGATCTGAGCCACAGTCAGCTCCAGGTCTTGTTTTTGCTGACAGTATAGAGTTTCTCCATGTTTGGCTTCAAGGAACATAGGACATTTGATCTCAGTATTGACCATCTGGTAATGTCCAGGTGTAGCATCCTCTCTTGCATTGCTCAAAAAGGGTGTTTGCTATGACCAGTGTGTTCACTTGCCAAAAGTCTGTTTGCCTATGCCCTGCTTCATTTTGTACTCCAAGGTCAAACTTCCCTGTTATTCCAGGTATCTCTTGACTTCCTACTTTTGTATTCCAATTGCTTTTGAGGAAAAGGAGTTCTTTTTTTTTTTTTTTTTTTGGTGTTTGCTCTAGAAATTGTTGCTGGTCTTCACAGATTTCCAATTCCACTCACCAATTTCCACTTCTTTGGCATTACTGGGTGAGGCATAGATTTCAGTTACTGTGATGTTGAATGGTTTGTCTTGGAAAGAACCGATATCATTGTGTAATTTTTGAGATTGCTCCCAAGCACTGCATTTCAGACTCTTTTGTTGACTATGAGGGTTACTCCATTTCTTGTAATGGATTTTGCCCACAGTAGTAGATTTAATGGTCAACTGAATTAAATTCACCCATTCCTGTCCATTTTAGTTCACTGATTCCTAAAACATTAGCATGCACTCTTGCCATCTGCTGCTTGACCACGTCCAATTTACCTTGATTCAGGGACCTAATATATCAGGTTCCTATGCAGTAGTGTTCTTTACAGCATTGAAATTTACATTCACCATCAGACACATCTACAACTGAGTGTCATTTCTGCTTTAGCCCAGTCACTTCATTCTTTCTGGAGCTATTAGTAATTGCTCTCTGCTCTTTCTTAGTATATTGGACAATATATAGTTTATTGGACACCTGCCAACTTGAGGAGCTCATCTCCAAGGTTATGCCTTTCTGCTTTTTTCGTACTGTTCATGGGTTTCTAGTGGCAAGAATCCTATAGTGGATTGCAATTTCCCTCTCCAGTGGACCACACTTTGTCAGAACTCTTCACTATGACCCGTCCTTCTTGGTTGGCCCTACAAGGCATATCTCATAGCTTCATTTCATTTCCCAAGGCCCTTTGCCACAACAAGGCTGTGATACCTAAAGTGAGCCTATTTTACACAGCATAGAGGTTTTTGTTTGTTTGTTTGTTTTCTTTTCTTAATCTATTGTATCTTTGGGGGAATTTATTTACAATTAAATAATTATTAATAGATATGTCAGTTTGCAGATTCCCAGGTGGCACTAGTGATAAAGAACCGGCCTGACAATGCAGGAGACATGAGATTTTGGTTCAATCCCTGGGTTAGGAAGATCCCCTGGAATAGGGCAAGGCAACCCATTCCAGTATTCTGGCCTGGAAAATCCTATGGACAGGGGAACCTGATGGGCTACAGTCCATAGGGTTGCAAAGAGTCGGCCACGACTGAAGATATTAGCCTGCACGTAAGCATGCATGTTATTTTGTTAAATATTTATCTGGCATCTTTGTAGTTCCTCTCCTCTTCTTCTTTTTTTTTTTTTCTCTTTGTTGTTTGATAACTTTTTTTAGTGGTATGCTTAGATTCCTTTCTCTTATATATATTTGTGAAGAGAAAGTCACTTGGTCATGTCCAACTTTTTGCAACCCCGTGAATAATACAGTCCATGGAATTCTCCAGGCCAGAATACTGGAGTGGGTAGCCTTTCCCTTCTCCAGGGGATCTTCCTAACCCAGGAATCAAACCCAGGTCTCCCTCATTGCAGGAGGATTCCTTACCAGCTGAGCCACAAGCAAAGTCCCTTATATGTGTTTAGTATAGGTTTTGTGGTTAGTATGAGGCTTACAAATAGCAATTACATGTCTATCAGTCTGCTTTAAATTGAGAACAACTTAAGCTTGATCTCATTCTAAGAGTCAGTATTTTTACTTTACCCTCTATATTTTATGTTTTTGATTTTACGTTTCACATTTTATCATTGTGTGTCCCTTCACTAATTATTTTGATTATGCTTGCTTTTGCTTCTCTTTTCTTGTAACCTTCATATTAATATCATAAAGAATATTTCATTGCTTTTAATATATTTTTAACTGTTCAATAAGATTTATTCTTTCATTCATTTCCCTATTACTAATTAGCATCCTTTCTTCTCAGCTTAAAGAGTTTGTGTCCACATTTTTTGTAAGGCTGGTTTAGTTGTGATAAACTCCTTTAGCTTTTTCTTACCTTAAAGCTGTTTTGTTTTGTTTTTTATCTCTCCTTTATTTTACAATGATGACTTTGCCAGGTAGAGTATTCTTTTCTTGGCTGGAATTTTTGTTTCCCCTTTCAATATATCACGCCCACTCCTTTTTGACCTGCAAACTTTCTGTTGAAAACTCTGCTGATAGTTTTAGGCAGGCAAAATCATTAAAATGCTAATGATTTTAATATTCTCTTCTTGTCTTTAAGTTTTGACATTTTAATTATAACATATCTTGTTGTCAGTCTCTGAGTTATTCTTATTTGGAGCTCGCTCGGTTTCCTGTTCTGGATGTCTGTTTTCTGTCCCAGGTTAGGGAAGGTTTTAGCTATTATGCATTCTAATAAGATAGTTGCTTCTTTTCCCCTTCTGCTTCTGGGGGCTTTATCATGCAAATGTTAATTTGTTTGATGACTCTTAAATTTTTTGTGCTATCTTCACTTTTTGTTATTTTTCTTCTGTTTGGCAGTCTTATATTTTTCATCTCTTCACTGAAGTTCTCACTGTGTTCATCCAGTTTGGTAAGCAGTTTTTATGACCATTACTTTGAGTGCTTATTGTGTGAATTACTTATAAGGTTTTTTACTGACATTTTATCTTACTCTTCCAGTTGAAACATAGTCCTCTATTTCTTCATTTTGCTTGATTTCTGTTAGTTTCTAGACAGTAGATGAAACAATCATTTCTCCCAGTCTTAAAGGACTGGCCTGATATAGAAGATGAAAGTTATCATTCAACCCTGCTTCAACCCTTTATTATCTCTCAAACCTTCATGCTTGTCCACGCAGTCTATTATATTTTTTAATAGCTTTTAATAGTTGAGGAAGTGTGAAGGCCCACCAGTGTCCCCAAAAGAGATCTCAGCACCTAGATTCAGGTTTGGAAAGTAGATTCTCAGGCAGTAGCTTTTTAAAGTATGCAAGTAGTTATAGTCAGGCGGGACTACAAGTATGGGGCTTCTCAGGTGGTGCTAGTGGTAAAGAACCTGCCTGCCAATGCAAGAGACATAAGTGACGTGGGTTCGATCCCTGGGTCAGGGAGATCCTCTGGAGGAGGGCATGGCAACCCACTCCAGTATTCTTGCCTGTAGGATCCCAGGGACAGAGGAACCTGGCCGGCTATAGTCCATCGGGTCACAAAGAGTCAGACATGACTGAAGCCAATTAGTACAGGGATATGAGTATAAGCCACACTGTCCAAAGGATCGGGCAGCGTCCCTTGAGGAGCAGTCACAAAAAACAGGGCTCCAGATGAACATACACATTTTTTCCGGGATATAAGAGAAGGCTGGAGTGAGACAGATGGATGGTGTCAAGATGGTGCCCACAGCTTACCCTTCTTGAGAGCAGCTCCATAACCTACTAGATGTGTGTCAAACCTGAAGTCTTTTCTCAGGCCAAAGCTCCAGGACAAATAAAGGGATTTCCTTCAGAGAAAGACTAGGGCTTTGCCTAGTTTGTGCAATCCCTAAGTATTGTGGGGTGGGGGGTGGTGATGCAGCCACAGTCTGATGGGACCTAGGAATGCAAATGCTATGGTCACCAGTGCCAGGCTATCACGAGGCATCCTCTGGGTGGCAGCTGCCCAGACTGGGGCACCTGACATAAAATATCGGTTGCCAGCCATGTGTCCATCTCTCTTCCATGACATACTTACACTCTGGATCACAGTATAGGAAGAGCACAAAGACAGACGTCTGGAAAGGATGATAGCCAACCACTAGAATCCTTCCTCTCAGGCCACAGCCATGATGATTAGCTAACAGGCTTCCTTCACAGAAAGACTGGGCCCCTGGATTTGTTGCCTCTTGTGCCCTGGGAGTGATAGCTATTTAAGAACTTTTTCTCTGTTAGTTATAGTCATGTATGACTCTCAAATGGAAGCCCCACTAGCTTACAGAGCCAGGCAATGTAGAGGTATCCCTTGAGAGAGTCACTAAAATCAGGGTGCCAGACATGCATGTGAGCTTCTTTCTGGGTGACACTAATTATTACAGTCCCCTAGAACCAGGGGCCAAAATTCCCCTGGTCTCCATAGTCAGGCAGCCAAGAGATATTCCCCGCAAGGGAGCCATGGAGATCAGAGCATGAGATATGTGGGACAGCTCCCTCCCAGGAGATACTGGTGCTTTGGAGTGCAGGAAAGGAAACACATGAAGATGGAATCCTCGTGAAAATGTCTCCATGCCTAGATAGTGTTTCAACAGATTCCTAGATGTGTGTGTTAAATGAGATGCCTGCCCTTGGCTGATGCTTTCCTTATAAGCAAGTCATCCTCCTTCACTTCACGTCTAGTTGTCTGAGTTGGACTCGGGTGGCTTACTCTGAGCATTGCAAGGACCCTTTAAGAGCTGTCTCCCAGATGGCCATCTTCTTGTGAGCCCTTTTGGTTTTCAAAATTGGATATTTTGGTGGCTTTTCTCTCAGGTGCAGGTCCCAGGTAGAGTTTGAACCCTTTGCTTCTAGGAAATAAGCTCTGGGCTTTGAGCTTCTTCCAGTTTTGGCTCTCTGTACTGTGGGTAGGATTTATGGCATAATTGTGTCCCAGCCTCCCCAACCCACTTTGATATGGCTTTCTTCCTGTTTGCTCAATAGCTCTCACTCAGCCAGACTTTAGTTTTATTTTGCTTTGTTTTAGAGTAAATTTTTCCAAACGTAACTGTAGACTCAGTGTATTCATATCGAACCGAAACCTTAGTCAAATTATCAGAATTAGTCGATTCTTAGTTTAGCAACAACAATGACAACAAGACCTCTACTGTATACCTTATATTAAGACCAGCTAAACCACAAGAGAAGCCCGTGAATACTGGAGTGGGTAGCCTATCACTTCTCCAGCAGATCTTCCTGACCCTGGAATCAAACTGGAGTTTCCTGCATTGCAGGTGGATTCTTTACCAATTGAGCTATCAGGGAAGCCCTATATTAAACATCAGTTCAGTCAGTTCAGTTCATTTCAATCACTCAATTGTGTCCAACTCTTTGCAACCCCATGAATCGCAGCACGCCAGGCCTCCCTGTCCATCACCAACTCCCGGAGTTTACTCAGACTCATGCCCATCTAGTCAGTGATGCCATCCAGCCATCTCATCCTCTGTCATCTCCTTCTCCTCCTGCCCCCAATCCCTCCCAGCATCAGAGTCTTTTCCAGTGAGTCATAGGGAGTGGTAATTGAATTCTGCAAAAATAACCTATGAAAACTAAAAACAACAACAAGAAGATAATAACAGCAGGAAAAAAAATTTACCCCGAATAACTCTGATGCAAGTCATTAAAGAATCTGGTTCTAGGGTGTCAGGGGAAAAAAAAGAAAAAGTAAGATCATGAAAACTTGTGTTCATTTGCTCTGATAAGTTCAACTGTGTAAAAAAAATGATCCTATTTGTTTATCAATGTGGTGGATACACAAAATAGTCTCTGCATTTGCAAATGATTTGCTACTGATAGAGGTCTACCAAACAAAAACAAAATATACACTTTGTATACTGTGATACCTCTTAGTTTTGATCAATTTTATTAGCATATTTTTTACTTCCTAATGGATTTTAGATTAGAGAATTAAACCAGCCAAATATGTAAGAGTGTTTATATCTCACTGTTATTACTAGCACAGATTTTAAATGGCCCATACATCTATATGTAGGGCCTATACACTAAGGGAATATGTCTGTTTTGCTGAAAGGTAGGCTGTTTGCATGAAAGTCCCAGTGGCTCAAAGGAACATAGCTTTGGAAGCTCAGATAGTTTTGTAAAAAAATAAAATAAAATGGAAATAAAAAGGGCCTACAAGAAGGGAGGGTAGTATTTTGGTCCTCACTTTTTGGGTATCTGACCATGTGATCTTGGCCTTCTTTCTTCTTATTTAAAAAATAAGTAGATTATTTTTAAGGTTCCCTTCAACTCATCTCATAAAATTCATATCTCTTCAAGCATAAGTTTTCACTCTCAGTATTAGATGAGCTGATATGGCTGCTTCTCTTCATGGAATATCTTTCTTGCAAAAAATATATATATTCTTTACATTTTTATGAATTTTTCCTATAAGAGTGAATATGGCAAGTAAGTGTATGCACTAGAAGTTTTAGGCATTTGATAACAAAATATATTATTTTGAGATTTATTAGTAGACTTGTAATAAGTAAATAGTGATGAAAAAGGATCTTTTCTGTTAAGGAAATTAGACCTTATGTGATTGAGTCTCTCACACTACTGTAATTGACTGCAGCTTAAGTAACATTAGATGTATTTTTTATGCTTAGAAGGAAAAAATCTCCATGGCCTTCTTCAGATTTGCATGATGTTTTACTAATTAGCATATCAATAAATTAGAACCTCATTTTCCTGAATGCATTTTCTTTTTGGAATCCTACTTATTTGCTTCATATTAAAGATTCTCCCAATTTAACCACAGAACTTGAACTTAAAACAGAAACTGCGCTACTCCAATTTTGGAAAGTGTCCAAAAACCTTTAGAGTCACTCAGTCCATTTAACACTTGAAAAGCAAACCTGATTGAAGCCACTGTGTGGCCTTGCTCTAAGTGAATAACATTCTCTCTGTGGCCATGCATAATTCTCTCTAGGTTTAATGCCAGTTGTGATTTTGCCTCAATGGAATACCCCAGAGCATAGATACATGGCACTTGAATCATGCTTACTTTTAAAATATTAAAAATGTTAAATAATTCTCAATATATGCAAATGAATAATAATGGGATTGTCACAGATCCACAAAGAAGGAAAAAGAAAACAAAATTCTTAGTAGATAAAGAATTTTCATTAGAAACCAACAAACTTGTCAGCTCAAGACCAGTAACGTAAATGGTAATTTTGTGTGTGTGTGTGTGAGCATAATACAGTGTTTTGAGCATAGAGGTCATGGAACAGGGCACAGAATTCAATCAGCTGCTCCTTACTCATAGAGCATTCGGGAACTTAGGGTGTATGTCCAGTAATGAGATTCTTTGCTAAAAGCAGGTTTGCAGAACTCAATTTCCTCAGCAGAAGCTTCATTTGTGTTCCGCCCCCCCAACTTTCTTGAGGAATAATTGACAAATGTAGTTGTATAGATTTAAAGTATATAGTGTGATGATTTGACATACATATACACTGTAGAAAGATTACTGGGTTCAAGAAAATTAACATATCCATCAGCTCACACAGTTAAATCTCTCTTTTTGTGGTGAGAATACTTAAAGTTTGTTATCAGCAGCTCAAGTATATAATAACATATTATTAGCCATAGTCACCATGCTATATACTAGATCCTCAGAACTCACTGTGCTTAGAACTGAAGGATTGTGCCATTTAAACTATATCTCCCTATTTCTCCCTCTCCCAACCTCCTGGCAATCTATTCTATTCTCAGTTTCTATTACTCTGCTTTTTGTTGCTGTTATCATTCGTGTGTGTGTGTGTGTGTGTGTGTGCCCAGTCATGTCTGATTCTTTGCGACCTCATGGACTGTAACCCACCAGGCTCTTCTGTCCATGGAATTTTCCAGGCAAGAATACTGCAGCAGGTTGTCATTTCCTCTCCAAGGAATCTTCCCGATTCAGGGATCAAACCTGTGTTTCTTGTGTCTCCTGCATTGCAGGCAGACTCTTTACCTCTGAGCCAGCAAAGAAGCATTGTTTATATATATGTGATACCATACAATATTTAGCTTTCTCTGTTTGACTTATTTTACTTAGCCATAATGCTCTCTAGTTTCATTCATATTGTCACAAATAACAAGATTTTCTATTTTTATTGCTGAATAATAGTCCATCTTATATGTACACATTTTCTCTATCCATTCATCCCATGGAGAATGTTTAGATTATATCAATATCTTGACTATTGTGAAACTTATTTGTGTTTCTATGTAGTTTCACCATAATTTTTAAGTTTTAGAAAAGCTAAGCTAAAATAATCTTTGTTTCTTAACTTTTATATGTCTAGAAGTCCACACTAAATGTAGTACCACATGTTTAAACCTAAATGAAATAATTCATCCTGAAGTATTGAAATCAGAACATCTTGGAGAACAATTAGAGTTTTTGTGATAGTATACATACATATATAGCATTGTATTGAGCCAGCGGTTCTCAATCAGAGACCACTTTTCTCCCAGGAAACAGCTGGTTGTTGCAATTTGTTGGGAAAATTCTATATTAACATCTAGAAGCCAAGTATATTGTTAAATATCCTACTTTTCCCAGAACAGCCCCCGTGCCAAGGAATTATCCAATCCAGTATATAAATAGTGCTGAAGTTGAAAAACCCTGCAATAGACTATTTCATGAACGTATAACTTCCTTTTCTAATTTAAAATATTTAATGGTTTGAGACTGTTGTTGGAAGTATTACTATTGGGGATGTTACATTCTTCATTATGTATTATTGGGAGCCGCCGGGATGCACCCAGTCTGTGACAAGGTCATGGGATGAGAGAGGAACCTGCAAGGCAGCTCTTCCCCTTGAGGTTGTCCCGGGGGCCCAGTATGTCCCTTTCTTACTCCGGTCTTACTTTGTTGGGCTTTCTATTAATTTTTGGGAATATAATATATAGTAATAAGGCCTTGCTGGAAAAGTCCAAGCCTTTTTGGAAATGCTCATGATTGCTCTGGCTCAGGACATGACCATAAACATCAAGTCAAAAAAGAAAAGGCCACAGGTATAGTTTGACTGCTTGCTTAAAAGATTATAATGTTCTAGAATAGAAAAGAGTAGAGGTGTTGAGATTTAGAAGTAGATATACTGCTTTAGTTTACTTGCTCCTTGGCTGAAAGGGTTTTCATTATTGCTATTTCCTTGCTGCTATTTGTTCATTGTTTCCCTTTCTTTAAACAGCAGGGGATATTATGGGTATTTTTGTAAAATTAGAAAATGGGGTATATAGGATTTCAATAGAAGATTTCTATTAACCAGCTTCAGTGCAATTATCTCACTATTAATAGAGGTGTTTTGCTGCTTTAGAGGTGTTTTTGCTGTTTAATAGTTAATCATTGTAAAATGAGATTTTGTGTTTCAGGCAAAGAAAAATATCGTTTTTTTCTCATGGTACTATTTTCAGAAATGTCAAACATGTTACTGTGACCCTTCCCGTGTATTGTTTTATTGTCCAAAGAATTTACACTATACCTGAGATTTGTGGAACATTGTTTTTGTTAGAGTGAGAATGTTAGGCCATTGAGGCAAGGAGACTATGTACGGGTCATTTAAGTATAAACCCTGTAATAACGTTCTAGATGAATACATAGGGGAAAAACATGGGAAAAAAATATTGATGGAAGCACAAACCAATATCTGATGTAATATGTGGTGACTTAAGGGGGAGGTAATGTTCATTCTATAAAAACTGAGCTATCCTAAAAAAAAACAAAAAAAAGCTACCTCTTCTACGCAACCTTCTGTGTGTCTGTCTGTCTGTCTGTCTTCCTCGCCAACGCCACTCATCCCTTGGGTGTTCCTGGTCCTGCCCAGGCTGGACCTTGGCAATGTATCTATATTTTTAGTATGTAATGTGTGTGTATGTGTGTAATGAAAACTAGTCCCTCATATAGAACTGAATTGGAAAGTTCCCAAATATCAAGAAACATTTCCTTTATAAATCAATGATGGGTGACTCCTCTCCCCTGAGCTGGTGAAGAATTCACTCACATTTCTAGGGAATTGATGCATCTAGCTTAACTGAACCTGAAACTCTTTTATTCATCATTTAAAATGTAACATAATCTCATCAAAGAGTCCTGATACTGAGAAGCAAGAATAGTATTCTTGCTACATTTTCTGTGTTTTTAGGGAAGCAAACATAGAACGTTCACTCTCCAGGGGCCTTTAGAGATCATCTGTTCTAATCCTCTTATTTTATAGATGGAGAGAATAATCCTCAAACAAGAGAAGTGTCGATCCGCAATTGAACAACTAGTTAGTAATGAAACCAGATCTATAGTTATGTTATACATCACTATCAAAATGAGGTCATGATTTGATGACTTTGTAAAATTGAATCTATGTATATTGAGACAATTTATAATGGAATTTTGCTCAGCTTCAATAGTTTGGAATTGTCCTTCATGACTGACATGACCTCTTTTGCCATCTAGATGAGATGGAACTTACCACATAATGATTTTTTCCTTCTTCAGGATGTATTTTCTTTGTGCTAATATTACATTCACACTGGAAACATCATTTCCAAGTCACAATGTACCATATATAATATTCTACTTTAAATCATGTTATGCCTTTAAAGTCATACAAGTCTGTGTCTGTATGTCAGAGAGATTAGGAATGAGTCTCTAAAAATACATTCCTATCCACAAATCCATTAATCTTTTACATTTTTATGGAAAAAAGTCTACTTTCTGTCCTTGAACAATAGCCTGCATAAAGACTTTTTTTTTTTTTGCTTTATTATTAAGCTGTTTCTCCTGAATTTTATGCCTTCATATATTAATAGGACAATATGGTCAAATTACTTTTCCTGTTTTAATTTCTACCTCAAATTCAAGATAACTGATGTCATCTTTAGGTGAAGATTATAAAATTAATAGGAATTACATATTTTTCTCTCAAGGAAATTATATAAGAATCTATATTTCACGTCAGTTTGAAGTGAAAGACATTGCAGAAGTTTGACTGAGTTATTAAAAAAGTACTTTTAGTTCTTTTGAAAGTATCATTTTGACTTATGGCCAGTTGACATCATCTTAAGTAATATTGGGTTATCTGTGCTTTCACTGACACGTGTTAGTAAACTGAAGCTTCGTATATAGGAAGCTTCAAGGCAATATATACTAACATAATGAATTATTCTATTTGCATAGCTTCCACTTATATGTAAGTGGTATGTTTCACGATTCAGTAACTAAAACTTAATAGGAAATACCCAATATATCATGTTAATATTACAGAGGTCTAAGTGAAGGCCCAAGCATTTAAAAATCTTATTTACCAAGGAACAAAGTATCATATCCTCACCAGAGTGTAATGTTATTTTATGACTGTCTCCTGGGTGTAAGTAATTTCAGAAGACAGTGCGTGTGCATACGCTCAGTCCTGTTCAACTCTTTGTGGCCCCATGAACTATACAGCCCACCAGGCTCCTCTGTCCATGGAATATCCCAGGCAAAAATACTGGAGCGGGTTGCCATTTCCTTCTCCAGGCGATCTTCCTGACCCAGGCATGGAACTCACATCTCTTGTGTCTCTTGCATTGACAGGTGGGTTCTTTACCAGCTGAGTCACCACGGAAGCCCAGAAGACACTAATAATTATAAGATACCAAATAAAATTTCTCTGATATGATATCCTCTTTTCAGATAAAGTCTAAGATATTTCAAAGTTGGCACCATATTTAGTGGGCTTCTCAGATGGCTCAACGGTAAAAAATCCACCTTCCAAGCAGGAAATGTGGGTTTGATTCCCTGGATGGGGCAGATCTCCTGGATGGCAACCCACCCCAGTATTCTTGCTTGGGAAATCCTATGGACAGAGGAACCTGGTGGGCTACAGTCTATGGGGCCACAAAAGAGTGGAACATGACTTAGCAACTAAACAATAACAAACCATATCTGTTGTTGCTCCTTATTTCACACTTAATTATATTCAACTAAGAGGTTCTCACAATGTCAAACCTATCTTTAGGGATTAAGGATGTCAATATATAGCACTCCTTTCTGTCCTTCCTCAATTAGAAACAAAGTGAAAACTAAGATACAAGAAATATAAAAATTATTAGAAAAAAGTACAAAATTCAGTTTCAGTTTGTATCTAAAATGTGTTGACTATTCTTTTCTTCTTCCAGGCAACCACCTCCTCCTAAACTTGTAAATGCCTTGATACCACCCATCCCAGGAAAAGGCTGTGTTTATTAAATACAAAGCAGCTTGTTTCAAGTCTCTCACTGGTTGAGGTGGGGGAGAATTAAAGCAAGTGTTTAGAAATTTAAACTTTTCAACGCTTTATTTCTGCAAAGTCAAGAAATGTGAACCAGATAGTTGTTGACAGCATATTCTTAAGAGATATAAAAGATGAGAAGTATACCAAAGATTAGTATTCTAACACAAGTGTCTTCATATGAAAATGTGACATCAGAAACAAGGAGTGTTCCCACCAACATAACATATTCTAATAAAATATGTTGCACTTAATTGGTTGACTATTCCCTGATAAGATACTTTTATCCCTCTAGTAGTGACTCATTAATTTTTTATCCCCTCAAAATGAAGGAAAAATGTCAATGTGTCCTCTGGGATTCTGTAGCTGTGAGGCAGAAAAAAAAATGGTTACCTACTTATGAGGGGCATGGATTTATAGGGACAAGATAAATGACAAAAAATTGAGTTGATTATTAGGTGGAAAATAATTACTTGAGAGTACTGATTTTTCTCTCTGTTTAACATTTATAAAAAGAATCAAGATTAGTCTTGACTAAAGATTCATTTCTGTTTAGATATTAAATTTTTTATTAACTTCCACTATTTAATTTTGTTAGTAAAAATTGCTATTATGAGGTACTTTCAGAATTTTGGAATTTTGTGCTTAATTATCTAATGATTCACACTAAGGCAAATTCAGATAGAATGTAGAAGTGTACAGATCACATTCTGTAGATTTTTCCTAAATTAACCAAGCTAAGTACATAAAAAGAATATAAATGAGAAGATGAATCTAAGTACGTGCATTTTGTTTGAGTAGCTTTGATAGCCATATTCATTTTTTTTTAATTTTGTGATGACATGTAATTATAATGTTATTAAACTATCCTAAGGAGAAATATTTGATAGGAAATGATACAGTAGAATATGGAATTCATAGCTTATATTACTATTTTCTCATTCAGCATTTTGGTAAAATACTATCTATTCAGTTGATAAGACAAGGATAGATATAACAAAAAGAAATGTTATAGACCAAAAAAATATATCCCTATTTGAATTGTTTTTAATTGTTTATTTGTACTACTTTGAGCATAAGAAAAACATTGAAGACACTATATGTTTCTGTATATCACGGCAGTAGTATATGTTACCTAGATTTCAAGACATTGGCTAACAAATTCCACTTGACAAGATTGCCATGATTCTAAACCTGGCTATCCTGGCATCTTGAAATAGTCTCTAAATTAATACACACAAGAAGAAAAACAATCAGTAGGGACATTATGAATTGATGTCCATTCAGAAAGTAACTAGGGCCTTCCTTTGGATACCAGGGACATTTTTACTGTTCAAGTGAAGCTTTTCCCAGGATTTATGACCAGAGTCGGGGGCGGGGGGGAGAAAGACCTGTATTATAAATTATAAAAGATGGTAATAAGTACGAATATTCATTTTTTCTTCCAGTTTATGTATAGAGATACACATATAAATATAGATATGGAAATACAGCAATTTAATTTATTTTCCCTCACATATACTTATTTGGTGGATAACTGTAGTCATATTTGATAGACATATTGAGCTTTCATCCCTAGGAGAGGGATCCCATAACAGCAGTTTAATCCCCAGGAGAAATATAGATAAATGCATGGAGAACCTCAATATCTGCCTTCTCTCTCTGTCTCTCTTTGCACTTGGCAAAGATCTCTCTGCCATTCTTCTGCTCAGGACAGTGAAGGCTCTGACCAGGCTAAAGATGTGGGGGTTGGGAAGGCTATGAGTTTATTAGAAAATTCTCTAAAATCTAAATACCCAGATACTAACCTTGAAGTCGCCTGAGTCTGTCCTCTCTGATTTCCCCCAATACATTACTCAGGAGCTGTCTGTCAAATTCGGAGCTACTAATAATAAGCAGGTTTTTGTATTAAACACAGGTTCCCTAGGGAACTTTTGAAAGTGAAAAGGAAAAATATAGAGAATATTGAATACTAAAGGGAATATGTTTTTGTTCTACAGCAATATACTTACTCTAAATAGTAATACATTTATCTACACTTATACTTTCTATTTCTATATCAACCTCATCTGATTTATGCTAATTTCTGCCCAAATGATAATAGAAGCAGAAAGTTATAGTGCAATGCATAGTATTTGCTTTACTATTACTCCACCTACTGGAATTGCCCTTCACTGACCGCAAATTTCTGGGACAGAGACTTGATGAAAAATGAGAGAAGGGGAACTGGAATTATGTACAAGCTCTGACAAAACTGTTTTCTTTTTACTGATTTATTTAATAGGATGGTACTTACAAAAATGAGAAAGGTAATTTTATTGGAGCATCAGTTTAAATTGTTCAGTAAGAGGATGCATTGTTTTGTTCTTTATTATGTTTTTCTCATAACAGTTATGAGATATTGTGTTATTTTGATATTAAAGTGCTGAACCACACATTACTCGGGCTTCCCTGGTGGCTCAGATAGAAAAGAATCTGCCTGCAATAGCGGGAGACCTCGGTTCGATCCCTGGGCTGGGAAGACCGCCTGGAGGAGGGTATGGCAACCCACTCCAGTTCTTTTGCCTGGAGAATCCTCATGGACACAGTCCCATGGGGTCACCAAGAGTCGGACAGGACTGAATAACTAAGTACACATACATTATTCAAATACGTCTTTTGTTATAAAAATAAGATGTAGGTTTTCAGTGTTTCAGAAATGTATTTAAACAAAACAATTCTAGAGGAATACTGAAATATTCTCTGGAGTGTAGTTTAACATATCAAGGTAATTAAAATAACTTTGTTACAAATATAATGTAGACAACCTTTGAATTTACTACAATTATATGTTCTAACTTAATGTTTTTCAGATCATTTGTATCAGAGCCTAGCAATCATCTATGTATAAATATGACTTGCATTTATTTTTAGACATGTTTTATGTAATTTTCAATCTTAAGAGTACTTGAAAAATACAACATATTATAACCAGGATTACATGTGATTTTTATATGGAACACTTAATTGAGCAGGTAATTTGTCCAAGATCTTAGATATTTTTAAAATTGTATCTTAAAATAACATTCTAATGCATAATGTTCTAGGATATTAGCAGTTTTCATTCTCACTACACTTTGATTCATTTAAAAATAAAGACATAAATTTAGCTGAATTTATTCTTGAAGTGAATTTAAAAGTGACTTCCCTTTACAATAATATGGGAACAAATTAATGCTGAATAATATTCCTGTGTGTGTGCATTTATATATGTGAACAAATACAATATGTAGGGGCATTGTCAATCCCCACATTTATACTACCTTTTCTTGAATGTACATAAATTAAAAAAAATAACAGGACAGACAGCTTTATATTAGCATCTGATGTGGTTTGAGGTATCTTTTGGCATATTCCATTAACCAGTGACTTTAGGTAGAGGCTGTTAACTCTGTATTATAAGTGATTATATAATAAACATTAGATTAAGTGCTTCTATTTTTATATCCAAGAAAAGCAAAATGTTTTTTTAAAATTAGTCATATACTAACTTAAAAAACAATTTTTTGTGTGTTATCATTCACAAATATCATGTGGAATATAGCAAAAATAAGAGACAGTCTTATGTTTTTGATGAAATACCCTTGCCTGAGCACAAAATGAAATGATCTTTTTCTCTGTAGTACAATAAAAACATGTGCTAGATACAAGTGAATCAACACAGCTGGCTGCTAGCATTGTGATTAGGAATGCACTAGTTTGGATAAAATAAGAACTAGCCTGAATCTTTGCCCAAAGCTTGAACTCAAATGACCCTGAAAGAAGTTAAAATACTTTGCAAATTTCTTTTTTTTTTCCTTCTAATTTCACATGTCCTGTTTTTACAATGAAAGATTGGGGGCACCCTATTTCTTGATTAAGTTAAAAAAGAAATTCTGAAATAAAAATAACCAAATAGAGCCTCTTGATGAGGGTGAAAGAGGAGAGTGAAAACGTTAACTTAAAATTCACCATTCATAAAACTAAGATCCTGGCATCCTGTCCCATCACTTCATGGCAAATAGAAAGGGAAAAAGTGGAAATAATGACAGATTTTATTTTCTTGGGCTCCAAAATCACTGCAAATGGTGACCGCAGCCATGAAATTAAAAGGCACTTGCTCCTTGGAAAGAAAGCTATGACAAACCTAGACAGTATACTAATAAGCAGAGACATCATTTTTCTGACAAAGTTCCGTACAATCAGAGCTATGGGTTTTGTTGTTTTTTTTCCCCAGTAGTCATGTGCAGATGTGAGAGTTGGACCTTAAAGAAGGCTGAACACCAGACAATTGATGACTTTGAACTGCGGTGCCAGAGAAGACTCTTGAGCATCCCTTGGACAACAAGGAGATCAAACCAGTCAATCCTGAAGGAAATGAACCCTAAATATTCATTGGAAAGACTGATGCTGTGACTGAAGCTCCAGTATTTGGCCACCTGATGCAAGCACAGGCTCACTGAAAAAGACCCTGATGCTTTGAAAGATTGAAGGCAAAAGGAGAGGGTGACAGATGATGAGATGGTTGTATGGCATCATCAACTCCATGGACATTAATTTGAGCAAACTTTGGGAGATAGTGAAGGGCAATTTGGCATGCTGCAGTCCATGGGGTCACAAGGAATCAGACATGACTTAGTGACTGAACAACAACAATACTCAATAAACTGAATAAATTTATAGCTGTCCATTCTGCCGTATGGGTTAAAGTGTAGGGAAGAATATTAATGAAAAGGAAAGTGTTTTAAGGATGCACATTGTCAGAAACTGCATCCTCAAAAGTATAAGAGTCACAGATAAGCACTCCAGATGTATCATAACTCCCACATGTCCTTTCATCCTCAGAAAAATGCAGATATCATTATTATTTTTCTAACACTGGACTCGCATTGCATTTCTCTTTAGCTGGGTCTGAGTAATAAAGTATAGGCCAGATCATGACAATTTAGTGTTCTTCCACCTACTGACTAATATCTCAAAATAGAGTCACATGATTTAAAACCAATAAAACCAATGAACAGTTGTTGAAATGCAGATTTTTAATTATTTATATTTTATGTTGGGGTGTAGTTGATTTATAATGTGCTAATTCAGGGGTACAGCAAAGTAATTCTCTTATACATACATATACATCCATTTTTTTTTTCAAATTGTTTTCCATAAAGGTTATCATATTGAGTGAAGTTTCCTGTGTTATAATAGGTCCTTATTGATTATCTATTTTATTTATAGTAGTGTGTATATGTTAACCCCAACAGCTATGAAGGAAAAGTAGTAAGAAGAGGAAAAGGAGTGGAGGAAAAAAGCAGGTAAAGAGTGATAGGTAAAAAAAAAAAAAGAGTGATAGGTAAGAAGCAAAAAATAAGGAAAAAGAAAGAGCAAGTGAAGATGAGTGAGGGAGAAACAGGAAGAAGGTATAAATAGTAGTGATTTGTCTCTAGCTTCCTTTATTTTTTGTCAGTGTCTATTTAAGGCTGATCTGAGAACTCCCTGCTCCTTATTCTCCATGTCCAGGCATATAGGGCATGGCTTCTCTCAGAAACTTTATGTACACTCTGCCGCATACACATCACTGTGTGGAGATGCTTCCAACATTCTCTTCACACATAATTTCTACTATTATTTCATCTTTGTGAACAATAAATTCAAGCTTAGTTATAAATAAATTAGGAAGCTGAAAAAAATAACAGGCATTGCAAATAACTGCTTAACAAAATTAACTCAAGTACTATGCTTATGTTAAAAGATAAATGAATTTTTTTTAGAGATCCTTATCCTAAGAAATTGAGATAAAAATTCCTATAGTCTTCAGTCTGTCTCAAAAGCACCTTTAATTCATCCACCCGTCTTCAAATCCGTCATTGCACTGGTTGGAACTTTCTCTATTGTAAAATTGTTATATGATAGCAAATATGTGCAGTTTCCTTCTGATCTTGAGTGGAGTTGGCCTTCAATGGCTTGCAGCAGGGTTTTGTTCCCAGCTGGAGATTGAGGCTGGGTTGTGGCCCTGAGCGCACCGGATGCTAGCCAGTAGTCCAGTGGTCAGTGACAAGGGCCCTGACCCTTTGGCTTTGCAGGAAAGAATTTCCACAAAGACGGAAAATAGTGAAGCAAGTAAAGTATTTATTAAGAGGGGGAAAAAACAAAAAGGATAGTACATGTGGATAGACATGGGCTGAACTCAGAGTCCTGAGTCACACCCTCATGGCAATTTGAATTACTTTTATAGGGCATCTCTTCCAGCTCTCCTTTAGACAGTCATTTAGATCTGTCTGGCTCACAGTCCATATGTGGTACATCCTAGGATCCTCTCATGTGTGTGCTCATGTGTGTTCACACATCTCTCAGCCAAGAAGAATTCTACTGAAAAGGCATATGCATAGAGCATCCCTTGAGATCACTCCCCCTTTGACCTCCAAGGAGCCTTTCTGTGCCTGTGTGGTCTGGGAGGTCTCCTGACTTTGAGAATTAGAAAAACGTGGTCTTGGGAGGACCTAGCTTCCTCCCTTAATTATCGTGCTATTCTTATCTTGGAATTTTCGTTTACAGGGAATGAATCTACAGTTGTTTTACCCTGTTGGGGGGCGGGGGTAAAGAGTCTGTCCAGGGTCCTGGCCAGAGTTTCTAAAACTCTTGTAATTCCCTAAATGATTTCTAAGTGTAATTTCCTAATTTTCTAAGAGCAATAGGAGTATCTTTTATCATAATATTTGGTTTCTGTCTTGAGATCCTGAAGCAGCTCTAGGACAATGAACGTGAAATAACATATTTTTGTTATGCATAACAAATACCAATGCAGACCTCCTTTTATGTTAATAAGGTGACTTTTTGAAAGCCCCTAAGTATGAAGGTATGGTTGCCAGAGGAACCAAATGTTATCAGAGAGTTGTAACCTTCAGCCCCAACCTCTAACCTCCAGGGACAGGAGAGTAACTGGAGGTTACATTGATCACTAACAGACAATGATTTAATCCACCATGCCTATATAATGAAGCCTCCATTAAAAATCCCTCACCAAAGGGATTTAGAGAGCTTCTGGGTTGGTGTACAGATGGAGGTGTGAGAAGGGTCGCTTGGCCAGGAGGGTATAAAAGCAAGTCACTCCTTCCTACATACCTTATCATATGTATCTCTTTACCAGCCTGTTCATTTTTATCCTGTAATATATTCTTGGTTATACATCTGTAACACTAAGTAAAGTGCTTTCCTGAGTTCAGCGAGCCATTCCAGAAAATTATTGAACCTCAGGAGAGGGGTTGTGAGAACTTCCAATTTATAATTGCTTGATCAGAAATACAGATGACAACCTAAAAATTGTGATTGGTGTCTGAGGTTGGGGTCGGGCAGTCTTACTGATATCAGGTGGCCTCCGCTGGCCTGCAGTGGCTTAAAGCAGGGTTTCAGTTCCCTGACCAGAGATTGAAGACAGGTCACAGTGGTGATGAGAGCACAGGTCCTAGCCTCTAGATCAGTGGTCCATGGCAAGGATCCTGGCTCTCCAGCTTTGCGTAAATTAACATAAAGTAGTGGAGACACGTAACAGAAAGTAGCGGAGCAAGTAAAGTATTTATTAGGAGGAAAAGATTACAATATGTGTGGATAGACACACAGGTGGGCTCAGAGAGAGAGTTCTTGAGTTGCACCCTCATGGCAGTTTGAATTACTTTCATGTGGCAACTTTTCTGGGTTTCCTTTGGCCAATCATGTTGATTTGCCTGGTTCAGAGCCCATATCTTAGGACCCTCCCATGTATGCACATGCATCTCTTAGCCAAGATGGATTCTACCAAAAAGGCATATGGGTGGAGCATCCCTTGGCATCACTTCCCTTTGACCTCCAAGGAGACTTTCTGGGTATGTGTGGTTGGGGAAGTCTCCTGGCTTGGAGAAGGAGAAATATGTGATCTGGACAGGACCCAGCCTCCTCCCTCAACTGTTCTGCTATTCTAGTCTTGGAGTTTGGGTCCACAGAGAATGGCTTTCCAATTATTTTACACTGGGGGGTCCATCTACTACTTGCCTCATTATGGTACTGAGTGCTTCACCTGTGGAGTCTTTTTTAACTTCAAACAGTGTCAGAATTGGGCACACCCAGTTAGTATCCACAGAGAATTGGAAAAATTGCTTGGTTTGAAAAAAACAACATGTCTGGTTTCAGAAGTGAAGGGTAGTAGAATAAAGAAAACAGGAGGTTTTCCCATTTATCTACCTTGACTTCTTGTCTTAAAAATGTTTCTTTCTCTTTCCTTTTTCCTGAGGTCTCTGAAATGCTAGTTTTGTGGTAACAATATTTACTCAGCCACATCGCAGAATATATGCAGCCTCATTTTGCTTCAATTCAAACCCAGCTCTCTCTATAGCATTCTTTATTTTTGTTCTTTTTTTAAAAAGCTACTTATTTTCCAATGATTCAAAAGTGAGGGGGGCATCAAAATTCCATGGGCTCTCAACCATTTCTTGCCTGATTATAAAGTGCCCTCTTTCTTTGTGATTCATAGATTCTACACATGCTATGCTCCTTTATACTAGGGCATTCCAACAGATTTTAAAGGGCTTTGAAAAACTGATTTCTGTCCTTATGAGACATAGGGAGTCTGTGGGGTTAACCCACCTAGCTCCCTAATTTTTCTCACCCTCAGTCATTGCTTGAACAACCTGATCCATAGACTGCATTATTCATCTTGACCCGCATTACTACTCCGTTGTCAGAAAACAATGCTTCTTGAATATTTCCATGTTTCTGCACCAATGGGGCTTTTGGAACAAAGATTGCTGGATCCTTGGTTAAAGAAGTGTTTGAGTGGAAAACAAGCCTTGAAAAGTAAAGACAGAATGAAAGGGTTCAGAACATGCCGCCCCAAAATAGGCCAATTTGATATATTGATGTTTTTGATCTAAAGGTACTTAGAAAAACAGCAGGTACCAAAAGAGGCATCTGACCTTCACTTTTTTTCTTGAAACAAGAAATGTTAAGTCCTATCCAAAAGATGCCATCCCTGAACCTGGAGGAAAAGGACATTCTTATCACCAGAGAAGAGGAGTTGAGGCTGAGAAGAATCTGTACAAACACATCATGTTAAAATGACTGTTATCCTCCTTTGGTCTTCCTAAATATTTTGCTTTTTTCACAATTACTACTCTTTCTTCAATCTAGTATATCAGAACTTAGGGAACCTAAGCACTGTTTGGGCCTTCATTTTCCTGTGAAGTCTTCCATGTACATATAAAAATAAACTGTGTAGACTTTTCTTCTATTATCTGTCTATGTCAACTTAATTCTCAAGTTCAGCCAGAGACCTCAAGAGAGTAGAGAAAGAATATTGCTCTGCCTACAAGACTTACAGAGAGAGAGAGAGTCAGACAATTACAGCGGACCATTAATTTACATATCAAATGGGAATAAATCTAAGAACCTTTACCTCCTTTTCCCAAATAGGGTGCTTTTGCTTTCCAAACCAAAGGTCATTCTCTCTCCAGAGAGGTTGAGGGTTAAATGGACCAGCTGACCTCTATAAGTTCCAAGATGCATAATTTCAGAGATGCTCCCCTGTGGTATTGATGAGAAGGACAAGAAGGATATATCCGACTCGTGCTGCATTCCACCTGGGGAATTAGGGCATAGAAAGTTAGCACTATGATTGGTATGTGAGTAAATAATCAGTTTGTGTTCTGATCCAGAAAGCTTGTGTTTTTGTATCAGGATAAATAAATACATTTAGGTGTAAAAACAACACACACTTCTTCTTTAGCTGTGTGGAAATATCCTGGACCTTTATCCCTTCCTTCTCTCTGTAATCTAGCAGATCAATTCTGATTTCACATTCTTTTCTTCAAGTTCTATTATTTTTATCTCTCAATCACTTTCTAATTTTCACATAGAATAGAGATCGCCAAGAAGACTTTCTACTTTCCTGCCACTCCTGCCCATCAGTGGGTCTTTTATTTGCATGAATCTCAAAAGGTGAGGTTCATCCTATATTATCCTTCAACTACCACATCCAATTCATTTTATACCTTATTGACTCTACCTTCTAAATATAACTTGGAATGTTTTCTTCTTTTTTTTCCCTCAACATCTTGGTTCCTGTTCTTGATCTAGTTTATACTCCCATCATTACTAGAAGGCAATAGTGAGACACAAACCTTAAAATTGAGCCGATGCTGAATGGAAAGCCTGGCGTGAGAAGGCAAGTTGCTCTTTAAAACTGAACTTTTGTTTGTTTGTTCAAATTACTTTGTAATAGAATAAGAAATTGTTCTGAATACATTTTTATATTTATCTGCCCTAAATATGTGGTTATAGTTAAAGTGTTATCTGCTCAGTCATGCCTGACTCTTTGCCACCCCACAGACTATAGCCCTCCAGGATCCTTCATCCATGGGATTATCCAGGGAAGAATACTGGAGTGGATTGCTATTTCCTTCTCCAGGGATCTTCCCAACCCAGGGATCGAACCAGGTCTCCCACATTGCTGGCAGACTCTTTACTATCTGAGCCACCAGGAAGCCCAAATGTGCACTTAACACTAAATGGACTTTATCAAAATATTCATGTCTATTTTTTTAAGCTCTTGGCTATTCTCTGCTGAAGTAGCAGACTTACTTATGTACTGTGGTTCTGGAATTTTTGATGCCAGTTACTTTAAGAAGATAGTTTTTATTTTACCCTGTTGATTAATTTATCAGAATTTGCTTACTATATATTAATACATTTGATAGTTTAATAAATATTAACTATATTGCAGACTAACGCAAGATCCCAGCTCTGGGGTAATTCATGTTTATCCCCAAAATGTATTAAACTGGATATAACAAATTAGTTTTAGAAACCATAAAATACAAAACAAAAATTACAATCTTTTTCTAGATGTTTATTTTCACAAATATTGAATTTATTTCAATGGTTCTAAATCCAATAGCAAAAACACAATTATATTTGTGATGGTATTTTTTATTTGTTGTTGAGGATAAAACTGTATTTTCCAGTGTAAATGTATAGTCATGATGTATATATGAGCAAATAAGAGATCTTTTCATCCTTCTGATTCTCTTGATAGCTCTGGAATACATCTGAAGCTGAGTCTGAAAGTAAGGTCAGGAGAAGTAAATAAGTGTCTAATATGTATAAGGAGACCTCTTGGACATTCAAGAGAGAGGACAGGAGTTTTAGAGGGAAGATATAGGAGAGGCAAAAAAAAAAAAAGTGTTTGTAACCCTTTCTGGTGAAAAAAAAAAAAAATCCAGTGTTGGACAGCCTAGGAAAAACTTTTTAAGTAGTTCTGTGTGATTCTTCTTTTGAAATTGTTTTATTTTTGTAAACAAAACTCCTTTTACCAATGCAAGTCCTAAATAAGATCTATTACACACACGATTCTTTGTGTGGTTTTTGGGTATTTAGAAAATGGCTTAATTCCATATATGGGTGGATAAAGTAAGGGATAGAAATAGCATCTATGGAAAGGAGAGACAATCCATAGGTGAAATAAATTACAGAAAACAAGAGCTCAGAAACGTCAGTGATAAATTCACAGCTGTAAAGAAGATATTAAACTTCTTTGGCTTTAGTCTACCTTGCATAGGACAGTAGGACAAAGATAAGCCAAATGACATAAGAGGTAGTCATACAGGAATGTAACATATACACTTTCAGCTGCAACTATAATCATTCATCTTTCATTCATTTAATAATTCATTTGACTATTATCTACTGAACATTCACTGTGTACAGAGCATTCACTAGATGCTGGCTTAAAGGCTGTGAATGAAAAGCTAGTTAAAACAATACCCTGGCATGCAAGATCTCACAGGAAAACAAACATGAAGAAAAACAGTTGTAATATGTGATAGGTGCTAAGATATTGACATGCACAGTGCTAGAAGAGCTCAGAAGAGGGAAAAAATCTAACTTAGAAAAATCAGAAGGTTCCAGAGGTATTCGCCTGAATTAAGTAGTGAAGAGTTATTATGAATTCTTAAAGAATAGAAAGATAAGAAGGGCAATCCAAAAAGAAGTAATATCATATGCAAATATGCAGAAGAATAAAAAGCAGTAGTATGTTCAACATAATCAGGAAGTGTCCAAAGTAAGTGTGCTCATGACATAAGGAAGCAGGTAACCTTGTAAAGAACCCAAGAGAAATATGATGCAGGCCACATAGAATATGTTTTCTAGAAGCCATATTCAAATGGTAAAAGGAAATGGTAAAATCAGTTTTACTAAAGTTTTATTCATCTGACATTTCAAAGATATTTTCATTTCAACATGGCATTGGTATAAAATTATTAATGAAATATTTTACATGTAAAAATGTCTTTAAAGTTTGAAATGTTACCTATATTTACATTGTGTCTCAGTGCAGAGGAGTCACGTTTCAGTGCCTATCAGACACGTGATGGGAGTGGTCCCTTTATCAGATGGTTTACTTCTAAAGTTAGACTGTTGCAGGACAAGGTTCTTGAGTAATGTAAAGTTCATTTAAAAAAAAAAGACATTGTCAGGAGTCTTCCATTATGGACAAACCATTTCTATTTTTTTAGTTTTATATTTATTGTACGGTTACTACTTAAGTATGTGCAAGTATGAATGTAGTGATACATTTCTCCAGCTTATAGCTCTCCTACATGTATAAGATCCACGCAGACGAACACTCATATAAACCACTTAAATGCTAATAATCAACATAAATTTCATAAATGAGTAATATAATTTTATTATTTAATGCTTCAAAAATGAATAAAAACTTGATTCTCTGAATTTGTTATTTTGTTGAATTTAAAATATTATGTTACATACTAATTTAAAATATAAAAACTTTGCTAGTGTACTACAGTGATACTATTTATTTCAAGGCAATAATGGATCTATTTTTCTTTTTAGATTCCACACATAAATGAAATCACTTAGTACTTGTCTTTCTCTAACTATTTCACTTGGCATAATGCCTTCAACATCTATCCATGTTGTCACAAATATCATTTCATTTTTTTATGGCTGAATATAATATACCCGTGTGTGTATATATTACATTTTCTTTATCTGTTCATCCACCAATGGACACTTGGATTGTTCTCATAACTTGACTATTGTAAATATTGTTGCAATGAACATGGGGACACATATCTTTTTGAATTAGTGTTTTCATTTTCTTTGGGTAAATGAATTTTATCATATTGAGTCACCATTATTCTTTTATTTGTTACCCTGCAAATTAAAATAGCTTAAAGTGGTGTCAATGTGAATTTAAAAAAAAACAAAGAATTAATTTCTTTGTCAGATCTTGGTTTTAGGGCAGGTCATTCAGATAGTCCAGGTATATTGAGTATTTTAGATACTGTCAAAATGGAAACAGAATATTTTAAAACATGATACAGAACCTGTGAATTCTCTGTGCCTTAGTTTAGAGGTGGTCCTGTTTGAGAAATGTTGCTGTTGCCACATTAGAATTTTACTGTGATATCTACAAGTTTGATAGGGAATCACTTAAAGTCACTGGGGATTTACAAATTCAAATTTAGGCTTTAGAAAGAGAAGTGCCTGTGAGTGGAGATAGATATAGTACATGTGTGTAAGAAGTATGGTTCTAAACCTAGGAGATTTAGGTTGAGAAATATGATCATTTAAATACCCTTATTTACTGTTGGAAACAAAACAGAATATTATCATTCAAACAATTTTTTATTAAAATTACTTAGAATTGCATAAGCAAATCAATTCCATTACACTATAATCCCCAAAATTTTATTAATATTCTTCAAAAATGAAACTGCCATACTCTGAGCATCGTCAGCAGATCACTGAAGTTTGAACAGGTCCTTGGCTTATCTGGGGTACTACTCTGAGAAAAAAATATTCACAGCGTTCACCCAAATAGACACGACCTGGGGGACTTGTTTCTTTATAACATAGTTTGGTATCCATAGTTTGAGTTGCCTTCATTTCTGATTTTGTCTATAATAGTTTAGTAACAGTTCTTCTTTTTCCCAAATATCTGAATCTCACTTATTATTTTAAAAGTCTGTTATCAGTCCCACCCTTTATGATATTAATCAGCAAATTATATTTGATCATGTAGATATTATTTGGTTGTAGAAAAGATGTCTGGAAAACTACATTTGTTGTTTTATTTACTTGCTAAATACTTAAAAGTAAGTTAATATATTCTTTTTATGCATGTATGTGTGAGCATAGATTTATTGGATGCACATACATTCAGAAATGATGTATTAAGCTTCTAAGAAATTATTTAGAAACTTACATAAATAATGTGATATTGAAAAATCTTCATGATAAAATGCTAAATATTACAAAGATCATAATTTTATGAATATGATACTGATTATATATTCAACTAAAACAATTTTCTCAAAAATTTGTTTCTCAAAAACCATAGCCAGTTGAGGAAAAAAAATGATTACAAAGAGCTCAGAATACCAAATGAAACAATATATCCATGTGTGCTTTATGGCCTTTTAGTTCCTTTGCACATTACTTTGTGTTTTATGAAAAAAGGATTGGATGCTCAAGAAAGTTTACAAAATCATCAGGTAAATCCAGTTAAATAGGTTACTTTAATACTGACTCTGCATGTCTACTATGTGATGATTTGCTTACTTGCTGATAGGAGGCTATACCTGTAGAGATTTGCAAAGTTTTCTGACCAGGCAACAACTTTTTTATAAGACATATTTCTAGATAAGTAACTAAAAATAAAAATAAAAAGTCTTCTTTTTAAATTATAGTGTTGCAGTCAGATGCTGATAGAAATATTTACTGCATACATCAGAGGTATACTTCAATGCATTTTGTGTTCCTGCCAAAGACAAATTCATGTTGCAACTCTCATTAAATAATGGTCTAAAAATACAGCAAAAGTATCTAGTCTTAAATTAGACCATTTGCCATTAACTGAGAAAATTAATGCTTTGTACTTGAAATGATTGATCATAGGGCTTCCCTTGAGATTCAGCTGGTAAAGAATCTGCCTGTAATGCAGGGGACCTGGGTTCTATCCCTGGGTTGGGAAGATACCCTGGAGAAGGAAAAGGCTACCCACTACAGTATTCTGGACTAGAGAATTCCATGGATTGTATAGTCCATGGGGTTTTAAAGAGTTGTACATGACTGAGCCACATTCAATTTCATAAATCTATGAATTTTCATGTTGCAGCTCTCATTAAATGATGATCTAAAAAATATAGCAAAAGTATCTAGTCTTAAGAATAAAATTAGTCCATTTGCCATTAGTCAGTTCAGTTCAGTCGCTCAGTTGTGCCTGACTCCTTGCAACCCCATGGACTGCAGCATGACAGCCTTCCCTGTCCATCACCAATTCCTGGAGTTTACTCAAACTCATGTCCATTTTTTGGTGATGCCATCCAACCATATCATCCTTTGCTGTCCCCTTCTCCTCCTGCCTTCAATCTTTCCTAGCATCACGTTTTTTTCTAATGAGTCAGTTCTTTGCATCAGGTGGCCAAAGTATTGGAGTTTCAGCTTCAACCTCAGTCCTTCCAATGAATATTCAGGGCTGATTTCTTTTAGGATGGACTGGTTGGAGCTCCTTGCAGTCCAAGGGACTCTCAAGAGTCTTTTCCAACACCACAGTTCAAAAGCATCAATTATTCAGCACTCCGCTTTCTTTATAGAACTCTCACATCCACACATGACTACTGGAAAAACCATAGCTTTGACTAGACAGAACTTTGCTGGCAAAGTAATGTCTCTGTTTTTTAATATGCTGTCTAGGTTGGTCATAACTTTTCTTTCAAGGAACAAATGTCTTTTAATTTCATGGCTGCCATCACCATCTTCAGTGATTTTGGAGCCCCCCCAAAATAAGTCTGTCACTATTTCAACTATTTCCCCATCTATTTGCATTGAAGTGATGGAACCAGATGCCATTTTCTTAGTTTCTGAATGTTGATTTTTAAGCCAACTTTTCCACTCTCCTCTTTCACTTTCATCAAGAGGCTCTTTAGTTTTTCTTCACTTTCTGCCATAGGGATGATGTCATCTGCATATCTGAGGTTATTGATATTTTTCCCGGCATCTTGATTCCAACTTGTGCTTCCTCCAGCCCACTGTTTCTCATGATGTACTCTGCATATAAGTTAAATAAGCAGGGTGACAATATATAGCCTTACATACTCCTTTCCCTGTTTGGAATCAGTCTGTTGTTCCATGTCCAGTTCTAACTGTTGCTTCCTGACCTGCAAACAGAATTCTTGGGAGGCAGGTCAGGTGGTCTGCTATTCCCATCTCTTTAAGAATTTTCCAGAGTTTGTTGTGGTCCACACAGTCAAAGACTTTGGCATAGTCAATAAAGCAGAAGTAGATGTTTTTCTGGAACTCTCTTGCTTTTTTGATGATCCAACGGATTTTGGCAAATTGAATTCTGTTTCTTCTGCCTTTTCTAAATCCAGCTCGAACATCTGGAAGTTCACGGTTCACACACTGTTGAAGCCTGGCTTGGAGAATTTTGAGCATTGCTTTGCTAGTGTGTGAGATGAGTGCAAATGTGCAGTAGTTTGAGCATTCTTTGGCACTGCCTTTCTTTGGGACTTGGATGAAAACTGACATTTTCCAGTCCTGTGGCCACTGCTGAGTTTTCCAAATTTGCTGGCATATTGAATGCAGCACTTTCACAGCATCATCTTTTAGGATTTGAAATAACTCAACTGGAATTCCATCACCTCCACTAGCTTTGTTCATAGTGATGCTTCTTAAGGCCCACCTGACTTCACATTCCAGGATGTCTGGATCAAACCATCGTGATTATCTGGGTCATGAAGATCTTTTTTGTATAGTTCTTCTGTGTATTCTTGCCACCTCTTCTTAATATCTCTGTTTCTGTTAGGGCCATACCATTTGTATCTTTTATTGTGCCCATCTTTGCATGAAATGTTCCCTTGGTATCTCTAATTTTCTTGAAGAAATTACTGCTGCTGTTGCTGCTAAGTCGCTTCAGTCGTGTCCAACTCTGTGCGACCCCATAGACCGCAGCCCACCAGGCTCCCCCGTCCCTGGGATTCTCCAGGCAAGAACACTGGAGTGGCTTGCCATTTCCTTCGCCAATGTAGGAAAGTGAAAAGTGAAAGTGAAGCCGCTCAATCGAGTCCGACTCAGCGACCCCACATGGACTGCAGCCTACCAGGCTCCTCCGTCCATGGGATTTTCCAGGCAAGAGTACTGGAGTGGGTTGCCATTGCCTTCTTCATGAAGAAATCTCTAGTCTTTCCCATTCATTGTATTCCTCTATTTCTTTGCATTGAACCATTAACTGAAAAAAATACTACTTTGGACTTTATAAATATTTTATTTTAATAGGTAAACAACTTTTATAATAACTGGTATTATTTTATTGGATATTTTAGCAAGTGGATTTATAATTGTATTTTTAAGTCATTTAATTTTCTTTAATGTCCATTAATGTCCTTTCATGCATTCAAAAAATTTGTTTTGAGTCTGATAGACCTGGAGCATTCATCTATTCATTTGACATATTCGAAAAACTTTTGTTTCTAAGCATATCCTAGATGCTGAGCATATAACAATAAATTTAAAATTTCTTAATATTATAAAGATGAAATAGATGGCATCACTGACTCGATGGGCATGAGTCTAAGCAAACTCTGGGAGACAGTGAAGGACAGAAGAGCCTGGTGTGCTACATCTCATTGGGTTACAAAGAGTTGGACACAACTCAGCAACTAAACAACAAATATTATAAAAGGGTTTTGGGGGCACATTATAGTAAATAAAAACATACAAATAAATATTTCTCATGGTGATAAATGCCTTGGAGAAAGATAAAGCAGAGAAGACTAGGAAATACTAGGGTGAGGGACAGCTTTACAATGTTAAATGAGGCTGCCAAAGAAGTTGCCAATCAAAAGGTAGAATTTGTACAAAATGCTGGAATAGATAAGAAAGCAACCATTTGTGTGCCTATGTAGTGGAAAAATATTCCAGGCAGAATAAAAAGCCAAGCACAAAGTCACTCAGGAGGGAATTTGTCTAGCATGTTCAGTAAGTAATAGGGCATGAACTGAATGAGGGGGGAAGATAGAAGGTGATGAGGGTCAGAAAAGTAATAAAAAGAAAAACAGATCATGTAGGGCCCCCTAGGTCATTGTAAGAACCTTCACTTTTACTGTAAGTGAAATGGGAAGTGATTGGAGGGTTTGGGGCAAAAAAAATAAATATGATCTGACCTATTTTTAAAGAACACTGAACTGTGTTGAGAAGAGGCAGTAGGCGAGAAAAGAAAAACAGAAATTTAAGTTGGAATCTATTGAAATAGTCTAGCTAAATAATAATGATAGTGGGAACCAGGGTGTTCATGATAGAGATAGTTTGCAATGATCGGTTTCTGAGCATACTTAAAAGTAGAGAGTAGTATTTTCTGACAGACTAGCTGTGGGATGTGACCATAGGATTTTACCTTAATCAGTTAAAGCCTGGAGGAGGAGAATGTGGAAGGGCAAGTTTGAGAAGACTATGGGACTTCTAAAAAAATTATCGAATTGGCAACTATAGCATTTAATATGGAGGTCAGAGGAGAGGTCTAAACTAGGGAGGCATATATGGGAGTTGTCAGCATGGAAGCAGATCTTAAGTCAACGGGACTGAATGAGATAACCAAGGAGATAAGTGAAGACAGAGAAGAAAAGAGGAGCAAGAACTAATCCCTAAGGCCCTTCAAATAGGCAAGACAAGAGAATGGGAAAGGATAACCAAGAACAGTAATGGGAAGAAATAGCCAGTAAGGTAGGAAGAAACTAGGACGATAATATGGAAGCAAAGTCAAGAATATGTCTAGATATGCCAAGTTAGATGAGAAATGAGGATTCACTATTGATAGCTGATTTTGGTAAGAGCAATCTTGAGTAAAGCAGTAGTAGTAATAGGCTGAATGCAGTGAGCTCAAAAGTATGGAAGCAGGGCAATAGAGAAGTAGTTAGGGAACAAAACATTGAAATGTTTGCTGTAAAAACAGGACAGAGAAATAAGTCACTGTCAGGAGAGGAGATGGATACAAGAAATTTTGATTTTGATTTTTTGTTTTGAAAATGGGAGAAATTATCATTGATGTGGTACTAGAAATAGTAAGAGAAATGCAGAAGCTGTGTTCCCATGTAGATGAGAAAAAAGAAAATGCAATGCATTTGAGGAATGTTAATTTTAGAACATAACTCATCCATAGTAACAGAAGGGAAAGATCATGGATGGGTTAGGGAGTTTGGTTACAGCTGGTGGCAAGGCCTTCCTGATTGCTCCTTTTTTTTATTCAAATAGAAAGCAAGGACAGGGAAGATGGAGTTAAAAGTTTGAAAAAGAAAGAAGAAAGAAAATAGCTTTCTTGGGAGCATGGGGATATTGACTGAATTTTGGAAATGAATTTTGATTTCTTGGCATCACTAAAGACCACACTTGATGTTCGTGATTATGAACTTAAAGTCAGAATGGTCACCAGGATGGATTGTTTCTATCTAGCCATGTTCAGGTATAGGGAGCAAGTGTGGAATAAACAGGGTATTTTATTTAACTAGAGGTGAGGTTTTAATAAATGAATATGAAAGGAGCAGAGAGTTAAAGGTTGGTGATCTATTTCCCAGGTGCAAAATTAATCATTTAATGATCATTTATTCTAATATTATTTAAAAGTAGTACTGGTGCTTAAAATGCAACAATGCAAAGGTCTGTATGGCATAATAAATAAATTCACATAAAAATTCACTCCAAACGCATGTCCCAGAGGTAGCCACTATAAATAGTTTTGTGTCTATCCTTCTAGATGTTTTTCTATGAATACATAAACAGATAGATTTTTTTAAAATACATATTGCTTTACACTATTCATATGGTTCTGGTACTTACTTTCTGACTCAACACTATATCATGGTTGCACTCTATGCTGGTCCTTAGAGAACTATCTCACTCCCGAGCTACATAATATGGTATTGCATTGCTAAACCATAATTTACTTAAATAATCACTTTTTGATTTAAGTTGTTTCCAGCTTTTGCTATTATGGATAACGCAAAATGAACATTCTTCTTTACAGAAGTTGATTAGTACTTGAATCATTCCTTCAGTGTAGATTACTAGAGGAAAGATTGTTTAGTCAAAGAGTATGCACTATTTTATAGATTCTAGTAAATAATAGTCACAAAGAACATAGCAATTTATTTCTCTTCTGAATTCTTATCAGCACTAGATATGAAAAATGGTAATTCATTTAAGTATATTCTTCTGAAGTTTGACTGTTACTTTTTATTATAATAGTGTTATAAAATAGCTTTTCTTCACCTATTGAGTTAGTTATTTTCCTTGTAAAGATTTTAAATATAAATCTTAAATTTTATATCCTTTAAATAATTGTGACTTGATGATTTGCTAATATTTTATTCATTTAAAATTATGTTTTAGAATTTTTATACTTATATTTTAAGTTAAACTCACTTACAATTTTTCTCCTAGGTCCTTACTTAATTTTTGATCTCAGAGTTACAATTATTTGGTAGTACTCCTTTTGCCCCTAATTCAAATAGCTTGAATAAGACAAATACCTGCTTTTAAAAAAAATTAAAATGCTCTCTTATAAAATAATTGGGCCTAGATATTTTCAAAACATATTTTTCAAATGTGGATTAGGAAGATAGAAGAATTCTAGCTAATGATTTGATTTTTAAATGGCATGCTACTATTGATATTTTCAATTATTATTGACCAATTCTATTATTGAAAATAACAGCATCTTATTCTTGTAATTTAAATATTAGTTGGCATAATTGCCCTATTTTATGCAAAGAGTTGACTCATCGGAAAAGACCCTAATGCTGGGAAGGATTGGAGGCAGGAGGAGAAGGGGATGACAGAGGATGAGATGGCTGGATGGCATCACTGACTCGATGGACGTGAGTTGGAGTAAATTCTGGGAGTTGGTGATGGACAGGGAGGCCTGGCATGCTGCGATTCATGGGGTCGCAAAGAGTCAGATATGACTGAGCGACTGAACTGAACTGAACTGAACTGATGCAGTCATTTCTTGCCTTATTTTTAACCAAATGCTTAGTGATTTGTCTGACTACCATTGTTTCTGTTATTCCACTCTGTCATTCAGAGAGACAATCAGAAGTCTTAGAGCATCAGCTGTTTTCCAACTGATGGAATTATCTCAATGTTCTAACAACTCCTGTGGCTATTCTGATGAATACTAGCTGAATAATAGGCCAGGATCCAGAAACAGCAAACATTGTTCAGTTTCTGTTAGAACTTTCAACTTAAGTTTCAGAAGTAATTTGCCAGAGTATAGCCTTCTAGATTTATGTGCACTTTCATTCTAACATGTTGAAGTTATTTTCGTTTGTCATGTTCTTTGAATGCTGGGACTGAGAATTCAAGTTTGAGTCCAAGGTTCCTTTGCAAATAAGCCATCTTCCTCTCTAGTGGCTTCAGCACCACCATGATGTGACAAGACATATTGTGTAAATAAGGGATGTGTATATCCTCATGGAATCTTCAAATGTTGCCTCTCTTTCATACTTTACTTTGAGAACCCAAGTGTATGCTAGATTATCTCGTTTTAGCTTCAGTGTCTCTCACTATTCATATTTTTTCATCTCTCTGCTCCGCATTATAGCTAATGAATGCAGTGACCCAGTTCTCCAGTCCTCTCTTCAACTGTTCCTAATTTATAGAAATTAGCAATTGTACCGGAGAAGGCAATGGCACCCCACTCCAGTACTCTTGCCTGGAAAACCCCATGGATGGAGGAACCTAGTGGGCTGCAGTCCATGGGGTCGCACAGAGTCAGACACAATTGAAGCGACTTAGCAGCAGCAGCAGCAGTAATTGTACATTTTTAAATTTTACTGTCTATATGTTTTCATTTTTAATTGTTGTATTTGGGTCTGTCTCAAATCTGCCTGGTAGTTTTTACCTTCCTTATCATTCAGTTATTCTTTCATGACTGTAATAATATTAATACACCTATTTTATTTTTTGTTTTGTATTACTATGCAATATCATGTTACATGGAATAGAAAAAACATTACTCTGAAACTGACTTTTTATGTACCTCAGAGTGGGTTTTTTTAAGCTAGTGTGTTTTATTTTGTATGTTTGGGTGAACTGAGTTCTTAGAGGACTTTTATTATTTGGTTGTTTTGTTTTCTGTATCTCTGGCCTTGATCATGGTGCATCCCTCAGAGTGGTTCTGTAGTTTTGTCTTGTAGCATTTCCAAATATTTCACCTGCTATATTAGGGTTCTCCAGAGAAACAGAACCAATAAGATGTGCATATACAAAGAGTTTATTTTAAGGAATGAGATAGTGGAAACTGGCAAGTCCAGAAAAGACCAGCAAGTGAGAGACTCTAGAAAGAGTTTCTACAGTTCAAGACCTAAGGTAGGCTATGGACAGATTTATTTCTTCTTTAAGAGATGTCAATCTTTTTTTAGAGGTCTCCAACTGATTGGATAGACCCACTCACATCATGGTAGGCAATCTTCTCTACTAAAAGACAAAAATGTTAACCCTACTCAAAATATATCTTCAGAGTGTTTTGTGAAATTTGTTCAAATATCTGGGTACCAAGATATTTGGGTGCCTATTAAAGTTGACACATGAAATTAGTTATCACCATCTGACTAGAATTTTACATTGATTTCTTAGCTTGAGAATTTTCAGACAATGCAAATTATTATAGAGTTGTTTTCTGTATATTTTATCTAAATTATTCTGTGTCCTTTATAATTGTTTGTATTTTGCTAGAAGTTGTATACTTAAAATTTATCAACTGTATTTTTGCTGTGTGGCTTTTGAGTTATGTTCTCCACAATTCTAAAATAAGCAACTAAAATAAAATAACCTTTTAGTTTTTTTTAATGGTTTTAATATATACAATTAAATCCTTAAGCACATAGAATTTAAAGAGAGAATAAGTTTGTTGTACAAGTTTATTTTCTCAAAAATAATTAGGCAGTTACCCTATACTAATTTTAATTAATTAATCTGTCTTTTCCTCACTCAGCATACTCATTTTGCCAATAAAGGAGCTCTACTAGAGTCTAAATTACTTAATATTATAGATAATTAATAATTAAAATGGGACTTAAATTAAAATATCCATATAAAATGTAGTCTTCTAACTACATAATTCTTCTGTGACTTCTGTTAACATAGTAAAAATTATTTTATTATCCATTCTTGAGATACCAAAAATTGTTTTGTTAAAGGCATTCCATTTTCTTATAATAAGTGCCAATTACTGGCAATAGAATATTTGTGTGGTTTGTGTGTGTCTGTAAATTAAATTTCAGTGAAGAATATCATAAAATTAATAAGAGCAACACCTTTATTAAGCAGCAACAGGATAATGGCCACTATAAAAAGTGAGTGCAGGCTGTATAAAGAAGATGACAGTAAAAGATGTGAAACATGTGTAGGAAAAATGTAACTGGCGTTTGTTTACTTATACCATGAGCTTTATGTAGAGAAGTAGCTTTAAAAAATTGCAATTTACTGTAATGGAGATGTAAAAATTCAACTAGTTATATTACCACACATTCTCAAATATAAGTGCACCCTGATTAAAATATAGAGAAATGTGCCTTATTTTGTCTTATTTTTCTATGGATTAGTTATTTAAAGTTATGAAAATACCTCTAAAAATGGAGGCAGGAAACATTCAGATATATAAACATAAATAAGAGATGCTGTGTTCAATAACAGTGAATAGTGAATTAAGGCAAATATGCAATCTATATATATAGCTGTGTGTGTGTGTGTGCTGTGTTTACTATAGTTCAACAATTAGCATGTATTTGGGGTATGTAAAAGAATTTATAAAAGAGTCTCTATTCTTAAAAATAATTTAATACTTTTTCATGAACATAATATATTGATACCAGAGATCAGTAATACAAGTATCTATGATTCAATGTGTGGGAAAGAAAATGAATCTATAGATATTGAAAAATGAAGAGTCAAAAAATGATGAAGAAAAATTGATATCTAGGTGATTTTTGTGCCCTTTGTAAATAATGTTATATCCAAGTTGATGTGTAAGTCATGGAAATAAATATGTTTTAAATTAACTAAGGGATATATGTGTGTGTGTGTGTGTGTGTGTGTATAAAGTCAACTTGTAAGTATTGTCAACAACTGTATGATAGAATAATAAACTTACATTACATTGATTAATCTGACTTACTAGCTATTTTGACCAAAAATGCTTATTAACAGCCCTGTTATTTCGCTTAATTATCAGATTATATGTATGCTTTGGAAAGTTCACATATAATAAAGCAATAAAGTCAAGTTTAGTGCTCTTGCCATGAATATCAGAGCAAGAATTAATCCATGGTGATAGAATCTCATTCAGTATATCTTATTTTAAATGTAGTGTTTTGCAAACAAGTGTTGGGCTGAAGTGAGGGGGAGTTTCAGTTCTGTCATTAACAATAATATGGTAACATTTTTGCTGGGTGATATCTGACACTCTACCTAGTTCTCTGAACTTTAGCATTCTCAATTGTAATCAAGGGAAATGACTGTCATCAACACTTACTTCTTAGATTATTATGAGAATAGATTAATAATTTGTAATATAATTTACGACTATGTAAGATATAAAGAGGGCATCACTAACCTTAATGTACCCTCTGCCCTGCCGCCTCATCTGTAGATGCTGAGAAGCAGTTAGCCCTTTAAAGGATCAGTGCAAGTGGGTCCTGAATCTTCCATTGTACACTCGATGAAGCCTAGCTATTATTGTGGGGCAAGGTGGACAATAACGCTGTATTCAAGTACAGAAGTTCCAATATTCAAAGCTTCTTCTCAGACCATTTTTTCCTTTTGATGTTATAATAGTAAAGGGATGGGGGAAAAGGGAAAAAATATCCCAGAATTGTCAGTAATAGTTTTCAAAGGAAACGACAGCACAAAAGAGCAAAGGGTCTTGGGCCTCCGTTCTAGCACATACAAGCACAAATAATAAAAGATTAAATTTATCTCCACAGAGAAAGATGAAAAATTAAAATGAGGCAAAATTTAGAGAATAGAAATGGAAAAGCCAGAAGCATCCTTAAGGCAGTTAAATTGTAAAGTACCTGTTACTTAACTCCTGTTAAGAGACAAGACTCAGTACAATATTGATTCTCTATAAAGAAACCTCTATATTTTTAAGGGAGGGGTGAACATATATTTTCACACTTTGATCTTAAAACCATAATTTATGACATATATTTAATGGAAGTATATCTTATAAAATTGAAAATAAGAAGTACAAATAGTTTATAAAGAGATCTATCCTATAATGCTATAATACATAAGCCAACAGGGTTTTATACTTTGAAAATCAAATACCAAGACCATTTTAAGCTTTCAATAAAAGGCATGAACATTTAATAGCATACTTTATTTATGATGAAAATTAAAGTATTAAAAACAGCATTACTAAGTACATATACCTTAAATAACTGCTTGAATTTACCTCCATCAAATTACATTCACTTAAAAGAAATTAGTTATTATATTCCACGTGTTTTTCAATAGATGTTTCAATTGGGAAACATGTTTCCAATGCCTTTATACCATGATAATACCTTCCATTTTTTAAGGAAGTCTTTGAATGAGACTTCAGCTGCTTCAAAATAAGACCCGATCCTGCCATTTTGAATTTCTGCTTTTTCTTATCCATATATATTTAGTATGACTGTGTTACTATCACTAGTGCTAACTTTCAGAATTTTCATGCAGTAATAAAAAAATCACATTATTTCCTATACTTGTAAATGTTATATCAGCATATGTTGTATCCGGTTATCCGGGTCATGAAGATCTTTTATGTATAGTTCTTCTGTGTATTCTTGCCACCTCTTCATATCTTCTGCTTCTTTCAGATCCATACCATTTCTGTCCTTTATTGAGCCCATCTTTGCATGAAATGTTCCCTTGGTATCTCTAATTTTCCTGAAGAGATCTCTAGTCTTTCGCACTCTATTATTTTCCTTTATTTCTTTGCACTGATCTCTGAGGAAGGCTTTCTTATCTCTCCTCGCTAGTCTTTGGAACTCTGCATTCAGATGGGTATATTTTTCCTTTTTCCTTTGCCTAATGGTTTTTTAGGCTGATTCTTAAAGATAAAATAAGTCTTACAGTTAAAATTAGGGGATTTTCACTACCATTTCTCTAATTTTTCTACATTGTTATCATGGATGATATATAAAACACAATTTTTTCTTCATTGTTCCTCAGTTGTCTACAGAATGCAACTGGTGTAGAATTCATTATGATCCAATATTAATTAAAAACATTACCTTCTCAGTGAGTATCATTTGTTGAAAAGACTATCCTTTAACTTTAAATTACCATTTTAACTTTGTTGAAATCAATTATTCATATATGCTGGGTCTTTTCTTGAACTCACCATTCTGTTCTATTGATAGATGTGTGTTCTTCAGTAGTACTACACTGTCTTGATTACTGTTGCTTTATAATGTCTTGAAATTGAATAGAGTGAGTTCAACTCTTTTTATTCTTTTACACATAAATTTTAGGATAATCTTTGTAAATATCTATAAAAAGTTCTGCTGGAATTTTGATTTGGATTACATTGATATATAGGAGGAATAGTGCTATAATACTCTCAAGTCTTCCAATTATTAACTTAGTACATCTCTTCTATTTATTTGATCTTCTTTGGTTTTTTTCACCCATGTTTTAGAGCTTCTATCAGACAGATTCAGGCCAGAGAGTGCTAGATTCATAGCTCAGTACTTTATTTTGTCTCTTGTAAATTTTGATTTCCAAATATTCAGTGCTATTAATTAGAAAGAACACTTTTGTACTGTTAATCTTGTACCCTGCCATCTTGCTAAACTCACCTATCCGTTATGAGTGTTTGGTATAGATTCCCTAAGATTTCAAGATAATTATAAATTGTTACTAGAGACAGCTTTAGTTCAGCTTTTCTAACCTCTATTTTGTTAATTTTTCTTTATTTCCTTGCTGCACTGTCTAGAACTTCTTGTATAATACAGAATAGGAGGGGAGGGGCTAATTCACTGATTTTTCTTTTTATTTTTTGTCTCTTCTCATTAGAAAATTTCTACTGCTTCATGTTCAGTTTCACTGATTAATTTTTCTTTCATCTTTATTCTGCTATTGAGGTCAACATTTAAAAATATTCAGTTATATTTACTTTCTAAAATTCTCATTTAGATCTTTTCTATGATTTTCCTATTTTCTGGTATGAGCTTCTACTCTCCATTCAGACGTGTTTATTTCATGGATTATGTGTTAAGAGTTCTTATAATATCTTTGAGTGATAATCTCACTGTCATGGCAATCTTGAGTTAACTTTATTTTTTTGTGTTTTTACTTAGTGATTAGTCCGTTTTTCCTTTGTTTCCTCGTCCTTCAGCTTTGGCATGTTATTTTGGATTGTACTCTGGACATTTGGAATATTATGTTGGTGGATCATGGGCCCTAATCAAATCCGTGTTGTTGTTATTTAGCAGACAGTTAAAATAATTAATTTCAGAAGGCAATGTCTATTTCATCTCCTGTGGGCAGAAGCTCTAATGTCAGTATATGTATACATTCTGCTATGTGTTTATGTCTGCCTTGCATGAGCCATGAGCTACTCAGTAATTTACCTCTGACTATAATATTTGGTTGGTGGTTTATATCACAGTTCAATTCTCAAATCTTTAGCCCTGTCTAACTAGCTGAGTATTTACCTTGGGGGTGGGGTCAGGCCCAGGATCATACACAGGATTAGGGAACCTGCTTTTCCAGTTCTCACTTCTTCAGTATTCCATCCACAATTTTCAGTTCCCAAGTTCTCATATCCAAGCTCCTCTGGATAGAAAAATAGTTTCTCTCAGAAGTTTAGCCACTGTGCTCTCACACAATTCCACACGACTGGGCTCGTCCTTGAGGAGTTAGATAATAAGAGTAAAATAGTGGTGATTCAGAACACAGGGGTTCTTTAGGCTTAAGATAAGTGTCTCCTATCTTCAGGGTCTGTAGGAGCCTATGCCATCGTCGGCGCAATAGCAGTGTATCTCCAGGGCTAGGGCAGATGTGAGAGGAGAAAAATAGGGAAAAAAAAGAAAAAAAGATTTTTCTCTCACCCTTGGGATCTCAAAATCCCCTTTTCCTCATCTTCTGGATCGATATAGGGGTCCCCTAAAGATTCAGTTCTCTGCCTGCCATGCGGTTCTGAAATTCAGGCCACACGCAGATCAAAGGTGTCCTGATACTCAGTCCAGAGCTTTCTCTGCTGTATCTCTTTTTATTATTTTCTTGGGCAGTGTTAACTCCCATAGAAAGCCAAAAAAGAACACTCTAAGGGTTATGTATCATATTAATTAACATATTTGTTTAGAATTTGAATATGGAACATGGTCAGGTTCAGTTTTCATTTGAAGCGTCTGACTGAGGACTTGCCAGTGCTGTTGCCTTGAATATAAAATTAAATGCTTATCCTCCAATTCTGTAGCTATGAACTCCTAGGCCATGAAAAGCTGTGACTAAAGGATTTAACTAGTTATTTCCAATGGAGTGAATAGATAGCTCATCAGAATAAATATACTTGGGTTTTAATATAAGACTGTATTTTTTATTATCGTGTGTAGTTTTCAAAATTCTAACTTAGCTTCCTCTTTCGCTTATTATGCAGCTGGCTATATATTTACCCCCTTAAAAATCCTTGGCCATATCCCTGAAGGGGATAGAGTCAGTGGACTGAATAGGATTAGCATCAAAAGTCACCACTGCTTTCCCAAGCAGAGTTTAAAAATAGGATCATTGAATAATAAGGGATTTAAGTCTCAACTAGGCAGGGTGCGGAAGGAAATTATTTGGATTTAGACCAATAGAGATTAGAGTGTGATTAGAAACTACCTTGTCCTTTATATCAGATTAAGGGACTTGAAAGGGAAGACTTGCAGGAAAAAAAGTCAGGTCACAAAATTTTGCACCTGCTTCCCTAAATCAATCAAAGAAAAATCTCTCTTTCCTGGTACATTTCTGAGTCTGAGAGCACCGACTGAAGCAAACACAAAGACATGAAGGGTTAGAAGTGTTACAGTGTAAGGTTTAATGAAAATTACCTTTGGGAAATAGCCAATATAGGAATCAAGGAACCAAGACAGGTAACCAATAATAATAACTTTTGTATAGATCTTTTATCTTAAAGAATCCCAAAACAATTTCCACAGAAGAAAATGCATCATATTCAACAGAAATCCCTTCATCCCTAGAGTGAGGCATTTCTATTTAATACAGAATTCTTAGCAGGAACAAAACATGAGAAAAAGATTTTCTTCAATATAAGGTTAGTCTACATTGTTTACTCAATGCTTGGATGAAAGAGAGTCCTTCTTTGATTTGGCAAGATATTTTGGGGGAGAAAAAAATGCCCATATAAAATCACTTTTAAAATGTTTCCTAACCAAACTGAGGTAGATTTATATTTTCAATATTGGATAGCACATACCATTTAAGTAATAGAAAGTATGAAGAAAAAAAATCATTTTTAAATTGTAAAACATTTTCCTACATAAGTAAAACCTTTAAGGTTGGAACCTTGCTTTTATACATCTGTAGTGTTTCCTTTATGAAGATGGTAAGAGTTGAAAAACAGTCTGTTTAAAAACTATTTGAACAAGGGCACAAAAAATTCTTATATTTTTTTTCAAAATATACATCAAGTTAAACTCACACAAGAACAGCTTTTAATAATATATATGTATACCTATGCAGATATATGTATATATACATGTGATTATATATATAGTTTATAATAAATATACATATATTGCTCAGAGATACTATAGCAATATAGTCGGTTACAGAGATTATAAGATTCTTCAACAGCTCTTTTTTTTTTTTTAAGCAAGTTTGAGGTATAATTTATATACAAAAAGCTGTGTTTTTAATGTATACAATTTGAGTTAGGGGAGAAGTATACATCCGTGAAATCATCCCCACAATGTATGCCATAAACATATTTTATGCCATAAAATATGCGTCCAAAAGTTTCCTACCATCCTTTTTGATTATTTTTTCCCTCAGTGACTATTTTGAATCATGACATTGTTTAACATTGAGATCAATATTCTTTACAAGTGTCAACATACTGTTAATATTCTATTACTTTTCAGTAGATAGTTATGGATCAGTACTCTATATTGTTCCTCTTTCAGAGTACTATTTTACTGAGGAGAAAATTTCACTTTTTCATGATCTGGTAAGTGTCCTGAAATTACAGGGAATTTTTAACAATATCAAACCAAACGCTGAAAATCAAATCCTACTTTGAAAATATTTGTTCATCACTAATCTATTTCATTGGATAGCAGCTTACTAGAATAGAAAGGAAAATGGATAATGTTAGAACAGTGCATAAGACATAGCAAGAGTCAAAGTGCTGCTAATGAACAGGGTAGAAGATGAACATTCCAGACAGAAGGAATTGTGTAAGAAAAGGCAGAGAAAAAAACTGGTGATGTGAAGGCAGTAACAATCAGATGGTATTGAATTCTCATGGGTGAGAGTGAAGTAAATTCACAAATATGTTTAAATAATTCTCTTATCAAGGACACCTAACTATAATGAATGAATTTCTGTTTTTTTTTTTCCTCTGGGGACTTCCCTGGTTGCTCAGTGGTAAAAGAATCTGCCTATCAATGCAGGAGACATGAGTTGGGTCGCTGGGATGGGAAGATCCCCTGGAAGAAGGCATGGCAGCCCATTCCAGTATTCTTGCTTGGGAAATGACATGGACAGAGGAGCCTGGCAGGCTATAGTCCATGGGGTTTCAAGAGTTTGACATGAGCAACTAAACAACAACAACGTGTTATTATTACTATTCATCTTTAGGTTTATTTCTTTCCATTTTAAAATTAGGGTTAATAATACTTAGCTCATTGAATATCTCTTCAAACAGATGAGTTTGTACATTACAATTCTCATAGTTTTTTGAACTGTTAGCTAGTAAATAGTAAATAATGATAGATTTAATAAACGCTGCTATCATTGTTTTCAGTCTGTAGGAGGAGGCAGCATTTTGCATGGATCACTTTCTGTGAGACTTTTACAGATGCATTAGATCTAAGCATGATGATAAGGAATGGGGATACTGCGTGATGTGGAGGGTATATGTCTATAAAGCCTGGGAATGGGTGTTTTTGTTTGGCACACAGGGAGTTGCCAACGCTGACAAAGAATTGTGCAGAACAAAATGAATTAGCTGTAAAACCTGATGATACAAAAATGCAAAGCTGTGGGAAGTCTTAAAAGTCAGTTAAACAGCTTAGATTTTTTCCCATATGTTATTTAAATTTTGTTTTGGGGGAACTACCTTTTCCCTTTGTAAAAGTTCACATTTTTATTTAGGAAATACCATTTCAAATCTTTTCAGTATTAAATTGATTGGGGCAGGGGTGAATGCCACTGTGACTTAAAAGATTTAAGAAGGTGGTAACAAAAAAGACATTCAAAAACAAAAGAAAACCTAGATCTGGATCTGTAAAGACCCTTATGTAGTATGCAAAGTATTTAATTTGTGTTTGTTTAACAATAATTTTTGCCTACTTGGAACATTTTGCTTTTCCTTCTAAATTCTGGGGCTGGCTGGTTATTTTGATTAATGTTGAGAGGCTGTAAAAATGACTTCTCTGGAAATCTTGACTAGCTAGAAACCCATCTGTTTTACATGGCTTAGTTGCAGTCCTGCCTGGAGGCAAAGGATAGATAACCTGAAATAGAATAAGAGACCCAAAGGAGAGGATTAAGTCACTAGATTAGTGGTGACCATATGCTCCCTAGAAGGTTCATGAAATTGCTCATTTCCATGGGAAAAGATATGTTTTTCTCAGTGGCCTTGAATTTTAGTAAGAGAACAAGGCCACCAGTTCCCTACAAAATGTCCATTAAAACCACTGGAGCAAGTAATCTTTCAAGGAGAATATTTTTGTTACAGATATAAAAATGCTCAATTATTAGAAAAACTCTTCTCTCTCACCTTCACCTTCCTCTTTCCCCTTTTCCTCCCACCCCTTCATTTCTTCTTCTCAGTCCTTCTTTCCTTCCTTCCAAAAGTCTGAAAATGCTTCAATATTGTTCTTTCAGGTGCTATGTTTTATTGGATTGCTAGCAGTAAGAGAATATCCTAAAAGGAAAAACACTAGTTTGAATTCAAGACGTACTCTCCTACTTAACGTTGATTCTTTTCTGTTAGTAAGGAAAGGTTTAAACATGAAACAAAACTGATTAAGTTACTTTCCTGAAAGTAATCCCATGCTACTACAAAGTACTGCTCTATACTATATATCCATAGCTAGAAAATGGTTTCTAAGCATATTTAAAGTCTTCCTCTCTGTTTTTAATGTTTACTTTAACCTGAAAATAGAACTTTCTCTGTTTTTGCTCTTGCTGCTCTTGTATTTTTTTATGAGACCATTAACTCAAAAGACATCAATTTTTTAAACTGGAGAAAGTCTAAGCCAAAGGGGTTTTTATTTCACGTATTTTTTCCCCTCTCTATTAAGTAGCACTAATTACTGATTCTGGTAAAGCATAACGAGTTAGTATTCTTGATAAGAGAAAAAATAGAAATTCATTCATTATAGTTAGGTTTTTCTTGATAAGAGAATTATTTAAATATATTTGTGAATTTAGTTCACTGTCACTCATGAAAATTCAATACTATCTAATTGTTATTGCCTTCACATCACCTGTTTCTTTTCTCTGCCTTTCCTTACACTATTCCTTCTGACTGGAATGTTAACCTTCTGTCCTATTCATCCTGCATTGCCCTATTCCAAATTTGCCCCCTCTTATGTGCTGTCTGGTGCTTTTCTTGTGACCTCTCCCCATGATCTCTCTTTGAATATCACTGAGTTTCTTATTGGCTTGGAGCATAATTGCGTATGATAATTTATATCTTTTCTACAGACTGTAAACTCCTTGAGAGCAGGGACAGTTTCATATTTATAGAACAGGATGTTCAGTGTCATGGAGACAGACTTTTAATGCATATTTGTTTCACAGGTGGATTAAATGCTTTATTCCATATCTGAAACATGCAGGTTTTATCTCTTGTTAGAAAGTCTTCATTCATTGTAAATAGAGTCTTGAAGAATATGTGCTCTTCATTATATTTGAAATGAGGTACATTTTATGATTCATGATGGGTTAAATGTAGATTTCCATTTCCCAGCCCTTCCTGTTAAAAAGACCTTAGTGTGACTAATGAAATCCATAGCCTAAATATGTAAGGTTATGACACATGAAAAATTCTAATTGAATATATTCACTTATATAATAAAAAAAATGGAAAAAAAAAAGATAATTATGATGTCAAACAGTTAGCACTTTTATAGTACTTAACTTTGTGTCTGACACTGGTCTGTGTTCTTTCATATCCAATCCGCCATTTACCCTCACAAAAGCTGTATGAAGAAACTCTCACGAAGAGCTCATGTCACTTCCCTAAGCCCTACGACTTGCAAGTATCAGAGCCAAGGTTTAGATCCAGTTAATGTGGCTCTAAAATTCACGATCTTAACCACCATGCTGCATTATGTTACTTTCTCATGGGTAGCAAAAGTACATAATCAGAGTTCTACAAAAATGTATCTAGTACATTTGAAAAGAAATTACTGAGCATTGTTGTGCACCGTCACTGTAAAAAGTAATCCAGATAAAATCAACTTATGTCTAGTCTTGAGGAAAACAAGTTTGCTTTTATTAAACGTTGGTAATAAGAAACTACATGTTCAAGGTTAAGGTGAAGATATCTGAATATATTTTACTGGAGCAGCCTACTACGAAAACTTTTCTATTTCATTCTGAAGCTTATGCTTTCTCTTATCCCATGACTATCTTTTAAAATAATGCATGATATTAATACAGTATCTGTCATTGAAATATTTATTTATTATTGTTAAATAGGCATTCCTGTGTCTTTGTAGGATACTAAGTATGTATTAATTTTATTATAATTTTCTGAGATTTTCATATAAAATTATCAGTACACTTTCAGACCTTAAACTACACTTTGGGGACAGCCTGTACCTCCCTGCCTCTCTTTTCCAGAGCAAAGGTCATGCAGCCTCTAGAACCTCCTTTATTTCCCCTTTCTCAGCTCTATTTGGGAAGTTTGTCAAACTCAGCCTTTTAAGTTTAGAGACAAGGAGACTTGAGATCAAAGAGACTATGTGACTTACCTAAGGTCAATCAGCTGTAGTGACACGTATTAAGTGAGGTCATTCAAAGTAACTTTTTAATGGTGTTCTACAAAATAGTGAATCAGGGCTGACTCTCCTTTGAATATCTTATACCTCTCCTAGTTTGTCAGAGTTTCTCTGGTTTACAGTTATTTTCTTTGTTACAGGAACATAAATACAATGTTATAATTTATTATGGATATCATATAAACATACCTTGTCTGTGTGTGTTAATCGCCCAGTTGTGTCCGACTCCTTGCGACCCCATGGACTGCAGCATGCCACGCTCCTCTGTCCATGGAATTCTCCAAGCAAGAACACTGGAGTGGATTGTCATTTCCTATGCCAATACCTTCTAAACTTATGAATTTATTTTACCCAAAATTTGATTTTTATTTAATTTTATAGTTCAATGACATAGGTAAATATACGTGAATTCATGCAGCTAATTCCTGTGAAGATAAAATATGTAAATATGTATATTTATATGAAACATACATCAGCAAAACACATATAGCAGAAAAGACTGAGGTTATTTACATTTTGGACTTGTATTCAAGCTTGGGTGAAGCTGATACTCTGTAAGTTCAAGTTGAAGTTACCGGAAACCCACAGTGAAAAACTAAAGACTATGCTCTTCATTTAGCATGAATTAATGATAGACATCTAAACATTCTCAGAAAATACAACTTAAAGTTTTCTCTTTGTTTGCATAGTGCATAAAAACAAGGGTGTTATCCTGAAGGAATTTCATCATACATATCTTGAGAAAAAAATACTTCAAACTAAAGCAAGCCAAATCCTATGGTGAAGAATGGAAAGCATTGTTATGTGATTTACAATTAGCAATACTATGTTGGGAAAAGAGATGGAATAATGAAATATTACTCCCATCAAAACCACACATTTCTGCTATTTGGACAAGAAAATAATTTTATTACGTGAACCATTAGAAGGAATAACTGAAGTCAAGTCAGAAATGCAATGTTTTTAAGCTTAAAATTATAAAAGTGAAAGTCACTCAGCTGTGTCTGACTCTGCAGCCCCATGGATGGTAGCCTTCCAAACTCCTATGTCCATGGAATTCTCCAGGCCACGTTACTGGAGAGGGTAGCCCTTCCCTTCTCCAGGGGATCTTCCCAACTCAGGGATGGAACCTTGGTCTCCCATATAGATGGCAGATTCTTTACTGTCTCAGCCACCAGGGAAGCTCCTGAAACTGTCCAATAATAAACATTTTTGTACAAGTATTTTCTGTATTGGGAGGAAATAGAACTTATTTAGAAAAAGAGTCTATTCATTGCATAGATTCTGGGATTATATATCAAGCTGAAAATAACACATACTCTCTGTATGTCTCTCATCATGTGGTGCTTTAGTTGCAAAGTCGTGTCCAACTCTTGTGACCACCACGGACTGTAGCCAGCCAGGATCCTCTGTCCGTGAGATATTCCAGGAAAGAATACTAGAGTGGGTCACCATTTCCTTCTCCAGGGGATCTTCCTAACCCAGGGATTGAGCTCTGGTCTTCTGCACTGCAGGCATATTCTTTATTGACTGAGTTACGAGGGAATTCCCCATTATGCACATGTATCAAAATGTCTCCCACACTGTTAGTCATGTCACCATGCTGTTTTGTGTGGCTTAAACCTACTATTAGTAAGACTATTTTCTTTCTAAAAATCACTCTTCCTTTATTATTTTCTTTTTTTCCTGACTGAGGTGATCTTATCAACTGGCTCATGATATCTATCATATGACTACTGTTGAGTTGACCTCAAAATCTTTCGGTTTAGTTGCTTAAACACTCTCACAAATCTCCTTACACAAATATGTGCATATATTTAATTAAAAATATTTCCTCCTAATTGTCTTTAAACTTTAAAGCAGAGTGCTTCATTCTGCTTGAAATCATGACAAAATTTAAATTTGTGTTAAATCACCACAAGTACTCCTTTAACATTTGAATTCTGTGAATTGTTACCAGACTTGGTTTTCCCATAACTTTTCCACATGGATTATATGGGTATGAGTTTACATATGCAGAAAATACAGTACAAAGAAAAAAATATAAAAGTGACTAAGTGTATTTTTTAGTAAATTGCAAAAGGAGGTATTAATGGTTATAGCATCCTGTTGTCCTACTAAAGAAGTCACTGATTCATTTCTATTTTTTTATATTAATATATTGGTGGTAAGTTTACTCTAGAGTTACCACAACAGACACCTCAAGGCTCCTGATCGCCTACAAGGTGCATGTAATCGCGTTACATGATTACTGAAAGATCTGTTAAGGTCTTTGCCACCAGGTAGTTTACCCTCCATAAAAGAGCTAAACATTCCTATTATTATAGGCATTCATTCATTCTGAATATTATGTTGACCAAAGAATATTATTAAAGAAGTTATTATGAAAAGTAATTTTGTCTTACCTCTCTATTCTTGTCACTTTTCCTCTTCACATTTCCTCTTGTCTCCCATTCTTTCTCAACTAAATCCTCTTCTGATCTTTGTAGACCTTTCCCCTAAACAGATAATCATGGTGCAGAATGCGGCTTTATTATTATTCCTCTTCTCATATTCGTCATTTTCCCACATTAATCCATAGCTAAGTTTCCCTCTTCTCTTTTCCTTGCCAGTTATATACTTCCTGATGACTATTTTCAACTAAAAGCTACAGCAATCTTTCCCTCCTCACCTCCATCCTCTTTTGCCCTCCCCCCCACCCCATTTATCTGTGTATTTCTTGATGCTTATTTTCCAGTATCCATATATATAGGGTAAAAGATGCTATGCTCAGCAGTCTCCCTAAGTGTTGAAAATTTGAATTTGCAGAAGTACAACAGTAAGAGGGTATAAACTTCAATCAAGTAAATCCAAAGTATGAGATATTGCATTGAAGGTCCACATAGATCTGATAATATTAAGCTCAGAATTATCCTGAAGCTATTATTATAGTCTATAACTTTTTAGGAATAGAGTTAGAAAAGGAAAACAAATCATGGAAAGAAAATGTATTGACCACCACCTGCTGCTGCTAAGTCGCTTCAGTCGTGTCCGACTCTGTGCGACCCCATAGAGGGCAGCCCATCAGGCTCCACCGTCCCTGGGCTTCTCCAGGCAAGAACACTGGGGTGGGTTGCCATTTCCTTCTCCAATGCATGAAAGTGAAAAGTGAAAGTGAAGTCGCTCAGTGGTGTCCAGCTCTTAGCGACCCCATGGACTGCAGACAACGAGGCTCCTCTGTCCATGGGATTCTCCAGGCAAGAGTACTGAAGTGGGTTGCCATTTTCTTCTCCAACTTAATCCAAGAGAAAATCCTCATGCTGGAAATGCGAGAGAAGGACAGAATCAGTTCCTCACTAAGCACAGTAACTACGTAAATATTTTGCTCCTTATTATTCCATTTCTTTTCAACAAGTACCTTTCTCATTTCTGGTGCAAATTTTCTTTCATCCTTATTGTGGCTCTGTACTTTCACCCTTCTGTTCCTCCCATCATCAGATGTAATTCCATTCACAATTGTGTAATGTCTCTATTGTTATCTAGCATGATAGAATATTTAAATGTAACTATACACACATGTGATACTATACACATGATTCTTTATGCATAGAAGTATATGTGTTATACATATTATAAAATAGTACTATATGCTTTAAAAATATAGATAACTAGATTTACCTGATAAATGAAAAGATGAACATGAAATTCCATTTGATTTCTGGGTTTCACTCCCTGAGGCATTGATGTTTACAACAAAGGAAACAAGTATTCACTGCTTGGAAGACAATCCAAATAAATACATAAAAAATAAAATTCAGTAAAACCTCCTTGGAGGGAGAGGAGACAGAATAGATGTTTTCATAAAATCAGGCCAATAACCACTGCATAAAAAGTTATTTTTAATAATTTTACTTCAAACAAATTTAGGTCCTTCAAAAAAATTTAGTTCCTTTATAAACTGTGGAATCAGAAAACCAAAGACCCACATTTCTGATAATAGAGAAAGTCCTTTATATTATTCATAGTACATTATATTATGACTCAATTATTTGACTTTTAGGGCAATCTTGAGTGACATCTTTAAACAGTGCAAGTCTGTCTCAAATAGTGCAATGCCATTTTTTTTCTGATAAATGAGTATTTTATAATAATTTTGTCTAGATCTTCAAGGTCATTTCTGAAATTAACTTTGCTCATATTAAGAAACAGGTTGGCTGCAAGGGATTATTTCATTACAGTCTGTAGTCCTCACATATAGAAAAATGTAATTACCTCAAACCAGCTTACCAAAAGGTGAATTTGAATAAAAAATGTTAGCAAAAAATATCAAAATGCTGGTTTCAGCTGGAAGTTTCTAGGGTCAACTTCAAATATTAAAATTAACAAAAACATATATATTAGACAATGAAACTTTGTATGCTGATAGGGTAAATGAAAAATCAAATTCATTTCTTATTCCAGTACTTTTCATCTGATGGGAGGACCTGATTTTTACATTTATTTCTCATAATACTAGTTTAAAATGACAACAATCAAAGCTCATAGGTTGTAAAGATGAGATCAAGGAAAAACTTTTTAGGGCTATCATGATGTCACTTAGACATGGAAATCATGAGTTTTGACTTTACTTCTGAACTGTGTTGATTAAATCTGTAGCTGTGGAAAAACATTTGTTAATGACTCTTTCCTTTGATATACACATGTAGTAGAGGTACATTATGAAAATCTTTTATTGTGAGTTAGTTAAAAATTTTGAAGCAATACTGTTAGCTGCACTAAATACACTATCAAAAATAATTATGCCATTTAAAAATATAGATGCTGTTTAAAAACAAATAAACTATCATGTGTTTCAGCATGTGCTTATTTTATCTTGCAATTTGATTTTTATTCTCCCCCAACTGCTCCATGATAGTATAATTAGTTTGTTATCTAAAAGAAAAAATAGTCTCTTTGGATTTGAATTTTGTTAAATATTTGATTTAATGTTTTTGGAAGTCTAACTACCCAGAGGCATCATAAGTGGACTGTGTTGTGTTGAGATCTTCTCTCTTCATTAAGGTTATTTTATACCTTCTGGAAAGTATGTGTTCTACTTGCTCACTACTTAATTACAGTAGATGTCCTATCTTTTTTTGTTTTTGTATCTTATTTTACAAGTTTCATAAGATAACTGAAACATAAATGATTTAGATATCATTATAGTCAACATTTATAGTTATGGCAACTTAAGATGTTTTCATCCCAGAAAAAATGATACAGTTGGTAAAAATTTTTTTTATAAAACTACAAATATGAGAATGTATCATTTTTCATGGAAAAACATTGATTTTGTTACAAACATACTTCTGTGTGCATGTATGCTAAGTCAGTTTACTTGTGTCCAACTCTTTGTGACCCTATGGACTATAGACAGCCAGGTTCCTCTGTCCATGGGATTCTCCAGGTAAGAATACTGGAGTGGGTTGCCATGCCCTCCCCTCCAGGGAATATTCCAACCCAGGGGCAGAATCTGTGGCTCTTATACCTCCTGAATTGGCAGATGGGTTCTTATCACTAGCATCACTAGAGAAACCCTAAACATACTGTTCAGTTCAGTTGCTCAGTCATGTCTGACGCTTTGTGATCCCATGGACTGCAGCACACCAGGCTTCCCTGTCCATCACCAACTCCCAGAGCTTACTCAAACTCATGTCCATTGAGTTGGTGATGCCATCAAACCATCTCCTCCTCTGTCATCCCCTTCACCTCTTGCTTTCAGTCTTTCCCAGCATCAGGGTCTTTTCCAATGAGTCAGTTTTTCCCATCAGGTGGCCAAGGTATTGGAGTTTCAGCTTCAGCAATAGATCTTCCAATGCATATTCAGGACTAATTTCCTTTAGGATGGACTGGTTGGATTTCCTTGCAGTCTAAGGAGTCTTGCAGTCTCAAGAGTCTTCTCCAACATCACAGTTCAAAAGCATCGATTCTTCGGCACTCAGCTTTCTTTATAGTCCAATTCTCACATTCACACATGACTACTGGAAAAACCATAGCTTTGACTAGACAGACATTTGTTGGTAAAGTAATGTCTCTGCTTTTTAATATGCTGTCTAGGTTAGTCATAACTTTTCTTCCAAGGAGCAGTGTCTTTTAATTTCATGGCTGCAGTCACAATCTGCAGTGATTTTGGAGCCCCCAAAAATAAGTCTGTCACTGTTTCCATTGTTTCTCCATCTATTTGTCATGAAGTGATGGGACTGGATGCCATGATCTTAGTTTTCTGAATCTCAAGTTTTAAGCCAACTTTTTCACTCTCCTTTCACTTTCATCAAGAGGCTCTTTAGTTCTTTGCTTTTGCCATTAGAGTGATGTCATCTGCATATCTGAGGTTATTGATATTTCTCCCAGCAATCTTGATTTCAGCTTGTGTTTTATCCAGCCCAGCATTTCACATGATGTACTCTGCATATATTTTGAATAAGCAGGGTGACAATATATAGCCTTGACATAATCCTTTCCTGATTTGAAACCAGTCTGTTGTCCATGTCCAGTTCTAACTGTTGCTTCTTGACCTGCATACAGGTTTCTCAGGAGGCATGTCAGGTGATCTGGTATTCTCTTCTCTTTAAGAATTTAGCAGTCAAAGGCTTTGGCATAGTCAATAAAGTAGAAGTAGATGTTTTTCTGGAACTCTTTTGCTTTTTCAATGATCTAACAGATGATGGCAATTTGATCTCTGGTTCCACTGCCTTTTCTAAATCCAGCTTGAACATCTGGAATTTCACAGTTCACGAACTGTTGAAGCCTGGCTTGGAGAATTTTGAACATTACTTTGCTAGTGTGTGAGATGAGTGCAAATGTGCAGTGGTTTGAATATTCTTTGGCACTGCCTTTTTTGGGATTGGAATGAAAACTGACCTTTTCCAGTCCTGTGGCCACTGCTGCGTTTTCCAAATTTGCTGGCATTTGAGTGCAGCACTTTCACAGCATCATCTTTCAGGATTTGAAATAGCTCAACTGGAATTCCATCACCTCCACTAGCTCTGTTCGTAGTGATGCTTCTTAAGACCCACTTGATATCGCATTCCAGGATGTCTGGCTCTAGGTGTGTGATCACACTATTGTGGTTATCTGGGTCATGAGAATCTTTTTTGTATTGTTCTTCTGTGTATTCTTACCACCTCTTAATATCTTCTGCTTCTCTTAGGTCCATACCATTTTTGTCCTTTATTGTGCCCATCTTTGCATGTTTTTGTTTTCTTTTTATGTCTAATTTTCTTGAAGAGTTCTCTAGTCTTTTGCATTCTATTCTTTTCCTCTGGTTTTTTTTTTGCATTGATCACTGAGGAAGGCTTTCTTATCTCTCCTTGCTATTCTTTGGAATTCTGCATTCAAATGGATATATCTTTCCTCTTCTTCTTTGCCTTTCACATCTTTTCTTTCCTCAGACAACCATTTTGCTTTTCTGCATTTCTTTTTCTTGGGGATGGTCTTGATCACTGCCTCCTGTACAATGTCCTGGAATGTGAAAGTAGGAAGTCAAGAGAACACACTGGTCATAGCGAACACCCTCTTCCAACAACACAAGAGAAGACTCCACACATAGACAACACCAGATGGTCAATACCAAAATCAGATTGATTATATTCTTTGCAGCCAAACATGGAGAAGCTATATACAGTCAGCCAAAACAAGACCGGGAGCTGACTGTGGCTCAGATCATTAACTCCTTACTGCCAAAATCAGACTTAAATTGAAGGAAGTAGGGAAAACCACTAGATCATTCAGGTATAACCTAAATCAAACATATTATTAGTGGTTAGAAAATTTTAAAACCAAGTTTTAGAGTAGCATATCTCTGATATTTTCTGGTATTTTCAATTTTTATCCAAAGGAATGGTCATTTTCAAGCAGGCATCAGAGTTGGAGCACAACATTTGTGCTGGAATTTAAGAGACATTTGCAGTTCCAAAATATTTTTTCCCTTCTTGAGTATTAATTTAGATAAGAATTTGCAATACAACCAAATTATATTCTGCTCAAAATGTGTTCATCTTTGTTATAATTAGAAGAAGAGATAAATATTAAGACTGCCACCTTGGTTAATGTCTTTTAATAGTTATCTGTAAATAGCTTCCTTCATAAAAAAAAGGAACCTGAAGTGAAAATCATATAGAATTGCCTACTGTATTTTGTGACTTCTTTGCTACCAAATTAAAGTTCCTTTTCCAAGAACTTTGAAGTAGAAAGTTACTACTTGGTAAAAAGTTACTGCAACAGAGTTGTATTTGTTTATAATAATGAACACGAAGAACGCCCAAAATTTGCCATGTCAAAAAGCAGCAAACACATATTTTGACATACATCATGCTACCTCTATGTTCAGAGTGTTCCAAATTCTCCTATCCCACAGTAAAAGCCAAAGTCTTTATAAAGGCCTTCAAAGCACTTGAGAGTTCACCCATCTTCTAGCAACATGTTCTTCTTTGTCCCCTCTCCCCAGCCCCATTTATTTCCTCTTTGCTCTTTGAATTCTAGTTATATAGTCCAGTTACCATGGCTACAAAACATAGTTGTTTTACTCCATTGCATTTTGTACTATTTATTGTCTTATTGAGGGTCATGACTTTGGAGAAAGTACTGCAGGGATGGTGTGCTACTCCTCCCAAACATATGGGGTCTCAGCTGGAAGGTATGAAAATTGGAGGCTGGCGTCACCTGAAAGCTTGTTTGCTTACATAGCTGGCAATGTGATAAGTTCTGTCCCTTATGGGTCTTGTTTGTCTCCACATGACCTTCTCTAATAATCCTTGCAAGTGGGATAGTTTGGAATTCCTCACATCAGGAGTGTCCTGAGAGAAAGATACCCATGAAGAAAGCATGTGTTCTCTTGTGACTTATCTTTGGAAGACATACAGAATCACTCCCCCACCCCCAGTCTATGTTAAAGCAATTACAACATCTGTATCAAGTAAAATGATAGCATTTGAAACTTCTTTTCAAGGTCACAAATGACCTTGATAACATTTGTCTTACTTGAAAAGTCAGAAATATTTGGCATAGTTCTTCTTCTAGTAATGTTATTATCTCTTTTGTCATGACAATACATATTTAAGGTGTTTCTTTTATTACACTGTCTACTGCCTCTTAGTTTCTTTTGCTCCTTAATCATCTCTGTCCTCTAAAATATTGGTAGTCACTGGGACTCAGATCTTAACCTGACTTTTCTTTTGAGAAAATTTAATTTATGTCTTCACATATATAATCTCTATGCCAGTGACTTTCAGTATATATATCTGACTCACCTCTTTACTGAACTCAAGATACATATCACCTAATACCTGCTTTGTTTTCACTTGGATATATAATTAGCACCTTGGAATTAAAGTGGCAAAAACTAATTCATTCTTTCTTAAAACTTTTTTGCATATCTGTAAATAATATCACCATCTACAGTGTCACTCACATCCTTACAGCAAATTTATTGATTCTATCTCCATAACGCCTTCTGGATCTATCCTTTTTCTACCTCTTCCAGTAAAGTCTTAGTCTAAAATCTCTACCCTAAATTATCAAAGTAGTTTACTAGCATGTCTCCCCACATTGCAGCCCACAAAATATTTGGGCACCACTTCTACCATGCAGAATTGTTGCTTTGGCCGCCCAGTCAGCTACTACATTTTAAATGTCTTGCATCAGCAGAATGGAAGGAATGTGAAAAGTTATTTCAGTGGGTTATGTGTTAAACTACGTATATTTTGGAGCATTATTTTCTATTAGCATTTTCTGTCATTTAAATTAGTATATGATGCTATCTAGACCCTAAAGCAACTCCTAAGAAAATAACTCAAAAAACATAGTTAAAATGAAAGAAATTAAAATGCTATACTAGAAAATAGCCACTTAATCAAAGTTAGTAAAGGAAGAATAGAGGAACAAATTAGTAATGAAACATATAGAACAAGCATGAGGGTAGACATACATCTAACCATATCTATAATAACATTAAATGTAAATAGATAAAACTATCCAATCAAAAGACAGAGGCTCTCAGACTGTTTTAAAAAAAGAAAACACAAGTTTTCTATTCTATTCCAATAATTCTATTCCATCTACAGGAGATATGTTCTAGAGCCTGAGAGTGTTAATAGCCTCCATAGGGAGGCCAGAGGCCAGAGGTTCCCAGGTGGCAGGAGGAAAAAACTGCAAGTGGCAGACTTTTTTTTTCTCTTCTAATCCTGTGTTGTCACCTGGTTCTACTGGAACTCAACTTTATCTCAAACCTTGAGCTAAACAATGCATTTTTCTTATGGAAAGGTTTTCTCAAGCAAATACATGAATTATGTATTTGCTTGAAAATCTGCCTTGATTCATGTCAATTGTTTTACGGCCCTGGATGACTCACCATCTGCCAATTCTATCTCAAAATGCATGTTGTGGGTGAGGGGCCTGGTGCAACTCTCTCAGTTTTGAGGTGTTTCCTTTCTCTAATTAGCAGCTTGCTAATAGGTATATAACTCCTTGCTAAAAACTAGCAAGGGGGCACTCTTTCTGTCCCCTTCTGATGTCTATGCCAGAAGCTTTCTCTCTTTTATACTTTAATAAAACGTTATTACACAAAAAGCTCTGAGTGATCAAGCCTTGTTACTGGCCCCAGGTTGAATTCCTCTCCTCAGGAGTCCAAGAATCCTGGCATCGTTCCCTGCTCCTAGCACCAACATTTCAAGCCAAAGATAAAAATAGATTGATCATATAATATAATTTCATTCTTTAATCCCTTCTTTCAATTAATTTTTCTTTCAGGCTCAAATGCTTCAGGTTAACTAATGGCTTTCCATTCCACTTAGGAACAACACAGTAAATGCAGATTTCCTCTCCTGTCTTCAAAGATCTACACCATTATTTCACCAGGTGAGTCTTCAGACCAGAAGTATCAGCACCGCCTGGGAACTCATTAGAAAGGAAAATTTGCAGAACTTTCCAAGAATAAACTCACACATTTATGGTCAGTTAACCAACAACAAAGGAAACAAGAATATACAATAGAAGAAAGACAGTCTCTTCAACAAGTGGTGCTGGGAAAACTGAACAGCTACATGTAAAAGAGCGAAATTAGAATACTCTCTGTCACCACACACAAAACTAAACTCAAAGTGGATTAAAGACTTAAACATAAAACTGGATACTCTAAAACTCCAAGAGGAAAATGGAACATTCTTGACATAAGTCACAGCAATGTTTTTAGATCCGTCTTCTAGTGTAATGGATATAAAACAAAATACAAACATATGGGATCTAGTTAAATTAAAATTTTTTGCACAGCAAAGGAAGCCATAAAACAAAACAAAAAACCTATTGGATGGGAGAAAATATCTGCAAATAATGCGACCAACAAGCGGTTAATTCCCAAAATATGCAAACAGCTTATAAAGCTCAATGTAAAAAACAAACAAACAAACAAAAAAAGCCCAATTAAAATAATAGAAGATCTAAATATACATTTCTCTGAAGACATGCCAATGTCCAACAGACATATGAAAAGACGCTCAAAGTTGCTAAGTGTTAAAAAGATGCAAGTCAAAACTACAATGGAGTTTTCCATTTCCAAATGTTTAAATGGTCACCATCAAAAAGTCCACAAATAATAAACTCTGGCCATGCTATGGAGAAAAAGGGACCTTTTATATTGCCAGTGGGAATGTAAATTGGTACAACTGCAATGGAGAGCAGTATGGAATTTCTTTAAGAAACTAAAAGTAGTTACCATATGATCCAGCAATGCCATTCCTACATATATATCTGGAGAAAACTCTAATTAAAAAAGATACGTACATCCCAATGTTCATGTGAAAGAAAAGTGAAAGTGAAGTCGCTCAGTGGTGTCCAACTTTTTGCGACCCCAAGGACTGTAGCCCACCAGGCTCCTCCATCCACGGAATTTTCTAGACAAGAGTACTGGAGTGGGTTGCCATTTCCTTCTCCAGGGAATCTTCCTGACCCGGGGATCGAACTCGGGTCTCCCTCATTGAGGGCAGACGCTTTACCATCTGAGCCACGAGGGAATCCCAATGTTCATAGCAGCACTATTTACAATAGCCAGGCATGGAAACGGTGTCCATCAAAGGATGAATGGATAAGGAAGATGTGGTACATGTATACAATGAAACACTACTCAGCTGTAAAAAGTAATGAAATAATTCCATTTGCAGCAACATGAATGAACTTGGAGATTATCATACTAAATGAAGTAAATCAAATAGAGAAAGACAAATATCATATGATATCACCTATATGTGGAATCTAAAAAACTGATACCAATGATATTATTTACAAAATATAAATGGACTCACAGTCATAGAAAGCAAATGTATGGTTATCAAAAGGGAAAAAGGGGGTGGCATAAATTAGGAGTTTGGGATTAAAATATACACTCTACTATATATATAAAGTAGATAACAAGGACCACAGTATAGCACAGGGAACTATACTCAATATCTTATAATAGTGTGAAATGGAAAAGAATCTAAAAAATTATATATATATGTGTATACATGTATAACTGATTCATTTTCTGTATACTTGAACCTAACATAACATTGTAAATCAACTATATTTCAATTAAACTTTCAAAAATGAAAATTGGGGGCACCACACCAAACCTACTGAATTGGGAGATCTAGAATGAGACCCCAGCAATATGACTGTGTATTTGTGTGTATGTTTTAACAAATTCTCCATATTTGCTTTAAACTCAATAACCAGTGCTTCATAGCATCAAATAACTACCAAACTTTTTGCCATCATTTTATGCTTCTCTATTTTTCACTGCATTAGTGTCTCCTTTATTTCTTCTCTTTTCATTGAACACAAAAAATCCATTCCAGCTTAAGCCTCTTAGAGTATTTGTTCCCTCTGCCTGAAACAATACTCCCTTGGTTTCCCCTCTCCTTTCATATCTCATATCAAATATCATTCTCTGACCTTTCATCATCCTCTAATCTAGCCTTGTTCTATCGCCTGTATTGTCTTTTTTAATCACCTTGTACCATCTGTTTTCCTCAGTTATTTATCACTTTCTGAAATGATTTTGTGTTGGTTGGTTTAGTAACTTTTATGTATTTCTCATCATTTAAAGTATAAGATTCAAGAAATAGGAAATTCCGTATCAGTAGTCCCTAGAACAGTGCTCAGCAAAGAGGGTAAGGGGTATATACTTAGTTGACCATAATTGTATTTCAAAAAATTGAACTATAACTATTTATCCAACATCCTTTCATGATAAAAACCCTCATCAGAGCATGTTTAGGAGGAAGATACCTCAGCATAATAAAGACCATAAATGACACCCCTGCAACTAACATTATACTCCACTGAAAAAAAATTGAAACAAGAATTTTTGAAACAAGAAACAAGAGAATGCCCACACTCACCACTCTTATCCAGTATAGTTTTGGAAATCCTAGCTAGATCAGTTAGGCAGGAACAAGAAACAAAAGGCAAGGAAGAAGTAACATTATTTTCAGATGATATGATTTTGTATACAGAAATTCCAGAGAGAAGACTGAAACAGTACTAGGACTAAACAATTTCAGTAAAGTTGCAGGATATAAAATCAATACACAGAAATCAGTTCAACAGAAACCACATCAAAATCTCAGTGTCATTCTTCACAGAGATAGGAAAAAAAAATTCTAAAATCTGTATAATACCACAGAAGAACTCACATTACAAAGCATCACATGACTCCAAAGCAGGCATGAGAAAGAAGAATGAGAGCATCACATTTCTTGAATTCAAAACATTAAGATGCTATAGAAATAATAGCATTGTTGTACTAGCGAAAGTAGACATCGATCAAATGGAACAGAATAACATCCAGAATTAAACCCTTGCATACCAGGTATACTAATGTTGGACAATGAAGCCAAGAACACCTAATGGGGGGAAAATTGTCTTTTCAACAAAAGGTATTGGAAAAACAGGATAAACACAAGCACAATTAAACTGAATTCCTATCTCACAGCACTCATAAAAATTAACCCAAATAGGTCAAAGCCTTATGCAAGAGAGCAGACACCATTAAACTCCTAGAAGAAAATTCAAGTTCTTTGACATTGGTTTAGGTGATTTTTTTGGATATGATTCAAAGCCACAGACAGCAAAAGCAAAAATCAACTGATAGGACTATATCAAACTTAAAAACTTCTGCACAGTAAAACAGACATTTAACAAAATGAAAAGACAACCTGTAGAATAAGAGAGAATATGTACAAACCATATATTAGATAAAATGTTAATATCCAAAATATAAAAGGAATTCATACAACTCAACAATAACAAAAATCAGATTTAAAAAATAGGCAGAAGAATTAATAGATATTTCTCCAAAGATGACATTCAAATAACCAACAGGTAAGTGAAAAGGTGTTCAATGTCACTAATCACTAATCATCAGGGAAATACAAATGGAAACCACAACAAGATATCACCTCATACCTCATACCTATCAGAATGAATATTATAAAAAAAGACAAGTAACAAGTGTTGGTGAGGATGTGGAGAAAAGGGAACACCTAAATACTGCTGGTGTGAATGTAAATTGGTTCAGCCACTATAGAAAAAATATGGAGTTTCTTAAAAAAATTAAAAAAAAAATTGATCTACCATATGATCCAGCAATTGCACTTGTTTAGTATACACACAAAGTAAGTGAAGAGAGGATATCAAAGAGATATATGTAGTTTCCATGTTGTTATTGCAGCATTATTCAATAAACATGATGACATGTCTATTAGACGTGCCTACTGGACAATAGACATGATGCACAAATACCTGTTAATCAAAGGATGAACAAGAAGATGTGATATAAATATTAGCATTATCACCATGGGAAAGAAGGACATTCTTCATTTTTTGACACATGGAAAGACCTTGATCACATTATTCTAATTGAGATAAGTGGGATAGAGGATGACAAGAAGTGTATGGTATCACTTATAAGTGAAATATAAACAAGCCAAACTGGTAAAAAGGGAGAGTAAAGGGGTAGTAACCAGGAGATGGCAGGATAGACAAATGCTTTTTTAAGGGTACAAATTTGCAACAAATAGTAAATAAGCTCTAGAGATCTAATGCACAGTATATAGTGAATATAGACAATAATACTGTATTATAATTGCCAAACTTTCTAAGAGACCAGAACTTAATTTTTCTGACCATTAAAAAGAAATATGCTTATGTGGTAGGGGTGCTAATTATTATCACAGTGGCAATCATATACTATAACATATAAATATATCACATTAATATATTGACCACCTTAAATTTACATACATACATAAATTTATGTATATTTTTAAAAATGCATATATATCTAAAAATACATATATTTTTTAAGAATTCTGTCTTAAATACACAATTTGTCAAGAATACTCATTGCAGCATGAATGATAGGCATTATGAAACAGAAAACTCAAACAGCAGTTAAATGGAGAAATGAATAATTATACATTGAAATATAGAATAACACTAAAAAATACATACTCATATGGATAATTGTATCAGTAATATATTTAGTGAAAAAAATCACAATACTAAACAGGATTTATACCATGATCACATAAAATTACATGCACACACACAAATGCATAAGAATTTATTATTTATCTGTATATGTACAGGAAAAGATCTGGGAGAATACATAGGAATCTGTGTACACTTTTTTTTTTTCTGGAAAGTTAATTTGGGGATGATAGAGAAATTTATTATCTTCCAAATATTTTTAAAAATATATTCAATCAGAATATTTATTTTTCATTTAAAAATACACTTAGAATATATGTGCAGAGGTCCTTCTTTTGTTAGGGAGAAATTAAAGGTAATAGATCATAAAACTGATAAACAACAATTATACAGTGCTGTGTATTAGCTTTAATGATCATGACCTAATTTAAAAATTACTGCTTTCCAGTTTTGCTCAAAAGTTTTTTGTTGTTGTTGGTGAATATCAATTATTTAGCATTTCCTTTGAGCATATCAGTTCACTCATTAGTAACTCGAAGTGGAAAATATCATGGTTTGCATGCAGTAGTTCAATTTTCTGCTAAAAAATTTTCTGCTGTGTTACATAATATTTTGACCAGTTTGCTATGATAATTTTAATTGGGCATTTCCTACTTATTATATTTTCACTAGTGGTAATTTAAAAAGTGCCCTCGAAAATATACTAAAGCATAGCACATTTGAGATGTTAACAAAATATATTTTATATTTTGTGTGCTTTTACTGGGTATCTACCATACATGTTTAGAGCAGTGTTTTGTTGTTTTGTTTTTTTTTTTAATCTTTTTAATCTTGAAAAGGCCTGTTTTTAAAATTCTAAAGCTATAACAATAAAGAGGAATCATTGGAGGCAATAATTTAGAATAGAAAGAAAACATAAAAGACCAAGATGACTATAGATATAAACTATTTTAAAGAGGCTTAATAAATATTATTTGTTAATGAGTAACACAAATTGAGCTGTGATAATTCTATTATGCTGTATCTGCATTTAAATGTACTAAACAGATCCCAGAAAATTAAAAGCTTGTGAAATTGGTATTTGAATGAAACAATGAGAAGATGAGTGTTGGCTATATGTTATTAGAAATGAAGTCTGAATTGTCTTCCCTGGAGGGTTACTGAAAGAGAAGAGTGATAAGAGAGAACTTAGCATGACCCCTGCAGTTAGTTTAAAAAAAAAAAAATGCACTAAAGGTACTTCAGTTTCATTTATCTGTATAATGTACTGAAGAGATTCAAAATGCTTGGCTATACACAATAAATGTTGAAATGAAGATTGATAAATATATCTATTTGTTAAATAGGATTTTTCCTCCTTTTTTCAGTCACCTACAGAAAATGTAACTTGAGGCACTACAAACCACAGATTGAGTCATTCATCCAAACTACAGTATTTACCCAAAATCATTGTCAGCCTACTTGTTCCAACCATTTTCAGCTGTAAATGCTTCTCTTTCAATCTATGGGATCAGTCCTCTTATTTCCTGAGTAATTGCTGACCAAGGTTTTCACAGACTTCTATCCACTTGTTACAAAGTCTGAAATTAGTCTTGGAGCTATGAGCAGGGGCTTTTGGTCTGAACTGGACTAGTAATTTCTCAAAAGAAATAAATAATCAATCAATGAAACAGAATAGAGAGCCCGGAAATAAACCTAAAAAGCTACAGTCAATTAATCTCAGACCCAGGAGGCAAGAATATACAAAGTAGAAAAGACAATCTTTTCAACAAGTGATGTTAGGAAAGCTGGACCACTACATATAAATCAATGAAATTAGAACACTCCTCTCAAACCATATAAATAAATAAATTCAAAATGGTTTAAAGACTTAAATATAAGACACGGCACCATAAAACTCCTAGGAGAGAACATAGGCAAAACATTCTCTGACATAAATCATAGCAATATTTTTTTAGGTCAGTCTCCCAAAGAAAATAAATAAAAGGAAAAATAAACAAATAGGACCTAATACAACTTAAAAGCTCTTGCACAACAAAGAAAACCATCAACAAAATGAAAACACAACTTATGGAATGGGAGAAAATATTTGCAAACAATGCTACCAATAAGAGGTTAATATCTAAAACATCTCATACAACTCAATATTGAAAAACAAAACACCCCAATCAAAAAATAGGCAGAAGACCTAAATAGACATTTTTCTAAAGAAGGCATACACAGGGACAAGAGGCACATGAAAAGATGCTCAACCTGAATGGACATAGAGAATAATATTCTTAGTGAAGTATAAGTCAGATAGGGGCTTCCCCAGAGGCTGAGTGGTAAAGAAGCCACCTGCAGTGCAGGAGACACATGAGACATGGGTTCAATCCCTGGGTCAGGAAGATCCCCTGGAGGAGGAAAGAGCAACTGACTCCAGTATTCTTGCCTGGAGCATCCTGGAAACACAGGAGCCTGATAGGTTACAGTCTATAGGGTCACAAAGACTCAGACATGACTGTAGCAACTGAGTGAGTGATAAATCAGATAGAGAAAGATAAATACTATATAATATCACTTTTAGGTGAAATCTAAAAAGTATAAATTAATCTATATACAAAACAGAAACAGATATAGAAAATAATTGTTGCCAAAAGGGAGAGAGAGGGAAGATGGGACAAATTAGGAGTATGGGATTAACAGATACAAATTATTATACATAAAATAGATAAGCAACAGGATTTACCATTTGGCTGCTTCCCAAGTGGCACAAATGGTGAAGAGCCCCCTACTAAAGACTAATAAGAGACATAGGTTTGATCCCTGGGTCGGGAAAATCCCCTTCAATAGGAAATGGCAACTCACTCCAATAATCTTACCTGGGAAATTCCTTGGGCAGAGAGCCTGGTGGGCTACAGTCTGCAGGGCTGCAGAGTCAGACACGACTGATATTTAGTTTCTCCGAAGATCACTGATTAGCCATTGGCAGTGGTCGCTTGACCTATGAGTGTCTCAGTGTTAGGGAGGCTATCATGAGAGATGTGACATCATTCAGCAACCGATAGCTTGGAGATAATTGTTGTGTATTTCTAATGACATATGAAAATGCTTTGAGAGGCCTTAAGTAATCATATAAATGCAAATTAATAGTAAGACAAGCTATACGGGACTGCAAGTCTATTTTAACCTGACTGTAAATGCGAATCTACCTTCTGCTGCCATGCACTCTACATTTCTGTTGCCTTGTGTTTTGTGGGAAAATAATCTCCTGCAGTGACCCCTGTGGGTAAAAGATACAGATAACAAGGACAGAGTCTGAATTTCTGCCTAATCTCTAGAATGTAAGAATGAGAAAAGTTTTAAATACATGGTTTTGCAGGTTGCCCCAGTATTGTCATAATACCCATGGAACCTCAGAGTGGGATTGCCCAGTAAATTATACCATACAGTTTTGTCCATACCATTGTTCTCACAATGCCTTCTACCTCCCTAACCTCAGCAATAATCAAGTCCATCAATGCTGAGATGTTAAAAATGTAGGAGAGAGTAATTTAAAAAGTGAAATGCATAAAACTCTTTGATGTTTAGTTCTTCCCTACTTTCTCTCTCTTAATATAATTCTGCTAACATACAATTCATTATATAAAGTTAGCCTTTGCTAATTAGAATGTATGTTTCTCAGTTGACTTCTCTGCCTTTAAGTTATATAAGTTTCCTAAACATGTGGGGTCATTCCAAGTTCCCTTTTATCACTCTTCCTAGTCTCCTGTAAGTTTCATATCCCCTATGGAATAAGAAGGGGGAAAAGTAGACTACAGAGAATTTAAGATTGCTTTGCTACTGCTATGTAGATAACTACTTGTCCCTTAAATTTGATTTTGTGAAAAAGTATTGGAGCCCTCTGTTCTGAGGTCTGATTCTTATAACCATGTCCTCTGAATTCACTCACAACTAAACACCTGAAGCTTGCCAAGCTAAAGAAAATAACTAAAATCAATTATTGGGGTTGTTATAGCTTTAATTTCCTTGCCATCTAAGTACAGATAAATAGAAAATCTAATTTTTATTATACCTCACCTACCACTTCTAATAAATATTAATGTACATGTCTGTGGCTGACCTCCCTCTAGACTTAAAATCAATAGTTGTTGATTAAGGTCTTTGGGGCAGCATTACAAAAATGAAGACTCACTATTTACTCCCATTGCCTCTTCCCTGATCCCTAAACAGGTTAACAATGGGCCTATTAAGAAAAGTAAAGTATCGGAGCAAATTCTGGTCATGTAAAAATACTTGAACAAAGGGTTGTATTATGCCTATTATATCAATGTGCGTTATGCAGCAAATTTTTCTAGTAATTTTTACCACTTATGATTTCAATTCTAGTTTTCACTTTTTAAAGACTATAAAGGATACTCCTGTCAGTTTCTTTTACCAGATGCAACTCCAGGGTAGCAACTTAAAATATTTTAAAATTCTTTAATTCCTCATTTGGTTTTTCTTATTGATTTAGGTCAAAATCCAAATTCATCAGAAACCCAGAGCATAGATTTTACTAAAGGACAATACTAGTGACATTCTAGCTTACTAATTTATAGTATAAATATTTTGTTTTTAAAAATGTTTCCTTACACAGGTTTATTCTTTAACAGTCACATGGTGCCAGATATGGTGTTAGACATTAGAGATTCAAAGGCAAGCAGCATAGGCCCTATCTTTTTTAGAAATTATAACAACAAAGAATATAGAGAAAACTAAGTAATTATGTTCAGTAGTAAAGGATAAAAATACATGTTTTGCGGGAGCAGTGAATACAAAACAGGAAGTAACATCAGTGTATAAAAATACAGCATGAAAAGTCCAAAGTTTCATAAAACCTTAGCATCAGATGGAAAAAAATCTAAAGCCTATGTATCTATCTATTTGCTGTACGATGTAGGAATGACTTAAAGTGAATAAGATTATACCAAGACAATGCATATGAAGAAAATTATAGCATCAGTCTCTGACCCTGAAGGGTGTACCTGCAGATAATGGAAGAATTAATAAATAAAATGATGAAGGAGAAAGTAAAGATAAAGGTAATCAAGAAGAGGGCAAAGTTTTGGAAATGCACAATTTCACAGAAGCATCCTTCTCACTTCATCCTGAGGAAAGGCCCATAGACCATACTGAACACTAAAGAGACCTAACAATCAGGTTCAAGGATAGACATCATTATTAGTTTCTTCTTAATGAAGATCTTCTTATAAATAAATCAACATGTTTCTTCTGTTTGTCTTTCCTTAAGTTAATGTTCAAGAAGACCAATATATATTTAACTATGTAACCTAATATAAATATCTGATCATGCAAAAAATCCCCATTGGGGATCACAGTCATGTCATGGCGAAGGGGCTTGGGTAACTCAATGAAGCTATAAGTCATGATGCACAGGGCCGGTGAAGACAGATGGGTCCTAGTGAAGAGTTCTGACAAAATATGATCAACTAGAGAAAGAAATGGCAACCCATTCCAGTATTCATGCCATGAGAAACCCAAGAACAATATGAAAAGGCAAAAAAATATGACATCTGAAGATGACCCCTCCCCCCCCCCCAGGCTGGAAGGTGTCTGATGTGCTCCTAGGGAAGAGCAGAGGGCAGTTACTAACAGCTCCAGAAAGAATGAAGCTGCTGGGCCAACACAGAAACAACACTCATTTGTGGATGTGTCTGGTGATGAAATAAAGCCTTATGCCATACAGAAGAATACTTCATAGGAACCTGGAATATCAGGTCCATGAATAAAGGTAAATTGGATGTAGTCAAGCAGGAGATGGCAAGAGTAAACACAGACATCTTAAAAATCAGGGAACTAAAATGGACAGGAACAGGCAAATTTAATTTAGACGACCATTATTTCTACCACTGTGGGCAAAGAAACAATTGAAGAAAGGGAGTAGTCCAGATAGTCAACAAGAGTCCAAAATGCAGACCTTGAGTGCAACCTTAAAAAATGACAAAATGATTTTTGTTAGCTTCCAAGGCAAACAACTCAACATTGCAATATGTGAACTGAGAACTTCCAGATGTACAATCTGGTTTCAAAGAGGCAGAGGAACCAGAGATTAAATTGCCAACATTCGTTGGATCATGTAGAGAGCAAGGGAATTCCAGAAAACCGTGTACTTCTCCTTCATTGACTATGCTAAAGCCTTTGACTGTGTGGATCACAACAAACTGTGGAAAGAACTTCAAGAAATAGGAATAACAGACCACCTTGCCTGTCTCCTGAAAAATCTGTATGTGGGTTAAGAAGCAACAGTTAGAACTGGACATAGAAGAACTAACACATTCAAAATTGGGAAAGGAGTACAACAAGTCTGTGTATCCTCACCTTGCTGATTTAACTTACATGCAGAGTACATCATACAAAATGCCAGTCTGGGTGAATCACAAGCTGGAATCAAGAGTACTGGCAGAAATATCAATAACCTCAGATAGGTTGATGTTACTATTTTAAAGGAAGAAAGTGAAGAGGAACTAAAGAGCCTCTTGATGAGGGAGAAAGAGGAGAGTGAAAAAGCTGGCTTGAAACTCAACATTAAAAGGAAAAAAAAAAAAAAAAACAGAAACCTATTATCATGGCATCCAGCATCCAGTTCAATCTCTGCATGGCAGAGAAAAGAGGAAAAATGGAAGCAGTCATAGATTTAATATCTTGGGCTCCAAAATCACTCCAGATGGTGACTACAGCCATGAAATTAAAAGGCACTTGCTCCTTGAAAGGAAAGCTATGAAAAAACTAGCAGCATATTGAAAAGCAGAGACATCACTTTGCCAAGAAAGGTCTGTATAGTCAAAGCTATGGTTTCTCCAGGGGTCATGCACAGATGTGAGAGTTAGATCATAAAGAAGCCTGAGTACCGAAGAATTCATGCTTTTGAATTGTAGTGCTGGACAAGATTCTTGAGAGTCCCTTGGACTGCAAGGAGATCAAACCAGTCAATTTTAAAAGAACTCAACCCTGAATATTAATTGGAAGGACTGATACTGAAGCTCCAATACTTTGGTCACCTTATGCGAAGAGCCAACTCATTGGGAAAGACCCTGATTCTGGGAAAGATTGAAGGCAAAAAGAGAAGGGAGCAACAGAGGATGAGATGGTTAGGTAACATCTCTGGACATGAATTTGAGCAAACTCTGGGAGACAGACAGTGGAGGACAGAGGAGCCTGGCATGCTGCACATCATGGCATCAGAAAGAGTCAGATACAACTTAGCAAACTGAACAACAACAACAATGAAAATAATTCCAGATATGTTAAATGCTATATTTAGTGGGAATCTAAACCCTGGCTCAACATCAATTTCCCCTAGCCAAAATATAGGGAGAGCCTGGTTAGAATTTTGAACAACAAATGCTGCTAATTGTAGACACAGATATGTGAAATAAAAAGATAAAGGAAGCTGTAAATTACTATAAGTTATTTTACCATTATTATGGAATAATATTATGTTTATTAATATAATAAAAAGGTAAAGGTAGCTATAAAGTACTACAAATTGTTTTACCATTATATTTTATAATATACTTATATATATATAATTATCTATATATAGATAGATAGATGGATACACACACACACACACACACACACACACACATAAAGTCATCCCTCAATATCAGAGGAGATTGGTTCTAGGACCTGCCATGGATATCAAGATCTATGGATATTCATTTTCCATAGTTGTCCCTTCACATCTACAAATCCTGCATTCATGGATTATATCAACTGTGGATTTTATGTTTTATAATGTTTGAGATCCAAGGTTGGTTGAATCCCTGGATATGGAACTGCCCATATGGAGGGTCGACTGTATATTTATTGAAAATAAAATACTGTGTATAAGTAGACTCATACATGTCAAACTTTGTGCTATTCAAGGGTCAAATATATGTCTATCTATCTCCCTATCTCTATCTACCTATCCAAGTATCATCATCATCTGTCTTCCTTCCTCCATCTATGGAGAGAGAGATGGTTTCATTAAGCTCAGGAGTCAGAGGGGCGTGGTCAAAAGAAACTTACTACCAATTGTTATATGGTTTTGTAAGGAAAAAAAATCTACTCCATATTCTACTGTAATTTTCAAGCATTTGGGATTTGTTGAACCTAAATGGAATACTGCCTGCATTTATTTATGGGATTTAGAAAACATCTACTGATCCCGTGATGTAATCACATATCAATAATATTTCCTGGTTTTCAGAGGCTATTATTCTTACTGTTTCAACATTTATAGCATCTTGGATCTCTGGCAAGGTGCCTTTACTTTCCACTGCAGATTTAAAACACTGTGGTTTTGCAATTTTCTGAAGTGATAAACAATGAATGTAACAAATATTATTTCCACTAAGCATGTATATTTATTTGAAGCATGAATTTAAAACTTCACAAAAATTCAAATCCATAATCCAACCTTGAGGTAACAAACTGATTATATAATGGTTTTGTACTTAATATGGAATTAGAAATATTTCTGGTAATCAAGGTAAAATGTGGAATAAAAATAGGCATCTATGATTTACAAAGCTTTGTTGCCATCCAGCGGCTCCTGCTGACACAAATATGCCTATGTGATTTACAATAAAGAAAAAAAGCTTTTTATTTTGTAAATAGTTTTAGGAAATACTTTAATATATTTCAAATGTTTTTAAAGATTATGAAATAGGATTTGAGAATCACATCTTGTATGTGTGGTTTCTGTTTTCAATATATACATATTTTGGTACTTAGACAGTTGATCTCAGTCAATTAATCTCCTAAAGGGAAATAATTGGACCTAATAAAAGGTTGTTTTATTTTGTAAATTCAGTTCTCGAGCCATGGTACTTCTTCTATAAATTTACCTTCTTCAGGATTGGCCCAATGCTAAAGTTTTGAGAAAAAATCTTTCTTGCATTACCCTCCCCTCCAAACTTCCTTTCATTTATTATATCCCTTTTCTTTATTCTCACGATGGCATTCCAACGAGGTCTATTCTTTTTTTTTTTTTTTTGATGTGCGTGGATAGTGCCTCAACTTCCTGTCTTAAAATAGATAAATAAGTAAACATGAATGAATTACTTTATTATTTAGATTTCAGTCAGTTATTGTGAAAAAAAAATCCCTGATAATAATTACCAGTAATATTCAAAAGATTTAATGTATAACTCTGCATTAACATTTTAAAATATCATTAAAGGTAAGTTTTTATATATTATAAAAGACAGCTTTTAACATATTCAATGTAGGTTGGCAAACAGATATTTTGTGAAAGGTACTATGTTAGGTAATAGAGTATTAAAAATAAATGGAAGGGAAATGAGGATTGAGGAGATATAACATTCTATTGTTTTCATGAATTGTTTAATTTTATCTTCAGAGTAATGTAACATAATATCTATGCTTTTTTAAAAAATAAACTAAAATACATGGTATTAAGCCATCACACATGAACAAGTTTTTAAAAATAAAAAAAGCTTAATGACATGGGTAACCACAATGGTGCGATCACTCACCTAGAGCCAGACATCCTAGAGTGTGAAGACAAGTGAGGCTTATGAAGCATCGCTGTGAACAAATATAGTGGAGGTGATGGAATTCCAGCTGAGCTATTTCAAATCCTAAAGAATGATGCTATTAAAGTGCTGCACTCATTATGCCAGCAAATTTGGAAAACACAGCAGTGGCCACAAGACTGGAAAAGGTGAGTTCTCATTTCAATCCCAAAGAAGGACAATGCCAAAGAATGTTCAAACAACAGCACAACTGCACTCATCTCACATGCTGGCAAGGTAATGCTCAAAATCCTTCAAGTTAGGTTTCAACAGTATGTGAACTGAGAAATTCCAGATGTTCAATGTGGATTTAGAAAAGGCAGAGGAACCAGAGATGATATTGCCAACATTCGTCAGATCATAGAAAAAGAGAATCCAGAGAAATATTTACTTCTGCTACATTGACTATGCTAAAGCCCTTGTGTGTATCACAACAAACAGGAAAATCCTTAAAGAGATGGGAATACCAGGCCACCTTACCTGCCTCCTGAGAAACCTGTATGCAGGTCAAGAAGCAACTATTACAACCAGACCTAGAACAATGGACTAGTTCAAAATGGGGAAAAGAGTACATTAAGGCTGTATGTTGTCACCCTGATTATTTAACTTACATGAAGAGTACATCAGACGAAAGGCCAGGCTGGATGAAGCACAAGCTGGAATCAAGATTGCCGGGAGAAATATCAATAATCTCAGATATACAGATGTCACCAATGTAATGGCAGAAAGTGAAGAAGAATTAAAGAGTCTTTTGATGAAAGTGAAAGAGTAGAGTGAAAAAGCTGGCTTCAAACTCACCATTCAAAAAACTAAAATCATAGCATCTGGTCCCATCACTTCATGGCAAATAGAAGGGGAAACAATGGAAATAGTGACAGACTTTATTTTCTTGGGCTCCAAAATCACTACAGACAGTGAGTGCAGCTATAAAATTAAAAGATTCTTGTTCCTTGGAAGACAAGCTATGACAAAGTAGACAGCATATTAAAAAGCAGAGACATTACTTTGCCAACAAAGATCCATATAATCAAAGCTATGGTTTTCCCAGTAGTCATGTATAGATTTGAGAGCTGGACAATAAAAAAGGCTGAGCACTGAAAATTGGTTCGTTCAAACTGTGGTGCTGGAGAAGACTCCCGAGAGTCGCTTGGGCTGCAAGGAGATCCAACCAGTCCATCCTAAAGGAAATCAACCCTGAATACTCATTGCAAGGACTGATGCTGAAGCTCCAATACTCTGGCCACCTGGTGCGAAGAGCTGACACAGAAAAGGCCCTGCTGCTGGGAAAGGTTGAAGGCAGGAGGAGAAGGAGATAGCAGAGGATTAAATGATTGGATGGCACCACCGACTCAATAGACATGAGTTTGAGCAAGCTCTGGGAAATGGTGAAGGACAGGGAATCCTGGTGTGCCGCAATCTATAGGGTTGCAAAGAGTCGGTCATGACTGAGCAACTTAACAACAAAAACACTTGAATCCATGTCATCTAGTTCTATGGAGGTGATTATGACAATTAATAAACATGCAAAAGCACAAATAGGAAACTGGGGGAAGGGAATAGAAGCATAGAGGAGAAAATACACCATAATGAAGATGGGATTTGAGTTTGGTTTAAAATACAGATGGAAAAAATTAGCTTAGAAGATAGGAGTATTACAGTTATAAGACCCAGAGCTTAATGAAAAATTACTTAATAAAAATGTCAGATATGATAGGTAATAAAATATATATTTACTTGGCATAATCATGGGGTATAAGCCCTGAAAAAAAAGATGAGGCTGCAAAACAGAGTTGAATCATATCACAAAGATCCAGGTATATAAGACTAAGGGGTTATAAGTGATATAAAGAACCATGGAAATCTTTCAAGATTTTCAGTAAAGAAATGAAACTTACTCAGTCTGCATTTTAGACAATATAAACACAGTATACAGGTGGATTAAATGGAATTTGGGAGATTAGGTAAGAACTAGTAAGATTCTAAGCTAGTGTGGTACCTGCGTAAGAAAAAATGATAAAAGACATGCAAGTTTTTGAGGTGCAGTTATACTTAAGAACTGATTGGCTGCCAGGAAGTGAAGATATCAGTGTCTCTAGGGTTTGGAATTTGGGTGACTTGGATAATGATGATGGTACTAAGAGAAAATGATAGATGAGGACAAAGAGCTTATTATGGCGTGGTGAGCAATGGCTTATTATTTGAGATTCCAGGAGAGACATCAAGGCAGGTGGATTGAGAATAACCACAAAGCTCTGCAGTTACTTCAGGTCACGCAACAGTGCTACATGTTCTATATTCAGCTTATTCTTTCTCTCTAGTCCACAGTGCCTTACCTACTGACTCAAAGCTTCTCTATTCCTTTTCCTTCCTTTCCCTCAATTTTACCTTTACCTCACTGAAAGGAGAATATTTCCCAAATGATAAGTTTTGCTTCAAAGACTACAAACTTAGTCATATTCACATATACCCCAATTCTTCACCATTGTACTCTGGACATACTTCTTCTCTTTCATTCAAATGTTAGTAAAATTTATATCCCATTTATATGGGATATCCCATTATATTTATATCCCATTAGTCCTATTAGCTTCCCAGAAATTACTACTACTGACTATCACTCATTGGCATTATCAACCTGTTTGTATTATCATTGCACATTCATCATCTCTAATATTATGACAATAACAAAACAATTCCATTTACTATTCTATGTCTCCAGATGCTTTTAAAGCTCAACTTCCATATTCTTATGTTCCATTTATTCTTCAACTCATTCCAATCTGGAATCTGTTCTTGTACCAAAAAAAAAAAAAAATTAGTCATAATAGAATCTTTATTTCAATACTGTAAAATGAAGTAGAATTGTTTTTTGTCATTTTTATATTTATCAAGAGTATTCAACAAAGTTAAACACTTCTTCCTTCTTAAGACAGTCCTTTCCCTTGGAATACTTGAAACAAAACTCTCTGCATAATCCTCCCTGTATTTAGGGTTACCCCTTTACTCTTCTTTTTCAAATTCAGCTCCTCCCTCAAAGGATTTCTAAAGCTGGCGTTCTTTTCTCCATCTTTTATTCCTCCTCTTCTTGTTCTCTCCCTCTTATATATCTATTTTTATGACCTCATATGCATTCTATAAACTTGTGGTTTCCGAATGTACATCTTCAGACATTTTTTTCTGAGTGAAAGATTTCTAAGCCCCATCTCCTGCTTCACATCTCTGCTAAGATGGGTCTCTCAAGTTCAAGATGTTTAAAACCAAACCAGACATTTTGTCTTTCTTAGACCTCCTTTAATTTTCTCCACCTCGGGAAGAAGTGACACCCTTCTTCCTGTTAATAGAACCACATACCTAGAAACTGTCCTAGACCCATTCCTTTCCCTCACCTACTCCATCTAGTCAAGACCAAATTGACAGACCTCCTAACTGGTTTATTAACATCTACTTTAAAAATAAACATTGATATATTTAAAACACTAGTAGTAACTTAGAAAATTAGAAATCAAAATAATATAATCAACATTGAACAGATTCCAAGATTAAGTACTCAAATGTTATTACATGAATTGTATTATCCTACACTCTGCCTTCTCTCAGTGGTTACCATTATTCTCAACTTTGGCCTTCCCTGATGGTTCAGCATGTAAAGAATCTATCTGCAATGCAGGAGATATGGGTTCAATCCCTGGGAGGGGAAGATCCCCTGGAGGAGGTCATGGCAACCCACACCAGTATTCTTGCCTGGAAAATCCCACGGACAGAGTAGTCTGGTGGGCTATGATCTGTGGGGTCATAAAGAGTCTGACATGACTGAAACAACTGCACAGCACACAGCATCCTTAATTTGCTTTGATTTTCAAAATATTTTTTATTTATGTGTTGCATATCCCTAAAGATAATTTGTCTATTCATGCCTTTTTTAAGTTTTATAGTTAAGAGTATCATGACATTTGTTGATATCTGGGATTTTTTTTATCCCAATTAAGATGTTATTTCTGAGATTTATGGATTCTATTCCATACTTACACACAACATTTTTAGTACTCTTATAGAACATTATGTGATTAAAAAAAAAAAATACTCCTTGAATGCTTTCCAAACCACTTGCATGGCCCATATGATTCTGGCCACTGTCTGCTTTTAAATGTCACTATCTGGACATGAAAATGTATCCTAAAACCATCCTGGATTTTTAAAATTTCCTTTAATGTAACAAGTCCTTTTCCACCTCCAGTGACTGCATCAATATTTTGCTTCCTTTGAAAGGAATACTTTCCCCACTCCAAGATTTCATCTTGAAGATTTCTACAAGTAAACTGCCACTCAATTTACTCTCTTCCCCAAGAATTTTTACTGCCTTCATGGCACTTATTATAATTTGTAGGCATTATACTTTTTGCTTTGTTTCCTTTCTAACACTTAACACGAGATAAGAATGCTTAATAAAAGTTCAGACTATAATTCCCATAACAGTCATTGTTTGTTACTTAGTACTGCACACTTATTCCTAGTACTAGGCCTCATAGACACTAAATAAAACTTGTTGAAAACAAGAGTGAAAATTAAATTCCCTTAAACCATGAAACACACACCTGAGCAGAATAAACAAGTCACCAAGTTCTGATGTACAAGTTCTTCTAATGTGTATTTATTGGAAGAGGACTAATTAATTTAGTTAAAATGGAGAAAATATAACACATACTATATTTGAAGATCATGAATCAAAGTCAAAATTCTGTCCCAAGGCCCCTTATTATAAATGTATGAGAGTGATGTCACTATGATGGTAACACTGGACATTCTTGACATGTTTCCTCTCATAAGAATTACAACTAACTACAATTCATGGACAAGACACCACTGAATACATCCTAGAACATGGAATGAGGCTGAAGCCTGCCCCCCTTAACCACAGAGACCAAGACAGACTGTGTTAGAAGGGTAAATGGAGCAGCTACCCACTGACTACATTGCTCTTTTCCCAGGATTATGCAGTACCACCCCAAGGAGAGACCTCCTCTTAGATGATGAGTCCTTCAGTGGGAAAAGAGCACAAGGTGGAGATCTGACTCTCCAAGCATGTGGGTCACTTCTCGGGAGCCCCCATTCCAGTCTTACCTCATGACAATTTCAGGGCAATTTGCAGGGCTTGACCACTGGGAGTTGGATTGTGAAAGAATAGTGGGGAGAGTCTTGCAATCATTAGCACTTGGATCTTTGAAAATAAAGTTCCTCCTTGAACCACCCAAGCAGTAGTTCCAGCCAGCTGCTTTGCTCATCTGCAGAGTCAAAACAATGGCATGGTCTGACCAGGGAACTCAGCAGGATGCAGACCTACTTGATATGTGTCCTTAAATGAAGAATCTTGTTGACCTTGGAGCCTGGTCTGCTTCCTGCTTAGGAGGGAAAGCCATCACAAGGGAGCTGAATCATGAGCTAGGTCATGATTAAATGTAATTCCTGGCCCCCCTCAACCAGAAAGACTGGCAAGAACACCTGGAAGATGCGTAGCCCAGTAAGTTTGAGCAGACAGTACCATAGGCAGAGCTGGTTGTCTAAACGGCAAAGTTAGTGTCATTGTCCAGTAATGAACTTGAAGCATTGATTAGCTTGAGTCAAGACTCATATAAAGAGCTCTGTTAAACTTGGAAGATGGTTTTCCATCTCCACCTGGGCAGGGAAGCTAATTGGTTGCCCTGCCCATTACTGAATATTGTACTAGTCCACCCCACCAGGGAACTTAAGCAGAGCACATGGGAAGCTGTCTAGCTCATGTAGCAGTCTTGCTTACACAGTGGTACTTAAACAGAGACCACAACCCACAGCTTTCCCTGTCTGCAGAGCAAAACCAAACATGCCATCTGGCCAGGGAAGTCTGTGAATAGTCTTACTTGATTTGCATCTCTAACCAATGGACCATGTAGGCCCTAGGGACTGTTTTGCTGCCCTGACAAGGCAAGGAAGCTAATTTATAGTTTAACCTACTAATGAGTACAATATTTAGTCTGACCATGTATTAAGCCTCAGCAGAGAACTCAGGCAACTGTGGATACCATTCCCAACCTTGCTTAGGTGGGAACCAAGCCAACAGTCCCACCAGTGTCCTCAGCCAGTGCCACACACTTGACCTCTAACCTCAGAGCATCCGCGGTGGCCTCACCCCAAAATAGGACCTAATATCAAGCTTGCCTGCCCAAGAACATTATCAGTGGACACATCTAGAAACCCAAACTGAGTTGACTTTTGAAGAACTGTCTCTGCTAAAGCAAGACTGTCAAGTCTGAAAGAGGAAACTCCTTAACCACTTACTCAAATGCACAGATACCAATGTAAGCAATTAAAGATCATGGGTAGTCAGGTAAACATGGCACCACAAAAGGAAACTAATGAAATTTCAGTAACTCACTTAAAAAAAAATGAAGCTATATTAAATGTCAGATAAATAATTCTGAATGATTCCCTTGAAGAAATTTACTGAACTAAAAGAACACACAGATAACTCAATAAAATTAGGAAAACAATTCATCAACAAGTAAGTTCAACAATAAAATATAAAATGTCTCCACCAAAAAAAGTAAAGAAATATTGGAGCTAAAATATGCAATGACTGAACTGAGAAATTCAATATAAACCTTCCTTCAGAAGCAGACCTAACTATGCAGAAGGATTAGTGACCTAGAAGACAATGCATTTGAAATTATCCATTCAGTAGAGAAAAAAATTTTTTTAAAAGAGTAAAGAAAGCTGATGAGTGTTAAGGGGCACAATCAAAAGAAATAATATAAGTATTATGGAAATTTTAGATGAAGAAGAGAGTAAGAAAAGGACAAATGGTATGTTTAAAGCAACAATAACTGAAAACTTTTCAAACCTGAAAAGGGAAATGGACATCCAGGTTCATGGGGCCCTAGGGACCCCAAAGAGCTTGGATCTGATTAGGGCCAGCTTCCCTGGTGGCTCAGATGATAAAGAATCTCCCTGTAAAGCAGGAAACCTGGGTTTGATCCCTGTGTTGGGAAGATTCCCTGGAGAAGGGAATGGCTCCACACTCCAGTATTCTTGCCTGGGGAACTCCATGGACAGAGGAGCATAGAGGGCTATAGTCCATGGGTGTGCAAAGAATCAGACACAGCTGAGTTTCACAGGGCTACACCAAAACACATTACAAGAAATTGTTAAAGTTAAAGAAAGAATGTTGAAAGCAGGAAGAGAAGAGAGAAAAGTTACATAAAAGGGAAATCCAATAAGACTATATGTGGATTTCACACCAGAAACTTTCAGACCAGGAGAAAATGGAATGATATATTGAAGGGGAAAAAAAAAATGTCAGTTAAGAATTGTATGCCCAGCAAAGCTGTCCTTCAAAATTGAAGGAACGATAAAGATCTTTCAAAATAAACAAAAGATGAGTGTGTTTATCACTACTAGACTAACCTTACAAAAATTTCTAAAGATGTTTTAAGTGGAAGCATATGATGATAATTAGTATCATAAAAATATAAGAAGTAGCATAAAAGTCACTGGTAATTTTAAATATAGAGTCAAAGCTAGATTTTTAAATATGGTAACAGTTATGTGCAATTCATTTACAACTCTTTAAAAAAAACAAAAGCAGTAAAAATAGTGATAACTTCAGCAATCTGTTATTGGATACACAGTGTAAAATATATAAATTATAACAGCAATAACAAAAAAATATATTGGGAGAGAAGTAAAAGTGGAAAGTTTAGAAATACTATTCAAGTTGAGTTGTTGTCAGTTTCAATAGGGTATTATAAGACACTCTATGTATGCCTGATGGTAATCACAAAAGTAAAACCTGTAGCAAAAACAAGGTAAAGAAGTCAAAGCATAATGATGCCAAAAAATCATTAAAGCACAAAAAAATGAGCAAGAAATGAGGAAAGGTGAATCTTCAAAACAGCCAAAGCAATGAACAAAATGACAATAGGAAGCCCTTACCTATTAATTACTGTTATAAATGTAAATAGATTAAATTCTCCAATCAGAAAACATAGAATAGATGAATGGATTAAACAAAAATCAAACAAATGCTATGTATAAAATATTCCTGAAGACCCACATGTACTGAGAATAAAGAACTGTAAAATATATTTAAAGCAAATTGTAACCCCCAAAAGGGAGGGGTAGCTGTACTTTTATCAAACAAAATAGACTTTAAAAATGGTAAAACAAGAAAAAGAAGGCCATTATATAGTGATAGGCTGATCTATCAAGAACATATAACAATTGTAAATATTTATGAAACTGATATCAGATCACTTAAAATAGCAAAACCTAACAGATTAAAGAACAAATAAACAGCACTGCAATAATTGTTGGGGACTTTAATATCCCACTGTCAACAATGGATAGATTATACAGACAGAGAATCAATAAGAAAACTGCAGACTTCAGCCACACTATAGACTAAAATGGACCTAACACACATCCACAAAGTATTACAGCTGGAAACAGAATACACATTCTTCTGATGTACACTTGAAACATTTTATAGGATGGACCACATGTTAGGCCACAAAACAAGTCTTGTCAAATTCAAGAAGACTGAAGTTGTATCAAGTGTCTTCTCTGACCATGATTTTATAAAACTAAATATCCATAACAAGAGGAAAACTGGAAAAAAAATCATGAATGCATGGAAATTAAAATAACCAATAGATCAAGAAAGAAACTGAAGGATAACTAAAATTTTATCTTGGAAAAACAAACATGGAAACTCAATATACCAAAAATATGGGATGTAGCAAGGGCTGTTCTAAGAGAGAAGTTCATAATGATAAAAGCTTACATCAAGAAACAAGAAAGATCTCAAATAAACAACCTAATTCTAGTGTCTAGTCTCAAGAAACTAGAAAAAGAAGAACAATAAACCCAAAGTCAGCAGACAGAAGAAAGTTACAAAGATTAGAGGGAAAATAATTGAACTAGAGGGCAGGAAGACAACAAAAACAGTTAATCAAACTAACAATTGGTTCTTTGAAGAGATAAACTTAAGATGTACAAATCTTTACCTAGATTAACCAAGTGAAAAGACCCAAATCAAGAAAATTATGTATGAAAAATGAGGCATTACAATTGGCATCACAGAAATACAAAGAATTGTAAAAGGCTACTATGAAGAAATTTTACAACCTAGGTAAAATGAAAAACTTAGAATCATATAACCTAACAAGACTAATTAGAAAGATATAGAAAATGTCAATAAATGAATTGTTCTTAAGGATATTGAATCAGTAATCAAAAATCTCCCAACAAAGGAAAATCCAGGACCAGAAGTACTTGGTAATTTTAACCAAATACTTAAAGAAGAATTAAGGCAATCCTTCTCAAATTCTTCCCAAAAGTTGAAGAGTTGGGAACATTCCCAAACTCATTTTAGAAGTCCACTATCACCCTGATACCAAAGCCAAAGGAGGATACTAAAAGAAAGAAGCTGCATAATAATATTCTTGATGAATGTAGAGGCAAAAATCCTCAATATATACTAGCAAACAGAATTAAGCAGCGCTATTTAAAGGATAATTCCCCATGATCAAGTAGAATTGATTCTTATCATGCAAGGAAGATGCAACATACACAAATCATACAATGTGATACATCACATTCATAAAATTAAATTTAAAAATTATATGATCATCTCAATTGACAAAACATATTTGACAAAATTCAACAATTGTTCATTGTAAAGACCCTTAAAAAATTAGGTGTAGAAGGAATGTATCTCAACATAATAAAGGCCATATGTGGCAAGCTCACAGTTAACATTATATTCAACAATAAAAGTTTGAAACATTATTAAGGTCAGGTACAAGTCAAGGACGCCCACTTTCACCATTCTTATTCAACTGATAGTTCCACCAGAAAAAATCAGGTAAGTAAAAGACACAAAAGTCATCAGAACTGGAAAGGAAGTACAACTGGGTGTATTTGGAGATGACTGATTCTAAAGACTCCACCAAAAACTATTAGATGTAATCAACAAATTTAGGGAAGTTGCAGGATATAAAATTAACATACAAAAAGTACAACAGTTTATATGAACTAACAAAAAATTAACTGAAAAAGAACAAAATCAATTCTATTTACAGTAGCACCAAGAACAGTAACATACTTAGGAATAACTTTAACCAAGGAAGTGAGGAAATTACTAGACACTCATAAAAGAAATTAAAGATACAAATAAATGGAAATGTATCCCGTGTTTGCTGTGACCAGTGTGTTCTCTTGATGAAACTCTGTACACCTTTGCCCTGTTTCAATTTGTGCTCCAAGGCCAAACTTGCCTGTCACTCTAGGTATCTCTTGACTTCCTACTTTTTGCATTCCAATTTCCTATGATGAAAAGGATTTTTTTTTTTTTTTTTTTTTTTTGAGTGAGTGTTAGTTCTAGAAGGTCTTATAGGACTTCATAGAATCAGTCAACTTCAGCTTCTTCGGCATTAGTAGTTTGGGCACAGACTTGGATTATTGTGATGTTGAATGTTTTGGTTTGTGATGAGCCAAGATCATTCTGTCGCTTTGAGATTGTACCCAAGTACTGAATTTTGGACTCTTTTTTTGACTATGAGGGCTACTCCCTTTCTTCTAAGGGATTTTTGCCCGCAATAGTTATTTGACTTAAATTCGTCCATTCCAATCCATTTTAGTTCACTGATTCTTAAGATGTTGATATTTGCTCTTGCTATCTCCTGCTTGACCACGTCCAATTTACCTTGATTCATGGACCTAACATTCCAGGTTCCTATGTAATATTGATACTTTCAAATTGTGGTGCTGGAGAAGACTCTTGAGAGTCTCTAAGACTACAAGGAGATCAAATCAGTCAATTCTAAAGGAAATTAACTCTGAATATGCATTGGAAGGACTGATGCTGAAGCTGAAACCTCAATACTTTGGCCACCTGATGCAAAGAGCCAATTCATGGGGAAAGACCCTGATGCTAGGAAAGACTGAAGGCAAAAAGAGAAGAGGGTTCCAGATGATCAGATGGTTAGAAAGCATCACTGACTCAGTGGACATGAATCTGAGCAAACTCCAGGAGATGGTGAGAGACAGGGAAGCCTGGCATGCTTCATCCATGAAGTCAAAAATAGTTGGACACAGCTTAGTGACTGAATGACAACAATCATAATGTTTATAAATTTATAGAATGAATATTTTTAAATGCCCATAGTATGCAAAGCTGTTAATAGAAATCATGCAATCTTTATTTGTGTTTCAATGGCATTTTCTTACAGAAGTTAAAATAAAATCCTAAAATTTGTTTGGAACCAGAAAAGAGACTGAATATCCAAATCAATCCTGAGGAAGAAGAACAAAGCTAGAGACATCATACTTCTTGAAATCAAGCTATATTCAATTCAGTTCAGTTCAGTCACTTAGTCGTGTCCGACTCTTTGCAACCCCATGAATCGCAGCACGCCAGGCCTTCCTGTCCATCACAAACTCCCGGAGTTTACTCAAACTCATGTCCACGGAGTCGGTGATGCCATCCAGCCATCTCATCCTCTATTGTCCCCTTCCCCTCCTGGGAGGGATTGACCCTCCCAGCATCAGTGTCTTTTCCAATGAGTCAATTCTTCGTATTAAACAGATATAATAATCAAAACAGTATTGTACTGGCATAAAAACAGAAACATAGACAAAGGGAAAGAATTGGGAGCCCAGAAATAAACCCATACATATATGGGCAACTGATATTGGACAAGGGAGCAAAGATTACTCAATGGAGAAAAAGAGCTTTTTCAATAAACAGTGCTGAGAAAATTGGATGTTCACACATAGTAGAATGAAGCTAGACACCTATCACACCACAAAAATAAACTCAAAATGAATAAAAGAATTAAATATAATGCTGGACACCATAAAATTTCTAGAAGAAAAGAGAGAAAAAAGGCTTTTTTTTTCCTTCTATTTATTTTTTTTTTTTTTTTTATTAGTTGGAGGCTAATTACTTCACAACATTTCAGTGGGTTTTGTCATACGTTGGTATGAATCAGCCACAGGTTTACACGTATTCCCCATCCCGATCCCCCCTCCCACCTCCCTCTCCACCCGATTCCTCTGGGTCTTCCCAGTGCACCAGGCCCGAGCACTTGTCTCATGCATCCCACCTGGGCTGGTGATCTGTTTCACCATAGATAGTATAGATGCTGTTCTTTTGAAACATCCCATCCTCACCTTCTCCCACAGAGTTCCAAAGTCTGTTCTGTACATCTGTGTCTCTTTTTCTGTTTTGCATATAGGGTTATCGTTACCATCTTTCTAAATTCCATATATATGTGTTAGTATGCTGTAATGTTCTTTATCTTTCTGGCTTACTTCACTCTGTATAATGGGCTCCAGTTTCATCCATCTCATTAGGACTGATTCAAATGAATTCTTTTTAATGGCTGAGTAATATTCCATGGTGTATATGTACCACAGCTTCCTTATCCATTCATCTGCTGATGGGCATCTAGGTTGCTTCCATGTCCTGGCTATTATAAACAGTGCTGCGATGAACATTGGGGTGCACGTGTCTCTTTCAGATCTGGTTTCCTCGGTGTGTATGCCCAGAAGTGGGATTGCTGGGTCATATGGCAGTTCTATTTCCAGTTTTTTAAGAAATCTCCACACTGTTCTCCATAGCGGCTATACTAGTTTGCATTTCCACCAACAGTGTAAGAGGGTTCCCTTTTCTCCACACCCTCTCCAGCATTTATTGCTTGTAGACTTTTGGATAGCAGCCATCCTGACTGGCGTGTAATGGTACCTCATTGAGGCTTTGATTTGCATTTCTCTGATAATGAGTGATGTTGAGCATCTTTTCATGTGTTTGTTAGCCATCTGTATGTCTTCTTTGGAGAAATGTCTGTTTAGTTCTTTGGCCCATTTTTTGATTGGGTCATTTATTGGAAAAAGGCTTTCTGACATAAATGTCGGCAATGGTTCTTTGGATATGGCATCTACAGCATGAGCAATTAAAGAAACAAGCAAATAAAAACGAACAAGTGGGACTACATAGCTCAGTTGGTAAAGAATTTGCCTGCAATGCAGGAGACCCTGGTTCGAATCATGGGTTGGGAAGATCCTCTGGAGGAGGGATAGGCTACCCACCCCAGTATTCTTGGGCTCCCCTTATGGCTTAGCTGGTAAAGAATCTGCCTGCAATGAGCAAGACCTGGGTTCAATCCATGGGTTGGGAAGATCCCCTGGAGAAGGGAAAGTCTACCCACTCCAGTATCCTGGCTTGGAGAATTCCACGGACTGTATAGTCCATGGGGTCACAAAGAGTCGGACACAACTGAGCAACTTTCACTTTCACGTAAAACTGAAAAGATTCTGCATAGTAAAACAACTGATCAACAAAATAAAAGGCAATCTACAGAATGTGAAAATAGATTTACAAACCATATATCAGAGAATAGGTTAATATCCAAAATAATAAAGCTCATATCACCCAGTAACAAGAAAATTAATAATTCTAAATAGACTTTTTTCCCAAAGAAATTAAATGGTCATGAGGTATATGGAAAGGTGCGCAATATCACTAATCTTCAAAACCACAATATCATCTCATGCCTGCTAGAATGGATAGCATCAAGGAGACAAGAGATAACAAATATTGGAGAGGATGTGGAAACAAGGGAAGCTTTGTGCGCTCTGTGTTAGAATGTATATTTGCTTAGTCACTGAGGGTAACAGTATGGAGGTTCTTTAAATAATTAAAAGTAGAATTTCTATATGATCCAGCAATTCCACTTTTGGGTATTTATCTAGAAGAAATGAAGGCACTAACTTGAAAATAGTAGTAGGAGTGTTAGTTGCTCAGTCGTGTCTGACTGTTTGTGACCCCATGGACTATAGTCTGTCAGGCTATTTTGTTCATGGAATTCTCCATGGAATACTGGAGTGGGTAGCCATTCTATTCTCCAGGGGATCTTCCTGACCCAGAGATTGAACCCGGGTCTCCTGCTCTGCAGGCAAATTTTTTACCAGCTGAGACACCAGGGATCCAAGATACCTTCTATTCTTTATCCATTCATCTGTCATTGAACACTTAGCTTCTTTACATATTTTGGCTATTGTAAATAATTTTGCTATTATTTAAGGGTACAAATATCTTTTCAAACAAATTTTTGTTTACCTGATGACCATTTAGTTTCTTTGGGAAAAAAAAATGTCTACTTAGGTCCTTTACTTGTTTTTCAATTAGATTATTATGCATGTCTTGCATTAACAGACAGATTCTTTACTATTACACCATCACTATCTGATAAATACTGTAAATTATTAATAATTTTTCCAGGTCTCCATATGCATGCTCTGAGCTGATTCAGTCTCTTGCTCTTTTAAATGAGTCTGTAGCACATATTTTGCAAAGGATTTCGATTATGAGTAGCATCCATTATCATGAGGAGGGTTTTGTGGGGATTTTTTTTTTTTTTTTTAATGCAAAGCTAACTGTCCCTTATATGGATCTATGACCTTGGCTTCCCTAGAACAGTTTTTAACCATCTGAGTATTTCATTTTAAGCTACAATTTTTAATGTTTTTCTTGCAGGAAATTCCTCAATCCTTTATTAAATATCCTAAATTTCATAAGGTTATTTTATAGGCCAAATCTTCTTCATTCTAACAAACTCTGTGTACTCTATATCACAAGGACAATAAAGACTATCCATTATGAACTCCTCTGATCTTCAAATTATCTGTAATTTCCTTCTTCCATAAATGCATAAACATCTGTCCTTTATAAATGTGAATCCCTTTGTTTTGTTTATCCCTCAACCTCTCATCTAATCAAACTATGCCTATTCTCACCCTTTCTTCTGTTGCTTTAATTCTCCATATTTTCCCTTTCCTTCAAACTGTAAACATGCCAAAATAAACAACAAACCTGTCTTTTGACTCTACTTTTCCTTCAAGCTGTTGCCACTACTTTCTTCTCTATTACAAAATTCTACTTTCTCAACTTCCTTTACTCCTGGAAACATTGCTATCTGATTTCTTTCCACCTCATTTAATTTTCTCTTATTTGGTGAATAAATAGCTAAATGTAAAGGTCTCAATGTCCTTGTCAGATCAAATGCCTTTTTTTTTCAAAGCTCCCTTCCATGCTAATTTCTGGTTTTCTTTCTATTACACTGAGCATTCACTTTCAGACTTCCCCACCAGCTGGTTCCCCTTTCTTTTTGACACTCAAATGCAGATATCCCATAGAGTTCCATTGTTTTTTTAAAAGAATATGCTGAGTCTTAGTTGTGGCATAAGGGATCATTTATTTTTCAAGTATGTGGGATTTAGTTCTCTAACCAGGGATCAAACCTGGCCCCCTTCAATGGGAACAGGGAGTCTTAGCCACTGGAACACCAGGAAAGACCCAAGCTCCATTCTAGACTGTTTTCTCTTCCTATGGTTTCCAGACTCTACACATAGAGTGCACATACTCCCATATACATCTCAATCATGGTAACTTCACTTTTACCAGCATTATACATTTTGTTTCTAAATGTATTTACCACTAAGAGTTTATGGATTAGAAACAAAAGTACACCACCACCTAGATGATTTCGTTCATTTTCATCATTTTAAATGCAGCAACTGGAAAACCCATAACTTCCCTCTCTGGTTTATGCATTAGATAAGTCATTGAATAAATAAAACCTATTAAATCAAATCTGAATTCACCATATTCTTTCAATTTAATATTTGGACTATTTCATGACAGTTTAAAAAGCCAAGCGCCAAAGAATTGGTGCTTTTGAACTATGGTGTTGGAGAAGACTCTTAAGAGTCCCTTGGACAGCAAAGAGATCAAACTTGTAAGAAAAAGAGACACAGATGTACAGAACAGACTTTTGGACTCTGTGGGAGAAGGTGAGGGTGGGATGTTTTGAGAGAACAGCATGTATATTATCTATGGTGAAACAGATCACCAGCCCAGGTGGGATGCATGAGACAGGTGCTCGGGCCTGGTGCACTGGGAAGACCCAGAGGAATCGGGTGGAGAGGGAGGTGGGAGGGGGGATCGGGATGGGGAATACATGTAACTCCATGGCTGATTCATGTCAATGTATGACAAAATCCACTGCAATGTTGCGAAGTAATTAGCCTCCAACTAATAAAAATAATTGTAAAAATAAATAAATAAATAATGAAAAAAAAAAAAAACCTTGTCAGTCCTAAAGGAAAATAGTCCGAATAGTCATTGGAAGGACTGATGCTGAAGCTGAAACCCCAATACTTTGGCCACCTGATTCAAAGAACTGACTCATTGGAAAAGACCCTGATCCTGAGAAAGACTGAAGGCAGGAGGAGAAGGGGACGACAGAGGACGAGATGGTTGGATGGCATTACCCACTCTATAGACATGAGATTGGCAGGCTCTGGGAGCTGGTGACGTATAGGGAAGCTTGGTGTCCTGCAGTACATGGGGTCACAAAGAGTCAGGCAGGACTGAGCGACTGAACTGACCTGATGATAGTTTATTTCTCTCTCCCTATTTTTTCCTGCAGGTTATGTTTCAGCCCATTGACAAGGCTGAACAAAGCATGATTGTAAACTTAATGGTATACGGCCCAGACAGGAATGAGAAGCAATAAAGAGTGAAGGGGATGGTGGTGATGTAAGCAGGCTAAACAAGAACATCTGCAGGTCAGATGCTGCTTACTGATCTCCGGTATTCAGCCACTGTGACAGCAGTCAGCATTTGAAGTCCTGGGCCTCTGTCACCATATTTGATGTGAAAACTCTCATTATGGCTAGTAACAGGCATCCAAAAATGTTTGACAACTTAGTGAACAAATTGAGAAATTGTGAAAGTGAATTGAGGCCCACCTACCCATTTTAAATAGTTTATCTAGATCTGAATATGGAATGATGCTCTGGTGAAGACACAGACAAGCATAATAATCACCAAATTTCTATTCCTTTATCTTTTCCTGAGGGCTTTTTCTTAAATCCCTATATATACACAGACTATCATTACCTTTTAAGCAAATACACAGCATTTTTCCAAAGGAAATGACATTAAAATCACTCTTTGATTCAGTTCAGTTCAGTTCAGTCACTCAGTCGCGTCCAACTCTTTGCGAGGAAATTAGCTGATACCACTTACGGTTACAGTCAGAAAAACAAAGCTCAGTTTTGAAGGTAAATTATTGCTTGCTCAAAGTAAATTACTTCTTCCAGAATATAAGACAGACCATAATTTAACATTACTAATGTTCTAGACAATGGTAATTTAATAATATGAGACACTTACTTCTAATAGAGCATATTTTCCTAACATTATCTTCTTCTAGGATTAGGAACAATATTAACTTTTAACCATGTTATGAGCAGTCTGCCAAGTATATACCAAATTCAATTTCTGCCCACTAGAAAAGTAAAGTGCAAATTAAAATAATATACTTGATGTTAGTAATTCTAATATTTTGTATTATGCTATTGAGTTACAGATACATACTTCAAAATCATTAAACCTTTAAACAAAGTTCTGATTTGACTTACTCATGTTATATTGGCTCTTTTATTTGAAGAGAGGCTGGAGATGAGGATGTTGGAGACCTCTGCAGGCAAGTCTTCATGAACCAGAGCACCTAAAAAATAAAATAAAATGAGCAAAAGGTCAATTTCAGAGCCCAAGAATGGGTACGGCAGAGAAAAATGATACTCAACACTAAGAAGAAAACATGGAAGGATCATGTACAAACATTCCAAAACTCAATGATATACAGTGAAGGAGATACCAAGGAAACTGAGAGTTTAAAGAAGGAAGGACTAAATATCAAGTCAAATACAGGAGCTATTTGAGGTCCCATAAAATAAGGGCTTAAAACTTTTTTTTTCTTTTTTTTTTCCTGGCATGTAAGACATGAATAACTTTTAGAAAATAAAATGCACTAAGTGATTTTATAAAAGTAAATGTGTTAGAGGGGAACCAGAGACCTGTTTTCTATGGATCACAGAAAATGTGAAAGGAAAGGCTTTTTAGTTTTTTCTTTGGTTGTTGTTTAGTGTAGAAAGAGGTATCTAACAACATTATATTGAAATAGTTTGTTGAAGTTTCTAACTCCTTCACTGTCCAGCTTTTCAAAGGTAGGAGACATTTACTTTTTCTTTTGGCCTTGAATTAGAGTTGAGTATTCAGTCATTCTTTAATGAGTTTTCTGTGAATATTAAGGAAAGGAGAAAGATATACATGGCTAAAATTATTTATAAGAAAAACTGTTGCTTATCAATCAGAAGGCAAACTAAATGACCCTTATTATCTTTTAGCTTGTGGTGTCTTTAATTTTTTTTTGCTTTTAATATAACAGAGGATCAAATAGTATTAACTATAGGCACATTTATAATACTTAAGTCTCCTAGGAATATCTTTGCTTCTACTCTCTTTATTAGCTTTAAAAAAAAAAAGATAATTAAAATGCTTCCACCTGAAATTTCCCCCAGTGTCAGCACCACTAAACATAAAGCAAATGCTTGTCTATAACAAAACATAAGTAAAAGCTTTCAAAGTTTTGGACCGTTTTTTTTCTACATTATATTAGATGCCTGTCACACACTATGTATTTTTAATTTTAAATAAATAATATATTATTGTTATTTTAAACAAATACTATACATTTTTATTTAAATAAATGAAATTTAAATGAATTTAAATTATCTCACTACATGACCTTCATCTGACCATCTGGCTGTATCTAGCTCAATCACAGCTCTTTACAATTTAAATTTACATTATTTTGTAACTGGATTGAAAACGAAACTTAGACGCCCTAACTTTGAGGTAGATCTATTTTACTCATCATGTTTTTTTTCTTCTAAGATCATATGAAGAGGAAAGAGGAAGAGGAGGAGGATGAAGAAGAAACAATAGCATTTTCAACAGTCAACAACAACAAAGAGTCCATTGTCATATAGTTTGGCAGTAGGAACATTTGATCACCACTTATAGGTAAGGCATACTCTGTACCAAGTCCCAGCTATTGACAGCTATAACAGCAGAAAGTAATCTGATAAGCTATGACTAGTGCTATATATGATAATTTTCTAAAGACAAATTTATTAGGCCCCAGAATCCTTACAGCACTGATGATACCTGGCTGAAGTAGGTTGGAAGAGGTCACTCACTGTAATCCATTAATGTTCATGGATACCACAGTAGCCTCTTAGCTGCACTTTCTTCTTACATCCTTAGTCTATAATCTGTTTTTCTCCTAGAAGCCAGAGTGATTTTTTTTTTTTAATGAACTGTCATGACAGCATTCCTTTGTGTAAAACCCTTAGCATCTTAGATAGAGGAAAAATTTCCAGGTTTTGCCTATCTTGAAGTCCTACTGGCTTAGTTCTAGGCTCCCAAGGTACTGATTCCCAGCTTGTTTCAGCCACACTGATCGTTTTCTTTCATTATTTGGATTAGCTAAATTCTTTCCCCTTCTATCTGAAAATTGTGTCCAATATTTGCAAAATTGGTTCATTCTTAGTACTCATATGTTAAAGATACTTTGTAACCATCTAGTCTAAACCTGTCACATTCTTTCATCATTTGAATAATTTTCTGCCAAATAATCACTTTCAGGTGATGCTTTTTATGTTTACTGTGTGTTTTCTTCCTCTCAGTACAAGCGATGATAATGGAAAAATTGTTTTTCTTGTCCACTGATGCATCCTCAATGAGAACAAAGAATGACACCAAATGAGCATTTGACACAGATACACTGAGTGAAGGAGTCCCATGTATAATTCACTTACACTTAGACAGTGGGACAGTGTAGCAAATTAACATAGGCATTCAGGTTCAAGATGGTGAGGTAGGAACTTAAACTCACATCCTCCCACCCACTCTAAATATACAGCTATGCATAAACAATTTACTCTGAAAGAGAACCAAAAACTAATTAAGTGACTCCTATACATTGGACAAACAAGAAGAAAATCCACATCACAACAGGTAGGAAGGCTGAGACAGTCCTGCTGTAAACCCCACTTTCAGTCATTGATCCACAATCAGAAGGGAACTCACAAACCCAAAATTCTCCTTGAGGAGTGAAGAGTTTAAACCTCACCTCAGGTACCCCAAATTTTAGGATCTGCACCTGAGAGATGAGCCCCAAAACATCTATCTTTGAAAGACTGCAGGGCCTGAGTCCATAAGACTAACAAGGCTATAGTGAGCTAAGAAAACATTTTTCGAGTTTGTGCATGTGTTCCTACCCTCGCAGGGACCATTGCAGAGGTAGCTAACTGAAAAGCACCCAGACTTTCTGTTAATAAGGCTTATGTGCTTATCTTAAAGCACTGGCCTGAGGGGCAAGCATCTAATTTAATACACATGTAGATGCCTACTGAAATACACTCTGGGGATGAATGCTGACTGGCATCATCTTTGTGATCTCCTTCTGCCTTGCTCCATGTAGCCAGTATATCCTAGAAAGCAGCTTGTACTCACTGCTGGTGTCCTGACTTTTGTGGTTGACACCCACAGGACAACTCTAGATCTCCTGACTCTGTTGGCCAGTGGAACTAATTCTTGTGAATCCCACAAAAAAGTATCAAATAGAGAAAGAGTTTTTAATCAGCTACTACTCCCCAGGGCAAAGCAGAGAAGCAATAGATTGAGGTTACAGTCTCTCTATGAAGAGGCCTATTGACTCATCTTCAAAGCTGTGTCCTGAGGGTCAGGATGCTAATTAAACATGCATCTAATGGCTAGCTGTGATCCCCTCCAGACTTGGAGTGTGGGTGCTATCTTCACACACACTGTCTCTCAGCACACTGCAGAGATCCAATATCTCCTGGAGGGAAGACTGCATGTTCTGGTGCCCCAGTTTTTACATCTGGCATCCTGGCTTTTGTGGCTGCTGCTGATGGGATCCTGCTAGATCACCTGGATCTAGTGGCCAGTGAAACTTGCTTTCCTGGGTCCCATGGGATTGTAACATGGAGAAAGAATTATATACCAACTACCACAAATAGGACAAAGTTAAAACAGTAGGCTAAAATATGCCCCCAATTTCTCTGTGAAGAAGTCTATTTGCTCTTTTGTAGTTTTGGTCTGATGGGAAGGTTTCTAGTCTGGCACAAACCCAGAGGCTTACTTAGGCATTCTCAAGGGAGGAAGGTCAGTGGATGCTCTCACTGGTATCTCAGAAAGGAACTTGTACCCACATGTGACATCCCAATTTTTTGCCGCTGAAACTCAAGGAATACCTCTGGATAGCCTGGCTCTGGTAGCCACTGGTACTTACATCTGAGATCCCACAGGACCATATATATGAATATACTTTAAAATCTGTTGCCTGAGGGTCTGACTTTCAACAGCCTGAATCTAGGTGCTGACTAAGAACCTCCCCACAGGGATACTGACATGTTTTGACATACACTCAACTACAAAGAGCCATTATGAATAAAGTAACCTGCTCATACAATTTCAGAAGTATGAGAAATAATCACTTGCTAGGACAAAGTTGAACAAAATTCATTTTCTATATGATGCCACTCCATCAAGACTAGGATAGGTAGTTATTTTATCTAATCCCTAGAAACCAACACAGAGAGCCAAGCAAAATGAAAAACAGAAGAATATGTTCCAAGGAAAGAACAAGATGAAACCCCAGAAAAAGTTCTTGATGAAACGGAGATATGCAATTTACCTGACAATAGTTGTGAAGAGGCTCACTGAACTCAGGCAAAGAAAGAATGAGCAAAGTGAAAACTTCAACAAAGAGATGGAAAGTACCAAATAAAAGTCACAGAGATGAAGAATACAATAACTGAACTGAAAAAGCTAGATGAAGCAAAAGGAAAAAAAAATTAGTGAAAATGAAGACAGAGAAGTGGATCTCAACCTATCAGAACAACAAAAAGAAAAAAACAATGAAAAAAAGTGAAAGTAGCTTAAGCGATTATGGCACAGAATCAAATGAAGCAACATTTGTAACACAGGAGTCCTAAAAGGAGAAGAAGAAAAGAGAGAAAATGTATTTGAAGAAATAATGGTTGGAAAATTTTTTAACCTGGGGAAGAATACAAACAACAAGATCCAGGAAGGCAAGAGAGTTCCAAATAAGAAGAACCCAAAGACAGCCACACCAAACACATTATAATTAAAGTGCCAAAATTTAAAGACAAGGAGAGAACCTTAAAAGCAGCTTGAGAAAACAACTCATTACATACAAGGCAACAGCCATAAAACTGTCAGTTTTTAAAGCAGAATCTTTGAAGGCTGGAAGAGAGTGGCATGATATTGCTAAACAAACAAACAAACAACAAAAAAAAACAAAACCCCCAAAACTGCTAACCAAGAAGAAATACCCCGTGAAATTGCCATTCAGAGTCAGAGAAAAAAAGGGTTTTCTAGCCAAACAAAGAAGAAAAGCATCCATCACCACCAAACCAGCCTTATAAGACAAGTAAAAGACTTGTTTAAGCTGAAACTAAAGGACACCAATAACAGGAAAACACATGAACACATAAATCTCCTAGTAAAGGTAAACATATAGTAAAATTCAGAACAATTTAAGGTAAGGTGATATGCTAATCACTTATAAAGTAGCATAAAAGGTAAAAGACAAATTTAGTAAAGATAACTATACTACAATAATTTGTCAATGGATAGAGACAATAATAAAGTGGTAAATTATGACATCAAAAATGTGAAATATTGTGGGATGGGTTAAAATATAGTTAATTAACTTACAAATATACACATATACAGGCAATTAATTTATTAGAAAGAATTCAGGAATATATAGTTGGGGAAAGAACAGCCTCTTGCATAAATGGTGTTGGGAAAACTGTACAGCCACATGCCAAAGAAACTAAAAGTGGACCAAAATCTTACACCATAACCCCAAAACTAACTCAAAATGAACTGAAGACTAATATAAGATCTGAAACCATAAAATCCTAGAAAAATGTAGGTGGTGAGATCCTTAATATACATCGTGAAGATTTTTTGGATTTACCACAAAAAGCAACAAAAGCTAAAATCAACAAATGGGATTCCATCAAAATAAAAAGCTTCTGAATAGAAATGAAACCATCTATAAAATTAAAAGGCAACTGACTTAATGAAAAACACTAGATCTGATAAGAGGTTAGTATCCAAAATACATAAAGAACTCATATAACTGAACATGAAAAAATCAGTTGAAAAATGGGGAAAGGATATAAATTTTCATTTTCTAAATAGAATAAACAGACAACCAACAGGTACATGAAAAGATGCCCAACATAATTAATCATCAAGGAAATTAAAAAAAAAAACATACAAAGAAATATCTCCTTACACCTGTTAAAATGCCAATGATCAGAAAACAAAAACAACAAGTATTGGCCTGGATACGGAGGAAAGGAAACCCTAGTGCACGATGAGGGGAATATATATTGGAGCATCCACTATGGAAAATAGTTTGAGTGTTCACCAAAATATTAAAAATAGAACTACCGTATGATCCAGCAGTTTCACATCTGAGTATTTATTCAGAGAAAACAAAACTAATAGCTTGGAAAAGTGTATGAACTCCCATGTTTGTTGCAGCATTATTTGCAATAGCCAAGAGGTAGAAGGAAACTAAATGCCTGTTGATGGATAAACTGATAAACAAAATCTGGTAAATGCATGCATACACAGGAATATAATTCAACTATAGAAAAGAGAAAAATCTTGCCATCTATGACAGCAGAAACGGAACTTAATAATGCTGAATGAAATAAACTAGAGAAATATTAATACCATATGATCTCACATAAACATAGAATCTAAAACAAAACAAAATCCTAAACCAGAAGACAAACAAAAAAATGAGCTCAGAGATACAGAGGAACAAGTTAGTAGTAGCCTGATGTGAGGGAGAAGGGGTTATGGATGGCAAAATGAATGGTACGTTTCACAAGGTACAAACCTCCACTTATAAAATAAATAGGTCATGGGATGATAATGTACAGCATGATTACTATAGTTAATACCACCATATTGCATATTTGAAAGTTGCCAAGAGAGTAGATCTTAAAAGTTCTCATCACAAGAAAAAGTGTTGAAATCATGGTGACAGATGATAACTGGACTTATTGTGGCAATCATTTTGCAATATATGTAAATATCCAATCATTATGTTATACACCTGAAATTGATATGTTATCTGTTAATTACTCTGCTAATTTGTTTTAAAGAGCAGTTAGATGCTTATAAAGAACTAGGCACTGTATTAAACACATGCTTTTAATGTCTAATAAAATCTACATCTATATATTGTTATTCCACATTTAGAGAAGAGGAAATAACCTGTATAAATTTAACTTGTTCCACAACAATGAAGCATTGGAGCTGCAATATTCAACCAGGTCTTTCTGAATTCTCACTAGGAATCCTTAGTCTATTAACTGTACATGAACTTGTCCCACAAAGGAAGATGAAAATTGAGCTAAAAGTTAATACTGATAGAAAAGGTGGGAAGCTGTTATGAACTGAATTGTGTCCCTCCATTACGTACCAGTGTGTCAAGGCTGTATATTGTCACCCTGTTTATTTAACTTATATGGAGAGTACATCATGTGAAATGCCTGCTGGATGAATCACACAATGGAATCAAGGTTGCTGGGAGAAATAACAACAACCTCAGATATGCACATGACACAAACTTTATGAAAGAAAGTAAAGAGGAACTAAAGAGCCTCTTGATGAAGTTGAACAAGAAGAATGGAAAAGCTGGCTTAAAACTAAACATTCAAAAAGCTAAGACCATGGCATCCAGTTTCATCACTTCATGGCAAATAGATGGGCAAAAAATGGAAATAGTGACAGACTTTATTTTTTTGGCCTCTAAAATCCCTGCGGACAGTGACTGCAGCCATGAAATTAAAAGACGCTTACCCCTTGGAAGGAAAGTTATGACCAACCTAGACAGCATATTAAAAAACAGAGACATTACTTTGCCAACAAAGGTCCATGTAGTCAAGGCTATGGTTTTTCCAGTAGTCATGTATGGATGTGAGAGTTGGACTGTGAAGAAAGCTGAGTGCCGAAGAATTGATGCTTTTGAACTGTGGTGTTGGAGAAGACTCTTGAGAGTCCCTTGGACTGCAAGGAGATCCAACCAGTCCATCCTCAAGATCAGTCCTGGGTGTTCATTGGAAGGACTGATGCTGAAGCTGAAGCTCCAATACTTTGGCCACCTGATGCGAAGTGCTGACTCATTGGAAAAGACCCTGATGCTGGGAGGGATTGGGGGCAGGGGGAGAAGGGGACGACAGAGGATAAGATGGCTGTATGGCATCACCGACTCGATGGACATGAGTTTGAATAAATTCCGGGAATTGGTGATGGACAGGGAGGCCTGGCATGCTGCGATTCATGGGATCACAAAGAGTTGGACATGACTGAGAGACTGAACTGAAGATTAAATTTGCATAAATAGTTACATGATTCTTTGAATAGGCAAAGGTTGATATATACTTTCAAATGATTTTTCCATTCCCTAAGCAATTATTTAAAATATATTCCAAAATATATATATATATATATTCAAAACCAAGTCACAGACTCCATTCCTGTTTCTAATAGGACATACTTTGATAAAATTCTATGTCAGAGAAGAACTATCTTGATCTGATGTAAAACATTTTTCAGTGAAAACAAACTTTGCTGTCTTAATTTTTAGTAAAATCTCTGATAAGAGTTGTATAACCCACTCAACTCAAGAGAAACTTTTTAGCAAAATAACTTATTTTATGATGTTGTCAAATCAGTCCTGAGTCTTTTCTTAAAAAAGGGAAATTTAAAATTATTTTGTACCAGTACTAGTAGTGTATTACCCAAAGTTTTGCGTAGAAACATTACATGTAAATAAATTACAAATGCTAAAATATTTGGCTCTTATGTCAATTTTTTTGTTTGTTTGTTTGTTTTCAAATTTTAGAATGAGTCTTTAGGATGTTTCCAAGAATTTCCTCTTGATAAAATCACCTGGGGACTTTGTGAAAAATATTCTTACCTAGCTCCCTTGACAAACATTAAGCCATAAATTATTAGGGAGAGTCGTTTCCCCTTTAAAGAATTTGGTATAACAAAAAATCTTAAATATACAAAAATACAAAGGTTAGTGTAATGAACTCAAATATTTCACTTATCAACTAATGATGAAAGAAGAAAATGCTTAACACACAATATTCTACCACAGTCTGTATGATTTTGGAGTGAATCCCAGATATCATATCAGTTCACTCGTATACAGGTGATCCTTGAACAATCCAGGAATTAAGGGTGCCCAACCTTGTATAGCAGAAAGTCCACTTATAACTTATAGTCATCCCTCCATACGTGTGCTTCCTTTGTTTGCCCTTCTGGTTGGCATCTGGTATTTAACTAAATATAGATTGTGTAGTATGATAGTATTTATTATTGATAAATATCTGTGTATGAGTGGATCTGAGTAGTTCAAACATATATTGTTCAAGGGTCAACTGTATTTTTCAGAATAAATCTCATAAACAGGTCTCTTCTTGTAAAATGGCCATAATAACATCACCACACCTAAAAATCCATCAATAATCACTAAATATTGTTAAATATCTGGTCATTGTTCAGATTTACTGTTGTTTCATAAATGCATGTTTTAACAGTTTGTCTGAATTATAATCCAAACAAAGATTATATAACTCACTTTATGTATATATCTTTGATGTCTTTTAACCTATAGGATATTTTCCCAAGCTCCCTTTTTTGTTTTTTTCATTGCAATGTGTTTGTTGAAGATGAATGTGTATTTTAATAAGAGTACCCCATGATTCTTATTAAGGAAGTTAGGTAGTTCAGAGCCCATGGATTTAGCTCGGGATATGTGTATATACCCTCATTGCATTCATGCCGTGCTTGGATTCATGACTGCCTACCATAAACCTGAGACAAGGCAGCTGACCTTTTTCTTATTTGTTGCTGCATGTGTAGAACAGTGATAATACCTGTTGTCTTCTTTGCAAGGATGCTGTGAAGATTAATGAGCTAATATCGATAAAGCACTCTGAACTTGTGAGAAGAAAGGGATGTTTGAAAAGCTTATAAGAAACTTACGGCCCTTACAATATTCTTCTGTAGGATACTGAATAGTCATCTCTAGTAAATGGATACTATCTCATGTGAATTGTGTATGTGAGGAATTAATTATGGATACAAATCAATTTCTCTCAAACTAAAAACTATAAATTGTTAGAGTGGATGGATGATTGAATAGAGAGAGACAGTATTACAGACAGAAAGAAATAACTCATTCATGTATTTAATCCATTTATTTGTGTGGCTAGATTGACAGTGACTAAATTCCTTTGAGATTTAGATATGTAAGTATTTTTAAAAATTAATAAACCCTTCATCACAAATAATAAAAATGTTAATTTCATCAAATCCCCCAAAACCCCAACAAATTGTTCATATAATCTTATTGCTAACAAAATTTACATTTATATAAACAAATCCTGCATAATCACTGCTTTTTAAAGCTTTGTAGACAGTGAAGAGTCTGTATTATTCTATATAAATAATTTCTGCAGTTTAAGAGTTATTGTTTAAATATTGAAAGACTGTAGAACTGAGAATAGGAAAAACTCTGGTTCTAATTGTTATAAATCTATTAAAATATGTATAGTCTGGAGCTTGTCAGTTTACCTCTCTGAGCTACAATTCATTCCACAGTACAATAAGTAAGTTTTTCTTTCATGTTCTAAAGGTATGCGTTAGGGAAAGTGCTTTTCTGTTGCAATGCATTCTTTATTATATTTTTATCTGTCCTTGCATTTTTGTTAAACAAACCAAAATTAAGACTCAAAAATAGCGAGAAATGTAGATAGTGACTTAAATTCAAAATCTACTACCCCACTCTACTTTAGTTGCCTTCTGCTGCTGCATTATCCATTATATAGTATTTATAAATCATACTCAGGGGACTCACTTGATCAATATTCTCATAGTTCATATACTTCAATAGTAGCTTGAATCAAAGGATCTAATACTATTTAAAATTAACTAGCAAAATAAAAAAATAATTTCCTTTCAAATTATATGTAATGATAATTTTACAAATATTTATATGTATATGAAAATAATTTATTATTCTAAAGTTATGGCTTTCCTACTTGAAATCATATAATAAAAAATTCTATGAATTTGGCAGTGAATGTCTAGAATGTAGCCTTCCAAATATTTTAAATAGGCTTGTATTTCTTATATAAACTTTCTATTTGAAATTCCTGCCATCTTTAACCTAAATAATGCTATCATTATATCTATTCAAATAAATATTGTATCAACACATATCTAATTTCCTATTAGGATAGCACTCAAAGATTATCTTCAAGGTTATGATAAAAAGTTAAATACAATCAGTAGATATGTGTAGGAAGGAAAATTTTTATTGTGTGTAGATGAGACACCTTTACAATATTTCTGTAAATATTTACAGAAATTTACAGAATTTCTGTTCCATGATTTGTTTTTTTGGCCACAAGGCATGTGGGATTTAAGCTCCCAGTTCAGAAATCAAACCCTCATCCCTCACACTGGAAAGCAAAGTCTTAACTACTGGACCTAAGTCCCTGTGTAGAATAAATTTACATTTATGTTTCCATTTCCATTTTGAAGTCTTTGTCTTAGAGGAAGACAGGCAGCCAAATGGGAAGTAAGGATAATAGGGAAATAGGAAATAGGTCTGCATAGGTAATAGAGAACATATGGCCATGATTCTGCCTGCCATTCTAGTTACATCACTAGTTCAGAGTAGTAAATTGGCTGGGCATTCTAAGTGTATTTTTTCTTTTTTTTTTTCTTCTTACCTTCAGAATCCAAGACACTTGCCTTCATCTTTATGTCATCATCAATAAACATGAAGGTTTCTAAATCTGCAGTATCCTTAAGGTGCTATAAGAACATGAGAGAGCATCAAGAAACAAGGCAAGTTTGGTCACATCTACTTGGTCTTCCCTGATAGTTCAGTTGGTAAGGAATCCACCTGCAATGTGGGAGACCTGGATTTGATCCCTGGGTTGGGAAGATCCCCTGGAGAAGGGAAAATCTACCCACTCCAGTTTTTTGGCCTAGAGAATTCCATGGACTGTATAGTTCATGGGGTTGCAAACAGTTGGACATGACTGAGCGACTTCCACTTTCACTTGGGCTAACAATTTAATATATCTTAAACTCCTTGGAACAAAGAATATGTTGTTCACTTAATTGCACAAATATAACACCTGATTCATTGTAAAAGTTTAATTAAAAAATAAAAAAAAATCTGTTGATTGTTGAGTGTTTGCAACCATCTGGTTGTTTACTAGATGTTATTATGACTTCTTTGGCTCTTTACTTTTGTTCCTTGAAGTACAGTGTTATGATCATTTTTCTGCTTCATCTTCTGTCTTAGAAATGGTACACTCTTTTGTCACCGGGCATGGCATTTCTGGTAGATCTAACCAACTTCAACCTTAGTTCTCCCATCATAAAAATAATATTAGGACAAAAATTTTTTTAAAAATTGACCCTTTTATATCAATAAGGACAGAATATTTTTCATCATTACTTTCTGTATTTTTTTTATTCTTGTATTAGGGGAAAAAAAAAATTACTGTGACTCTCCTCCTAGCTGCTGGAGGCCATGCAGTCAAAATCAATGGATGGACACTATAAGGCTGAAAGTTTGAGTTCAATCCCACTAGGAATCAGCTAACTTCTCAGGTTGTCTGACTTAATCCATACATCTCTACAAACTCTTGGTGAAAGTGAAAAAGGAGAGTGAAAAAGTCGGCTTAAAACTCAACATTCAGAAAACTAAGATCATGGCATCTGGTCCAATCACTTCATAGCAAATAGACAGGGAAACAGTGGAAACAGTGGCTGACTTTATTTTGGGGGGTTCCAAAATCACTGCAGATGGTGATTGCTGCCATGAAATTAAAAGACACTCCTTGGAAGAAAAGTCATGACCAACCTAGATGGCATATTAAAAAGCAAAGGCATTACTTTTCCAACAAACATCCGTCTAGTCAAAGCTATGGTTTTTCTAGTAGTCATGTACAGATGTGAGAGTTGGACTATAAAGAAAACCGAGAGCAGAAGAATTGATGCTTTTGAACTGTGGTGTTGGAGAAGACTCTTGAGAGTCACTTGGACAGCAAGAAGATCCAACCTGTCCATCCTAAAGGAAATCAGTCCTGAATATTCACTGGAAGGACTGATGCTGAAGATGAAACTCCAATACTTTGGCCACCTGTTGAAAAGAACTGACTCATTTGAAAAGACCCTGATGCTGGGAAAGATTCAAGGCAGGAGGAGAAGGGGGTGACAAAGGACCAGATGGTTGGATAGCATCACCAGCTCAATGGACATGACTTTGAGTAAACTCCGGGAGTCAGTGATGGACAAGGATGCCTGGCGTGCTGCACTCCATGGCGTCACGAAGACTCGGGCATGACTGAGCAACTGAACTGAACTACAACCTCAAAATCAGGACAATCTTGACAATCTTCCTAAGGACCCAGCTCAAAATTGGAAAGATCTATTTTGAAAATTTTGCTTCTGTATCTGAGTCACAAATGGGTCCCTGCTACTTATTTCCATGACTCTTGATGCTGACTGCTGCTTCTCCTGTCTTTCTCCATTTTGCCTACTCTGTTCCTATATTACACGTAAGTAGGTCTTCCTAACCTTTGGAAATATACTTCTTTCACATGTTCATTTCAAAATGTTAAATACTTGACCAACAGACCTTGAGCTTGGTCATACAACACAGAGGGTGCTAGAATCTAACACCAGTTACTGAATGACAAGTCTTCCTAGCAGCAACTCGTTTTAATCTCATAAAAAGCACCCAGTGGCCCAGATCAAATAGTCAATGAGACTACCGGCACACAATACATGTGGAACACAAACCAAGATTGAGTATAGTTAATCGAATGCTGCAGGTTTTAACATCAGGAACCAAATGGATAATCAATGTTTACCTACAAACATGTATTTTCAATAAATTTCAGGAGTTGTGGAAAAGTCTATAATGAATTCTACAAAAAAAAAAAAAAAAAATTGCTAAATCACTTCATTTTCTACCCTGTTTGAATTTCCTAACCTACAACTTGTGTCTCCTTCACATCCAACTTGCCATTCTCTCCCTGTCCTAGTCTCATTTGTGATATGGTTCAAACTACAGAATTACCATTTTCTGCTGTTTTCTTGCCCTCCTGTTTCTCAAATTTTAAGAAAAGCAGCCTAAAGTACATGTTCAATAACAAGAAGATTATCATGGTGAGTTTTGCATGTGGATTGAGATTTTATGGCTGTAATATATGTGATATTTTCTTAATGTATACATTTATCATTATATAAAGAAATGATTTATTTCAGAGGAATAAAGGCAGATATCTTGACTTTTCTTTTTGTGGTAGGAAACATGGAACAAATATTATTTTGCAAAATCATATTCCAGAGCACTAATTAAAGATTTATTTCATGGACAAATAAACCACCTGCCTCTGCATTCTTTATGGAAATGTTTTGCATTTTCCAATCTCTTCTTTTACACACTCATTAATTACACAGAACAGTGCAGTTTGCATTAGGCATTTTCATACATATGAAATATTCAGCTTCTACAGTGTTGAGTTAACTTAGCCAATATGATTCTAAATATTAACTCGGCACCTCTGCAAAAGCTCAGATATGAATATGTGTATAGATATGTGTGTGTATCTGCATATACAAACACATATGTAGGGATGTCATGAAGAGTTGTATACTTTTCATTTTTTCTTTTATCTTTTTAGTGTCTATTGTCGAAAAATTTAAACGTGAGGAATTGTTGCTTAATGTTGAAAACTCATTCCCTTCTTTCTTACATAACACTATGGTGAATATTTATAATGGGTTTTATTCACAAATCTTAGTTTTATTGATAATCCCAAAATTTATTGCAAATTTTTGTAATAACTCTGAAACATGGCATGTTCTCTGTTGTAAAACTTGATTTTTTAGGAACAGTTTAAACTTCTATAATGTGCTTCTGTTATTAGGTTGATAAAGACATTTTGAGAATTTATGTTTTGGTTATAATATAGATGGATATTTTTTAATAAAAATGACTAATTATAGACCCAAATGTATTACCAAATAAAACCAATGGAAAAAATATAACTGAGATAATTCTGTTGCTCTTTCAAATTCTCTGCTTGTTTGACAATGATAAATTAGTGAGATCTCAAACCACCCACTCCTCAACAGGTTTTTATGAAGATATTCTTACAAAAGCAATTTCTTAAAATAATAACATGTTGACTACCAATTCCCTATAGAAGCTTGATCACAGTGCAACAAAAAAACTGTCAGACTAGTGATATTTTAACAAGTTTATATCACAACTCTCATTTCTTAATGTTTACCAGTAAAACTGCAGACTTTGATTAAAGATAATTTTTTTTTATTTATTTATTTTGTTTAAATGGCTAGGTAACACTCCTGAGTTTGATGTAAAATGCTTCACCAGTACCACCCTGTGTCCTTTGATGCACCTGTCTCTCGGGACCCACTACTGAGCTCCTTTTAAGGAGACTGTATTACTCAGAGTAGTTAATAGCCGATCCATCCCTGAGACACCATAAAGGATTAGCTGAGACCAGTTCTAAAAGTTTCTGTTGTCAAAGGCAGTGGAGACCTATTAGCTATGCTGGATTTTCCAATAATTTATCTTAGAAAGGTTTTAACATGTGGAATATCAAATTCTTATATTATATTGCAACATGTGGCAGGGGACTCATTTTTACAAAAAGTACTGCTAAAGGTATCTGTTTTTCAAACTCAGAATTTCTAATCTGTTTATCTCTGCTTCAATTTGCCTCAAACTGCTGTATTATTTTCACACCTATCATTTGCTCTCTTATGCTCTACAAACTTTAGATAACTTTAGAAGTCTCATTATTTTTATCTAGCTTGAGCAAAAAGAAATATATATTTCTATTATTCCTTAAATTTTTTCTTCCTAGTAAAATAGAATTCAATATAATGCTTTCCAATTTTCATTCTAAAACAAATTAAATATATAACAAAATAATATATATGCATTATATATTTTATGTATTTACATAATAGCATGTATGTATATTCGGCTTCCCTGATGATTCAGCAGTAAAGAATCTGCGTGCAATGCAGGAGTTTCAGGTTCGATCCCTGTGTCAAGAAGATCCCCTGGAGGAGGGCATGGCAACCCACTTCAGTATTTTTGTCTGGAGATTCCCATGGACAGAGGAGCCTGGCAGGCTATAGTCCATAGTATCACAAAGGGGAACACATGTAAATCCATGGCTGATTCATATCAATGTATGGCAAAAACCACTACAATATTGTAAAGTAATTAGCCTCCAACTAATAAAAATAAATGGAAAAAAAAAAAAAAAGAGCCAGACACGACGGAAGCAAGTGATCACAGCATAGCACATGCATGTATATATTACGTATGTATATATCTAAATAAAATCTTAGGTTGAAAAAATTCTTAAATATCTCTCAGATTTTTAATATCTGCAGATTCAAATGTATAAAGGTTATTCTCTGTCCAACGGTTCCCAACCTTTTTGGCACTAGAGACTGTTTACATGGAGGACAATTTTTCCAGGGACTGAATTGAAGGGGGATGGTTTTGAGATGATCCAGACATATTAAATTTATTGTGCACTTTATTTTTATTATTATATCATCTCCAGATCATCAATCATTAGATCCTGGAGGTTGGGGACCTGTGCTGTAGATTATGAAGTACGTATATGCCTTGTGTGTGTATGCATATATTGAAAGTGATTTACAAGTCAAGTTTTCATAAAGAAAATATTTCTAAAAGATACATAACAATAATTTAAATTTTTAAAAAAGTAAATATAATTCCCAGTTGCCACCAAACCAGTTTGAGAAGCATTTCTTGGAAAAGTAACAAAAACTTCACTTTCTTTAGTTAGTATTGATCTAAAGAGATTGTGAATCAAAAATCTGGTCCATAGATAGGGAAGATTGTGGCAGAGCTGGTTAGTATTTCAAAGGAAGAGGGTGGGATAGGATGAAATATTTCATATGGCTATTAGGACAGTATAGATTTCAAAATAAGAACTGTTGTCTTTGGTTATGAAGAAATAACTTGTGCTGGACTAGCCCTTCTATTAAAAACACATTTTAAGTGTATATATAAGTTGTATGAAATAATTCTATGTTGTGCATAAAGAGTGTGACCATTGAGAGATGAGATTATGAGAGTCAAGGTTTAGGCTTGTATCAGTACCAGCCTGGAAGCATTTTCTTGACTGTCGTATAGGAAGTGAAGGCCAAACAGTACACAGAAGACTCATCAAGCTGAGGAGATAGACTGGATTCAGAGTCACTGAGGCAGTGGGACACAGGGGTCTTTAGTGACAAGAACAATGCAGAGAAGGAATTCCAGAGTCTTCATGGTGTTTGGAGCCAAAAACTAAGCTGTACATTCAAAGGTTGAGATTCATACCCCACCAGCCTCATCAGTTCATGGAATTCTCTAGGCAAGAATACTCGAGTGGGTAACCAGTCCCTTCTCCAGGGGATCTTCCTAACTCGGGGATCAAATCTAGGTCTTCTGCATTGCAGGCAGATTCTTTAGTGTCTGAACCACCAGGCAAGCCCCTAAGACCTGATAAAGTATAACAACTGGGAAAATATAACTACCAGATTTCTGTGAGCTGAACAAATATTGAACTTTATGTAGGAGTAGAAAAATAGGAGTTCTGACATGTCAGACTGGAGAAACCTCATAGAGAACTCCAGGCACTCAAGAGACAACCCAGAGTCCATATATTTCGGTAAGTCTACGTAACCCCAAAAGTAGAGACCACTCTAGATCCACCTTAACAAAGCTCAAAAAGAGCTCAGAAAGATGAAGTTGTCCTCCAGTAAAGCAACTAGCAATCCAAACAAAATGATTTGCTATATTAATTAAGCAAAGTCTAGACTCTCAACAATGTTGTGTTCAAAATGTCCAGCCCATACCAGGTAAGAACATTTTAATATAAGCGTGTAGTAGAGAAACAGAAAAAATGTCACCCTTATCAGGAATGGAAATAAACCAATACCAATAGACTACAAACAAAAAAATGATGGACTTAGCAAAACATTCATTTAAAAAGCTAAACAATTCTACGTTTTGAAATTCAGTAAAGTTCATATTTTTTAGTAATGTTTATCCTTTGGATATCTGATAACAACATATGATATGCAAAATTTTAAATACATTTGTCTATCTTCTTTGTGGGTTTCCCTGGTGGCTCAGACGGTAAGGCGTCTGCCTGCAATGCGGCAGACCTGGGTTCAATCCCTGGGTGGGGAAGATCCCCTGGAGAAGGAAATGGCAACCCACTCCGGTACTCTTGCCTGGAAAATTCCATGGACTGAGAAGCCTGGAAAGTTACAGTCCATGGGGTCGCAAAGAATCGGACACAACTGAGCGACTTCACTTTCACTTTCATCTTCTTTGTGAATTGTACCATTTATCATTGAAAAATATTCACCTTTGTTTCATTTATAAACAAATAAATTTTAAAAAGCTATTAGACATATCTTGAAGTATTTAAAAAGAAAACAGAGGAGCAAAGAGGAAATTTCATTTTTACTATCAGAACCACCATCAAGAAAGAACCAAATGGAAATTCCAGAAATGTAAAAAGGAATATAAGAAACAAAATTTTCACTGAATAATACAACAATGTATTAGAATCTCCAAATTTCCACCACCCCAGTGAGTTTTAAAAACAGTCCAATAAAAGTTGTTCAAATTGAAGTATAAAAAATAAGCTGAAAAAAAAAAGAGCAGAGCCTCAGTGATATAAGACAGGAACAAGCAATATAAGATATGAGCAACTGGAGTACCAGATGAGAAGACAAAGTTATCCTTGCAGATAAAAGTATTTGAAGAAATGATAGTATTTATCCAAATTTAATGAAAAATTTAAACTTCCAGTTTCAAGAAACTCAATAGAATTCAGAAAAGATATTCCCTTTCTTTAACACACAGATACACACACCCTGACTGCCACATCATAATCAAAATAGCTGACTACCAATAAAACAATGCAGAGTGACTTAATAATCAATGGAAAAAGTATAATTGCTCTATAGTTTTCAAAAATTAGTCAAATATTAAAATCTCTCCATCAGTTATAACTGTGTAAGGACAAAATAATGCCATTAACATTTACTTATTACCCTGCAATTTAAAACATTAGAAATGTTGAGAAAATATTTATTTGTAAAAAACTAAAATTACCAAAAATAGAAAGTGCTCACCTTCATATTGTGTAGCAGAATTCAGTTCTTTGAGACTGTAGTTTCTGAAGTCCCTGTTTTTTTCTGGCTGGCTGTCAGCCGAGGTCAGTCTCAATGTCTAGATGCCCCTCCCTCTAGGCTTACTCACAACTCGCCGGTTTATTTCTTCAGTCAGGCCAGAAGGATAATTTCTCTGACGCTTCATCTCCTTTTAAGGATTCACCTGGCTAAGTTATACATACTTAGGATATCCGCCCCCCACACACACACACCTTTTCTTTAAACTAAAAGTCAGCTGACTAGTAAATGAATCGTAATGTGATATCACATCTAATTCAATGGTTGTACTCACCCTCAAAGGGAGAGCAGGGCCTCAGTGATTTTACAGTGATTGGGGTCACTTTAGAATTGTGTCTACCATAGTTACCTATCTTAGGAAGTAAAATAGTTGCAAAGTCAATATATATAAAATAAAAAATTATAGATGCATAGACCCATTTTTGACTTATGTGGAATGGGAAAACAAGCAAACATATTAAAAAAAAAAACACTACACAAAATCTGTAGGCAATCAAAAACCAAGTGATATTTTCAGCCCCAAAATATAGCATATACATTCTAAATAGATACCTGTTCTTCCATTTTTATTTTTTGAGGTGAGTTTATCTTATGAGGTCTATATGCACACACCATGTCCTTCACAATCTCTCTCCTGCTGTTCTATCTGCTAGTAAATAAATTAGAGATTCTAAGATATAAGGTCTTCAAAACTTAGTTTAATTCTACTTTCCCACTAGACTTAGATAGCATCCTGGTTGTTCCTCCATCCTACTGAGCTTTATGAACCAGTAATTTGTAAGTATATTATGAACACCAATAGTTTCCTCTATTAAGATATCACAGCAACATTATAATACTTGCTATTAGGCCATGTTTTTATAGTTCATCCATCTAATTCCTTTACTTTTTCATTCTTTTTCTCTTGTATTGCTACTTCTACCCCTTGATGTGGAAGAAAAGAAAAATCCAATACACTTGCATGTTTACATTCATAGTTATTGCACACATTTTTCATCAAGTCTTATAGCACCACAATTGGGATAATAGTCTAGCTCTACTGGGCTATTTTATGAGGCAATAATATTGTTGCTTATGACTGAACTCTAATACAGTCTTCTAAAACCGTAGTAGAAAAGCTATTACCTTATGTACATTTTTGCTTTGATCTTTCATTTATCTTAAAATTATGTTAAATAAAGATATGGTTAGCAGTCAAAGTTCTTCAGGTACAGCCTAACTTAAAATCAAATTAGAAAAGTCACAAAATGAAAATACCTTGTTAATGTGTTTTAAAAATTTCCCGAATTACATCTCTGCAGCTTTCCTTTATTTGGTTCACCTGGATCCTATTTGTGAGTCCTTGTTTTTGAAGTATTACTTTGTGAACTACATGGAATATGAATGTGAAATACCTATAAAATGAATGCTAAGTTTAAAAAAGTAAATCACTTGTAACTTATTTAGCCATTTTCTAAAGTGATAATTTAGTTTCTTGAATTGCAGTTTTGTACTAACAAATTTCAAAATGGTCACACGTGCTTATATTTGAGATTCGGTAAGGTGATGTTGGATTTCAAGCTTCATTACCCTATCTTTTACTAATTTCTATTTTATCTGATTTAAAATGTCTTTAAAACCCCACACATTTATTGAAGATTTATAATTTTCAAGGAAGAATTGCATTGTCATTGCAGACAGAAGAGATGCTCTTATGCAATGTTGCTAATTAGACGTGGTATGGATAAAGAACAAAGTAGTAGACAATAGCTGCAGTGCTTTGTTTTGTTTTGGAAAACATATTCTTCCTACACAGTGTTCATGTGATAATACATATCAGAAAGAAATAATTTTATAGCTTAATCATTCAGGATAAAAAAGATTTAAAGTCTTTTTCCTTATAATCTAGGACTTAATTTTATTGAAATATAATTGGCATGAACCACGTTTAAGGTGTCCAACATAATGAGATTTATCTTTAAAATAAAATAATTTGAGACTCCTGAAATAGTATTGGGTTGGCCAAGAAGTTCATTTGGGTATATCCATAATATCCTATGGAAAACCCTGAATGAACATTTTGGCACCTCCAGCATTTAGATTAGGCTTCTCTGGTGGCTCAGTGATTAAACAATCCATCTGCCAATGCAGGAGATTTAAGAGCCACAGGTTCGATCCCTGGGTCGGGAAGATTCCCTGGAGAGGGAAATGACAATCCACTCCAGTATTCTTGCCTGTGAAATTCCATGGACGGTGAAGCCTGGTGGGTACAGTCCATGATGTTGCAAAAGAGTCAGACACAATTTAATGACTAAACAACAACAGTATTTAGATGCCTCTTTATCCTGATTTTTAAAATGCAACATAGTTCTGTTGCTATTTTTCTTTTAAGTAATTTCTTTTTCTGACTTCAAATTTTATTATCTTTGTAATCTTTACTACATATATCCTTTGAATTTCCCAATAAGTCACTATGGAAATTTCCATAGAAGCCCATGGCTTCCTGCGTCTTTCCATCTAAGGATGTTTTCTGGTTGCAAGATCACATTCTGCTATGCTGTGCAGGGTGATGGATAGTCTAGAAGAGGAAGGAGTTGTCAAGCCATGACTCTCAAGCCAAATGCAGCTCCCTGCTTGTTTTAGTAAATAAAGGAACACAACAATAGCCATTTGTTAACCACTTATCTGTTTGATTCTTTTATATTACAATGGCAGTGTTGCATAGTGTGACAGAGATCACGTGGTTTGCAAAGCCCCCAGTATTTACCATCTAGCCTTTTACTGAACGCTGAACTAGAAATAATCTTAACCAAATGGAAATGGTAAATAAATACACATGTTTCCTCACAATCTTGAGGGAAATTTTAAGATGTGCTTGAAGTTTTAGCCCCTGTTACCTGCAGTGGTTACTAGTTCAGTAATATGCCATATTGGCTTTTCTCCTCCAGCTCCATGCTCCCATATTTTAATCAAGTTTTCTGGGATCATCTTCCAAATAAGGTAATCAGTTTCAGAATGGGATTGTGGGAAACCTAAACTTAGATATCTTCTGTTTAACATCTTTTTAATTAGTCCAACTACTGCTTAAATTAGCTTAGTGAGTTGTTATATGAGGAGGATTTATTCAATATTTATTCACTTTTCACTGAAAATATCATGATCCAGACTATAAAATCTGGGAAAAATTGTGAGCTAACTGAGGGATGTATTTTGTAATTCTTGCATTTTGGTACCACTTCATGTTCATATTCAAAATTAATTTTAATCTAGCTTGTTAACTTTTCATGTATCTTATGAGTACCATCATTCCCTTCTAGCGTTAAGGTATAGAGTTATTTACAGTCAATAAATCTAAGTTAAATCATTGTAGGTTACTGTGAGGAATATTTAATATTTCTATCCCTTTTAAGAGATAGGATAAGGGAGAATGAAGTCATGATTTTTTGCTCTTGATTTAAACAATGCACCAGTGGTGGGTAGAGTAATCATAAGCTGCTTAAGAAAGTCTTGGGGACCAGAGACATGATCAGTAGTTTTAATGGACATTCTTCTGCTACAAATAATGCTAAGGATCCAGGGCTACCCTGACCCAGCTTTCTGTTTACTGAGTTACATAACCACAGTGAGGACAGAGAAAAACAGCTGAACTTTTAGGAAGAAGGCAAGCACATATTTGAAGTATTGTATATCAGTCAATGTTAGTGAAAATGGCTTGGAATCCTCCAGGCCAGATATGAAGACTGTGTGGAAAATTCTTAAAGAGATGGGAATACCAGACCACCTGACCTGCCTCCTGAAAAATCCATATGTAGGTCAAGAAGCAATAGTTAGAACTGGACATAGAATAACAGACTGGTTCCAAATAAGAAAAGGAGTACTTTGAGGCTGTATATTGTCACCCTGCTTATTTAACTTATATGCAGAGAACATCATGTGAAATGCTGGGCTGAATGAAACACAAGCTGGATTCAAGATTGCTGGGAGAAATATCAATAACCTCAGATATGCAGATGGCGCCACCCTTATGGCAGAAAGTAAAGAAAAGCCCAATAGCCTCTAATGAAAGTGAAAGAGGAGAGTGAAAAAGTTGACTTAAAACTCAACATTCAGAAAACTAAGACCTTGGCATCCGGTCCAATCACTTCATGACAAATAGATGGGGAAACAGTGGAAACAGTGGCTGACTTTATTTTGGGGGCCTCCAAAGTCACTGCAGATGGTAATTGCAGCCATGAAATTATACAACACTTCTTTCTTGGATGGAAAGTTATGACCAACCTAGACAGCATATTAAAAAGCAGAGAAATTACTTTGCCAACAAATGTCCATCTAGTCAAAGCTATAGTTTTTCCAGTAGTCATGTGTGAACATGAGAGTTGAATTATAAAGAAAGCTGAGTGATGAAGAATTGATGTTTTTAAACTATGGTGTTGGAGAAGATTCCTTGGTCTTCTTGGTGTTGACAGTCCCTTGGACTACAAGGAGATCCAACCAGTCCATCCTAAAGGAGATCAGTCCTGGGTGTTCATTGGAAGGACTGATGCTGAAGCTGAAACTCCAATACTTTGGCCACCTGATGTGAAGAACTAACTCATGGGAGAAGACCCTGATTCTGGGAAAGACTGAAGGCAGGAGGAGAAGGGAATGACGGAGGATGACATGGTTGGATGGCATCATGACTCAATGGACATGTGTTTGAGCAAGCTCTGGGGGTTGGTAATGGACATGGAAGCCTGGGGTACTGCGGTCCATGGGGTCACAAAGAGTCATACATGACTGAGCAGCTGAACTGAATTGAGAGATAGACTAACCAAAAAAACTGGAATAGTCTCATCAGAGGGTTCAAATCCCCACCATGTCTAAACAGAGAGCAGAAGAGCTAGAAGGAGATAATTACATAGGAGCAGCTTCAGTGGGTTTAGGTTTTTCAGGGCTTTCCTGGTAGCTCAGTCGGTGAAGAATCTGTCTGCAGTGCAGGAGAGCAGTTTCGATCCCTTGGTCAGGAAGAACCCTTGAAGAAGGAAATGTCAAACCACTCCAGTATTCCTGCCTGGAAAATCCCATGGACAGTGGAGCTTGGTGGTCTACAGTCCATGGGGTCGCAAGAGTCGGACATGACTTTTCCACTAAACCACCGCTACCTTGGTGGTAAGGCAAGGTGCCAAATCTTTAACAAAGTTAAGTTTGGAGACAGAGAGTTTCAGCAGAAATAATCAGTCAATGATAATCAGAGATAATTTCCAGTGATCAAGGTTTTTAATTAGAAGTAGCAGTTATGTTATCAAAAGTGGTGGTATCCTTTTGCAGAGGAAGAGATCTGGAAGACAATTCTGTAGTTTCATTTTTATTCTAGTATTTTAGAAAAAATTTAGGACCTGGGGAATCTAAGGAGTTTATAGTATCTGCCCTACATTTATTCAGAGTAACTTGACTGTTGTTACTTCCTAGCTGATTGCAGCAAGATATACAAGAACTTTTGAAACATACAGTTTGCATTAAACAATTAGCAGAGGTCAAAGGATCTTGAACAGAATGGGAAGTTCTAAACCTCTGACTTTTATCCTCTGCACCTCCACCTCAGGTATTAACTGCAAGACTCCCTCCTCTGCTCCATCTCTGTTATTCCACATTCTCAAATGATGCAGATTTTTATTAAAAAAAAAAATGGCTCGTTCCATTTTTGAAGATACCACTACAGATATGCAATCTCTCACTTTGATGGCTTTCAAAGTAGAGACTATTAAAAATTTCCCTCATGCCAGAAATATGGCATGCTGGAATCACTTTCCATCTTTCACTTAAAAAAAGAAAAAAAAATAACATCTAGATCATGCCATAAAATGTTTTACAACTTGCAGGCACTCATCTTCTGTTGATCTTGTCACTCGTTCTTTTTCTGACTCTCTGGCAGATGTCTCATTTTCGGTCTCAGCTACTTGAAATAGTGTAGTTCATTTTCAAGATGTTTCAGATTTACATCAATTTATCAGAAGCTACTATTTAAAATAGTGTGTACTTATCAAAAAAATCTGTTCTGTCACTTTCATCTCATGTTATTTAATACTCCCTGTAATAAATAGCCTAAGTAATGGAAAGTTTTGGACAGTAAATTCCCTGATTTACATTCTGGAAAGTAAAACATTTTCCTTTGGAATCATTAATTTTCTCCCACCCTCTATTCTGAGTTATACATACACTGTGGAAAAACACAAATTTAGCCACAAATTTCTTTTTGAAAGCAATTAGCATATGCTTATTAAAATGTCTAAATTTACATATTTATTCTCCCTGTCCCCAAATACTGAAAACTGAAATGCTTGAATGCAATAAACACTCTCCATATGTATTTTATATGTGTTCAAGTATTAATTTTGGGTCAGAATTGTATACATTGTCAATATTTTTTTATATATTTTTATTTATTCATAATTTCTAAATTGATTTAAAATTTCCTGATTTTCAGAAGCTGTGTTGTTTCATTTTTACTTGAGTTTAATTTATACTATCTTAATATATTCTGCAGAATATAAAAACAAATAAAATACATTGATCCTCAGTCATGCAAATAATAAAAGTACAAGATTTCACATGAAACCTATAGTACATAAAACCTACAGGAAAATAGTGAACTTTTTCAAATCCAGATACACAAATTTGTTTGTTTGCAGGTTTAAAATCTTCCTTTTGTTTTCTTGTAGCATAACTCAAAACTTGTAGGGAGTTTGATTAAAGGAGTGAAATATATAGCTGAAGTCCGGAGCCGTTGATTAAGCTATAGTCTGTGTAGGTTGTTGAACAAGTTTATATGCCAGTCATTTCTCCCTTTCATTAGATTATAGCACCCTATTATGGTTTCAAAACCTCTATTCCTTCACAACCATCACTTTGGGTTCTGGCCACTATTGGTTTGTTTGGAGTGGGCACGGAAGTCAAGCTGAACCAATCACAGTAATTCCTCACATTTTTTTCTTTTTTTTTTTTTTAAATAAAATTAGAAATAGAGTCCTTCTGTAACAGACGCACTTGTGATACTCAGGAAATGTTGGGTAGCATGTTTTCTGTCAAGGAGAAAAAGAAGAGGCAGTAAGAGCAAATGAATTTGTCTAGAAAGAAGGAAATGAGTCAGAAAGAGAAAGGGAGAGAGAGAGGTATGTAGCAAAAAATTTATCAAATGCCTTGCTGAGATCTTACTTTCTTGGCTTGTTAAGGTCATAAATGTTCAGTTCTTCTTTGTCCTAAATCTAGTCACACTTGCCTTCTAATTACTTCCATTCAAGAGTCCTAAACAGTACTTACATTTCAGTTCAGTTCAGTCGCTCAGTCATGTCCAACTCTTTGTGACCCCATGGACCGCAGTACTCCAGGCCTCCCTGTCCATCACCAACTCCCAAAGTTTACACAAACTCATGTCCATTGAGTCGGTGATGCCATCCAAACAGCTCCTCCTCTATCATGCCCTCCTCCTGCCCTCAATCCTTCCCAACATCAGGGTCTTTTCAAATGAGTCAGCTCTTCGCACCATGTGGCCAAAGTATTGGAGTTGAGGTTTCAACATCAGTCCTTCTAATGAACACCCAGGACTGATCTCCTTTAGGATGGACTGGTTGGATCTCCTTGCAGTCCAAGAGACTCTCAAGAGTCTTCTCCAACACCACAGTTCAAAAGCATCAATTCTTCAGCGCTCAGCTTTCTTTATAGTCCAACTCTCACATCCATACATGACTACTGGAAAAACCATAGCCTTAACTAGACGGACCTTTGTTGACAAAGTAATGCTTCTGCTTTTTAATATGCTATCTAGGTTGATCAAAACTTTCCTTCCAAGGAATAAGTGTCTTTTAATTTCATTGCAGCAGTCATCACCTGCAGTGATTTTGGAGCCCCCCAAAATAAAGTCAGCCACTGTTTACAATGTTTCCCAATCTAGTTGCCATGAAGTGATGGGGCTGGATGCCATAATCTTAGTTTTCTGAATGTTGAGCTTTAAGCCAACTTTTTCACTCTCCTCTTTCACTTTCATCAAGAGGCTCTTTAGTTCTTCTTCACTTTCTGCCATAAGGGTGATATCATCTGCATATCTGAGGTTATTGATATTTCTCCCGGCAATCTTGATTCCAGCTCGTGCTTCATCCAGCCCAGCGTTTCTCATGATGTACTCTGCAAATAAGTTAAATAAGCAGGGTGACAATATACAGCCTTGACGTACTCCTTTTCCTATTTGGAACCAGTCTGTTGTTCCATGTCCAGTTCTAACTGTTACTTCCTGACCTGTGTACAGATTTCTCAAGAGGCAGGTCAGGTGGTTTGGTATTCCCATCTCTTTCAGAATTTTCTACAGCTTGTTGTGATCCACACAGTCAAAGACTTTGGCATAGTCAATAAAACAGAAGTAGATGTTTTTCTGGAACTCTCTTGCTTTTTTGATGATCCAGCACATGTTGGCAATTTGATTTCTGGTTTCTCTGCCTCTTCTAAAAGCAGCTTGAACATTTGGAATTTCATGGTTCACATATTGTTGAAGCCTGGCATGGAGAATTATGAGCATTACTTTACTAGCATGTGAGATTACTGCAATTGTGAGGTAGTCTGAGGTTTCTTTGGCATTGCCTTTCTTTGGGATTGAAATGAAAACTAACATTTTCCAGTTCTATGGTCACTGCTGAGTTTTCCAAATTTGCTGACATATTGAGTGCAGCACTTTCACAGCATCATCTTTTAGGATTTGAAACAGCCTAACTGGAATTCCACCACCTCCACTGGCTTTCTTCTTAGTGATCTCCATAAGGCCCACTTGGCTTGGCATTCCAAGATGTCTGGCTCTAGGTGAGTGATCACACCATTAAGATTATCTGTATTGTGAGAATCTTTTTTGTAAAGTTCTTCTGTGTATTCTTGCCACCTCTTCTTAATAGTTTCTGCTTCTATTAGAGCCATACCATTCCTGTCCTTTATTGAGCCCATTTTTGCATGAAATGTTTCCTTGGTATCTCTAATTTCCTTGAAGAGATCTCGTCTTTCCCATTCTATTGTTTTCCTCTATTTCTTTGCACTGATCACTGAAGAAGGCTTTCTTATCTCTCCTTGCTATTCTTTGGAACTCTGCATTCAAATGGGTATACCTTTCCTTTTCTCCTTTGCTTTTCGCTTCTCTTCTGTTCACAGCTATTTGTAAGGACTCTGAGGCAGGCATTCTGCTTTTTTGCATTTTTCTTGGGGATAGTCTTGATCCCTGTCTCCTATACAATGTCACAAACCTCTGTCCATAGTTCATCAGGCACTCTGTCTATCAGATTTAGTCCCTTAAATCTATTTCTCACTTCTACTGTATAGTCATAAGGGGTTTAATTTAGGTCATACCTGAATGGTCTAGTGGTTTCCCCTACTTTCTTCAGTTTAAGTGTGAATGTGGCAATAAGGGGTTCATGATCTGAACCACAGTCGGCTCCTGGTCTTTTTTTACTGACTGCATGGAGCTTCTCCATCTCGGGCTGCAAAGAATATAATCAGTCTGATATTGGTGTTGGCCATCTGGTGATGCCCATGTGTAGAGTCTTCTCTTGTGTTGTTGGAAGAGGGTGCTTTCTATGACTAGTGTGTTCTCTTGGCAAAACTCAGTTAGACTTTGCCCTGATTCATTCTGTACTCCAAGGCCAAATTTGCCTGTTACTCCAGGTGTTTCTTGACTTTGTAGTTTTGTATTCAAGTCCCCTATAATGAAGGGACTGGAATTCTTTTTGGGTGTTAGTTCTAAAAGGTCTTGTTGGTCTTCATAGAACTGTCCAACTTCAGCTTCTTCAGCATTACTGGTCAGCACATAGACTTGGATATCCATGATACTGAATGGTTTGCCTTGAAAACGAACAGAGATCATTCTGTCATTTTTGAGATTGCATGCAAGGACTGCATTTTGGACTCATTTGGTGACTATGATGGCTACTCCATTTCCTCTAAGTGATTCTTACCCACAGTAGTAGATATAATGGTCATCTGAGTTAAATTCACCCATTCCAGTCTATTTTAGTTCGCTGATTCCTAAAATGTTGATGTTCACTCTTGCCATCCCCTGTTTGACCTCTTCCAGTTTGCCTTAATTCATGGACCTAACATTCCAGGTTCCTATGCAATATTGTTCTTTACCACTTTAGACCTTGCTTCTATCACCAGTCACATCCACAACTGGGGGTTGTTTTTGCTTTGGCTCCATCCCTTCATTCTTTGTGGAGTTATTTCTCCACTGATCTCCAGTAGCATGTTGGGCACCTACCGACCTGGGGAGTTCATCTTTCAGTGTCTTATCGTTTTGCATTTTCATACTGTTCATGGGGTTCTCAAGGCAGGAATACTGAAGTGGTTTACCGTTCCCTTCTCCAGTGGACCACATTTTGCCAGAACTCTCCACCATGACCCATCTATCTGGGGTGGCCCTACCTGGCATGGCTTAGTTTCATTGAGTTAGACAAGGCTGTGGTCCGTGTGATTAGATTGGTTAGTTTTCTGTGATTGCGGTTTCAGTCTGTCTGGCCTCTGATGCCCTCGTACTAAAGTTTAGTTTCTTCTTATTCACTTTTAATCTATAAGAAGATAATAATTTAACCTAATTTATAGAATTATGACAATTTCCTCATTAACTTTGAAAGTTTATTTATCTTAGCTAAGTTTATAAATAATATTCATATACTATTGTAGATTGGAGAGTCTCAAGGAATCTAGACTTTTATTTTTAGCTCCTCATTAATTGAAGTACTAGAACTCCATACTGAAACTTGTACATTCTTTTTACTATTTGACAGAAACAAATGCTTTGCAAAAAAAAAAAAATTAAGGTAAAAATTCCGCAATAATTCAGTACTATGCTCTGTGAAATCGATTAGAAACTATTATGCTAATTGTACATTATAAGTTTTACATTATTAGTGTAGAATATTCATAGTTATAGTAAGTGCATAGTAAACACATTTGTGTCACACAAATGTAGAATAATGAATAACTGAAGATATAACATTTTATAAAATATGCAGTATGTGAGAAAAAAAAACTTCTTTCATTCTGCATATGACACCATATACACAATTTAAAATAAGCATAGAAACTCCCTGGATATCTTTGCATCTTTTCCTTCAAAGGCCCTCTGAACAAGAGAATTATTTGAGGTATAACAGGAGGAAAGACCTAGCTAAGACTAGTAAGAAACAACTCGTAAGAAAGTCTAAGAAGGCAATAAATAGTGGTCACTGTGTTTTTCACTATCTTAGGGATTTTTTAACCTGAATCTTGAAGCCTCCTTTAAGTTTAATATGTCTTACTAAAATCAAATAATACTTAAGCCAGTGTCAGCTAACATCCCTGATGTGGTATGACCAAGATTATAAGGCAAGGTTGAAGGAGTAGGAGAGACATGAAGTGGTTACCTGGATCCATATTGATGAAATATAATGAACCTATGTGTCAAGCTGTGTGAATGTCCCCACAAAGAAGTCATATGGGTTTTCTTGCTGCTTAAAACTGAGGGGTTACTCTGACACCAGAGCATGAAGCAGGGTAATACAGAGTTTGGACATAACAAACCTATACATTTGATACATGCACATCAATGTTCACAGCATCATTATCTACAATTGTCAAGATGTGGAAGCAACCTAAGCAACTGAAGTGTCCATCAACTGATGATAAAAGAGATGTGGTACACACACACACACACACACACACACAATGGAATTCTACTCAGCTATAAAAAGGGATAAAAAATTGCCATTTGTTGTAGCATGGATGGATGGACTGGAAGGCATTATGCTAAGTGAAGTAAATCAGAGAAAGAGAAATACTGTATGATATCACTTATATGTAGCATCTAAAGAGTACAACAAACTAGTGAATATAACAAAAAAGCAGACTTAGATATATAAAATAAACTAGTGGTTACTGGTAGGGAGAAGGAATGGTGGGCAATATAGGGATAGGAGATTAAGTGTTACAAACTTCTAAGTATAAAACAAGGATAAAATAAGGTACTAGGATATATTGTATAACATGAAAAATATCGGTTCAATTCAGTCGCTCATTCGTGTCCGACTCTTTATGACCCCATGAACCACAGCATGCCAGGCCTCCCTGACCATCACCAACTTCCGGAGTCTACTCAAACCCATGTCCATTGAAAAATATAGCCAACATTATATAATAATGGAGTATAATCTTTAAAATTATGAATCACTATATTGCATATCTGTGACCTATACAATATTATATAGCAACTATACTTCAATAAAAATAAAAGCTTAGAGAAATTAAATAATCTTTAATTCTGCATGGAACCCCAAAAACCCTGAATAGCCAAAGCAATCCTTAGAAACAAGAGTAAAGCTGGAGACATCACACTTTCTGATTTCAAACTATATTATAAATTAATAGTAATAAAAACAGCATGGTATTGTTATAAAACAGACACACATATCAATGGAACAAGATAAACCCATATGTTTGTGGTCAAGTAATTAATGAGAAAGATAAAAATGCAATGGGGAATGGAAAGTCTCAATAAATGGTGTTGGAAAAACTGTTCAGCCACCTGTAAAATAATGAAATTAGACCATTATGTATGGGCTTCTTTGATGGCTCAGATGGTGAAGAATCTTCCTGTAATGTGGTTCAACCCCTGGGGATCCAGAGAAGGGAATGACAACCCACTCCATTATTCCTGCCTATGGAATTCCATGGACAGAGGAGCCTGACAGACTACAGTTGTGTCCACAAAGAGTCAGACACGATTGAGGGACTGGCACATATACACACACAGGAAAATTACTCGAAAATGAATTAAAGATTTGAATGTAAGACTTAGAACTTGTAAACTAGAAGAAAACTTAGGCTGTAAGCTCTTTGAAAGTGGACTTGTTAATACTTTTTTGGCTTTAAAAACGATAAAATAAGACAAAAAGAACATAAAAATAAACAGGCGGGATTCTATAAAACTAAAAAAATTTTTTCCAGAAAATGAAGTCATTGATAAAATGAAAAGGCAACCTAATCAATGAAAAAATATTTATAAATCATATCTTATAAGAGGTTAATATCTAAAATATATAAAGAACTCATGCAACTCAACACCAAAAACCAAACAACGCCATTTAAAAATGGACGGAGGATCTGAATAGACTTTTTTTTTTTTTTTTTTACAGAGGACATACAGATAGATAAGTGATACATGAAAAGGTGCTCAGCATCACTAACCAACAGGGAAATGCAAATCAAAACCACAATGAAATATTACCTCACAGTTCTTGGTATAACTGTGATCAAAAAGATATGCAATAAGTGTTGGCAAGAACATGGAGGAAAGAAGCACGTGAACTGCTGGTAGGAATGTAAATTCATATAGCCATTGTGGAAAACAGTATGGACATTCCTCCAAAAATTTATAAAAGAACTACCATATAATCTAGCAATCTCACTTGTGGATATCGCAAAGAAAGTAAACCATTAATTCAAAAAAATATATACATCCTCATGTCCATTACATCATTGGCAAATACATAGACAAAACATAAAAAGCAACTTAACTGCCCACCAATGGATGAATGAAGAAAATGTGGCATAAAAATATCACATGATTTATATGTGGATTATTGTACATCCAGAAAAACAAAGGAAATATTACCATTTGCATCAGCACAATACCCTCCTTCTCCATCCAGGCTCAATGATATAAGACAGTGGAAGATGAATACTGTGTGACCTCACTTATATGTGGAAACTAAAACAACGAAAACACAAAACTGAGCTCACACATACAAAGAATGTATAGGTGTTTGCCAGAAGTGAAGGGTAGGGAGTAGATGAAATGAGAAAAGCTAGTCGAAGTTACAAACTTCCAGTTATAAAATAAATAAATCCTGAGGATGTAATGTACAGCACAGTGACTATAGTTATAATATTGAATTGTATATTTTAAAATTGTTAAGAGTAGATCTTAAAAGTCATCAACATAAAAACAAACAAGATACAAAAGTGCACATCAAAGGACAGTTTGAGTGGCAGAAATCAAGTTTTAGTTTTCAAGTGAGCTGCAATTCTGGGTTCTAGCTTGAGGTTCCTTTACTGTATAAATGATAAAACTCTGCCACATAATTACTCCTAGGACTGGAGCTCCATTCCCAGTTAGGTAAATGGGTATCTTTGATAATATTATATATTACAAATCTAAACCAGATGTTTTTTAGTCCAGGGACTCTGGTGGAAGTTTCTGTCAGAGAAGATTTTAAAAGCTCAAGATTTATTTGAAAAATCGCTGCCTTTGAATGCCTGGTCAGTGGTAACTTCACTGTGCCAGGTTTCCTGTTTCCTTAGAAGGGAAAGAAGTTTATTATCATCTAACCTCACAGAGAATATACAAACAGGAGTAGTGTAGCTAATGGTTGAGGTTGACATCTGATCAGGATCAACTGCAGAAATAACCAACACAGGCAGATGGGATAATGTTTAAGTCCAGTTCATTGGGAGGGCTGTAACCCTCCTGTGGTTCAGTGGACTAGTATGAGAGGCCTGTTCTACAGCTATCCTCCAACTTGCTCCCAAAGAACATCCAGAAGTAGACAGAAGATCTATCCAGTAGCTGGATTTTTCATGTCTTATCTTTATACTGAAAGTAGAACAGATGTATTCTTTTTGACATCAACAGACTGTCATACACAGAAGAACTGAAATTTTAGCACATGGCCTCATTGAAAATCAATGCATCTGCCATAGAAAAAATACAAATGAACATGCTCTTCTTAACAATAGAAGGTAAAAGGTGAGAAGAATCAAAGGCAACATTTAGTAGATATACATCATTCTGAATTTCTTTTTATAAAAGTACTATTTTTATTTCCTATAATTTCATGTTTGGGTCACATTTGTAGAATCAGTTCTCTTCATATGGGTTCAGATTTATAGGATTTTGTTAAAATACCCATCTTTGTTTCTGGTTACAGAGTTTCAATAACAATCTGTAACTGTGACTATAGGCATAGAAAATTTATGGTGCTCTGCTTGTGAAAAGCCTTACTTATGTATACAGTGTATGTTGGTAGACTGAAGAGAACCTTGAAGATATTATGTGTATCTCTGATGACTTCTTTAGCTACCTTTTGAAAAACTCATATGCTAACTAAATCTTTTGTGGATATTATCAGCAAAAATATGTATAGAATACTCTGTACTGGATGATGGTTAGACTTGATTATTGCTTAGTTGCTAAGTCGTGTCTGATTCTTTTGTGACACCGTGGATGGTAGCCCACTAGGTTCCTTTGTTCATGTAATTTCCCAGGCAAGAATAATGGAGTAAGTTGCCATTTTCTTCTCTAGGGGATCTTCCTGACCCAGGGATCGAACCCACATTTCCTGAATTGGCAGGCAGATTCTTTACTTCTGAGTCACTGGGGAAGCCCAGACTTGTTTATATGAGTAACTAAATTAGTCTAAATGATGTAATAAAATATACTGGTAGTATGTCTTCCTCTACAAGTGTTTCATACTTATTAAAATTCTAAAATGTTTTAAAAGTTTACCATTTTTTGGTTGTTTATGGATAATAATTGATCTTGATTTCAGATATCACTGGCCAAACCAAGGAAAATAGATTTGGTGGGTCCAATTTCTGTAAGCTCATTGCAGACTTTTCTTCTAGCTGTGATACATAGTCATGTAAACTGCTATACCTAAGCAGAATTATGATCTTATTTGGACACATCTAACTCTGCCATTTTTGTGTGGACATGGCTTTGGCCAATAGTGATTTGATTTTAAATGGAGTCTGACAAAAGGTAAAATGTGAAGAAAGTGAAATACAAGTAGACTCGCAGTGAATTAGAGGCAGCCCATTTCTTTTCCTGTCAGGCTTGTAGTGTGACCTGCTTGAAGGGGCAAAAAACTAAAATGGAAGAAAGGTCTGCAATTCAGAAGGCTCAGTGAGAAAATGCTACTGCTAAAAGATAAAATGACCTTTACAGATTTTACTTATGCTTTTTGAACTGTTTTAGGAGTTACATTTTGAGAGAAGTAGCATGCATATTCTTATATCTAGCCTTGTTATAGGGCATCTTAGTTAAATAACTTTAATGCTAAGGTTAATTAGGGAAGAAGGCACAGGAAAATCCATTTGTGTTGTAAAGAATGAACTGCTGAGTGCAAAAGGAAAGGGGTAAGGAGAAAAGAAACTATTTTGTATTATTTTGGGGTTTTGCTTTTGTTGTTGTTTCCCATAAAGATTTCTCTGTTTCAGAGTCTATAAAGTTATTCCATTATATCCTATTTCATATTGTCTAGGTCAACAAGAAAAACTGTTCTCTCAGAAGTCATTTGATGGGAAAAAAAAAAAAAAAATGTGTTCTGCCCAAAAAGTAGACGACCTGTCTTTTTTCTCCTAACCATGTAAGTTTCTATTTGTGGGTGGCAGTTCTTGTATTTGCACCATACTAGCTGCTAGATTCTTCAGAGTAAAATGTGAGAAAGGAGCAAAAGATAATTCCAATGAGAAAACAAATCAATTCATGTTAATTTTTTTTTTAATTCTTGCAACTGTCTCTGATAATAAACACATCACTCTTGTTGAAGGAGGAAAGAATAGGGAAATTTTTCAACCCATTTGGTTCTAAAGTCTTCTAATTTATTAAAAGGAAATAATGAAACCATCTTATTCTGAAGTGACAACGTGTTTTGTTTTTTTTGTTTTTTTTTTTAAAGTACATTATCATTATATTTTAAATTACACAACTCTGGACTCACCTGTGCTTTACCTTGCTTCTCCAGCCTTATCCAGTCTTTAGCTATACGGTAAAATTTTCTTTCTCTGAAACTTCCTTCTCTGAATTCCTTAAGGCAAGTACATTCCATTTAAAAATAAGCATTACTAGCATTAGCATATATGTTTAATTGTTTTTGTCTTAGTCATTTCAAATCTAGGTCTTTTCCCTCAGTGCCACTGTAACTAGCCCTTAGAGGGCAGAGTTCAAGGCTTAAGTGGGGGTTACGGTACAATTTCAGGTGATCCCCCAGAAGGAATTTCCCCAGAAGACCTCAGAATATCATTGACTTTTAATCTCTCAAGTAATATTTCTTTCTCTTAAAATAGTCACTTTGATGGAAGTATGGAAAATTAATTCTGTTAATTCATTAGGCGCTTTGCAATGCTGCTGCTAAGTCACTTCAGTCGTGTCCGACTCTGTGCGACCCCATCCCTGGGATTCTCCAGGCAAGAACACTGGAGTGGGTTGCCAGTTCCTTCTCCAATGCATAAAAGTGGAAAGTCAAAGTGAAGTCTCTCAGTCATGTCTGACTCTTCGCGACCCCATGGACTGCAGCCTACCAGGCTCCTCCATCCATGGGATTTTCCAGGCAAGAGTACTGGAGTGGGGTGCCATTGCCTTCTCCAAGTGCTTTGCAATATGGATGTATTAAAATATTTTGAAATAAGATTTGGGGTACCAAGGAGAAGACAGGCCCTGAGCACTCTAAGACACTGGACAAAATGTAGTAATTGTAGGAAGGAACAGAAATTTAGTGGTTTCTTCCAGTTTCCCTCAGATTTAAACATAAACTTCTGGTATTGACCATGATGTATACTATCAGACTGGGTGGAAAGCATGCAATACCTTGTATCTTGTTCTTTTTCTTAAGAATAAAAGCTGATTGAATATACAATTATAAATCAATATTTTATGGCAGAAATATTTTTCATATATTTTTCCAATGTTAAGTATCCAATGGAGCTTCTATAGTTCAGGAAGTAGAAATTGTACATTTAAAAAAATTAATATCAAATTGTTAAGTAACTTGGATTTTACTTTCTAAAGTTTATTTCTTTTTTAACTTGAAGACATATTTAAAGTGTGGTTACAACAAAGTAAAGTAATATATAGAAATAAAATAATGAAAATATTTATGAAACTGTTATTTAGGACTAGTTTATGAAAAAGTCACTTGAATTTCTGGCCTAAAACTCCACTACTAAAAAAAAAAAAAAGATAAAGAGACAACTCCCAGAATGGGATAAAATATTTGCAAATGAAGCAACTGACAAGGGATTAATCTATAAAATATACAAGCAGCTCATGCAGCTCAATAGTGCCTCCCCCCAAAAAAATCCAATCAAAAGTGAACAGAATTCTTTTAAATGGCTGAGTAATATTCCATTGTGTATATGTACCATAGCTTCCTTATCCATTTGTCTGCTGATGGGCATCTAGGTTGCTTCCATGTCCTGGCTATTATAAACAGTGCTGCGATGAACACTGGGGTGCACGTGTCTCTTTCAGATCTGGTTTCCTCGGTGTGTATGCCCAGAAGTGGGATTGCTGGGTCATATGGCAGTTCTATTTCCAGGTTTTTAAGGAATGGATCTCCACACTGTTCTCCATAGCGGCTGTACTAGTTTGCATTCCCACCAACAGTGTAAGAGGGTTCCCTTTTCTCCACACCCTCTCCAGCATTTATTGCTTGTAGACTTTTGGATAGCAGCTTCCTGACCGGCGTGTAATGGTACCTCATTGAGGTTTTGATTTGCATTTCTCTGATAATGAGTGATGTTGAGCATCTTTTCATGTGTTTGTTAGACATCTGTGTGTCTTCTTTGGAGAAATGTCTGTTTAGTTCTTTGGCCCATTTTTTGATTGGGTCATTTATTTTTCTGGAATTGAGCTGTAGGAGTTGCTTGTATATTTTTGAGATTAATTCTTTGTCTGTTGCTTCATTTGCTATTATTTTCTCCCAATCTGAGAGCTGTCTTTCCACCTTGCTTATAGTTTCCTTTGTTGTTCAAAAGCTTTTAAGTTTAATTAGGTCCCATTTGTTTATTTTTGCTTTTATTTCCAATATTCTGGGAGGTGGGTCATAGAGGATCCTGCAGTGATTCATTTGAATCAGTTCTAATGAGATGGATGAAACTGGAGCCCATTATACAGAGTGAAGTAAGCCAGAAAGATAAAGACAAAATACTAACACATATATATGGAATTTTAAAAGATGGTAATGATAACCCTATATGCAAAACAGAAAAAGAGACACAGATGTACAGAACAGACTTTGGAACTCTGTGGGAGAAGGCGAGGGTGGGATGTTCTGAGAGAACAGCATTGAAACAAGTATACTATCAAAGGTGAAACAGATCACCAGCCCAGGTTGGATGCATGAGACAAGTGCTCGGGCCTGGTGCACTGGGAAGACCCAGAGGGATGGGATGGGGAGGGAGGCGGGAGGGGGAATCGGGATGGGGAACACATGTAAATCCATAGCTGATTCATGTCAATGTATGGCAAAAACCACTACAATATTGTAAGTAATTAGCCTCCAACTAATAAAAATAAATGAGGAAAAAAAAGTGAACAGAAGTCCTAAACTGACATTTCTCCAAAGAAGATATACAGATGCCCAAGAGGCACATGACAAGATGCTCAACATCACTAATGTAATAATTAGTGATGCTGAGGAATGCAAATCAAAAATACAGTGAGGTACCACCTCACACCAGTCATAATCACTACAGTTCAGTTGCTCAGTCATGTCTGACTCTTTGTGACCCCCATGGACTGCAGCACACCAGTTTTCCCTGTCCATCACCAACTCCCAGAGTTTACCCAAACTCATGTCCATTGAGTTGGGGATGCCATCCAACCATCTCACCCTCTGTTGTCCCCTTCTCCTCCTACCTTCAATCTTTCCCAGCATCAGGGTCTTTTCCAATGAGTCAGTTCTTCACTTCAGGTGAAGTTTCAGCTTCAGCATCAGTACTTGCAATGAATATTCTGGGCTGATTTCCTTTAGGATGAACTTGTTGGATCTCCTTGCAGTCCAAAGGACTCTCAAGCATCTTCTCCAACAACACGGTTCAAAAGCATCAGTTCTTCAGTGCTCAGATTTCTTTATAGTCCAACTCTCACATCCATACATGACTACTGGAGAAACCAAAGCTTTGATAATATAGACCTTTGTTGGCAAAGTAATGTCTCTGCTTTCTAATATGCTGTCTAGGTTGGTTATAGTTTTTCTTCCAAGAAGCAAGTGTCTTTTAATTTCATGGCTGCAATCACAGTGATTTTGGAGCCCCCAAAAATAGTCTGTCACTGTTTCCATTGTTTCAGCATGTATTTTGCCATGAAGTGATGGGACTGGATGCCATGATCTTAGTTTTCTGAATGTTGAGCTTTAAGCCAACTTTTTCAATCTCCTCTTTCACTTTCAACAAATGGTTCTTTAGTTTTTCTTCACTTCTTGCCCTATGAGTGATGTCATCTGCATATATAAATTTATTGATATTTCTCCCAGCAATCTTGATTCCAGCTGTGCTTCATCCAGCCCAACATTTCGCATGATGTACTCTGCATATAAGTTAAATAAGCAGGGTGACAATATACAGCCTTGACATACTTCTTTCCCAATATGGAACCAGTCTGTTGTTCCATGTCTGGTTTTAACTGTTGCTTCTTGACCTGCATACAGGTTTTTCAGGAGGCAGTTCAGGTGGTCTGGTATTGCCATCTATCTAAGAACTTTCCACAGCTTGTTGTAATCCACACAGTCAAAGCCTTTGTAGTCAATAAAGCAGAAGTAGATGTTTTCCTGGAACTCTCTTGCTTTTTTGATGATACAATACATGTTGGCAATTTGATCTGTCGGTTCCTCTGTCTTTCCTAAATCCAGATTGAACATCTGAAAGTTATTGGCCTCCAGATACTATTGAAGCCTGGCTTGGAGAATTTTGAGCATTACTTTGCTAGCATGTGAGATAAGTGCAATTGTGCAGTAGTTTGGACATTCTTTGGCAATGCCTTTCTTTGGGATTGGAGTGAAAACAGGCCTTTTCCATTCCTGTGGCCGCTGCTGAGTTTTCCTAATTTGCTGGTATATGGGGTGCAGCAGCATCTTTTAGGGTTTGAAATAGCTCAAATGGACGAGATCGGGTGCGTTCAGGGTGGTATGGCCTTAGGAAATAGCTCAAATGGAATTCATCGCCTCCACTAGCTTTGTTCATAGTGATGCTTCCTGAGGCCCACTTGACTTTGCTTTCCAGGATGTCTTGATCTCAGTGAGTCATCACACCATCATGGTTATTTGGGTCATGAAGATCTCTTTTGTATACTTCTTCTGTGTACTCTTCCCACCGCTTCTTAATATCTTCTGCTTCTGTTAGGTCCATACCATTTCTGTCCTTTATTGAGCCCATCTTTGCATGAAATGTTCCCTTGGTATCTCTAATTTTCTTGAAGAGATCTCTAGTCTTTCCCATTCTATTGTTTTCCTCTATTTCTTTGCATTGATCACTGATGAAGGCTTTCTTATCTCTCCTTGCTATTCTTTGGAACTCTGCATTCAAATGGGTATATCTTTCCTTTTGTCCTTTGCCTTTCACTTCTCTTCTTTTCTCAGCTATTTGTAAGGCCTTCTAGACAACCATTTTCCTTTTTTGCATTTATTTTTCTTGGTGATGGAGGATCTTAGATAGATGGCAAGTTCTCAGATAGATGGCAAGTTCTTAGATAGATGGCAATACCAGACCACCTGAGGATCTTTCTTGAGGATCACTGCCTCTTGAACAATGTCATGAACCTCTGTCCATAGTTCTTCTGGCACTCAATTTATCAGATCTAGTCCCTTGAATCGATTCACCACTTCCACTGTGTAATCAAAAGGGATTTGATTTAGGTCATACCTGAATGGTCTAGTGGTTTTCCCTACTTTCTTCAGTTTAAGTTTGAATTTGCCAATAAGGAATTCATGATCTGAATGGCCATCATCAAAAAATATAAATGTTGGAGAGGGTGTGGAGAAAAGCAGACCCTCTTACATTGTTGGTAGGAATATAAACTGATATGGCCACTAAGGAGAAGAGTATGGAGGTTCCTTAAAAAGTAAAAATACAGTTACCATATGATCCTGCAATCCATTCCTAGGCATGTATATGGAGAAAGTCACAGTTCCAAAAGATACATGCACCCCAATGTTCATCATAGCATTATTTACAACAGTCAGGACATGAAAGAAACCTAAGTGTCCATCAATAGAGGAATATATAAAGAAGTTGTAGTACACATTTTTAATGGAATATTCAGTTCAGTTCAGTCACTCAGTCGTATCCGACTCTTTGCGACCTCATGAACCTCAGCACGCCAGGCCTCCCTGTCCATCACCAACTCCCGGAGCTTCTTCAAACTCATGCCCATCAAGTCGGTGATGCCATCCAGCCATCTCATCCTCTGTTGTCCCCTTCTCCTCCTGCCCCCAATCCCTCCCAGCATCAGGGTCTTTTCCAACGAGTCAACTCTTCGCGTGAGGTGGCCAAAGTATTGTCAGCCATAAAAAGGATGAACTTGTGCCATTTGCGGAGATGTGGATGGACCTAGAGACTGCCATGCAGAGTAAAGCAAATAAGAAAGAGTAAAACAAGAGCTTCCCTGGTGGCTCAGACTGTAAAATATCCACCTGCAGTGCAGGAGACCTGGGTTCGATCCCTGGGTTGGGAAAATCCTCTGGAGAAGGGCATGACAACCCACTCCAGATTTCCTGGCTGGAGAATCCCCATGGACAGAGGTGACTGGCAGGCTATAGTCCATGGGGTTGCAGAGTTGGACACAACTGAGTGACTAAGCAGAGCACACAGCATATGTGTGTGTGTGTGTGTGTGTGTGTGTGTGTGTGTGTGTGTGTGTGTGTAATCTAGACAAAGAGTACAGATGACTCTCATTTAAAGCTGAAATAGAGACACAGATGTAAAGAACAAATGTATGGACACCAGGGCAGGGGGACGTGGTGGCAGGGTCTATTAGGAGACTGTGATTGTGTGTATGTTTATCACTGTTGATATTATGTATCATAATATACATCAATTATGTATTATGCATCAATATATATTGTCATATATTATGTATATATTAAATATATGTCATTTCATCTCATATATATATATACACACACACATACACGCTGTTGGTATTATGTATAAAATAGATAACTGGTAAGAACTTACGGTATAGCATAAGGAAAAAAGAGCATATCTGTTTGTAGCACATATAGCAACCTTAAAAATGCACTCCAATATACATTAGATGCAGGAAAATAATGTTTGATTCCACTCATATGGATGCCTAGAATAGTCAAATTCATAGAGTCAGAAAGTACATTGGTATATGCCGGGTGTGGGGAGGGAGAATGCAGAGTTAGTGTTTAACAGGGACAGAGCTTGTTTAGAAGGTAAAAAATTTGGGAGATGGATGATGAAAGTTGCACAACAGTGTTAATGTACTTAGTGTACAGTTCAACATGGTGAAAGTAGCGTGTTTTCTATTATGTGACTTTTAAATTGTGACCACAATAAAAATATTTTTTAAAATTGAGCAAGATGAAGATAATCTACTATAAAAGGTAAGTTACTTTATGAGTTCTTTACCTTAACCTACTTTAGGAAAACTTGACTTTACATAAACAGGGAGTAGTATTATCGCAGGGCTTTCCTGGTAGCTCAGACGGTAAAGAATCCGCCTGCAATGTGGGAGACCCAGGTTTGATCCCTGGGTTGGGAAGATACCCTGGAGAAGGGGATGGCAACCCACTGCAGTATTCTTGCCTGGAGAATTCCAGGCTCCAGAGGAGCCTGGCAGGCTCCAGTTCAACCCAAATCATCTTTGTCTTAGTGACTGCTTTAATCCTAAGACGTGAAAAAAGGCACGAGTGATATCGAGATCTCACACTCAAACTTCAAATGCACTTAAGAATTGTACTTAGAATGGAGTTTGATGACTTAGAAAACTGATGCACTAATTGTAATATTTGTCATATTCTTTTATTAACTTTTGTGCTCTCACTGCGTGATAACGTTAATGTCAGACTCACCAACATGTAAAGACATTGACTGTATTGCTATCTTCTTAATTGGATTCATTTCCTTTCCATATAGGGAGAAAAGGTAAGTAGAAGCTTTGTGCCTTGGGGTAGAGCTCCTCTCCTTCCTCCTTGAGCAAGGAACATGGCTAAGTGAATATAGAGGAGTGGGTATCTCAGAGAATTAGGAAAATGACTCTTCTACTTCCATGTTTCCTCCTATGGACACATTTGGCAGAGCTTCTTTGCTGTTTTTCTCTGGTATCCTGAATGTTGAGAGTCTGTTATAACATTGGTGATAATACCTGACATACACATTGATGACCATTTGGCAAATGCCTCTTTCACAATGCTTCATGAATGAACAGCAAAGAAATGCATTGCATCTATACTCAAGACATTTAGAGTTTTAACATTTTTCAGAGCTTGTCTATTCTATAAACAATTATATTTGTACATAAAGGACATGTTTACTAAGATTAGGTTTTGTGCCAATTAAGATATTAACTATAATAGTTTAAAATGAATAATTGAGCTTTTTTCTGTTTCCTAGCTGTATACAACTCTCAATCTGTATAGTTATCCTACTTTCTACTCATTTAAAATTGTTTTGATTTCATTCAATTTACCTTTGTAACAAGATCAAACATTAATATGGATCAAATGCCTGTTACATGAGAAAGAGTTTTTACCTTCAAAGGTCATTCACTGATGTATGTTGAATTTATAGGTTAGGAGTGGTCAGAGAAACATTGTTAATAAAGGATTCTTTTATCTCATGAGTGACATCTACTTAGAGTACATAAATGTTCTTGTGTTATTAGATGCATTTTTAATCCTTTACCAAGCTTAATATTTTATTTTGATATAATAGCTTTTTTAGGGATTATATTCAAAAGTAGTAATAATGACATTTGGTAAAGTTTAAATTATTATTATGGCTTCCCTTGTGGCTCGGATGGTAACAAATCTCCCTGCAGTGTGGGAGACCTGGATTCGATCCCTGGATTGGGAAGATCCCCTGGAGAAGGAAAAGGCTACCCACTCCAGTATTCTGACCTGGAGAATTCCATGGACTGTAATAGTTCATGGGGTTGCAAAGGGTTGAACACGACTGAGTGACTTTCTCTTTCACTTTTCACTTTCAAACTGTTACAAAGTCTGTGGCTATTTCCTTTCAAACCAGTTTTTTTTTTTTTTTCTTTTTCCCCCAATATGGAATGTAGAACAAAAATGTAATACTTAAATTTGTCTTTTCTCAAGGTCTCAGGAGAAGTAGGTTGACTGAGTCGACATAAGAAGAATTATATTTATTTCTTCTCTTTGATATATCATATTAGGTTTATCAAAGAGTGCATCATTTACAGAGTGACTGTCAATTTGATGGTGTAACAAGTTCATTTCCCTTTTAATAAATACCTGTATTACATTTAGCTATTTTTATTCACCACAGGTTATTTAGTACCTGAAATTAGTTGTGTGGGCTCTCCAGACGCAATTGAACACTTTAATAGTTCATATGCAGTTGAAGATTAGAATACAGGGAAATCCCTACAGGAACGTGATTCATTCCACACTGTTCAGGAAACTATAGGAGCACTTTGACTTCTGAGTCGAACAATCCTTTAAACTATTCAATTTTGAAGAACTGCAAACAAACTATATATGTGACTAATCAGACTTTTGTAGTTTCTTCTCTTATATGACAAGAATAGAATCAGCAATTCCTTATTTTGTGCTAAAAGGGATAATAGAAAAATAAAATTAGTCATGACATTTTGCAGCATGTTCATTTTTCCTGGTTGTTTATAAATTTGATGCTTATAAAGACATTAAATTAATATATTTGTAGATAAATATGAATACAAAGAAGAACTATAAAAATTACAAAGAACAGCTATACAAAAAAGATCTTAAAGACCCAGATTAGCATGATGGTGTGATAACTTACCTAGAGTCAGACATCCTGGAATGCAAAGTCAATTGGGCCTCAGGAAGCATCACTATGAGCAAAGCTAGTGGAGGTGATGAAATTTCAGCTGAGCTATTTCAAATCCCAAAAGGTGATGCTGTTAAAGTGCTGCACTCCATATGCCAGCAAATTAGGAAAACTCAGCAGTGGCCACAGGACTGGAAAAGGCCAGTTTTCATACCAATCCCAAAGAAAGGCAATGCCAAAGAATGTTCAAACTACTGCACAAATTGCACTCATCTCACACCCTAGCAAAGTAATGCTCAAAATTCTCCATGCTAGGCTTCAATAGGATGTGAATCAAAAAATTCCAGATGTTTAAGCTGGATTTAGAGAAGGCAGAAGAACCAGAGATTAAATTGTCAACATATGTTGGATCATAGAAAAAACAAGAGAATTCCAAAAAAAATCTACTTCTGCTTCAGTTTCATTGACTACACTAAAGTCTTTACTGTGGGTCACAACAAACTGAGAAAAAAATCTTAAAGAGTTAGGAATATCAGACCACCTTACCTGCCTGAGAAATCTGCAGGTCAAGAAGCAACAGTTAGAGCTGGACATGGAACAACAGACTGGTTCCAAGTTGGGAAAGGAGTATGTCAAGGCTGTATATTGTCACCCTGCTTATTTAACTTACATGCTGAGTACATCATGGGAAATACTGAGCTGGATAAAGCACAAGTTGGAATCAAGTTTGCCGGGAGAAATATCAATAACCTCAGATTCACAGATGACACAACCTTTATGGCAGAAAGTAAAGAGGAACTGAAGAATCCTTTGATGAAAGTGAAAGAGGAGAGTGAAAAGTTGGCTTAAAAGTTAACATTCAAAAAATGAAGATCATGGCATCTGATCCCATCACTTCATGGCAAATATTTGCTGAAACAATGGAAACAGTGACAGACTATTTTCTCGGGCTCCAAAATCACTGCTGATGGTAACTGCAGCCAGGAAACAAAAAGATGTTTGCTCCTTGGAAGAAAAGCTATGACCAATCTAGACAGCATATTAAAAATCAAAGACATTACTTTGCCAACAAAGGTCAGTCTCATCAAAACTTTAGTTTTTCCAGTACTCATGTATGGATGTGAGTGCTGGACTATAAAACAAGCTAAGCACTGAAGAATTAATGCTTTTAAACTGTGGTGTTGGAGAAGACTCCTGAGAGTCTCTTCGACTGCAAGGAGATCAAACCAGTCAACCTTAAAGGAAATCAGTCCTGAATATTCATTGGAAGGACTCATGCTGAAGCTGAAGCTCCAATACTTTGGCCTCCTAAGGTGGAGAACTGACTCCTTTGAAGACCCTGATGCTGGGAAAGATTGAAGGCAGGAGGAGAAGGGGACAACAGATAATGAGATGGTTGGATGGCATCACTGGCTCGATGGCCATGAGTTTGAGCAAGCTCCAGGAGTTGGTTATGGACACGGAAGCCTGGTGTGCTGCAGTTCATGGGATCCCAAAGAGTTGGACATGACTGAGCAACTGAACTGAACTGAACTGAATAGGCTGTCATTTTTCTAATTATAATGCCTAAGATTGTGGTGTTCATCTCTCAAGAAGATGTTCCCTGTTTTTGGCTCTGAAGAAGGAAACAGCCTTATTGGGAAACCCATACGGAGAGGTAGTAAGGATAGACACTAGCCAATCAGCAGTAAGAAATTGAGGCTCTCAATCCAAAATCTCCCAAGGAATTCAGTGCAGGCAATTACAAGTGTTTGAAAGCAGATCCTTCACAACAAGCCTCAGGTGAGACCCCAGTCTAATGGAAATCTTAATAGCAGTTTTATGAGACTCTGAATCAGAGCACTCAGCTTCTGTATGCCCTGGCTCTTGAGCTACACAAACTAAAATGAATTGTTTTATATCCTGCAACTTTACTATGTTCGTTGATTAGCTCTAGTAATTTTCTGGTAGAGTCTTTAGGGTTTTCTATGTAGAGGATCATGTCATCTGCAAACAGGGAGAGTTTCACTTCTTCTTTTCCTATCTGGATTCTTTTACTTCTTTTTCTGCTCTGATTGCTGTGGCCAACACTTCCAAAACGATGTTGAATAGTAGTGGTGAGAGTGGGCACCCTTATCTTGTTCCTGATTTTAGGGGAAATTCTTTCAATTTTTCACCATTGAGGGTGATGCTTGCTGTGGGTTTGTCATATATAGCTTTTATTATGTTGAGGTATGTTCCTTCCATTCCTGCTTTCTGGAGAGTTTTAATCATAAATCAATGTTGAATTTTGTCAAAGCCTTTTTCTGCATCTATTGAGGTAATCATATGATTTTTATCTTTCAATATGTTAATGTGGTGTATTACATTGATTGATTTGCAGATATTAAAGAATCCTTGCATTCCTGGGATAAAGCCCACTTGGTCATGATGTACGATCTTTTTAATATGTTGTTGGATTCTCTTTGCTAGAATTTTGTTAAGGATTTTTGCATCTATATCCATCAGTGATATTGGCCTGTAGTTTTCTTTTTTGTGGCATCTTTGTCTGGTTTTGGAATTAGGGTGATGGTGGCCTCATAGAATGAGTTTGGAAGTTTACCTTCTTCTGCAATTTTCTGGAAGAGTTTGAGTAAGATAGGTGTTAGCTCTTCTCTAAATTTTTGGTAGAATTCAGCTGTGAAGCCATCTGGTCCTGGGCTTTAGTTTCCTGGAAGATTTCTGATTACAGTTTCAATTTCCTTGCTTATGATGGGTCTGTTAAGATCTTCTATTTCTTCCTGGTTCAGTTTTGGAAAGTTATACTTTTCTAAGAATTTGTCCATTTCTTCCAAGTTGTCCATTTTATTGGCATAGAGCTGCTGGTAGTAGTCTCTTATGATCCTTTGTATTTCAGTGTTGTCTGTTAGTGTGTAGATTTCTTTAAAAACTGTAAATAGAACTGCCATATGACCCAGTAATCCCACTTCTGGGCATACACACTGAGGAAACCAGATCTGAAAGAGACACGTGCACCCCAGTGTTCATCGCAGCACTGTTTATAATAGCCAGGACATGGAAGCAACCTAGATGCCCATCAGCAGAGAATGGATAAGAAAACTGTGGTTCATATACACTATGGAATATTACTCAGCCATTAAAAAGAATTCATTTGAATCAGTTCTCATGAGATGGATGAAACTGGAGCCCATTATACAAAGTGCAGTAAGCCAGAAAGATAAAGACCAATACAGTATACCAACACATATATATGGAATTTAGAAAGATGGTAATGATAACCCTATATGCAAAACAGAAAAAGAAACACAGATGTACAGAACAGAATTTTGGACTCTGTGGGAGAAGGCAAGGGTGGGGTGTTTCGAGAGAACAGCATCGAAACATAAATATTATCTAGGGTGAAACAGATTACCAGCCCAGGTGGGATGCATGAGACAAGTGCTTGGGCCTGGTGCACTGGGAAGACCCAGAGGAATTGGGTGGAGAGGGAGGTGGGAGGGGGGATCGGGATGGGGAATACATGTAACTCCATGGCTGATTCATTTCAATGTATGACAAAAACCACTACAATATTGTAAAGTAATTAACCTCCAATAATAAAAATAAATGGAAAAATAAAATAAAATGAATTGTTTTAGTCCACTAAGTTTGTAGTAATATTGTTATGTGACAATAGATAATTAATAAACTTGGTCTTCTCTCATGGACATTTTTCTTCTTATAATTTATCCATTCATCAGACAAGTGATTTTTTTTAGCAAGTTATTACCAAATGACCTTAATTATTATATTTATAAATTTCTTCATTCACTGAATATTTGTGTCCCTTTTTGTACTAAATCATACTTTAAAGATACAACTATGAATGGCTATATCCCTCAAAATATTTGCCTATAATTATATCTCCATTTCCTCACCACCTATTTAGTTTTCAATGCAATAAAAGTACTCTATTTAACTATATCTTGTTACATTGGAGGTTCTAAATTTATTGGATCCAGGCTTTCACTTCAGTTATCAATGTTCTCCTTTCTAGTTTTTTCTCCTTTGAAACATCATCCTACATGTGCTTAAAGTGTTTTGTTTATCTTTTCCTTGAATTTTTTTCCCATTATTACAACACTTATTTTTTAACTTCTCTGCCCTTTTGTCCATGCTCTTTAAATATCAATATTCCTCCTAGATCTGTCTCCTTCCTGCTACATACTCTTCATAAGTGATTTCACTGTTATATATTTAGCTAACTATTTCAATTGTATAAATCCAAGACAGTCCCATTTTCTTAATTTATCAGACATATATTTTCAGATATTGCTATCTGAATCTTCTACAAATAACTTTATTTGTATTTATTCAAACCAATGTCATACTTTTGTATCTCTTTTCCAATTACCTCCAGTGGTGTCAAACTATACTCTTCCTGATCTTCATGTTTCCACCAGATATCCAAGCATTCAAGTCAAATCCTTTGACTCCATCAGTTTCCTTCTCTCTCAAAACCACCTGGCCCTCTTCTCCTCTTCCATAAAAACAGCCCCTGCCAATTCTTGTAGTAACAAATACTGGAGGAATTCATCTTTGTCTATTCCAATTTTCATTGTTGCATTCTTGCTGGACTTACAGTGGATTTTTAAATATTTTATTTGCTTCCAGTTTTCTCCTTCTCCATGCTTTCTACTCATTATCTGCACTATCCTCAGACTGACCTTTCAAACATGTAAACCATTCTGTTTACCAGTACTCATATACTATATTATGATAGTGTCCAAGTGCCTTTCTTTATATGTTGTATAAGATCATTTGTAAAGAGTGTTTCTTTTGGCTTTTTCTCTTTTTATCCCTATGCCTAGGGAATCCAGCATTATCCTCCTAACCACAGTGATTTGCATATATTCTTTTTTCTTCCTGAAATATACTCTGCCTTGTCCTCTTGAGTGACTCCTCCTATCTGAGAGAGAACAGAACAGTCTTCATTATAGACTTCCCAGCTATTTCCTCCAGTCCTTTACTTCCACATTGAGTCAACATTTTCCTCTATACTTTTAATGCATGTTGCTTAATATTTCTGACAGCACTCACTGCACATTATCTTATTTACTTAGGTTCTCTCTCTTGAAACAGTGATCTCCAAGAGATCAAGGATAATGAAGGTACATATTTCTGAATTCTCCATTAAGACTGATCCATAGTCTGTACCAAATAAACTTGTAGTTTTAAAATGAGTGATAGCATATTGTATTCTTTATTAGCCATTAATAGTCTAGCCCCAAATAGCTATTTCAGTCATAAGCCAGTTACTTTGCAGGGATGAAAGAATCTGAGATGCAATGCAGAATAGTTTGAATAAAGGGGAAAAGGCCTTGACTGTGGAAGAGTGGGCCAGAATGGAAGAACCGTGTGGCAGTGAAGGGTTTTGGTATTCAGAGTTCAGTACAATAGACAAGACTAAGGGGGAGAGGGAATACAGAAGAACAGGAAGGGATTCACACAGAGAAGGATGGAGTGGTGCTAATGAAACACTCAATGTGCCTTTTCTACTTCACAATCTCTCAGACCCAACTGAGTGGCCATCTTCTCTTGGATGATAAAAGTCACAGTCAGTACCAGTGATTTACTATTCACTCACTTTTCTAGTTCATTGCCAACCACTGAGTTATGATTTATCAAAAGTAAAATGTAGATAAAGGCAAAGACATCACTTTTAAAGCTGTATGACTTTAAGAATGGAAAGAGTGATACATCAATTGATGAAATTTTGGCTACCATCCAGTCCTCAAACTACAGATGCCGGTGTGACAGATGGCACGCTGAAACTCTCTGTCAGCTGTGCATCCTGGGTCAGCGTGAGAACGGGGAGGTCAAGGCTCAGCATTTGATGAAGTGCCGTGTGGAAGTGTTCAGCTCTAGTCCATGTTCTCTGAGCACCGCATGCCTCATTGATTAGTATAGTGCCTACATTAAGTATTTGTGATATGTCCTTTTATTTACCCATAGGATGTCAGTGTCCAAAGGGACCCTGAGAAGAGGTTTTTGGATAATTTGTTTGAACATGGAGAAACTCATATGCAGAAATTTAAATTTCTTATGCAATATTAATGTGCAGTTAGGTCCAAGAAGATGAGAAGAACACCTGAAGCACAGCTCTCAATGTCATGGTCTCCCCGTTGCTTTTCCTTTCATTTTAATTTATAGTATTTCATAGCTTAGTTTTCTGTCTCACTCACCATCAAACTATTCATGTCACATTGCTCACAGTAATTATTCTCTACCCCTTGAGATTCTTTTGTCTGCATTTCTGAAAACATTACCTTGATAATATTAACAGTAAAAACTTTCACATTGAAAAGGCATTGGCAAACTTTCCCTGAACTTTCAATCTATCAATTTTGAAAGACTTTAGCATGAGAGAAAAATTCTAGCATCACAGCTCTCCAATATGATAAAATTGATTGCTTCATAGATCAAAAAGATCCTAATTGCTAATCCCTTTATGGAACACAGCCTTGTTGTGGCAAAGGGGCTAACTCAATGAAGCAATGAGACATGCCATGAAAGGCCACCTAAGACAGGTGGGTCATAGTGAAGAGTTCTAAAAAACATGGTCCCTTAGAAAGGAAAATGACAATCTACTCCAGTATTCCTGCCTGGAGAAACTCAGTACAGTATGAAAAGGCAAAAAGATATAACACCAGAAGATGAGCCCCCCAGATCAGAAGGTTTCCAGTATGCTACTGGGTAAGGGAAGAGGGCAACTATTATTAGCTCCAAGAACAATGAAGCAGTTAGGCCAAAGCAAGAAAGATTCTCAACTGCGTATGTGTCCAGTGGTGTAAGGAAAGTCTGATGCTGTATAGAATAATATTGCATCAGAATCTGGAATGTTAGGTCCATGAATCATGATAAATTGGACATAGTCAAGCAGGAGATGACAAAAGTAAACACTGGCATCATAGGAATCAGTGAACTAAATGAATGAGAATGGTGAATTTAATTCAGATGACCATTATATCTACTACTGAGGGCAAGGATCCCTTAGAAGAAATGGAGTGGCCCTCAAAGTCAAAGGAACAGTCTGAAATGCAGTACTTGAGTGCAGTCTCAAAAATCATACAATGATCTTGGTTCATTTTCAAGGGAAACCATTCAACATTACAGCAATCCAACTTCCAGCTGAGCTATTTAAAATCCTAAGAGATGATGCTGTTAAAGGGATGTACTCAATATGTCAGCAAATTTGGGAAACTCAACAGTGACCATAGGACTGGAAAAGTTTAGATTTCATTCCAATCCCAAAGAAGGGCAATGCCAAAGAATGATCAAATTACCAACAATTGAGCTCATTTCACATGCAAGCAAGGTTACACTCAAAATCTTTCAAGCTAGGCTTCCGCAATATGTGAGCAGACAACTTCCAGATGTGCAAACTGGATTTTAAAGAGGCAGAGGAACCAGAGATCAAATTGACAGCATTCATTGTATTATGAAGAAAATAAGGGAGTCTAGAAAAACATTACTTCTGCTTTATTGACTACGCTAAAGACTTTGACTGTGTGAACCACAGCAAAATATGAAAAATTCTTAAAGTGATGAGAGTACCTACATACAGACATCCCTCAGTGTGAAATCAAGTGGGCCTTAGGAAGCATCACTACGAACAAAGCTAGTGAAGGTGATAGAATTCCGGTTGAGCTATTTCAAATCCTAAAAGATGATGCTGTTAAAGTGCTGCACTCAATATGCCAGCAAATTTAAAAAACTCAGCAGTGGCCACAAGACAGAAAAAGGTCCGTTTTCATTCCAATCCCAAAGAAAGGCAATAACAAAGAATGTTCAAAATATTGCACAATTGCACTCATCTCACACACTAGCAAGGTAATGCTCAAAAATCTCCAAGCTAGGCTTCAACAGTAAGTGAACTGAGAACTTCCAGATGTTCAAGCTGAATTTAGGCAGAAGAACAAGAGATTAAATTGTCAACATCCACTGACTCATGCAAAAAGCCAAGAGAATCCCAGAAAAACATCTTCTGTTTCACAGACTATGCTAAAACCTTTGACCGTGTGGATTACAACAAACTGTGGAAAATTCTGCAAGAGATGGGAATACCAGAAAACCTTACCTTCCTCCTCAGAAATCTGTATGCAGGTCAAGAAGCAACAGCTAGAACCAGACATGGAACAATGGACTGGTTACAAATTGGGAAAGGAGTACATCAAGGCTGTATACTGTCACCCTGCTTATTTAACTTACATGCAGAGTACATCATGAGAAACACTGGGCTGGAAGAAGCACAAGCTGGAATCAAGATTGCCGGGAGAAATAGCAATAAGCTCAGATATGCAGATGACACCACCCTTATTGCAGAAAGTGAAGAGGAGCTAAAGAACCTCTGATGAAAGTGAAAGAGGAGAGTGAAAAGTTTGGCTTAAAACGCAATACTTGAAAAACGAAGATCATGGCATCAGGTCCCATCACTTCATGGCAAATAGATGGGGAAACAATGGAAACAGGGACAGGCTTTATTATTTTCTTGGGTTCCAAAATCACTACGGATGATGACTGAAGCCATGAAATTAAAAGATGCTTACTCCTTGGAAGAAAAGCTATGACCAATCTTGATAGCATATTAAAAAGTAAACATTACTTTGCTGAAAAAAGTCCATATAGTCAAAGCTACGGTTTTTTCCAGTAGTCGTGTATGGATGTGAGAGCTGGACCATAAAGAAAGCTGAGCGCTGAAGAACTGATGCTTTTGAACTGTGGTGTTGTAGAAGACTCTTGAGAGTCCCTTGGACTACAAGGAGATCCAACCAGTCCATCCTAAAGGAAATCAGTCCTGAATATTCATTGGAAGGACTCATGCTGAAGTTCCAATACTTTGGCCACCTGATAGGAGGAACTGACTCATTGGAAAAGGCCCTGATGCTGGGGAAGATTGAAGGCAGGAATAGAAGGGGCCGACGGAGATGTTGGATGGCATCACTGACTCGATGGACACGAATTTGAGCAAGCTCTAGGAGTTGGTAATGGACAGGGAAGCCTGGCGTGCTTCAGTCTGCGGGGTCGCAAACAGTCAGACGTAACAGAGACTGAGCTGACCTGATGACAGTATCAGACCACCTCCCTGTCTCCTGAGAAACCTGTTTGTGGGTCAAGATGCAACAGTTAGAACAGGACATGGAACAGTGGACTCCTTTGAAACTAGGTAACCAGTATGACAAGGCTGCATATTTGCACCCTACTTATTTAACTTACATGCAAAATACATCATGCAAAATGCTGGGGTTGATGGCTGGAATCAAGATTGCCAGAAGAAATATCAACAGCTTCAGGTATGCAGACAATACTCTCTAAAGGCAGAAAATGAAGAGGAAATAGAATTGAAGAGCTTCTTGATGGTGGTGAAAGAAGAGAGTAAAAAGCAACTTCAAACTCAACATCCAAATTATGAAGATCATGACATCTGGTCCTAGCACTTCATGGCAAATAGAAGGGGGAAAAGTGAAAGCAATGGGCAGATTTTATTTTCTTGGGCTCCAAAATCACTGCTGACAGTGACTGCAGCCATGAAATTAAAAGATTCTTGCTCTTGGCAGGAAAGCTATGACAAAACAAAACATTAAACAGTGTATTAAACAGCAGGGACATCACTTTGCCAGCAAAGGTCTGTCTGGTCAAAGCTATGGCTTTTCCAGTAGTCATGTATGGATGTGAGAGTTGGATTGTAAAGAAAGCAGAGTGCTGAAGAATTGATGCTTTTGAACTGTGGTGTTGGAGAAGACTCTTGAGAGTCCCTTGGACTGCAAAGAGATCCAACCAGTCCATCCTAAAAGAAATCAACCCTGAATATCCGCTGAAGTACTTTTGGTGAAGTTCCAATACTTGGACCACCTGATGTGGAGAGCCAACTCATTGGAAAAGACCTTGATGATAGGAAAGATTGAAGACAAAGGAGAAGGGGGCAGCCAAGAATAAGACTGTTAGATAGCATCACCTACTCAATGGACATGAATTTGAGCAAACTACAGGAGACAGTGGAGGACAGAGAAGCCTGACGTACTGCAGACCATGGGATTGCAAAGAATCAGACAGCACTTAGTGACCGAACACCACCACAACAAATTTCTAAAAGCATTAGGAAGCTGGCCACTTGTCAAAATATCATGGAGGAAATTCCTGTATTGGCCAGGGAATTTAACTTGATGTATATTCTGTGACTGTCAATTTCATAAAGGAATGTGATGTTCATCTGAGTTTCAAAAATCTATTACTATCTTAAATTTATTAATTCAAATGTGAATGCAAAGGAGTGGGCAAGTGGTTTCTTTTCAGATGCTGTGAGGAATGGAGAAATGGCAATTTTCCATCTCCAAACAATAGTTCTAACCATAAGTTGGTTATTATTTTGTTACATACCAATTATTATAAAGTTTATGATAAATTATATTTAAATTAGTACTTTTGTTTGAAAATAAACCAACTTAAGATATCTTAGGCATGAGGGGGAACTGTAATGAAACTGAGTCATCAGTGATAATGAGTTGAACCTTAGAACAGTAATCAAACCAGAAAGTTGAAAATTGCAGTTGTCTTTCATCTTTAGTTCCACATGTGCTCATTTTACTTGTCCCTGTCACTACACATTGGCTTTCAGTGCTTATGTAGTCCATGTAGGGAGCAAATAAAAATCACTGTGTCATTTCTTATGCTTGATTTACTTTCTTTTCTATAATCTATCAACACTTTCCTGGGAAGGAAACTTTGAGCCTCTTGGGTCTAGGTCAGGATCAATAGTATTTGAGGACTTTGAGTTATAACTGAAATCAAGAGGTGCATTGTTGAATAATTTATCAGGATCCAGAAAGACGTTCCAAATAGTTATCAGTTATACATGGACATAGTTTTTTGGGGGCTTCTCAAGTGGTGCTAGTGGTAAAGAACACACCTACATATGCAGGAGACTTAAGAGACTTGGGCTCCATCCCTGGGTCGGGAAGATCCCCTGGAGGGATGGCACTCACTCCAGTACTCTTGCCTAGAGAATCCCAGGGACAGAGGGTCCTGTGGGGTCAGTCCATAGGATCTCAGTGTTGGACACGACTGAAACAACTTAGTATGCACACATCGCTCTTTATCAGAATATGCGTGTCTATGCCCCATTCTCAAAATTAAGCCAAAATCTACAGTGTATAGTCTCAGACTTTGGATTTTGAAGAAAGAACTTCCCCATGTAACTATAAGTACCTTTACCTGTTATTAAAATCATTAATGAAATATATTTGTAAATTAGTAGAATAGATCTACTAGTAGGTCTATTAGTAAAATAGATCTTATCTCAAGCATTTAGGATGTCACATGTAGGATGGACCATATCTGTCAGGGAATGCTGGCAGAAAATCTGATTTTAGGATGATTATTTAGCATATATGAATCTTAGACCATATCTGTGCTTGGATCAATGGCGAGATGCAATACTGTACTAGTACCCATAGCGGAGTTATAAACAAGTGAATATAGCTCTTTTTCCACTGAAAAGCAGAGCTGTCCAATATGGGCACCCTTGACATTCATGTTTGTTTTCTTTGACAGTGTGTTCTTGTGTGTGTGTATAGAAATCAAATGAAAATGGTCTGTTTGGATCTGGGAGGGATTTGTAAATCACATTGCTCAGTTTTGTGTTAGAAATGTTCTTGTTCTTTCTCATAACATGGAGTTGGTTACAGTGACTCAGAGAGGACCAACTGAGGACAGAGGACATATATATATGTCTCACCATTTTCTCTTATGCCTGCATTCTCTTAACATGACACCGTATGAAGGAGATCAAAGCATTAAAGCTGACACTATAGAAGCTTGGAGAAGGCAATGGCACCCCACTCCAGTGCTCTTGCCTGGAAAATCCCATGGACGGAGGAGCCTGGTGGGCTGCAGTCCATGGGGTCGCTAAGAGTCCAACACCACTGAGCGACTTCACTTTCACTTTTCACTTTCATGCATTGGAAAAGGAAATGGCAACCCACTCCAGTGTTCTTGCCTAGAGCATCCCAGGGACGGGGGAGCCTGGTGGGCAGCCGTCTATGGGGTCGCACAGACTCGGACACGACTGAGGTGACTTAGCAGCAGCAGCATAGAAGCTTAGCTATATTAATATTCCCTGCTTGATTATGGAAGAGAATTCTGTTTTGTAAATAGAAAAATAATGCATTTTTAAAGAAAACCCATTTTAACATTCTTTCCAATAGAGGATATTTCAGTTCAGTTCAGCCACTCAGTCGTGTCCGAATCTTTGAGACCCCATGGACCCCATGCCAGGCCTCCCTGTCCATCACCAACTCCTGGAATTTACCCAAACTCATGTCCATTGAGTCCGTGATACCACCCAGCCATCTCATTCTCTGTCGTCCCCTTCTCCTCCCACCTTCAATCTTTCCCAGCATCAAGGTCTTTTCAAATGAGTCAGTTTTTCGACTCAGGTGGCCAAAGTATTGGAGCTTCAGCTTCAGCATCAGCCATTCCAATGAACATTCAGGACTGATTTTCTTTAGGATGGACTGGTTGGATCTCCTTGCAGACCAAGGGATTCTCAAGAGTCTTTTCCAACACCACAGTAAAAAGAATCAATACTTTGGTGCTCAGCTTTCTTTATCATCCAATTCTCCATCCATACCTGACAGCTGGAAAAACCATAACCTTGACTAGACGGACCTTTGTTGGCAAAAGTCCTTTCTTGGGAAAAACATAGGGACACCAAGAGGAAAAGAAGCTGGGGTGCGGGGGGTGGGGGCTGGGAGGGGAGGGGAGAAGATATTTAATAGCCTTTTTATTTAAAAAATTTAATATGTTTTTAAACATCCTGAGAATATTCTTTGAAGGTTAGAAAAGACACTAAGCTTTCAAGTGTCTGTATAGATCTATGCAAGGTCATTACTAATTTGCTCAGAGTGGCAAAGATTTAAAAAAGCTACAGATTAATGTAGGCTAAGACCTTTATATAAAATATTTAACAAAAAGGAGAAAAACAGTTATTTTTCAATCTATCCCAAAATATAACACAAGGATCGAATCTTATTTCTATGTCTGTATTCTTAGCATGTTAACTTGCATATAATACTTCATTTTATTTGAATAGATTTTTATCATGCTATTCCATTTTTTAAAAAATAAAAACATAGGTATGTTAATTTATCTGAATGATTCAGAGACAACTTTGATGCTTTCTGGTACCAATATACTTTTAGTAATTGTGGGAATTTATGGTATTATTTACTTCAAATTGAGAAACTAAAAACACAGAAATCAGTATAGAAAATTCCCTTAAGCTTATAATCCTTATATCTTTGTTCTAAAACTTTCACAAAACATAGTGAGCATTTCTTCTGAGTTATTAAGGTCACTATGTGTTTGTGTTAGCCCCTTAGTCATGTCCGAGTCTTTGTGACCCCATAGACTATAGCTTTTAAAATCCTCTGTCTATGGAATTCTCCAGGCAGGAATACTGGAGTAGGTTGCCATTCCCTTCTCCAGGGAATCTTCCTGATCCAGGGACTGAATCCAGGTCTCCTGCATTGCAGGCAAAATTCTTTACCATCTGAGCCACTAAGGAAGCCCAAGGTCACTTTTTGTGTTAAACTCTAGGAATGATTTATCAAATTCAGAATAGTAGTGATATTAAGGGCATCTATTGGTAGGAGAATAAGAAGATAATGGTACCTGTGAGAAGCATCCCACGGCCTCAGTTGTCTATGAAAGACTTTTCTCTAAGCTGAGTTGCTAGATATAGAGACATTAATTTTATTATCTATTTGTTTGTATGCCTGACGTGTTTAATAATTTAAGAAAGCATTTTTAATTGACCTTTTCCTCTGTCAAATGGAAGACACAGGCTTGGAATTGTGGTTCTTAATAACAACTGCACAGAAGCATCTTCAGTAGCTATAACTGAAGACAGTCTACTTATTTTTTATTTCTCCCTTAATAAACCATGTCAAAAATTACTTAATCTCCCTAGTTATATTTTAAAGGATATTCTAGTGCTTCTTTTTTAATGAGGACAGTAATTTGCATTATAAATAAGATAGTAAAATTAATCTTTGCTATTTTTTCTGTGTTTGTGTTTATTTCTTAGTAAAGCAGAGTGACCTGCACTAAATGAAAATGATAATAGCTGCCATTCATTAAGGTCTGATTATGAACCAGGCCTAGTTCTTATTAATCATTTTATTCTTATAATAACTCTAAGTTAGATGTTATTAACCTAGCTTTACAAAAGGAAAAACAGGCAAAGAATTTTTTTTTCATATTTATACAAGGAGTAAGTTAGAGATCCAGAGTTCAAATAAAGACCTGTCATGTTCCAAAATTTTTCTCTTCCTTCATAAATCAAGAGTCCTACCCATAAGACCAAGAGTTAAATAATTGAAAGTTTTTATCTATGTGTTAGCTGGACATCAGGGACCATTGATCTTCCTCTCTGGTTACTCACATGGGGCATTTTGGAGTGAGAAACAAAAATAATAAGCACTAAAGTGTTAGCTACTCAGCTGTGTCCAAATCTTTGTGACCCCATGGACTGTAGCCCTCCAGAATCCTCTGTGCATGGAATTCTCCAGGCAAGAGTATTGAAATGGGTTGCCATTCCCTTCTCCAGGGTATCTTCCCAACCCAGGAAGGAAATCCAGGTTTCCTGCATTGCAGGCAGAGTCTTCACCACCTGAGCCACCAGTGAAGAAAATAAACACTAAAGAGAATCTCTATTTTCACATTCTAGAGGCAGGGAGCCCATTACAAAAGAAGGAGCATCTTTATATCCTAATATAATTGGTAGAAATGTGAGTCTTCCTTTACAGGAAAAAAAGAGAGGACTTGTTTACTACTTACTGAGATGTTCCAAATCATGCAATTCTGATTTTCAATGATACATATGATCATTATTGTTGCAGCTAATATTTCCTGAGTATTCACTATGTACCTGCATCCATGGCTATTGCTTTACATAAATTTTAATTTTGAGAACAATCCTTTACAGTACACCCCAGTATTACCCTCTCATCTATAAATGAGCAAACTGAGCTTTAGAGAGGTGTTGGAAACTATTAAAAGCCACAAACCTATTGAGAAGTACAAAAGGGCACCTAATCACAGGCGATCTGACTCCAAATCCCTTGCTCTGAAACATGACAATGTGCTGAATCCCATTCTGTAGCTGTGTGTATAGATGCAAAAAGAAAAGCTATTCAGAGAGAGAGAGAGATGGGGATGAGTATGAACATCGACCTGTTTATGTTTACAGACTCACTTAAGAGCTATTGTGTGGTGTTCAAATGTTTTTACTCTTTGATGATTTTGGTCCCCAAAACCTAGTTTCAGTGTGAAAGATAGCCAAAGATTATCAGTGCATACTATGAAAATAATTTTAGATATTTGGATGTTACTGGAAACTATCAAGTTCTTAGATATAAACTACCAATCTTCCTTACCCCCCTTCCTCTATTTTACAAGGTAGCAATCCTGTTGATAATTTCTTCAGAATGTGATATACTGCAAAAAGAGGACAAGGTTAAGTTCTGAATTTATGGAATATTTGTAGATTTAATGTAATTCTTCTCTGTAGCCAAATGAGAATTTAGCTCCAATTAAAGGCTGGAAAGAGGCTGCAGCTTTATGAGTCCAGCATTGTTATGTTAAAATGTTTAGGACTCTTTTCATGATTATGATTAATAATATATATTAAAAATTAAGAAGTTTAAACTGCAATTAACTGTGGCTCAGCGTATAAAGTGGTGAAGGCTTTCTCGGGTCTTGTGCAAATGTTGAATAAATGTTGAATTCTTTGGGGAAATAACTTGAATATCCGTTGATTTTACTAGGACAGTAATTAAATCTATTCCCTAAGGAAATATACTTTAGTGTGTTGGGAAGCTGCCTATTGTCTGTGTATCTTGGGCCAGGTAAGCTGTTTCCTGGTTGTCAGCCCTGGGATTGCTCACTGTCCCCTACCAACATTGCCTACAAATGAGGATCTGGTCTCCATCTTCTCTTGAAATTCATCTATATGTTCCCTAAACATCTTTTCTGTTACTTTACAGTTGTATTATAGTTAGAAAAAGTCAAGAAATCAAGAAATACAGATATTGATGATAATTTTAAAAAACTAAAAATTTCCTAATAGTGTTCATTGCTTTCCAAAAACAAGAGTATATCTGGATTATTCTTCACCTTTTCCCTCTGATTTTTCTCTCTAAAATTTTCAATTTATAATAAGCATTACTGGGGAGAGGGGTATTAATCAAATGACGTATGTCTGTCTCCACTGATCCTATATTTCATTGCCTAACCCACAAATTTTCCCATTTTATTGCAGTGTGGATCTCCTGCATGTTTAAGAGACACATTTAACATTTGTGATATTTTGATGTTGAGGTTGATCTTGAGGACTTTAATATCATACTTCTTGTCTATACTGTTTCTGATATCCCTATATAAAGCATTTCAAACAGAAATGATCATTGAATGCCTACAAAATGTGACAGACACTGGCGCTAGAACAGTTCCTGCCTTCAGAAAAATAAATATGTGGATTAGGCAACATGAAATTACAAGGAATTAAATAAGTGTTAATGGACAAGTCATGAGATACCACATAGAAAGGACTCTTTTTACTCTTTTTGAAGTGTGAGATGGCATTTTGGAGGAAGTGATCTGAAAGAACACCTAATCAGAAGAAAAAGAGAGAGTGCGGAGTTTGGGAAGTCTGTGACGAGACCGTTGGAAGGGTGAAAAGTGGGAGACTTGAAAATGTTCCACAGGCGAGAAGAGCATTTTCAAAAGATAGGACTGCCCGATTTCAGAGGCTTCCCCGCTAGCTCAGTTGGTAAAGACTCTGCCTGCAATGCAGGTGATCCCGGTTCAATTCCTGGGTTAGGAAGATCTGCTGGAGAAGGGATAGGCTACTCACTCCAGTACTCTTTGGCTTCCCTTGTGGTTCAGCTGGTAGAGAATCCGCCCGCAATGTGGGAAACATGGGTTCGATCCCTGGGTTGGGAAGTTGTCCTGGAGAAGGGAAAGGCTCCACTCTAGTACTCTGACCTGGAGAATTCCATGAACTGTATAGTCCGTGGGGTCACAAAGAGTTGGACACGACGGCAAGACTTTTACTTTCACTTTCCAGATTTCACTCAAGAATAGAGACAGTTAGAAGGAGCGTCACATGTCCGCTTACAACAAAAATTCAAATGAACTGAAAATCCACCACATTTCTTGTGTCTATCAGGGAGCTGAGCTTACAAGGTAATCATATAGCACAAAATATAAACAGCATCTTCAGGGAGACACGAAACTTGAGCACTTGCTTATCTAGAGCAGATGCAGGTGGAGACTAGTAGAAGAATTCAACTGGAACAGTTAACACATTGGTAAAGAGAAGTATAGAGAGACAGTATGGAGTGCTGTATGCTTAGTCGCTCAGCCGTGTCTGACTCTCTGCAACCCCATGGACTGTAGCCCGCCAGGCTCCTCCGTCCGTGGGGATTCTCCAGGCAAGAATACTGGAGTGAGTTGCCATGTCCACCTCCTGGAGGTCACAGATAAAAGGGGACTGGCATATTTCTGTAGATATTTTCTTTTCACCAAGGCCAAAATGTTTGAGAATATTGAGAAATTTTCTGAATTAGTATACACCTATGTTAGAGATAAGAGTAGCTGTTGTGAGAGAACATAAAATTATGTCTGTAGCTTCATTATCTCCTATATAGAAAAATGCGTTATTATCTGAACGGAAGGGGTAAAAAACAGACGTCTTTGGGCAGTGGTGAAAAGCCATGTAGCTAATGAAAATGAACAGGTACACAAACAAACGTACAAACAACTTCTCTACTGTTAGAGGAGGGACAGAAATGCATGCTGAAAACAGAACTAAAAACCAAGTGAGGAGTCAAGAGCAATGAGGTTACATGCTCCATAACCAGGGACAGTGTCTACCTAAGGCGGAAACTTAATTAAAACATCAGAGAACACCCTTTCCCACTCTGTTATTTAATCATTTAAACAGAATTTTTAAAAAATCATGATTAACTCAATAAAGAAAAATCACTTAAAATTCAATGTGCATTCATTATCCAAGTTTCAGCAACCTAGGGGTAGTTTTTTTTTTTTTTTTTTCCCCATACCCTGATAAAAAGCTGCTATAAAAATATACAAGTTCCAAGATATTTAATATCCAGTAGTGAAAACTTTCCCCTTAATTGGGAACAAGTCTGTTCTTACAACTCCTATTAAACTTTGTACTAGTAAAGCAAGAAGCAAAAGAGAAAGGGTATTTAGGTTGAAAAGGAAGAAATAAACCTGCATATATTCACAGATGACACAATTGCTTATGTAGAAAATCTCAAAGGACCTACTCAAAAACTCCTAAAATTAATAAGTTTTTAGAAGGGTCTTAGGATACAAGGTCAATACACCAAAAACAATAATAACAAAAAAAATTGTCATCTCTTAACAGTTGGAAATGCTTTTATTTTTTTAAACATTATTCAGAGTAGCATCATAAAATCGAGTATTTAGGTACAAGTTTAACAAAAAATGACTCAGGATCTGTGTGATGAAAAGTGCAAAGCACCGACGAAAGACATCAAAGACCTAAATTGAGAGAGATATACTATGTCTGTGACTCAGAAGACTCAATAGTTTAAAATGACAGTTTACCCAAATTGATCTGTAGATTCAATGGGATCCCAACCAAGTTTCCAGTATTCTACCTTTAGATATTGATAAGTTCATGTAGAATTTTCACAAAAATGTAATGGGACTAGAAGAGCAACAACACTAAAAAAAAAAAGTTTAAGAATTCCAAGATTATTGCATTAATCAAGGCAAGGGAAAAAGCATATGGAAAATAAGAACAGAACAGAAAATCAATTAATAGGCCCACATGAAGGCTGTCTACTTAGTTTTGACAAGAATGCAAAGGCAGCTCACTGCAAAAGAATGGTCTTTTCAACAAGTGACAATGGAACATTTATACATTTTTAACCAGTGGTGCTTGAACATTTATAAATATGCAAGAAATAATAATCCTTAACTATTATCTCACAGCTTGTACCAAAAATTAGCTCAAAATAAAACAGACTTAAATATAAGATAAAAAGCTATAAATATTCTCAACAAAAACAGGAAAATATGTTTGTGATAATCAGTTAGGCAAATAATTTTTCCTTAACATATGTGTATCAAAACACATTTCATGCAACTGAAATTGAATTTTATTAAAATTAAAATATTTTGCTTTCAGAAAGACAATCATTTTCCCCTTTCTAAATTTTATTTTTATTGGATTATAGTTACTTTCTAAAGGTTGTGTTAGTTTCTACTGCACAGAAAGGTGAATCAGCTTATACATACACTTCCCTTTTTTGGGGTTTATTCCCATGTAGGTCTCTGTGGATCACAAAGTAGTAATTCCTGTGCTATACAGTAACTCCTCATTAGTTATCTAATTTATACATAGTAGTGTATATATGTCAATCCCAATTTCCCAATTCATCACACCCTCCTGTTACCCCCCTGATATTCACCTGTATCATTTTTCTAGATTCCACATGTAAGCGATCTTATGCGACATTTGCTTCTCTTTCTGACTTACTTCACTCTAGGTGAAGTATGACAGTCTCTAGGTCCATGTGTGTTTCTACAAATGGCACATTTTCATTATTCTTTGTGGCTGAGTAATATTCCACTCTATATATGTACCACATCTTTATCCATTCTTCTGCTGATGGACATTTAGGTTGCTTCCACATTCTAGCTATTGCAAATAGTGCTGCAATGAACATTGGGGTGTATATAACTTTTGGAATTGTGGTATTCTCCAAGTATATGCCCAGTAGTGGGATTACTGAGTCATATGGTAGTTTAATTTTAGTTTTTAAGGAAACTCCATGCTGTTCTCCACAGTGGTTGTATCAATTACATTCCCACCAACAGTGTAAGAGGGTTGCCTTTTCTGTACTTCCTCTCCAGAATTTATTGCTTATAGATTTTTTTTTTTTTTTATGATGGCCATTCTAACAAGCATGAGGTTTTGATTTGCATTTCTCTAATAATTATTGATGCTGAGCATCTTTTCATGTGCCTTGTGGACATCAGTATGTCTTGTTTGGAGAAATGTCTAGTTAGGTCTTCTGCTTGTTTTTTCATTGGGTTGTTTGGTATTTTTGATATTGAGCTATATGAGCTGTTTGTATATTTGGGGAGTTAATCCCTTGTCTGTTGCCTTGTTTGCAATATTTTCTCCCATTCTAAGAAAATATTTTATGCTGTTTATGATTTCCTTTGCTGTCCACAACTTTTGAGTTTAATTATATTCCATTTATTTATCTGTGTTTTTATTTTCATTACTCTGGAAAGTGGGTTAAAAAAGATCTTGTTGTGATCTGTTCTGCCTATATTTTCCTTTAAAAGTTTTATAGTGTCCATCCTTATATTTAGGTCTTTAATTCATTTTGAGTTTATTTTTGTGTATGATATTAGGGGGTGTTTTAATTTAATTATTTTACATGTAGCTATTCACTTTTTCCCAACACCACTAATTGAAGAGACTATCTTTTCTTTACTGTTTATTCTTTCTTCCTCTATCATAGATTAAGTGACCACAGATGTGTGGGTTTATTTCTGGGCCTTGTATCCTATTTCACTGACCCACATTTCCGTTTTTGTGCCAGTACCATACTATCAGATTATACTATAGGAACCATACTATGCTTGTAGTATGGTCTGAAGTCAGGGAGACTGATTTCTCCAGCTCCTTGTTTATTTTTCAAGATTGCTTTGGCTATTTGGGCTCTTTTGTGTTTCCATATAAATTATTAAAAAAATTCATTCTAATTCTATGAAAAATGCCCTTGGTAATTTGAAAGGCATTGCATTGAATCTGTCAATCTTCAGGAAATAAAAAGACCCATCAAAGACTTGGAAAAAACATTTGGAAATCACACTTTTGACACTTTTGTTTCTAGAGTATAAAACAATGCTGAAAGCTGAACAATGACAACAAGCACCAAAGCCAAATGAAAAACTAGACTAAAGATCGAGGTAGATACTTCAAAGGAAATATATGGATGGTAATAAGCATAGAAAAAGATGCTCAACAACATCAATTACTACATAATGCAAATCAAACTACATTGTGATATGGCTATTCATACAACCAGCATTTAAAATAAAAATATATTGACACTACTAAGGACTGGCAAGGATGTGGAGAAATAGGAATTTTCATACGTTGCTGGTGCAAATGCTAAATATCCAGCCACTATAGACAACCATTTGGCTATTTCTCAAAGTTAAACAGATACTTACCATATTGCCATACAGTCCCACTCCTAGCTATTTATTCAAAAGAAATGAAAACTTATGTTTGCATAAAAATCTGTACATGAATATTTATAACAGCTTTATTCATAGTCACTGAAATTGGAAACAACTCAGATGTCATTCAACAGATGAATGGATAAACTGCTCTGAAGCCAACAAATGAATATTACTCAGTGATAAAATAGAACACACTTTTCATGCAACAATATGAATGAACCTTAAATGCTTGTTGAAATCTTTGTCGAGACCCAAAGAGTCATACAGTGCATGATTCTATGTATATGATATTCTGGGAAAGACAAAGGTATAGAATTTAAAATAGACAAGTGTTTTCTAACTTTGAGGATGGGGGATAAATTAACAGGGACAATTTTGGGAGTGGTGAAACTGTTTTGGTTCACAATTGTGTTGATAGATATACAACTCAAAGCACTTGTCAAAATCCACAGAACTATAAACAACAAAGGGTATGTTTTACTGTAGGTAAATAAAAATAAGATGTGGAGATGTTAAATATAAAGAGATGAACCTAACTATTACCTGAATGTAACAAAACAAGTAGGGAAGAAAATAACTAGCCTAATGTTGGAAAATGGTAATTTTACTTGATTCTCTTTAATATTAGTGACAAAAAGAACTGCCCACAAATGTTGAGCTTCGGGTAGTAACTTTTTTGCTCACTAAGTATGGGTTATCAGTTCTGGAATTCATTTATGTGTGTAGTAGGTTTCAACATATATATTTCTTACCTCTATTTAATCAGAGGCAAGAGGCAATGCTCTTCCTGTAACACTGAGCTGGCCTCACATGTAGATCTTGGTTTCCAAGTGCCATTGTCAATGAAGTAGACAAGGCCAATTTAGAAATGTGTTTGATTGTAGGGCAGAGGATATGCAAGATGAATCTACATCATTCTATGAATATTAGAAAAGAAAGTATTAGTTTAACATAGATGGAGATGTGGCAAATGCACAGAACCCAACCTGCAAAATTTCCTAATGGCTAAAACTCAACAAGACTTCGACAATTTGAGTAACATAATAGTTTGAGTAAAATAGTACTGGTTGTAACCTGAAGAATAAAACGAACACCCATGAATTCATAGTGATAAAATTAATGAATAAATGAAAGACAAGAGACAGATTCTGCTTACTAAGAAAGTCAATGTAGGATTCAGAAAAACAGAAAATCATCATCAAAACAACTCAGCATTTTTCTTCAGGCAAGTTCTACCAATGGATACCAAAATTAGTAGGCAAAAGTTTGAGGAGAAGCAGCATATTTGGATAGTATTTAAAAACCTTTCTCAAGACAATGATCAATTACAAATCCAAAATAGTAACTTTACCATGGAAAACCTCTATGGAAAAAAAATCTCAACCAAGTTGTCACGACTAATAACACCAGTAATAAGACACATATCATCATGTACTCTTTCACATAAAATGCTGAGAAGGACACACCACTTCTGTGGTATTCCTATTAAAACAAACAAGCAAACAAGCATAAGCTTACTCTTACCATGATGACTCAGAGAAATTCAGTATGAAAAAATATTTCACAAAATGACTAGTACTCTTAAAAACATTGGTACATTGAAAGATATTATAAGACAGGCAAACCCACACACTTATGGTCAATTAGTCTATGACAAAGGAGGTAAGAAAACATAGTGAAGAAAAGACAGTCTCTTCATTAGTTGGTGCTGGGAAAAGTGAATGAAGAATGAAATTATAACTCTTTTTTCAAACTTTAAACTTTTTATTTTGTATTGAGGTATATCTGATTAACAATGTCATGGCAGTTTCAGTGAACTGTGAAGGGACTGTATCATACATATATATGTATTTCATTCTCTTCTCATCCAGGCTGGAATGTAACATTGAGTAGAGTTCTATGTGATACACAGCATGCCCTTGTTGATTGTCCATTTTGATTATAGCAGTGTATACATGACCTTTCTAAACTCCCTAACTATTCATTCCACCCAACAACCATAAATTCATTTTCTAAGGCTTTTTTTTTTTTTTGGTTTGTTTTAATTCTTTAATTCACCAAAACCTGTTTTCTAAATAAGATTTGTCTCAAAGTATTCTCTATGTACAACAGAGCTGACATATATTTAAGATACTCTTGAACAAGAAAAGGCATGCTTCTCATACCCATAGCAAATTCAAATGAGTATGCAAAGTTTTTCACTTTTTTTTTCTTTTTTCTATTCAAGTTCCCACAGACTATAAACTAAGAGACACTGAAATATATCCAGGGACATAAAAGTGGTAAATGAATGTCACTTAGTCATGTCCAACTCTTTGTGAACCCATGGATTGTAGCCTGCCAGGCTCCTCTGGACATTGAATTCTCCAGGCCAGAATACTGGAATGGGTAGCCATTCCCTTCTCCAAGGGATCTGGCCAACCCAGGGATGGAACTAAGGTCTCCTGCATTACAGGCAGATTCTTTACCATCTGAACCAGCAAGAAAGTCCAATAACACTGGAGTGGTCAGCCTATCCCTTCTCCAGTGAATCTTCCCAGCCCAGGAATCGAACCAGAGTCTCCTGCATTGCAAGTAGATTCTTTACCAACTGATCTACCAGGGAAGCCCATTCAGGGACATAAAACAAGGTACAAAAATTTCATGGTCTAAAGGTATTTAAATCATCCAGAGCTGCTTCTCTTAGCACTGTAGAATTGTGTTAGAACACACTATCAAAATATATTTAAAAATAACCCCCATAGTTTCAAGTGTAATGTGATATTTACCAACAGAGATCTGTAACTTAGCCATTGAAAACCTTAAGAAAGTTAGAAGACAGAAAAAACATTGAGGGTGATCACAGAAAAAAAGAATTTAAATGAGAAATTAATATCAAAATGAGAAATTAATACACTTTAAAAGATCCCATGTATTTGGCAACTAAATGTCCACTTTTAAATGTTGAGTGTATATGAGAAGCCATAACAAGTAAAATTAGAAAATATTTGTAATAGAATAAAAATGAAAAGATAATTTACTAGAATTTGTTGCATGCACCTGAAACTGCAATTAAATACATTGTGGAATCTTGAATAAGTTATGAAAACAAACAATGGATACCCTAACATAAAATTTTGTGAGATTTGAAAAAGAAAATCTGTACTTAATAATACTGTATCACATGTTAATTTCCTGTTTGTTTCACATAGTATTCCTTTATATTCTCAGAATTAGATTAGAAGTTTCATGCCTCATTCAAATTTTTTTAAATTGCTAAATTTCTAGACTTTTAGATGTCAGAATGCGTGGAACTATATTAAAGTTTTGAGTGAATATAATTTAGAAATCTAACATCTAGTCCTACTGAGTCAAACAAGTGGAATCATATCACAAATTTTTAGCTAGGCAAAAATTCATAATTTTTAATATATTATACATTATATATATATATATGTATGCAAAAGTTTGTCTATGACACTTGATAAAGTCTTGAAAAAGAACAAAAATAAAGAGATGGATCAAAGACCTAAATGTAAGACCAGATACTATAAAACTTGCAAAAGAAAACAGGCAAAGCACTCTTTGACATAAATTGAAGCAATATTATTTTGTACCAATCTCTGAGAGTGACAGAAACAAAACCAAAAATAAACAAATGAGACAATCAAAATTATAAGCTTCTTTACAGCAAAGGAGACATAACAAAATGAAAAGATAATCTACAGAATGGAAGAGAATATTGCGAATGAAGTGACTGACAAAGGGGTTTGTCTCCAGGACATACAAACAGCTCACGCAGTTTAATATAGAAAAACAAATAATGCAATCAAAAACAGGCAGAAGACCTAAACAGACATTTCTCCAACATAGACATACAGATGGCCAAAATCACATGAAAAGGTACTCAACATTGCTAATTATTAGAGAAATGCAAATCAAAACCACAGCGAGGTATCACTTCACATGATTCAGAATGACCATTAAAAAGTCTACATATAATAGATGTTGGAGCGGGTGGAGAAAAGGGAACCCTCTTATACTGTTGGTGCGGATGTAAACGGGTGCAACTGTTTTGAAGAACAGAACGGAGGTTCCTTAACAAAACTAAAAATAGAGTTACTATGTGATCAAGTAATTCCACTCCTGGGCTTATATTTGAAACAATGAAAACTAATTTAAAAAGATATATGTACTTCAATGTTCAAAGTAGCACTACTTACAATAGCCAAGACACGGAAGCAACCTAAGTGTCCATTGACAGAGGAATGCATGAAGAGGATGTGGTGTATATATATGCAATGAAACATCACTCAGCCATAAAAAAAGAACAAAACAATGTCATCTGCAGCAACGTGGACAAATTTAGAGATTATCATCATAAGTGAAGTCAGACAAAGAAAGACAAATATTATGTGATATCACTTACATTTGTAATCTAAAATAATGATCCAACAGAATTTACAAAACAGAAATAGACTCACAGAGATAGAAAAGAAACTTATGGTTACCCAAAGGGAACATGGGGGGAAGGGATAAATTTGAAATTTGGGATTAACAAATATACATTATTATATGTAAATCAGATGAACAAGTATCTACTGTATAGACAAGAAACTATATTCAGTATCTTATAATGACCTATAGTGGAAAACAATCTGAAAAGGTATATACACACACATGCAACCGAATCACTTCGCTGAATACCTGAAACATTGTAAATGAGTATACGTCAATGGTAAAATTAAAATAAAAAATTCAAGACTGTGAAGAATTGTCACAGATATGAACAGGCTAAGGAAATGTTACTCAACATTCAAAAAACTAAGATCATGGCATCTGGTCCCATCACTTCATGGCAAATAGATGGGGAAACAATGGAAACAGGGACAGACTTTATTTTGGGGGGCTCCAAAATCACTCATTTGAAAAGACCCTGATGCTGGGGAAGATTGAGGGCAGGAGGAGAAGGGGACGACAGAGAATGAGATGGTTGGATGGCATTATCGACTCTATGGACGTGGGTTTAGGTGGACTCCGGGAGTTGGTGATGGACAGGGAGGCCTGGAGTGCTGCGTTTCATGGGGTTGCAAACAGTTAGACATGACTGAGCGACTGAAATGAACTGAACTGAACTGAATTCAGGTTCAATGCTTATGCATGCTATTAGTATTAGGAGAAGCTAAGTGAATACTACTTAAGAAACTTGAACTATTTTTGCAACTGTTGTGTAAAACTAAAATTATTTTAACATAAAAAAATCAAAAGCCCATAAGCAAGGGTGCATAAGGTGCATTGAAAGTTTGGGATGTTAGATATACTTGGATTAGATACTGGCATGAAGGAAGATGGAGAGCTAAGCTGCATGACTAGGGTATACAAAAATATGCTATTCACTCAGAAATGAGAAGTATTCAGCTTTTTTTTAAAACAGGGGATTACCATGATCAGACTTTTATTTTGAAAAGCATACACTTGTTAAAACTTAGAGAATAATTTAGAAAGAGCTAAACATGATACTAAACCAATTAGGAGGAAAGGTCACATGGAGAAGGGGCAAGATTTGTCAGGATGAAGAGAACAGGATGGGTTTTAGAACAATTTTAGAAGTACCAAAAAAAAAAACCTTGTCGGTTAAGCGAGAGGATAGTGGAGGTCAAAGAGTCTGAGATTACATCAACATCCATGCTCTAGAAGCATTAGGTATTTTGGTGTGAGCTGAAAATAATTCTTTAATGATCAACTATTTAAAATAGCTGCTTCAAAATTGTGAAGCAGCCTAATCTCAGCTCCTTCCATCTTGAGATGAAATATCTATTCCCTCTTATTTATATCCCTCTCTTTCTCAGAGCTAAGTCCTGCTTCTAAGGTGGGAACATGAGGTGTGATTAACAGTGTCAAACAGATTAGAGTGGGTATTATGTGCAAGAAAAAAAAAAAAAAGCTTGTATTTAAGCCTTGGTGCTATAAATGAACAAGGCTTCAAGCATGGTTCTTCTACCTACTTCCATTTTTTTATCTTTGGTAAGTTTCTTTCTCCCATGTGGATAATAAATTAGATCAGAGGTACAGATTTAGGATACATGATATGGAATAAATGTCAAAGGTAACAGAAGGCAAACCAAGCAATGGTATTACCCCAGAGGGGTATGAACCATAAAGAAGGTCTATAGTAAAATACAAATGCATCACTAATAGAACATGAAAGTCATGCTTTTATAGAACCAATACTGTATCAAGGTGAAATTATAGCTTTCAATTTTTTAGTCAATCTCAAATATTTAGTAAATGTTTAATCAGGAATAATAAGCTCATGGGATTTAATGGCAATTTATACTCTATATTAATAGTCTGTTTCAAAAATAGGAAATTTAACAAAATTGAGGTGGTCATTCATTCAACATTAAATAGCTCAAATCTCTGACAAGCTTGGGACTTCCCTGGTGGCTCAGATGGTAAAGCGCCTGCCTATAATGAGGGAGACCTGTGTTCAATCCCTGGGTCGGGAAGATCCCCTGGAGAAGGAAATGGCAACCCACTCCAGTACTCTTGCCTGGAAAATCCCATGGACGGAGGAGCCTGGTAGGCTACAGTCCATGAGGTCACAAAGAATTGGAAACGACTGAGCGACTTCACTTTTCACTCACTGACTAGCTTACTGTATTTTCTCAGTAGAGATTTTATTGTTTTGCATTTTTGCATTAAAATTACATTAAAATTAAAATTAGACATTATTTTGATGTCTTGCATTAAAAATCAGTCCATTTTTAATCTTCCATGAGTACCTAACATATGCATTATATAAATTATTATGTGTATTATATATAAACAGGCATTTTTATCAATATATAAACACAAATCAAGAAAGCCTATATTTTTCAGTGTTTTCACCAAGTTTTATTTATCTAGTTCAATAATTTTTGAGGAACTGATGTTCTATAGGATTGTGCTTCTTGGGAAGCTTACATCATTTGATTTATATTTTAGATTCATAAAGCAAATATTTTCTCATATCTTTCTCATGTCCAGTCTTCACCTGCTCAGTTGGCATTATCAGGGCAGATAGAGCCTGAAAAGCCTTTCTATTAAAGAAACCAATCAGGAGGATAAGACTCAAGGAGCTCAGAGATCTGCAAACTAAATATTTGGTATAAACTATTACTACCTGATCTTAGTAAGATAAGTTTGAACTGAGTCCTGGAACATTCAGCTGTAGGTAAGACAACATTTCTGATTATTTCTGATATCAGAACTTACAAGATTTTCTACTGCCTAGGGTTAAATGAAACTTCATTGGGTTAATAACACTTTTTCCTTAACACCATGTAAGATTCTAAGATTTTTACTGAAGCTTATGGAAATGAAATGCCAGACAAATATGAAGGTTTTTACTCTGCTGCCTAAAGAAAAAATGGCACCTTCTAAAACATTTTTAAAAAACACCTTTACTATACTGTGTTAATATTACTCAAGTGTATTTGTCTTTGGAGTCTTAGGACAAAATTATTTGAAAATAGTGATGAAAATAAAAGTAAGATTCACAGATCATTAGTTTATAGTCCACACCCTGAGCAGAAATACCTTTTGAAAATAGTCAAAGTATAGTTTCATGATTTAAGAGGTCCTATTTAATCAGGCCGCAAATTCTATCATTGATATATTTTATAAACTTTAGTGACTTTCTTAATAAATTCATTGGTCTTCTGTGTGTTTTCTCAGTGGGAGCTTCTTGATGTCCTTTATCTATGTGCATCCTATAAGTAAGAGATGTCAGAGCCAGACTATATCTTAAATCTCTACATGGCACTGAGAGATCCAAGTTTATGGAGCCTTGATGTTATAAAGTTCACAAACCAACGGGACCTGCCAGACTGTGCCCTCTGAGTCAAGCTCTGTTGGAGTTTCACACTATTTCTGAAAGGCAAATCTGATGATATCACTCTCTATTTAAAATCTCCCAATTCTTCCCCTAGCTTTTAGGACCAAATCTAAGCTCTTAAACATGACCTACCCACAAGACATTTCACAATTTGGCTCCTGCTCACCACTTTTGGTCATCTTCCTCCTTCCGCATTCTATCCTACAGAGGAGGTTTTAAGTCACCCAGCAAATACCACGTTATCTTTCTGAAGTTTGGGCTTTTGCCTTGGACGTTTGCTTTGCCTCTATTATCTAGCCTCTGTCCTCACTGAGGTTCTATTTCTACATGACAGCATTTGTCATCTCATATTAAAAGTTCCTGTTTAGAGGTCTGGACCCCATCTGAGAATACAGGGACAACATCTTTCCTTCACAGTTTTATCAATATCAGCACAGTAGCAGACATTTAGAAAATTCCTGACAGGGCTTCCCTGGTGGCTGTGTCGTAAAAAATCTGCTTGCTAATGCAGGAGACAAGCGTTCGATCGCTGGTCTGGGAAGATCCCACATACTGTGGAGCAACTAAGCTTGTGAAGCACCAATACTGACCCGGTGCTCTAGAGCCTGGTAGCCACAACTACTGAATCCACGTGTCCAGCTACTGAGGCCTGCAACTCCTAGAGCCTGTGCTCTGCAACAGGGGAAGCCACCACAACGAGAAGCCTGTGTACCATTACTAGAGAGTAAGCCTTGTTCGCCACAACTAGAACAAAACCTGCAACTAGAAAAAAACAGACCTAGCCTAGCCAAAATAAATAAATAAATAAATAAAATTAAAAAAAGAAAGTTCTTGACAAACACTTGTTGAATGAATCATTCGAAATATGAATGAATGAAGTGATTGCCTTCTTTGCATAGTTCTCCTACCCTCTCAGCCTTCCCAGAATTGATTGTATTTCTATCCGTCCACCTCTAAACTCATTCTGGCAGTATTTTGAACTGGATACATTATTTCATTTCTAGAATAATTGATTACTTCTGGATCACATCAAGTGGTAAAAGTGAATCATAAATTCTTTCCCAATCCATCACAGCAAAGCTGCTTTCTGTATGTCACTATAAAGAGCTCTTTATCTTCAAAACTCCATCTTTGACCTTCTGGAAATTTGAAGCCTACTGTAGTACATAACGTTCCCTTAGTCCATCAGCTAAAAAGTCACTGTTTATTTCAAAAGGGGGGAAAAGTTGATGTTTTTCCTTAGAAAGTTATTGTTTTAGATGAATTCTCTTGGAAATAGACTCAAGATGGAGAGTTGCATGCAGAAACTTTGTTGGGGAGTGCTCTAGAGACTAATATCTGGAATAAAGCAAGAGAAACAGTATTGGGCCAAGGGTGAGGTTTAAATGTGATATCCCAGCTGATCTCCAGAGGGAATTCTGCAGCTGAGATCATTTTTTCTAATCGTCTCAAGTTAAATACAAGAGTCTACATCTCTGTAGCCTCTCGTCAAGTAGCCTTGCTTTTGGACTTCACCTGAGCAAGATACCTTGAGGAAAATGGCAGCCCACTCCAGTGTTCTTGCCTGGAGAATCCCATGGACAGGGGAGCCTGGTGGGCTGCCGAATATGGGGTCGCACAGAGTCGAACACGACTGAAGCGACTTAGCAGCAGCAAGGGCAATGCTGGAACACAAACTAATGATAGGCCATCAGCAGTTAACACTCTCAGCATCATGCTGGAGATGTTTCCAGAGAGAGCAAACATTGTTATTCAGTCACTAAGTGATGTCTGATTCTTTGTGACCCCATGGACTGCAGCACACCAGGCTTCCCTGTCCTTCACTATCTCCCGGAGTTTGCTCAAACTCATGTCCATTGAGTTGGTGATGCATCCAACCCTTTCATTCTCTGTCCAAAAAGTTTGTTCAGGTTTTTCTATAGCTGTTATGGAAAAACCCAAACAAACTTTTTACCAACCCAATACTACATGAAGCGAGTTTATCTAGAAGGCACAGGTAGAGTAGCAGATACTGGGGTGGCTGCCCACTTCCCTCCTTCAAGGCTTAGGCACTCAGTTTTTCAGACGCTGAAATCAACAGCAATGCAAGCATAAATATTTATGTTAAATTTATAATTTAACATATTAAATGTTTTATTCACATATCTCTAGAACCATATTACCAATATCTCATGGGGTCTTTGCCAAGGTTTTAAATATTGTATGATGAAGGAATTCTTCATTAATTCTCTTTTGCTGCAATAGCAGGTTTCCCAAATCTAAGTATCTTAGACAGTACAAATGTGTTATCTTATAGTTATGAAGAACAGAAATCTGAAATAGGTCTCATAGGGCTAAAAATCAAAGCCTCATTAGAGCTGAGTTACTTCTAGATTCTACCCTAGGGAGGAACCTACTTTCTTGCTTTCCAAGGTTCTTGTTTTTGCCAAAATTCCTTGGCTTCTGGCCTCATTCTTTTATTTTTGAAATAAGCATTGGCAAGTTGAGTCCTGTTCACAGGGCCTCATCCTGACTGATTTCATTGTCTCCTTTTCAGACTCTCATTTTCTGCTTCCTTCTTCCAACATTAAGAACCCGTGTACTTATATTGGAACATCCTGTATAATCCAAAATATCCTCTCTATATTAAGGTTCGCTTATTAGCAAATTTAATTCTATTGCCTACTTTAATTCTTCTTTACCAGGTAAGGCAAAAAAAAAGTTCACATTATATTTATAATATACACATGTTGACATATTTCACCCTACTGGTTCAGGTGGTTCCAGAGATTAGGAAGTGGATGTCTATTAGAGTAAGAGGGGGAGAAGGAGGTGGGCGGACACCATCCTGCCTAACACAGCTGCTTAGTCACTCAGTCATGTCCGACGCTCTGCATCCCCATGGACTGCAGCCCGCCATGCTCCTCTGTCCTTGGAGATTCTCCAGGAAAGAATACTGGAGTGGGTTGCCATGTCCTCCTCCAGGGAACAGCAACTTCTAACATGTATTAAAACAACAAAACCCCTCCCTTTCACCCTCCCTAATCTTGTTCTGTCAGGATCCGCATATACTCTCCTGACTCCTACCAATAACTTTTGGCTACCCCCCATACAGTTATTAATGCAAAGAGCTGATTCATTAGAAAAGACCCTGATGCCGGGAAAGATTGAAGGCAGGAGGAGAAGGGGATGACAGAGGATGAAATGGTTGTGGTATCACCAATGCAATGGGCATGATCTTGAGCAAGCTCCAGGCAATGGTGAAGGACAGGGAAACCTGGCGAGCTTTAGTCTGTGGGATTGTACAGTCAGACACGACTGAGCACCTGAACAATAACTACAGATATTTTGGGTGCATATTATTTTTTGTCCCTGAGCAGGCTCAGCATTGCTCCAGTTGGGTTACAATGTGACTTAACCCAGGTTACTGGTATGGTGACCACAGTGAAAGTGGGGATAGAAGCAAAAAAATGTCTACCTCAAGTTCATGTAAGGATGGAACCCTAGCTTTTAAAGAGAACAACGGGCCATTTCTGAAGGTTTTAAGAGAACAATGGGCTATTTCTGAACGTCCAATTTGTTTAAGGGATCTAGAAATTCAAGATTTTTAGGGGCATTCAATCAGATTATTACTTTCATAGGCTTCGGTGCTTTCCAATTAGGGCCTTAATCTTAAGACAAACACATTGGCAGAGTTAAGAATTTGAACTTTTCTGTAACTCTTCTATTTTTATAATTAACTTATGGCCTCACACTTTGCTGTTTTTGCCTTTCAGAAAGGAAAATAACTTTACTCAGGAGGTCATCTGGCTTTTACACTTCCCTAAATTGGTGATTAGTCATCTCCAGACTTCATTTTATCCCTCCCAATGCATCGGTAGTATCCAACAAAAACTGACTAGTTTCAGGGTCCTTGTAATACTACTTTCTTTGGACTCTCAGCATGCCTGAGGTAATAGGTTCAGTTGACTTTGACTTGTCATCTTGGACCCATTTGATTTTAGTTGGTTTATGTTATGCCCTTGGGCTATGTCATTTTTTCAAAAGTTGTGCCCTGCCCCCTTCCCTCCTGTTTTATGCTCTTCTCCCAAGCCCTGCCAGGCCCACAATGTTGCCTTTACAATCATCTTGAGGGACAACCAGGATAGCTGTCCCTTGGGAGAGAAATGCTGTATACTATCCAATCTCTCTAGATATTCATCTTCCATGTTTCCTACAATATGCACAACAACAGCATCTCTCATTGAACCCAGTAGGGTGGGTGACAGGCACACAATGCCCGCTAGAAGTCCATCTATTGGTGACATCCCTTCAAGGACAATTGGCCTTCCAGATATAATGTTTGCCAATTTGGGAGTCAGTTCTGTAGGTCATGCAGGGCCAAATCCTTACCACCCTTCTCCTAAAGTTACCAACATACCCCTGGATCAGATCTCCACTCCACTTTTATGGAACACCTGGTTTGTTGCTTCTTATCCATTTGTTCTCCCCTTATGAATTCCTACAACCCTGCCCCACTTGAAGGCAACATAGCTCCACCCAGATTATTATTAAAATATTCTTAATGCCCCTAACAGGACCAGACAACCCTGACTTCTGTTATTATCTAAAGTGGGTCTATGGCAATGAGGTGTTTACCATTGGAAACACCCTAAATGGCTCCTATGGAGGACTAGGGGAGGAAATCAGTGACTTACATTCCCTCAGAGCAGTAAGAGGATAAGGCTTATGGTTGTTTCACCAGATTCCCAGGCTCAAGGCACAGACTTGGATTGCTTTACCTCATTATATCTATTCCCATCAGCTGTGGACAAATAAGCAATGAGTTAAGATTACAACCCCTTAATCCTACCCAGCATTGGTCAGCACTAGGGACCTTGGGGATGCCCAACTCCAATCTGGGGGTCCCAGGAGGTCAACCTGCCTTGACCTGCCCAGGGATTTGATCTCCAGGAGGTTGTCACGACTCAACCTACCTGGGGCTCTGCACCCTGACCCAGGGATGCCCGGCTCTCAGGTTGCAACAGTACTGGGTAGGATAAACTTCAGAAAGACTCACCCCTAAGGAAGTCCACCCATGGAAATAGGAGGAAACTTATTAGTTGTGGGGTTGTGCCCAGTCTCAGCAATAACTTAGGAGTCCAAGAACCCCATTGCCTTTCTGGAAAATCTAAAAGAGGCCCTCCAAAAGTGTGATTTTAAAGGACAAATTCCTGTCCCAATGAGCATCAGACATCAGGGTAAAGTTACAACATCAATAGCAGCAGGACCCTGCTGCCTCTTTAGATGAGATGGTCCAGACAGCCACCGATACCTTTTACAACAGAGAACAAGAGAGGGAGGCTAAGGCCCAGGAAAGGGAGAGAAGGAAAGAGATAAGGCATGCACGGGTGCTGGCTGCCCTCCAGGAAAGCCCTATAGCAAACCCCAAGTCCTTGAAGGACAAGGCACAAAGCAAATGCCTAATCTGTAGACAGGTGGCACATTGGGTCAAAGAGCCTCCAAACCGTGGCAAGTCTCCTAAAAGGGATTGTCAGAAGATCTTCTGACCAATCCTGAGGAAATTTGTTACACTGATAGAAGCAGCTTTGTCTTGGATGGAAAAAGAAGAGCATGCAGTAGTCTCCAATTTTGGGACAATAGAGGCTTGCTACAAATGCCATCAGTTGGGACATTGGGCGGCACTCTGCCCTCAGGACCCAAGAGCCTCAAGGTCAACGCCAAACCTTCCCTCACAATGGTTCAACAGGCCTAAAGTGGCCCGCTCCAGCCAGCCCACCTGTCATAGATAGCCATCATGGGGCTGGAGCCAAGGGTGCAACTGGATGTGGCAGGTAGGTCCAAGAATCTCTTGGCTGATGCAGCGGCTTCCTGCTCTCTCCTGACCTCCTACCATTTTGGGTGCGACAGGAAAAAAAAAAAAAAATTACAAAGAGTCACCTGAGCACTTTGTTGCTGAGATGGACAAATATTTTCCCACCAGTTTCTGGTGGTCCCTGAGTGTCCTACTCCCTTATTGGGAAATCATCTTTCCTTGCCTTTCCTTTCCTTGCCTATTGCAGTCCTGATAGAAGATGCTTTATAACTCTCTTTTGGGGACAAGCTATTTTTACCAGTCACCAACCGAAACAATTCCTGAGTAGGAGAGGCCATTTATAGATGTCTGATCAAAGAGTTGATTGGAGAAAAAAAAGTTGGAGAAGACTCTTGAGAGTCCCTTGGACTGCAAGGAGATACAACCAGTCCATCCTAAAGGAGATCAGTCCTGGGTGTTCACTGAAGGACTGATGCTGAAGCTGAAGCTCCAATACTTTGGCCACCTCATGCGAAGAGTTGACTCACTGGAAAAGACCCTGATGCTGGGAGGGATTGGGGGCAGGAGGAGAAGGGGACGACAGAGGATGAGATGGCTGGATGGCATCACTGACTCGATGCACATGAGTTGGAGTAAATTCTGGGAGTTGGTGATGGACAGGGAGGCCTGGTATGCTGTGATTCATGGTGTCGCAAAGAGTCGGACATGACTGAGCGACTGAACTGAACTGAACTGATCAAAGAATTCTCAGGCATTTCAAGTAGTGTTGATGGAAAATCCAGGCCTCACTATATCCCTTTGAGGTTCTTAACCCTGACACCCTCCTGCCTACACCCTAGGGCTCTCTCCCCTTTCAGCCCTACCTAGAAATTTTGGACAATTGGACAAGACCCCTAGAGGGATCGTCAGAAGATCCCCTGACCAATCCTGAGGAAATCTGGTACACTGATGGAAGCTGCTTTGTCTTGGATGGTAAAAGAAGAGCCTGATAAGCAGTCATCTCCAATTTTGAGACCATAGAGGCTAAAGTTTTGCCACCAGGTACTTCAGCCCAATTAGCTGAGCTGATAGCCCTGACTCGAGCTTTAGAGCTGGGAAAAGGGGAAAGAGTAGCCATTTACACTGACTCCAAGTATGCCTTTCTGGTGCTACATGTGCATGATGCTATTTGGAAAGAAAGAGGCCACTTGACTACCCAAGGATCCCCAATCAAATATGGAAATCAAATTCTTAGGCTCTTGGAGGCAGTCCAGCTGCCCACTGAGGTTTCAGTTTCCCATTGGAAAAGACACCAAAAAGGGAGCACAGAAATGCCATGAGGGAACCAAACAGCCAATCAGGCAGCTAAGAGAGCAGCATTACAGAACAGTGACCTAATAGGGGTTGCCATCTTAGTTCCACAGACTAATTTGCCAGAAACTCCTTCATATACTGAAGGTAAGACTATTAAAGCTAAGAGTGAGGGCTTTCAAGAAGATCATATTGGGTGGCTCCTAAAGGAAGGACTCCATTTTCTTCCAGGGAACCTACAATGGAAGTTGGTTAACTCCTTACATGCCACCACTCGTTTAGAGAAGAAGGCCCTACAAAGATTACTAGAAAGGTCCTTCAGAGGAACAGACCTCCAAATGACTATAAGGCAAGTGCTGGTCTCTTGTCTCACTTGCCAATTAAACAACCCCCAAGGAGCTCGAAGACCCCAACTGGCCCAGCCTGTCCAGCGACAGGGACCTACCCTGAAGAGAACTTGGAGATGGCCTTCACCCAGATGCCAGTTTCTCAAGGGTATCAATACCTATTAGTCATGATAGAGACAGTCACAGGATGGATTGAAGGCTTTCCCACACAGACTGAGAAGGCTGAGGAGGTGGTAAAAAAAAAACTGCTCCATGAAATCATTCCAATATATGGTCTGCCTAGGTCATTACAAATTGACAATGGGACATCATTTACTTCTAAGGTCCCCCAAGGGGTCTCTAAAACATTGGGCATTACTTATTATCTCCATTGTGCCTCACTCTTCAGGAAAAAGTAAAAAGAGCCAACACATTCTTAAAATCAGCAATAAAAAAAGAATGACTAAATAACCCAGGAGACCTCCCTGAGTCGAAAGGAGGCTTTACCAATAGCTCTCCTCCACATCCGTATTGCCCTTAAAGAACAGGTCGGTCTTAGTCCTTATGAGATGTTATATGGGAGACCTTTTGTTTATGTCAATGATCTCTTCCTAGATCCAGAGGCTCAGATCCTCAGGTCTTATGCCACGGTCATTGGGCAATTCCAACAAAATATACACTTGTGGGGTGTCAACCAGGACCCAAAAAATTCTAAAGAGCCACCACTATATGCTCCAGGGACTCAAGTCCTAATTAAAGTCTGGAAAGATGGTTTCCCAAAGACTCAACTCCAGCCCACATGAAAGGGCCCCTACCCTGTAATACTTTCTGCCCCCACAGCAGTCAAGCTACCAGGACATGACTCCTGGATTCACTACTCACGAATCAAGCCATGGAAGAAAACAGAAGAGGACACTCAATACACCTGTGAGCCCCTGAGCGATCTCAGATACCTATTCAGAACTACAAATGAGTGCCATTCTAATGAACATCTCCAAAATTAAGTTTCTGGGAATAAGATTTCTCAGGACAGCTCTAAAGAACCAACACAGCTTGGCAGGGGTTGTACTCCAAAACAGACAGGAGATAGATCTCCTGATCCCTGAACAAGGAGGGACTTCAACCATCTTGAATGAGATGTGCTGTTTCTGGGTAAATACCTCCAGCTAAGTTAAAGAAAGTCTCACAGGCCTCAGGAAAAACATTCAAGTCCTACAAGATCTCAAAGAATGAGCTAGAGAGTTCTCGGGGTGGCTACAATCTCTTTAGTGGATCCTTTTCCTGGCATGGGGAATTTGGAGTTGGCTAATGCCCCTACTAGTCCTTGTTATCACCATATTGATGCTTCTTATGATTGTTCCATGTATTATCAATTGTCTAACCCGTTTTGTGTCTGCCCAGGTCAACAAGCTACAACATGCAGTGCCAGTTCAACAAAGATATATAAAACTACAGCCGACCATGGAAAACATCACTCACCCTTGGACATTGCTATAAGGACTCTGAGGCCTGAGACTAACAAGAGGAGGAGGCCCAGTGCCCCTCACCATCCCAGTTCAGCAGAAAGTAGCCAGAGAGATCTCAACACCCCTACTCCAAAAGAATTGGGCCTCCCATCTCTTGAGGGGGGAATGCTAGGTAGTTAGAATAGGAAAAAGGAGTCCAGAATGGTGGTGGCTAAAAGACAAAGAAGGGAAAAGCCCATGAAAATAGAATAAAAGGAGGTCTGTGGACCAGAGTGAGGACCTCAGGTGAAGCAAACAGCCTCCTGGCTAGCCCAGTTTACACAGGACAGGCTCAGGGGGAGGAGAAAAAACATAAAACCTTCACCTTATAAAATTTAGTAATTTCACACATATAAAGAAAGCAACAAAATATCCGTCTCTTCAAATTTTGCTGTGACAAGACAGAACCTAGGAAATTATGCACTCCCCCGACACATATATAAATATTATTTTACAGATATAAAATTTAATCTCAAGTTAGTTGTAATTACCTCCAGGTGAACAGTGGATTGCAGAGCTGGATTCTGTAAACTACAAACTGCATGTTCATCTCACTCAATTTTTTTTTTTTTTTTGTAGTTCTGTTGAAAACAAAATAATCTTCCCACATGACATTATTGAGAGTCCAAGACAGAGGTGGTTGCCTGAGCATGTCACCTAGTTGTTTATGCATGACCTTTAGGGTTAATATTTCCTAGTGTTTCTAATATTTAGGTTTATATATTCAGAAAGTAAAGCTTTCCTTATGGCTCGCCTGGTAAAGAATCCATCTGCAAGGTTTCCGTGGTGGCTCAGCTGGTAAAGTGTCTGCCTACAATGTAGGAGATTCGGATTCAATCCCTGGGTCAGGAAGATCCTCTGAAAAAGGAAATGGCAACCCACTCCAGTACTCTTGCCTGGAAAATCCCATGGATGGAGGATCTTGGTAAGCTACAGTCCACGGGGTCACAAAGAGTCGGGCACTCTGGACTGAGAGACTTCACTTTCACATTTAGAAATTGTTTTTTCTAGTATTGCAGTTGATTATTATTGGAGATTAATAAACTGAATAAACACATAGATGAATGTTAGAACTCACATGCTTTATGATGGATATAAGATTTTGCTTTTTATGCCAAGCCCTCGTCCCTTTGACAGAATACCTGGGAAATTAAATATTTAGAATGCAATTAGTTGAATTTTGATTACTTAAAAGGTAATAGGATGACTTTAAGGAGATACTTAAGTCCTAGGGAAGGCCATGAACTATTTCTCCTCTCAGTAGAAATTTCCTGTTTCAGTGAAAGGGAATAACAGACAAACAAGAGGCAAACTCACAAGAATACTAGCTTTGGAACAAGACAAGTCTGGTTCAAATTGGAAATTAGGTACTTGCAAGAATCTGGGGAGTTTTTTGGTTTTTGTTTTTTCCCCCTGATTTCCTTTGCCTTTGTTTCATATGTAAAAATAGACACATTAATTGTACCTTGTACATAGCATTGCAGTGAAGATCAAAGTAAACAATACACACAATCCATTTACATGTCTATTATTTGGGTTGGCTTTGTGTTACTCACATGCAAAAGTTTTCTGAGACATTTCTAGGTATTCTCTGACCAATTTTTTTCTATCACTTATTCAATTTTTCATCATACTTTCAGGTACAGCAACCCGTTTTTTGTTGCTTTTTTAATATGTGTGAAACTACTAAATGTTCTAAGGTGCAGCTTTTAATTTTTAAGCCAGGAAAACAATTTGCCTATTATCATTTTGGTTTGAATTTGTGAATTAAGCTAGGTAAACTTTTTAGCTTATTTTTCTAGGCCTGTGTGTTTATGTAGAAAATAAAATGGCCCTATAAAGTGTACATTTAAAAAATAAAAGATTTGGCTGGTACTAATTACCTGCTTTTGTTTGTTTTTGCATAAAATATGTAAGCATAGTGTAGAAACTGAATTCCTCACAATAAATATTTTAAAATATTATGTGAAGGAAGAGACTGAAATAACTAAGGAGAATAATATTAGATACTGAAAAAAGATGTGATGATTTCTATGATGCTTTTATGCATATTGTATACGGTAAGCCTTCTCCCTTTTAGTATAAAAGGTTCTATAAAAATATATCTTAGTAAACACAGTTGCAAAAAAAATCAAGATATTCTATCTTAAATATATATGGTATATGTTTTTTTACTCACCAAACAAAAAGTTCAACTGACTTTAGCTTGCTACTCAAAGCCCCAGATTATCCCCTTTGTCTCAGTAGGTTTCAAATCACACTCGGGCTTGATTACATGATGATGGTGGCAGCTTTAAGCTTCAGTTCAGTTCAGTCGCTCAGTGGTGTCTGACTCTTTGCAACCCCATGAATCGCAACAAGCCAGGCCTCCCTGTCCATCACCAACTCCCAGAGTTTACCCAAACTCATGTCCATAAAGCCAATGATGCCATCCTGCTATCTCATCCTCTGTCATCCCCTTCTCCTCCTGTCCCCAATCCCTCCCAGCATCAGGGTCTTTTCCAATGAGTCAACTGTTCGTGTGAGGTGGCCAAAGTATTGGAGCTTCAGCTTCAGCATCAGTCCTTCCAATGAACACCCAGGACTGATCTCCTTTAGGATGGACTGGTCAGATCTCCCTTCACTCCAAGGGACTCTCAAGAGTCTTCTCCAGCACCACAGTTAAAAGCATCAATTTTTCGGCACTCAGCTTTCTTCCCAGTCTGACTCCCATATCCATACATGACCACTGGAAATACCATAGCCTTGACTAGACGGATCTTTGTTGACAAAGTAATGTCTCTGCTTTTTAACATGCTGTCTAGGTTGGTCATAACTTTCCTTCCAAGGAGTAAGCATCTTTTAATATCATGGCTGCAATCACCATCTGCAGTGATTTTGAGCCAAGAAAAATGAAGTCTGACATTGTTTCCCCATCTATTTCCCATGAAGTGATGGGACCAGATGCCATAATCTTAGTTTTCTGAATGTTGAGCTTTAAGCCAACTTTTTCACTCTCCTCTTTCGCTTTCATCAAGAGGCCCTTTAGTTCCTCTTTACTTTCTGCCATAAGGGTTATATCATCTGTATATCTGAGGTTATTGATATTTCTCCCAGCAATCTTGATTCCAGCTTGTGCTTCCTCCAGCCTAGCATTTCTCATGATGTACTCTGCATATAAGTTAAATAAGCAGGGTGACAATATACAGCCTTAACGTACTCCTTTTCCTATTTGGAACCAGTCTGTTGTTCCATGTCCAGTTCTAACTGCTGCTTCCTGACCTGCATACAGGTTTCTCAAGAGGCAGGTCAGGTGGTCTGGTATTCCCATGTCTTTCAGAATTTTCCAGTTTATTGTGATCCACACAGTCAAAGGCTTTGGCATAGGCAATAAAGCAGAAATAGATGTTTGTCTGGAACTCTCTTGCTTTTCCGGAACTCTCTTGCTTTTCCGATGATCCAGAAGATGTTGGCAATTTGATCTCTGGTTCCTCTGCCTTTTCTAAAACCAACTTGAACATCTGGAAGTTCATGGTTCATGTATTGCTGAAGCCCAGCTTGGAGAAGTTTGAGCATTACTTCACTAGCATGTGAGATGAGTGCAATTGTGTGGTAGTTTGAGCATTCTTTCACATTGCCTTTCTTTGGGATTGGAATGAAAACGGACTGTGGCCACTGCTGAGTTTTCCAAATTTGCTGGCATATTGAGTGCAGCACTTTTACAGCATTATCTTCCAGGATTTGAAATAGCTCAACTGGAATTCCATCAACTCCACAAGTTTTGTTCATAGTGATTCTTTCTAAGGCCCACTTGACTTCACATTCCAGGATGTCTGGCTCTAGGTGAGTGATCATACCATTGTGATTACCTGGGTCGTGAAGATCTTTTTTGTACAGTTCTTCTGTGTATTCTTGCCACCTCTTCTTAATATCTTCTGCTTCTGTTAGTTCTATACCATTTCTGTCCTTTATCGAACCCATCTTTGCATGAAATGTTCCCTTGGTACCTCTAATTTTCTTGAAGAGATCTCTAGTCTTTCCCATTCTGTTGCTTTCCTCTATTTCTTTGCATTGATCGCTGAGGAAGGCTTTCTTATCTCTCCTGGCTATTCTTTGGAACTCTGCATTCAAATGGGAATATCTTTCCTTTTCTCCTTTGCTTTTCGCTTCTCTTCTTTTCACAGTTATTTGTAAGGCCTCTTCAGACAACCATTTTGCCTTTTTGCATTAATTTTCCATGGGGATGATCTTGACACCTGTCTGTTTTACAATGTCACTAACTTCCGTCCATAGTTCATCAGGCACTCTATCAGATCTAGTCCCTTAAATCTATTTCTCACTTCCACTGTATAGTTATAAGGGATTTGATTTAGGTCATACCTGAATGGTCTAGTGGTTTCCCCCACTTTCTTCAATTTAAGTCTGAATTTGGCAATAAGGAGCTCATGATCTGAGCCACAGTCAGCTCCCAGTCTTTTTTTGCTGACTGTATAGAGCTTCTCCATCTTTGGTTGCAAAGAATATCATCAATCTGATTTTGGTGTTGACCATCTGGGGATGTTCAAGTGTAGAGTCTTCTATTGTGGTGCTGGAAGAGGGTGTTTGCTATGACCAGTGCATTCTCTTGGCTAAACTCTATTAGCCTTTGCTCTGCTTCATTCCATACTCTAAGGCCAAATTTGCCTGTTACTCCAGATGTTTCTTGACTTCCTACTTTTCATTCCAGTCCCCTATAGTGAAAAGAACATCTTTTTTGGGTGTCAGTTCTAAAAGGTCTTGTAGGTCTTCATAAACCATTCAACTTCACCTTCTTCAGCATTACTGGTTGGGGCATAGGCTTGGATTACCGTGATATTGAATGGTTTGCCTTGGAAACGAGCAAAGATCATTCTGTCATTTTTGAGACTGCATCCAAGTACTGCATTTCGGACTGTTTTGTTGACTATGATGGCTACTCCACTTCTTCTAAGGGATTCCTGCCCGCAGTAGTAGATATAATGATCATCTGAGTTAAATTCACCCATTCCAGTCCATTTTAGTTCGCTGATTCATACAATGTTGACATTCACTCTTGCCATCTCCTGTTTGACCACTTCCAACTTGCCTTGATTCATGGACCTAACATTCCAGGTTCCTATGCAATATTGCTCTTTACAGCATCGGACCTTGCTTCTATCACCAGTCACATCCACAGCTGAGTATTGTTTTTGTTTTGGCTCCATCCCTTCACTCTTTGTGGAGTTATTTCTCCACTGATCTCCAGTAGCATATTGGGCACCAACCGACCTGGGGAGTTCCTCTTTCAGTATCCTATCATTCTGCCTGTTCATATTGTTCATGGGGTTCTCAAGGCAAAAATACTGAAGTGGTTTGCCATTCCCTTCTCCAGTGGGCCACATTCTGTCAGACCTCTCCACCACGACCCGACCGTCGGGTATTTCTTCAGGGCTGCTCCAGCAAAGTGCAGCAGCTGCTCCTTACCTTGGACGTGGGGTAGCTCCTCTTGGCCACCGCCCCTGACCTCGGGCATGGGGACCGCGCAGAAGCGTGGCTGTGAGGAGCTCCCCCTCGCCCAATGTCAGGGGCGGCGACCGAGAGCGCCAGGCTGCCAAGGTGCAGGAGCGGCTGAGGGGAGCTACCCCACGTCCGAGGTCAGGGGTGACGGCGAGACGAGCTACCCCACGCAGGAGGTCAGGTGTGGCTGCTGAGATGAGCTTTAAGCTTATCTACATGTAAAGCAAGAAGTGCTGGATGGAGGTGGAGATGGGAGGGCAGTAAATGGAGATGCTTCCTGAATCTCTCCTTTACTGGGAGAACAGGCTCTTTTCCAATGCTCTCCTCCCTTTTTAATGACTGGGCTATTTATTTTTCTCCCTGCCTTAGGCCTTATTGGTTAAGATTAGGACCTCTGGCTATTCTAGCTACAAAGGAGACTGGGCAAACCAGCAAGAGATCTTCAGAAAGAGATTTGATTGCAGGTAATATCTATCTGAGCCAATTGCCGTAAATATTGGTGGGAGACCAAAGAGGTAAGACAGAGAAAGAAATCAGCAAGGGAGAGTTATCAAGCAGGTCATCACTGTGAACAACTAAAGCTCAATCCTGCCAAGGGAAGGACACACATCAAGCCATCCCAGCAGTAGGGAAACTGGGGTATATATTCACCACTTATTGAGAACAACATATGGGAAGCATTTCTCTGCATTGTGTGGTCCCTGGGACAGGTGAAGCTTGTCCACAGTCTTGAGGTGTTTACAGTAAGCCACCTAAACAGGTAGGTAGAGTACCAAGAGGGTGTGGGATTGGGCCTTGCATCAACACTGTATTTCTCTTAAGCTGAGAAAGCAGAGGTTGGGAGTTGATGTTGAACTAGAAACTAATTAAACACATTATTAAAATGCTATCAATAAGTTTTGGGCTCAATCTATTGGGGGGTGGTTTAAGGTTCTGACCTTGACTTTCAAGTGTACTTGGTATGAAATCAGAGGCTGTAGAAGAAACTTTGCCACACCTGAGTTAGAAGCATTCAGGATGTTTTGATTGAAAGACATTAAAATTATGCCTTCATTTTATTTTTTTTTATTTTTATTTTTTAAGGTGACTTTGAAAACATAGCTTTTTTTTTTTTTAGTTGGAAGCTAATTACTTCACAACATTTCAGTGGGTTTTGTCATACATTGATATGAATCAGCCATAGATTTACACGTATTCCCCATCCCGATCCCCCCTCCCACCTCCCTCTCCACCCGATTCCTCTGGGTCTTCCCAGTGCACCAGGCCCGAGCACTTGTCTCATGCATCCCACCTGGGCTATATGCAGCTTATTGAGTGCCATTTTTAAGACATTCAGATATGTCATAAGCATTTATCTATCTGAGATGGTTTAGCACTAACAGTCATTTCTAGAAATAAAGTGTTTTATTAAGTCACATAATAAGAATGTTCATAGCCCAATGATTGTGTGACCCTCCAAATTTCTCAAGTAGTGGTCGTAATTTAGTACATGCAGTTTTGGGAATGATAAAGTAATAGATTCAGAGAAAACTAGCAACACTTTTACGTAAGCTCTAAACAGCTAGGTTCTTGCAAGTTTTCAGCATTAAGAAAAGAACGAACACTGTTGTTACCACTCTAAAAATAAATTTCTTGTTGTATTACATTTAATTATATGAATTCCTTCCATATCGGGGGAAATTTGTCTCCTTTAAATGTTTGAAAGCAAATTTGTAGGTTCATGGATTGTAATGTATGATCTTAAATTTGCCATTCTAAATCAAGCAAGCTTATTTAAATGACAGAAATTTTGTGGAGCTTATACTAAAATCTTCCTCAACTACAATTTTATTTTGTTTGATTTATATTATGTTCAATTAAAACTGTGGGGAATGTATTTCATTGTGCTTCAATACACTTCATAGATACAATCAGTGAATGCTTTTAATGAATAATAGACAAGAAATTACTGATTATTTTTGTTTAAATTTCACTTTGCCAATGGAAAAGCAGATCAAGCAGATGGTTCTCATATAACATGTACTTGTACAGGAACGAAGAACAAGTAGCAAGACTTAAAACCCTGATTTTTTTTTTTTCATATACTGGAAATGCCAAGGACATAATTATAACTTTGTTCTTCAAAACACAAACTTCACCACTGAACAAGGGAAACATAAAGATAAATCCATTGCAACGGTAATCCCATATATTAGACTATTCATTGTTGGAAATTTTATATATTATATATTATCAAAGCAAACATTGCAGTAGACGAGGTAAAACAGAGAAGGAAGAGTTTATTCAAGTCTGTATCAATAAAGGACAGAAGCCAGAACTCAGTCTATCTCAACTTTATTGAAACAGAAGTCTAGAGAGTGTTTAAGAGCTGGGTTGGAGGTAGGGGGATTGTAGATCAATATTTGCTAATTGGCCTTAGCCAGAGAAAAAAGTTAATTTCTTCAGGATTCTTCATAGAAGTTAGTTTTACATTTTGGAACAAAGTGTGCACCAAAGTTTGGCTACGACTCTCTCCCAGAGACTGGATGATGGGTGCTATTTTCCTATCACACATTTCAAAGTAATGACTCCCAAGTCCTGAGGGGTGGGAAAGAAGCCTATCAAAAGTCTAATCAAGAGAGAGAACTACTAAGTCCATCTTGGTCAGTCCCCTATTTAAATAAAATTTGAGAATAAATTATTCATTAAATTATTTCATTGATTATACTTGAAAGTGAAAGTAACTCAGTAGTGTCTGACTCTTTGGGACCCTATGGACTATAAAACCCATGGAATTCTCCAGGCCAGAATACTGAAGTGGGTAGCCTTCCCCTTCTCCAGTGGATCTTCCTGACCCAGGAATTGAACCAGAATCACCTGCAATGCAGGCAGATTATCTTTAAAGCAGGAGACCTGGGTTCGATCCCTGAGTTGGAAAGATCCCTAGAACAAGGGAATGGCTGTTGCAAAATTCAGACTTAAATTTCAAATTTTGTCTTTTTGCAAAATTCAGAGCTAAACTGAAGAGTAGGGAAAACCTCTAGACCATTCAGGTATGACCTAAATCAACTCGCTTATGATTATACAGTGAAAGTGACAAATAGATTCAGGGGATTAGATCTGATGGACACACTGCCTGAAGAACTATGGTCAGAGGTTCATGACATTGTACAGGAGACAGTGATCAAGACCATCTCCAAGGAAAAGAAATGCAAAAAGGCAGAATGGCTGTCGGAGGAAGCCTGAAAAATAGCTGAGAAAAGAAGAGAAGTGAAAGGCAAAGGAGAAAAGGAAAGGCATACCCATTTGAACACAGAGTTCCAAAGAATAGTAAGGAGATAAGAACGCCTTCCTCGGTGATCAGTGCAAAGAAATAGAGGAAAGCAACAGAATGGGAAAGACTAGAGATCTCTTCAAGAAAATTAGAGATACCAATGGAACATTTCATGCAAAGATGGGCACAATAAAGGACAGAAATGGTACGGATCTAACAGAAACAGAAGATAATAAGAGGAGGCATCAAGAATAAACAGAAGAACTATAGAAAACATATCTTAGTGGCCCAGAAAACCACAATGGTGTGATCATTCACCTAGAGCCAAACATCCTGGAATGTGAAGTCAAGTGGGCCTTAAGAAGCATCACTACAAAGAAAGCTAGTGGATGTGATGAAATTCCAGTTGAGCTATTTTAAATCCTGAAAGATGATGCTGTGGAAGTGCTGCACTCAATATGCCAGCAAATTTGGAAAACTCAGTAGTGGCCACAGGACTGGCAAAGGTCAGTTTTCATTCTAATCCCAAAGAAAGGCAATGTCAAAGAATGTTCAAGCTGCCACACAATTGCACTCCTCTCACAAGCAAGCAAAGTAATGCTCAAAATTCTCTAAGTGAGGCTCCAACAGGATGTGAAGTAAGAACTTACAGATGTTCAAGCTGGATTTAGAAAAGGCAGAGGAACTAGAGATCAAATTGCCAACATAGAAAAAGCAAAAGAATGCCAGGAAAACATATAATTTTGCTTTATCGACTATGCCAAAGCCTTTAACTGTGTGGATCACACTAAACTGAAAAATTCTTAAAGAGACAGGAATATCAGACCACCTTACCTGCCTCCTAAGAAATCTGTTAAGAAGCAATAGTTAGAACTGGGCACAGAACAACAGACCGGATCCAAATTGGGAAAGGGGTCTGTCAAGACTGTATAGTGTCACCCTGCTTATTTAACTTATATGCAGAGTATATCATGAGAAACACTGGGCTGGATAAAGCACAAGTTGGAATCAAGATTGCCAGGAGAAATATCAGTAACCTCAGATATGCAGATGACATCACCCTTGTGACAGAAAGCAAAGAGGAACTGAAGAACCTTTTGATGAAAGTGAAAGATAAGAGTGAAGAAGTTGGCTTAAAAATCAACATTCAACAATCAAGAAGTTGGCATCCGGTCCCATCATTTCCTGGCAAATAGATGGGGAAACAATGGAAACATGGACAGACTTTATTTTGAGGGCCTCCAAAATCACTGCAGATGGTGACTGCAGCCATGAAATTAAAAGACACTTGCTCCTTGGAAGAAAAGCTATAACCAACCTAGATAGCATATTAAAAAGCAGAGACACCACTTTGCCTACAAAGGGGCATAGAGTCAAAGCTAAGGTTTTTCCAGTAGCCATGTACTGATGTGACAGTTGGACCATAAAGAAAGATGAGCACCAAAGAATTGGTGCTTTTGATCTGTGGTGCCTGGAAAACCTTTTGACAGTCCCTTTGACTGCAAGGTAATCAAACTAGTGAACCCTAAATGAAACCAACCCTGAATATTCATTGGAAGGAAGGATGGTGAAGCTGAAACTTCAATACTTTGGCCACCAGATGTGAAAAGTTGACTCATTGGAAAATATCCTGATGCTGGAAAAGATTGAGGCCAGCAGGAGAAGGGGGTGACAGAGGATGAGATGATTGGATGGCATCACTGACTCAATAGACATGAGTTTGAGCAAACGGGGAATTAGTGAAGGACAAGGAAGCCTGGCATGCTGTAGTCCATGGGGTTGCAAAAAGCTGTACATGACTGAATGACTGAAGAAGAACAGAAAGTCATCATTATTTTAATCATAGACTCTGTCATGCATTTGGTGATGCAATAAACAATAATCTCATAAAATGAACAGTATAAAAATAATATAACTAGTAACATCAAGAAGGTTATAAGTAGTTATGGTAGATGCTGAGGTTCCAAAACTTTGGCCACCTGATGTGAAGAGCTGACTCATTAGAAAAGAGCCTGATGTGAGGAAAGACTGAAACCAGAACAAGAAGGGGACAACAGAGGATGAGATGGCTGGATGGCATCACTGACCCAATGGGCATGGGTTTGAGCAAGCTCTGGGACACCCTGAAAGACAGGGAAGCCTGGCGTGCTGCAGTCCATGGGGTCACAAAGAGTCGGACATGACTGAGCGACTGAGCAGCAACAGCGTGGTATGTATTTAAGCTAAAAACTTCTGTTAGGTATGGTTCAGTAACTCCCCAGGCATCAGTCACTATCTTTAAGGGTAATGATTCATTGGCATTGTACACAAAGTTCATCTAAGATATTTGCACTTCCAAGGATAAGAGTGAGTCAACCCGACCACTTCCAGGACTGAAAATGTGATGTTATCTTCTAAGGAGTTACATAGTTGTCAGCAAAAGGAGAAAAATTGATCTTTATGGTTAAACTGGTATTTCTGACATTGGTGAGGCCTGGTTAATGCATAATGAAGACACAAAATGCACAGTACAGGGGAGAGAGGTGGCCAAAGGGTAGAGGACATATTTTATGGTTAAATTTTTCTTGTCTTAATATATAAATTTTAATTTTATCACATAATTTGTTAAAATAGAGATTGCCAACTATTGTGTTTTATCACAATGATTTAAGGTGTTAACACACACTGCAAAGTTATAAAGAGTTTGTCTAATATGGAATGGTCTTTCAAATATTTAGAGATGATAGACATTTAAAAAATATTTCTTGTATAAACTTTGTATTCAGAGGATGAAATGATGGAATGGAGTCATATTATCCATTTTTGTGACATTAACTACAATTTATAACTTAAAGACTTTTAAATCTGTATCTCCTGCATGGCTCTCTCCTAGGGTCCAGATTTGTATCCCCAAATGTTCAAATCCAGGGATCAAACCCAGGTCTCCCGCCTTGCAGGTAGATTCTTTACCGAGCCACAAGGAAAGCCCAAGAACTGGAGTGGGTAGCCTATCCCTTCTGCAGCAGACCTTCCTGACCCAGGAATTGAACCATGGTCTCCTGAATTGCAGGCAGATTCTTTGCCAAGTGAGCTATCAGGGAAGCCCCAAAGGGCGTGTTGTTTCCCCGTTAGGGAATCAAGCCCCAGTCTCCCACATGACAGACCAGGATACTCACCACTATACTAATGAGGAAAAAATTATAACTTAAAGGCTTTGAAATCTGCATCTCTTACATGACTCTCTTTCTTAGGGTCCATATTTGTATCCCCAGACACTTCTGTCATCTTCCACTTGGATGTTAAAGAGAGCCAAAATTTCAGTATATTGAAACTGAACTCAGTATTTTCTCCAACAAGTCCTCTTTCTCAAATCTGTTTTCTTTCAAAAAAAAAAAAAAGCTTTTTATTGATTGATTTCTCTCTTAATCAGGATAGGATGAGATACTCCATTATAAGAAATAATCATTGATATTCTAGTGAATTAATACTATAAGTTTCATTGTTCATTCTTCTCACTATGAAATGAGTATCAGCCATGTCTCCTCAGATGTTTTGCCATAGGAACTAAGAGAACCAGATTGTCACCAATCTTGTGGATGAACCACTTCGGAGAGATGGATTTCAACGTTGTGGGAGAGATAGCATGATTTGTGGATTGTGTGGGAAGTTTTGTAGGGCTAGGAATGAAAGTATCTGTAATCACTACCACCTATATGATCAGTTAGAAGTCATACTGTCTAACTGAAAGGGAGGCTAGGAAATGTATTTTTTTTCCCAAAAAAAGAACATGGTGAGCTGAACACAATGTATTATCTTCATAGAGTCACCATTCTTCTAGATGACCTAGCAAGAAATCTGGGAGTTACAAACTTTTTTTTTTTTTTTTTGCATCCTACTTCAAATCAATCACTTGGTCTACTTATTAAACTGATTGATACCTATTGAACCTACAAGTAACATTTTTTATAGTAACTGATCACTATCATTACCTTAGTGCAAGCCTTCATTACTCCTCTCTAAGCAAATTGCAACAGTCCAAGTCAGTCTCCCATCTGACACTAGAGAGATCATTCCAAATTACAAATACGGTTTAAAAAAAACTACTTCATTAAAATTCTTCAGTGGCCTCCATTATTTTTCAGGCTACTATGTGAACTTCGTCACTTGCTCTAATAGGCCTTTTGATGTAAACTTTGCTTAAATTTTACCTATCTACCGTTATCTTCATCATAGATTTGGATTCTGCAAGTAAATAAGGCTTTCTCCTCCTACATATTCACATGTGCTTGCTCTTTTTCATGGATTACCCTTCAAAGACTCTTTAACTCTTACTGATGTTTTAGGAATTAGCATCACTTTTTCTAATGTCCCCCTCTTAATCTGGATACAGATCCTGATCCTCCATTTTACTTATTCCTCCCAAACCTTGTAGTTACACATGTTTACTTTTCTTATAGCATCTTTACACTTCATTTTAATTATCTCCTCACTACCTACTCTCTGCAAGGAGTGAGTAAATATTTTAGACTTAGGGTCATATTTTTCATCTTTGTATACATAACATGCTTAATACATAGTAGGGCCTCAGTTAAGGTTTCTTGAATAATAATTCTTGAAGCCAACGTGTTTTATATGCCTGTAGTCCTTTAATCTCTTTAAATTTCTTTATGATATACTCAAGTATGCTGATTACATAGGTTCTTATAACAAGTTTAAACTTCTCCCAACATTTTACAACCTATAGTTTGAATTGGGTAGAAATGGTTGAGTGGTTTTGTTATTACTATCAATAAGTATGGTTCTCATACACTTCCCAAAATAGTCCCCCAAGGGAAAAGTATGGAAGTGATATTAAAAATAAGGTCAATTTTAGATTACTATTTGTATAATGTAATATTTAGAGGTTTGAATATGTTTATGACATAGATTATTATGAAGGTTTTACAAACATACTTATCTCCAGACTCATCAAGTTTTTAATGTATTAAACCTGTGCAGCTCTGAGTATGTCAATCGGTTAAAATTTTAAAAAAAAAGAAAAACCAATCACAGAAAATAAAAACAACAACCCCCCTAATGGCCTGTTTAGCTAATTTACTATAATCAAGTTTTATTCTGACTTATTTGATTTCTCCTTTTGATGTATATGAACATATATGAAAGAATAACAGAAGGCTAGATTGTAAGGATTTCTGAGTCAGATTGCTTTACATTCACCTGATGAACTGTAAATACCTGTGGGTCAGATCATAACCTCCTTATTGCCAAATTCAGACTTAAATTGAAGAAAGTAGGGAAAACCACTAGATCATTCAGGTATGACCTAAATCAAATTCCTTAAAATTATACAGTGGAAGTGACAAACAGATTCAAGGGATTAGATCTGATAGACACAGTGTCTGAAGAACTATGGACTGAGGTTCGTGAACTGTACAGGAGGCAATGATCAAAACAGTCCCCAAGAGGGAAAAAAAAAATGCAAAAAGGCAAAGTGGTTGTCTGAGGAGGACTTATAAATAGCTGAGAAAGAATAGAAGTGAAAGGCAAAGGAGGAAAGGAAAGATCTACCCATTTGAATGTGGAGCTCCAAAGAATAGCAAGGAGAGATCAGAAAGCCTTCCTCTGATCAATGCAAAGAAGTAGAGGAAAGCAACAGAATGGAAAAGACTAGAGATCTCTTCAAGAAAATTAGAGATACCAAGGAAACATTTCATGCAAAGATGAGCACAATAAAGGACAGAAATGGTATGGATCTAACAGAAGCAGATGATAGTAAGAAGAGGCATCAAGAATACACAGAAGAACTATACAAAAAAGATCTTAATGACCCAGATAACCATGATGGTGTGATCACTCACCTAGAGTTAGACATCCTGGAATGTGAAGTCAAGTGGGCCTTAGGAAGCAACACGATGAAAAAAGCTAGGAGGGGATGGAATTTCAGTTGAGCTATTTCAAATCCTAAAAGATAATGCTGTGAAAGTGCTGCACTCAATATGTCAGCAAATTTGGAAAACTCATCAGTGACCCAGGACTGGAAAAGGTCAGTTTTCATTCCAATCCCAAAGAAGGGCAATGCCAAAGAATGTTCAAGCTACTACATAATTGCACTCATCTCATATGCCAGCAAAGTAATGCTTAAAATTCTCCAAGTCAGGCTTTAACAGTACATGAACTGTGAACTTCCAGATGTTCAAGCTGGATTAGAAAAGCAGAGGAACCAGAGATCAAATTTCCAACATCCACTGGGTCATTTAAAAAGCAAGAGTGTTCCAGAAAAACATCTACTTGTGCTTTTGACTACACCAAAGCCTTTGACTGTGTGGATCACAACAAACTGTGGAAAATTCTGAAAGATATGGGAACACCAGACCTCCTTATGTGCCTTCTGAGAAATCTGTATGTAGGTCAAGAAGCAACAGTTAGAATCCAGACATGGAACAACAGACTGGTTCCAAATCAGGAAATGAGTACATCAAGGCTGTATATTGCCACCCTGCTATTTAACTTATATGCAGAGTACATCATGGGAAATGCTAGCCTGGATGAAGCAGAAGCTGAACTCAAGTTTGCCAGGAGAAATATCAATAACCTCAGATATGCAGATGACACCATCCTTATAGCAGAAAATGAAGAAGAACCAAAGAGCCTCTTGATGAAAGTGAAAGAGGAGAGTGAAAAAATTGACTTAAAGCTCAACATTCAGAAAACTAAGATCATGGCATCTGTTCCCATCACTTCATGGCAAATAGATGGGGAAACAGTGGAAACAGTGAGAGACTTTATTTTTGTGGGCTCCAAAATCACTGCAGATGGTGACTGCATCATGAAATTAAAAGACGCTTGTTCCTCAGAAGAAAAGCTATGACCAACTTAGACAACCTACTGAAAAGAAGAGAAATTACTTTGCCAACAATGGCCTGTCTAGTCAAAGCTATGGTTTTTCCAGTAGTCATGTATGGATGTGAGAGTTGGACTATAAAGAAAACTGAGTGGTGAAGAATTGATGCTTTTGAACTGTGGTGTTGGAGAAGACTCTTGAGAGTCCCTTGGACTACAAGTAGTTCCAATCAGTCAATCCTGAAGGAAATCAGTTGTGAATATTCATTGGAAGGACTGATGCTGATATTGAAACTCCAATTCTTTGGCCACCTGATACGAAGAGCTGACTCATTTGAAAAGACCCTGACGCTTGGAAAGATTGAAGGTAAGGTGATAGGAGAAGGAGGACGACAGAAGATAAGACGGTTGGATGGATTTACTGACTCAATGGAAATGAGTTTGAGTAGGCTCTGGGAGTTGGTGATGGACAGGAAAGCCTGGCGTGCTGCACTCCATGGGGTCACAAAGATTCAGGTAAGACTGAGCGACTGAATCAAACTGAATTGAACTGAAATAACTTTTCAGTGATTTTCAGTATTTTTTATGCATAAGTTTTAGTATTAAGAATATCCACATAGATAAGAATTGGGAATATTTAATTCACTACATTCTCAAAAAATATTTTAGATTGCTTATCTGAAATAATTTGGTAATTAATCCAAACTCCTTAGTTGATGACAGAGGACACTAAAACCAAAATGGGATCTATAATACATTCTATAGTACTACTCTCCAAGTAAGGGATAGACCCATAGGGGTGCTAAGCTATGCAAGTTTAAGCTGGGGAATCTAAAGCCCCTGAGACAAAATATAGGACCATGGCTAGAATCCAAGTCTCTGGGCCCCAGTTTAGTCCCTATTGCATGTTTTCATTCTACGGGAAATTCTCAAACTTATATAAACTCTGTTTCATTAAAAACAATCATCTCGTAAACATATTCCATATCTAAGATAGCTCTTTCTGCCTTGAGACTCAATAATGCACATAATAGTAAAGCTTTCTTTTTGAGCTTACTTTCTTGAATTTGTATTAAAAAAAATAGTAATTTTAAGAAACAATTATAAAGTAAAATTATACTGTCATAATGAATATGCTTATTTATACTTTATACACCCTTTCAAGGATGCCGCAATATTTCTCTTCACCAAGCTGACAGCCTTATAAATCTCTGCCGTGTACAATGGTACTGCCTGTTTAAAACCTTTTGATGCTTTAAACTCTAGAATGCCATTTGAAGTATGTGCCAGGTTTGAAGCTAGCATTTTATTTCATATTTCATGAAACATAAAGTTAATATCTTTGAATATTAAATTATAAGTAGAATCTAACTATTATTTTGCAAAACCAGCAGCTTAAAATGCTTTCATTTTATATCATCAACAAAGAATTCTGAAGGTGATCCAGGGCATGTGTCTAATGCAGAACTGATCTTGTTATAGGTGTGAGATTATCTTACTTTAAAACCCAAATCCTGCCATTAAATCACCAACAAAGCTTTCATTTGAAATGCGGCCTTTAAATGCATAACACAACAGAAGGACAATTAAAGATAGTCATAGTCTATTATCATCGCCATTGGTTCTGCTAATGAGTTCTGTGACTTGTTTCAGAATCAAAATGCTACTCCTGAGAAAGCTTATCAACCTAAGTAAGTGAGTCTTTATCACTTTGCCCTTAAATAGCTAGTGTTCTGCGCCTTTGAGTTTGGGGAGCAGTGCTAAAAGAAACTCTTTATAAAAGAGCTATTAGTCTTGTGCAGTCTAGGATTTGACAGCTCATGAGGTTACACAGACCATTACATTACCAACACCATTTCCAATTCCTTAGGCATCTCCTCCAGTACCTGGGGAGTATTACATCAGCTCTCTTTCTTTCTCTCTCTTTCCTTCCTCCTTTCCTCCCTCCCTTTCTCCTTTCCTTCCCTCCCTCTGTTTCTTTCTCCCTCTCTAAATCTCTCCTTCTCCCTCTCTGTCTCTTTGGCACTTTTAATTTTACTCACATATGCTGGATAACTGAATGAAAACATGATTTTTGGAATTTTCCCCCCAAATGCCTATGTTTATTCTATGTATAATGATATCATATTAATATTTTAGATGGAAAAGGAACAGTATAAATAGCAAAAGAAAATTATTCAGTTTGCTTTGGCAGAGGAATCAATTGATTACATTTATTTATTGAAGTAAAATTGAAGGATTATAATCATGCATGTAGCATTGTTATTACTTGTAATTAAAACAAGTTATGAAATAATAAGGCCTCTGACTTCTACACGGGAATAAACGGCATTTAAATAAAAAGATTGGAATATGAGCATTTCCAAAAGGACAAATATGAGTGTAGTTTCATGATAAAATGCCAGTGTCTGATAATATATCTAACTTGGTCTTATTTTAGTACTTACATATATATATTTCTAATCTAAATTTCATCTATAAACAGTCCCATTAATTTATGCTTTCAAAATAGCAGCAATTTATTTTCAGCTTTATATTTGCATTTTCTTTTTTGAAGATATCACTGTATCAGAACATCTAGGATCTTGGTAAAAAATGATATTCTAACTACTGTCTGTTATATTATTTAAGTACATGTTTATTTCATTGATCTGAACTTTCCCACTGAAACTTGGTGTAATTTTTAAAGAGAAACTGGATATTATTCACAGCAATGTGACCTTTCCTATAGAACAATGCTGTATTTCCTAGGCATGAAGCTGACAACATCCAGTTACATGTTACATATGTTACCGATGTAAAGATGTCACAGAAAAAGGGAATGCTAACTAAAGCCAATTGTGTAGACTCTCATTCTTTTTTCTAGTTTTACTCATTCTCCCTCTGCTCAATGCCTAACATTTTATTCTAGTTATATTCAAAGTTGTTAACAGTATACTTTAGGAAGCATGTGTGAAAACAGACAAACAAAAGTCCTGTTTGGAAATCAGTGCCTTGCAAGTTTCCGTGTTACTGTGCTGATGAATACTATGTGATTTCATACATTATGTGTGTTGGGATGATAAAATCAGAGCATCAGAAAGACTGCTCTAGACAATATCTTCTTAACATTCCAATTCTTTCTATTGTGGTAAGAAAAAATAACGAGATCTACAATCTTAACAAGTTATCAATGTACTGCATAATATTGCTACCTATAAATGCAATATTATACAGCAGATTTCTAAAAATTATTCACCTTGCATAACTGAAATTATATATATATTGAACAGAAACTCTTCATTATAATGTAGGATTGTTTAACTATCTTAAGGATATTCAGGACTCTGACCAAAATCATTGTCAGAAGAGAGTATGTCAAGTTTTGCAATTTTATGCAATCCCAGTCAGAGCAAGGTGTTCATCTGTGTCTTCTCCCCTTGGGGGATGCAGGATTTATTATGCTCCCTTAAAAGGCCTCCTTTGATTTTTATGTCTTGGATTCTTATTTCATGGATCAAGGATTAGCAACATATTTGTCTCCAAGCTCTTTTGGTGGCAATAAGAAATGTTTGAGATCTAAGACAAATCTTAAGGAGAAGGAAAAATCAATCAGAATATCTTTGGAGAAGCAAAGAGTCTATAATCATATTCAGTTTTTGAAAATTGTATATTTTCTTCAAAATTATCAAGATAAATTAATGTATTATTATCATTTTACATTTTGGCTCCAGTTGAGATTAAAAAAGAAATCATTGTTATCTTAATAAATATCACAACTTTACATGGAATCTACATGTTAAAAGAAAATAACTGAAAGATCAGTAAGAATAGATGATTTTAATTCATCTAGGAATCTTCTCTTAGGAAGTATGTCTAATCTCATGATGATTTAATTTTATAAGTTTCTATGTATTTATACTCAAACATGTGAAAAACTATTAGAAGGAAATTGTATCTTGGATTTTTCAGAAGATGACACATGAGTGTCCATAGTTTCTTCCTAGAAAACTCTAATTCCAATAAATCTAATAAGACCAACTTAAAAACCTAGAATAACAGCTATATTTCTTCTACTGTGTTAAAAGACAAATTTATCAAAAATGCTTTATAAATTTCTTCGTATGTTTAAATGTGAAGTAAATAGCTTTTGAAAGGTAACTCAGAATGCTTCAGTTTTATTAATTGGTATTAACCTTGAATCTATTTTGGTTTCATCTATTCCCTGATGGCTCAGAAGTAAAGAATCTGCCTCCAATGCAGGAGACACAAGATACATGAGTCTGATCTCTAGGTTGGGAACATCCCTTGGAGAAGGAAATGGCAACCCACTACAGTATTCTTACCTGGAAAATTCCATGGACAAATGAGCCTGGCTCTAGTCCACAGGGTCGTAAAGAGTCAAACACGACTGAGCACACATACATACGTGTTTAATGAATCATTTTAGGAAAACATTACAGTGCTCTATATTCTAACTGATAAATATGCTTAAAATACATCAAGATCTTATAAATATTATCTTTAATAAAACTAACCAATTAAGCTGACACACCTATGGTCCATCTGGTCAAGGCATCACTTTCTAATGATCATCTTTGCTGCATTATTTTATGGAATATTTTTTTTAACAACATCCAACACAGACTCCATGTATGTTAATGCAAATTTGGTCTTATAGAATAACTGTTGTAGTATATTTGACAGACTATGATGTGGACATAAACAAAAACCAATCAAATGAGAAAAGCAAACAGTATTTATTCTGAGCTCACTATAGCAAAGCAGTCAGCCTCCATTACTCACGTTTGGCAGTTACTCAAAGGCAGACAGCAGTGGGACAATTTTACATTGAGAAAAAGGAAGTCTTCAGATATGCCCTGACTAAAGATTGTTTTTCTGGGGAAGCTGTAGGTGGACTGACTAGAAGTAAGTATCCTATGTGATTGGTTTGGGCTGCATATTTGGCTTCCTCTAGTTGGTCCTAAACTGGAAGCAGGGATAAAGATTGGACATGCTGTCAGTTATTAATTGTGCCCTGCCTATTCTGGGCCAGTTGTTACAGAAGATATTGTTTATCATTTTTGATTGTAACTAGAGACAGCAATCTGAGCATCCTAGCTTCTTGTGTTCTTGATTGCATATAAGGGGTTGGTTTTCTAGGCAGGTTGCTACATTGTAGGTCAAAGATACATTTTTATATATCATCTGGCCATTGTTTGTTTGTATATTCAATCTCTCCATGTTAATTAGGACTCGATTAAGGGACAAAGATTGGATCAAATGACCTATACACTAAGATTCTGTGAACCCCTTTTATGAGTAGAGATATTGATCTGACGCTCTCATTAACTCATACATCAATGGTAAATATAAAAGAAAGAGAATGACTCATTTTCCTTCACACAAAATTAAATTATTTTTGGAGTGTATTTATTTAAACAAAATTAATTTCCTCAAACATCTCAACTACTCAACCTCTGAAAATAAAGGGTTTTTTTTAATTTTTTTTCCACACCACTGACCTCAGATGTAGTAGAAATCACAGTATTATAGACTGCACTAATTACAAGGAGTCTTCAATTGTTTTTAAGCACATTTTCCAAATATCCGAATAAATGGATAAAAATTTTCTTTCTTTTAAATGTATATTTAGTATGTACTGTATGAATGACATTGTGCACATAGCAATGAACAAAGCAGAAACAGTATCTGCTCTCAGGAAGACTTTATTAACGGTGGAAGACAGACAGTAAATAAATAGTTCATAAGGGATGTCTATGCAGTGATGATTAACCTCTTTCTCTAAAAGTTAAGAATAAGAATGAATGTACATAAATTGAAACATAAAACTTTTAGGTATATTTAATGTATTCCTTCTTACCTGAAGGAATACATGATCAGTCTGACCTTTATTGACGTGACTTTAGGATTCATTTTGTTCAATGTTTATATGATTCTGTTAATTAAGATATTCTCAAGTGAAAGCAACATAATCCCAAAATATAGATATTTTAAATAGCAGAGACCTTCATTTTCTCATATAAAACTAAGTCTGGAACTTCTGTCCTGTGTTATTTTATTCAATGTATCAACTATGTCATCAAAAATCTAGTTTTTTCTCTCTGTCCCCTTGTCTTCCATAGGGGAGTGTGACAGATACAGATAGATTCACTCAGCACCCATCTCGGGCACTGGTTTCTTTCTTTCCTTGACTACAGAGTCTATAAGAAGAAAAAATTAATTTTCCCATGAAGAGTGCCCCTGTGGGAAAGTATTGTGTCTTCTCATGCAGTTAGTTAACTTAGTCTTCATTCCTCCTTCCTCTTCTGATTGTTTTGACAAAGATTTGTTGGTTGAGACTATGACAGTCATCTTATACTAATACAGAAAGTGAAAGTCACTTAGTCCTGTCCGACTCTGCGACACCAGGACTGTAGCCCACCAGGCTCCTCTGTCCCTGGGATTCTCCAGGCAGGAATATTGGCGTGGACTGCCATTTCCTTCTCCAGGGCATCTTCCCAACCCAGGGATTGAAACTGGGTCTCCTGGATTGCAGGTAGATGAGGAGAATTTAAGAAATCTTGGCTTTAATATCCTTAGAGCTGCTGTTCCAAGGCCAGTGAATAATACCTTTCAGATATTCTGCTGAATGAAAAAAGTAACCTTTTAAATATGATCAAACCTTTGTGTCTGTTATTCACAATGACATGAAATAAAGACAAGGCTTTTCTCTTCTACAGTATACCTCTCTTCATGGTGACAAAATGGCTGTGACAGCTCCAGTATCGTAGGCAGACAAAACCGTTACTCAGGGAAGAAGAGAGAATACATTTCTGTTCATCTCTCTTATTGTGAGAAAAATCTCCCACAGAAGTTTACCAGTAGAGTTTTTCTTAGGTTGCATCGACCAGGACTTGGTCACATGGCAATATATAAAATATCCAATGCCAAAAGGAATAAGACCAAACTGATCTGACTGAACCAATCATGGTTCACTCCTGGGGCTGGAAATAGGGTCACCATTCTTGAACTCATGACCTTGCAGAGGGAAAAAAATAACAGTGATAACGGCCTTTTGTGAGCAGAAAGGAAAAGAGGGTAGCAAACAGCAATATACTCTACACTGACATAGGACATAGACTCTCTAACAATAAGGTCATAAAACTCTGAAAAAATCTAGCACAGTGCCAAGGCCAGGCTTAACAGAATGAGGATACCTTATTTGGAATCCAAAGATATCCTTCTTGAGATATGGATACATAATATTTTAAAAAAAAGAATAAGAAGAAGTTCTGAGTTGTTTTGAGTATGATAAAATTATTTGAAAATTTTAAGTCATTGAACAAATATGAGTTGATTTCTGTTTCCAAGTCTCTCTTCTGTTAAATACTTTTATCTTTTAAAATCCATGCTGAGAAAGAGACAGACCAACAGAGAAAGAGAGAAAGAGGAGGGACAACAAATTTTCCCAGTCTACTTCTATCATAATAATTGTATTTAGTCTCTTAAATTTAGGCTTCCTGTTGTAGTTTCCTTTGAAAAAAGAAAATGCAGAAAAAAATCGACAATCCACTGAATTGCCCTACCTCCAACATCCCTTCCCAAATGAACCTATTGTAGTTCTACATCCTCAAAAGAATCTGAATTGTTTCTCAGGGTGAACTTTGTAGTTTTCTCTTTTTCTGGTATTCATATATAAGATTTTATATTTTAGGCAAACTCATAGAGTGAGCATAATTCTGAAGAACTATCCATGTGTGTGCAAGTTCCTGGCTAAGGATTTAGAAAGCAGATGCAAATCTTTGTTGAAACTATATGGTTGAAATATTCAATTTAGTTTGGCTTATATGAATATGTTCTTTGATTAATGACATCAGTTAGCTATTTTATGTTATTTCTGTTCCAAAGGAGGAATAGTCTTCAATCTGTAACTATATAAAACAAGGTTTTAGACTTTACTCGAAAAAGTATAACTTTTTTTTTCTTAAAATATTGTCACCCAGTGTCTGGTAACAATATAATTTATACCACTGGTCTTCTTGTGAAACTTTATTCCTAATTTGTCAGCTTACTCAGCTCTGCGCTTCAGAGCTGTGCAATAAATTACAATAGATGTTCAGCACATTAATCAATTTGACATTTGTCCTGGACAAATATAGCCAGAGAAAAATTGATAAGACTTTTCAGGTTTTAATGTATTAATAATAATACAAATATTTACAATCACTGATGCTTTTTTTCAACTTTTATGTTTTGGAAAAATCCTTTTTTTTCTTAATAAGCATAGTGCATTTAATGGAGAATTGATAACTCACAAATGGAGAAGTAATAAAAAAATGGAGGTAGGATGTTCTTTTTTAAAATTCAATAATTTACACAGTTAATTATATATTTTTCCATTATGAAAGAATGTATTTTATCATAGAAAATGTAACAAAGTAGATAGATGATCTTTTATCTGAAATTTATTCACTAGCATAACTTGACCAGATTTTCTTCTAGCTTTGTTTTCCATGGATACTATTTTCTTTTCCTTTCCTTGACCTTGACCATTGTATTTGTGTGTGTGTGTGTACTTGAGGGTCATTACACTCTAGTTGAACAGACCCCTAAAACTTATCCAAAGATCTGTTGTAGGAGGGGGTGCTATGTGAGCTTTCCACTGTGCTGAGATGTGCTTAGTCGCTCAGTCCTGTCCGATTCTTTATGACACTATGAACTGTAGCCCGCCAGGCTCTTCTGTCCATGGGGATTCTCCAGCAAGAATACTGGAGTGGGTTGGCATACCCTCCTCCAGGGCATCTTCCCAATCCAGGGATCGAACCCAGGTCTCCTACATTGCATATGGATTCTTTACCGTCTAAGTGTGTGTATTTAGTAGTTAGTAAAATTGCTCATTTGGAGAAGGAAATGGCAACCCACTCCAGTACTCTTGCCTGGAAAATCCCATTTCTCTGTCTCCGCTGCCCTCTGGGTGTGCAGGGCAAGTTGGCAGAACCATACCTGCTCTGCACTGCTTGGTGAGGCTATGTGACTCGGCCAATGGCTTGTGAGGGGAAATTACATGTGCCAATTTCTGGAGCAAATTTTACAAACCATTGTTCAATCACCGTGTTACCCTTCCAGTGCTGCAGACCCGGTGAAAGGATATATCTGAATGAAGCCTGTTAGCCTGAGTCTCTGATGAAAAAATAAAAAAAGAACCCCTTGATGACTTGCAATTATATACCTGTAGTACAAGTGAACATTTAACATGTGTTGTGTTGAGAATACAAAATTTGGAGACAGTTTGTTGTGAGAACATAACAAAGCCTGATCTAACTGACATGTAACATCATATTTTTCTTCTCTCTCAACATCAGGGCCAAGGCAATTGTCCTATTATTTAAAATCTTCATTATAAAAGTGTGTGTGTGTGTGTGTGTGTGTAAATATATGTAAATTCTTGATCAGCTAATGAGAAAGACCTGGGAAAACCCATCAGTTCTTTCATCTAGGATTTCTGTCCCCTATGATTGTGAGAAAATGAGATTCTGTTGTTTAAGCTCCCCAGTCTGTGATCTTTTGCTATAGCATCTCTATCAAACTAATACAACTAGCCTCTTGGAAGGTATGATCATCTGGAATAGATGAGCCATTTCAGGAGGGCTCCATTAGAGCAGACAGCCTCCAAATCAAAATTCAGATGATTGCAGAAAGATCTACCTGAATACAGTATCGACTGCTGACACACAAAATAATAAACCAATAAAATGGTGGTTGTTTTAAATCCTGGGTTGGTTTATAAGCAATAATTGATAAACAAGGTATTTCATTAGGGATGTACAGCATCATTCTAGGTCCCCTGAGCTTAGGACCTCATTCAATAATTATTTTTTTTTGCAAATCACAACCATGAATTGAATACAAATGATATGCCAGACACTGAAGTCACAAAAGCCAAAGCTACAGGATTAGAATCTTAATCAAAAGATTCTGAGTAATTTTCTAATTTATCTATTTTCTGCTATTTTATATATTACCTATTAATATTTTTGCAACGTGTGAATTACCCGAAACTAAAAATATCATTAAGACACTGGTTATCTGTCTCTCTCCACCCCCACTCCTTTCCCAGAAAGACTTCTCTAGTGCAGACTCTATTTTTAGAACAGCTTTTCCATCATGGTTTCATGATGGTTTTGTCAGCACTTGATGCTACATTCTCCCAGGTTCAAAAGCATAACAAATAATGTTAAATTCTCACAAGAATACCTGAGAAACACTTTGATTAACCTGGAGAAGTATGATCAAGCTGAAACCCACATTTACAACTGTCCTGAAAGTGGGGCAGGAATGGGTTCCCCAATCTTAGCTGCTTTAATAAAAAACCACCAGTGGGTGACTTAAGCATCAGGCATTTATTTCTGTCAGCTCTGGAGTCTGAGAAGTCCAAGATCAAGACTGCAGCTGGTTATTAATAGACTTTTAGCAAGGATCCTCTTCCTGGCTTGCAGAAGGCTGTCTTCTTGCTGCATCTTTAGAAGGCAGGCAAAGAGAGAGAGAAGGAGAGCAAGCTCCCTGGTCTCAACTTATGAGGGAACTATGAGCGACTGAACTGAACTGAACTGAACTGAATCTCATCTTATGAGCACCTCACTCTTAGGACCTCGGTGTGTGTGTATGCTCAGTCATGTCTGACTCTTTGAGACTACATGGACTGTAGCCCACCAGACCTCGCTGTCCGTGGGATTCTCCAGGCAAGAACGCTGGAGTGGGTTGCCACTTCCTTCTCCAGGGGATCTTCCTGACCCAGGATTGAACCCGTGTTTCTTGAACTAAAGCTTGGCAGACAGATTCTTCACCACTTAGCCACCTGGGAAGCCTCCTCTGGACTTTATCTAAACCTAATTACTGCCCCCGAAGTTCCATCTCCAAATATCACTGGAATTAGAGAATCAACCTATAAATGTTGTGAGGGTATAATTCAGTCCACAGCATCTCACAATGTAGAGAAGTCCTAGTATGACTGGAGAAAAAGGAAAGCAACAATATCTATTAACAAGATCATCAAATGAAAATCATATTTTCAAGAGAAAATAAAGATCTTAGACAAAGAGATTTTATTAAGTTCCAACTATAGCAGAAATTGACTGTGCCCTGCCTTCCAGCCCAAACAAATGTTCACATAAATAGACTATCTATTAGAAGCTCAGTTTTTTTGGAATATCTACCATGTTTAGGCATCACATTAACATGTTTTACTAGATAAACATATATAATTTTGCAGCTTTTAACTCTATACAAATATAATTTAATAAAGTTTTGCCCCAAATTATATTCATTGGAAAGTTTATAATAAGTATGTTTATACTAAGCATTCTATTAATACAAGGGAGATGGTTCTCTGAGGTGATTATAGTAAACATTTGAGAGGTGACTCATTAAAATTTCTATAACACACTCATTGACAGATATTAATGTGTTTTTTAAATCAGGTGAGAATAGCAAGATATCCAATAACTTTTTGTTATAGTTATCCTCTCCTTCACTCCCCTCAAAAAATTTTTTTTCAGTACCTCCTTTTATAACTGAAAAGGTCTCTAAAATGTCTCCCTTTTTTAATGGCAGAATACCAATTTCACGCTCAATGCATGGGAGCTCTCATTCCGTAGGAGCCCATATCTATTAATCTTTCCTTTTCCCCCCTTCTTTCTTTTTAAACAGTAGGTCCCCTCTACACTGGGTTTTTCTTTTAGAAGTTTTCCAATTTTATTTTGTAAATGCATAAGCCTCAATTATATTTACCCTTCTTGATATAGTATTTCTCTATCAGAGTTAGAAAGATTGCTAAGACAGCAACTTTCTAGTCAAAGAAATGTACAAATGTAGAACAAAACTGTTTTCTGAAATCATTGCAAGTGATGGTGCTGAGACTAAATATTGTTGCATCGTCTTCTAGTGATTGTTTCTATGGGCTTCGTAATTTAGATGATAGCCTGAGAGGACTGAGGGAATGAGGTAAAGATGGTCTTGTTGCTACTTTATGCTCTACCTCTTCTATTGTTTGCTAGAGAGCCCAACAGCATTCTCTCAATTCTGTTCAGCCGAGAGCTCGGTTGTACAGTGACTATGTAACAGGACATTTGGAGGTTGAGTCCTTAGTACAATGTGGCATATGATTCTCTCATTCTTTCTTCCTTACGAGTCAGTGTAGTCAGTCATTTTCCCTACCAGGAAAGAGAAACCCACTTTCATTCTGAAGTTTTAGGTACTGCAATTAAAAAAAAAAAAATCTAATTTGCGACTTGGAATATAGGGCAGAACTATTCAGACAAGATTGCATGAAGATGGAGGGGAAAAAAGAGGCCTCTTTATTCCAAATTTTGAGTTTCTAAACTCTCTTGGCAGACTCTTGATTATTGAAGATTCATAATTATATTCATTTTATGCTTTTGATTGATTTTCATTGCCCCCTACTGGATTAGGGAGAGAAACAATATGGAATGCTCAGGAAAAAATAAAAAATAAAAAAGGCTTAAAGGAGACAACTAGACAATCTGACAACAAACAGGGTGAAAAATTCCCACCACTCAACTTTACCTAAACCCCTCCCTGACCCTGACCCAGCTTCCAGCTCTCCATACACACATGTACAACCAACCACAATATTTGTCCTCTCAACTTTATGCTGCAGTCCATGGGGTAGCAAAAAGTTGGACACATTGAGCAACTGAACTGAACGGAACAACTTTATCTGAGGTTCCACAACACAGAGGTAGACTGGCTGTGGGCAGCAGAATAAATATGCCCCCACAGCCCATTTTAGTAAATAAAGTTTTACTGGAACACAACCACACCCATTTGGTTTATGTAATTAATGTCTGTCAGTGGCTGCTTTCCTGAAGTGCTGAATAGAGATCATAAGGCCCACAACACCAAACATATTTGCTATTTGGGCTTAAAAAAAAGATCTCTCAGCTCTGTTGGACCATTGATTATCACATTTGAACATAATTAACACAAGTTGCATCATTTAAGCAATTCTGGTTTCAAAAAATATGCAGCATAAGGTTCAAAAAGTCTTTGTGTTTTAAAGGCAGGGGAAGTATTTCATCTCTAGAATTTATTGAACAAAAAAAGGGCAAGCATTCTGTAGATTATGTAAAATGAGTAATACACATGCTATTTTATGGTTAGAGCTCTTTCATAATCAGAAATCTTATGGCTATGCATCAGTGGCTAATGGTTGTGTGTATTACAATACAAGCAAATATAAGTAATATGAACGCAGTAGTAATCTGATTACACTCATGCAAAGTTGTTTCTTTTAGAAATTAGTAACTAAATGCAGTAAATATAGGCAGGAGCAACTGATATAGTGAATAAATGTAGGAACAATAATTAAAAATGAGTAACATAAAATTATTAAAATTTACTTACCTGTACTATGTAAATTAAAACATATTGACACTATACTCATAGTAAAATGTGTATTGGTAGGAGAAAATTCAAAAAAAACAGACCATTTGAATCAAATCTTACAACAACCAAAACACAGCAACTTTGAAAGAATGCACCTTGACTAGTGCTATATGACTTGCCCTTAAGCCTTGCCAAGGCTAGACTATGCATCAGAAATCCCTTGGGTCCTGCTTTCTCCTTCATCACACAATTGTAATATAATATGTTAGCAGGAGGCCAACATTATTAACTAAAGGAATATGTGAACTTATCCTCACCTCAATACTCTAACAATACTCTAACATCACCTCAAACCAGAAGACAAATGACTTTCTATTCTCTTCTTGAACATTCCATTTCTGCCAACCATGTGACTTTAAGAGTCATCATCTTTTCACTCTCCCTTACCTATAATGAAGGGACTTCCCTGGTGGCTCAGACTGTAAAAGTGTCTGCTTACAATGCAGGACACCCAGGTTCAATCCCTGGGTTGGGAAGATCCCCTGGAGAAGGAAATGGCAACCCACTCCAGTACTCTTGCCTGGAAAATCCCATGGATCAAGGAGCCTAGTAGGCTACAATCTGTGGGGTCACCAAGAGTCGAACATGACTGAGCGACTTCCCTTCCCTTCACTTCACCTCACCTATAATGCATGAGTCCCCGCGTCCATCCATACAAAACTGCTTAATGTTCCTTTAGTATCATGTCCTCTCTTACTTTCAGGCTTCTGTGAAGGCTGCTCACTCTCTGTATGATACCTTCCTGTTGCTGTTTTTTATGTCAACAAGTATGTCAGACTCTTCACTACCCAATAGACTGCAGCACGCCAGACTTCCTGCTCACCAGTTCCCGGAGTTTGCCCGAGTACTGCTCCATTACATCTGTGATACCATCTAACCATTTCATCCTGTCACCCTCTTCTCCTTCTGCCCTCAATCTTTCCCTGCATCAGGGTCTTTTCCAATTTAGTTGGTTGTTTGCATCAGGTGGTCAAAGTATTGGAGATTCAGCTTCAGCATCAGTCCTTTCAATGAGTATTCAGGATTAATTTCCTTTAAGATTGACTGATTTGATCTCCTTGCTGCCCAAGGGATTCTCAAGAGTCATCTCCAGCAACATAATTCAAAAGCGTCAATTCTTAAGTGCTCTGCCTTCCTTATGGTCCAGCTCTCACAACCATGCATGACTACTGGAAAGACTACAGCCTTGACTATATGCACTTTTGTCAGCAAAGTGATGTCTTTGTTATTTAACCGTGATCTAGGTTTCTCATAGCTTTTCTTTCAGAAGCAATCATCTTTTAATTTCATGGCTGCAGTCACAATCCACAGTGATTTTGGAGCCTAAGGAGAGGATATCTGTCACTATTTCTACCTTTTCCCCTTCAATTTGTCATGAAGTGATGGCACTGGATGCCATTATCCTAGTCTTTTTTTTTTTTTTTGTAATAGTGAGTTTTAACCTGGCTTCTTAATTCTCCTCTTCCACCCTCATCAAGAGGTTCTTTAGTTCCTCTTCAGTTTCTGCCACTAGAGTGGTATCATCTATATATCTGAGGTTGTTGATATTTCTCCTGGCAATTTCTTCTTATTATTATTTGAAGGATAATTGCTATATAGAATTTTGCTGTTTTCTGTCAAACCTCAGCATGAATCAGTCATAGGTATACATATATCCTTCTGAACCTCTCTCCCAAATCTCTCCCCATCCCACCCCTCTAGGTTGATACAGAGTCCCCGTTTGACTTTCCTTAGCCATGCAGCACATTCCCATTGGCTATCTATTTTACATACGGTAATGTAAGTTTCCATGTTACTCTTTCCATATATCTCACCCTCTTCTCGCCTCTCTCCATGTCCACACGTCTATTCTCTATGTCTGTTTCTCCATTGCTGTCCTGTAAGTAAATTCTCCAGTACCATTTTTCTAGATTCCATATATATGTGTCAGAATATGATATTTATCTTTCTCTTTCTGACTTGCTTAACTCTGTAGAATGGGTTCTAGGTTCATGCACCACATTAGAACTGAATCAACAGTGTTCCTTTTTATGGCTGAGTAATATTCCATTGTGTATATGTACCAAAACATCTTTTGTACAGTTCTTCTATGCATTCTTGCCACCTCTTCTTAATATCTTCTGCTTCTGTTAGGTCCATACAATTTCTGTCCTTTATTGAGCCCATCTTTGCATGAAATATTCCCTTGATATCTCTAATTTTCTTGAAGAGATCTCTAGTCTTTCCCACTCTATTGTTTTCCTCTATTTCTTTGCACTGATCACTGAGGAAGGCTTTCTTATCTCTCCTTGCTATTCTGTGGAACTCTGCATTCAAATGGGTATGTCTTTCCTTTTCTCCTTTGCTTTTGACTTCTCTTCTTTTCACAGCTATTTGTAAGGCCTCCTCAGACAGCTGTTTTGCCTTTTTGCATTTCTTTATCTCAGGGATGGTCTTGATGCCTGTCTCCTATACAATGTCATGAACCTCCATCCATAGTTCATCAGTCACTCTTTCTATGAGATCTAGTCCCTTAAAACTATTTCTCACTTCCACTGTATAATCATAAGGGATTTGATTTAGGTCACACCTGAATGGTCTAGTGGTTTTCCCCACTTTCTTCAATTTAAGTCTGAATTTGGCAATAAGGAGCTCATGATCTGAGCCACAGTCAGCTCCCAGTCTTTTTTTGCTGACTGTATAGAGTTTCTCCATCTTTGGTTGCAAAGAATATCATCAATCTGATTTCGGTGTTGGCCATTTGGTGATGTCCATGTGTAGAGTCTTCTCTTGTGTTGTTGGAAGAGGGTGTTTGCTATGACTAGTGCATTCTCTTGGCAAAACTCTATTAGCCTTTGCCCTGCTTCATTCTGTACTCCAAGGTCAAATTTGCCTGTTGCTCCAGGTGTTTCTTGACTTCCTACTTTTCATTCCAGTCCCCTATAAAGAAAAGGACATCTTTTTTGGATGTTAGTTCTAAAAGGTCTTGTAGGTCTTCACAGAACCATTCAAATTCAGCTTCTTCAGCATTACTGGTTGGGGCATAGACTTGGGTTACCATGATATTGAATGGTTTGCCTTGGAAACAAACAGAGATCATTCTGTCGTTTTTGAGACTGCATCCAAGGACTGCATTTTGGACTCTTAGCCATCTTTATGATGGCTACTCCACTTATTTTAAGGGATCCCTGCCCACAGTAGTAGATATAATGGTCATTTGAGTTAAATTCACCCATTCCAGTCCATCTTTGTTCACTGATTCCTAGAATGTTGACGTTCATTCTTGCCATCTCCTGTTTGACCACTTCCAATTTGCCTTGATTCATGGACCTAACATTCCAGGTTCCTATGCAATATTGCTCTTTATAGCACTGGACCTTGCTTCTATCACCAGTCACAACCACAACTGGGTGTCATTTTTGCTTTGGCTCTATCCCTTCATTCTTCCTGGAGTTATTTCTCCTCTGATCTCCAGCAGCATATTGGGCACCTACCAACCTGGGGAGTTCATCTTTCAGTGTCCTATCTTTTTGCTTTTTCATACTGTTCATGGGGTTCTCAACACAAGCATACGGAAGTGGTTTGCCATTCCCTTCTCCAGTGGGCCACATTCTGTCAGACCTCTCCACCATGACTCATCCATCTTGGATGGCCACACATGGCATGACTTAGTTTCATTGAGTTAGAGAAGGCCGTGATCTGCCTGATCAGATTGGCTATTTGTCTGTGGTTGTGGTTTCAGTCTGTCTTCCCTCTGATGCCCTCTCTCAGCTCCTACTGTCTTGTTTGGATTTCTCTTACCTGGGACATAGTGTACATCCTCACGGCTGCTCCAGCAAAGTGCAGCCACTGCTCCTTACCTTGGACGTGGGGTAGCTCCTCTCCACTGCTCCGGCACGATGCAGACAATCACGATGGTGTGATCACTCACACTCACCTAGAGCCAGACATCCTGGACTGTGAAGTCAAGTGGGCCTTGGGAAGCAATACTGTGAACAAAGCTAGTGGAGGTGATGGAATTCAAGTTGAGCTATTTCAAATCCTGAAAGATGATGCTGTGAAAGTGCTGCACTCAACATGTCAGCAAATTGGCAAAACTCAGCACTGACCATAGGACTGGAAAAGGTCAGTTTTCATTCCAATCCCAAAGAAAGGCAATGCCAAAAATGTTCAAACTACTGCACAATTGCACTCATCTCACACGCTAGTAAAGTAATGCTCAAAATTCTCCAAGCCAGGCTTCAGCGATACGTGAACAGTAAACTTCCAGATGTTCAAGCTGGTCTTATAAAAGGCAGAGGAATCAGAGATCAAATTACTAACATCCACTGGATCATCGAAAAAGCAAGAGAGCTCCAGAAAAACATCTATTTCTGCTTTATTGACTACGCCAAAGCCTTCAACTATGTGGATCACAATAAACTGTGGAAAATTCTGAAAGAGATGGGAATACCAGACCACCTGACCTACCTCTTGAGAAATCTGTATACAGGTCAGGAAGCAACAGTTAGAACTGGACATGGAACAACAGACTGGTTCCAAATAGGAAAATGAGTACATCAAGGCTGTATATTGTCACCTGCTTATTTAACTTGTATGCAGAGTAAATCATGAGAAACGCTGGGCTGGAAGAAACACAAGCTGGAATCAAGATTGCCGAGAGAAATATCAATAACCTCAGATACGCAGATGACTCCACCTTTATGGCAGAAAGTGAAGAAGAATTAAAGAGCCTCTTGATGAAAGTGAAAGAGAACTGTGAAAAAGTTGACTTAAAGCTCAACATTGAGAAAACTAAGATCACGGCATCTGGTCCCATCACTTCATGGCAAATAGAAGTGGCAAAAACATGCCACTTCATGGCTGACTTTATTTTTCTGGGCTCCAAAATCACTGAAGATGGTGATTGAAGCCATGAAATTAAAAGATGCTTACTCCTTGGAAGGAAAGTTTTGACCAACCTAGACAGCATATTAAAAAGCAGAGACATTACTTTGTCAACAAAGATCCATCTAGTCAAGGCTATGGTTTTTCCAGTAGTCATCTATGGATGTGAGAGTTGGACTATAAAGAAGCTGAATGCAGAACAATTGATGCTTTTGAACAGTGGTGTTGGAGAAGACTCTTGAGAGTCCATTGGACTGCAAGGAGATCCAACCAGTCCATCCTAAAGGAGATCAGTCCTGGGTGTTTATTGGAAGGACTGATGCTGAAGTTGAAACTCCAATACTTTGGCCACCTGATGTGAAGAGCTGAACTCCTTTGAAAAGACCCTGATGCTGGAAGGGATTGGGGGCAGGAGGAGAAGGGGACGACAGAGGATGAGATGGCTGGATGGCATCAGCGACTCAATGAACATGAGATGGGTAAACCCCAGGAGTTGGTGATGGACAGGGAGGCCTGGCGTGCTGCAGTTCATGGGGTCGCAAAAAGTCATACATGACTGAGTGACTGAACTGAACTGAACTGAACCACAACATCTTCATCCATTCATCTGTTGATGGACATCTAGGTTTCTTCCATGTTCTAGCTATTGCAAATAGTGCTGCATGAACAATGGGATACATATGTCCTTTCAATTTTGGTTTCCTCAGGTTATATGCCTAAGAGTGGGATTGCTGGGTCATGTGGTGGTTTTATTCCTAGTTTTTTAAGGAATCTCCATACCATGCTCCATAGTAGCCGTATCAATTTGCATTCCCAGCAACAGGGCAAGAGCATTCCCTTCTCTCCACACCCTCTCCAGAATTTACTGTTTGCAGACTTTGATGATGGCCATTCTGACTGGTGTGAGGTGATATCTCATTGTAGTTTTGATTTGCATTTCTCTAATAATGAGCGATGTTGAACATCTTTTCATATGTTTGTTATCTTTAATTTCCCTTTCTGATTTTTCATTGTTAGTATATAGAAATGCAAGTGATTTCTGGGTATTGAATTTGTATCCTGCAACTTAGCTAAATTTTCTGATTAGCTCTAATAACTTTCGGATACTATCTTTAGGGTTTTCTATGTACTGTATCATGTCATCTGCAAACAGTGAGAGATTTACTTCTTTTCTGATTTGGATTCCTTTTATTTCTTTTTCTTCTCTGCTGTAGCTAGGACTTCCATAACTATGTTGAATAATAGAGGGGAAAGTGGACACCCTTGTCTTGTTCCTGATCTTAGGGGAATGCTTTCAATTTTTTACCACTGAGAATGATCTTTGCTGTAGGCTTATCATATATTGCCTTTAATATATTGAGGTATGTATGCCCATTTTTTTTAAGAGTTTTAATTATAAATGGGTGCTGAATTTTGTGAAAGGCTTTTTCTGCGTCTACTGAGATTATTGTATGATTTTTATCTTTCAGTTTGTTAATATGGCGTATCAGATTGTTTAATTTGTGTATATTGAAGAATCCTTGCATTCCTGGAATAAGCCCAACTTGACCATGGTTTATGAGCTTTTTGATGTGTTGCTGAATTCTGCTTGCTAAAATTTTGTTGAGGATTTTTTGCATCTATGCTCATCAGTGATACTGGCCTTTAGTTTTCTTTTTTTTGTGTTGTCTTTTTCTGGTTTTGGTATCAGGGTGATGGTGCCCTTGTAGAATGAGTTTGGAAGTGTTCCTTTCTCTGCAATTTTTTTGAAAGAGCTTTAGAAGGATAGGCATTAGCTCCTCTCTAAATGTTTGATAGAATTCTCCTGTGAAGCCATCTAGTCCTGGGCTTTTGTTTTTTGGGAGATTTTTTATCACGGCTCAATTTCAGTGCTTGTAATTGGGTTTATCATAATTTCTATTTCTTCCTGGTTCAGTCTTAGAAGACTGAACTTTTCTAAGAATCTGTCCATTTCTTCCAGGTTATCCATTTTATTGCCATATTGTTGTTCATAATAGTCTCTAATAATCCTTTGTGTTTCTGCATTATCTGTTGTAACCTCTCCTTTATCATTTCTAATTTTGTTGCTTTTTTAAAAATTTATTTATTTTAATTGGAGGCTAATTACTTTGCAATATAGCAGTGGTTTTTTGCCATACATTGACATGAATCAGCCATGGTAATTTTGTTGATTTGGTTCTTCTCTCTCTCTCTCCCCCCCCCCCCCCCCCGCCTTTTTTTTTTTTTTTTTTTTTTTTGAGTCTGGCCAAGTTTTGTCAATTTTGTTTATCTTCTCAAAGAACCACCTTTTAGTTTTATTACTTTGTACTATTGTTTCTTTCATTTCTTTTTCATTTATTTCTGCTTGGATCTTTATGATTTCTTTCCTTCTACTAATTTTGGGGTTTTTTTGTTCTTCTTTTTCCAATTGTTTTAGGTGTAAAGTTAGGTTGTCTATTCAATGCTTTTCTTGTTTCTCAAGGTAGGGTTGTATTGCTATCAACTTCCCTCTTAGAACTGCTTTTGCTGCATCCCATAGGTTTTGAGTTGTCATATTTTCATTGTTATTTGTTTCTAGAAATTATTTTTTATTTCCCTTTTGATTTTTTCAGTAACCTGTTGGTTATTTAGAAATGTATTGTTTAATCTCCATGTGTTTGTCTCCTGGCAATCTTGATTCCAGCTTGTAACTCATCCACCCTGGCATTTCTCATGATGTGCTCTGCATAGAAGTTAAATACACAGGGTGACAGTCAATAGCCCTGTCATACTTCTTTCTCAATCTTGAACCAGTCAATTGTTCCATACACAGTTCTAACTTTGCTTCTTGACCCACATACAGGTTTCTCAGGAGACAGGTAAGATGATCTGATATTCCTGTCTCCACAGTTTTCCACAGTTTGTCCTGTTCCACACATTTTATCATGATCCACACAGTCACACAGTCAAACGTTTTACACATAGTCACACAATCAGTCAAAGGTTTTAGTGTTGTCAATGAGAGAAAAGCATATGTTTGTCTTGAATTCCCTTGCTTTGTTTATAATCCAGCAAATATTGGAAATTTGATCTCTGGTTCCCCTGCCTTTTCTAAACCCAGCTTGGACTTTTGGAATTTCTCAATTCATGTAATGCTGAAGCCTAGTATGCAGGATTTTGAATATAACCTTACTAGCATGAAAGATGAGTGCAATTGTCCAATGGTTTTAACATTCTTCATTACTCCCCTTCTTGGGAATTGGGATGAGGATTGACCTTTTCCAGTCCCGTGGCCACTGCTGGGTTTTCCAAATTTGCTGACATACTGAGTGCAACACTTTGATAGCATCATCTTGCAGGATTTGAAATAGTTCAACTGGAATTCCATCCCCTTCACTAGCTTTATTGACAGCAGTGCTTTCTAAGGCCCCCTTGACTTCACAATCCAGAATGTCTGGCTCTGGGTGAGTGACCACACCATTGTGGTTATTTGGATCATTAAAATCTTTTTTGTACAGTTCTGTGTACTCTTTCCATCTTTTCTTGATCTCTTCTGCTTCTATTGGGTCTTTACTGTTTCTTTCCTTTATTGAATCCATCTTTGGATGAAATGTTCTTTTGATATTTCCAATTTTCTTGAAGAGATCTCTGGTCTTTCTCTTCTGTTGTTTTCCTCTATTTCTTTGCAGTGCTAATTGAAGAAGGATTTTTTCTCTCTGCTTGTAGTACCTTCCCATACTGCACCTTTATTTGGCCAGTTGGACTTAACTCAGATACCTCCTCTTTGGAGAGACCATGCCAGGCTTTTCTAGGCTTTATTCACTGTCTTTCCTTTGAAATCCTCTAGATGTCCATACATATGATTCTTAATATTACCTTCTCTTAGGAAACTTTACATTTAGGTAACAGAAAGCCTGCAACATGCTAACTAATGAGGAAATGCATTATTTCACACTAAAGCCCACAAAGTACGCTATTGTCAAGGTTTAGTTCTCTTGGCAAAAGAATGAGTTTCTGCACACTTCCTGATATTGGCTTTATTCTCTTGTTGACTGTCCAAGGAACCCAAGGTAATTGCAAGTAATAACAGAGCAAAGTGTCTCATCATTTAAGTCTAAAGGATGAGAGATAAAGCCTTTCCCTGTTATCCTGATTAGACCAACTGAACAAATAGCAGTTGCTAGAAGAAAACTATCGTCTCATGCTCATATTCCTAAGTGAGGACGGGATGGTGCTACTAACCTCAGTTTAGACAAGGGTTTCTCAAGGGTGGCAGCATTGCTATTTTGGACCAGATACTTTTATGCTCTGTGCATTGTAAGGTATTAGCAACATCCTTAGACTCTGCACACTGTTTGCCATCCCACAGGTTGCAATAACAAGCACTGTCTTCAGACATTGCTGAATGTCTTTTAGAGGGCAAAGCTACTTCCAATTGAGGACCACTGGCTTTGACTAATGAAGACACAGGCTGGATTCCTGACCTCATGGAGGATTTACAGATAATTGAAGAAGAAGAAGGGAAGAATGGATGTTGGGCAAGTAATCTATAGTATCCACCAGCTCTGTTGCAATTTAGTTGTCATTGTCGGTACTAGAAAGGACATTTCTGGAAGTTCTGCTTGTTTTCTGCTTTTTTTATCCCTAGTACCTGGCATATACTGCTTTCTTAATATATATTTATTAAATCGAGGTATGAATTACGCATTGGGAAAGGGAATTCTTTAGTGCTTCTTCACCTCTACTTACCAAGCATTATCACATTGATTCTTTGAGTATCTATGCTTTCAATGGCGAAAATGCTTTTAGGTTTATGACCAAAGATATTGAAAACACATTCTCCAGCTGTGGAGATGAAGGCAAAGCAATGAAGTGGAAGTGAGGGGTGAAAGAGAGGTGAAGTTACTATTTTAAGCATGAAAAACTTGTCGTCTAAGTGAAGAAAGAGTGTGCAATTACCATGGTGGGTGCATAAATAAGACAAGGCACCTGTCCAGACCAGTCACTTACTAGTTGCTCTGAATTAGAAGCAAAAGTTGATAAAGTGACAAAATATGCCACTATTGATTTTTCCTATGAACAAGCCATTCCTAAATCACTTGTCTTAAGTTAAAACTTGCCTGAATTTGGGCATATTGGAATGCATGAATGATTTCTTCATTTGAATGTTTGACAATGCAGATATAGCTGTAAAACTATGAACCAACTTTTCACTGGATGTGTACTTGGATTTTTCTCTTTATTTGCTTAGCTTCTCCACTAATAAGACAATTAGTTTCCTATGCTTTTAAGGTGCTGAATTTATTTAAAAGGTTAATGCATAACAAAATAAACTATAATTGTTTAAAATTTACTTTTATGATATGTTAGCTTTGTGAACATTTTAAGAAAAATTGAAATGCATTATAATTTCTAAGAATTTTGTGTAAACCAATGAAACACTAAGACTGTAAATCATATTTTATTCTAATATTTGAATTTCATAAAATTTTACAAAATGATGTAACTTCACTATTATTGGCCAATCTTCTTCTTGAAACCTGGAAATAAGTTAGCTTTCCTTATGGCCACCTCTCTGGATCATTGTTTAGGTGCCAAGCAATTTGTCACAGCCTGAGTTTCCGCTTTCATTTAATAACTGAAACCTAAATGTTACAATCAAAAACCACTGGTCTGTTGCGCAGTGATCCATGTGAGAACAGTGAACTTATGTCTCCGTAAATTTGTTAGTCATCTATGAGGAAAAGCAATGCTGACCTCGTAACGTCAAATCCCATTTAGAGTTGGTGAATAGGTTGGATGAGGAACTTGATGTCTTTTGAGTTGTGTTAAGAAATACACTTCTGTGTAGGAGGATAAAAGCCTTGGTAAAATAAGGTGGAGATTGTAGTCTATCCAAATAATTTATAGTTGAATTCTATCTTCCAGAAGAAAAGAATGCAGTTAATAAAGGTTCTGACTTGAGCAAACAGTTTTAAGTAACACATGCTTTTCAGTAAGTTCTTGAAGTACTAACTCTGACCTTCCACCTTAACAGTTTTCTATGTGTGACTTTTCCTAAAATCTGATTAGTAAGAAACCGTTTATGGCTTGGGATTCCTACTTCCTAGGAATCCCAAACTCACTGTAAGAGAATAATTGAATTTTAAGATTATTTTACCTGTCTAGTTTGAAGAACTATGTTTTATAGCACTTTCTATTTACCTTTTATTATGGTTTTCTTAAAGCTATATTTACACGTCAAAAGCAGAATTTTTAGGTAAAACTAATTTTAGGCATTTTCATATTTTAAGGTCATCAAAGGATAAAACAAGATGTCTTGAGTTTATTAACTAATTGCCAGGTTTGCCCCTATGACAAAAGTCAGTATGTGACTTCTACTATGTGAAGAAGGATGTTTCCTGCAAAACTGCAACCACTGTGAGTTTCAGAGTAGGAATATCAAGAGAGCAACATCAGTTGATGGCGACTATATTGCGTAAATACGTGCAGTAGTTAATTTAAAAAGCAACAGCATGACATATAAGTATAGGTTGTTTAGGTTTCTGTATTGAAAACCTGAACTGAAAATGTCTGCTTCCACTGCTTTCAACCTCTCATAATTTCTCCCTTAGATAATTGCAGTAACTTGTCTCCTGGTTTTTATTTTTTGCTCTCCAATCATCTTTTAAACTTACCAGGATTAAAAAAAAAAATAAAAAATAAACTTACCAGGATTAACCTTGTGATTTGTAAATCTAATTATATTACTCCCTGTTTAAACTCTTTCTGAGATATGATCATGGCTTCACTGACTCTGGGTAATGCTCAAAGTATTTATGACAAATAAGACCTTCCCTGATCAAAACTCTGCTCCCTGTTCCCTTCTCATCATCTGTCATCAGTGGGCAAACTGAACCACTTTTCATTCCCTAAGTTTATCCTGCTCCTTCATGCCTCCGTCTTTATAGCCACTGCTCAATGAGACAGCCTTGACTCTCCCTTGTTCTTCCCTAACAGTTGGGTGTCCTTCCAAACACCCTCTCTGTGGGCCTCTTAGATATACACTATATACACACATTTATTTTGATGTAAGGTATTGTGAGAATTGATTTTTTTGTTGTTCTGTCTAGCCCATTAGTCAGTGAGCCCCTTGAGGGCTTGGCCATGCAAGGCAAATGCTAGATAAATGTTTACTAAGTGAAGGAAAGGACAAACCATGAAACGATGGCTGTGTGCTCTCCACATGTGCTTCTCTTTTGTTTATGTTTTTTTTCCCTAGTCATTGAGAAGCCTGGACCACATTGCCTTGAGGATATTTAAAATTATTATAGCAGAAATGCTTATTCTAATGTTTATTTTTAGCTTCAATGTAGATTCTTAAAAAAAAAATTGGGGAAACCCAGATAGAGTTTACACCAAATAATAGACCAGAAAGAGATTAGAGGAGGAAATAAACTGCATTATACCCAGACCCTGGATGATCATATAGAACCAAACAGTATTGAGGTTGGAAGGTGCATGGCAGGGAAGAAGGGGAGTGAGCTTTGAGGATTTTAGAGATGGGACAGGTCGGTGCTGGTGAGGCAGAGGCAGGGAGTTGGTGAGACGTGGGCAGCAGTATGAGATTACCAAATGCTACATTCTTGTTTTTCTCATTGCTCTCATTCTGTCATCTCTGGGTTCTATCTCAACTACCTGTTTTCAACTCCCTGAAAAAGACAGGATTGTTAGTTTTGGCCTGTACCCTTCTTACATCTCCCCTTCCCCCTCACCAAAGTACACTTGTTTTATACTAAACAGCAACACCAGGGAAACATAAACAAATGCCTCAAAACATGAAGCTGGTAATAGCTCATTTATATTTCATTATCTAAGAAGAAATCTCAGAAATTTTGATCAAGACATTTTGTCTTATTGGGTATTACTTGGTTTCTCTCTAATTTACAATACGGATGTTAGAATTATTACTGAAAAAATTTAAAGGTATGCAATTTAATTTTGAAGGCCTTTGAAGAGTGCAAGCACAGTTACTTGCATTTCTTGGGAAAATAGACTCAATAAATGTGATTACAAGGTGAATATTGGAGCAAATGCATTTATATCCTGTTTATCTCAAGCACAGAGCCAATCTGGAACTCTAATGCCTTGAGAAGATGATAAATGTTTTCTGCCAGTCTTTCCAACTGAACAAACTCTGTTTGATTGGTATTAATCACTTCTGGCAGGTGATGCTCAAAGACTGCTAGCTGCAATCTAGGTGAAAAGCTTGTCATCAGTATCACATAATGAAATGAAAGAGTGAGGACAAAGAGAAGAAATATTTCCATTTACCTAGTCATCAGAGTAAGTGTCAAGCTAAATAAGACATGAACTATTTATTTTCAAATGTACAGTTTAAAGTGCAAAACTTTAATAAAATGATGTTCCTCTTTATATTTAAAAGCAGAAATTGACCCAAATAATAATCTATGACTTTTTATGATAAAAAGGACTTTCCTCATTCTCCCAAATTACCTATGGCTTCAGAAAATTTTCCTAAAATCAGGCTTTTCCACAAGCAGTATACACACACACACACACACACACACACACACACACACACACACACATATATACAAAGTACATATGAACAAAGAAGCCCTACAAAGGGCTGGAATAATCTGGAAAATAGAATTGTTGTGGATTGGATACATGTGTACCCTTCAATTTCATATGGTGAAACCTATTCCTCATGTGACAATATTAGTACATGAGAGATGATTCAGTCAAGACTGAGCTCTCATAAATGAGATTGGTGTCCTTCTAAAGGTGACCCCAGCAAGCTCCCTTGCACCTTCTGCCATGTTGAGGTTATAGCAAGAAGACTGCCTTAGATGAACAGGAAGTGGGTTCTCCCCAGACACAGAATCGGCTGGTGCTTTGAACCTGGACTTCCTAGTCTCCAGAACTATGGAAAATAAATTTCTGTTTTATAAGACACCCAGTCTACAGCATTCTGCCATAGCAGCACAAACAGACTAATAGGCTTTGAGATTGTTAAGTAAGATTTAACTGTCTTAAAAAAAAACTATCCTAGTTCAAAAAAGACTTTTTGTCATGATTTGATTTCATTTTGCTATGTCATATTTCTGAAGAACCACCATTTAAAAAATTAGCTACTGAAAATGCAAAAATCCATGGGGGCAGTGGGTGGAGATCTCATTCATTCACTTCATGGAGTGATTCAATTTGATTGTCAACTTCCTGATAAATTGATAATAGCTAGATTGAGAGAATTCATTTGCTTCCTGGAGTAAAACTCTGGCAGAAATTCTAGCACTTTATTTGATAAATCAACTTATTTTCCTGCTACTCTATGAGAGAACTCATATACCTTAGTCTTTGAGTTAATGATCACTTTAAATGTGTTAAATGTGACTTAAAAACATCCATTAAAACTGGTACTTTGAGTGAGAGATGGAACATTTCTTTAAAGTAGTTAATTGATGGTCTATGGACACCCCCATTATTTCAATGATTAATTAATTGTATTAAATCTTGAGTTGCACCTTGAAACTTTCACTCACATTTGCAGGTTAACTCAAGGCAATTCTTTTGAAGCCGACTGTTTTGAAGTGAATGAGGATCCTAGCTAGGTGAGTTTTCTATGGGGAAGGAAAAGTACTCTATTTTGATGATAGTGTCGTGAACTCAGCAGTTAAATTCAACCTACTCTCTGAAGATAACAGTAGGGTTATCCTTGTAGTTCTAACTGATTTTTAAATTTCAAGTGTAAGAAATTTTGAGTTAAACAAGAAGAGATACTAAAAAGCAACCTAAGAAATTAGGCTCCACTTCTAGTGGAGAAGATAGAAGTTTTTATTTCTTTTAGCATTCTACTTCTGTTTAGGTCTAGTCAAGTGCATTTCAATGTCTGCATCTGTTTTATTTTATGTGTTTTTAATGCTTCCCCTCCCTCCCCATTTGTTTAGTTTAGATTGAACTTTAAAAAATGATCTCATTGCTTTCCAAAAGCTGTTGCAAACATCTCAGGTTACAAGATATTTGATTAGCAACTGATTATTTAATCATTTAAGTTAAATTCATTGTACTTGATATATTTTTCTCTTTTTTCCTTTAAACCATGAAAAAATAACTATTTAATTTTAAGATGCAAGAATCTTTCAAGATACCTTTTAAAAAATATTAACTATCAGTCATGTGAGTTTCTCTTCTCATCATCTTTTAGAGATGCTTCTCTCACTTTCTAATACCACCGACATTTCAGGGCATCTTTGTCCCAATACTGAAGCACTGGTCACCTACTTTTATGTTGTAAAACTCATAGAAGTGATTCTCAAGCATTGAAATCTCAAGTTTTTCAGGGACTAGTTCTTATATTTGCATTATATTATAAAATAATTTACTTGGCAGATTATTTTTAAATTTATTTCTTTGTAATTTTTTTTTGAAGATTGTGAGGAAGTTCTGACAGGTACCAGAGACTCTGTATTATGAAGAACTTTAAAGTGCTGTGAGGTCAGCTAGGTGTCTGGGGAGACAGGCACATTATCACTATGTTTGTAAAGGGTCCAGCCTAAGTAAAGAACCCGGACTGTGAAGGAAAGAGATTATTACATCACTTTAGCACATCCAAAAAGCACTGCAGTGGGAAATGCAACACAAGACCGAAGAATTCCCCAGGACACTTTCTGAACACTTGAACTGATTAAAGATTAAGCATTATTTTTTCTTAAGTAAAACTTCTGAGACTGAAAAAGAGAAACATCATAAATTTAGAAAGAACATGCTTTTGTTGGGTTTTGGTTGGTATTGTAACTAATATAGATTAATAAAAAATAAATATTGTGAAATAATGATTATGGAGTATATTACTATGATGCCTGGATGTTGTTGAATGATACTCATGATTTCCTTATTTTGTTCAATATTAAACATTCCTGGGTATGAAAACATAATTCAATCAGAAGCATTTGGGTTCAGTTTATCTATACCATACTTCTTATATAAGAAATTATGATTTTTCAGTTTATGACTTTTATTATTTTGTGTTTTTATTATTATTTATATTTTTTATTTGTTTATTTATTATTTTTTATTATTTTGTGTTTTCCTTATTAGTTTATAGGAAGAAATTATATTTGTGGTTGCCTTGAAAAAACTCCGATATTGATAAACTTATTACCATTTTTTTTTTCTATTTTCAAAGATCCAATGTTTGAAAGTGACGATGCTAATTAAAAAAAAAAAAAATCACTTGTAGCTGCAAGTCTTGACTCAATGATTCTTCTCCTAAATGCTTTATTTGACTCTTCTCTTAAAATGCCCTTTAGGTACTTCTTTTTTAAGGGATCTATTTTTTGCCACCTCTGTTATATTAGAGAATTTGTGCCTGCTTTCATACTGCCAATGTTTAATTTTCTCATAACATTTATCACATTATCAGGTTCTATCAGAACAGAGGTCTTGTTTTATTTTTCTGTGTATCCTTTGTACCTTGCAAAATTCCTGGTATTTGGTGAATCCTACTCAAATATGTGCTTAATGAAGGATTATTGGCTATCTCCTCAATCTATTATATGTGGGAAATAAGAGCATAAACATAGTTGCACATATAACCAAATGTAACCCATGTGTACCCTTAACATTCTAGCTAAGGGCAGAGTCACTGAGGAATCTTCACCCCTCATTAAGCTACCACTAGACTTCCAGCCTCTGTCAATAGCACACACATAAGTACTGGTCTAACAGTCTGATCTAGAATTTCTCATATGTCTGTGTTGACTTCTTGAGGTCAAAAAACTCTGATGCATCTTGTTTTCATCTACAGTGTTGTTATGTGCCCAATATTATAGATCCATTACTTCATTTTAAAATGTGTAAACTCAAGTTAATTATATAATAGTGCAACATTTAGTTAAATGACAGTCCATTTTGCTATATTATTTGTAGAGTTAGACAACTGCTTAAGTTTTAACAAACAAAACAACAAAATAAAAAAGCTTAAAGTTCCTTGATCCCTTATTCTCCATCTCATTCTACCTCACTCCTCTCCTTTACTACATTGTGTCAACCACTTCCAATAAAAAAAGAAATAAATTCTAAAATGTATGCTTATAGTACAACTTATCATTGTTTTCTGGGACACTCAACATTTCTGAACACATTTGCTATGTTCAGGAAATCTCCATCCTTTGAATTCTGCTTTCCCCATGTAGAAGAAAAATCAGCTTCCTGGATCTTTGTATCTAGGACCTGATCTGTAACAAACAGACTTGTTTGAGGGTCTAATACAAAAAGAAGCAAACTAAGGAAGGAGTTTCTATATAGAATCCACTGTTGGCAAGGGGTGATGTGAGAGGTGCCTGACAATGATTGCATTATCAAGATCCTGGAAAAGAATTAACAGTGACATTAAATTCTAGGTCATAGCAATAAGAGCAATGATGTTAGCTGCATAACATCACAATCAGTGGCTTCCGTGGAAAAAGAATGCTTTCTCATTGGGTCACTTCGATAGCCAGGATTGTAGCTTTGTTACTGAAAGTTCAGCTGGGAACCTGATAGAAGTAATCTAGTCTCCTCAGTTCTTTGAGTCACCCGATATCCTTTCAGTAAACTTGTCTGCTTAATCTGCCAGGCCATTTCTGTGCTTACAGTGCAAGACACATACTAAGAGTTTCCTAATTACAACTCTTTCTCCTTTCAGCCCTGCTAATGATTAGGACCTTATTACTCTTAGCTATCTCCTGAGTGATCTCTTTTCAACAATCTTCTTTTCAATGTATTATACCAGCTAATTTGAAATATGAACTTTATAATGTTTATGTTTTCTGATTAATTGTATCTCCTGCTATTATAACATGGTTTACATATTTTAATCACTTCACCAAAATAATAATCTATTTTATTTCTTGAATTTTCTGCAAAGTTGACTTGAACCAAGTAATTAGTCTTTTGGTTGTAAATGTATGTCTGTAGTAGAAGATTAACATTGAAAACTATAATAACTGAGGTTTATTTTATATATATATATATAAAGTACAATAGTTGAGCTTTATTTTATATATATACATATATATAATATATATGTATGTAGTCTGTTTTAAAAATACAAGTGGGTAGTTGAGGGAAAATCCTGTGAAAGTTAGTCTGGTATGATAAATAACTCAGCTCTCCATCTTCTGGATATTAACACTGACCTTGTCTTTGCCACATAGTTTATTATAATAACAAATGCCACTGTAGCAAAGATGACAGGTAAAGAGCAGAATGATAATTTATGAATTTAGATTATAAATATAAGAGCTAAGTGAAAGAAATTATTGCAGCTTGCATACCCACACATTCTCTCCTAGTAGGCAAACTTCATGGGAAGCGACTAGCCACAGAAAGGTTGCTGACTGAGACTGAACCTGAATTCACAGCAATTCTTCCCCTCCTAGTAATTAAACATTCTTGGTCCCAGACTCCCATGTCCACATATATGTTAGATTATCATGAATGTTGATACATGATTTCTCCCAAAGAACACCAACTTGCCACTTGGCGCATTGAACGGCTTGCTTAGCATCGACTCCAAGGCTCTGGCATGTCTTTTTGTTCATGCAGGGACTCCCCCAGAGCCTCAGAGGGTAAAGCGTCTGCCTACAATCTGGGAGACCTGGGTTCAGTCCCTGGGTCGAGAAGATCCCCTGGAGAAGCAAATGGCAACCCACTCCAATACTCTTGCTTGGAAAATCCCATGGACCAAGGAGCCTGATAGGCTACAGTCCACAGGGTCCAAAGAGTCAGACAGGGCTGAGTGACCTCACTTTCACTTTCACTTTGTTCACCTACAGTCTATCCTGTCAAGATAATGTTGGCTATCTCAGTTAGAATCCATAATGTGTTGATTCTGGAGTTTAACACCCAAGTGACATTTGACATATTCTTCAGTTTATTCTTGTTGCCATCTGTGCTAAAGAAAATTAGCAGGTTTATATTTAGTGGTATAGTATCTGAATTGTAATATGGTGTACATCACTGTAAGATTATTTTATTGTTATTTTTTATATTTTTTATTTATACTATAAGTAGTTTAATAGAAATTAGCTGTCAGAAGGTAAATATATTTCTGTTTTTGAAAAATATCAGCTTTTAATATCTAACTTTAATTTCTATTAATTTCTAGTGCTTACCAAATAATTCTGAATTTCTTTCTTTAAGATGGGTTAAAGCTTTTTTATGTTTTTTTCCTTCACTTTCTGTGCCACCACTTCAGGAAAAAAATTGATGAGGACTGTTTGCCCTGTATTACCTGATTAAATCTTCATAAACATTCTTAGAGATAGATGGTATCTCCCTTAGGTAGCTGGCCCAAAGTCAAATTGCTTGTTCATACTTTGGTCTGTTGGTATCCCTTTAATCTGCAATTTGAAATCCCATAATTTATAGATCCATAAGTTGAAATCCCATAACCTATTTCACAGGTTCAATTGCTTCTTTTTTTTTTTTTTTTTTTTATTTCTTCGCTATGAAGATGAGCCTTCATTATTAATTCTTGGCTCTGCCCCATGTATCCTCCAGGTTTTTACTCCTGTAAGATTTACACTACCTCAGCAGTTTCCCCGGTAGCTCAGTGGTGAAGACTCCACCTGACAATGCAGGAGCCTTGGATTTGATCCTGGTCCAGGGAGATCCCCCGCTCTGCAGAGCGGTTAAGCTCATGCATCACAACTGTTGAGCTGTGTTCTAGGGCCCAGGAACCAAAACTGTGGAGCTCACTTGCCACAGCTACTGACGCCCGTGCATTTTCCAGAGCCTGTGCTCCTCAGGAAGAGAAGCCCACATCCCAAATCGAGAGGGTTGCAGTTTTCACTGCACCTGCTTCCCTTGTAGCTCAGTTGGTAAAGAATCTGCCTGCAGTGCAGGAAACCTGGGTTCGATCCCTGGGTTGGGAAGATCCCCTGGAGAAGGAACTGGCAACCCACTCCAGTACCTATGCCTGGAAAATCTCATGGACAGAGGGGCCTGGTAGGCTGCAGTCCATGGGGTCGCAAACAGTCAGGCAGGACTGAGCGACTAACACTTAGTAGATAAAAGCCCATACAGCAAATGAGGACCTCGCACAGCCAAAAACAAATAAATACAATTGTTTTTAAAAGAGTCACACCATCTCACAATTCACAACACTCACAATATCTGCATAACTTTTAACTCACTCAAACTATTTCTCTAGCCAATCCTTATTTTTAACATATTTAAAAAGTTATCTTATTTATGACAGTTTCAGGTAATATTACCTATCTAGTTGAAAGTTTTAGGTTCTGCTAACTTACAGCTTCACTTAGTATTTGTTTGTTTTGATTATTAAAAACAGTATGCTCTTTCCCGGAAATTGGAAAGGTACAGAGAAGTTCAAAATGGGAGAAAAATTACCCATAATTCCACTGTACAGAGATAAAAACAAATGAAAAGGACAGCATAAAACCTTTATACCCAGGTGTAGCACCACATGCATCTTATGTTCCTCTGTTCTTTGCAAAAATTTTCCTTTAATTTTCCCTCCAAGGAAGGCAGTCTTGGTCTAAATGGACTGCTTATAAACAGACATCATAGTCTCCAAGGCACCAAAATATCCTTACTTCTAACTTTGCTCAAAGAGAAGCACGTATTCAAACTGAGTCCTCTAGGTTCTTTTCCACCAGGTTGGCTATTTTCTGGCAGTAACATCACCTTGTCTCATTCATTAAAACTTATATTCTAGCAGCATTAAAAAAAAAAAGCTTTTTGCTTATTTATTTTTCCAAGCCTTTTTTCTGTGTTTGGATAGTAGCCTTAGGATAGGATACTAGAAATAATCACCAGATAAAGATAATGTTGATTATTTTTCCTCTTTGTACTTACTCATTTATTGAGTTTCCTTCTGGAAAAGGCACTTAATATATATTTTCCACCATATAGCTGCCTTTAAATTGTACTAGGTTGACTTTAGTGAAGCTTTATTTAATGGTCTGAAAATAAAGACCAGAGCTGAAGACTATTTAAGTCCTCAAGGTCTTAAAGATTTTCAAACTTCTTTTTTTAATTTCATGTATTTACTCAATGAAAACTTATTGAGCAGCTATTATGTACTTGGCATTATTGTGGTCCTGGTAACAGGGGTAAACAACAGCTGTTTGGGAACTTGGATATAAAATACAAATTTGGATTGTACTTGGGTTAAATCGGATAGAAAAATAGTTTTGTCTTGGTACTGTGGCTCTGAAAATAAATACAAAGACTATTTTAGGTGATCCTCCTCCTTGCCCATGTCTTAAGGAAGGACATTGTGAAACTTGGTAACTGTGATTTCTAAACTGTTCACATTTGGGGCCAATTTATCATATTGAAACAAAAGTATTTACCAACTCAGTAGACATATCACCAACTCAATATATCACCAACTCAATATATCACCAACTCAATAGACATGAATTTGAGCAAACTCTGGGAGATAGTGAAGGACAGGGGACCGAGGCATGCTGCAGTCCCTGGGATGGCAAAGAGACAGACACAATTTAGTGATTGAACAACAGCAAAGCAGTAGAAGTATATGAGTGAGGTATACTGTTGTGAGGTACTTTTTTACATTGTATGTGTAAAAAATACACATTTTTTGTCATTTAATTCTCTTGTCACTTAATTCTCACAACAACCCCATTTTACAGGAAATAAAAACTTAAGGGTACAGAAGTTAAATAGCTTGCTGAAGATGACACAGCCAAGCCAGTGGCAAAGCTGGAATTTGAAGAGCCATTCTTGCATTAGAGCCCACATTCTTATAACCGCATCGTCATTATGCTAAGTGTCCAGAGACATAAAGCTAAAGTGCACATGTGAGCTTAGAAAGCAACTCAAGCGCTATAAAATGCTGCTGTCATTTAACAGAATGAAGAATCAGAGAAAAATAAGGGACACATTGTGTGCACCCCTCTTTCTCTAGGACGAATCTCAAGAACTGCTGGAGGACACTACTGCTTGCCAGAATCCACTCACATGGTCTCACCTATCTGTCAGGGAAGGGAGAAAATGCAATCATATCTGGAGGGCAGCATTCTCAGTTAGCCATTTTACTACTGTTGGCAAAAAGCAGAATGAATTTAGGGAGAAAACCAATGATTTCTGCCATAATCCTGTCCTCTAACTTCAGTATTATAGGGTATTCTACTGAAGTAGCTTTGAACAACAGGCCAAATTAAGAAGATACCTATTGTAAATAATATGACCTTTTTACATAAGGATTAATGGAAATGACTTCACACTTTTAAAGTTAGCAAGGATATAAGTATTATTTTAGGCAATATCTAAATACTACATATATATATATATAACATATAACACATAAAAGATAAATATGTTCTTATGTATTTCAATAAAAACGCATCACTTCCTGCACAGAAGCATCCAATGCCTATTTCATGCAGAGTAAAAGCAAACGTTTCTAATGGCCTACAAGGCTTCAGCCAAACTGCATCTTTTCCCCTGTCTTCATTTTTTACCCTCTCTTTCTCTTTCTCACTCACTGCCCTCCAACTGCTCCATGATATTCCTGGAGTAATTGCAACACTTTGGTTCTGGACATTTGTACCAGCAAGCTTCAACTGGAGATGATTTCCCCTGAGAACCAGGAGGTTTGAATCCTTGTCTCCTTCAGGTCTCCTTCATTCATTTCACTTTCTCAGTGAGTCCTCCTCTGACCATCTCTTTGTATTTCAACGCTCACCCCAAGCCCAGGCACTTCCTAGCTTCCTCCCCTGTTTCATTCTTATCGTAATACGCAGTACTCTCTCTCTCTCTGTCTCTCTCAGTCTCTCGGTCATGTCTCATTTTTTGCAACACCATGGACTGTAGCCAGCCAGGCTCCTCTGTCCATGGAATTCTCCAACAAGAATGCTGGAGTGGGTTGCAATTTCCTTCTCCAGTGGATCTTCCCTGATCAGGGATTGAACCCACTTCTCCCGCATGGCAGGCAGATTCTTCACCTCCTGAGCCATTGGGGAAGCCCTTCAATATTCCCTATAACTTTCTTGTTGTTTCTTTTTTTCTGTTTTCTGTCTTTTTCCACTAGAATGCCAAACCTGTGAAGGTTATCCCTGCAGCATAGAAAGATTGGGCAGCTCATAGGAACTCAATGAATATTTTAGATAACTAGGGACGTAATCATCTCATCTCTTTTTAGACGAGAGTGTTAGACGTTGTCTCCATTTGTCAACTTCAGTTAGCATTGTCATGCTGTTTTCAATTTTAGCACTTGATAGCTATTTGTTCACTATGACTTTATACATTTTTAATTAAAATATTTTCCATTTTTAGGTAATCAAATATTTTGAAGTGTTAGAACTACAACAATGCAAAGGAAGTAGGAGACGCTGAGCATGAAGACTTTAAAGTCTTCAGGCAGTTTGCTCAGTAACTAGTTTACATTCCTCCCCTCCAACACCATTTAAAACCTGAGGAGTTCGTGTCTAAATCATCCACCTCATTAAGCAGAGGTGCAACTCCTTCTGCCAGTTTCTAAAGGGTTGCTTGAATTGTTTTTGTGTTCTGCTACACTTTGTCTCCACTTCCTCTCCTAATCTATTTTTCAGGGAAATCTAATTTCTTTTCTAAATTGGAGTTGTGTGCTGCCAGGTTTGATATTTTACTATCCACATCCTCATTCACACTATCATCTCTAAACTTCTGATTCAAAAGCATCACAGAGAATTGTTTTGGAATATATATTTTGATTGAAGTACCATCTTATTTAAACATATCAGAATTAATTGTTCTTCTCCTACAAATGCCTGTGTGTGTCTTTGCATATTAGATTGTCACATATGCTGGCAAGAATTAAAAATTGTCTATTTAAGCAATCATGGAATTTGGTCTGACTTGAAAAATATAACTATTTTTCTTATCAGCAAAACTGTTATGCATACGTTTCAAAGATATTGATTTTTAATTCATACTCCCTGGTGTCTGAGGTGGACATGACTGAGTAACACTTTCACGTTTCTAAAATTAATATCCCATCATTTTAGAATATGACATTTCATGGTTTTATACAATAATCATTTACTATATGTTAGGTCTCAAAGATTCTTTATTAGATACAGCCTTCAAATGAGAATATATTATTTATATACATACATACATGTGCTCAATTGTGTTTGACTGTTTGCAGCTCCGTGGACTATAGGCCACCGGGCTCCTCTGTCCATGGAATTCTTTAGGCAAGAATGTTGGAGTGGGGTAGCCATTCCATTCCCCAGGGGGTCTTTCTGACCTGGGGATCAAACCCAGATCGCCCACATTGAAGGCAGATTCTTCAATGTCTGAGCCATTAGGGAAGCCCCACATATATTATTTGGGGTCAACGTATTTTTGAATTTTGAAGAAGAGGAAGCACTTTTACATTAATTCTAATCCATTCATGGGATTAAATTCTCTGTTTGGTAAACTTGTGAAGAACATGAGAGATTTGATTGAGTGTGTGTGCTCTTTATGCACGTACTTTTAGGCGTGGAGTGTATAAGTTTCATTGTAAGTACTATCTGTGTACCTGGGTAGAATAATAATGGTACACTACAAAATCTGCCTCACAGCCAGGAATATGAAATGCCTGTCCATCAGGATATTAATTTGTCATCACGTGCAAGGATATTTATGCTAAGGTTTAATTTCCTTTTTCTTTATTATTAATGATGCTTTATACTTGAAAGAAATTCTATCTTGAAAGCTTCTTAGAATCATTAATCCTCATGCTATATAAGAAGTAGTTAAGAATTCTTATCCATACTTGGAAATGCAAAAAGTAAGAAAGAGCTAACATGGATAAGTTAGTCCATGTTGTAAATAGTAATCCTTTCTACTAAAAAAAAAAAAAAAAGACTTCACAGACACCACAGGACTAAAGAGAGACAAGTTGATTGTGGTTTATTCTATTTAAGTGTTTAATTTTTTTGTCTGTTTGTGTGGGTAGAATAATTTATAGCTTCATAGAATGGGAGAATTCAGACATAAAAAGACTATTATCTTTGCCTTTGTCATGGACTAGTAAGTACCTGAACTTATCTTTTCTTGTATCCAATCCTGTTTCAATAGTAAAGAATGAAACTCTCAATGTTTGCATGCATAAAGGAATGCATTCACATGTGTCAATTTCAAAAAATAATAATAAAATAAAATAAAACCCTTTGAGACACCTGGTCTATTTAGTGAGTGAATAAGTAAGTGAAAGTCCCTCAGTTGTGTACAACTCTTTGGGGCCCCGTGGCCTAAACAGTCAATGGAATTTTCCAGGGCAGAATACTGGAGTGGGTAATCATTCCCTTCCCCAGGTGATCTGAGCCTCATCTTATAAAATTATGTTTTATTTCAGGTGACTACCAGCTTATCCTTTCTTCTCCCAAAGCTGTCAGAGTGCCAGGAATTGGTTCATGGGTATATCACACTCAAGTTAAGAGATGGCACCCTGACCAGAACTAAGTGATGTCATTTTATGTCTTTACTTTCTATGCTCTGACTTTGTATGTTTCAGATGGGCCTGATAATCTATGTGAGCCTACTTCTGCTGTCTCCAGAAATCCTCAGTCTGCCGTTTGATCCTCAAGACAATGCCTTCCTGTCCTGAGCTCACTCCTATGCTGCATTCCACAATCGGCTGGGTCTGCGGAGCACTCCCCTCTTCATCAGTGGAAGGCTTCCCGTGGTGGACATCTCCACTTCAAGGAAAGGACTTTCTCCAGGTCTGCAAATACCTTCAACAATCGCATGTGATGCCTCTTCTTAAACTGATGACATCTAAAAACCTTAAGATGGACTGATGTAACTATGGACATAATGTGACTTATTTGATTTTAACTTGGTTTAATGACTATTTTGCCTTACATCTGTAACTGTATAATGGGGTTTGCTAACTGTCTAAAAGCTTTTAGTTTACAAATAGTTGTCCGAGCTCCTATGAGTGCCACAGCCTCCTCCAACTATTACTTGGAGCCCCTGGATCAGACATCCTCACTATGAGGATTAGGAGAATATGTTGCCTCACACAATTTAGGGACAACGCCCCTTGTCAGCTCGGAAGCAGTTATGGAATGAGAACGACACCCCTTTTCCCTAGGCAACATAATTCTCCTGAAAGAAAAGGGGGGAATGAGAGAGTCATTTCCCAGGCAGGTTGATAAGAAGTCTAGGAGTCCCCAAGGAGAGAGAGGTCTGGGATATTCAAGGAGGAAGAAAGGACAAACTTTTTTACTTTTTTTCCTCTACATTCCTTAGGATTATATAACAAAAATGTATCCTGCCTGAGGACAGTTTTTGGATTAAACCCTCTGGCTAATTCTGTTATCTTAAAACATAAATTACGGGAGTAGGTCTGGTCTTTACAAGGATGTATACTGCCTGAGGACAATCTTTGGATTAAACCTTTTGGCCAACTCTGTTATCTTAAAATGTAAATTATGGGAGTGGGTCTGGTGAGGTATTTGCAGCCTCCAGACATTCTTTGGATTCACTGGAGAGTATATAACTCCATTGCTAATACTAGCAAAGGGGGTACTCTTTTGCCCCCTTCTGATGCCTATGTCAGAAGCTTTCTCTATCTCCTTTATACTTTAATAAAACTTTATTACACACACACAAAAAAAAAAATTTGCAATGTTCCTATTCAATGCTTTATTTGGAAGTAGATCAGTGGTTTCTTTTAATTTTTTCAAGTCAATTTATTTTCCGATGCTGAAAAAAATGTAAAAATCAGAAAAAATCCTTAGCTATTAATATTCACATACTATAATTTAAAAATGAAAGATGCATTTAGCAAATAAGAAATTTTAAAGAGAATAATGAGGAAAGTTCTGAAATAGTTTTGAATATGGTAAAAAATACAGTAAATATCTTTATAAAAAGGGAAAAATCACTGAAATAAAAAATGAAAAGCGCAGACTCTGCCTAGCTAGAAAAGAATTCACCAAAGAATGATAAATGGCAATCTATATCTCATTCTGCTTTTGAGTATCACTTACTTGTTCTTTCTCTCTTCCTTGGCAACTTGTTCATGTCTTTATGCCGCACTTTTGCACTGCAACTTATGTACTTTGACAAGCCTCTCTGCCTTTAGTCTACAGACATCATCTGATCAGGAACAGAGTGCAAGGCATCTGTATATCCTTACTGCTTCCTCAGCACCTAGGAGTTATTAAGTACTCAATAAACATTTGCTGAACTAAAAAGAAACATAAAAGAAATTACTAGGCTGTAGAAAATAATTACATATAAAGACATTTACATTTACTCACAGTGCTAGTGGTTAAGAAATTCAAATTTTTGTGAATAACCAATCTTTCTCTGATTTTTCCATAAGCCGACATAATTCTTTCACTCAGCTTTGTATGTAAGCAACAGAGAAACTCTACTGGCTCATTTTCTTTTTCAGTTTTTTTTAAAAATAGAATTATAGTTGACTTACAATATTAAGTTAGTTTCTGTTGCAAAACATTGTGATTTAATATTTTTATAGAATTTCTATAAAATATTGACTATATTCCCTGTAATATAGGTGTACCTCTTAATTCCCTTCACCTAGTGGCTCTATCCCCACCCCTCTCTCCACTGGTAACCACCAGTTTACTCTCTGTAACAATAAGTCTGCTTCTGTGTTATTATATTCATTTTACTTTTTGATTCCACATGTAAGTGAAAATATACAGTATTTATATTTGTCTGTTGGGCTGATTTCACGAAGTATAACACCCTACTGGTCCATCTACAGGCTTCCCTGGTGGCTCAGATGGTGAAGAATCTGCCTGCAATGAGGGAAATCTGGGTTCAATCCCTGGCTCACAAATGGTAAGATTTCATTTTTTGCATGGCTGAGTTTGTACACAACATCTTAATCCACTATTCTGTTGATACATATAGACTGTTTTCCTATCTTGGCTATTGTAAGTAATGCTGCCATGATCATTCAAGTGTTCAAGTGTTAGTCACTCAGTGGTGTCAAACTCTGTGACCCCATGGACTGTAGCCCACCAGTCTCCTCTGTCCAGGGAATTGTCCAGGCAAGAATACAGGAGTGGGTATCCATTCCCTTCTCCAGAGGGTCTTCCTGACCAAGGAATTGAACCCAGGTCTCCTGCATAGCAGACAGATTCTTTGCCATCTAAGCCACCAGAGAAGCCTGTGAACACTGGGGTGCTTATATCATTTTGAATCAATATTTTTGTTGTCTTCAGCTATATACTCAGTAGTAGAATTGCTGGATGAAGAGGTAGTTTATTTTTAATTTTTTGAGAAACTTCCATACTGTTTTCCATAGTGGCTACACCAATTTACAGTCACACCAACAGTACAAGTGTTCTCTTTTATCCACAGCTTTTGCAACATTTTTAATTTCTTATCTTTTTGATGATAGTCATTCTGATAGTATGAGATGATATCTCAGTGTAGTTTTGATTTATGTTTCCCTAGTAATTGACAATGTTGAGAATCTTTTCATGTACCAGTTGGCAATCTATACATCTTCTTTGGAAAATTGCCTACTTGGATTTTCTCTCAATTTTTAATCAGATTATTTGATTTTTGACATTGAGTTTATGAGTTCTTTTATATTTTGGATATTAACCTCTTATCAGACATATTATTTGCAAATATCTTCTCCCATTCAATATATTGCCTTCTTGTTTTCTTGTTTTCTTTGCTATGCAGTTTTCTAAGCTTGATCCAATCTCATTTATTTACATTTGCTTTTGTTTCCTTTGCTAGAGGAGACATATTAAAAAAAAAAATTGCTAAAACTTATGTCAAAGAGTATACTGCCAGTTTTCTTCTACAAGTTTTATGGTTTCTACTCTTTCTACTCTTTAGGTATTTAATTCCTTTTGAGTTTACTTTTGGATAGGATATGATAAAATGTTCTAAGTTCATTGAGGCTGGGTCTGTGCAAAAGATGTTAGAGCTTTCTACTGAGCTGATCCACTCCTACCCAGATCTGCATGTGGATATGTATGCCTGAAGCGGTGGTTTCCATCCCGGAGCTGGTTTCACTACCTCCCAACTATGCGCCCAGGAGGGTGTGCTGGCAACAGCTGCCTCTGCCTAGACAGAAGCCGAGCTAGGCTCAGAGCTGGCCTTGTTCCCGCGTAGTGTGCTCACTGTCATTGGCAATGCGAGCCTCCACCTTAGAGGGGGTCAGTGCCTGAGCAAGAGAGGCTAACATCCTAGACTGTACCTGGAAAGCCAGCCAGAAGAGGACGCAGTTTCCAATCTGCTGCCTCTGTGCTGTGACTGGGAGAAAGAAAGTCTGTGCCCGGGCTCTTCAGAGCAACGTCTCAGTTTCTAGAGCCCTTCAGTAAGCCCCACTGGTTTTTAAGCCAGTTGGGACTCATCTCCCCAGTGTCAGGCCCCGTGGAGGGTCCCCAAACTTGTTATAACCCCATTTCTCTTCTGGATCATCAGCTAGGGGTGTGGGTTCTGACTAAATTTCTTTTCTCTCTTCCTACCAGATTCTGTGTGGACCTCCTCCCTCTCCCCACAGTATTTGTTGTAGAAGAGCCATTCTGCAAGCCTTCAGGTCAATTTCAGCAAAAGTTGCTCTATACGGAGTTGTACTTTTGATAAGTTCCTCAGAGGAGTGAGCTTAGAGTCCTCATACTCCACTACATCGAGCTCACCTCCCAGGTTCTTTTGTTGTCATTGTTTGCCTGCTTTTTTATTTTTTTATTTTTTTCAACCTTCATTCTGTTGTCTCCTTAAAACCTTACCATAACCTAGCAATGAAATCATGTAAATTCTCTCTACATTTGTGTACCTTTCATAACTCAAGACATTACAAAAGGTGTCTAGCAAGCTAGTGTAAAATCATGTGTGTTCTTAGCAGTTCAGATATTATATTAGTTGTGGAGTTTAAAAATATAGGAATCTAAATACAAATCTTCTTTTACTTTTGATAAATTGTTAAGCTTTTGTATTTGTAAAAACAGTATTTGGAAACAAATTTGTCATGACCTTCCTTGCCTTTCTCAATAATTTTACCCAAGTCCTTTCACTTTCTCTTAAATGATATCTTTACATCTCAGGAATTCCTTCAGTTCAGTTCAGTTCAGTCACTCAGTCATGTATGACTCTTTGCAACCCCATGAACCACAGCACACCAGGCCTCCCTGTACATCACCAAATCCCAGAGTCTACCCAAACTCATGTCCATTGAGTTGGTGATGCCATCCAACCATCTCATCCTCTGTCAAAGTATTGGAGTTTCAGCTTCAACATCAGTCCTTCCAATGAACACCCAGGACTGATCTCCTTTAGGATGGACTGGTTGGATCTCCTTGCAGTCCAAGGGACTCTCAAGAGTCTTCTCCAACACCACAGTTCAAAAGCATCAACTGTTCTGCGCTCAGCTTTCTTGCATCGGTGTTCTGGTGGGTGGAACTGGATCTGTTCTCTCTGGAGTGCAATGAGGTGTCCAGTAGTGAGTTTTCAGGTGTCTGTGGGTTCTGTGTGACTTTTGGCTGCCTTATTTTAATGCTCAGGGTTATGTCCTGTGCCCTGGGATGAGTGCACTTCCCAGGACTAAGCCGCTCAGGTTCAGGGTCTTGGGTACTCCACAAAAGCATAGGCTCGGTTGGGCCAATAATTTGTGCCTTTCCCAGGTCTGAGCAGCTTAGGGTACCAGGTGCTTGGCGAGTGCACTCTGCCCAGGTGGGCGGTGCGTCTTATCACCTACCCAGTCCCAGCCCCTTGGCTTCCTGGGTGCGCTGTCAGAGCGCCATCTCAGGTGTGCCGTGTGTGTCCTCTGGGAAGCTGATCTCTGGCTGCGACCTTCCTGGTGGAGGTCAACCGCCTAGGATCCAGGAAGACTTGGTTAGCAACTGGGAGCTTGCTCATAGTTTGGTGGAGAAAGCTGTCTCTGGGGCCAAGATTGCCCCTTGCCTTCCAGTTCTGGCTGGCGCGTGCCTGCGTCTCTGCCTCCATTGGGGGGGATGAACTGGTCTGCAACCGGCTAGCTCTCCTCTGGTGATTGCTCAATCCTTTCTTCTATGAGCAGGCCAAGCTATGACTTATAGCTTTTCGCTGGAAAGTTCTCTCTCTCTCTCTCTTTCTCTCTCTCTCTCTTTTTTTTTCTCTCTCTCTCTCTGGCTATCCCAGTTTGGATTGCTATCTCATGTTAGCACTCTCAAGTTGTCCTCAGGGCATTCAGGCCAGGTCCTTACCCTAAGCATGCTACCCACGCCTCCCTATTCAGTCCCCGCTGGCTGCTGGCAGACGTGCGCAACTGGGCTACTTCTCCACTGGGAGTTGAGTTTAGGCACGAATTTTGTGTTTTGTTTTGTTTTTTCCCCTCCTGGTTATGTTGCCCTCTGAGATTCCAAAACTCCCACAGACCCGCCGGTGGGAGGGCTTCCTGGTTTTTGGAAACTTCGCCTCTTTCAAGACTCCCTTCCCCAGATGGGTCTCTGTCTGTAACTCTTTTGTCTCTCTTTTTATCTTTTATATTTTGTCCTACCTCCTTTCAGAGGAATGGGCTGCCTTTCTGAGTGTCTTGTGTCCTCTGCCAGTGTTCAGAAGTTGTTCTGTGGAATTTGCTCAGCATTCAAATGATTTTTCAATGAATTTGGGCGGGGAGAAAGTGGTCTCCCTGTCCTATTCCTCTGCCATCTTAGGACCGCCCCGTGGATTCCCTATTTAAGTTGAACTGAAGACAGTGATTCTTAGAGGACAGATGTTTTGTGAATCTTTGTATTCTGATCCTTAGGTTTTTGTCAAATTTTTAATGGCTGAGGCATATGTTTAATAAAATAATAAAATGTTTGGCACCTGTTTATATATCATAGACAGTATGCACAAGATTCTCTGTCTTCCAGCAGCAGAGAAACTGGATCATTAGTGCCAGACCTAATTATCAAAGAAATTCCTCCATTTTCAACTGAGTCATTTTAGAAACCATAATATGATATTGGTATCTTTTAAAAAGTGTAGAATCCATTGATTATAAAGTCATTACATAAGTAATAAGTTATGTCTTTGAGAACAGCCATCCCTACATGTGTGAGGTGCTATCTTATCATGATCATCCCACATTCTACAATTGCTGTATTTGCCTTTACCTCTGTAGGTTTTTCAGACCGCAAACACTGCAGATTTTATAATTCAGATTCTATCCTTGGACTAAAAGTGGTAAAAATAGGGCACTCACCCTATGGTGACTTCTTTTTTCAGATTTTGTTATCTTTCTATAATCTGTCTGATTTTTTTTTTTTTTTTTGGAAGGTTTTAGGAAGTTGTTTTTTTGGGGGGTTTTTTGGTTTTTTTTTTAATGTTTGTTTGGTATTTTGCTTAGGCTTCTGCTTACTATCTGATGAAGGTCAGTCTTCCAGGAGTTTACTCAGCTAAAACTGAAATAGAACTAACCAACAGTCCACATGTTTCAAATATATACAGAGAAGAGAAACATTTTACATTTATTTAAGTATTCACCATTTGTAGCATTCCGGTCCAGCCCCTCCCCCACATATACAAGCCCTTTGTATCAGTTGAAGTTCTCCGGAGAAGCAGGTTCAATAGGATATAGATATGCAAGGCAAATAGATGGGAAAACAGTGGAAACAGTGGCTGACTTTATTTTGGGGGGCTCCAAAATCACTGCAGATGGTGATTGCAGCCATGAAATTAAAAGATGCTTACTCCTTGGAAGGAAAGTTATGACCACCCTAGACAACATACTAAAAAGCAGAGACATCTATAGTCCTGTTTTTTTGGCCCTGATATCAGGGCTATTCCTGTAATAGAGGCTTTCTGGCATCTTAACTGAAAATCTGGTGGGTTCAGTGCAATTTCTTCAACCTTTCGTTTTGAACATCATCTACTAATGTGTGAAATCCAAAATTATGGATTTACCAGCTCTACCTAAATGTTCTGCAGGTCATTTTTACAATATATATGAAAATTAAGGGCATTATGCTGAACAAAATAATTCAGACACGATAACTAATACTATATGGTATCTTTTATACATAGAATCTTAAAAAATAAAAAGCTGATCTCATAGAAACAGATAAGAATGGTTGTTGCCAAGACCTGGAGAAGGGAGGGGAAAATGGGGAGATGTAGGTCACAGTGTATGTAGATGTAGTTATAATATGAATAAGTTCTGAGAATCTAATGTATGGATGATGAGGTTTGTAACACTGTACTCTATACTTGAAATAGCTGAGAGTAGATCTTAAGCATTCTCACCACACAAAAATGAACTATGTAAGTTTAGGGATGTGTTAATTATCTTGACCTTGATAATTATTTTACAATGTATATGTATATCAAATCATCACATTATATATCAAATACAATTATGTTTGTCAGTTATTCCTCAAAAAATCTGGACAAAAGTTGTTTTACATTGTAAAACCATATGTTTAATATTATCAAGGGTATATTTATATGGCATAAAAAATCTTTAGTGAAAAATAAAAATAATCTTATTAATTAAAAATAATGACTTAATTAATAAGATTATTTTTATTTTTCACTAAAGATTTTTTATGCACCCCAATGTTCATCGCAGCACTGTTTATAATAGCCAGGACATGGAAGCAACCTAGATGCCCATCAGCAGATGAATGGATAAGGAAGCTGTGGTACATATACACCATGGAATATTACTCAGCCATTAAAAAGAATTCATTTGAATCAGTTCTAATGAGATGGATGAAACTGGAGCCCATTATACAGAGTGAAGTAAGCCAGAAAGATAAAGAACATTACAGCATACTAACACATATATATGGAATTTAGAAAGATGGTAACGAAAACCCTATATGCAAAACAGAAAAAGAGACACAGAAATACAGAACAGACTTTTGAACTCTGTGGGAGAATGTGAGGGTGGGATATTTCAAAAGAACAGCATGTATACTATCTATGGTGAAACAGATCACCAGCCCAGGTGGGATGCATGAGACAAGTGCTCGGGCCTGGTGCACTGGGAAGACCCAGAGGAATCGGGTGGAGAGGGAGGTGGGGGGGGGATCGGGATGGGGAATACGTGTAACTCTATGGCTGATTCATATCAATGTATGACAAAACCCACTGAAATGTTGTGAAGTAATTAGCCTCCAACTAATAATTAAAAAAAAAAAAAAGTAAAATGCAAATGCTCTCAGTCAAAAAAAAAAAAAATAATAATGATGCCTGGAATAAAGCTACACGATTTTAGAACTTATTCTGTGTTATCCTTCCCTCAAGGATTCTAGTCCTGGATCTGTTTCACCCAGCATCTAAAAAGAAATGCTCTGTACATTTTATGCACATTATAGTTGCTCACAATGGGAAGGTGAGTGTAGTATCTATTGCTCTGATATGGCCGAGAGAGAAGAAACTTTACATTGTGTTTTTTATGGAAATCACCTCTAATTTTCCATAATATTTCTTTTTGTTTCACAGACTGAGGTTATCTGTCCTAGATAGATAAGTATTCATTTTCATTATATATATAATATATATATATATTCATTAGAAATGTGTATATGTATTCATTTTCAGAGTTGTGTTTATCCTTTGATATAGATATTTTAATAGCAGAGAAAGTTCTAAAAAGAAGGGAAAATGTCATACTTATTTCCATTTCATCTGTTGATGTTCACTATTTTCTTTTAAAAATACTAGGTATTGCAATCAGGAAATTTTCATGTTCATTGATGATACTGACTTTCCAGTTTTATTTAAAGTAGCTTTGTTGCAATCTATTCGGTGTTAATACTTTCATATCTATATTTTTATCACTACCATCAATATTATCTATATCATAGAGCAACTATGGTAAAAAAAAATCCATATCTAAATACAATAGTGTAAATAATGCAGGGAATTCAAAGGTGACAATATTTGAAACTGTTATTGATATGTAATACTAATATGACATGATTTACTTTATTTTTCCATTGAGGAAGGATACCTTTAATTTTTAAAATGCTGCTTAGATGTGGATGTAAAACCTATAAAACATGTTATTTAATGTAAAACACTTGAAAGTCAAACTCAAGATTTAAATAATCCTGTAAAATGCTATTTCAATTCATTTTAAGGTATACATTTTACATTTAAAATATACAAAATAGAATACTTGTATATACTGATCACATGGATCACAGCCTTGTCTATCCCAATGAAACTATGAGCCATGAAGTGTAGGGCCACCCAAGATTGACAGGTCATGGTGGAGAGTTCTGACCAAACATGGTCCACTGGAGAAGGGAATGGCAAACCACTTCAGTATTGTTACCTTGAGAACACCATGAACAGTATAAAAAGGCAAAAAGATATATGGCACTGAAAGATGAACTCCCCAGGTCAATAGGTGCCCAATATGCTACTGGAAAAGAGTAGAGAAATGACTCCAGAAAAAAATGAAGAGGCTGAGTCAAAGCAAAAATAATGCCCAGTCATGAATGTGACTCATGACAGAAATAAAACTCTGATGCTGTAAAAAACAATATTGCAAAGGAACCTGAAATGTTAGGCCCATGAATCAAGGTAAATTGGAAGTGGTCAAACAGTAGATGGCAAGGGTGAACATTGAAATTTTAGGAATCAGTGAACTAAAATGGACAGAAATGGATGTATTTAATTCAGATGACCATTAAATCTACTAATGTGGGCAAGAATCCCTTACAAGAAATGGAGTAGCCCTCATAGTCAACAAAGAGTCCAAAATTCAGTACTTGGGTACAATCTTAAAAATGACAGAATGATCTCTCTTCGTTTCCGAGGCAAACCATTCACTATCACAGTATTCCAAGTCTATGCCCCAACCACTAATGTCAAAGAAGCTGAGGTTGAATAGTACTGTGATGACCTACAAGACCTTCTGGAAGTAACAGCAAAAAAAGAGGTGTCCTCTTCATCACAGAGGACTGGAATTCAAAAGTAGAAAGTCAAGAGATACCTGGAGTAACATCAGGTTTGGCCTTGGAGTACAAAATGAAGCAGGGCAAAGGCTAACAGAGTTTTGCCAAGAGAACATACTGGTCATAGCAAACACCCTCTTCCAACAACACAAGAAATGATTCTGCACATGGACATCACCAGATGGTCAATACTGAAATCAGATCAGTTATATTTGTTGCAGCCAAAGATGGAGAAGCCCTAAACAGTCAGCAAAAACAAGACCAGGAGCTGACTGTGGCTCATATCATGAAATCCTAATTGCCAAATTCAGACTTAAATTGAAGTAAGGAAAACCACTAGACCATTCAGGTATGACCTGAATTAAACCCCTTATGATTATATGGTGGAAGTGACAAATAGATTCAAGGGATTAGATCTGATAGACAGAGGGCCTGAATAACTAAGGATAGAGGTTCATAACATTGTCCAGGAGGCAGTGATCAAAACCATCCCCAAGAATACGAAATGCAAAGAGGCCAAATGGTTGTCTGAGGAGGCCTTACAAATAACTGAGAAAGGAAGAGAAGAAAAAGGCAAAGGATAAAAGGAAAGATACATTCATCTGAATGAAAATTTCCAAAGAATAACAAGGAGAGATAAGAAAGCCTTCCTAAGTCATCAATGCAAAGAAATAGAGGAAAATGATAGAATGGGAAAGACTAAAGATCTCTTCAAGAAAATTAGAGATACTGAGGGACTATTTCATGCAAAGATGGGCACAATAAAGGACAGAAACAGTATGGACCTAATAGAAGCAGAAGATATTAAGAAGAGGTGGCAAGAATACACAGAAGAACTACACTAAAAAGATCTTAATGACCCAGATAACCACTATGGTGTGATCACTCACCTAGAGTCAGACATCCTGGTGTGTGAAGTCAAATGGTTTTCAGAAGCATCACCGCAGACAAAGCTAGTGAAGGTGATGGAATTCCCACTGAGCTATTTCAAATCCTAAAAGATGATGCTGTGAAAGCGCTGCACTGAATATGTCAGCAAATTTGGAAAACTCAGCAGTGGCCATAGGACTGGAAAAGATCAGTTTTCATTCCAATCCCAAAGAAGAGCAAATGCCAAAGAATGCTCAAACTACCACATAATTGCACTATTTCACATGCTAGCAAAGTAATGCTCAAATTTCTCCAAGCTAGACTTCAACAGTACATGAACCCAGCACTTCCAGATGTTCAAGCTGGATTTAGAAAAGCCAGAGGAACCAGAAATCAAATTGCCAACATCCTTTGGATCATCAAAAAGGCAAGAGAATTCCAGAAAACCACCTGCTTCTGTTTCATCGACTATGCTAAAGACTTTGACTATATGGATCACAATAAACTGGAAATTTCTTAAGAAGATGGGAATACCAGACCACCTTAGCTGCCTCCTGAGAAACCTGTGTTCAGGTTAAGAAGCAACAGTTAGAACCAACTGTGAACTTTTTCTAATATTAGTACTTCTAATAGTTAGACGTGATGGTAATTTAAGTTTTGAAACAACCTCTGTAAAAGTATAAACTTTAATTGTAATACACTTCAAAATATTGGAGGTTCAAGGCTACTGAATCAAGATATCAATATCTTCTTAATCCAATGTAACTATATTTAAGAGTAGAGAAAATTAGTCTAATGACTAGAAGGGATCACAGGAGAAATCTGATTTTTCCTGATTTTTGGTAGAAAGACATTTCATCTATCCTAAATGTAATACCTAAAACTGAAATCATAAAACACCAATTATTTTACATTTATTAATCTTATTGTCTAAAATATTTGCACATTTATGTTATTTGGAGAACTGAAGTAATATTTTTTTATCTATCTATAATCAGGATAGATATATTTTTAACAGCTTAATTAAGTATTAATCCACGATGTGCTGCTTCTGATGTCACTCTTCATAGGGCACAGCCCTGACCATGCTTACAGTCACCCCGGGAGGCCATGGTTTTGGAGGGCTCTGTTTGATTGTCTTTTCCCTGATCTCTCTTAAATCACGTGCATCCACTCGCATCACACCAGCAGTTAGCCTCCACTAATCACCAGCTAATTGATCTATTATTTTTGATAATGCTCTGAAGCATGAATGCGCCACAGTTTCACAATTAAGCCTTATCCCTTGCAGCAATAGTCTTTGAGGCCAGACTTTGAGACTTGTTCCAATCTTAGTAGAGTGCTAAAATTCTTTCTGTACTTCTCTGTGTTAAAATTTTAGCTGCTCTGTGGTTTAGCATGTCATGCTTATGTAAACGTTAATTTTCACAGAACATAGTGAGGTAAGGAATGATTTCCTGGAAGAACAAAAATGTTGCCTGCCTGGTGTTTGCAGATACAGGATTGGCACCATAAATGTACACATATTCGAGTGACAAATTTAAAATGATAAGATTTTATTTCATTGTAAGAATAAATGCAAGAGGAGAGTGGGCAAAAGAAGATAAGATGGTGGGATGGCATCACTGACTCATTGGAAATGAGTTTGAGCAAACTCAGAGAGATGGTGAAGGACAGGGACACCTGGCATGCTGCAGTCCATGGGGTCCCAAAGAGTCAGACACGACTTAAAGAAAGAACAACAACAGCAACAACAAAGAATAAACACAGTGAAAATAGTTAACCAATAGTAGCAACTATTAGCCCTGTTTATATGAAACATAGAGTGGCCTTAGACCTACATTACAAATCTTCTTTTCTTTATGCTAGTTAATTTTTAATGTACTTTATACAGAAGTTGATGACTATCATTTTATAAATTTTAGCACATCACTATAGGTATGTTGTATGCAACTTCATATATATATACACACACATATATAAAATATTAAGTTGCATAGAATGCAATTTTTAGAGACCTCAGCCTAAAAATTAAGAAATTGTGGTAAAATAGCTATATTATAATATTCACATATGTTTTAAGAAGGTTTGATCCCTCTAGGTAGTAATAGAATTTATAATACATTAATTTATAGAAAAATTTCTTTGTCTAGTTTAGATAAAGCAAGAATATGTGACAGATAAGTAAAGCAAATGCACTGCTTTGATATAATTTTTATTATAATGATGATGGAAGAGTTGCATTTGGGGATAAAATAATGACATACAAACATAAAGAGTTATAAATGATGACTAGAGAAACTATAGAATCATTTTTATAATTTTCTCTAAAATCACTTAATTAACAATATTAACATTGAATATATTGTGTAATGTCAGCATGCAATTAAACTCAATTCTGGATTTTAAACATTTAAAGGCATAATATTGTATATAGAACCTATAATAATTTCTCTGTAATAAGAAAAGAGTATAAACATTAAAAATGAAAGTATCTAAAATTCTGCCTTATTACCACACTAATACTTCATTGTAAGTGGAATGAAGCTATAGTTCCTGTCAGGAACAATGATGGGTTTTTGGAATAACATTTTGCCTCAGGTTGATCACTTCTTTTCAAGGATTTGGTTTCTCATCCTATGATTCAGAAAGCTTAGTTGCCAACAAGCCCTAGGATAATAAGCTCTTAGCAGACATACTTAAAGAAACCAAATTCATGAGAATAAGTTTTGTAGTTAAAGTCAGTTAATTTCTAGTGATGGTTATACCTGCCTCAGGTAAAATGCAATTCTCCAAATTCCCCAAAGAAATTATCCAACACAATTATTCTGGGTTAGTCAGGAGGTTTGGTCTCAAAATCTCCATTCCATACATTAGAAATGAAATTGAAAAACAAAAAAGCAGTCAAATTGCTATGTGTATAACAAATCAGAAAGTGGATTGTGACATTTGAATTCACTGCACCCAAACTTTAAGAACTACCACATAAAATATACTTGCAGCAGTTGACAAAATTTTAAAAATAAGAAGTAGATGTCCATTTTCTAGAATTGCATATCTAGACTGAATTAAACTGCTAATTTTTCTGAATTAGCTGTGAGCTTAGTCTTTTTTGTCATGTCATCTTTAAATTGAAGGGTTGTTTAGGTGTATTTTATTTGGTGGGAAGGAATGGACTCACTTAAATGTCAAATACGGGAGCAGGGATTGTTATAAGGATGTACCCACTTATGACATTGACAAAATATATACAATTGACTCAGGGAAATGATTGATTGTAGAAAGAGCGCACTATCTTCCCTGTAATATTAGAACATTGATTTGGCTGTTCTCCCAATGGATTCTTTCTCTTTAGCTATTGTGCCACTTTTTAATTTATTGTATCTCAACTCCAAACACCCATTTACTTATCAGTTTTGTGATACTCAGGCTTAAATCCTATAAACCACATTTATTCTTTACTTCTTAGTTTCTAAGTAACTCTGTCAATAGAAGACACTAGAATGAGATAGCAAATTTGGACAAGGAAGAAGACACTCGTTCCTTCCTTCTCATTTCCAGTTTTCTTCCTGTCCACTTCCTGTTCCTGTTGGTGTCAGCCTATCTATTCTTATTCACCAAGACTGCAGTTATTTTCTTTTAGCCACAGTGAATACAGTGTGCAAATTTTCCAACACTTGTACGTGTGTGTGTGTGTGTGTGTGCGGGCACATGCTAAGTCACTTCAGTCACGTCCAACTCTGTTGGACTATACCTATGGAATGTAGCCTGCCAGGCTCCTCTTGTCCATGGGTTTCTCCAGACAAAATTACTGGAGTATGTTGCCATGCCCTTCTCTAGAGAATCTTCCTGACCCAGGGATCGAACTCGCGTCTCTTATGTCTCCTGCACCTGCAGGTGGGTTCTTTACCACTAGCACCACCTGGGAAACCCTTGTATAACCAGTTTAGTTGTTCCTCCATCAAAGACAACAATACCCAAGAAGTTGGCATTACCTCCTTAGGGATATGATTCTCAGGTTCATGAGGCCTCTCCTCTAAGCTTCTAATTTAGTTATTACAACCTCTGTCTTTTATTCTTACAGTCCTAGGTAGCAATTACTTCCTACAATGTAACCTCTGTGAAAAAAAGAGTATTTTTCTTATTTCTTTTTAGCTAACTAATCAAACTTTATGCCTAGTTAAAATTTTCTTAGGTTAACTTCTCTCTACTCAAATAATTGGTGTGGTTTCTGTCTCTGGACTGGACACTGATTAATGAAGTAATTGTTGTATAAACTACAAATTGGCACTTGCTGTGGGTGCTTGACAACTACCTCTGCAAGGACTAAATCATGTGCTGCTATATATGCTGACCTATCATACACCCTGAAGGAGTTCGGGGTGTAGAGCAGAAATGAGGCACTCTGTGCTCCAGGAAACCGGTAGGACAGGTCTTTAGGTAGTTAGATATTCTCAGAATCTGATTTTATAAGCCCAATTCTTATATATCATCACATCTAGAAAAACACTAAAATCTTTCATGGTGATGATTGTTTCTTGTGACTAGCAGAAACTTCATGAGACTAGCAGAAACTTTCTACGAAAAATATGTGCTTGACTATGTGTACCCCCTCTTTGCCAAAATCACATATATACTGTCTTTCCCCCCTACATCTTTGGAGCAGTTTCTCAGAACTATCTGAGGTGCTGTCTCCTGGGCTGCAGTCCTCACACTACCCCAAATAAACCTTAACATGCAACTTTTGTGTTGTGCATTTTTTTAGTCAACAGTTGCAGCAAAGAATATTATTTGGGTATTGTATCAGTCATATTATTGGTCTTTAATGCAGTGACATGCATTTGTTGCAATGGAAAATTAAATACTAGCAATCCCTGACACACAGTATCATCTTACATAAATTCATTATTACATGCCTGTCTTGAAGGGCCTCCTGTAGCAAGTGCCTCAGCAGATCAAATAAGCTACTGTACTTTTTAATTATAGCAGTGCCAACTACTACAAGGTCTATACTTCTGATCTTCTCAGGTCATTGATGTGTCTACAGAAACAAAATGACATGGTTTCATCTTTAATTTCTTGGGCCAAGGCACCATCAGCAAACACAGTTTCTGTGACTATCATAAAGCAGTTAGGGCCAATATATCTAAAACTAAACACAAAGATTTATTGTTTGGGTTGCAGGATTGTAGTGTAAGGATAAATTCACCTCCCTGCAATTCTCTCAGTGGCATGTTAAAGCAAAGACTATAAAGGATTGAGCATCTAAACCTGAATGGACCTAGAAGACATTGAGGACCTTGAACTCTGTCACTCTGAGTTTCTGGAAGAAGTTTCCCCTCACTTTTCTTGCTTGAATATCCTACAATAAAATCATTTGTAGCAGCTTTATTTCAAAGAAATTCTAGTTTTGTCTAAGAGAAACCCTTGTAACAACTTCTTGTCACTAGGCCCGGTAAGTAGGGACATATTGTAGCATGTTTCAGACAGGCAAGTATAAAAATACCCCAGGAAGAAGTAGCCTACGTGGCAAAATAATTTCAAGATTTTGCTGGTTCACAGCTGAAGAAACATGTGAAATATGTGTGGGAATATATTCTAAGAATATTAGATGAATTAGGCTAGGATAAAACACTGAATTTGTTGGTGTGAATGCATTCACCAGAGATTTTGGATTAATGCATTAACCTCTACACCTGGAAATGACTGTGACAGTTTACTTAGTTGACTGACTAAAGTTTGAACTTAATTATGACCTTCATTTAAGATGTTAAAACTTCCTTAAAATAATTAATGGAAAGAAATCTGAATACTTAGAGTGTAAGGAGTATTGTTATAGAATTCTCATATGTAATATACATTTCTACTTTCCTAACACTTACCCTCATAGGTTCAAAAGACTCTCCATTGCTTAAAATATCAAAAAAATGTACTAGTGAGTAAAACATCAGTAATCTTGAAATGCTCTGCATTAGTTTTTCTTTGTAGAAATGTATGATGATGGAGATGATGCAATAGAAATGAGCCTTTGCTTTTAGTAGAGATAAGCGGATACCAGGAACACAGAGGCTGGTGGCAGTACTTAACCTATTTCACACTAAAAAGAACAGCAGGGATAAAGGATAAAGTGGGAATTAGAAAGTTTTGATCCACAGGGATGCTGTTGATAGTTAATTGATCATGATTTCCTCTACCAGTGAGTATGTCCTCTGGTTACTAATAATGTACTTGATCTACAAAACAAGATTCCAAATCTGGTGGTCAAAAACATAAATTGATTCACCACAATAATAAATCATTGTTCAGTTTTTAGGACTACGTCTTTTCATAGACTTAAAGAATATGGATTGAACAAAAGTCTAGATACACTTGAGGAGGGACCCAAAAACACTGTCACAAGTATATACTATAAGTATATGGTTATTTCAAGCATATCCCAAAGAGGATTTCATTTAATTGAGCAATTACACACTGTGGAAATGTCCAAACCTTTTGGAAATTACTGAAGACTTTCTCTGAATTTTCGCAAATCATGAGAATACAAAAATCCTATAACTGTTTATCGTCCACCAGCTAAAATACTATTTTATTTAATTCAGATGATAAATAAGATTTTTACCAAAGTTTATATCACATTGAGTCCAATATATTTGAGGTCTCTTCCTATAGTTATTTCTCCAGTTCCTCAATATATAATGGAAATAGTTATAATTGGCAACTTGAAGAAACTCCACATTTGCCATCTAAACAATAATATAGAGCTATTATAGGAAGAAAGATGAAGTGGAAGACAGACCCTAAGAATTTTCCTTTCTTCCAGTATAGTAGGCTAGAAGCAGTCTACCACAATTTTTGGAAAACTGCAGGTATTAGGGAAAACATCAAAATCTTGAAAGATGCATAATCATTCTTATGACAGCACTCTTCTAAGTTGCCCCCTTTAACTGTTCAGAGAATGAATGATTCTTGGAGAACATGGATTATTTTATCTGAATCAGGCAGAGATTCCACTTGCCCCCACTGTTGCAGACAGTTTATTTTTTGGAGCAAACTGACACATTTCTGGGTACTTTATATGCAGCTATTGACCTGAATAGTACAGTTTTCTACGTATCAATTTGAAAAGGCTATCAAAAGCTGTTAAATTTAGCCAGCAGGACCAATGGTATACATTTGAATATCTTGCCTCAGGACTATATCTACTCTGGTTCACTGCAGTAATATAGTTCACAGAGATCTTAATGGTTTGGATATTCTGTGAAAGATCACATCATTTCATTAACATTATGGCTTATTGGATTTTATGAACATGAAGTAGCAAGAACTTAAGATTCCTTAGTGAGATCTATGTGACAGAGAGGATGGTATAGAAACCTAAAAGCAAGCCCAGGGACCTGATAACTCAGGGACGTTTCTGTGAGTACAAAGATTTAGAACATGTCATAATATTTCCTTCACACTCAAAGATAAGTTGCAGGAAGAGAACCTGTACAGAAGAGAAATGCAATTCTTGATGAGTCTTTTGGGTTTGGGAGCATCATATACCTTAGGTAACCTGTAAGTTTGCCAGTTTTTAGTGAGAACCAGAGCAAGAAATGGCCTAGCAGAAAATCTAGGCTGGTCTTCATTACTCTTCCTGTTTGCCTTATGAATAATAGAGTTGATATTTTTCTAAGTGTTTGTGGAAAATGGGGATGCTGTATGGGACATCTGGACTTCCCTGGTGGCTCAGATGGTAAGGAATCTGCCTACAAGGCAGGAGACCCCTGGGAAAGGGAATGACTACCCACTCCAGTATTTTGCCTGGAGAATTCCATGGATGGAGGAGCCTGACTGGTTACAGTCCATGGGATCACAAAGAGTTGGACATGACTGAACTCCTTTCACTTCACTTTTATGGGACCCCTAGCAAGACTTAGCAGTAGCAGCAGCAGCAAGACTTATAGAAGAATCACAGTAAGTTCTATGATATTTTTGGAAAATCCTTGTTCTCTTCTGCAAACAGCTATTTACCCGTTCAAGACACAGTTCCTTTCTTGCTACTGAGCCCTAGAAGACACTAACCACCTAACTATGAGACAAATGACTATTTATGTGTGCTTCTTATTATGAAATGATAGGTTTGGGCATTTGCAGCCATCAATCTGCAAGAGGACACATAAAGAACATATTGAGAAAATCTGAGAAGCACTATTCTAGTGTTTGGAACTTCACGTGTAATATATATTTGGCTTTTCACTTCATCTAGGCCAAATGATGGTCAAAAGACCAAGTCTTTTAATACATTAATGCACATGTAGATGCTAATGATTTTAGGATACTTAGAAACTTGAAAAGGACAAGATTTAAAAATTAGTGAGAGTGAAACCTGGGTAAGAGGTGTATGGATGGATCTGTCAGAGTGGATACAGAGTTAGAAAGCAATTATGTCCTATTTTAATGCTCCCCACAGGTCATCCACTGCAGAAGAGGTTTTTGGTTGACAAAATGATACATTCTATGGACATTAGTTGGCTTCTTTATTCAGCACCTTATTTTTTTTTTTTGCTCAGTTCATCTATGGTAGCCATAATGGCAGGGGTGGAGACGATTCGTGGAGGGGTTACCCACATGTATGTCCTTCACCAATGCTAAATTACCTAGTTACTGCTGAGTTCCTTATCTGCCAGCTGCAAACCAACAGTGAACTCTGGTATGGATTCATTCTCTGGGGGGACGAAACAATCACTTGTTAGCAGGTTTATTACACTGGACCACTTGCAGCAAGGAAGGGACAGAGCTCTGTCCTCACTAGAATAGACATGTATTCTGGATATGGGTTTGCTTTCTCTGCCCTCAATGCTTCTGCCAACATCACCATCCAAAGATTTCTATTATGGCCTATTCATCATCATGACATTTGTACAACATTGATTCTGGTGAAGAAACTTATTTCCTAGCAAAATAAGAGCAGTCAAGGGCTTTTGCTCATGGAATTCATGGGTCTTAGCAGTAGCTGTCCTAATCCATTGATGGAAATGCCTACTCAAGACTCAGAGTGCCAATCTGGGGGGTGGGGAGGGGGAGGAATCACAAACATTTGAAAGAAGAGCCTTTTATATGTTAGGGCCCAACATCTGTATTTATCATTGACCAACATATTTGCTGTTTCTCCTATATCCAGAGGATCAAGTCCTGGGAGTGACTCCTCTTGCTACTAGTAACAGCTTAAATCACAGAGATTTTCTTTTTTCACTGTCTCAACATAGGTCTCTGCTATTTTTGGAGGTGTCTCCAAGGAATGGAAATCTCCACCAAAGATACCTTTGTTCTACGCAATAGCGACTTGAGAGGCCACCTTTCCTGCTTTCCATGCCACTGAACCAGTGGGTAAGCAGGGTGGCTACTCTATTCACTGGAGTGACTGATACAGATTACCAAGGGGAAAGTTGGTTGCTGCTACAAAATAAGGGCAGGAAAGATTATATTTGGAACCCAGAGAATTCCTTGGGAAGTCTCATAATACTTTAATGTCTAATAATGTAAGCTAATGGAAAAATAGAGCTTTGAAAAAAATAAAAACCACTAAGATTTTAGACCCTTCAAGAATGAAGGCTCGAAGAACCACAATAAGAAAAGAAACATGACAAGACTAGCTTAAGGCAAAGAAAACATAGAAGGAGTTCTGAAAGGAGGAAGTCATAAATATCCATTGCAGCCTTAAAGCCTATGCTTAAGGACAAAAGAAAAATGGAATAAATAATTTAAGATTGAAGATATCAATTATGCCTTCAAGATTGGTTACAGAGCGATGAATTCCTTGCTTTATATATTTATGTTTGTATTTATATTAGTATTTATATATTTTCCTTTTTGTTGAACATATGTATGTGCACGTGCATGTATATGTATGCAATTTTCTTCTTTCTTCCCCTCACTATTTTATCCACACTTTGTAGAAGGTTAAATTTATAACTCAATATCAGAACTCACCACTCAGGTAAGGGGATTTATAATTCAGGGAACAAAATATGCAGATGTGACTGCAATTGAGTTTGAAGGTAAATTAGCATAGATCAAAGACAGGTAATGTGACAGTCTCCCAGACTCAGATACAATAACTGTTGGTATTTTATACCTTTTTATTTCAGCAGAATGCAAGGATATCTTCACTTGAATACAAGATAATTGCATCTTATTACATGAAAACATAAATGACCTTGTTGTTTTATGGAAGTTAAAATATGTATTAAAAAAGCACATATGAAAGCTGAGTGGCCAAAGGAACAGGATATAATGTTATTAAGTTTTTCTTTCTCAGATTCAAATGCCTCCTTTTAGTATCTGCTCTGTGATGCTGGTACTGAAGTTCTGAAAGCCCTAGATCTGTTGTGTTCACTCTTTGTTGGCCTCTGTCAGCAGGAAGTGTCAGAAGAGCAGAAGGCAAGAGAAGGAAGAAAAGATTTGTTCCTTCTTGGTTGTTTTCTCTTTGTTTCCGTGAGCATTACCCTAGCAATGCTTACTCAAAAAGACCTGTTCCTTTCTGTGGGAGATGAATCAAGTTTTCTGTTTTCTCCACACCATGCCCCACTCCAAGACCTCAGTCCCCGTGCCCCCTTTTTAAAGATCTGGCTTGAGTATCATGCAATTATACTTCCTTCTCCAAAGTCAGGAATTTCAGCAACATTGGCCAACGATTCCTCCTCAGAAGCCAGGGTTTCAGCTCTGTGGGATCTCTTGTCCAAACTTCTTGTCTTAATAATTCAAATTTCTTTCTGTTATTCTGCAGTGTTAGGGGTGGTAAGTGTTTCTCTCTAGGAATGATAAACTTAATGCTTCTTCCTGCCTTTTAAGTTGTTCCTGTGGGCTAAATCACTTCAGTCATGTCCGACTCTTTGCAACCCTGTGGACTGTAGCCCACCAGGCTCCTCTGTACTTGGGATTCTCCAGGCAAGAATACTGGAGTGGGTTGTCATGCCTTGCTTCCTGGGATCTTCCTGATCCAGCAATCGAACCCACATCTCTTATGTTTCCTGCAGTGGCAAGCAAGTTCTTTGTTACTAGTGCCACCTAAGAATCCCTTACATATCTACCACGTTTCTATTTAACTTCTCTCTATTCAAATATCTGGTGTGGCTAATCTCTTCTGACTGGACCTTGACTGATACAGCTACCCACCAATAGATTGTTTCCATTTGTCCTTTAAAATTCCCATAAGAATACTTTTTTTTTTTGGTCTAGAATCTTTTTCAGCTAGTAGCCCATGTTTTGACTGATCTTGGAGGAGGTGTCTATTCCTGAACAAAGCTCTTCTAAATGAGGGTAGTGCAGTGAAAATCTCCCAGTACAACCTTAGACCATATTTTTAAAGAGGCTTGTATAATAGATGAAGCATCTCTTAAGAGTCTAGGAGCATACCAGAAACTGTGGCTTACAAGTTTAGAATAAGCTACTACATCCTAATCTGCAGGTGAATTTGGGATAGTTAATGACTGTACACAAAAATGAACTGTATATAAAAATATGATAACTGGCGTGTGTTTGGTATATCATTAACTATTTTATCTTCCAGTTGGACATTTAGACATAGCAGTATGTATGTATTAACATATATTTATTCCTTAAACTTAAATATATATATATAATGGACAGAATAGAAGATTATGAAGATCTCCCAGGTGGCACTAGTAGCAAAGAATATGCCTGCCAATGTAGGAAATATAAGAGACTCAGGTACAGTCCCTGAGTAGCAAAGATCGCTGAAGGAGGGCTATGGTAACCCACTCCAGTATTCCTGCCTGGAGAATCCCCATGGACAAAGGAGCCTGGTGTGCTACAGTCCACAGGATCTCAAAGAGTTGCACACAACTGAAGTGACTGACTTAGCACGCAAACCCTTTGTGTGTACTATTGTCTGTTATTTCTTGGAAGGTTATATTTCCTGTGCCAAGCTGATCTAGATGTTGATTATATTCTTTTTGGGAGATTAGATGCTGGTGCTTCCAAATTAAATTCCAAATAAACTATTTGTTTAACTGCCCTATTGATAATAACACTTGTTTAATCATGATGCATATGAGTTTCAAATGTGTAATGTGCATGACATTTTTATAATATTGTGACTATGTTATGAGACTTTCAGTTTTTAATATTGAGGCCCATTAGCATCTATTTGTGGATTTGTCAAAAGTGCTGGCATTCACTTTTCTAAATTCAGATAAATTTAAGAGAACAACTATGTTAAAAATCTGTGCATACTCTCTCAAGAATGAGCAGCCTTGATGATTTTTAGAAGCTGCTCACTTTTGTGCCAGAGCCATTCTTCTGAATGAACTGTATGCACTTCATTTCAGATATATTGATTTCATGGATTCTACTGCAGTGAAAAGATAAGGAAATGGGATATCAAGGTTTAATTTCTCTGTCAGTGAAATCTTTAATAATTTCTAGAGGTTCCTCTTTATTGGATTTTAAAGTTGGGTTTACTTATTAGATTTATAAAGTGCTTTTCTTCCTAAGAACACAGAACTCCATGCAAAGAGTTTGGAATGAGTAACATTTAATGTAATAATAGTGAAAGGACACATATAAAATATGAGAAGGTGCTGTGTAAGCAGGAGGGTTAGGATGAAACAGTAAGAAAAGCAGGAAACAGAAAATTTGCAAATTCTCAGTAACAGTGTTTGTGCCAAGTCCCTGAAAGATAGTAGGTGTAATAATCCGTGACTCGCCATATAAAGAAAAAATAGGATAATGATTCTTTTAAATTGATTATGCTTTAGCTACTATCTGTTTTTAAAATGTTGTACCCTATTATATAATATTTATGAATAAATACTTATGAATAACATTTGATGTGGAACAATTTAACTAGGAAGTCTATCTACAACTGTTGACTAAGGTTTCAAGCTGATAAATGCAAGAGAGAATTCAGTAGTCTTACCTCTTTCTATTAATGCTCTGATCACTTTCTCTCTTTTCTCTTTTGTATTATGTTCTTTCATCTTCAGAAAATCCATTTAAATGTCAAGGACAGATGGGAAAGCAATAGGGCAGTGAGACCAGTTGATGCAATTTCTTTTTAGCAATTATGCTTAAGAAATATAAATTGAGAGCTTGTATCAAAGATTTCAAAATAATTAAATCTATGCGAGTACTGTACAGAAGAAATATGACTTTCATTTATTAGATAGTATTCTAAAAATCTTCAGTTTCCAACAAACTATGCAAGTTACTGATAGAAGATGATAAACTAATGTGTAATTTGATATATATTATAGCATCAATGAGGAAAGTTAATTTCTCATTTTATATAATTACTCTTTTAATTAATTTTCAGAATATTTATGCAGATGTCAAAATTGGATACTAAAAATTATTAAATGCTGCAAAATAATAGTCACTATTCTCACCCTTGATAAAATTTATTTCATTTAATCTTCAATAAAAGCCTACAGTTTTGGTAGTTCCACTTCTGGAAAAGATGGTGTATAAGTACTTTTATACTCTTCTTCCCACTAAATAGAACTAAAAGCTCTAGATACTCTCTCTCTCTCCATATATATGTGTGTGTGTGTGTGTGTGTGTGTGTGTGTGTGTGTGTGTATAAAACAAACTCTGAAATGTGGAGAGAAGACAGACCAGCCAGGAGCCTTGGGACTCAAGGAATGACACATTGGTGAGAACAGTTTTAAAAATTGTGTCCTATTTTCCCCAGTCTTGGTGCTAGAGAAGCTAGCAATTCAGAAATGTCAATAGCCATAGGCAAAACAAACAAACAAATAAAAGTTGGCTCTCCACAACCAAAGGACCAGGGGGAAAAGGGCAGAGTAGTAAGACAGAAGTGTTTGATTGAGTCAAAACATTGTATATTTCAAGCAAACACCACAGAAGAATCTGTGGCCCCATCTCCACCCCAGCAGCAAAAGGTGAGAGGGGAGCCAAGACTTCCATGCCCACAAGGCTGTAATATGGCACCCACACCACTGCTGGGGTTACAACACAGAAGTCTGAGTAAGAAGCCCGCATTTCATCCTGTTTCCCAGTATTAATAGAAACCATGTGAAGAGTCTGTACTCCACCCTTACCTGTGAAAATGAGGCATCCCTGTTTCCTGGGCTGTCATCAGAAAAAGCCCTTATGAAAAGACAAGCTTTCATCACCAATCAACAGTAATGAGCCCTCCCTCTTCCAGCAGGAACAGTGGAGGTCATCTGAGGAGGACTAACAAGGCATTCTTGCCTCTTCAGGCCATCTTGGTCCTCCCACAGGCATATTTGCAGCTGAAAATTCCACCCAGTAATAAAGAACTCTCTCTCTAGTCAGTGGAGGCCAATAAGGGAACTTGGAATTTCACAACTACCCGGAAATAAGGATGTAGTACCCACCCTCCTTCCCCTTCTATAATGATGTCATTAACACTAGTTAAAACAAAGAAGTTACAAAGTTAAATAAAATACAGTCTCATAATACTCAAAATGTCATGTTTTCAACTGATAATCACTTGTCATATAAAGAACCAAGAAAATTTCAACTTGAATGAAAAAAGTCAGTCAATAGAAGTCAATAATAGCAGGCATGACAGATATGGCATGAGAACAGTTGAAAAGCCATCATAAAATATTTCAACTAGCAATTACAAATGCTTAAAGCTAATCAAAAATAAAATATCTCCTCAAAGAAATAGAAAAAAACAGCAAGAAAAGAGAAAGGAACCAAATACAAAATCAATAACTAGACAGTGTAGTAACAGCAACAATAAAGAATCTACAATGATGTATTTAAAAACAGGATGGAGGGGGCAGAGAAAGGAATCAGTGAACTCAGAGATTAGAACAACAGAAACCACTGCATCTTAACCTTAGACAAAATATTGGCTGGAACGATAAACATAGCCACAGCAACTTGTGGGCCAATAAAAATATGACAATCATGTGATAATAATTCATAAGAAGGAGAGGGTGAGGCTGAAAAAGTTTTCAAAGGAATAGTGGTTGACTATTCCAAATATGACAGAAGACATAAACCAGCAACAGTGAAAATTATGAAGGGGATTAAAAGGCCCAAAAGGAAAATTGAGACAGACGCATACACACTGCCATATAAAATATAAATAACTAATAACTAAATCCCTACTAGATAGCATAGGGAACTCTGCAATACTTTGTGATGGTGTATACAGAGGGGAAAGAATATAAGAATGGATTATGTACATGTGTAACAGATTCACTTTGTTGTACACCTGAAACCAATTCAATATTGTAAACTAACTATATCCCAAAAATTTTTTTAAATAATAAACACACTTTTATTAAGAAAAAAAGAAGTTATGGGGATGTAATGTACACATAGGGAATATACTCAATAGCTTTGTAGCAAGTTTTTCTTGTGAGAATGGTAATTGGAGATATTGTGATTATTTCATAAAATGTAAAATATTTTTTTTTTATTAGTTGGAGGCTAATTACTTCACAACATTTCAGTGGGTTTTGTCATACATTGATATGAATCAGCCATAGAGTTACACGTATTCCCCATCCCGATCCCCCCTCCCACCTCCCTCTCCACCCGATTTTAAAATGTAAAATATTAAATCACCATATTGTCCACCTGTAACTTATATAATATGTACATCAAGTATAACTTAATTTAGAACAGTTTTTTTTTTTAAACAATGAAAACCAACAGATTCAAGAAACTGAGCAAACTCCAAACAGTATAAAACTAAAAAAAAAAAAAAAAAAAATGCCAAGATACATCATACTCAAAAGTCTGAAAATTAAAGACAAAGGGAAAAAGAATGAAATCAGCAGGTAAAAGAAAAAAAGGCATCCAGGTCAAAAAAAGAGAAATAAATCTGTCCCTATTTGCAGACAACATAATGAATTTTAAATCCCAAGCAATCCACAAAAATAACTCTTAGAATTAATTAGAGAGAACAGCAAGTTTTCAGGGTGTAAGACAAATATACAAAAATCAATTGTATTTTTAGTAGTGAATATATAGACATCAACATTTAAAAATATAATGCAATTTACAATCATTTGAAAAAAAGAGAAATTCTGAGATACAAACCCAGTAGAACAGACCTAAAACTTACATTCTGAAAACTACAAAATCCTAATAAAAATCAAAGGAGATATAAATAAGTGGAGAGACATATTTGTCCATATATTAGAAGACTATATATAGTAAAGATGTCAATTACACAGGTTTAACACAATTCTTACCGAAATCTTCAGCAAGACTTTTTGTAGATTTGGCAGGATTATTCTAAAAGTTATATTTCAAGGCAAAAGAATTAGAATAGCTAAAATAATTTTGAAAAAAGGAGAATAAAGTGGGAGAAATTATACTATATTAAGAATTTTGAATAGCTAGAGCAATCAAGATACATTGTATTGGTGAAGGAAAGGACAAAATATCAGGGGATCAGAAGAGAGCACCCAGAAGCAACACAATTTAATTATAGTCAATTGTTGTTGTTGTTTTAAGTTGCAAAAGGAATTAAATGGAAGAAAGATAATATTTTCAACAAATGGAGATCGAGCACTGAGATATACATAGGCCAAAAAATTTTATCTAAGTCTTACAGGTCATGTAAAAATTACCTCAAAAGATCACAATTTTAAATCTAAAATGGTAAACTATACAATTTTTAGAAGTAAACATATGAGAATATTCTTGGTCATAGCATTTGGTGAGGTACTCTTAGACATCCCTCAAAGACTTGATCGTAAACAAATAGATAAATTGGGTTTCATCAAAATTAAAATTGTTGCCATGTTGAGGATAAAATGAAAAATTCCACATTGAGAGGAGATATTTGCAAACCATATATCTGATAAGAGACTCCTATGTAGAATACACATAGAACTTACACAACTCAGTTGTAAAAATACATATATATAAAGTCTAATTAAAAATAAATGAGACATTTCATTAAAGATGCTATGCAAATGGAAAACAAGTATATGAAAGGTGTTCAATATGACTAGTCAGTAAGGGAATGCAAATTAAGATGAAGGAGCTATTACTACTGTGTTGGGCTCCACAAGACCACCCCAGGTTGCTGATTCATTAGGAGTACTCACAGGACTCAGCATACAGGCATACTTAGTGCTGTGATTTAGGAGTGACACAGTAGAAGTACAGTGAACAAAGGGGAAGTGTGTTGGGAAGAATCCCTGTAGAAGTCAGATGTAAACCTACCACCGTTCTCCCCCACTGTGGTCACACGGGACGCACTTCCTGTCAATGAGGTGTGCCAACACAGGTGAAGTGCTGTCAGGGAAGTTCATTAAGTGCTCGGTGCTCAGGGTTTTAACTGGGCATGGGCTATATAGGCACCCTCTTCCTGGAGTATGTCAACTTTCCAGACTCCCAGAAGGAGAGCAAGTGTTCAATGCAAACTAAATTGTACAAAGAGTTCAGGTACCATGAGCTGTCCTTATCTGGGAATAACAGAAGCTCTTTCAAATCCAAGTTCCAAGATGCCACCCAGGAGCCCATCTTATAAGCAGGCCTAAATAATGATAGCCATACTAGATCTGCTATGTTAATGCTTCTGAACAACTACACACCTATTTAGAACAGCTACAAAGTAATGGCAGTGCTGAATTCTCTCAAGGATGTGGAGCAACTGGATCTCTCATAAGTTGCTGGCAAGAATGTAAAATGTTACATCCATTCTGGGAAAACTGCATACATTTACCATATGACCAGCAATTGTATCTCTGAGTATTTATCCAGAGAGGTAAAAACTTATGGCCACACAAAAATACAAATTGTGCATAGCAATTATGTAACAGCCAAAAGCTGAAAACAACTCAGATGGCCTGTAATTGGTGAATAATTATACTGTGGTACATACATATAATTAAATACAACTCAGGAGTGAAAAACAATGAATTATTGATGCATACTACAACTTGGACAGATTTCAAAGATATTTATGCTGAGTAAAAATCCACAATCCTAAAAGGCTTCAAGCTATATGGTTTGATTTATAAAATATTTTCAAAGTGACAAAGTATGTATGCGTAGAGCAGATCAGTGATTGCCAGGAGTTATGGACAGTGGGCAGGCAGAGAATGGCTGTTATCATTAACAAGATAGGATGAGAAAATCTCTGAGATGTTGTAAGAGTATATACCTTGACTGGTGGTGGTTAGACCAATTTACATATGTGAGAAAATGACATCTCACTATTATATCTACTTCCCAGTTTCATTTTGTATTATTGTATGTAAAATGTAACCTTTGAAGGGAAATTGGGTGAAGCATTAGCTACAAGATTTGAAAATTAAGACACAAGAAAACTTCATTAAGAAGAATACTTAAATTAGAGTATGTCAAATAAATGACTCATCATGTATGGCAAAATGAAAAATGCATACAATGCAATGCTAAATCAAGCAAACAAAATTTGGAGTATGGTTATAATTACAACAATATATGTGCATGTATGGGTAAGAATGGAAAGGAAGTATGTATACCTAAAACTCATATTTCTTTAAAAAAATCTGAATTATAACTCCTAAAGTTTTAGCTAATGCTATTTTATTATTTTTCATATTAAGGAGTTTTATTTAATAACATTTAATTTCAGAAAGATTAATCAGTATAATATAAAATATATTTAGTCATATTGATACAATTTTGTGTTCTGTACCTTGTGCCAGCATTCAAAAGGAAAATGCACAGTTGTTTAGAAATATAGGGATAAAAAAGTAAGCTTATATTAATAATGACTAATAATATATGTAATTGAGTAGTCATTGAATAAACTATAATGACTATCACAAACACTTTTAGAACCAATAACAAGGAACAATAAGATGTTTGAGTCATAGTGGAATGGCTTTCAAAGAGGGCTCTGGGCAGTTTTAGTAAGATTTATTTTTATTCTAATATTGATGTTATATGACTACTGTAAAATAGGCTTTATAAGTTCTCATAATATTTATCATACCTTGCTACTGCTTTATCATTTCTAACTTATATTTTCTAGCTCCATAATTAAGCAGATTTGGTTTAAAAGTAATTATCCGTCAGGTAGGAAAGATTTATACTTGCCCTTCTCCACTCCATCAACCACTTCTTTACATCTTTATGACATGAACTCTCAGCCTTTTAATGTGAATTCTTGGAGATGAAAACTAAAAAAACTATAGGAAATTTTTGTTGGGGGTTAAGGGAGAGGGGCAGCCATTACATTTCTAGAACTTTCCTGATGGATGCTGATACTAATAAGAATGGATTCCTGAAATAGCAAAACACGTTGTGCAGTTTTTCACTCATCTTGAATAAGTTTTCCTCTCACTGTCTGAAAGACAGAGAAATCTAAGCTTTCAAACATATGTGATATAAGTAAAGGGCAAAAGCTATAAAAAGTTTCTAATTAGTTTCTAAAATGTGAAGAGCAACTCTAGGAAAAAAATACACTTAAAATTCCTATATTTCACCAATTTCTGAGTTAATTTTGATTTTTTGTTGAGATTTTCCAAAAAGAATACTGTAAATTTTTGCAATTACTATCTCCAAGGGTAAAAATATAGAACATATTTTTAAACCTTATCCTTACATTGGCATACTAAGAAGGCACAAATCACAATTGGTGGTAAAGGAGGGTGTATTTTACTTCAGCAGGCAAAACTCAATCCATAGTTAAGAAAATATATTACTGTCAATGAATTTTATCCATAAACTTTCTTCTGCTTGCTACTATACTTAACTCTAGAATAAAGAAATAAACTTGATTAGTGAAACGGCAGCAAATATAAATTCTAAAATTCACATGTGAAAACTGAGTTTCACTATACCTTAAATTCAGCAAATTTATTCATTTACTTAACAAGCATTTGTTACTACTTCTTTTATACTAGGCACTATGTTAGATATTAAGGAAAAGAAAAATAGATGGAAATGAACATTCAACTTATTTTACCTGTTAATATATATATATATATATATATATAGCTTAATATAGCTATATATATATAGCTTTATTTTGATACATATACAGTTCTAAAAGAGCACAGAGATTGGAACAACTTTTCTTGGGTATTGCAAAGAATATCATAATGAGAACATGATATCTGATCTGGGTCTTTAATTTGTGCCAACCTGTAGACTATGAAAGAGCCTAATGTGTCCAAGGAGGTAAAAAGTTTCATGGACCACAATGTAAGAGATGGAGTAGGAAGACGAGAGATTTGTAGCAAATGAAGTAGAAATACATAGATTAGGCTTATGCTACAAAATGTATGCCTACATTTTAGACCTAGTCAAGGGATTTCAGGGTGTCAACACAATTTTAATACTGGTAAGTGAATGATTTATTTGCATTTTAAGCATGGTAGCTGGAGTGGCAGCATGACAAGTCAAATGGAACTAAATAAATTGGCTGTATGTAAACCAACCAGAAGTTTGTTTTAAAATATTTCCAGTGGCAGATATGAGGGCCTGAACTCAAGCAGCAACAATGAAAGGAAAGAAGAGAGGACAGATTTTTAGACACCCATCTGGGGAACATTTGATTAGGTTCTATTTGAAAGATGATGAACAGTATTAGCATGCAGTGAAAAGAATAGAACAATTCCCTTTTCTCTTTTCCCATTCTTTGAAATCAAATCATTTTTAATTTCATTCTTGGAAACTGAAATACAATATTTAGCTGCTCCTTCATTCTAATCCATAAACTCTTTCTAGGATGGTAAGCATTAGTGATTGGCTATTGAACAAATGAATGAATCAATAAAAATGTAAACATACTCTGTACATTTATACTACTTAATCTAAAATATTGCTGAATATATGCTTTATTAAATATTTGACAGCATATCTTGGCTTCCCATCAGATTAGAATATAGGCTCCATCATCAGTTATGTTGTCTATACTTATATTTAATGCCAGCATTTTCTGTCTCATCACATAGCTTTGCACTATCTGATGTTCACTGATATCTCTATGTCATGTCATTAAATTTCAATTTCTGTGTCATTAATAGATTTAGTAAATTTATTCCAAAATATTTATGAAATTTAAAATAATTTTCAATCAATGTTCATCAGCAAAATATCCTATTATTAAGAATTTTTTATTCAACAACTTACTTAGGAGCAGTCTAATAGAAATTGTGTAAATGTATATTTCTTTTTTAGAACATTTTCTCATCTCATAAGACTGCATATTTACCAAATCTTCAAATTCATGTCAAATGCTACTTTTTATAGCTTTTCCTCACTTACCTCAATATATATTACTTGTTACTCTTCTGATTCTCATAATTTTGGTGCCTCTCCCACTCTATAATATTTTCACTATGTCTTATTTTACTATATCACTAGAAAGTTCTTAGAGAGTTAAGACAGCATCACATTCCCCTCTGTAGATATTATAAAAGAAAAAACACATTTATGATGAAAACTCTCCTGAAAGTGGGCACTGAGGGAATATACCTCAACATAAGAAAGGGTATAAATAAGACTACAACAAACATCGTACTCAATGGTGAAAACGTAAAATCATTTCCTCTAAGATCAGGAACAAGACAAGGATGTCCACTCCTTCCACTTTTATTCAAGATAGTTTTGGACATCCTAGGAATAGAAAGAAGAAGAAAAAGAAATAAATGGAATCCAAATTGGAAAAGAAGAAGTGAAATTGTCACATTTGCAGATGACATGTTACTATACATAGAAAAATCTAAAGATGCTACAGAAAAATACTATTAATAATTTTGGTAGAGTTGCAGGATACAAAATTAATACACAGAAATCTGTTACAATTCTATATACTAAAAACAAAGGATCAGAAAGAGCAACTCAAGAAACAATTCCATTTACCATCTCATCAAAAAGAATAAAATACCTAGGAATAATCCTATGTAAATAGGCAAATGACTCACACTCTGAAAGCTATATGATGCTGATGAAAGAAATCAAAGATGACAAAAACAGGTGGAGAGATATACCATGTTTTTGAATGGGAAGAATCAATATTGTTAAAATTACTGTGCTACACAAGGGAATCTATAGATGCAATACAACCCATTTCAAATTACCAATGGCATTTTTCACAGAACAAGAACAAACTAATATTTTTTTATTTGTATGGAAACACCAATGATCCCAAATGACCAAAGCAATATTGAGATAAAATACCCAGAAATAAACCCATGCACCTATAGTCAGTTAATCTACAATAAAGGAGGCAAGACTATACAATGGAAAAAAGACAGTCTCTTCAATAAATGATGCTAAGAAAGCTGGATGGTTACGTGTAATAAAATAAAATTAGAACATTCTTTAATACCACACACAAAATTATATTCAAAATGGATTAAAGACCCAAACTTAAGACTGGATATTGTAAGAGTCTTAGAGGAAAATATAATCAGAACACACTGTGGCATAAATCACAGCAATACCTTTTCAATCCGTCTCATAGTAAAATGTAAATAAAACCAAAAATAAGCAAATGGGACCTAATGAAACTCAGAAACTTTTATACAGCAAAAGAAATCATAAAAAATTGAAAAGACAACCCACAAATTGGATAAAATTTTTGCAAACAATGTGACTGACAAGGGATCAGTCTTCAAAATTTACAAACATCTCATGTGGCTCAATACAAAAAAATCTAAACAATCCAATAAAAAAAAATGGGCAGGAGACTTAAACATATTTATCCAAATTAACCACATGAATAGAAACCACTTTTCATAATTAGGCACATGTAAAGATTCTTGACATTACTAATTATTAGAGAAATCAAATCAAAACTACAATGAGGTATCACTTTACACCAGTCAAGATGGCCATCATCACACATTCTACAAACAGTAAATGCTGGAGAGGCTATAGAAAAAAGAGAATTCTCCTACACTGTTGGTGGGATGCAAATTGGTACAGCTCTATGGAGAACAATATGGTGGTTCCTTTTTAGTTCCTTAGAAACTAAAATAGAGCTACCATGTGATTGAGCAATCTCACTACCGGGAATATATTCAAGGGAAAATATAGTTCAAAAGAATACATACATCCCAATATTCATGGTGGTGCTGTTTTACAGTATCCAAAATATGGAAGCAGCCTAAACATCCACGGACAGATGAACAGAAAAAGAAGATGTGCTATTTATATACAGGAGAATATTACTCAGCCATCAGAAAGAATAAAATGACACTTGAATCTACATCGATGGACCTGGAGATTACCATACTAAGTGAAGTAAGTCAGACAAAGGAACACAACTATATTTAAAATAGATAACCAATAAGGACCTACTGTAGTGCACAGGAAAGTCTACTCAATACTTTGTAATAATCTAAATGGAGAAAGAATTTGAAAACAGAATATATACATATATATGTATAACTGAATCACATTGCTGTACACCCAAAACTAACAAAACATTGTTAATCAACTACATTCCAGCATACTGGAGTGCGTAGCCTTTCCCTTCTACAGGGGATCATCTCAACCCAGGGATCAAACCCTCGTCTCTCACACATTGCAGGCGGATTCTTTACTAGCTGAGCCACAAGGGAAGCCCAAGAATGGACTGCTAAGAAGGCTTTAAAAATGTATGTTAATAATCCATAGTTAAATTATCAACATATTATACATAAATGTATATATACCCATGGGGAATCATTTTAGAAACAGACTATCATGTATAGATTCTATACAGGTGTTAGGAAACATATATCTATAATTCTTAAGGAAATGAAGAATATTAAGAGATTTAATAACTTAAAGATACTTTAACAACTGAATAAAAGCTTGGACAGATGGAAAGTTACACTGAGACAGAAATGTCTGTCTCATCCCTCAAATCCCTCATTTCCTCTTCTTGACGAACCCACTGCTTGGTTACACTGCCTGGTATTGCTGGTGGTGGTCATGTGACCAAATTCAAAGCAAAAGAATGTTAGCAAACAGAACTGCATCACTTACATGGCCTACTCCATAAAACCTTTCCCATATAATCCCATTACAAGCTTTCCCCTCATTTGACAGTTGATACTTACACTCAAGTAAACCATGAAGTTAAATTGCTGAAGATGGCATTATGTCCAGCAGCTTCAGTCCCTTGAAACATTGTATGCAACTTTTATATCTCCATCAACCTCCCTCACACCTAAACTTTGTTAATCGGGTCCTACACCAAATCATTCGGTTCAGTTCAGTTCAGTTCAGTCACTCAGTCATGTCCGACTCTTTGTGACCCCATGGACTGCAACACACCAGGCTTCCCGGCCCATCACCAACTCCTGAAGGCTATTCAAACTCCTGCCCATTGCATTGGTGATGCCATCCAACCATCTCATCCTCTGTTGCCCCCTTCTTTTCCCGCCTTCAATCATCAAGCATCAGGGTCGTTTTCAGTGAGTCAGTTTTTCAAATCAGGTGGCCAGAGTATTGGAGTTTCAGCTTCAGCATCAGTCCTTCCAATGAACACTCAGGACTGATTTCTTTTAGGATGGACTGGTTGGATCTCCTTGCAGTCCAAGGGACTCTCAAGAGTCTTCTCCAACACCACAGTTCAAAAATTGACTCATTGGATGAGCACAAAATAAACTTTTACTGTGTCATCAGGCCACTGAAATTTTAGTTTTCTTATTTCGGCAATCAGCCTCATTTAAAGTGTTTGGGCTTCCCTGGTGGCTCAGGTGGTAAAGAATCTGCCTGCAATGTGGGAGACCAGGGTTCGATCCATGGGTCAGGAAGATGCCCTGGAGAAGAAACTTGCAACCCATTCCAGTATCCTTACCTGGAGAATCCCATGAACAGAGGAGCCTAGCGGACCATGGGGTCGTAAAGAGTCAGACACGATAGAGTGACTACTTGATGTGATGCGATGTACTATCTCTAAGAAGGTACTGTTATAAAATCTCTAATTTGTTTCTGGATTAGCTGTCAATTGATAGGCAGAGAATACATACAAATACAACAAGCTAGAAGACTATGGCATCTGATTATTACTTTGTAAAACATCTGATAAAATTTCTTCTATAATAAATAGGAAGGCACATCATATGCCTCTTGAACTGTGGCTCTAAGGGAAATGGTTGGAAAGAACAGTTGTGTTATCTGTGTTCCTGATTATTTTCTATCTTTTAATGTATCAACCCAAAGAAATGTACTCTGGCAAAAACTGGCCGTGAAGAAAGGAAATAAAAGAGCCCAGAAATGAAGGGACTTAAAGGCTTAAAAATTCAATAGACAAAGAGTAAATGATGTTCAAGCCTCTGCAGTGTGCTTTTCAGAATGCTAGGTATTGCTCTGTGGTACTGCATGCCTATGTTTTCTTTTTAGGTAATAAATAAGTTAGACTTTGGGGTCAAATAAATACAGAAAGTAATACATTACTCTAAAATTTAAAAGCAAAAGTGAGGCATGATTTCCATACGTGTTAGTTTTTGTTCACTGCGAAATAAATTACCATTGCCACAATGGCTTAAAAAGTATTCAATTATTAGCTCTTAGTCCTCCTCTAGGTCAGAAATACACCATGATGTTCTGGGTTCTCTGCTCATGGTAATGCCAGAAGGTATAAAAACATTGGCCAATATGAATTCCCACCCACAGACTCTGGGGAAAATTTTTCCTCCAAGTTGTTCTTGTTGCCAGAATTCAGTGCCTTGTGCTTGAAGGGCTGAGATCCCTGTTTACTTGTAGGCTAGCAGCCAGTGGCTACTCAGCTTCTAGAGGCCATAAGCATTCTTTGACGTGTGCCACATCTATCTTCAACTCAATAAAAATTATATTTTTCTTATGCTTCAAATCTTTGATTTTTCTTTCCTTCAATAAGCTAAAGAAAATTATATATTTTTAAAATCCTCACCTGACCACATCAGTCCCCTTAGATTATCTCCCTAGTTTAAAGATAATTGATTTGGAAAACTTGTGACTGCAGAAGCCTTTCATAATAAAACCTAGATGATTGTTGATTTAACAACCGAGAACATGTACGTGTATACTAGGGACCTGGAATCTTGGGGGTCATCTTATAAATCTTCCTACTTGATTACAAGTAGGTTGATTACATCAACCCTTACATCTTATTCACCTATTAACATCTCACGATTACTCTGCATCGGGTGGCTACATTCTGTTTTCCAGGTCAACTTTCTATTTGTTGAAGCAAGCTGTTGAAGGGTGGCTGGGAAAAGAGAGGGGAGTTAAATTATTGTTCTTGTATTATTATTTAGTGAGATAAATAATCACTCTTAGAGTCAAAGGCAAAAGTTTTTTCTTGTCATGTAGAAAAATAACTGTTAAAAATCTTCCTATGTGACTCTATCAAATATCTAGAACCTCAGCAGCTGTAACTCATGATAGCTCAGTGACTTTATTGCTTTAATAGATAATATGTTTTTATTTTTATATTTTATTGCTTTCTAACTTCACTGAATTTGTCATCACTTCATCAGCCTCTAGCATAATTGTAATTCTAAAAATATGTAAATAGTGATGTAAAATTGAGAGTTAAATTTTATTCTCTTCACAAACCCTTCTAACTTGATTTAAGTTTAAATTTTTAAATGTTTAGTAAATAAGTTGTTGATACATACAAAATGCAAATTTTTTATATTTTTGGATATATCAGTTATATCAGATAATATGGTTCCATCACCATATAGTTACAAGTTTTTGTGTGTAATGAGAGTTTTTAAGGTTTACTCTCTTAGCAACTATCTAATATGAAATAAAACAAAATATTATTGACTGTAGTCACCATGCGGTACATTACATCCCAATACTTATTTACTTTATAACTGGATGTTTGTACTGTTGACCCCTTCACTCATTTTACCCAGTTCCCCACTCTCCTTCCCTCTGACACCCGCCGATCTATTCTTTGTATATATGGGTTTTGTTTTTGTTTGTTTGTTTTACCTCCTAAATAAAAGATCAAAAAGAAATCGAATGTTTCTCTCCACATGGTGAGTAAATATTTTTCAAATAAAATAACCCTAAAGCAGAGGTGGTATTTTGATGGAGATCTGGATGTATCTTGAATCTGTGATTTCTACTCTAGATAACAAGTGTCTTCCTCTATAGAGAAAGATTTTTGTTACTGCCCAACATTCTTGCTAATCTTTTTGATCAATGAAAGTAAATGATATCACAGGATGTATTATGAATCTTCAAGGCTTGAATATTGGAATAACAATTGGTTATCAATGCATAGTTAGCATGGCATCCAAATTAAGCTACTAATATTTTAGTTAGAGGCTAATAAGGATACAGTTCACTTAATGTATGTAAAGAGAACAGTGAGCTACAATGAAAACTTAAAACCTTGCTTACAATATTCTCAAAATTATTCATCTGATATCAACAAACACTAAAAGTCTATATATTGGTACTGTAAATAACTACAATTTATATGATCATTTTAAATGTACCTATGATTAGTCTTTAAAATACAAATTAACTTCTCTTAAATTATCTATTGGCACCATAACAAACATGCTGAAAATTCAAAGAGAGCATTCAGAATAAATTAAAAGTTGAAGTATTTTACATACCATTCCTATCTTTTATATCTTAGAACTGTTACTCATATTCAGCTGACAGAGGGAAAAATGAGGTCTATGAAGGGTGACTTGCCAGGCTTGATTAAGGTGAAGTATGTGGAATGCATTGCTCCATTCAGGCACTCACAATTCCTTAGCTCACTCATCTGGCGTGATTCCATTTTTATGTCCTAAACGCTATAGAATGAGTGAATGCATGACCGCTGTATCAGGAAGTCTGCGCAAAATACATGAGTTCAGCAAATCTTTGACAAGCACCATTCATTAATCTTTGTTTCATAATTCTCACCAGTATGCACACCCTGACTTTCTATCCCTATCTGCAAGTAAATTGGTTTTTAAGAAAATGAAGAGGTCAGCAGAAGATGTTAGAGTACACGTTTTTCTGTTGAAACCAATCAGTAGACCTGGGCAGCAATGTTAATGGTTAAACATTAGTAGTAGAACTTATCCATATTTCAACTGAATCATTAATTTTATATTAGCAATAATATTGTTTGGATGCCCATTTAACAATAAAAATAAACAAATCTACAGCAAAGATATGAAAAATGTTTAGCCTACAGACTTTTATGGTCTTAAAATATAGTTATGTAAAACAGTTCAACTGTAGTGAAATGTTTGGAGCAGTATCTGGTTTTCAGGTCCAAATTTTTTTTTTTTTAGGTCCAAATTTTTAAAAAAGTTTAATTAGTTATTTTCCCTATAACAATGAATTAGGTTAACTTGAACAAATTCTTATAATGAGAATAAATAGAAAATCTAGAAAATATATATCAAAATATGTTATATACAGCTACATGGTTATAAGCAGAAGCAGGACTGAAATATGAAAGAAAAAGAATTCTACAAATATTTGGTGACATTTTTCTGTCTTATGAGGTTTAGAATTTGAGAGAAACTTTAATCACAAGGCTAAGAGGACAAAAATTGAAATTTATGACCTACCAAGAAGTAAGAGCACTGATAAACCCAGTAGGCACTATGAACAAAGCAATGTTCTACACCATAAGTGTACAGGTTAACTGGAAACAAACCATCCTGACTAAGACTGAAGCACAGCTTCAAATTATTTCAAAACTAGACTGGGTTAAGTTGATTTGAGATTGCTGTTGGCCTTAGCCCTCTGGGAGAAGAAAATAAAAATGTGAAAAACTAAAATGATTTTGGAACTCAAATTATCTATACCATTTTTATCTACAATTTCCAACACTTAATCAAAAATAACCACACATATAGAGCTAGACAATTTGATATTAGAGATAGATTCATAGGGAATGTAGATGAGGAAAGTATTTCATGTATTAAACAAATAAAATTCTGCTTAAAATGTTGAAAAAATCCTAGAGGAGTTTTATAATCCTGGCAGAAGTCTTAATCTTTCAAAAAGAACCAAATGAAATTTCTAGAGGTGAAATATACAGGTAACAGAAACTAAGACTGTGAAGGATGAAATTAATAGATTAGTCAAAGCTGGAAAAAATAGAAAAGGAGAATATACAACAGATGAAGTGCTTTGAAAAAAGATTCAAGAGATTAAAAGAATGCATAAAAATGTACAAGAGACACAGAGGTTTTAGTGAAATGTCTAATACATTTCAGTTGGAGTCTCAGAGAAGACAGAATAAAAATTTTAAAGATGTAGTATTTGAAGACATAGTGGTTAAGAATTATCAAAATTTTGCTAAGTGATACCAATCAGAATGAGCTTAGTTAGATAAATGCAAAACAAATCATGTCCAGATGAAGCATGGTAATTTTGTTGAAAACCAGATTAAAGGGGTGGAAAATGTTAAAGAATTTTCACCAAAGAACACAAAAGCAAAACTAAGTCTGACAGGTGAATCTTATATTGGAATCAAAGATATCTAGAATAGTCCATCTTCTGTTTTATGAACTGTAATGCCATTTCTTATATTTTAATAAATAAATTGTTCCATTTATTTGTACTTGAGCACTAATACCATAATGTTTTATTTAATAAAACTATTTACTATATCCTCTCCCTCCTTGAACTTCTTTTATAGGAAAATTTTGCTTACACATGATTCTTTGTTCTAACATCAATTTCCACAAAATAGCTGGTTACTATTTCATTGACACTGAACTAAACCTCTAAGTCAATGTGTGGAATACAAATATCTTCATAATACTGACTTTTCCAATGGCTTATATAGATACTTAATTTATTATGATATAGCTCTTGTACAACTTTTGCTGGATTTAAACAGTGTTTATTGCTTTTTAAATATTACAATGTTTTATTTTTAAATTCAATTTTTGACATTTTATTAATAAAAAGGAATGCATCCAACCTCTTCTCATTGATCTTATAACTAGAACTTGGACTATAAAATTTTTGTTTCAGTTAACTTTCACTCAGGATAACTATTATATACTTATCATTTTGGTCAACCATCTATTCTTAAAAGTAAATCTTAGAGATATTTTGAAGTCTTTTCTTTTTCTCTTAGACTATTTGATTAGCTTCTCTTAGGTAAGTATGGGCAAAGACCTGCCTAAGATAACTTTCGACTAGATTTTTAGCTTATAGTTCGAGCAGTACATAATAACAGTCAATTTTGATGTCAAGTATATTTGACAGCAGACTATGTTTAGGAAATCCCAGGAGAGAGTTGGGTTTTTTAGGCAAAAAAAAGAAAAAGTGTCCCAAACATATTCTGAATTTTAGTATTTTTTTTTAGTTTGACCCAACTTGAAGGGAAAAAAAGAAAAAAAAAAAAAAAAACTTTTTCCCAAGTTCCAACTTTCTAAGAATTTTCTGATTTAACCTACTATTCAGGCCTTGCCTCATATGTAGTACTCAGGCAATTAAAAGCTTCCTGCTACCTTAGACCAAGGTTCAACAGATATTTCTAAAACAATTTGGTGTTTTGCTTGTTTTTAATAGGTCTTGACTTGCATTTCTTGTATGTTTGGTGATTCTTACAATTCCCTTACTTTTGTAGCAGGATGCCTTCTTTTTAAGGGAAAAATTACTGTATTTTATCCAGCATAATTTTTATAACATATTGGAAACTTTTATCTTAACATGTGATCTGCTTAAAGGAGAAACATGATTATCTCAAGTTTATGGATTTTTTTAGCTGGATGATTGAGTTAGAGCATAAATTTAGTTGAAATTTTCAATGATAGAAATTTTAGACCCTTATTGAACTGCATTTCTTCTTAACAAAACAATTTTCTTTCCTTTGGGGCCACAGATATACTTGTAAAGCCAAGCTAATTTTCCTTTCCTTGACATTGTAAAAAGCCATTTACCTTGTGGTTTTTTTTTAAGTTTTTATTTTGTATTGGAGTATAGCCGATTAGCAAAAAAAGATGTTGTGATAGTTTCAGGTGCCATTTACCTTCTAATTGTCACTCCTGCCTTTTTTTTTTTTTTTTTTAATTTAGATACTGCATTTCTAAATTGTGTTATATGGAATTCTTTTCTGAATGAAATAACTTTCAAATGTGTATTAAATATTCATAGAAAATGGACTCAATACATAGAATTTTACTATTTTGGGTGGAATACTACAATTATTTAATATATCAAAGAATACTTTTTCTCAAATAGAAATAATGTACAAATAAAGAGACTACATGTGGTGAATTTGCAATGTTTTCCATGGCTCTTCTGTTGCACAGAATAAAAATCATCCAAGTTCTTGCATTGTGCTTGGTCATTCCAGTGAGTAATACTATCTCTTCCATTTTGTCTTTGGACTCCAGTGTATCTTTCATGTTAATTTATCATGTTTAATAGGTGAGAGGTTTGTGTTTGCCTTAGAAAAGAACTGATAAAATTTGCATTGTACAATACTCAAGAGATGATGATGAAAAATTTTCCTTTGTTCCTTTTTCTATTACCAGTGTCCTGAAATGTATTATCGATAAAACTCCACACAGAAAGACTGCCCATGAGATCATACTGTTCTTCATAGAATAGTAATATGTTACATATTACAAGCTTACAGTTATTGAATGCCTTTAATTATTAAGACTATGCCTAAGTAAAATAGATTTAGAATTTTGATATTATAGTTACATTTAAAACACAGAGGAAAGTAAGACTATAATGTATATCTAAACTTTCTGAAATTCACTAAACTATGATACACTGAAATTCTATTGGAAAACTAACAAAAATACATGTACCAGTCTTTATTGACAAGATATTTAAGTAGATACTTTTTGATGTCTATAACATTTCATTATTAGTTATGGCTTTTATGTCTTCAAGCAGAACTTTTTAAAATATCTTTTCAGATAAATTGATATTCTTTTTTGGGGTGGACACAATAAAAACAATAAATGACAAAGTATGACTTACGTGCTGATAATGTGTTACACTTTTATAGCTCTGTATACTTCACAAACCACTGAACTTTTTGCATTACCCATCACAGTTAATATATTCACTGCTCTGCTGCTTTGTCACTTCAGTCATGTCCAGCTCTTTGTGACCCCATGGACCATAGCCCTCTAGACTCCTCCGTCCATGGGATTCTCCAGGCAAGAATACTGGAGTGGGTTGTCATGCCCTCCTTCAGGTGATCTTCCTGACCCAGGAATCAAACCCTTGTCTTCTGTATTGCAGGCACATTCTTTACCACTGAGCAATCCAATATCCTAAATAATAGACTCTCAGACATTTTGGCAGCCTGCTGGTGGTGGTGGGTATACGTAAAAGTAGGCTGGTCTGCTATTCTCCACCTTTCTTTTTTATTTTTTTCCATTTATTTTATTAGTTGGAGGCTAATTACTTTCCCCACCTTTCTAATCCACCCTACAGAAGACGTCAGTCACCCAGAAATGACCTGTACAGAACATACAGCATGCAAGCTGACTAAATGTTGATTAAAAATGTAGGTATTACCTAAGAATAGATGGCTCTTCACTTTTGAGTACTAAATATCAAATAAAACTCCAAAACTGTGTAGATAGGATATACATATACATATAGAGCTATAAAGGTATATATCTACCTATCTACCTGGAGGCACTTGAAGTAAAATGACATATTTCTATATTTTAAATCCTGTAGAAATATAGTCTGAAAATTCTTAATGCTGCTTAATTTTTAAACATAATGAAACAGCCTGCATCCCACATATGGTCTAGAGTTCACTCAGTCTTTGCCATTGCTATTTTTATTCACTTTTGTACTATCTATTCTAGTCAGTTTTTTGACAATTTGTGGATAAAATAAACATACTTAATTTTAATATATCATTAAAAATATAAAGGTACCAGAAAGTATTACAATCACTCTTCTGTTTCAATACCTAAGTTGCACTCTCAATCATGTGATTAAAAGCACTTTAAGTAAAAATTATTTTAGTGTATAATCAATGTGAATTATCAATTGTAGATTGTAATGTAGTATCTAAATATTAAACTTTACAATTTCATTTTAGCCAACAGAAAGTCTTTGGAATTATTTAACTTAAGACCTCTGTAGATTTATATTAAAGACATACTTGAGATCATCTACTTGCACAATGTAATAGCCTTTAGAAAGGAAATATCTAAATTAGAGTTTTTCCAGAATACTATTAAATGAAAATAAATAATGAGCAAAACTCAATGTTATCAGAGTAGGAGAGAAAAAATAGATAATTTATCCACAATGCACAACTTGAATCTTTCTACCTGTACATTCTTTAAATTATACTTAGAAATAAATATTCATTACTGTTACTGCTAAGTCACTCCAGTCGTGTCCAACTCTGTGCTACCCCATCCCTGGAATTCTCCAGGCAAGAACACTGGAGTGGGTTGCCATTTCCTTCTCCAATGCATAAAATTGAAAAGTGAAAGTGAAGTCGCTCAGTCATGTCTGACTCTTCGCGACCCCATGGGCTGCAGCCTACCAGGCTCCTCCGGCCATGGGATTTTCCAGGCAAGAGTACTGGAGTGGGGTGCCATTATTCATTAGGAATTCAAATTTAGTTTTATACATACAAATACTATATTTATAATAAAGGAGACAAGATATTTTTGAATTTTGAATGTAATCTTATCTGTACCTACAGATAATTAAAATCATTCATTAATCAGAAATTAATCAAATTTTTACAATAGTCTGGTGAGGTGCTCTTTATTAGAAAAAAATTAACTGGAATTTTCTGTTTTAAGAAAAAGTTTTTTTTTTTTTAAGTTATCTATCTTTATGAAGAAAGCAAGTTTGCTTACATAAATACTAAAAATATGCTTGCAATTAAATCAAATTGCTGACACCCACTGGATCATTGAAAAAGCAAGAGAGTTCCAGAAAAACATCTACTTCTGCTTTATTGACTATGCCAAACAATTTGACTGTGTGGAAAACAACAACCTGCAAAAAATTCTTAAAAAGATGGGAATACCAGACCATGTGACTTGCCTCCCGAGAAATCTGTATGGAGGTCAGGAAACAACAGTTAGAACTGGACATGGAACAACAGACTAGTGTCAAATCATGAAAAGAGTACGTCAAGGCTGAATATTGCCATCCTGCTCATTTAACTTATATGCATAGTACATCATAAGAAATGCTGGCTGGAGGAAGCACAAGCTGGAATCAAGATTTCTGGGAGAAATATCAATAACCTCAGATACTCAGATGACACCACCTTTATGGCAGAAAGTGAAGAACTAAAGAGCCTCTTAATGAAAGTGAAAGAGGAGAGTGAAAAAGTTGGCTTAAAGCTCAACATTCAGAAAACTAAGATCATGGCATCCGGTCCCATCACTTCATGGCAAATAGATGGGGAAACAGTGGCTGACTTTATTTTCTTGGGCTCCAAAATCACTGCAGATGGTGACTGCAGCCATGGAGTTACTTGTCACTTAAGTTACAAGACACTTACTCCTTGGAAGGAAAGTTATGACCAACTTACACAGCATATTAAAAAGCAGAGACATTACTTTGTCAACAAAGGTCTGTCTAGTCAAAGCTATGGTTTTTCCAGTCTTCATGTATGAATGTGAGCATTGGACTATAAAGAAAGCTGAGCGCCAAAGATTTGATGCTTTTGAACTGTGGTGTTAAAGAAGACTCTTGAGAGTGCCTTGGAAAGCAAGGAGATCCAACCAGTCCATCCAAAAGGAAATCAGTCCTGAATATTCATTGGAAAGACTGATGCTGAAGCTGAAGCTCCAATACTTTGGTCACCTGATGTGAAGAACTGACTCATTTGAAAAGATCCTGATGCTGGGAAAGATTGAAGGTGGGAGGAAAAGGGGATGACAGGGGATGAGATGGTTGGCTGGTATCCCGACTCAATGGACATGAGCTTGAATAAACTCTGGGAGTTGTTAATGAACAGGGAAGCCTGGTATGCTGCAGTCCATGGGGGCTGCAAAGAGTTGGACACAACTGAACTGAACTGACTGAACTGAAAAATCATACTGTAACAAAGTAAGTATACAGTTTTCTGTTTTGGTGATTATAATAGGTGGAATTCAACCCAAAGGCAGAGCATCAATTAAACAGCCCCTTCCTGATTCTTCTTTAGTAAGAGCAAAGTGTAAAAGTCCAAGCTGTGCAACTGTGAAATATTCAGATATATCTTCTCTCATTTACTTTCATGGTATATGTACTGAGAGAACAGACTAATAAACAATGACAGGATTGGAGACGGAGTTCTTGTCTCCCTTCTGACCTGCAGAGTCTTACAGACTTCTTCCTTCAGGAAGAGGTATCTGTAGGACTCGACACCAGTGTAAGGGCAATACGGAAAGAAGACAAAGAGAAGTAAACTTCTTTTTTCCCCTTGTTAAAATTTAGCTTAATCACCTAAACTTGACAGATCATACCATTTTACAAAACCTTTGCCTTTCAAGCTATTTAAGGAGCTGATAAAAGATAAAGGTTAATAAACTCTTCTTGCTCACTTCAAGGAGAGAATTACTTCTCTCTCTCACTTGTAAAATCTATTTTTTCTTATCTATTTCTTAAATCTGTCTCATTTTCTCTATTCTATCACCACTGCCTTAAGGTAGACTGCTGTCAACTTTTGCATGGATTATTATAGCAGCCTCCCTGCCTGCAGTCCTAAACTCTTCAATTTATCTCTCCCCCCAAATGCCAGAGTAATGCATCCTAAAATTCAAGCCATCATCAAATCTATTGTCCTCACTTATAATGCAAAGTTCAAACTCTTTACTGTGAAGAGCCCTGCATTGAATGTGATACGAGCTACTGAAATATTTGCTTAGACAATAAAAGGAAGACGAACGAACAAAGAAGTGAAGAAGACAAGGCTCTAATCAGAGCCCAACCTGCTTTTCCTTCATCTCATAGTCTATTTTCTCTTTTTGCCATTTCATTTACTGTCTTCATCTCATATTTTTGTTGTATACTTTTTGCCATTCACATTTGCTCCCTACATAGAATGACCCCTTCCTCCTTTGCCTTACTAACAGCTAGTCATCTCTTAAAATTCAGCTCAGAGTCACTTCCTCCCTCTCCCCAAAGCATTTCAGCTATCAGAAACCTCCTCCCATATGATGCCAGGTTAACCAAGATACACATCTATTTTTGTCTTTATAGCTCCACTGCATTTTAGTCATTGATTTTCATGTCTGTCTCTTTACCTAGATGAATTTTCTTGAGGACAGGGCTGTATCATTTATCTTTGCTTCCTAATATGAAATCCAGTCTCACCCTCATACATAGTCATTAACTCATATATGCTTAGGAAAGGAATGCATGATTGGATAACTTAACTAATATTGAATGGTAATTACATTTTCCCAATCTGTGTCTGTATGGGGAAGGAGGAGTTATTAATGAATATAATTGATCTCCTTTTAAATTTGTCACAGTTATATTAGTAAACATGTTTTGCTGAAATATATATTAAACTGAAAATTATCTTATGGTATATCCTATAAATGTTATCACTTTTCAGAAAGTGTTCAGAAAATACGAAAGATGCTGAACAACTTAAAAATATATTTTAAGGGCAAATGCTGCTATTATCTTGCTATGCTTTATTTAAATGTTTCTTTACTGATTTAAACATTTGACTGGAATTATGATTTTGTATTGAATATCATACATATATTTGGTCAACAAAGTTCCTTCAGATTGTGTCATAGAATTAATTAGTATATTTTAGCATACTGATTAAATTGCCTTCTTGAGTCATTTATGATGAATTAAGGTGCTGTTGTACACATTGGGGATAGGGAAACTAATAAGATAAATAAATCCACATCATATTGGATATATTTTGCAAAGTGAGGCAGCAATAAAATATGCGAAGAAATGAAAAGTAATAATCACTCAGATAGTGATAAATTACCAGAAGTAAACAGTATGATAGGTGTAGTACTGGGAGCATTTTAGCTAGCATGGTCAGAAAAGAGCTCTTTGGACAGCAGGACCATCCACTGAGAAATAAATAACAAGATGAGATAGCTATAAGAAGGTGTTCAAGAAGAGCCTTCCAGGCAAAGAAAGAGGGCCTATGGAGTCTTAGTTACACATAGACTTTGTGATGCATCTAACAGAAAATGTTAGTGTGACTGAAATATGTGAATCAAGAGGAGAGTGGTAAGGGAAGACCTGAAAAGGTAAATATGAGTTATCATGAGTATTTAGATTGCATTACTACTCCAGGACAAGCCATTAGAAAGTCTTCATCAGGAAAACAATAATAAAGCAGTCCAAAGAACTTGCTATTGGTTTATGGAGATCATAAAGGCATAAATGATGATTCCCAGTTTCTTGGCTTGAGAAACTGGGTGAGTGGGAGGTGTCTAGTCAGCTCAAACTGTTATAATGAAATACTATAGATTGGGTGACTTAAATAACAGAAATGTATTTTCTTGGGGTTCTAGAGCCTGAAAGTTCAAGATCAGGGTACCAGCGTGGGTTGGTTCTAATGGGTGCCCTTTCCCTGGCTTCCAATAGAAGCTTCCTTCTGTGCATTCACAGTCCTGATGACTGTGTTCTCACATGGTGGAAAGAGAATGATCTGGTGTCTCTTCTTTTTCTTACAATGATTCCATCATGTAAGATGGAAGGATTCCATCATGAAGGCAGGGCGAGTATCCACCCGCATAACCTCATCTAAACCTAATGCCTCCCAGGCTCCCACTTCCTAATACAATCACATTGGGAATAAAATCATCAATAAATGATTTTGGGGGGTCACAGACACTCAGTCCATAACAGGTGGGGGGTGGATTGTGCAGAGTAGAAATCAAGAATTGAGTTAGAATAATCTTGAGTTTGAGAAGCATAGTATTAAAAATGCAAGTGAATATATCTTCTAAGTGCTGTGTCAACAGATCAATTATGAGAACTTTAGGATAACATAATACATGGTAAATTATTAATACATTCTGTGACTTAATGTGTTACCTTTCTCAAGTAATATATTTGCATTTTTATGAGTTTCAGTAAGCAGTTTGACCCAGACAAATTGCTCTAATACTCACCATATCAGACACATGACAGAACTGTGAGAGCTGAATGTTATGATAAGCAATCATCATGCTGAAAAACATGGGTACCTCACCCAGTATAGGCCTCACTGTTGCCCAGTGCAGTAGCCTACCTCATCTCCTTCGTACAGATTACTGCACCTACAGTCACATTTTCAGAAGGCAGTCTGGAGGATAAGAAGTTCCCACATGTGCTTATTGGAAGCATTCTTCGACATATTTTTAAGATTCGTGAACCTATTCACTAGTTAATTTGGGACCATCTGCTCTCACATAATGAATAAATTTAATTTGTTTCTATCTAATAATTAAGCAGATAATATATTATTAGGATGTCCTAAAATATCAATGGATAAAATGCTGAGGATACACAACTAAGTTTTTGTTGATGTTATTCTAAACAAAAGAAAGCTTTGATTCTCCAAATAGTCTGCATGTTATATTTATAATGTCAGCCTAGTTTTTCAGGGTCAGAAAAATGAATAAAAATCATAGTAAAGACGTGGGACATAGTCATCTCCTAGATTGAAATCATTAATTGGGGACTCAAAATTTGTTGAAAGACCCTATTGATGTGGGAAGAAAGCAGGCACTAGGGGAGAGGAAGAAGGGGGAAATGGAAAATAACACCAATGCTTTCCCTACCCTCACCTACTCAAAGTCCAGTTGACATTAGTAGGGAGATGGACAAACTCGAGGCTAAATCTTATTTGACCCATTTCTGAATAGTGAAATAATGCCTATACTTGTATTACATTCCTCAAAAGGCAAATACTCTTTATTTTTACTTTTCCTAGATGTATGATAATATAGCTATTATAACTGAAAATGTGTTACAGAGCTCCAAATCATATTCTCTGGATCTAATACTAGGATATTTAAAATATCTTATTAAAGGCTGGGTCTGAGAACAGATTCTCAAAATTTATAGAATATCTTGTAACTATAATGAATTACAATTAGAAAGATAATTACATGAGCTTTATTTAATATGGCTGTCAGATAGCTACTGCTCTATAAAAATTCACTTAAAACTCTAATAGCTTAAAGCAAACAAACAAACAAAAAAATTCTTTATTATCTTTCATGAGTTTACAAGTTTCCTGGGCAGCTCTATTGATCTGGAATACCCTGTGTTGATTTAAGCTGAGCCTGCTCAAGTATCTTGGTCAGCTAGCTGATAGGGTAGCTAGGTTCTGGCTACACAGAATAGCCTTGCTTGGGGTTGCACATAGCTAACAGGGATGAATCTGAAAACAGATTATATTTAAATGAAATAAATATTCATATTATCCTTTGGTAGGGTAGTCAGAAGTACATATTTGATGGAATTAAAAAAAACAGAGATCTAAAATTTTAATTGATCACTTTGTTCTGTAGATGAGCCAACAGCTTCATAAAGCTGGTATAGTCTAGTTAAGTCTGAGTAAATTTCCTGTATATTAGCTTATGGATTATAAGAGAGTATTTCCAAATTGCTTACTAATTGTATAATCTTTATGGACTATCACAAAAATATGTATCCAGAAACAAATATCATTTCTTAAAAAGTACATGTAGTTAAAGAATAAATAGTATCTAAAGGAAATAATCAGTTAATAGTATGCCAACAAAGTTATAGTACTATTTTAAAATCCTTTTCTAGGATTAACTACCAACTTCAGGGAAAAGAGAAAAAAAAAAAAAAAGCTGTAAGAACCACAAATACATGGAGGCTAAATAATTCACTTTTGAATAATGAAGAGATCACTGAAGCAAAGAGGAAATAAAAAAATATATATTTGTTGTTGTTCAGTCACTAAATTGTGTCTGATTCTTTGTGACTTCATGGACTACAGGCTCCTCTGTCTCTAGAAAAAAATAACAATGCAAACACAACAACTGAAAACCAGTTTGATGTGGTGAAAGCAGTGCTGAGAGGGAAGTTTATAACAATACAAGCCTACCTCAAGAAACAAGAAAAAAATATAAGATAAATAATCTAACATCACACCTAACATAACTACTAAAAAAATAAAACTCAAAGTTAATAGAAGAAAAGAATCATGAAGATCAAAACAGAAATAAATGAAAAAGAAATGAAGGTGACAGTAGCAAAGATAAGTAAAAGTTAAAGCTGATTCTTTGAGAGAATAAAAAAACCTGACAAACCATTAGCCAGACTCATCAAGAAAAAAAGGGGAGAGGGCAAATAAAATTAGAAATGAAAAAGGAGAATTTACAACAGACAATTCAGAAATACAAAAGGTTATAAGAGACTACTATGATCAACTATATGCCAATAAAATAGATAACCTGAAAGAATAGACAAATTCTTAGAAAAGCATAAACTTCCAAGACTGAACCATGAAGAAACAAACAATCTGAACAGACCAAACCCAAGCACTGGTATCAAAACTGTTATGAGAAATCTTCCTCCATATGTTGGAATTTTTAATAGTTTTTCTCCTGTAATTGACATATAGTCTTACTGCATTGTGGTCAGAAAAGATGCGTCAAATGATTTCAGTTATTTTGAATTTACCAAGGCTAGATTTACGGCCCAGGATGTGAGAAGGATCTCCCAGATCCTGGAGAAGGTTGCATGTGCACTTGGGAAAAAGGTGAAATTCATTGTTTTGGGGTGAAATGTCCTATAGATATCAATTAGGTCTAACTGGTCCATTGTATCATTTAAGGTTTGTGTTTCCTTGTTAATTTTCTGTTTAGTTGATCTATCGATAGGTATGAGTGGGATATTAAAGTCTCCCATTATTATTGTGTTATTGTTAATTTCCCATTTCATACTTGTTAGCATTTGCCTTACATATTGTGGTGTGCCTAATTCGGGGGCATATATATTTATAATTGTTATATCTTCTTCTTGGATTGATCCTTTGATCATTATGTAGTGTCCTTCTTTGTCTCTTTACATAGCCTTTATTTTAAAGTCTATTTTATGTGATATGAGTATTGCTACTCCTGCTTTGTTTTTGTCCCTATTTGTGTGGAATATCTTTTTCCAGCCCTTCACTTTCACTCTGTATGTGTCCCTTGTTTTGAGGTGGGTCTCTTGTAGATGGCATATATGGGAGTCTTGTTTTTGTATCCATTCAGCCAGTCTTTGTCTTTTGGTTGGGGCATTCAAAGTAAATATTGATAAGTATGATCCCATGGCCATTTACTTCGTTGCTTTGGGTTCAAGTTTATACACCCTATCTGTGTTTCCTGTCTAGAGAAGATCCTTTAGCATTTGTAAAGAGCTGGTTTTGTGGTTGATGAATTCTCTCAGCTTTTGCTTGTCTGTAAAGCTTTTGATTTCTCCTTCATATTTGAATAAGATCCTTGCTGGGTAGAGTAATCTGAGTTGTAGGTTTTTCTCTTTCATCACTTTAAGTATGTCCTGCCATTCCCTTCTGGCCTGAAGAGTTTCTATTGAAAGATCAGCTATTATCCTTATGGGAATACCCTTGTGTGCTATTTGTTGTTTTTCCCTTGCTGCTTTTAATATTTGCTGTTTGTGTTTGATCTTTGTTAATTTGATTAATATGTGTCCTGGGGTGTTTCACCTTGGGTTTATCCTGTTTGGGATGCTCTGGGTTTCTTGGAATTGGGTGATTATTTCCTTCCCTATTTTAGGGAAGTTTTCAACTATTATCTCCTCAAATATTTTCTCATTGCCTTTTTCTTTTTCTCTTCTTCTGGGATTCCTATTATTTGAATGTTGGGGCATTTAACATTGTCCCAGGGGTCTCTGAAGTTGTCCTCATTTTTTAAAATTCTTTTTTCCTCTCTGCTTCCTTTATTTCTACCAGTCTATCTTCACCTCACTTATCCTATCTTCTGCCTCCATTATTCTACTGTTGGTTCCCTCCAGAGTGTTTTTTATCTCAGTTATTGCATTATTCATTATTGACTGACTCATTTTTATTTCTTCTAGGTCCTTGTAAAACATTTCTTGCATCTTCTCAATCCTTGTCTCCAGGCTATTTATCTGTAATTCCATTTTGTTTGCAAGATTTTGGATCATTTTTACTATCATTATTTTGAATTCTTTTTCAGGTAGACTCCCTATCTCTTCCTCTTTTGTTTGATTTTATGGGCATTTATCATGTTCCTTTACCTGATAAATATTTGTTTGCTTTTCATCTTGTTTAGATTGCTTTGTTTGGGGTAGCCTTTCTGTATTCGGGCATTTTGTGGTTCCTCTTTATTGTGGAGGTTCCTCGCTGTGGATGGGGTTGGATGGGTGGCTTGTCAACATTTCCTAGTTAGGGAAGCTTGCTTCAGTGTTCTGGTGGGTGGAGCTGGATTTATTCTCTCTGGAGTGCAATAAAGTGTCCAGTAGTGAGTTTTGACATGTCTATGGGATTGGTGTGACTTTGGGCAGCCTGTATATTGAAACTCAGGGCTATGGCCCTGTGTTGCTGAAGAATTTTCATGGTATGTCTTGCTCTGGAACTTGTTGGCTCTTGGATGGAGCTTGGTTTCAGTGTAGGTATGGAGGCTTTTGGATGAGCTCTTACTGATTAATATTCCCTGGAGTCAGGAGTTCTCTGATGTTCTCAGGTTTTGGACTTAAGCCTCCTGCCTCTGGTTTTCAGTCTTATTCTTATAGTAGCCTCAAGACTTCTCCATCTATAACACACTTCTGAATAATCAACAAATCACAGAAGATATCAAAAAAGAAATCAAAATATGCATAGAAACATATGACAATGAAAACACAACAACCCAAAACCCATGGGACTCAGTAAAAGCAGTGCTAAGGGGAAGGTTCATAGCAATACAGACTTACCTCAAGAAACAAGAAAAAAGTCAAATAAATAACCTAACTCTAAACCTAAAGCAACTAGAAAAGGAAGAAATTAAGAACCCCAGGGTTAGTAGAAGGAAAGAAATCTTAAATATTAGGGCAGAAATAAATGCAAAAGAAACAAAAGAGACCATAGCAAAAATCAACAAAACTAAAAGCTGGTTCTTTGAGAAGATGAACCAAATTGACAAACCATTAGCCAGACTCATCAAGAAAAAAAGGGAGAAGAATCAAATCAACAAAATTAGAAATGAAAATGGAGAAATCACAACAGACAACACAGAAATACAAAGGATCATAAGAGACTACTATCAGCAACTATATGCCAATAAAATGTACAACTTGGAAGAAAGGGACAAATTCTTAGGAAAGTACAACTTTCCAAGAATGAACCAGGAAGAAATAGAAAATCTTAACAGGCACATCACAAGCACAGAAATTGAAACTGTAATCAGAAATCTTCCAGCAAACAAAAACCCAGGACCAGACGGCTTCACAGCTGAATTCTACCAAAAATTTAGAGACGAGCTAATACCCATTCTGCTCAAACTCTTCCAGAAAATTGCAGAGGAAGGTAAACTTCCAAACTCATTCTATGAGGCCATCATCACCCTAATACCAAAACCAGACAAAGATGCCACAAAAAAAGAAAGAAAGAAAGAAAACTACAGGCCAGTATCACTGATGAACACAGATGCAAAAATCCTTAACAAAATTCTAGCAAATAGAATCCAACAACATATTAAAAAGATCATACATCATGACCAAGTGGGCTTTAACCCGGGGATGCAAGGATTCTTCAATATCTGCAAATCAATCAACGTAATATGCCACATTAACAAATTGAAAGATAAAAACCATATAATTGTCTCAATAGATGTAGATAAAGCCTTTGACAAAATTCAACACCCATTTATGATAAAAACCCTCAAGAAAACAAGCATAGAAGGAACATACTTCAACATAATAAAAGCTATATATGACAAACCCACAGTAAACATTATCCTCAATGGGGAAAAATTAAAAGTATTTCCCCTAAAGTCAGGAACAAGATAAGGGTGCCCACTGTCACCACTACTATTCAACATAGTTTTGGAAGTTTTGGTCACAGCAATCAGAGCAAAAAAAGAAATAAAAGGAATCCAGATTGGAAAAGAAGTAAAACTCTCACTGTTTGCAGATGACATGATCCTCTACACTGGAAACCCTAAAGACTCCACCAGAAAATTACTAGAGCTAATCAATGAATATAGTAAAGTTGCATGATATAAAATTAGCACACAGAAATCCCTTGCATTCCTATACACTAACAATGACAAAACAGAAAGAGAAATTAAGGAAAGAATTTCATTCACCATTGCAACAGAAAGAATAAAATACTTAGGCATATATGTACCTAAAGAAACAAAAGACCTATATATAGAAAACTATAAAGCACTGATGAAAGAAATCAAAGAGGAAACAAATAGATGGAGAAATATAGCATATTCATGGACTGGAAGAATCAAAATAGTGAAAATGAGTATACTACACAAAGCAATCTATAGATTCAATGCAATCCCTATCAAGCTACCAATGGTATTTTTCAGAGAACTAGAACAAATAATTTCACAATTTGTATGGAAATTCAAGAAACCTCGAATAGCCAAAGCAACCTTGAGAAAGAAAAATGGAACTGGAGGAATCAACCTGCCTGACTTCAGGCTGTACTACAAAGCTGCAGTCATCAAGACAGTATGGCACTGTCACAAAGACAGAAATATAGATCAGTGGAACAAAATAGAAAGCCCAGAGATAAATCCACACACCTACGGACACCTTATCTTTGACAAAGGAGGCAAGAATATACAATGGAGCATAGACCATCTCTTTAACAAGTGGTGCTGGGAAAACTGGTCAACCACTTGTAAAAGAATGAAACTAGAACACTTTCTAACACCATACACAAAAATAAACTCAAAATGGATTAAAGATATAAACATAAGACCAGAAACTATAAAACTCCTAGAGGAAAACATAGGCAAAACACTCTCTGACATAAATCTTAGCAGGATCCTCTATGACCCACCTCCCAGAGTAATGGAAATAAAAGAAAAAATAAACAAATGGGACCTAATTAAACTTCAAGGCTTTTGCACAATGAAGGAAATTACAAGCAAGGTGATAAGATAGCCTTCAGAATAGGAGAAAATAATAGCAAATGAAGAAACAGACAAAGAATTAATCTCAAAAATATACAAGCAACTCCTGCAGCTCAATTCCAGAAAAATAAATGACCCAATCAAAAAATGGGCCAAAGAACTAAACAGACATTTCTCCAAAGAAGACATACAGATGGCTAACAAAAGCATGAAAAAATGCTCAACATCACTCATTATCAGAGAAATGCAATTCAAAACCACAATGAGGTACCATCTCACACTGGTCACAGTGGCTGCTATTCAGAAGTCTACAAACAATTAATGCTGGAGAGGGCGTGGAGAAAAGGGAACCCTCTTACAGTGTCAGTGGGAATGCAAACTAGTACAGCCACTGTGGAGAACAGTGTGAAGATTCCTTAAAAAACTGGAAATAGAACTGACATATGACCCAGCAATTCCACTGCTAGGCATACACATTGAGGAAACCAGAATTGAAAGAGACACGTGTACCCCAATGTTCATCACAGCACTGTTTATAATAGCCAGGACATGGAAGCAACCTAGATTTCCATAAGCAGATGAATGGATGAGAAAGCTGTGGTACATATACACAATGGAATATTACTCAGCATTAAAAAGAATACATTTGAATCAGTTCTAATGAGGTGGATGAAACTGGAGCCTATTATACACAGTGAAGTAAGCCAGAAAGAAAAACACCAATACAGTATACTAATGCATATATATGGGATTTAGAAAGATGGTAACAATAACCCTATATGCGACACAGCAAAAGAGACACAGATGTATAAAAACAGTGTTTTGGACTCTGTGGGAGAAGGTGAGGGTGGGATGGTTTGAGAGAATAGCATTGAAACATGTATATTATCATGTGTGAAACAGGTTGCCAGTTCAGGTTGGATGCATGAGACATGGTGTTCAGGGCTGGTGCACTGGGATGACCCAGAGGGATGGGATGGGGAGGGAGATGGAGGGGGTTTCAGGATGGGTAACACATGTACACCCATGGCTGATTCATGTCAATGTATGGCAAAACCAGTATAATATTGTAACATAATTAGCCTCCAATTAAAATAAATAAATTTTTAAAAAAGAAAGAAAGAAATCTTCCAACAAACAAAAGCCCAGGGCCAGACAGCTTCACTGGAGAATTCTGTCAAACATTTAGAGAAGAGTTAATATCTATCCTGTTCTAACTCTTCCAGAAATTTTCAGGGGAACGAAAATTCCTAAACTCATTCTACGAAGCCACCACCACCCTGAAATCAAAACCAGACAAATATATCACACAAAAAAAGAAAATTACAGGCCAACATCACTGATGAACATAGGTGCAAAAATCCTCAACAAAATTCTTGCAAATAGAATCCAACAACACATTAAAAAGATCAAGCACCGTGATCAAGTGGAGTTTATCCCAGGCATTTATTGATTCTTCAATATACGCGAATCAATGTGATACACCAATTAACAAATTGAAAGATAAAAACCATATAATTATCTCAATAGATACAGAGAAAACTTTTGACAATATTCAACAACCATTTGTTATAAAAGCTCTCCAGAAAGTAGGCATGGAAGGAAACTACCTCAAAATAATAAAGACCATATAGATATGACAAACCCACGGAAAACATTATTCTCAGCAGTGAAAAACTGAAAGCATTTCCTTAAAGGAACAGTACAAGGGATCAGGAACAAGACAAGGGTGTTCACTCTCACCACTATTATTCACTATAAATTCCTCTTTTAGTGAGGAAATACATGCCAAGAAGATTAGAAAATCTAGAAATACACAAGGAATGTGAAAATCATTAATTATTTTATTGTGCAGAAATTAACCAAATTAACTACAGGATCATATAATATATACAGACATAGAGAAAGTAAAAGCTGCTTTTTATTTAGTTAATATTATATAATGAGCACAATTCCTAAAATAACTAGGCACAGAAAAATGTTAAATGAAATGTTTCTCCAGGTATGCAAAATAATTTAAGTTTCTTGGACATTTTTGTTCTTTTTAAATATTTATTTTGCTTTTAAAGGCAAGGCTGTGATGAAACTTAATGTCTGTATATCTCACTAAATACTTCCTTACTGATGCTGAATATTTCCTGAAAAATTTCTAAAGTAGACTAACAGCCTGTAGTCTGTATAAATGCACCACTCCAACCCAGAGTACCCCTCTCTCACTGTCTTCCATTTTCATTCTAAGCCTCTAATTGCATATGAATCTTCATTAACTTGAGAAGCCAAATAACAGTCCTGAATAATTTTCCTTTGCACTTTAGTGATTACTAATTTCTTGCCATTTATATTTCCTTTTGTAGCATATTATATGCTTTTATGTTAGCATTTTTCTGTTGGACTTTCAAGATTTGATTATAATCTATTGCATAATACAAAATTAACATTTTACCTAAAATTGACTTCCCTTATCATTCAATCTTTTTTTCTTTTAGACTTATGCTTAACATTTCTTCCTTATCCAGGGTTCAGAGAAGTCATAATAGTTTTCTTATTTTCTTTATGACATAAACACTTTTCTAAATGTGATGTTACATGAATTTTTATTAATATGTGAATATGTGTAGTAAAAAAAGGAGGGGCATGGTAGAAACTGTAGAGATTAAATATTAAATAAAAGATGAAATGATAATAAGGGAGGCTTCAAAATATGAAATATGATTCTAGTGGGTCACTGCACATAGGAATTCATCCTGATGAGAACTGCCTACCCCAGCACCTTTATTCTTCTAGTTGATTAACTGTCACGTGTGGCAAGTTGGTAGACAGCACATTATCATAAAACTTTCAGGATCACACTCAAGGCCAAAGTATATCATAGCTATTTCTTCACCCTGAAGACCATTTGAAACCAACAGCTTCTCTTTAACTCTCATTTCTTTAAATATTGCACACATTGCACAAATCATAGAGCACCTTAAGTTGGTATACAATCTCATTTTACTTCATATTTCCACAGAAATGACTCAAGCACAGAGTTTCTTTATGAAGACGTATGCTTGAATAAGTTCTGCCAAAAGATAGAATCAGGAAGGAAATAGATTTGGGGGTTCATATTTATATCAAGGTCAAACTCATTAGAAACAAGAAAGCAAGTTGTTATTTCTATAGTAGAAAGAATCTGCTCAATAATAGCAGACACTTTGGGGACACAGGTTAGTTTATGTCTCATATTCTTTGTAAGTATTTAAAGAAAGGAAATAGTTATCTGAAGAAAATTTGCTTTCCTCAGATAATAATAAAGCAAATTTTCACTTTCATATTTGATAAGTGAACATCGATTTGCTCATATTTTGTAATAAATTGAAGAACAAAATAAAAGTGACACTATGGGGGAGACATTTTAAGCTTCAATTGTTTATTTTTTAATATATAAGCAAAAATGTGATATTTAACTAACTAGAAGAAGGGGATTATAAACACTTGAATAAATAAGACTAAGGATAACCTTAAAGTCAAATAATAAAAGACTTTTGAAGTCTCTTTATTTCTTACTAATAACACTGGTGAAGAAATGCAGACTCTATTTACATGAAAATCCTTCATTTTATTATGTTCACGTTTCTAAAAAAATTGACACTGATGCAGTTTATTCAAAGCAGAATGGATTAGGAATTGCTCCACTTATTTACATTTTCACAGTCAAACTCACAGATGGAAATTACAAAATACATAGGAATTTTCAATAAATAATGACTAATCATTCATAAATAATAATTTTAATTGTATTTCTAGAAGATTATGGAAGAATCAGCAAGATCTAAAGTCATTTTAGGCAAGAATGAATAGACTACAATTTCAATAAGAGATTGAATAATGATAAAAGAATAAATCTCACTGAGTTTATTTAGTGTGGAAGTCAATCACACAGACACAGTGACAATTTATAGTTTGGGGTGGGTACACAAGCAACATCCAAGACAAAGTTCTCTTTTTCATTTCATTATGAAGTTTTGGATTAAAAAGTATTATTTCTAATGAGAAGCAATTACGGTGGGAAGTGGAACTATAACTCAAAGCTAATACACTCAAAAAGCGAAGATATGTAAAAAATAATAAAGTCTTGTAGTTCGCTAGTCTGAAATGAACTGACAGAAATAATAATAATAACTATGGAGACAACCAAACCTGAGCTCTGAATTTCCTTGTGACACCACATGAGGTCAGAGCAACAAGACAAAAAAAGAATGACCAGATCTATAATTAGACAGGAGTATCATTATGAAAAATTTCTCAAAAGTGTGATCTAGCTTCTGAAGGGAAGTGATTTATATTTATACTTTATTAATACCAATATAAAATCCAGGATAATAGACAAAAATTTCCAATGACATTTGGTTGAGAAAGCAGAGTGAATCCATGGCTTACCATTTGGGATTTTTCAAGTCTGACTATCAACTTCCCAATTATAAATATCAAACTAATATAATCTTCATTATCATTTTAGTATTGTTTGGAAAATGAAAATAAATATTTGAAAGCAATTTTTTAAACAGTGATATGTCATAGTATGGAGAAGCAAATGGCAACCACTCCAGTGTTCTTGTCAGGAGAATCCCATGGACAGAGGAGCTTGGCAGGCTATACAGTCCATGGGGTCGCAAGAGTCGGACACAACTTAGCAACTAAACCATCACCACATGTCATAGTAACATCAACTAATATATTGTTTCACACTTACAGAGGGGAAATTGCACAAGGGAGATCTGTTTGCCAGGGGTTAAATTTTTTTAAAGCAGTGGAAACAAAAATCTATGATAAGAGTGACCACAAAATTAATAAAATGAAAAAAATAATACAAAACAGAGAAGAAAAAAAGAAAAGAAACAGAAACTAGAAAGGCAATATAAAAGATCAATGAAACAAAGAGTCGGTTCTTTCCAAGATAAGTCTGTAGCCAGATTCATCAAGGAACAAAGAGACAGCCAAATAAATCAGAAATGAAGAGAGAGAAGTTACAACTGACACTACATAAATACAAAACATCATAATAGTTTACTACAGTTGAATGCTAATAAAATGGGAAGTCTAGAAGAAATGAACTCCAAGAAATGCACAATCTCTCAATTGTACATTGAATCTAAAAGAAACACAAAATATGAACAGACCACTTACCAGGAATGAAACTGAACCAATAATTGAACAAACAGACAAACAGAAAACTCCCAACAAAAGTCCAGGGCCAGATGACTTTACACTTCACAGATGAATTTTATCAAACATTTAAAGAATTAATACTTATCCTTCACAAATTTTACTAGAATGTTGCAGAGAAAGGAATGCTTCCAAGCTTACTTCATGAGGTCAACATAAACTTAATACCAAAATAAAAATACCAGAAAAAAAAAGAAAGACACCAATAGAATGATGAATATAGATGAAAAAGTCTTCAGCAAATACTATCAAGCCAAATTCAATAATACATTTAAAAATATCATGAACAAATGGGTTTTATTACAGAGATTCAAGGATGGTTCAATATACCCAAATCAATTATTATGACACAAGACATTAAAACCCTGAAGAATAAAATCATATAATCATTTCAACTGATACGATTTTTTTTCAAAATTCAGCATTTATTTATGCTGAATGCTTTTATGATAAAAGTTCTAAATGAAGTACACATAGAAGGGGCATATCACAATGTAATAACTGTCATAACTGTCATATATGACAAGCCCATATGGCTAACATGATACTCAGTGGTAAAAAGCTGAAAGCATTTCCTTTAAGAACAGGAACAAGATAAAGATGTTGACTATCACCACTTTTATTCGATGTAGTATTGAAAGTACAAAAATAAAAGCCAAGATGACAGAGTGAAAGGACATGCACTCATCCTCTCCTGCAAGATCACCAAAATCACAACTAGCTGCTGAAAAACCATCAACAGGAGGATGCTGGAACCCACCAAAGAAAGGTACCCCATATCCAAGACAAAGGAGAAGTGGCAACAGGTGGTAGTGGATGCATAATCATGATAAAATCAAACCTCATACCCACCAGAAACTCTTGGAGGCACAAAAACAAAAAAAAAATAAAAAAACTTGTGCCCATCAGGATCTATAAGAAAGGAGTAGTGACTCCCAGACGAGAGTGAGCCAGACCTGCCTGTGAGTGTTTGAGGATCTCTTGGGGAGGCATGGGTCAGCAATGGCCTGCCTTGGGGGACGGGGCACTGACAGCAGGAGTCCTGAGAGGCACGATGTCTGGCATAAGTGCTCTTGGAGGAGGTATCCATTAGACTTACCATAGAGCTGCTGAGTGGGTGACCTACAAACAGGGGAACAATTATACCAAAGAAGTTCTCACACGGTTGTAAGTTTCTAGGCCTCACCAGACTTCCCAAACTGGATGCAGCAAAGAGAGTGGGAATCTCCATGGGATCTGAGTTGGAAGGCCAGCAGAATTCAATTACAGAAATTCCACAAGACAGGGAGAAACAGAGACTGGGACAAACAGAGATTCTTGGAAGGCTCAAAGAAAATCTTGTGCGTACCAGGACCCTGTATGCAGGTCAAGAACTAACAGGTAGAATCAGACATGGAACAATTGATTGGTTCAAAATTGGGGAAGGAGTATATCAAGACTGTATATTGTCACCTGCTTATTTAACTTATATGATTACATAATGTGAAATGCCAGACTGGATGAATCACAGGCAAGAATCAAGATTGCCAGAGAAATGTCAACAACCTCAGATATTCAAATGCTACTACTCTAATGGCAGAAAGCAAAGAGCAACTAAAGAGCCTCTTGATAAAGGTGAAAGAGGAGAGTGGGAAAAAACTGGCTTAAAATCAACATTCAAAAAGCTGAGATCATGACATCTGGTCCCATGACTTCATTCATGGAAAATAGACGGGGAAACAATGGAAATAGTGACTGACTCTTTTCTTGTGCTCCAAAATCACTGCAGATTGTGACTGCAGCCATGAAATTTAAAGATGTTTGCTCCTTGGAAGAAACCAAGACAGCATATTCAACATCAGAGACACCACTTTGCCAACAAAGGTCCATAAACGCAGTTCAGTTTAGTTCAGCCAAGACGCTCAGTCATATATGACTCTTTGCGACCCCGTGAACCGCAACATGCCAGGCCTCCCTATCCATCACCAACTCCTGGAGTTTACCCAAACTCATGTCCATGGAGTCAGTGATGCCATCAAACCATCTCATCCTCTGTCATCCCCTTCTTCTCCTGCCCACAATCTTTCCCAGTATCAGGGTCTTTTCCAACGAGTCAGCTCTTTGCATCAGGTGGCCAAAGTATTGGAGTTTCAGCTTCAACATCAGTCCTTCCAATGAACACCCAGGACTGATCTTTAGGATGGACTGCTTGGGTCTCCCTGCAGATCAAAGAACTCTCAAGAGTCTTCTCCAACACCACAGTTAAAAAGCATCAATTCTTTGGCACTCAGCTTTCTTTATAGTCCAACTCACATTCATACATGATGACTGAAAAAACCATAGCCTTGACTAGACAGACCTTTGTGGACAAAGTAATGTCTCTGCTTTTTAATATGCTATCTATGTTGGTCATAACTTTCCTTCCAAGGAGTAAGCATCTTTTAATTTCATGGCTGCAATCATCATCTGCAGTGATTTTGGAGCCCCAAAAAGTAAAGACAGCCACTGTTTCCCCATCTATTTGCTACAAAGTGATGGGACCAGAGGCCATGATCTTAGTTTTATGAATGTTAAGCTTTAAGCCAACCTTTTCACTCTCCTCTTTCACTTTCATCAAGAGGCTTTTTAGTTCTTCTTCACTTTCTGCCATAAGGGAGGTGTCATCTGAATATTTGAGTTTATTGATATTTCTCCCGGCAATCTTGATTCAAGCTTGTGCTTCCTCCAGCCTAGTGTTTCTCATGATGCACTCTGCATATAAGTTAAATAAGCAGGGTGACAATATATAGCCTTGATGTACTCCTTTTCCTATTTGGAACCAGTCTGTTTTTCCATGACCAGTTCTAAATGTTTCTCCCTGACCTGCAAACAGGTTTCTCAAGAGGCAGGTCAGGTGGTCTGGGATTCTCATCTGTTTCAGAATTGTCCACGGATTTTTGTGATCCACACAGTCAAAGGCTTTGGTATAGTCAATAAAGCAGAATAGAGGTTTTTCTGGAACTCTTGCTTTTTCGATGATTCAGCGGATGCTGGCAATTTGATCTCTGGTTTCTGCCTTTCCTAAAACCAGCTTGAACATATGGAAGTTCACGGTTCACATATTGCTGAAGCCTTGCTTGGAGAATTTTGAGCATTACTTTACTAGCATGTGAGATGAGTGCAATTGTGCAGTAGGTTGAGCTTTCCTTGGCATTGCCTTTCTTTGGGATTGGAAAGAAAACTGACCTTTTCCAGTCCCATGGCCACTGCTGAGTTTTCCAAATTTGCTGGCATGTTGAATTCAGCACTTTCACAGCATCATCTTTCAGGATTTGAAATAGCTCAACTGGAATTCCATCACCTCCATAAGCTTTGTTCGTAGTGATGCTTCCTAAAGCCCATTTGACTTCACATTCCAGGATGTCAGGCTCTAGGTGAGTGTGAGTGATCTCACCATTGTGATTATCTGGGCCATGAAGATCTTTTTTATACAGTTCTTTTGTGTATTCTTTCCACCTCTTCTTAATATCTTCTGCTTCTGTTAGGTCCATACCATTTCTGTCCTTTATTGAGCCCATCTTTGCATGAAATGTTCCCTTGGTATCTGTAATTTTCTTGAAGATATCTATAGTCTTTCCCATTCCATTGTTTTCCTCTATTTCTTTGCATTGATTGCTGAGGAAGACTTTCTTATCTCTCCTTGCTATTCTTTGAAACTCTGCATTAAAATGGGTATATCTTTCCTTTTCTCCTTTGCTTTTCACCTCTCTTCTTTTCACAGCTATTTGTAAGGCCTCCTCAAACAGCCATTTTGCTTTTTTGCATTTCTTTTTCTTGGGGATGGTCTTGATTCCTGTCTCCTGTACAATGTCACAAACCTCTGTCCATAGTTCATCAGGCACTCTATCAGATCTAGTCCCTTAAATCTATTTCTCACTTCCACTGTATAGTCATAAGAGATTTGATTTAGGTCATACCTGAATGGTCTAGTGGTTTCCCCCACTTTCTTCAATTTCAGTTTGAATGTGGCAATAAGGAACTCATGATCTGAGCCACAGTCAGCTCCTAGTCTTGTTTTTGCTGACTGTATAGAGCTTCTCCATCTTTGGCTGCAAAGAATATCATCAATCTGATTTCGGTGTTGGCCTTCTGGTTACGTCCATGTGTAGAGTCTTCTCTTGTGTTGTTGGAAGAGGGTATTTGCTATGACCAGTGCATTCTCTTCACAAAACTCTACTAGCTTTTGCCCTGCTTAATTCTGTACTCCAAGGCCAAATTTGCCTGTTACTCCAGGTGTTTCTTGACTTCCTACTTTTGCTTTCCAGTCCCCTATAAAGAAAAGGACATCTTTTGGGGGTGTTAATTCTAAAAGGTCTTGTAGGTTTTCATAGAACCATTCAAATTCAGCTTCTTCAGCATTACTGGTCGGGGCATAGACTTGGATTACCATGATATTGAATGGTTTGCCTTGGAAATGAACAGAGATCATTCTGTCATTTTTGAGATTGCATCCAAGTACTGCATTTCAGACTCTTTTGTTCACTATGATGGCTGCTCCATTTCTTCTAAGGGATTCTTGCCCTCAGTAGTAGATATAATGGTCATCTGAGTTAAATTCTCTCATTCCAGTCCATCTTAGTTCGCTGATTCCTAGAATGTTGACGTTCACTCTTGCCATCTCATGTTTGAATGCTTCCAATTTGCCTTGATTCATGGACCTAACAATTCCAGGTTCCTATGCAATATTGCTCTTTATAGCATCAGACCTTGCTTCTATCACCAGTCACAACCACAGCTGGGTATTGTTTTTGCTTTGGCTCTATCCCATCATTATGTCTGGAGTTATTTTTCCACTGATCTCCAGCAGCATATTGGGCACCTACCGACCTGGGGAGTTCATCTTTCAGTGTCCTATCCTTTTGCCTTTTCATACTGTTCATGGAGTTCTCAAGGCAAGAATACCAAAATGGTTTGCCATTCCCTTCTCCAGTGGGCCATATTCTGCCAGACCTCTCCACCATGATCCATACATCTTAGGTGGCTCCACATGGCCTGGCTTAGTTTCACTGAGTTAGACAGGGCTGTGGTCCATGTGGTCAAATTGGCTAGTTGTCTGTGGTTGTGGTTTCAGTCTGTCTGCCCTCTGATGCCCTCTCTCAGCACATACCATCTTACTTGGGTTTCTCTTACCTTGGACGTGGGGAATCTCTTCACAGCTGCACTTGCTGAAGCAGCCACTGTTCCTTACCTTGGGTGTGGGATAGCTCCTCTCGACCACTCCTGTGCTGCGAAGCTATGTTTTTTCCAGAGTCATGTATGGATGTGAGAGTTGGACTATAAAGAAAGCTGAGTGCTGAAAACCTGATGCTTTTGAACTGTGTTGTTGGAGAAGACTCTTGAGAGTCCCTTGGACCACAAGGAGATCCAGCCAGTCAATCCTAAGGAAATCAACACTGAATATTCATTGGAAGGACTGATGCTGAAGCTCCAATAATTTGGCCACCTAATGCAAAGAGCCAACTCACTGGAAAATACCCTAATGCTGGTATAGATTGAGGACAGGAAAAGAAGGTGGCCACAGAGGATGAGATAGTTGGATGGCATCACTGTCTCAATAGAAATGAGTTTGAGAAAATTTTGGGAAACAGTGAAGGATGGGGAAGACTGTCATGCTGCAATCCATGGGGTCAGAAAGAGTTGGAGACAACTTAATGACTGAACCATAACAACAACTGAAAGCAATATCCACAGCAATCAGATGAGAAAAATAAATATGGGAATCCAACCTGGAAAGGAAGAAGTAAAACTGTCACTGTTTGAACATAACATGATACTATACATAGAAAACACTAATGATACACCAAAATCCTATTTTTAATGAACTGAATTCATCTGTAGGATACAAAATTAATATAAACAAATCTATTGTGTATCTATACACTAACAATGAACCATCAGAGAATTATCAGAAAGAGATATTAAGAAACAAGTCTTATTTACTATCACATCAAAAAGAAGAAAATATCTAGCAATAAATCTAACCAAGAAGGTAAAATACTGGTGCAGAGAAAACTATAAGAACTGATGAAATGAACTGAACATAAGAGTAACAAATGGACAGATACTCCACACTTATAAATTACAAGAATTAATATTATTAAAATGGCCATTCTACTCAAGGCAATCTATAGATTCAGTGTAATCCCTAACAAAATACCAATGTCTTCATTCACATAACCAGAACAAATCATTTTAAATTTTGCCTGGTAATACAAGAGAGCCTGATTATCTCAAATAATCAAGAGAAAGAACAACAAAGATGGAGGAATGATGCTCCCTTATTTCAAAGTATAGTACAAGGCTACAGTAATCAAGATTACGGTATTGGCACAAAAGCAGACACATATCATTAGAACAGTAGTACAGAGAGCCCAGAAATAAACCCATACATAGATGGTAAATTAGTCTATGACAAAGGAGGCAAAAATATACAGTGGGAAAAAGACAGTCTCTTCTATAAATGGTTGATGGGAAAAGCAGACAGCTATGTGCAAATATTCAAATTGGACTATTGTTTCACACTATAAAAAATAATACACTCAAAATGGATTATAGAAATAAATGTATGACCTGAAACTATAAAATTCATAGAAGGAAACATAGGGAGTACACTCTTTGACATCAATCTAATAATATTTTTTTGAATATGTCTCGTCAGGCAAGGAAAGCAAAAGTAAAAATAAACAAATGGGACTACATCAAATGTTGCACAGTAAAGGAAGCTATCAATGTAATGAAATAGACACCTACTGAATGGGAGAAGATATTTGCAAGTGATATACTTGACTGCTGTTTAGTTGCTAAGTTATGTCCAAGTCTTTGCAACCCCATGACTGCAGCACGCCAGGCTTCCCTGTCCTTCACTATCTCCCAGAGTTTGCTCCAACTCATGCCTATTATGTCAATGATACCATCCAACCATCTCATCTTCTGTTGCCCCCTCCTCCTCCTGCTTTCAATCTTTCCAGGATCAGGGTCTTATCCATTGAGTCAGCTTTATCAGGTGGCCAAAGCATTGGAGAAGTTGTAGTAATCTAAGTATCTATCTTAGATTAGAGACAAATGTCTTAAAATTTTTTTAGTTAAATTTGATATGTGCTATTGTTGTTTAGTAGATTCCCTTTAAATGTTTAACCAAGTCTCTTAGTTGTAGTATTCTAGGCATTTTGATAATAGATATTGTTTACAAAATAATTTTATATATATGGAGATGATAATTTTCAAACATTAAAACAACTCCAATTTCTGGATGTATTAACTTTGAATGTACTTCTAATACAATTTATTTGATAATTTGTATTTTTACATTTATTTCCATGGGTGAGTTTGACCTGATATTTTTCTTGTAATATCATTCTCAAGTTTTAGTATCAAGAAAATTCTGGTTTAAAAAAATGAACTAGGCACTGAGTTTAAGGAGAATTTGGTGTGAATTGGGTTTTATTTCATTTAAAATGCATATAAAAATGATTTTGTTGTTAACCTACAGTGATATCAAGATGAAAGTCCTTTGTTCAGGTTTTCTAGTCATTCACAGCGAGGTTTGATTCCAAATATTTACTTCGTCATTCTCAGGACCCGACACTATATAGAAGGGAAATACGTGTCAACGTTCTTAAAAACACACAAACAACTTTGACCTAGAAAAATACAGAAATTAATTCTAAGAAAAGACTATAAATTCTTAAGCACTGCAATAGAATATGACCGAATATCATGCATTCAATAAAACTTAGATTTTACACACACAGAGATACATATGGGCTTCCCAGGTGGTGCTAGTGAGAAAGAATCTGCCTGTCAATGCGGGAGAGGCAGGAGAAACATGTTTGATTCCTGGGTCTGAAAGATCCCCTGGAGTAGAAGGAAATGGCGACTCGCTCCAGTATTCTTGCCTGGAAAATTCCATGGACAGAGGAGCCTGGCAGGCTACAGTCCATGGAGCTGCAAAAATTTGAAACACAACTGAGCGACTGATCACACATACAGATACATATATATAATAAGATATGATTATATAACTGAACAAAGTGGCTATAAAATGATATGTAAGTTGAAAACAATTTTTTTCCAAGATGTGGCTATGCAGAAATGCATTAAAATGCTGACATTTATATAAAAATATAAATAGTTTTTTCCTGGATTATTAGATTATGAATGATTGTCACCTTATTTTATTAAAGACACTTTATAGTATGATTTATGTCACTTATAAAATTTATTATTATATTAGCAGAAAAATCGATAAAGCTCTTTTCATGATTTGAAGCTCTAGTTGAGAACACATCATTTTAAAGACTAGTTATTATTTTTTTTACTATAGTTTTAGGAGTATAATTAGTATTACTTTGTGAAAGTTACAGCAGAACAAAGTTTGGCTCAATATGAGAAATTACTCTCTAATAATTGTAGCCTAGCAAAATGGTCTGACTTATGAGTCTTTGGGAATTTTAGTCAGAGTTTCTACAGAACACAGAAAAAATCATTTTGCTGGAAAGACTAAATTTCCAAGTTTCCTGTTTTAATATTGAACACACATACACACGTATACACACATTTACCTATACATATACACATATATACCTATACATTCACACACATACAGAATTCTATATCACTTGAACACTTTTTCATGAAATGTACACAGTAAGGGAAATAAAAATAGATTTTGTAAGCAATAGCAAAATATCCAACCAAATTTTTTTTTTATAGTTTTTCTTCCTTTTAGAAGAAAATCCTTTGAAGAAATCATCACAGTCCTTGAACAAATATGACCTCTAGTATATTTATTACAAATGCTTGACACCTCAGAAAATTAATAACAAAGGTAGTTTGGATTTGAAAGTGTGAAGATCATAAACTTTAGGAATTATTATGTGATTCACTTCAGAGCACATATGCTAAAATTGAAAACAGAGAAAATGTATGGGATAAGACCCAAATATGCTGTGTCCTCTTTTCCTTCTATATTTTCTTTGCATTGTTTTATATAAGCTGTGATAAATTTTAACCAAGAAAAATCCTATGAATACTTTTAAAGCTACAAATATACTCATGAAAAAAATGGAGGTAAATAGAGGATGAGACAACCCATTTTCATCTGTATTTGTCTGGTATTGATATAAATTTCCTATTCTCTAATATCAAATACTGTAAAATAAATTTACAAAACTTCCCACAAACTGCCTAGAGATTGGAATGCAGGGTCAGACAATGCATTTAAAGAAAATTCAAGATAAGACTTTAGAAAAAGAGATAACTTTTCAGTTGAGTTGTGAAGATAAATAAACAGAGATAGTGTTTTGATAACCTAAAAAACAATTCTGAAAGGAAAAAGGAAAAAAACGTTAACGCTGATTTTGAAAAATATTACGTGTAGTTGGTTCGACTTTCAGTTTCCCAACTTTGGATCACACTGATAAGATTTCATGCACATTTAATAGTAAACCTATATAAGTAGAACAGGAAAAACAAAATTTAAACTCCTTGCCACAAAGATAAAAAATTATACAATTGTTTCATAACTTACTGTGTCTATTTTTGTTTTTAAGCAATTAAGGCAATTTATCATAATATAATAGTACTATTAAGTACTAAACCAAGTTCATTGATTGAAAGGGGAAATCCACAGCTTTTATCCAGATAGAAGAGATAACACAGGACAGCCTGACACATTCTACTTGTCAATACTTTTTATACTGTTTTAGGAAGAACTTTAATTAGCAGGCATCATCAATAAGCATTAGATTTGCCATATGCTAACAGTGACTGAGAGATTTAATATGTCCCTTTGTTATTCTGAGGAAGATATTTTTCAGTCACTAAGGAGGATGTGTGTAAGTCGATTCTAAGACATGCAGCAGACTCTTATACTCCAGATAGAGAAGACTTTTTGCTTTTGTTCCTTGCCTCCATCTCCCTTCTTAGATTTGTTTCTAGCTTTGATCATTTCCTCTGTCTTCCTCCTGAGACACATTGTGGTGCTTTGCTGATGCAAGTGTCCCTGCACATACTTCTTACACTTTTGGCCTGAAAAGGTGAGGTTTTCTATCTCCAGTCATTCCTGAACATCCTCAATAACCATCAACACAAGCTTTCACTGAAAATGGAAAATAAACCTACCACCAAGATCCTCTCTCTTTTCAAGACTCAAGGTGCTCTTATTTCCCTTTAGCCCCAGTAAAGGAAGTATAAGAGTAAAACGTTCAATGCAACTTGTGTCGGTGCTTGGGAGTGACTTTCAGGTCAATTCAGAAAATGAGTGAAAATGACATCTTTATACCTACAGACAGGCAAGCTACAATCCATGAGGTCACAAAGAGTCAGACACAGCTGAGCAACTAAGTTTACACATACCTACAGATCCTTCACTGAAGGATTGTGAAACAGATCTCCAAACATTCATATATCATAGAATTAATTATGTGAGTCAAAATTTTTACTAAGTGATAGAATTGAAATGCTACTATCAGACTGAAAGCTGGTTAGAGTTATTATGAAAATTATGTTTTGGTTTTATGCATATAGAAACAATAACACAATTAAGGCATATGACATTATGATGTAAAATATATCTCTTTCCCTATTCAGTCATAAAGGACTGAAAGCCATTACTTTAGGACATTCTCCATTGTTGAGGTGTTCAATGTAGTAACTACCAGCCACATGGGACTATTTTATTTAACTTTAAATTAACTGAAATTAAATAAAATGGAGAAATCCGTTTCCAGTCTTACTAGCCATATTCCAAGTGCTCAGTAATTACATGAAGCTATGGTATTAAGCAACTCATACATCAAATCTTTTCATCATTGCAGAAAGTTCTACTGAATAGTGCTGCTCTAGAAAGAATCCATGCTAAATTTATAGTATTTTCCATATATGTAAACTGTACATAATAAAATACTGTCTAACAATTAATGACATTTGCATTGAGTTTGTCTTTTGCTGCTATAAGTTTTAAGCAATAGTGCTTAATTGGCTGAATAGGCAGTGTTAACCTATAGAAAAGAATACACTGTTTTATTTAAAGTATGTTCAGTAGCTCAGTCATATCGGACTCTCTGTGATCCCACAGACTGCAATCCACCAGGCTCCTCTGTCCATGGAATTCTCCAGGTAAGAATACTAGAGTGGGTAGCCATTTCCTTCTAATTAAAGTATGGTAAGACACAAATATGGCAAGAATACACAAGAGAACTGTACAAAAAGGATCTTCACGACCTAGATAATCACTATGGTGAGCTCTCTCACACTCATCTACAGCCAGACATTCCAGAATATGAAGTCAAGTGGGCCTTAGGAAGCATCACTACGAACAAAGCTTGTGGAGGTGATGGAAATGCAGTTTGAACTATTTCAAATCCTGAAAGATGATGCTGTGAAAGTGCTGAATTCAATATGGCAAAAAATTTGGAAAACTCAGCAGTGGCCACAGGACTGGAAAAGGTCAATTTCCATTCCAATCCCAAAGAAAGGCAATGCCAAAGAATGCTCAAAGTACCACACAATTGCACTCATCTCACACGCTAGTAAAGTAATGCTCAAAATTCTCCAAGCAAGGCTTCAGCAATATGTGAACTGTAAACTTCCACATGCTCAAGCTGGTTTTAGAAAAGACAGAGGAACCAGAGATCAAATTGCCAGCATCCACTGGATCATCAAAAAAGTAAGACAGTTCCAGAAAAACATCTATTTCCACTTTATTGACTATGCCAAAGCCTTTGTGTGGATCACAAAAAATTGTGGACAATTCTGAAAGAGATGGGAATACCAGACCACCTGACCTGCCTCTTGAGAAACCTGTATGCAGGTCAGGAAGCAACAGTTAGAACTGGACATGGAACAACAGACTGGTTCCAATTAGGAAAAGGAGTATGTCAAGGCTGTATATTGTCACCCTGCTTATTTAACTTATATGCAGAGTACATCATGAGAAACGCTAGGCTGGAGGAAGCGCAAGCTGGAATCAAGATTGCTGGGAGAAATATCAATAACCTCAGGTATGCAGATGACACCACCCTTATGGCAGAAAGTGAAGAACTAAAGAGACTCTTGATGAAAGTGGAAGAGGAGAGTGAAAAGGTTGGCTTAAAGCTCAACATTCAGAAAACTAAGATCATGGCATCTGGTCCCATCACTTCATGGCAAATAGAAGGGGAAACAGTGGCTGACTTTATTTTTCTGGGCTCCAAAATCACTGAAGATGGTGATTGAAGCCATGAAATTAAAAGATGCTTCTCCTTGGAAGGAAAGTTATGACCAACATAGATAGCATATTAAAAAGCAGAGACATAACTTTGTCAACAAAGGTCTGTCTAGTCGAGGCTATGGTTTTTCCAGTGATCATGTATGGATGTGAGAGTTGGACTATAAAGAAAGCTGGGCACCAAAGAATTGATGTTTTTGAACAGTGGTGTTGGAGAAGACTCTTGAGAATCCCTTGGCCTGCCAGGAGACACAATCAGTCCATCATAAAGGAGATCAGTTCTGGGTGTTCTTTGGAAGGACTGATGTTGAAGCTGAAACTCCAATACTTTGGCCACCTGATGCAAAGAGCTGACTCTTTTGTAAAGACCCTGATGCTGGGGATGATTGAGAGCAGGAGGAGAAGGGGATGACAGAGGATGAGATGGTTGTATGGCATCACCGACTCGATGGACATGGGTTTGAGTAAACTCCGGGAGTTGGTGATGGACAGGGAGGCCTGGCGTGCTGCGGTTCATGGGGTCTGAAGAGTCGGACATGACTGAGCAACTGAACTGAACTTAAGACACAAAACTATGAGGCTGTAACCAAGAACGGTTAGAATCATGGACTCTGTGGTTGGGCTGCTCGGATTTAAATCCACTGTCTACCTGGGTAACTTAAAGTTTACTTATTGAAAAAAAGAAAGTGAAGTTAGTCTTGTCCAACTCTTTGTGACCCCATGGACTGTAGTCTACCAGGTTCCTCCATCCATGGGGTTTTCCAGGCAAGAATACTGGAGTGGGTTGCCATTTATTTCTCCAGGAGATCTTCCCAACCCAGGGATTGAACCTGGGTTCCCACATTGTAGGCAGACACTTTACCATCTGAGCCACCAGGGAAGCCGGAGAAGCCACCAGGGAAGTTTACTTATGTTTAGGAAAAATTCTTTTCCTCATGTCAACCAGGCTCAACAATAATTTTTCAAATATTTCATCATTCAATGAAATGGAAGTGGATAGTTATTTCCTATTTTCATTATTAATTCAAATAAAGAAGCATAGCAAAACACATGAAGACACAGAATTCATGCGATAAGATAAGTTTCAAATTGAAATGAAGAGTGAGAATTTGTTTTATATGTATTTCTATTCCTCAATTGGTCCACAAAGCAATTGGTCTCTTTTGCTTTGCAGATAGCAATTTTTTGGATAAACTTATAAAATACTATTGAAATATGCCTGAAATTATATTTCCTCACTGACTCTGACTACATTTTAATTACATAATTAAGAATAAATAAGAATCCCTTCCTTTACTGTGCTATGACGATCCAAACCGAACTATATACCACATATCCATTGTTTTGTCTAAATGGCCCCAATCTTACACTATGAATTTCACAAAAAAACTCATTATTTTGAGTTTGGTTTGTGTTTCCTTGTTTCTCTTCACGAAGCTTCTAGCAGAAGATCTGGTGGTTGGATACCTACCAACAAAAACTGGGCTAGATTTTCACAATTCTAACAAAGGCTGTAATTAAATAGTCTTAGAGGTTATTCTCCATTCTGATGGGAAGAGCTAGGCCCATTGGAATTTTCTCTACATTATTTAGCTTGACCTCTTCTTTGAGAAATAAAATAATTGCAGCACTGGACACATCCAACTAGTGAGAGATTGCTCAGACGGTAAGGTGTCTGACTACAATGTGGGAGACCCAGGTTCGATCCCTGGGTTAGGAAGATCTCCTGGAGAAGGAAATGGCAACCACTCCAGTATTCTTGCCTGGAAAATCCCATGGACGAAAGAGCCTGGTAGACTACAGTCCATGGGGTCACAAAGAGTCGGACACGTCGACTGAGCGACTTCACTCATACTTCACCTTATCAAGGCTTCTATAGAGGCAACACGTTAAGTATAACAAAAATTGCTGCAGTTCGGAAATATAATTGAAAGGAAGTTTTTTGTGATTATATTAGCAAGATATACCAAATAAAACATGAAGATAAGACATGCTTTCATTTTAAAGAATGAGCTGGTGGGAAAGGAAGGAAAACAAATGGAGGAGAGCAATAGAGTTCCAAAGGATGAAGGGATATTGAGTAGTATTTACCTAGATGGCATCTGCCAAACCCTAGTGGTTTAAATATGGCATCAGCTTATAACGTGCACATACGTGGAAGCTATGACAAAATCCTGGGTATAAGGGAAAATGAAAGGTCAGGCCAGAAACATCTCTTACTGTCAACACACACACACAGAGGATTCTTTGACATCACAGTGAGCACACCTAGAAAAAACTAGAAAGCAATACAGTGCTTAATTTCTTGTCTTCGTCTTGGCTCTAGGTAAAACAGAAAATTAATATATATATATATATTAATTTTCTTTTTTATCTATCATTATCTCATTGGTTTCTAAATATTATATCAGATCACAGGTTTGTAAAATATCTGTCTACAGATTTTTTCCTGTGGCAGAATTTTAAGTAAATTAGAGATGAACACAATTATTATATATAAAACATTAGGCTAATTTATAAAAAAGATTCAATGTATAAATCATTTTGGAGGATATTTGGCTTGATTAAAATACTGGCTTTGTTTGATAGAAATGCTAGTCATATGTTGTCCCAAATTATACAGTTAATTAGAAAGTGTCTTAAGGAAATTTAAAAATAGTAAATGTATTCATTTTGCTTTTGTGGGTTAGAAAGTTTTAGCTGGAATGAAAGTCTACTTGATGTCATTAGTTTGGGAGATACTAATGTATTGAGGACTGCGACCCTTGAATAATAGAGTAGTTCATTCTGTTTTTGCATTTCAAGATTATGATTTATGCATGTCCTTGTGCTAGATAGCACTAAGCATTGCTCCTTCATTAGTGGTTCCCACTGAAAGTTATGTTTATATTCAAAAATTCTGCCCTGGGATGGATCATATTGTGCGAGAAATAATTACAGTGCAAAAGTGGAGAGCCACTGCTTAAAATGTATTAGAAATTATCTGCTTGATGTGCCTCCCAGTTTCCATAGTGTGATTCTGTCTAATTATCCCTGGGGATCTGCTAGACTCTCTGACTATTAAGCAGATAATTTTTTAACACTGGGAAATATTTATTTTAAGTCGGTTATATTGAGCCAGATGTTATAAGAAGAGTATTTCTTAATAAAATTTGGCTATTTAAGGACACCTGAGCTCTACCTATTAATTTGGTCAATCAATTGATGGTACCAGAACACCCCTATGACCCTGAAATATAGTTGGAACTGATAAAGTTAAATTCCTGTTCTCCCCAATGTTAAGGTTGCTACCTCTAATAGACCATACTTTGGAAACTGGTTATTATTTTAGATATACCAATTACTACAGCAAAGCTTTACAAAATTCCTGGTTAACCTCACTGAGGACAGGTTGATGGATGCAAACAAAGTTCAACTCAATTTACATGTCTGAAATCTCTGTGCCCATAATAGCTCTCATTGGTGTACTCACTTAGCTTTTGAAAACATTTTTAAAAGCTCTGCTATTTAGTTTTCTGCTAATGAGTACAAGGGCACTAGTGGCTGCCTTTATTATCTAATTACTTTGTCCAGTTGTTAAGATTTTGGAAACATTTTGAGCTTAGAGTTTTTGCATCAGATTGGGAACTTAGGAGGCTTTTGAATTAAAAGTAGAAGAAGACAAATGTTTATACCTAAATTATCTTTGAACAAATGGACTGTTCACAATTGTTTATGAGCACAACAAATATTTGAAAATTTCTTAGTAGCTTATTTTTAGTGTGTGTGTGTGAAAAAACAGATTAGGAATAAGTGGATTTATTGAAAATAAGTATTGAGAAAAGAGAAGAAAAACTCCAGAAGGTGCCATATTAACTGTACAAACCCAAGATTTCACATGGATGAGAAAATAGAGATAATACATTTTTAAATTATTCTAACAAATTTATATCCTGCCTTGTTCAAAAAAAGACCCCAAAACGTGAATTTCAGGCAGCATTCAAAAGTACAAACACTGTTAATCAGATTTTTTTTTTGGTTAAGAAACAAAACAGGTTAAAGATAAAATCAAGTCCAAAAGCAATCCCCAAATAAACAAAAACACAACCAGAGCACACAAAATCAAACATTAACACACAAAATATGGCCATAGGTCATTTATTGTGTACTTGCTAGATTTTAGCTTATAAACAACCAGTGAATATAAGGAATCCCAATGCCCCAATGTTCCAAAGATGAATACAAATTGATTTCACATAATTATTCCTCGCTGTGTTATGTGAAATACAGTTTTCCTGTGAGTAAAGAGGAGTTACAATGATGATAAATGTGCCAATATTGTAATTGTAATAGAGCTATGCTGAGTTTCAAAGTGTTGTATTCAATATCTTTCATAAGTCATCCATGAACTGTGTCATACAACACATTAAATGAAATAAGGTAGTCCTAGGTGGTGGGGATTTGAAGAGTATGGCTCTGGTGTACATTCTTTGATGGAATGTCTTAATGCATCAAACCAGATTAACACAGTGAAGTTTTCTAAACACTACTCTCTAGTTCTAGGGAAAGCCAAGTTCTTGGTAATTAGGATGAAGGCTGTCTATTGCACTCCAACTAAGACCATCCTACCTTCATCTCTGTTACACAGTGACAGTTTACTCAAAGTCTTGTTAGAACAGAGTATTCTAGAGCATGATTTTTAAATCACTAATGTAAATTGGTTGATAAATGAGTACAAAGTTTAAATATCATTCAGACAATATTCCCTAGAGTTTATCCATTTCAGCCCAGTTTTGATAAGCACTAAATAGAAGTGAATTGAGTTTATGCTCTTTGACATCTATGTGAAAGTAGGACTGTGTTGTACTGGAAAAGAATGGGGTCATATAATTCAACAATCAGCTAAGCTCAGAATAGATTTTACTTCCCCTTATGAATATTGATAAGACTCAAATGGAAAGACCACCCATGAGTAGGACAAGATTTTCCTGAAAAGAAAAATAAGTTTGATGTCATGCAAACTCTAAGGGTCAAACTTCTAGGCAATATGTCACATGGTGCAGTGTTCAGTCACTCAGTCATGTCCCACTCTTTGTGACCCGTGGACTGTAGTCCACCAGGCTCCTCTGTGCATGGGGATTTTCCAGGCAAGAATACTGGAGTGGGCTCCCATGCCCTCCTCCAGGGGATCTTCCCAACCCAGGGATTGAACCCAGGTCTCCCACATTGCAGGCAGATTCTTTACCATCTGAGCTACCTGGGAAGCCCAATATATCATATTGGTTTATCCAAATAACACTGGATTTTATTCAATGTCCATCTTGTCAATTAAATAACATTGGTAAAGTGTTATATCCTTTATTATTTCAGCTGAACACTAGAAGATCCTTTTTTCAAATGTATCTATAGGTTATTTAACCAGTCAATATTTTGAAGAATCTGTTTATCTACCAACCAAGCCTAAATAATTACTTTGCATGGTAACAAGTATATATTGGGGTCATTTATCTAAGATTACTTCTACTTCAAGGAAACAAATCCATTTGATCTGCATATAAAGGGCAGAGGAACTTTCTGTCCATCATGCCAATGTCTATACACTTTATTTGTTCAAAGATATTATCAAAGTTTCAAGACAAACTTTTAAATTACAGGAAACCAAAACACTTTCATATTTTGTCCCACATTATAAAACCATCAAAAGAAAATTCTTCTGATTCTATATTGGCATATTAAGACAATATGATATTGTCATTTCAACACAAATATTTATTTTAAGTCAAATCCTGAAACATACTTTTTCTCTTAAAGAATTATGAGGAATCTCAGATTTTAAACAAGAGGAAACTAGCAGACATTTTTAAGGGCGCACACAATTAGCTAGAAAAGTTCTACTTTGAGGGCAAAGGGACTGAGGTGGAAGCATGATCCATTAAGAAGGATCATAGAGTCACAACACTAAACCGGTGAAGTTAGGAGATCATTATACAAAAAGTCCTTGAAGAATTTAGCAACAGAAATCATTATTTGGGATATTATTGAGTAGATTTTTAAAAATTGGTTCTGTTTATTAAGGGAACATTACTAGAAATTAGTCAGAAAAATAGCTTTGGAGCTTGGGCTTTTATTTCTCAAACTGGGAAAGCAGTCTCCACAGGCAGCCATCAGAATCTGACCTACCGAGAGCTCACTCACCGAATTCATGCCTTAAGTAATCAATCCTTAGCATCTCACTTCATTACCGGCTCTCAAGAATAAACAGAGTATTTTCACATAGATTTCCCATACTTGAGATTCTTGAGGCATTAATAATACATAGTCAGAGTTAAATTTAAGATCCTTGGTGGCTGCTTCTGAGTTTTGATGTATATGGCAATTGTATCTTTCAGGGTTCTTAGCTGTAGGCAACAGAACCTGACTCTGATTATTATTTAAGCAGAAAATAAATTTTTAAAAATAGAATGAATACCAGGAGCCTTGAAAACCACATACAGAAAAAGAGTGAGAAAAAGAATGTAAGGTTGCAGTCAGAACCTTAGCCAAAATCATGCCACAGAATGGAAATAGGCCTCAAGCACTGCATACTACATAAAGAGGCTTCCCTGGTTACAGGTTTCTCTTGAAAACATGGGTTCTGTCACCCCAGGCATCAGCATGTGTCTGCTCCATAGTCACCATGGACCATCAGAATATATTCTCTGCTCTCTCTGTCTCTTTAACATCCTTTCTCTGTACATTTCAATTTCAGAAACTATAGAGGACGTTTCTGATGTAAAAAGTCAAGGTTATGTGGCTCATCCTAAATGCAAAGGGGGATTAAAATGTAATCACAGGCATTTTCAGTTTCAAGTGAAAGAGAAGCTCTGCCTCTCACCCAAAGCACCTAATATTTAATGAGTGCATCTTCTGTGTTAGGTACTCTTGTGTGAGTTAAGTTTCATATTATGGAGAAATCATTAAGCAAGGAGCGATTTAGGCAGCTACATCAAATATGCAGAGAAGGGTGACAGAGTCATTTTACTCATGTTCCAGAAAACAGTCCAAATAGTGCTGTAAATGAGGGATGAGTTTTGGAATATTGTTCCCCTGGGGTAAAAATAAAAGTAAAATGCTTCCTAAGCTGGTCCAATATGTCACAATTCAGCACCAGGAAGTTTATTCTACAAATACTTTGGTGAAGAATTTTCATTTGGTCAATGTCTTTGGAAAAACGCCCCATGAAAAGTCAGATATTTCTTTCTTTAATAGCTTCACAGAGAGTCCAATAGACCAGCTGCATCCTAGCATTCTAGATCCCAGAGAGTAGTGACATTTACCAAACTGCAATGTCAGCTGACGTACAGAAGCTCAGCAAGGCAAAGCACACCCCTTGTAACACACTCTCTGAATTTTGAAGCCTGCACTATAGAAGTAAAATCTAACATTTATAAGGGATTATATGATTTCAACCTTTTTTCCTCTTAACCAAATTCTTATTCCAGTGTATGAAAAAGCAGGTGAGTAATCTCACAGCACCAAAGACAGAATTTAAGAGAGAGATTGAGGCGGGGTGTCATGGAAAGAAGAATGGAGGGGAAGCATGGAGATTAGATAAAACAAGAGAACACAAGAGAAGGTCTGATTTTAGAAGAGTGAATACAAAAACAAAACAAAATGCTCTTAACACCCTTCATCATATAGTCTCCATCCATCCTGGTTGTGTCCACTTCCTTAACCATATTCACTCTTGAAAACAACAACAAAATCAAATCCAGCTCTCTAAAGTTACTTGCTGAGGGCTATCATTCATATCCCATTTACAGAATCTGCTTTGAAACTTTCTGTTAGTGTATTAATGTCTTAATCATGTTAGACCACTCTCTCTTTTTGGAAACTCTCTTCCATCATCCATTGGCCTTATAAGTCTCCCAGGAAAGGTTCTCTGACCAACCTCACCTTAGATGCAAGTCCTTAGAATTCTTTCTCCTGTTCTCATCTCATCTACCCTTCTTCCTGAGTGGTTTCATCCATGGCCTAATTTGCCAACAATATAACTCAAGAATTCCTAATCTTTAGCCTATTTCTCATTCCTGAGTTCCAGTCTACTAAGACAACAGTCTACAAACTAGATATTTATAACTAAGTCTGCCATAACAATACTGCATGTTGTGTGTTAGTTACTCAGTCGTGTCCAACCATTTGCCAGCCCATGGAAGGTAGCTCACCAGGCTCCTCTGTCCATGGATTTCTCTAGGTAAGAATACTGGAGTGGGTTGCCATTCCCTTTTCCAGGGGATCTTCCCAAACCAGGGCTCACACCTAGGTCTCCCTCATTGCAGGCAGATTCTTTACCATCTGAGCCACCACGGAAGCCCACACTCCCACTCCACTCTATGAGAGCCGTAACTTTATGACATTAGCAAATATTTGTCTTTGCTTCTCTGCATACCCATGCCTGAAAGGCTATCTCCAGAATTAAAAATCTCCACCAAGAGCCTTGAGCTAGCTATAACTAACCTGTGATTAGTTAATTTTTTTAAAAAAAAATGTACTGTTTTATTTATTATTTAGTGAAACTTACTTAGCATTTAATATGTGCCATAAAAAAATAGTAAGCACATTTTACTTCAACATACCTTCAGCAGCATCATCATTGTTATCATCATAATTTCATTACCCCACAAACATTTATTAGGCATAAATATTTTAGGAATTAATATATAATGCTAAGAAACACTGATCTGGTCCCACACTTACAATCTAGCAGAGTAAAACAAAGCTTTACACAGTAGATCATGATTTAAAATATGTTCAGTTATACCATGTATTTGATGTAGCTTTCTTTTGACTTCCTATCTCATAATTTAAATTTTTTTCTGATTTTGTTAGATCAGATACTCAAGCAATAATATCCATCATTTAACAAGTTATTACTGGTTTGCTGAGTGGCTGAATTGAACTGAACTGACCTACTATAGAAATAACACTTTCAGGGAGGGAATGGATAGGTAGGTTATTTCATTTTTAAAGCATAGCATAGCATTGTTTGCCATAGCTCTCTGCAAAACTGCTGGTTAAAAACCAAACCTCAACAGGAACTCTCATTCATTGCTGTGGGAATGTGAAATGGTACAGCCACATTGGAAAAACGTCTGGCAGTTTCTTACAAAGCTAAATATAGTTTTGCCATATGATCCTGGTATTGTGTTCATATATTTGTACCCAAATGATTTGAAAACTTATGCTGATATGGAAACATGCATGCAAAATTATGGGAGCTTTATTCATAATTGCCCCAAACTGAAAGCAACCAAGATGTCCTTGAATAGGTGAATAGAAAACAAAACTGTGAGTACCATTCTATTTAATGAGAAAAATAGATGAGCTATTAAACCTTTCCAAGATATAGATTAACCTTAAATGCATATTGCTGAATGAAACAAACTAATCTATCAGTCTAAACAGCCCATGTACAGTACATACCAGTCATGTGATATTCTAAAAAAGACAAAACTATAGAAATGATAAACAGATGAATGGTTGCCAGTAGTTTAGGGAAAGAGGGGGATGTTGAGGAGATAAAGTATATAGGATATTTTAGGGCAGTGAAAATATTCTGTACAATATGGTAATGTTGGATACATTTGTCCAAATATATAGAACTTTGCAGCAGAAAAATTAAGCCTACGAGTAGGCAAATTAAAACAAAAATATTTTGAAGAATGACTACCCTAGAACACGATCCAGAATGTAAGAAAAAGGATCTACCTAAGTCTTTTGCAAATGTGTACAACCTCCCTGAAGGAGCATAATGATGCTAACCTAAAGATATTTGGAAAAGAACAGAGTCTACAAGATTAAAGGCAAAAAAAACTTTATAGATGCACTGTACCCTATGGTAAATTTGTTTCCTATGAAAGTACTGATCAACTATTCTGAAATCACTATAGATGTATATTAGAATTGAATAAATAAGCTTATACATATGTACATAGTCAGATTTCTCACTGATGTTTAATTTAGTTAGGAATAGAATTACTATATGATCTAGCAATTCCACTCCTGAATATTATGTATACCTTAAACAATTGAAAGCAGGGACTTAAGCAGATATTTATACTCCACATTCACAACATCATTATTTACAATACCCAAAATGTGGAAGCAAACCAATGGAAAATTATTAATCCTTAAAATGGAGGGAAATTCTGACATATGCTAGAACATGACTAGACCTCAACGATAATATACTATGTGAAAGAAACCAGCCACAAAAGGACAAATATTATGTGATTCTATTTATACAAGGTATCTAGAACACTCAGATTCATAGAGACAGAAAGTAGATTGCCAGGACCTAGGAGCGAGTGGGAAGTTATTGTTTAATGAATATAGAGTTACATTTGGGGAAGATGAAAAGCTTTATGGAGATAGTGGTGAAGATTGCATAATAATGTGAATGTACATAATGCCACTGAACTGTACTCTTAAAAATAAAGTGCTAAATTTCATTTTATGTCTATTTTGCCATGATAAAATAAATAATAAGTCAGTCCTTAACTCATGGCATGAAATGGTTGAGGAATCTGTATGCACATTAAGTCTATTCTTAGAGCATTTTAAAAGATTAATGTATTTAAATCTATAGAGGAAAAAACTGGACAAACACTGATATTAGGACTTTAGTGATTGCACATTTTCAGGGAAACTGTAATTCTGTGAATAAGGAAACAAAAAGAATATAAGTTTACCAGCAGATAACTGCCTTCTCTTTCATCAGTAATATAGAAGAAAGACACTCCATTAAACAAACCTATTGCCCTCTGCTATTTCTACCTGTCCCTTAACCCATATTATTACTTGCATCAATCTTGAGTCACACAGAATCACTTAAGCCTCTCAGAGCTATGCTCTCTGACTTTTAGCACTGTACACTTCCCTCCCATAGCATATTTGTTGCTCCATAAGTAATTTAGATAGAAAATTCTTCCAGCAAAAGGCCTGTTAAGTTTCACTATTGCTTTCACTCATTAAGTTGAGACAGTAAAGGAATAAAAATCCCATAACAATAACAAAACTGAATAGCTTATACTCTGTAAAAGCCATTGTTCATTGCATGTTGAAAATTTTATACTGAAGTCTTAGAAAAATTCTAGTTTTGAATGCTACTGTAAGGTAATTTTCTATTGTAAAATACAGACTTAGAGCTGTATGTGTGGGGACACATGTACCATTTCTTTGTCCTCAAACTCACATAGGCGTTTCCAGTCTTCAATGGCCATAGTACCAGTCATATTTTCATCACACAGAGATGGAAACCAGCCCACTCTTCCATGTGATGGGTGTTAAACCGTGGTAATTTTCATTCCATGAAATAAACTATTGCAGAGGTGAGTACACCCTAAAATAACACTGAGTCAGGAAAAAAGATTACATAAAAACATAACCTTAATGAATAACTGTTCAATAAATATTTCTCATGGAATCAGATAAATCCAGGATTTCTTTTGCACTCTTATTAGGTAGTTGGAAGAGATGAATATAATTATGGAGAATGGGCCAGATGGCACATTTGAAACCCAGTGGGATAAACCAGATGGAATGCTGTTATTCTGCCCATTTATCTATGAATAGAAAATAGGTAGGGGGAAGGTTCTGGAGCCTGTTGATAATAATGATATTCTGAAGATTCCCTGTTGTTTCTGTGGTGGTATATGTGTAAGTATTTGTGAGTTTGATGTAGCTATAGTAATACAAAATAGGAAAAGTGAGCGGAAGGCAGTTGGTATCATTTTACAGATTCCTTCTGAAAAACTGTGAAAAAAAGATGTACCAATTTTAAATAATTATGAGAAAAAAGAAAGCAAACTGTCAAACATTTTGAGCTAATTAGCATTTGTCAGTGTAATATTCTGTAGGCTACTTTGTGTGAGCTGTGACTCTGTATGCAGTGTTTGTGTATGTGAGAGAAAATAAAAATAGAAATTAGGCTCCAAAGGGAGGACTTTTACATAGGGAAATGAAGTGTTTTTTCAGCAGTAAAGACTTGGTGGGTTACTGGAATTTTATCACCTATTTGATTATTTGTACATTCAAGGGCAATAGTCCTTTACAGTTTGCACCTTGAAAAAGGGGTAGTAATTTTCAATGTTTAGTTTTTTGGTTTTTTTTTTTTAGGGGGCAGAGATTTGCTGGATTTTCTTTGACTCAAATAACAAACACATTGGCAGCATAGAAATCCAGAACACACACACACACACACACACACACACACACAAAGAGACAAAAATTACATCAAATAATACCTATGCTTGCTATAAAACATGTACTGTTATAGTTTCTATTATATTTTTGCTCTCTTCTAGTTATTATTTAAATGTTGGTTGTGTCCCCTTAAAATGTTTTTGTGACTTATTTATAGGATACAATTATGAAACCATTGCCATAGAGAATCTGATAAATTAAAATGATTTTGCTAAAATGCTCATCCTTAATCGTGAATGTTTTACTTCTTCTTTTTTGACATTTCTGATTATCAAAGTCAAAAGTTCCTCAAATAATCTTTCCTCTCAATGAAAGCCCTAATGATTATGTATCAATTGTACTACTATATTTTGCTGCTCCTTGTTCGTTTAAGATAAATGCTTCCTTAACGAAGGGGCACTTGCTAAAAAGCAGGCAAGTTAGTTAAGTGGCAGTAAACGAAGTAGAATAGAGTTTGTTCTAATATAGGAACATTGCCTTGCCTCATGTAAAAACTAGTAAGAGTAATGGGAATCAAGTTTTAGGCAGTGGTCTTCCTCTAAACTTGTCAATTGCTGTTTTCCTCAAGCTTTAACCTTAAGGCAGATCAAAAAGTGAGCTAGGCAGACCATGCATTTCAGCACTGATCTCCACCCCCTGAAGACCCAGCAAGACAGGCTAGTGTGGTTCACAGTGTTCAACCTCCGTCTCCCTTCACTGCCTCTTTCTGCACCAGCATTTTTCAAGTTCAATTCCTTGCTCGTGCCCTTCTTATCACTGTGCTTTTACTTTAACCTTGAGCTCAGCAGTCCCAGTTGGTATAGCTCTGTTACTTGAAGCAACAAGCAACTTTTCTTTTCAAGTTAGGAACTTTTTGTACTAGTTTTTTTGATGAAAATATTTTACTGCTGGAAACTGCTCTAATTCCCTCATAAGACTTAGTTTACAATCCTGGTTTCCAGAGGCCTTTCCCACCCCCAAGGTGCTTTTGAATAGGCTGCTTTATTCGCTGATCTATAGGGTACTTTCAAAATGCTTTTGTGAAGGTGTGTGCCTCTGTGCCCCGAGAAATCTTTCCAAGCAGAGTAAGACCCAACACGGCTAATGGAAAACTAGAATCAGGTTTAACTAATGACCCAGGACGTAAAAAATTAAAGATATAATACAATTAACCATTTAAAAGACTAATATGATCTTTTATGATCTTTGCTCACTATTTACCCGATTACCTTGCGGCAGGATATGATGGCACATCCATTAAGCATGTGCTAAATGGACTTTGTTGTTAAGTTTTATTTGATTATCACTCTAAACTTTATTCATGTGTTTATATAGCTTTCAAAGTTCATTGCTCATTTAGCATCTGCTCGCAATTTAAAGATTACTGGGAAATTGTTGCATCCTTAGGAATTAAGGGCAACTTGGCACCAAAGAGTACTCTAGACCCCTGAGTTCTAGACTTGACTCATCCAGGAGTGAGTTGTATGACCTTGGGCAGGCCATTTAACATCTTAGATCTTTAGTTTCTCTAAATAAACAGTAACTTATGTAGTATATATGATTTTATAGTCTTATTTTTAACAAGAAAAGAAAAAGAGAGAGGATGAGATCTGCTTTGGCCATCATGGTTTATTAAGTATGAATAAAAGAAAGGGTTAGCCAGCAAGCCAACAAACTATTAGATACTGTCTGAATAAGTATCTATTAAATAATTTGGTTGAAAATTTTCCCTTAATTGGTCACAGTTTACAATTGAATTTAGATTTTACAGTTAAAATGAATGGAGAATGGATAAGAGAATTGAACACTAGGTTCTTGTTTTTAATGTATCTTTGTGATTGAAGCTTTTCTTGAGGACATTTCTATGGTTTTAGTGTGAAAGTTAATGGATTATTCAAAACATCTGGTTTTGGGGACAACATAATCTATCATATTTATTTGAACTCTATAGTTTTTTCCATAGACTAAAGGAAATAGTCAAAGTGTATGTTATATAGCAATATAACTATATTAAGTTACTATATTGTATAAAACAAATGTTAAATATGTAAAATAAGGTAAGAGTACAGTTTTAAACAAATAGGTAAATAGATTTTAAGGTATCCTGGATACATTAGCTTGAATCAAGGAGGAAAACAAAAAGAACACTTTAGAAATTTTTTTCTATATTGTATTTTAGATAGTAGATAATTTATCCACAAACTTGTAACATTTTTCAAAATGAGTGGAAATATTTAAACAAGTGACATTATTTTCTAAATGTCACTAACACAAACTGTTCAATTCATTTAGGGTTATATTTAAAATTTCAATTTCTATTTTCATACCTCAGTTCCCTTAAAAAAACTTTGCCACTGATGTCAGGAGAGGTTAAGTGTTTCCTTATATGATAATGTTACAGTATTTAATATTCAAAGATGTGGAATCATTTAATTTCCAAAATATTTTATTCTTGGCAACCTACACGTGTTTCTTTCTCATTATAAATCAGAGTATTCTATAGATCAAATTATATTTATGGTTTGTGTTCAATTTATTTTTTAACCTTATATTTAATAGTTTGTGTTCCAAATATTTTTGGTCTCATATTTTTATTTTTCCCTATCAATAGTTTTTGTGCTCTGTTCCTAAAAATAGTTCGATTATTCCCTCTAATTAGGGTGTTGAGTTTTGGTTTCACAGAACTTGAAACATTTCCCTTCTTATATTTCACTAGTTTCCATGACAATACTAACATTTTCCTATTTGCCTTCCTTAGCTTTAAGAAAATTAATTGACAGATATCCCTTATTCAGTATCATTTACCTAATTAAATAATTCAACAAAAATTTAAATAAGCATAACACATCATTTCAAGATATGGCAAGTCAACTGCCCAAATACACTAATTAACCTGAAACTTAAGATCTATGTATAATAGATCATGTTTGATATTAAATCTCTCTTATGAAGAAGAAAACATCAGTTTCCAAATTGCAAACAGAGGTCTGTGAGGAAAGATAACAAAGACAGATTTCATACTCAGGATGAAAATAAAACCAGTTCTCTAAAGGCAGGGAGGAGAAGGCAATGGCACCCCACTCCAGAACTCTTGCCTGGAAAATCCCATGGACAGAGGAGCCTGGTAGGCTGCGATCCATGGAGTCGCTGAGTCGGACACGACTGAGGGTCTTCACTTTCACTTTTCACTTTCATGCATTGGAGAAGGCAATGGCAGCCCACTCCAGTGTTCTTGCCTGGAGAATCCCAGGGACGGCAGAGCCTGGTGGGCTGCCATCTAAGGGGTCGCACAGGGTTGGACACGACTGAAGCGACTTAGCAGCAGCAGCAGTAGTTAAAGGCAGGGAAATGACAGAGAAAAGAAACCGACATTGGCAAAGTATACACACACACGAATGACATTTAGAAAGTTTAAGGAGCCTTTTTGCAAGTTCTTTCCATTTCATAGTGAGTTCATTTGTGTTATCCTTGCCTAACCCTTGGCATTGGTCGGGTTTAAGGACAGGATCCTCAACTTTGCAGCAGCTCTAGTGTTATTAATTCTCCATCAATAACAATGGTAATGGTGTAGCTCATCCCACCTGATAATTGTCATGGTCAGTATTGGCCTTAGTCACTGAAGTAGGGTAATACTTGGGGTGGGCTTCCATGGTGGCTCAGATGGTAAAGAATCCACCTACAATGTGGGAAACCTGGGTTCGATCTCTGGGTTGGAGGAGGGCATGGCAATTCACTCCAATATTCTTGCCTGGAGAATCCCCATAGACAGAGGAGCCTGGAGGCAACCCATGAGATGGAAAGAATCAGATACAACTGACCAACTAACCACAATACTCGGGGTACTGAATGAGAAATAGGCTAAGTACTGCGCTGCAGAATAGTCCCGGAAAGCTTTGACATGTGGTAGATTACTGTATATTTTACATCATGCCAAGTCAGGATAAAAAGGATATGAATGTCATGAGTAATTATATCTCATGAGTGGCTCATCTCCTTTCTGCATAGAATGTTTCACTTAGTTTCTCTTATTCCTCTTCAACAGCTATCAGTTAGGCCCTTTCTTCAATCCACACTTACTACAAAATCCTTTCTCTCCACCTAGAAATATTCTACTTGCATTTAAAGTTTTGGAGCCTCCAGCTAAAGGACACTTCCTGGCATTTGGGTTTATAAAGTGAACACAGGCATGCTAATTATTTTTGCAATTTTATTCTCTTTAATAAGGTCCCCTAAGCATTGCCCTGATTTCAAAAGGATAAAGATGTATCCAGGCTCAGAATTTGCTAAAAATCTTTTTTATTAAATCCTTGATCCAAATGACTCAGTTTAAAACATATTAAAGTACAGCAGCTATTGCAGATTAATATCTTGAATTTAAATTTTTTAATTGCTGATTATATGTACAAACCTCTCCATCAGTTTATATTCAATTATTTGATAATATTGATTAGCTGATATTATTGACAACTGTGTATTTGATGATCCTAAAAACTTAAATATTTATTTTTAATATGCTGACAACTAAACTGATTATTTTCTTCCTCATTTCAAGTAGTTAGGTTGGCATTTATTATTCTAAACATCATGTCCTTGGATGCCTTACACTAACTTTTCCTAATATTATGGCATTGTTCTTTTAATTTTTAAATTATTTTCAGAACAATTCCTATTTTATTTTTCTTTTTAATTGGAGGATAATTACAATATTGCATTGGTTTCTGCCATATACCAATATGAATCAGTCATAGGTATACATATGTTCTCTCACTCTTGAACGTCCCTCTCACCTCCCACACAATACCACTCTCTAGGTTTTCACAGAGTACCAGTTTTGAACTCCCCTCATCATATAGCAAATTCCCACTGGATATCTATTTTACCTATGGTAATGTATATGCTTCAATGCTACGCTAGGAAATTGTCCCACCCTTTCCTTCCCCAACTGTGTACACAAGTCTCTTTTTTATCTATTTCTCTTTTGCTGCCTTGAAAATAGGTTCATTTGTACCGTCTTTCTAGATTCCATATATATGCATTAATATATGATACTTGTTTTTCTCTTTTGGATTTAACTTCGTTGTGTATAATAGGCTCTAGGTTCCTCTACCTCATTAGAACTGACTCAGATGCATTCCTTTTTATAGCTGAGTAATGTTCCATTTATATATGGACCACATGTTCTTTGTCCTTTCATCTGCTGATGGATATCTAGGTTGCTTCCGTGCCTTAGCTATTATAAATAGGGCTGCAATTATTTTTTTAATACATATGGTTATAAGATTATTAGATGAACATTTGTAATTGTCCTGCTTGTGTATGTTTTTACTATTTTCAGCAATAAAAAAAATGATAACTTTACTGGGATTCTCTTGTATGTTATTTTCCCTTGTTGCTTTCAGTATTTTTCTTTGCATTTAATTTTTGTCAGTTTGTTTAATATATGTCTCAGCACATTCCTCCTTGGGCTTATCGTGTATGGGACTCATTATGCTTCTTAAAAGTGGGTGAATGGTTCCTCCTCCACATTAGGGAATTTTTCAGCTATAATCGCTTCAAAGATTTCCTCAGGTCTTTTTCTTTTCTCTTCTTTTTCTGGGTCCTCTACAATGTGAATGTTGTTGTAAATGTTTAATGTTGTCCCAGAGGTCTCTGAGATTTTTCTCGTTTCTTCTCATTCTTTTTTTATTTATTCTGTTCTGTAGCAGTGATTTCCAACACTCTGTTTTCCAGCTCAAGAGTCACAGATGAGAAAACAAACTTATAGTTACCGGGGCGGGGGGTGGGGTGGGCAGTGGAAGGAGAATAAATTGGGAGATTGAGATTGATATATACACAATATTATATATAAAATAGATAACTAATAAAGACCTACTGTATAGCACAGGGAGTTCTAGCCAGTACTCTATAATGACTTATATGGGAAAAGAATCTTAAAAAGAGTAAACATATTAAGGTGTATAACCAATTCACTTTGCCATACAACATAAATTAACACAACATTGTAAATCCACTATACTCCCATAAAAATTATACAAAAATTAAAATGATTTCTTCAAAAATTTTCAAGAAGTTTCCTGTTTTAATTACTGAGTAAAATAATAGACATAATCAAAGTTCTGTTTGTGAAATGCAGGCAGTGTTTAACGTAAAAAAATCCAAGCAGAATGACTCAATGGAAATAATAGAACAGATTTTAGAAAATAAGACATATGATAAAGAATGGGTTGAATATGGGTAGGTGTTGTTTAGATAATTAGCCCCATTTTATTCTTAACCTGGCTAATTTTTATATTTGTTTTGAAATTTAAATTGACTAAAATTAGTGGAAGATTTTATATAATGTATAAATATATACTGAGATTTGATGGAAGATGAATAAAATGTTCTTTATGCAAATAATATGAAAACTGTTATTTCTATTCTGGAAAATATATTTTTGTATGAAACAAAACTATCTTGATATGTTGATTGGTGAATTATATGATTTTAAAAAATATTCTTTTAAGAAATAAAGCTCCTATGTTTATACATGGAATTAATGTTATTCTAATCAGCACACTAATTTCACAGACCATCCTTATGTTGAGCAGTATAACTAATTTATACATTTTTAGTACATGTTTTCTAAAGTGAATGAATTAAAAGGAGCACACTTATGTTCCTTTCCTATAATAGTTATTCCTATACAACACAGAATCTAATGTTTATAAGCACTTTCCCCTCACATTTTCTGAATAAGCCCTGTTTTTTCACTTCTTTGTAAAATCATATAGTTAAATTTTAGCTAAGCAAATAAAGTGTATGTTTTTGGAAAATATATATAGTTAAGTCAGTTGAGGTTTTATCAACACTTTCATATAACTGTTTAATTAGCAGAACCATTTATATTTCTGTATATTAATGCAAATAACTTTCTAGGGCACTACTTAATATTTAGAATTACCTATAAAATGTGCACTTTCTCAAGAAGTCTAAAGCAAGTTTACTGAATCCATGCATATCTGAAAGCAGATGTTTGGATCAGAAACACTATTTTAATAGTTAGGTACATAGGTATGCTAAATACTTCAAATGCTTTCTTGGCTAAACTGCATTTATGACCAGCCTACTGATATTGTTTTATTCAGTGATTCTGTCTTTGTCTTCTGAATAAGTTATGGTATTTGGGAATGGGTAAAAGGAATGGTAAAAGGGAGATAAAAAAGAATACTTTTTGACACCATTTTGAGGAACGAATTATATACAGATCCCAGAAATCTGTTTATATTCAGCCTTACAAAGAACTATTCCTAGAGGAACATCATATTTGCCAATCATGTAATAAAACCACAATGTTCTTTCTGGTTTTCTTCTCTCTCCTTTTTTCTGATGATGTTTTTTAATATCAATCTGTAGATTCCTCCTCCACAGCCTGAGTCTACAAGCAATCTTGGAAGCAAGTCAGTCATGTTAGCCAGTTCACTGATTGTGCAGCCTGGTTCTCAATGCCTAAATCCAGTATTGTCTCTGCTGAATAAACTTGGGTTTTATTCTCTCTATAAGTGTGATTTCTTCAGGACTGATAGTCCCATTTGGTACAAAATTCTATCTTTCAAGAAATTGGAAACCTTTTCCCAAACTCCAGCACTTGCAGTCAGATCTCCCTAATTCAACCTTCCTATACGTCTAAATTTTATCCTTACTTGGAGATAAACATAATTCCAATGTTCAGACTTTATGAAATTCCTCATATTGTCTATTACTAAACCCTGGTCGAATTATTTGAAATGTGATATGCCACAATAATTCTTGTCACCAAATAAAGCTGTAATTACAAGACCAGAATAACAATTTAACCAGTGTGGTTGGTCTGGAAATGTCATATTTATTCAAAATATTTAAAATATCTTATCATCATAAAATCATTGACTCCTTTGAAAGTATTCTGGTCTTTGAATGTACAAAGCCATATTGCGATAATCTATTTAGTAACTAAATTGATGATTTTTCTAGTTACATATGCTATCTTCTAGATTTGTTATACTTATGCAAATCTGACAAACACGTAAGGATCTTTCAACACAGATTGTATACCTATTGAGTGCTGGTCATATTAGTCTCTAAGCAAATAAAAACATTAAAATACTCAAAATATATGGTCCCTTCAGGAGTTTTTAAAACTCAAGTATTATGGCACAGCATAAATGTATATTGGTACACTGCACAATCTCAAGGTAAGTACACGGAAAATACAGACATATATTCTGATTAAATGCAAATATCAGTTCAAATTAAAGGAGCTGAAAACTAATGAAGGCTGAGAATTCAAAGAACAAAGAAGTAGTTTATGTGAGATTGTATTAGGCAACCTTTTTAGAAGGGTGATGCTGCCAGGGGCTAGGGGAGTTGTTATTCATCACAATTCAGCATGGGTTAAAAAAGATTTTTAAAAACAGTTTTGCAAAAGTTCTTCCCTTGGAAAGTTCACAAGAACAATTTTATGTTGAGAGTTATCTTGCCTTAGTCTGAGTGGTATCAAAAATATATGAGGAACTTTATGCTGAGTGACATGACAGATCAGAACCTATTACTGGCTTTGAGAGTGATTTAGAATTAAAAAGGATATTGTAAAACAAGAAGTTATACAAGTAATCATTAGTCAAATATAGCTTTAGTGTGACGGAAACCAGAGAGCAGGATGCACTGGATATTTTAACTACATTTATAACTGGAAACCAAAATATTTATAGAGAATAAACCATAATAAATGATTGGGGAAGAGTGTTTCATAATGGCGTAAGTAGTTTCCTCTGAAGAAATGTTACAGGAAATTGTATTTTCCACATATCTGTATTTTGTTTCATCTAATATTGGGACTCATTTTCATACATATGCTCAACAAATTTTTTTTTGAGACCATCATTCTCTGTCTGAGAAGCTTAAGAATTCTTTTAGGGATATTATGTTCTTAAAATGAAACCCTCTCATATGAAGGGGGAAGTAAAAGTAGCTGGGCTCCACTATTATTCAGTTTAGCAGATGGAAACTAGAGTAATTCTCAGGCTTTAGTGTACGCTAGGTTTTAGGCTCTCCTCAAGTAATGCCCATTCAATATATAAAGCTCTTCACAGTTGTAGATATAGTTGAAATTGTCTAAATGAGAAAAATGCATTAGAATAAGTTGAATATAATTAAGTAATACAGGGAAACATTATTACCATTTTATTATATGCAGTGTCCTTTGGTAAATCAGTTACTAAATAATTATTTAATGAATACCCTGTTTTGTAGTGTTTGCCAATTTCTGTGCTATAAATACTTTCTCCATGATCACTTTCAGGCCACCCATAGTGTCATAACTGGTTTAAAAAATTCTGAAATATTTAACAATTGGTGCTCATGAGCCATAGTACAAGTTCCAGCATATACCTTAACCTATTAGATAGGAGAGACGATATCTTTGTTGTAGAGGATTTTGCAACTGTAGCAAGTACGATGAAGATAAAATATGTCACCATTACTTCCTGAGTTTAGTAAGCAAATGTATGAGAGAGACATTTTTCACCTTAAAGTTCTCAGTAAAATGATCAGACTGCAGCTACTCATCTCCTGTCTTCTCTCCACATCCCTATCCACAGTGACCGTGATTTTTAAGAGACATTGTCCCAGTCCTGCCTCAGTCTTTGTAAAATGGCCATCTTCTTGGGTTATAACAGACTTTGAAATGTCTGTGTCCTCAAGCAGTTGAACACAAATAAGACATTCTTACTGAACCCTCCCACAACCCTTACTAAACACAAAATCCAGTTTCAAATTTACTAATGAGGAAACTGAAACTCAAAGAGGTCAAATAATTTTCCTAACATTATTCATGAGTAAGCCATTTCAGTGGAGTAATGCTGAACCAAATGGCTTTCTGAGAGGATGAGAAGTCAGGAATTGGAAACAACAAACGTAGAAGAATTTCCTGAGGAATTTTACTATAGAATCAGAGCTGAGAAATGAGACAGAGATAATCCTCAGAACAACTTTATTATTATTATTATCATTTAAAATTGGACTATGGCATGTTTGTCTGTTGATGGGACTGAGAAAATAGAAGGGACAATTGGTGATATTTGGGAAGAAACAACTTCAGAACTGATTTCCTTGAGTGAAGAGTTAATGTATTCCACTGCAAATGAAGAAATCACCTTAGATGGGAGCAAAGACCATATTATACAGAGAAAGAAGGCAGACAGTATAGGTTGGTAACTTAGTGGAGCCCATGTATGATTTATCTTCCTGTTGTTCTTTTAGCAGAGAAATAAAGAAGCAAAATTTTGCTATTGTTTCTTTTTGTAAGTGATATTTTAAAAAGCAAGCATATTAGTTAAGAATAAGGAATTGAGAGGGGATTTTGAATTTAAAATAATTCTAGTCAGCATCATTGTGTGTGTTAAATGATGTGAGATGTCTGGGAATATCAGGTTTCCTGTGGTGACCAAGCCAAAGAGATACCTTGATGGCATAAGTCCTGAAAACCACTTAGACAGATTGATGGGATTGTGACTATATGGGGAGAGTCTTAGCAGGACAACCCAAAGCTTTAAGAGATTCCACCCCAGGAATTCTGAGAGGCAGTGGCCCTCTGGCTGTTCATTTTGGAGATGGTAGAGGAATAGAGTCAGACATGACTGAGCGACTGAACTGAACTGACTGAACTTTAGCACCTCTCAAAGTATATAATTTCTCATGTATAAGAAGTTATTATATTGGGTTAGCCAAAAGATTCATACTGGTTTTTCTGTAATATCTTATGGAAAAACTCAAATGAACTTTTTGGCCAACTCTACATATTTGTGTAGTTTACAGATATGATAAGTGTGTTTGTTTTTTGTGTTATACTCAAGATAAAGCTGGCTTTAAAAGAAAACACTGCATATTACGTTATTCATCTTATTGAATCTCTTTGATAAAAATAGGACTGTATAGAGGAAAAGCAGGTTTTTTTTTCCAACGCTACATTTTAAAATGACATTGAGCTCCAAATTACTTTTCATCATTTTTCAATAGAAATATATATAACATGAGACATGGCTATAAAATATTAAGTTTTTAATATTTCAGACATGTTAGTGATCTCCTTTCAAAGATGGCCATTATTATGTTGTCCTTTCTCAAATGATATTCAGAAAACTCTTTTTGAAATTGTTCTCAGAACTTCTTGGAAAATGGCAAGTGATGGGAACATATCTTGGGGGCCTTGTCAAATCTCCAAATATAAGCAGAGACTAGATAATAAAATAAAGCACATATTTTAAAAATTTACAACCAAGGTAGAAGACAAGGTATTCCCCCAAACTCCAAACAGTAATTAGATAGAACTAAAAAAGCAATACACAGCTCCTTGTTGTTTACTTGCTAATTAATGTCTGACTCTTTTGAGACTCCGTGGACCATAGCCCAACACACTCCTCTGTTTATGGGATTTCCCAGGCAAGAATACTGCAGTGGTTTGCCTTTTTCTTCTCCAGGGAATCTTCCAGGTCTAGGGATTGAACCCGAGTCTCCTGCATTGGTAGGCGAGGCGATTCTTTATAAATGAGACTCCAGGGAAGCCCCAGGACACAGCAACTGTATGTTATATTCCCCTGGTGAGAGGATCTACTTGAAAGTAGGCTTGGGAACATGGCAGGAAATCATATAAAACAAGCCATTATTTTTTTTTAATGCTACTCAAAACATAGTGAAAGTTAGAAAAACATTTTAAAGCTATAAAAACCATCTAATCCAAACTCCCTTCATACAGTTTCCGTTCAGTTCAGTTGCTCAGTCGTGTCCGACTCTTTGCGACCCCATGAACTGCAGCACACCAGACCTCCCTGTCCATCACCAACTCCCGGAGTTTACCCAAACTTCATGTCCATTGAGTCGATGATGCCATCCATCCATCCATCTCATCCTCTGTTGCCCCCTTTTCCTCCTGCCCTCAATCTTTTCCAGCATCAGGGAATTTTCAAATGAATCAGCTCTTCACATCAGGTGGCCAAAGTATTGGAGCTTCAGCTTCAGCATCAGTCCTTCCAATGAATATTCAGGACTGATCTCCTTTAGGATGGACTGGTTGTATTTGCTTGCATCCCAAGGGACTCTCAAGAGTCTCCTCCAACACCACTGTTCAAAAGCATCAATTCTTTGGTGCTCAGCTTTCTTATAGTCCAACTCTCACATCCATACATGACTACTGGAAAAACCATAGCTTTGACTAGGTGGACCTTTCTTGGCAAAGTAATGTCTCTGCTTTTTGATATGCTATCTAGGTTAGCCATAACTTTTCTTCCAAGGAGCAAGTGTCTTTCAATTTCATGGCTGCAGTCACCATCTGCAGTGATTTTGGAGCCCAAGAATACAAAGTCAGCCACTGTTTCCACTGTTTCCCCATCTATTTGTCATGAAGTGATGGAACCGGATTCCATGATCTTAATTTTCTGAACGTTGACTTTTAAGCCAACGTTTTAACTCTCCTCTTTCACTTTAATCAAGAGGCTCTTTAGTTCCTCTTCACTTTCTGCCATAAGAGTCCTGTCATCTGCATATCTGAGGTTATTTATATTTCTCCCGGCAATTTTGATTCCAGCTTGTGCTTCTTCCAGTCCAGCATTTCTCATGGTGTACTCTGCATATAAGTTAAATAAGCAGGGTGACAATATACAGCCTGTTTTTTAGAACAGACATTATAAAGAAGTGTCTTCTCTGTGTTCTTTTAAAATTTCTTTCCCACAAAATCTGTAAAACTTATAACACAGCTGTTGCTTTGATTATCAAGTTCTGGAATGGTTTTATATGCAGCAATACATATCTTGGGTATCATCACATAAACCTAGCACACATCCTGGAATTTAAACAAAAGGAAACTCAAATCTTTAGAATGTCTAGGGGTGAAAATGTGATGTTTATGACAAAGAAAATTAGATTGCCCATCAGGCTTTCCAACAACAGTATTTTATTTCAGAAGAAAATAAAATAAATATGTAAGATTCTTATAAAAAGAAAATGTGATAAGCTATTTATATCTAGTAAAACTGACCTTCAATTATGAAAGTCATAAGCTGTTACCAACACACAAATCTCAAGGAGACAGTTCCTATGCTTTATCCTAATATACAAGATAAACCTTATAGAAAAGAATTAGCTTTAGAGAGCAAAAATGACTAGATAAACATTATGTAGTGACTTCTGATATGTATTAACTATATAGATAGGTGTAAAATTGAGATTAAGTGACGGTCCATGTTCTCACTTCAATCAAACATCCCTTGCTTTTCTCTCAAAATGGAGCGAATATATTTAATGGCTTAGAAATCTATGACATAGATATACCCAAACATTAAAATCTTCAAGGAAAATTTGGGGAATGCACATTGAAAACATATACTAATTTTTAGTAATCATAATTGACACTGAGTATCATTATTGTTTTTCTGAGACTGTTGTGTGGATACTGTGACATAAAGCAAATGAGTAATTATCATCCTCCGTGTTCTTCAGGAACAGACTTCTTAATGTAGAAGAAGAAGATCTAGGTGAGAAGCCTATAGTCTAACTTGAATTAGAAATATCAGTATGAATTCAGGAGACGTTTTATCTTTAAACATAATGCATCAGGTATCCATCTTATTGTAAAACATCACCTGAAAACTGAATGGCTTAAAACAACATTTCCATTTGCCAGTAATTCTTTGGGTTTAGCAATTTGGGCTCAGCTGGAATGTTTCTTACTACTGGTCTTTTGGGAACATTAATACAGTGGAAGTCAGCTGATAGCTGGGCAGGGAGTGGTGTGGGCGCCTTGTGATCCAAGATGGCCTTACTCATGTCTGATAGCTGGCTCAGATTTCTTCTGGTCCCTCTCTCCATGTGGTTCCTCATTGTCTAAGAGTTTAGTCCTCCTTTTTTCTTAGGTTTTGGGCAGCAAGAGGCTGTTAGAAGCATTCACAAATCTCTGGTAAATGAGAGTAAAGAATAAAATATTTATCCTGCCTTTTCTACTCGTGTACAACTCAATAATAGATAAAGGAAAGTGTTTATTTATATGATTCTGTCAGTTAGTAAGTGAGATAAAATGGTAAACTATCACCATTTTGGAATTTCAATCAAATAAAAAATCCGGATGTTAGCAACTGAAGCTAACAACAAGAAGAATAGCAGAATCCACTCAGATGTGTCTCCTGAACACACACACACACAAACACACCATCACATGTGGGCTTGCCAGAGGGATCAAACTTAAGTCTCATCAACTCTCTGGATCCAATGGACAGTTTACAAGAATATAGAAGTCACAGTATCACTTTGCATTACACAGTAAGCATGAAATCTGTCACCTTTAGGCTACCAGAAACTCTACAGTTCAAATGGCTTAATAATTAACATTTAAAAATTTAAAGAAATAGAAAATGACCCTGCAGCTTAAAAGAGATTTAAACTACATATCCAACTTAAAAAAAAAAAACTGTACTATACAATAATGTCTATGAATGAACACTTGAATGATAAATATCATAGAGAAAAACAAGGATGTTTCTGATGATAAAAATTGAGATAGTGTTATTTTGCAAGGAGAGAAAAGATTGTTATCTGGATGGAGAACATCAGGACCCCCTCGGGTGCCAGGCTAAGTTCTATTTCTGACATGGAAGAATGTTTGATGAGGTTGTGCAGCAGTGATGACATGAATAAATTCTTTCTGGGCAAGGAATTCTAGAAATTCAACAAATCCATCACAGACATTCAATTTAATTCTCTAAGAAAAACACTAAATACTTCTTTGCAGAGTGGTAGTTACTTCTGAATAAACACATAACCTACCTTTGAAAGGATTAACATTATTTATATGTGTATATTTTAATGTTTGAAAATTTACATAGCCATGCACAATATGCCTATTTTCATAATGACTTATATGGTGGAGGAAATATAACCATGTTGGTATGAGGATTAGAAAAGTTTATATGGAAATACATAATAAAATATTTAATTTACAAAAAAAATGTTGCTAGAGTTCATTTCTTTCTCTATCAAAAATGAGGTCTATATTTTTAAAAGAGTGTTTCCAAGAATAAAATAAGAAAATGTATTAGGTCTAGACATTTTGAGCAACGGTGGTTAAGAGAGTGGAACCGTCTAACAGAGAGGACATTTGATTGACAGGCTTGGGGATGACTCAACTTGTGAAGGGAAGGATAACAATAGTGCTTCAAGCAAACTTTCTATTTCTGCTTGGATTATTTGAGAAATTCAAGCAGTTGCTTCCACTGTTCACATCACTTCTGCAGTAGCATAAGGCTACGCTGAGAAAATGAAGCACACTGATTTAATAACTGACAAGGATGCTGGATATGTAGAAAGTACTGGTGACTGGCGTCACTGTGCAAATGCTCTGACTTTGATTTTCCATAAAGTAAGTGAAAAGTGTAAATGTAAGCTAATCAATTTTGATGTACTATAAATACATTTTCGATTCTTAATACTCCAACTAATTGTGGATATAAATAGCTAATCAAAATGCTTGAAGTGTTAATATTTCATTGCAACTGGCAGCATGTATTTCAGAAATTTTGCAGTCATTTACTGGGTGAGACCATAGTAGAAACACTACCTATTTCAAAGCAGTGGAGTATAAAGCAAAACTGATGTTATCTCTTGAAATATGTTCAGATAAGGTAGAAGAAAAAACTCTTTAAAAAAAATGAAAGAGAGAGACAAAGAGGCATAATAGCAAGAATCCCTTTAATAGAATTGAAATTGGTTTTCCCTGGACTAAAATACTAAGGAAGGTAATGAACTAGAAAGTCTCTAGGCCAAAATCAGCCAGGAGGTTATTGCCATGTATCTGAGTTGTCCATTCCATCCAGGGAAAATTCAAGGATATGAGAGTCGATCACACTCATTTGACTCTAATCTTAATGTGTTTGGACCTAAATTGCCACCAAATTGTTGCTTTTGAGTAGCAGTCCCTTATTGCTTCTGCATCTAGGCTTGAAAATTGTATAGCTTCTACTTCTCATCTGTATTACTATCCATGCTAACCCTGGTTACAAAAATTCCTTTTGGGTTAAATCTGCATTATCTTCATGCATTTCTCTTTCCACAGGAATAGATGCAGATTTACACATAATACGCTCCTCACTGCAGAAGGAAAAAATATCTGGGAGTGATTTTAATGAGCCTTACTATCCATGACTTTTACACTAGAATGACACTTTTGTTAGCCATCTCTCCATTATCTGATAATTTATAAAAATTTTATTGTAGGTTTATGATCGCTTATTTGGTGTTTTAAATTTTACTACATTCTTCCAAGCCATATATAATTAAATCATCTGAAATAGTAATAATTAATACATATTTCTGTATTTGGACTCACATAAATTATACTGAACAAAAAATCAGTCTGTTAGTCTATTTCATACTTATACATCCATGTGTTTGTATGCATGTATGCGCATGGTTGGCCTAGATGCTAAATGATATAAATGAATAAAATAAACATCTGATAAATGTGTTAATTTTCTCTATCCTGTTTGCATGATGATGAACAAATTAGTCTTTAGTTTCATCTTATGCAAAATGGGCATGAATATTAAAAAGTCTATTTCTTTCGGTTTCATTCACCCAAAAATATACATATGTGAAGAAATAACAGTTCAAATAAGTATCTCTATGTTAAATCTATTCTATAGACAATAATTTTCTCAGGGAGATGGTAACTTTAAAGTTTATCTTAGTAGAAATAAGAATGATTTTTTTGTATTTTTGTAGGCACAAAGTTTTCTTTATAAATATATATATATATACTTATATTTGAAAACAGCTATTGCTGTATTTTGCCCAGTCTGCTTTTCTTTAACCGTTCATATAATTTTAAATACATGTGGGAAAAAAAATAAATAAATACGTGTGGCAATTCTTTAACTAGCAGAAACCATTTCAAGTGAGTAAGATGGAAACTGACCAGCTAAATTCACTAAGCCAGAACTCAATCCTTAGCGTAATGTTATTATTTTCTAGAAGAGTTTAAGCTAAAATGTATAACCTTGTTCAGGAAATGATTGTTGGAAGCAGTTTTGATTTGCTCTCCATTAATGGAGATACTTTCAAACAGGAATATACGAAATGTTTCACCACTGGTCAAGGATAATTCCGAACAGGTGTCTACTTCTGCTTCTCACTCCAAGCTGTCCTTTTAGACCAGACTGCCTTGAGAACAGACTTTTAACCCTGTGGTAAGACACCAGCTCCTGGAAAAGGAAATGGCAACCCACTCCAGTGTTCTTGCCTGGAAAATCCCATGGAAGGAGGAGCCTGGTAGGCTATAGTCAGTCCGTGGTGTTGTAAAGAGTCAGACACGACTGAGCGACTTCACTTTCACTTTCAAGACACCAGCAAATCTGCCCCAACAACAAAGCATATATAACTCTAAACACTTGTAAAACTTTACCACTCAATAGAAGAGGGGTTGTCAGGGGCTATGTGGTGGGGAAAATGGGAGATATTGGTCAAAGGATACAACCTTTCAGTGGATGAATAAGTTACCTGGATCTAATATAATATATATATAATATAATATAAAGCATGCTGACCACAGTCAACAATATTGTATTCTATAACTTTACTGTTGCTATCAGAATAGAGCTTTAACTGCTCTCACCAAACCCCCACCACCAATCCGATTCTAATTATGTTAAAGAATGTGTTAACAAATCTCACTGTGGTAAATATTTTACAATATATGCATTGTGTTAAATTATCATTGTTCACCTTAAACTCACACAATGTTACATGTCAATCATATATCAATGAAGTAGGAAAAAAGCTTTGCCACTCAAGATATTGTGTAAGACTGACTTTAAAAGGAAAAAAAGAATACATCTCAATAGTCTTAGCACCAGCAGATTAAAATGACTGCCTTGTATAGAATTTCCCAGCTTGTCTCTCTGAGTTGATTTTCATCTTCCTAATTATATGAGTATAGGAGGCAATAGAGTCACACAAATCAATGTAATAACTAAACAGATGACAAATGATAAAGCAAAAACATATATTCACATGTTATTACTATATCCAATAAAAACCCACAGTGTTCTTGATAAAATAATGTTACTTGGAACACCTCATTTTAATGGCTGTTCTGCTACAAGAAATGATCTTTTAAAAACAGTTTATTACACATAAAAATATGCAACTAATGAAGACACCCATTCCCTGGTTTCTAAAGCACTTTAATGAACAGGTATCATGGCAGGAAAAGAAAAATCATTTCTGGTTATAAGGTTCTCATGTGGTTTCTAGGTACAGCAGTACTTTTTTAGAGAAAGAATCTGACAAATAGACTACTTGGGAAACAACTAATCTATTTTGTAAAGTAACAGAAAAGTGTCTATGATTTAGTTATATAATGAAATACTTCACTTTTTCATTTGTTAATGCTTAAAGTAGCCAAGAAGGAGAAGAAAAAAAAACAAAAACCCTAGGCTGAAGGGAATTCTAACTAAATGTTTTCTTCATGTTTTTATCCTTGCATTTTTATGAAAGGGAAAACTATCTGGTGTTCCTCCATGGGTCTGCTAAATCAAAGAGTTTGATTGAATTTATTTTTTAAAAAACTATATGCAAAGATAATTTTAAAAGGGATATAATGATAGCTTTTAAATGTGTCATTCTGTATTCAAAACTTAATGATTTCTGGGCTTTTATTTCAGAAGTTAAGATCTGACTTGTGTGTGTGTATGTGTGTGTGTGTGTGTTGTGTAGGATGGTATTAAGGAGGGGTAAGAAAACGAACAAATGTTATCTAAGCAAAATATTTCTTATAAGCACTATTCTAAATTCCCCCTGACTGGTTCTGAATTTCTAATCAAACCTCATAGCTTTTAAAGTTGAAGTAACTTCCAATTTCCTTCATATCTTTTGTGAGGCTGACTGAAGTTAGCACTCCTATACACAGGCTTTTAAAACAGAAGAGTATATTCAACATGAAGAAACTAGACTAGAACACAGTGCAGATTTCTTTTCTCCCACCTCTTCCCACACCTTTAAGTTTCTAGAGATGACCTCCTGTATTGAAGGGTCTCCATAGACCTTATTCTTTTACTACAGAAGCAATGAAAGTGATGGCTTTGACCTCTCCTCAGAATGAACTTGGATGACTGGCTGTTTCTTCCTCCTGGGAAAATATCCAGATCGGGACCCAGAGTCATGAGGCAATTTAGATTTCCACTGAAATTCCAGTAGAGAAAAGAAAAACTATAGAAGTCTGAGCTACACTAACTGATATTTATAGAATATTACATCTCCAAACAGCAGGAAATACATTCTCATTTGCACATAGAACATGCACTAAAAATGGGCGATAAATCACATCTCAAAGAATCAAAATCATACAGAATATGTTTTCTGACCATGCTGATATTAAATTAGAAATCAGTGGTGGAAAGATATCTAGAAAAATCTTTAAATATCAGAAATTAAGCAACCACTTGCAAATAAATCCTGTTTATAGAAAAAAATCACAACAAATGTTTAAATATCATTAAATAATAATACTTAATGATCAGCAGTCAAAATGGATTATTTGATGACACTAATAAATTGTTAACTCTTTAGGAACACTGATGATGCAAAAAGAAAAACAAGAGAGAGGGGAAAAAAAACACAAAATATCAGTACCCTGATAAGAGGTGGAACATCATTATAGATGATATTCACATTTAAAAGATGATAACAATGTTATATCAATAAAATTGACAACTTAAGTGAAATTAACATATTCCTTGGAAGTCATAGCTTGGCAAATCTGAATCAAGAAATAAAAAATCTGATTATCCCTATACTTGTTATTGAAATTTTTAATAAAAATAACCTCACAAAGAAAATTTCACACCAAGATAAACTCACCAATGATGAATTCTGTGAAGCACTGAAGGAAGATTAATACCATGTCATGCAAAGCTCTTGACAAACTAGAGGAGGAGGAAACACTTCTCAACTTGCTCTTTTCAAGACCATATAACCCTGATACAAAAATCAAAGGTATTATTGGCAAAGATAATTACAGATTGAAATCCCTCATGGGTTGCCATTTCCTTCTCGAGGGAATCTTCCTGACCCAGAAATCAAACCTGAGTCTCCTGCATTGCAGGCAGATTCTTTACCAACTGAGCAACAAGAGAAGTTCATGAGCATGAGAAAATATTAGTAAATCCCATCCAACAATACAGAAAATGGATAATGCACTATGATCAAACAGGCTTTATCCCAAGATTATAAAATGTTTCACACAAAAATTCAATCAGAGTAAACTGTTACCTTAAAAAAATCATGTAATGACATCAATAGATACAGAAAGTATCATACGATGAAAGTCAGCACTGATTCATAATAAAAGTTATTATGGAGAATGGAGAATATGCCAAATGGAGAATATGCCAATCTAAAAGCAAGCAGCTGTAACAGCCTATAGCTTACATCATACCTAATGAAGAAATACTGAACATTTCCTCCATCTTAATATTGAGAATAAGAAACGAACATCTTTCATTATTTCTATGCAACTTTATACTATAGCAGTGGAAATGGGATCATGCCTGTCCAAACACTTCTGAAGGGAGTAGTATTCAACACAGTCACTGTTATGATTACTTATAGGCATAACTTTCTATAGAGAATAGAGTAATTTTGTTCAAAGAGTTTCTAAGAAAGTTTAACCTGGGTTTATGTCATACAGGTGAATCATGATATCTCATGATGAAAAAGTGTAGGTTCTCTGACTTTCTTGAATCCATTTAATGGTAAATGAACCACATTTTAATACTTCCCATTATTAGATCACTGGTTCAATAAGCCTTTGCAAAAAACATTGAGACTATTTATTAACTATAACAGCACACAAAGAGTATAGGATAAAACTTTATGATCTCAATTAATTTGATTTGAACTTTATACCTGGTAGGTGAAAGAGTCATGTCCAACTCTTTTTAGGCCCCATGGACTATACAGCCCATGAAATTCTCCAGACCACAATACTGGAGTGAGTAGCCTTTCCCTTCTCCAGGAGATCTTCCCAACCCATGGATCAAACCCAGGTCTCCTGCATTGCAGGCAGATTCTTTACCAGCTGATCCACAAGCGATACTGGAGTGGGTAGCCTATCCCTTCTCCAGGGAATCTTCCTGACCCAGGAATTGAACCAGGGTCTTCTGCGTTGCAGGTGCATTCTTTACCAGCTGAGCTCTCAGGGAAGCAGTGCAAGATGATAATCCAAAACATGTGCTTACTGTCTAATGATTTGGAGAGATATAACAGGATGTTTTATGATATCAGTGGAGTTTTATTCATTGTAATTTTGCAAGATATTCATAGACAGTTATATAGAAATCTAAGAACTAATGTGGAAATTATTTTGCTATAGCAGTAAATTTCTCACTGATACTCTAGTGAGGGTCTAAATGGAAGAAAAGCATTTTCATATTGCTGTTTCTCAGTCAAAAGGAGAGATGAACCCTATACACCAGTCAATAAATAATTATTGTAGTACATATGAATGCAATTTGAAGAATAATTTGAGCTGCAAAATATTGTGCTCATGAATTGAAAAAGAGTGAACTCTTTAATTTTGTCAAGGGACTTGCCCAATCTAATTAGGGTCATTCATTCATTTTCCCTTGAACAATTAGTTATTGGGAAACAACTATTTGCCTGGCACTGTGCTTGGTAATGAACACTGGAAATAGATAAGTAGAAAAAACATCGACTCTCTCTTACTAACTGTAAGAAAAAAAAAATAGATGAGAAATTTGGGAAACTTGTATAATACCATCTTGTAGTGATTGTTGAAGATATATGCTCAGATTCTGCAAGTTACACAACATTAAGTCATGGTCTGAAGAGGGAGAAGCAATGTTACTAAGGGATTCATTCTCATTAGCTTGCTTTAAAGTTAGAATTGCACAGAAAACCAGGATTTTTCCCTGTGAAAAGGGAGAAAGCATCCCAAGCTGAGGAGGGAAAGAACATCTGGGGGTATTAAATGATGCCTTGCTTGCCTGGGAAATATTGGAAGACTTTCAGCAGCCCAGATTATACCTTGTAGAAAGCAGGGGGAGTGTGGGAGTAATAGCAAATATAACACAAAGTTTGAAACAGAGCTACAGAAAGGCTGCATATGACATTAACGCCTAGGTCTGTGTGGGAGTTCATCCCATAGACAAGCAACAGGAAATAGCTATTTTAAACCTAGGAAATGATGTGAATTATATTTTCAGGAAGACCCTTTGGTGGCAATGTGTCAGATGGATTTGACTAGGCAGAGACATGTAAAGATGTAGTCAGTCAAGAAGTTGAAGCAGTATTTCAAGTGAGAGTGAGGACCTGGACTTACACAGAATTAATGGCAGAATCTAAAATGAAATTCTTACTATCACTATGTATGTGTGCACTATTGATTTTTCATATATAAATATATATATATATATATATATATATATATAAAATCTTGTTTCTTTTTAGGTGTATTATATAAGAATGTTTCAATATCTGCAGTTCTATCCTTCTACACTATTTCTGTGCCTTCATCTTTTTTCTTTATTAATCCCCCTCTTTCCCTTCCCCTCCAAGCTAAGCACTCATCTTTTATGTGATAAGAGTGTTAAAATGGTCTGCACTTGATTCTTCATGTGTGCATCTTAATGGTTTAAAACAACAAAATCTTAATGGGGAGATGCTGAAATTTCTTCAGCATGTGCTAAAGCACTTTTTAGAGATAAGAATCCCTACTAATGCCAATCTTCCTGCCTTCCTCTTTCTATTTGATTTTGGGGAAGGAGGAAAATGATATAATAAGAGGTTTATGATTTTTCTCAGTCAGAAATATAATTTTATTCTCTTGCAAAAACAGTAGGATGCATGTGTATATTTGAGTGGGGAGCTGATGCTTGCCACTGATCATTTTACCAACAGGGGAAAGGAATGAGATCAAAGGGCGCAACATTAGAATTTTAGATTTTGCAGTTTTTAAAAATAACATGCCCATCTTAAATTGCTGAGGCCACTGTTTTTTTAATTTTGCAAACCCCTATGTTCGGCAAAATTAAAAGTATAAGATGATGTTGGTGTTTGATAAAACAGCCTAGTTTATGATGAAATTTCAACAACACAATACTATGCTCAGAATTTCAATATCTCCCTAGTCTGTGCCTTTCAAATTCAAGAAGATTCTCAAGTCGATAAGGGACATGGTCTGCTATTTTCCAGGGAACTGCATTTAAGTCAGGTAGACCTGTTTATGTGCTCAGAGAACGTGTGATTCCTAGGGGTGTGTGCAGTCCTCCAGGTATAAGTGTGAAGGATCAGGGAGAGAGGTGTTTTCTCCCACTGAGGCTCATGACAGGCTACTGTAACTTCCTACTGGAGAGAACTGTTCAGTTTGTGCAGCCTGGGGACAACCCACAGCCTTTGCATATATATCAGCTCAGTGAGATAAGAGGGGACATCTTTCTCCTCGATGTGTCTTCCCACTTAACACAGTCCTGAGTACGGTAGATGCTTGACAGCAATTCCTTCCATCAAATTAGTCTAAAGACCCAGGGTGCCTCAAATTTGAGCATTTTCCCTCTCTTCCCCATCTCAAAGTTATGTTAAAAGGGATGCCTGGAAGGAAGAATAAAATCCATACATTTTTAAAAGGCAGTCTTTGAGGCGAGTGTGGAAAAATATTGCTGGACCTTGGTGTAACTTGGCTTTGACTGTCAGTCCTGCTGCAAATATTTTAAATTGGGGGCAAGTTTCATAGTTCTGGCTGAACCCCACTTTCTCTATCTGGAATCAAAGTGGTTGATTCTTCCTTCTGGTCAAGGACATGACATTGATCCCTTGAGACCCTGGTGAATTGTGATAATGAACAAAAGCCAGGCAGACAGGAAATATTAGTTTTGTGTGTGTACATATATACACACAGGGGGGTTAGGACACTGTAGACAATGGAATCACTACCTTTCTCCTGGTTCTCCTCCTGCACCTCTCTCCCACCTGAGACACAGTTCTCTCGGAGGGATGTGCATGGGTTGAGGTCATCACCCACATTGCAAGGGACGCAAAGCTAGCTCTAGCCAGAAGCATAAACTTCCATTCTCTTTGCTGGTTCTACATCATGGGTGTTGCTGTCTGTTCATTTTATATCATAATAAAGGCGAGACTGCTTGGGACATTGAAGATATAATTTGGCCGAGTATAAGCAGAGCTCTGGGAATCGCTGAATGTGGGGATGATCACCCTGTCAGCTGAAGGGGAAGTGCAGGTCTGGGGACAACAGGTAATCACAGCATTCTAGCACCTCAATCTCCACCTCTGTTCCCAAGGAGCAGCTAATGATGTTTAATTCCTTGCCAGTTTTGTTATGCCAAAGCTTACATACAGGATTCTTTTTTCAACACTATTATGAAATGTCTTAATGCTACCAATATACTGTCACTTCATATTTTATCACTATAAAAACTGCTTATCTGACAGAGACTATTTAAGTAGAAAAATTTTACAGACAGAGAAGAATAAAATATACAAACTATGCAGATAATAGCCTTAGATGCATTTCTAATTAATGTTTTTTTCTACTGAAAATTATAGGATAAATCAAAAATAACTTTTAAGTGATTTCAGAATTAAACCCAGCAGGTATAAAGCTGCATTAAGTACTCTGTGTCACACTTTCAAAGTCACGATTTCAAGTAGAATTCCTAGGCACTGACAGGCCATCTAAGAACTAGAAAACTTTTATAGATTTCCAAAACTACTCAGGTTAAAAGTCACAAATATTTATTAATACTAGAGATACTAGAAGTCTAGAGGTCCCCTGTGTCCTGGGGAACCTCTGTAAAGAGTTGGTGTATTCCTGTGTCTCTTAAAATGTAATGTGCATTCGAAGTACCTGTGGATCTTATTGAAATGCAGATTGAGATTCAGAAGCTCTGGGATAGGGCCTGAGTGGAGGGTTGTAATAAGCTCCCAGAGGAGACCAATGTTACCAGATACTAGAACACACTTTGAGTGGCAAAGGTGTAGACTGCTCTCTTGAACATTAACTTGGCTGATTTCTTACTATACAAACCACCTTAAAAATGAAGTTGTGAAACCTTGTTTTGACTCACGCTATAACAACCAATAATCTCATTTGCATCTGCTACCTTATATTTGCTGAATTCAGACCCTAAGGTTTGGTATAAAGAAGCGCTGTGTCTGTGTAGCTGTTACAACTATGATACAGTAAGAACTGTGTTAAATAATGATAGTAAGAACTGTGAAAAAGTGTGGGATCCTTTATAATCTCTAATGAAATACTACTTAAAAGTAAATAGTCACAAGATGTTTTTATTTGATTAATACAGGTGTTAATCCAAATGTCATTATGAGAAGCAAACTGAGCTTTTGGAGTATGAATGTGGAAACTTTTAATTATACACTTATTTTAAATTTGTGTCAATCTGTGCTATACAAAATTATGTGAGTCCTTTTAGGTGTATTCACACATCATTATTTTTAAATATCTTTTAAATAATTATATAAGCTTTATATATCACAGTTACAAATGTATCAACATATGAACAAACACAGATTCCTAATTCTATTTATTTTTAAGAGACAAGCATTAGTTTAATAAATACATTATACTCATCAAAAAATTTTCCAGTATACTCTCATAGTTACTAATAAGAAAATTCATAATTCTTTAGAAGTTAGAAAATATTCTTTTATGACTTAATAATATGAGAATTGAGTTTATGCTGTTTGAAATTTTTTGGTAAAAATGAGGCTAAATATATATAGCAATAATATGAAAATAAGAAAATATTCAGATAATAGCTATTTGTACATTTCCTTCAGAATACTGACATTTAAGTAATTGACGCAAGATTTTTAAAAGTATGCAAATTATTAAAAATGTTCATTGCTTTATTTCACAAAAGGAATTAAAGTAAATTTAATTTCAATTTTGTTTTAAAATTTAAAATGTTAAACCCATTTGGATTTTTTTTTTTTAATTTAAAAAGGGCTTGATAAATTGACTAATATTCTGTGACTGCTTCTTTCATGAGCAGAGAACATTTTGTTTTCAGATTTTAGACTATGTAGATAATGGCTCCCTCTACCGGTCAAACTCTGCGGATGATGTGTATGTAAAGTTATTTGAATGACCCAAATTCCGTAACACTGAAGAAAAAAATGGCTTTCATCAGAATAGTTGTTGATTAAATTAGCACTACATTGTAATAGTTTGAAAATAAAAAGAACTGGATATGTAGTGACACTTTGATTCTCTAATTCATATGAAAGTCAAATACTCTTCCATATCTGACAAACTAACTAGAAAAGTAGATATTTCTAAAAATAATAAAGACATAGTGATTACTTTAAACACTAATTTAATTGCAAAAAGATACTTTGTTTTTTAAAAAGTTATACCCCTTTCTTAAGGTAAATGATATCATAGATTATCAGCTTTTTTGTTTTTGTTTTTTTGGAAATTACAAATATTATCTAGATTCCCTCTAACTGAATATCATTTATTTTGGATGCAACCCAGTTTATCTTTCTAGCAAGATTATATATTTCCTGAATGGGAGGGATGTTGCATATTCCTAATTCAATGCTCAAAATTTCAATCAATTCAGTGACTTTTCTAACTTTTATAAAATGCATTACTACTATTTTTTAATTTCCAAATAACCCACAAATTAACTTCAATAGGAAAGAGATTCTGTTTTTTATCTTAGTGCTAGTATGTAACTACCTGTTAGATCATATATGAAACATACTAAGGGAATTTTTAAAATTTTACTCTCATAGCATACCACCTTTTTCTTCATCATTTAATACAGTTCTATTTGTAGTGTTCTCTCTCTTTTAAAACCTGGCTTGTCACAAAATCAGGATTTTCTGAATGATTTTCAAGAATTAATAACTAGGAAAGTCTGAAGCTTTTGTTCTACAGCAGTAGCAATAATCAAATTCTATTTTGGAGGGGAAAAAAGCCCAAACATGTGAAGCTATTGTCCCAGCAAAATTCTCATAGTCATTACTTGGTAGATTGCCTACTCAAAGTCGAATCAGAGCTCATTCAGCTGGAACCATTTCAGTGATGCCTTTTAAGGCTTATAGGACCAAATTTTTGCTACACCTGGTATCCTTCAGCATCCCTCCACAAAAGATATTTCTATACTCAAATCCAGGTTTGAATTCTGCCTATCTTTGTGGAACTAATTTTCTTTTTGAATTATATTAATTTTTATTCTTTTTTACTCTACTTCTTAATCCATCAATAGTTGAACTCTCAGAGGGTTAATATACATAATTTAAAATTGAACTACCTTCTCAATATAATCTTACTGGAACCTTGTAAATTCAGGGCTCTTCTTTCTGCCTCAAATCTCTTAAAAATATTATTATAGAAATGTTCCTAATCTCTTGCATATAAAACATTGGTAGCCATTTAGGTGATCATATTACATTACATTAACTACAGAAGATACATTATTGGTGTGAATACAAGTCAAGCATATAAAATTATAAAAATTGCAAAACCCTTCATTCATAATAAAGATTTGCTTTTTGGAATATCACCTTAAAAAGAGGATGTGCAAACACCATGTTTCTGTGTATAGATTATAAATCTATTTAAAATTGTAATGGCCTTTGAGCTTATCTAAATATAAAAGTATTACCATAAACTATTCTCAAAGCAAAGAAAGTATTATGCAAATGAAATAGGTCACCAGAATTAGAATTTTGGGAGCATGTAGTTAGTGGTATGAAAGTATTTAACTGATGCTGAATATTTAACAAGAAAAGTGAATAATCTTACTTTTCTCTAAGATTTTTTTGATGGAAGAGCAGGTTCGATAGCCAAAAATAGCTTTTAAATTTTAATTAAGTGTAAGCCTAAAAGACATATGATTTAAAGACACCATAGGGCATGATTTAATAGCCCATTAATATTTGTCTGAGTCTTGAGTTTCAGTTTACCACACTTTAGTGGAACTCAAAAAATATTTTTAGACTATATATCTATGTATAATTGAATTGATCCAATCTTAGAATTTTTGAAGTCCCTTAGAGGTCATCTAGGGCAAACTTTAGTTAGTGAATGAATCCTATACTATTTTCATAAATGCTTATCTAGCTTGTGCTTGAACATTTTTAGTGATAATTAGTTTACAACCTTTTAAGATATTATTAAAGAGACAAAATGATGTAAGTTAAAAAGCAGAGACATCACTTTATCAACAAAAGTTAATATAGTCAAAGCTATAGTTTTTCCAGTAGTCTGTATGGATGTAACAGTTGGGCCATAAAGAAGGCTGAGCACTGGAGAACTGTTCCTTTTAAACTGTGGTGCTGGAGAAGACTCTTAAGAGTCCCTTGGTCAGCAGGGAGATCAAGCCATTCAATCCTAAAGGAAATCAACACTGAATATTCATTGGAAGGGCTGGTGCTGAAGCTGAAGCTCCAATACTTTGGCTACCTGATGCAAACAGCTGGCTCGTTGGAAATGACCCTTATGCTGGGAAACATTGAGGGCAAGAGAAGAATGGGATGAGACAGTTGGATGGCATCACCAACTCAATGGACATGAGTTTGACCAAACTCAGGGAGATAGTGAAGGACAGGGAAGCCTGGCATGCCGCAGTCCATGGGATCGCAGAGAGTCTAACATGACTTAGCGACTGAACAAAAACATATGCTACATGTGATAAAGAATGGCTTCTATAATGTCTACCCACCAGTCTGCTTTCTGTTTCTTGGGAAGTGTTGGTATTTTTCTTCCAATTTCACTCAACAATTTCTTATGTGATATATTCTCGCAATATTTTATTGTTCTGATTGCCTTTCTCTGAATGTTTCTTAATTGTTAATGTTTTCCTGAAAGTCCATAGTCAGGAATTGGGCAGTTCTTCACTGCATTTTATACAAACAGAGAATACAGGAAAAATGGATTCTTCATCATTACAAATACACTCAAATTTGATGTGTCTACTTTGTATCGTGTCTGTATGCTCACATATATTTATAACATTTTTTACTTTGTTTTTTATTGAATAGTATTTTCTACACAAACTATGCTGCAGGTGTACAATATAGTGATTTACAATTTGTAAAGGTTATATTCCATTTATAGTTATTATAAAATATTGGCTATATTCCCTTTGTTATACAATATATCATTGTAACTTATTTTACAGGAAATAGTCTGCACTCCTTACTTCCCTACCACTCTATTTCCCCTCTCCACTTGCCTCTCCCCACTGGTAACTATTAGTTTATTCTCTGTATATGTGAGTCTATAAACAATACCAGTAATTAGGACAGCTTATTAGTCAAGCTCATAACATTTCACACAAAATCATGAGAAATGTAGGCTATAGAAACAAAGCTGGAGAAGCTGATCATTAATTATAAAACACATTATTATGGACATATTAAAGATATTCGTAGTTTCTTTTCATTAAAAATGAGGCTACAGGCACACAGTATCTCTCCAAGAGGAGTCATTTTTACTAGGCTATGTGTTTCCACAGGTAATTATTATCGCAACTATTGCTATGTGAAAATGTTTTCTCTTATGAAAATGACTTTTATATAATTCTGTATGTTAGTAATGAACAGCTTATGATGAAGAAATGGAATTATCTTTGAGATGTGAATTACTTCTGCTTTGACATTTAATAATTTCATGTACATAAGAAATAGGATGTTTACCCTTTAGCCTTTTAGCTTCAAAGATGGCAAGGATAAATCTGTTTCCTGCTGGGAAAATTTTCAAAGAAGTTATACAGTTTTCAAAATAGCTCTAGCCAACAATTCTAAAGATTTCCTTCTCAAATAGTATGAGTTGGTTTGAAAACTAATCATTTGATAGAAATTATAGTTTTTTCTATACAAAATGGGTTTTTAGATCTAAATTGTCAGGGTTGCACTATGTCTTATTACTCTGATTGTTTACAGATATCATAACTGCTCTTGGATGTGAAATTTCAGGAAAACTGATAATAGCTTCACAATGAGTGGATAGACATAACTAGATCTTCTAAAAGATTACATGCACTGTGGAATACACTTTAAAGATAGAAAATGATTCTATCTTTAAATAATTGGTGAACACAACTTCCTGAGTAAACAAGTGCCATAATCTATTCATATATTTTTGTCCTATATTTACTCCATGTCTAAAAAGAAGATAAAGTTAATTGCTACAAATGAAATATCAAATTATAATTTTGCATGTGCCACTAAATGTGTAAAGTAAAAAAGGTTTTCTGATATTTGGATATTAGTAGCAAAAAACTATTTTAAAAACTAAGTTTCACATCTTTTGATTAGTCTTTTATACATTAAAGGGTGGTGTCATCTGCATATTTGAGGTTATTGGTATTTCTCCCCGCAATCTTGATTCCAGCTTGTGCTTCAACCAGCCCAGCATTTTGCATGATGTACTCTGCATATAAGGTAAACAAGCAGGGTGAAAATATACAGCCTTGACATACTCCTTTTCCAAATTGGAACCAGTCTGTTGTTCCATGTCCACTTCTAACTGTTGCTTCCTGACCTGCATACAGATTTCTCAAGAGGCAGGTCAGGTGGTCTGGTATTCCCATCTCTTTAAGAATTTTCCAGTCTGCTGTGATTCACACAGTCAAAGGCTTTGGCATGGTCAATAAAGCAGAAGTAGATGTTTTTCTGGAACTCTTGCTTTTTTGATGATCCAACGGATGATGGCAATTTGATTTCTGGTTCCTCTGTCTTTTCTAAATCCAGCTTGAACATCTGGGGGTTCACGGTTCTTGTACTGTTGAAGCTTTGCTTGGAGAATTTTGAGCATTACTTTGCTAACATGTGAGATGAATGCAATTGTGCGGTAGTTTGAACATTCTTTAGGATTTTCTATGTATAGTATAACATCGTCTACCAGCTTCTTCATTTACTTCCTTGCAGTTACTTCTTTTCCAATTTGATTTCCTTTTATTTATTTTTCTTCTCTGATACAATCACATTTACTATCTCATCATAAAGAATAAAATACCTAGAAATAAACCTACCTAAGGGTTTCTCTGGTGGCTCAGTGGTAAAGAACCTACCTGCCAATTGAGGAGACACAGTTTTGTTCCCTGGATTGGGAATAATGTCTGGAGATGGAAATGGCAACTCACTTCAGTACTCTTGCCTGGGAAATCCCATGGACAGAGGAGCTTGGCAGAGTACAGTCTATGGGGGGAGGGGGTCACAAAAGAGTCAGACATAACTTAGTAACTAAACAACAACAAACCTACCTAAGGAGGCAAAATACCTGTATTCTGAAAATTAGAAGGTGCAAAGGAATATTACTCAGTCATAAAAGGAATGCAATTGAGTCAGTTCTAATGAGGTGAATGAACCTAAAGCCTATTATACAAAGTGAAGTAAGGCAGAAAGAGAAAAACAAATAAATATCATATACTATCACATATACATGCAATCAAGAAAGATGTTACTGACAAAATTATGTGCAGGGCAGCAATGGAGACACAGACATAGAGAACAAACTTCTGGACACGGAGAGATGGGAGGAAGGAAAGAGTGGGATGTATGGAGAAAGTAACATGGGAATACATTACCATATGTAAAATAGATAGCCAATGGGAATTTACTGTAAGCCTCAGGGAACTCAAGTCAGGGCTGTAGAACAACCTAGAGAGGTGGGATGGGGCGGGGGGGAGGCTCAAGAGGCAGGGGACGTATGTGTATCTACGGCTGATTCATGTTGATGTTTGACAGAAACCCAACACAATACTGTAAAGTAATTATCTTTCAATCAAATAAATAAGTTAAAAAAACAAACAGAAAGGTAAAATAATGAAAATCTAAAAAAAATGTGATATATATATATAATGGAATATTACACAACCACTAAAAAGAATGAAATACTGCCATTTGCAGCAACATGTATGCACCTGGAGATTAGCTGATGTAAGTCAGACAGAGAAAGAAAAATATACGATATCACTTATATGTGGAATCCCCAAAAAATAATAATAGCATAGATGAAATTAATTACAAATAGAAACTGAGTCACAGACGTAGAAAACAAACATTGTTTGTTATTGATAGGAAACAAACCAAATAGGAAAGGTGAAGAGGAAAGATAAATTGGCAGTTTGGGATTGACATATATACATTACTATCTTTAAAATAGATAACCTACAAGGACCTATTTTATAGCACAAGGAACTCTATTTAGTCTTCTGTAATAACCTAAATGAGAAAAGAATTGGTAAAAGAATAGATGCATGTATATGTATAACTGAATGACTTTGTGGTATACCTGAAATTAATACAAAAATCAACTGCAGTATATAAATTAAAGCACAGTGTAAATCGCATTTTGATAATAGTTAATGCCTCATATTTTCAAATCAGAGCAAGAAGCAAGTCTTGGATTAAACTGGGCCTGAATTGGTGTAAAATTGTATTGGTCTTTCACAAAGAGCAACAGAGAAGGAAGAAAGACAAAGCTGGGGAATTTATGATACTGGATGAACAAGCTGATGAAGTTTGTCGTCATGGATATTGTGATAGGGTCTGCAAAGACTTTTTAATTACAACTAATTTTTTATGCTCAATTGAATATACTCAGGTAGTAAACCTGACTAATCATTAGAAAAACATTTAAAAAGCAGATTTTTTTAAAAGTTACAGTTTAATCATGGTAAATCTATTGTGTTGACAATCATAGGAAATGGATATTTTGATATTAATAGGCAGAACAAAATAGGCATTTTAGGTACAGTCTTCCAAAACAGCTCTTAAGATGGGAGTTTTTAGAATGATCGTATTCTTTATTTTCCTAATTCTATTGCACAATTGTTTCATGGTTGACTACACTGTTGGCTGAAGGTTTTTTTGTTGTTGTTGTTTTAAATGAAATTATTTATTTGCTTAGGGGAAAGTTCTAAAGTTTTCCAGAGTATTTTGAGCCCTTTATACCTTCTGAAGGAATATTTATTTTGAGGGAAAGCTATAATATTGATGTTCTTAAGTTAAACAATTAAAATTTAAAATTAAATATGTAAAATTCCAATAGAGCAAACACATGTAATTTTTGCAATGTCAGAGGGTGGAATTAACTATGGGCTCAATATGACCCAGGATAATTGCACTCCTGCTTTAACTATGGAAAATGGTCAGTTTACATGTAGTCTGATAGCTAGAACCCACATAGATAAATGGAGACTGGAAGAAAAGGACCAGGCTTAACATGAGGCAGAATTGGAGAGATTTCCAAGTCAGTGGCCACAGGAGAGCCAGAGAAGCTGTCTGAAGGTAGCTACATAGGTAATCAATACACAAACTCTGATCAGGAAATGAGATGGTGCTGCATAAAGAGATGGAAGCCCACAGATTTTTAAAGATTGGCTAATGTAGAGCTCAAGAGAAAATTCTTTTGGGTTATCTTTTTGCTAAACCAGGAAACAATCATCTTGAAGTAGACATTGCATGCAAACATCAATAGAACCAAGAAATTGTCAGTTAAGTCAAGAATGTTGCTCACCCTGCACTTCAGTATTTCAGTGATAGACTGGCAAGTGTCTTGATTGCTGTACTGGGCATTATTCAGCATGTGGCACTTATTCACACCCAGGTAACTCACACAAGCAAAGTAATTTCCATGAATTAAATCATTCATTTCTCTAACCCAGACCTTGGAGCCAGTTGATCAATTTAATACATTAAAAAGGTTAGACTTGCAGTTAAGGAATAGAGTAAGATCCCATTACTGTTTAGTTACAAAGGTTTAGCACATTTAAGGGACAAGGCAATGGCAACCCACTCCAGTACTCTGGCTTGGGAAATTCCATGGACAGAGGTGCCTGGTAGGCTACAGTCCATGGGGTCGCAAAGAGTTGGACACGACTGAGAGACTTCACTTTCACTTTTCTATTTCAAGCATTGGAGAAGGAAATGGCAACCCACCCCAGTGTTCTTGCCTGGAGAATCCCAGGGACGGGGGACCCTGGTGGGCTGCCGTCTATGGAGTCTCACAGAGTCGGACACGACTGACGTGACTTAGCAGCAGCAGCAGCAGCACATTTATTCTTCAAAATAAGAAAATTATTTAAGAATGAGCTTAAATGTAAGTTAAATATAATATCTGTATTATTTTTTAAATTATTTTTTTCCAGTTAAGATTCGAAAGTTTTCTTTTCAGAAAGTGAATTCACTCAGTCGTGTCAGACTCTGTGACCCCATGGACTAGAGCCGACCAGGTTCCTCTGTCCATGGGATTTTCCAGGCAAGAATACTGGAGTGGGTTGCCATTTCCTTCTCTAGGAGATCTTCCCAACCTAGGGATTGAACCCGGGTCTCTGGCATTGTAGGCAGACGTCTTACCATCTGAGCCACCAGGGTGTCTCTTAGCAACTTGTTACTTGTTACCACATAATTACTTATAAAATTCAGAAATATTTCATTTACTTTCTAAAATTATGAAATTTTATAACTCTAATTCCTGCAGTATCTGCTTCTATATTGCTCTGGGCTTACATATGAACATCATTATCTGTCTCTAAAACCTACTGGTATTTTTGAGGGAGATAATGAATATCCATTTATTAGGAAATTTTTAATGTGATTTTCAAAATCTTATAATTATCAGTAAGTTATTAATGAAATGATCATTGTTACTATCCACAATGAGAGACCCAAGCTTAGAATAGGAAGGTGCAGTAGCCTTATACATTGCTTATCTTTAAATGATTTATTTCACTCACAGTACTAATAACTTGGTTTCTGGATATTACTTTTCTTGCATGAGCAGAGCTCTAAGTGATCATCAAAGGCTATTGCAGTGCTAAATTGAGGAAAAGTTTTCATGTACCGGTCTTTCATTTTTTAGCTGATTTCCTCATGAAACCTAATGTTACTCTACAGCTTCTCCCAGAAATTAATTCCACATGATTGGAAACTCATCAGCATTTTGCATTAGCTGGGTCATGTCTGAGAATTTTAACTATGGAAATACGTATTGCTTGTTTAAATCACTAGCCCTCTCTATTGGTGAAGTGAATACTGAGTTAGCAGAATTCTCTTCTATAGGGCATAATACATATACAGGGAACCCAGAATAGTGTAGCTGAATACAAGTGCCTGTGACCTCTGGCAGTGTATATTAGGGGCTCACTGAATGACTTTTTCCCACAGGAATAACTGATCTCAGGTGGTATTACATTTACATGGATCACAAGTCTTTGATTTTTAAAAAAAAAAAAAAAAGTTGTTTAAGTGTCTGTTTCATTTTTCTTCTGTTTTTAAACCATTCCTTTTGGACACATAACAAATATGATTTCAGAAAAACATTTAGTGTGTGCTTTATATAATATAGACTAAATTGGCTTGAAGTTGAGAAGTTTCTTAAATATTTGAAGATAAAACAGGCATGGTGTGCTACAGTCCACAGGGTTGCAAAGAGTTTGACACAACTAAGCAATTGAACAACAACAACAACAAAATATTATTATTTATATCATTTAAAAGCATAGAGAAAAACAAATTCAGTTCAGTTCAGTTCAGTCGCTCAGTCGTGTCCAACTATTTGCGACCCCATGAACGGAAGCACGCCAGGCCTCCCTGTCCATCACCAAATCCCGGAGTCCACCCAAACCCAGGTCCATTGAGTCAGTGATGCCATCCAACCATCTCATCCTCTGTCATCACCTTCTCCTCCTGCGCTCAATCTTTCCCAGCATCGGGGTCTTATTAAGGTCCATGAATGATGCAAATTGAAGAGGGAAATTTTCAAAAGACTACAGTACAGTAATGTTCGATTCAAAGTGATACATACAAATTACATTTGATTATAAAATAGGAAGGAAACATCTCTACCTCAGTCTTTTCCTTAAAGTGAGAAAGCATCAGGAATTCATGAGAAACAATTTATGAAGACAGTGTTTCTTTGATAATGATGAGCAACACTAATATCTCCCTTTAGATGGTGCTTTAGCTAATTGTGCCACAACCATTTTTTTATTAATCTATTTTTTCTGGAATACATGATTTGCTTTTCATGATATATGATTATATAAAGGAATAAGCCATATTTTAAGAGACATTTATTATACTGCAAAAATAAACTGAATATTATGTCAAGATAGAGACTCTGATTTAGGACTGGCTGAATAACAATACAGCATAGACAACTTACGTATCTTGGCTCTGAGACTTTACAAGTTTTGAAATAAAATTTGAAGCTAGCTAATACCATGCTTTAAAGATTTCAAAAATGTTTTTTCAGATAAGATGAGTGTTTTTACATTTATTCTTGCACATTCAATTTAGATATTCAATAAGATGTTTGGATACTAAGTACTTGTTTACATGGAAGCATTCACTAAGAATTTTTAAAGCAATTTAATAGATTAAAACTCTTCAGGTTAATTTTAGCAATATGTAAAAACTGATGGTGTGAGACAAGTCATAGTATTTCAATTTATACAGAGCTGAGCTTATTACAGAACATTGTAAAGATATTTTTATCTGTACATAAAAACTGTATTTCTTCAACATTTAAAGCACATTTTTGAGTCTTTTCTTTAACCAACTTTATGGCGCAAGGGATTATACCTACTATACTGAAATGTAAAACTGAAATTGAAACAGAGCAAAGATTCTCCATTAAATCCTGTTATGATTAACCCTTACCCTATAGAATGGAACAAATTCCTTTCTCTCTCTCTCTCTATTCCTCTATCTCTTTCTATTCCCCACACCTCCTCTATCTCTTTTTTTGGAGGAGCTGAGGATATTGATTTTCTTCAGTAAAGCCCACACACATAAAGGCAATATTTTATCTGTTAGATATATAGATTATAATCATCAATCAGGTCATTCTAAAAATTATTTGCCAATTTTTCCCCTTATTTGAAAACTGTAAGTACACTTCAAAATGATTTTAACTAAGTGTATTTACAGTCTCTTAAATAGGATGGTACTTCTTTAAAACGATTTGAGTTTAAAATATTTCAATTGTTTATTAAGAAAGAAAGGCACACAGAACCATTATGCTAATTGACTGCCTTTCCTCGTCTACCTTTTCAAAATGTTTAAATAAATATTTAAATGTAAACATGTGTTTAACTAAATTACATACAAATACAAATTTATGTTTTAAAAAGTTTGAACAGTTCAGCTTTACAGCACATTTCTTTGAAAATAGCATGGGAAATATTATTTAATTTGTATTATCAACCAAATACACAGTTGTCAACAAAGTTATTTGCTTCAGAGACTCTTGTACAGATTATACTTTCTTTGAGAGAAATGATAAAAATCCCATGCCATTCAAGAATGTCAGTTTTAGTGATAGTTACCCACGCAGAGCTTTACTTAGCTTTGTCCACACAAGCATGGTAGAAAAGAAGTCCTCTTATTAATAGTTTCCATTGGAACAGAAAATGATACAGAAAAAAGTGGCATTCACTTAGATAGTATAGATAATTATAGGATACTCCAGTTATACTCAAAATAACAGAACAGATAAGAAACAGACTCTGAAACCAAAATATAAAATTAGAATTATATTATAATATATTTAGAGTTATATGTCAACTTTTGACCTGTCTTGCTTCTAATCTCAGTTACTTCTTAGTTCTGTGAACTTGGGCAGCATTTAAACTATTTGGATCTCAGTTTACTCTTTGCTAAATGGAAGTAACAATAATATCCGTATTATATACTTGTTATGAGAGCCAAAGGAATATAAGAACTTATGTCTAAAATAAGTTATGTACTATAAAGGCTTTATCACTATTTTCTCCAACTCTGTTCTTTTTCCTGTTTTCACCCCTCAACCCTGAGGAATTTACTGAGAGTGCATGTCAATAGACTGCAATCCAAATAACCTAAACTGTAAGTGATTTTATCTTATAACACACTTTAGGAGATATTGCCATATCTTTCTGTACTAGGAAAAATATGTACTTATTATTAAAATTTATCATATATATATATATATACATATATATATATATATATATATATATATAAAACACACAGACACAATGTTTCTGCTTGGGTTAGGTCTAATTTCATGACATTTCTCTAGCTTGGTATTAATGTTATTTAATAACATGTTTTAAACTCCATTATTGATTTGAATATTAAAGGGATCCCAGGACTCTTATGCTCTGTTTGAAGGCCTACATAATTTTCCAGGATTTTACATTAAGTCTATTCCAACCTTTGGAGGCTTTCTGCAGAAACACTAGTGATGTTTTAATTCTCCAGAACCTATTATTATGTTTCAAGCTTTACAAAACGCAGATTACTACCAGAATATCTAAATACCAGAATATCTAAAATGACAGTTGTTTTGCTTCAGATATACTGTTATCCAAAAGGATTGTACTGTACACAGTACTGACGTGAAAGATGAAGATACAAGAAATTGGGAATTTTGTTATGTATCAAGACTGCAGAGTAACTGATGAGATTCTTGACTAAAAATTAATAATAATAAAATAATGTGTTTTTATAAGTTGTATCCTATTGGAGAAATAACTTACTATACAACAAAATGGAATTAACTAAAACATATCAAGCCAAAAAGAAAATTGTCAAAAATATTTTTGCTAGCAAAGGAGATTTTATCTATTCTAATAGCTATTCATTTTCTTTTTTCTCAGTATACAATGAGCGTGTGAATTAAATTTGCTATTTTTAAGTGACGGGAAAACAAAGAAACTTTAATAGCATTTAGTAAGAATGCAAAATAATAAGTTGCATTTGCTTTTGCTCATGTGATCACTGATGGGATATTTCCTCTAAGTGACTGCCATTATTTTATTGCTATCCATGTATGCCATCCTTTGCTTATTGCTATTATGTCACAGGTAATTTTAACACCATGGTATCTATTTACTATTAAAATCTTTTATTGCTATAGAAACAAAATTTTTCCTTCATAAGAGAAAAGGCCTGTGAAGCTAGAATTATAGTAAATTTTAGAGTTATTTATCAACTCTGAGCCATCTTCTATTCAATTAATATATGTTCATTTTAATTAAGAAATGAAAAGCTAAATGTGACTTTTTAATAACCACTCTTTACCTGTTTCACTTGTGGTAAATGAGAGATCTGAGACATGGTTACCTAAAGGCTGAAATGGGATGTGGATTGTGTGGCCAAGTTAGAGTAGAGGCAAATGCTGAAGTTGAAATATTAGAAGGGGGCTTTTGGCACTAAAAATTAAATTGCTTGCCAAGTAATTAACATTGGAAGGATGAAATATTTCCAAATCAAATCCTAAACAATGATGCTGCTAAAGTGCTACACTCAATATGCCAGCATTTGGAAAACTCAGCATTGACCACAGGACTAGAAAAGGTCAGTTTTCATTCCAATTCCAAAGAAAGGCAATGACAAAGAACATTCAAAGTATTGCACAATTGCACTCATTTCACGCACTAGCAAATTAAGGCTCTAAATTCTCCAAAACAGTCTTCAACAGTACGTGAACCAAGAACTTTCAAATATTCAAATTGGATTTAGAAAAGGCAGAGGAACTAGAGATCAAATTGCCAACATCTGTTGGGTCATAGATAAAGCAAGATAATTCCAGAAAAACATCTACTTCTGCTTCATTGACTACTCTAAAGCCTTTCACGGTGTGGATCACAACAAATTGTGGAATATTCTTTTTTTTTTTTTTTTGTGGAATATTCTTAAAGAGATGGGAATACCAGACCACCTCACCTGCCACCTGAGAAGCCTCTATGCAGGTCAAAAAGCAGCAGTTAGAAACAGAAGCCATGAAACAAATGTCTATTTCAAAATTGGGAAAAGAGTACAACAAAGCTTATATTGTAACCCTGCTTATTTAACTTATATGCAGTGCCCATCATGCAAAATGCCAGGCTGGACAAAGCACAAGCTGGAATCAAGATTGCCAGGAGAAATATTAATAACGTCAGATATGCAGATGACAGCAACTTTATAGCAGAAAGTGAAGAGGAATTGAAGAGCCTCTTGATGAAGGTGAAAGAGAAGAGTGAAAAGCTGGCTTAAAACTCAACATTCAAAAATTAAGATCATGGCATCTGGTCACAACACTTCATGGCAAATAGATGGGAAAACATGAAAACAATGACAGACTTTATTTTCTTGTGCTCCAAAATCATTGCAGACGATGACTGCAGCCATGAAATTAAAAGACACTTGCTCCTTGGAAGAGAACCTATGACAAACCTAGACAGCATACTAAAAAGAAGAAACATTACTTTGCTGACAAAGGCCTGTATGGTCAAAGCTATGCTTTTTCCAGTAGTCATGTATGGATGAGCAAGTTGGATCACAAAGACTGAACATCAAAAAACTGATGATTTTGAACTGTCATGTTGGAAAAGACTCTTGACAATCTCTTGAGCTGTAAGATCTAACCCATCAATCCTAAAGGAAACCAACCCTGAATATTCATTGGAAGGACTGATGCTGAAGCTCTAATACTTTGTCTACCTGATGCAAAGAGCTGACTCATTAGAAAAGAACCTGATGCTGTGAAAGATTGAAGGCAGGAGCAGAAGGGGATGAAGAGGAGGAGATGGTTGGATGGCATCACTGACTCAACAGACATGAGTTTGAGCAAACTCCAGGAAATGATGATGGACAGGGAAGCCTGTTGTGCTGCAGTCCATGGAGTCACAGAGTTGGACACAACTGAGTGACTGAACAACTATATGTATATATACAAATATATAGATATAGATATAGATTTTTTTTCTTTTACTAATCTTTCTTCCTTCTTCAATTCATCCTCTTAGGAGATAATGTCCATATGCAGAAAAAACTTGATTTAAACTTTGCTTGACACATTTTACATGGCTTCCCTGATAGTTCAATTGGTAAAGAATCCACCTGTAATGCAGGAGACTCTGGTTCAAGTTGTGGGTCAGGAAGATCCCCTGGAGAAGGAATAGGCTACCCACTCCACAATTCTTGGGCTTCCCTTGTGGCTCAGCTGGTAAAGAATCTGCCTGCAATGGGGGAGACCTGGGTTTGACCCCAGGGTTGGGAAGATCCCCTGGAGAAGGGAAAGGCTACCCACTCCAGGATTCTGGCCTGGAGAATTCCATGGACTGTATAGTCCATAGAGTTGCAGAGTCAGACACAACTGAGTGACTTTCACTTTCACTTTGACACATTTGAGGGAGGGAGGGAGGAAAAGAGGAAGGAACACCTTATCTTTTCTCTTTGGTCAGGCCACCAATGGAAGCTCTGACTATCAGTATCTGTGTGCACAGAATTTCTGAGTTTTGATTGGTATCTTCACCCTTAAATATGCAGAATCAGAACATGTCTGCATTGGTACCATTTGATATCTTCAAACATTCTTAAATAGCAATGACCTGTCCTCACTTCTTATCCATAGTCCCCTTGGAATAAGAGAAACAAGAAGCAAAACAAAGTCTCAAGAATAATCATTGTAGTAGAGGACAAATACATATGTAATAATTGAGGAAAAATTTATATATATATATATAAATATATACACAAATATATACAAGACACATTATATAGTAAAGAACAAATTTACATAAGTAAATATATATTTATACATGTAAATATTATATATATGTGTGTCTTGTATATGTGTCTTGCATATATATATCTATAAAACTAAATATGGCTCAGACTGTAAAGAATCTGCCAGCAATGCAGGAGACCTGGATTTCATCCCTGCTTTGGGAAGATCCCTGGAGAAGGGCATGGCAGTTCACTCCAGTATTCTTGTCTGAAGAAGCCCCATGGGGAGAGGAGTCTGATGGTCTACAGTACATGGGGTCACAAAGAGTCAGGTATGACTGAGCAACTCAGCACACCCCAGCAGCGAGGACAAAGGGCAATAGATAATATAGGTAGTGGGTACCGTAGATGCTTTACCTAACACCCAGTCCTTCCTGCTCTCATTAAAAGAACTTTTATTTTCCTCTTCTCCACCTCTAACTCAGAGGTCTCAATAGTCTTCTTAGTCTAACCCGGTGTTTCTCAACTGGGAGAGACCTGTCCCCAGGAAACATTTGATAATATTTGGAGACACTGTTAGTTGCCATGATTCATGGGGTGGCATCTCATGAGCATAGGAAAATGGTTTGCTAAACATACTAAAAGGCACGGGAAATTTCCCTACAACGCAAAAGTATTTGATCCAAAATATTAGTAGAGGTGAGTTTGAGAAACCCTGGTATAATGGCAGATGGTGATCTGTCTAGTCTGGAACACAGCTCTACGCATCCTGGCTGAGTGAGGAACAAATTTCTTTTTCAACAGCTTAAAGTAGGTATCATTCATATACAAGCAACTGAATGTATTTAATTTGTTCAATTTGAACATAGCCATATTTGTGATACCATCACCTCAATTAACATTATAGTTATAACCAATACCTCCCAGAGTTTCCTTATGTTCCTCTATTTTTCTTTTTGTTTTGTTTTCTCTTTTTGTGGTAACGGCACTTGAAACACATCTACACTGTGAGCAAAGTTTGAAACATATGATACTACATTGTTAACTATAGACATAATGTTTTATAGCAGATCTCTAGAAATTACTCACCTAGCATAACTGAAATTTTATACCCATTAAATTTCTAAACAATGTACTTAATCTTTCAGTGTCTTAGTTTCATCATTCGTAAAATGATTAATAGTTCATATTTCACAAAGATTTTTATGGGTTAAATACATTCAGACACATAAATCACCTACGGTAGTGACTGGCATATGAAGCACTCAATAAATGTCATCTATTATTAAGTTTTTCAAACACCAGGGAATAAGAATTTCAAAAAAAAAAAAAACTTGAAGTTTGATTAAAGATATAAGTAACTGTGATATAATTCAGCTTTCTCATTTATTTTTTTTTAGGGATCTGGTCAGTATACATGCTTATATTCAAAGTTTACATTTTGTTGTTATTGCAAGTAGTTTTTTTTTTTTTCCCCCTAGAATGTATTGGATTTAGAGGAAGCCAAAACTTTTACACTTACAGTAGTTTAAGTATGCAAATACACTGGAACCTATAATTCATTAAGACATTGAAAATTTTGAATCTCTAAGGCTTGTGCAAAATGTGTGTTTCACAGACTGAAAAACAAAAGTTTGCTAATCATTCAAAGTTTATCACAGAAGAATAGTTATATTTTCAAACATTAAGAAATTACTCAAGCTCTTAATAATTCTTTATATAAAATAATATGCATTACCAATGGTTCATATACTTTATTAAAGCAAAATATCAAAGGGCTTTCAGAAAAAATAAAACTGCTTTCCTATTGTTCAGTAATTCATTATATTAAAAAGGTATTATCCTGCATTATATGTGAAATAGTGAATCTGTGCTTCACTTAGATAAAACTTTAGACAGAAAATAAACTACAGGAAAAAAGACACAGTAATTCTTTACTACTACATTGCAAAACAAAATTGTTTTAAAAGTTACTAAATGCAGACAGAGGTCAGTATTGATATATCTTGATATATATTTCATATTTAAACATTAAAGCTATTATACTTTAATTTTAAACTATACTTCAGAAAATATTACAGTTAGACTTAGAAAATGTTAAGAGAGGTTTTGTATAAATATTAGATTATCTAAATATATTATTGTTTTCTGTGGAGTATTATAATATTGTCCAGAAAATTTATTTTTGGAAATAGTCTCAAATTAAATTCAAAATTTCAATTTAACTATCAACACTATAGGGTAAATGAAAATATTGAATGGATATCTTTTGGTAATGTGGCTCAAAACTTCAAGAATCAAAACAGCATCTGTGTGGAGTACCACTTAATAATTCTATCACTCAAGAATCAGAGTCTTTTTTTAACGTTTAGTTAAACACTTCACAAACATAGATACATAAATAATGATGCATCAATCTATAAGCAATGTTATAAATACTTTTTAGGGAATGATTTTTCTATTCTTTTGTCTTTTTATTTTGTTTGTTTGGCTTTGCTTTTTGTTCCTCTTTTCTTTTATCTTCAAAAAAAAACAAAAAATAGCACATTCAGATGGACCTTGAGGGCATTATGCCTAGGGAAACAGCCCAGGCAGAGAAAAACAAATGCTATATGATATCACTTATATATGAAATCTAAAGCAAAAATAAAACCCCAAACTAAAAACCAAGCTCAAGATACAGAAACCAGATTGATGGTTGCCAGAGATAGAGAGGAACAGGGGCATGGAAGGTAGAAATGAATGAGAGGGTCAAAAGGTAAAAACTTCCAGTTATATTATAAACATATCATGAGGTTATAATATACAGCATGGCAACTACAGTTAGTGAAACAGTATTGCCTATTTGAAAGTTGCTAAGAAAGTAGATCTGAAAAGCGCTTATCATAAAAAAAATAAGTTCTTTGACTATGAAAGCTACAGGATATTAACTAGACTTACTGTGGTGATCACTTCACAATGAATTTGTGTGTGCTGTGCTTAGTCATCCAGTCATGTCTGACTCTTTGTGACCCCATGGACTGTAGCCCACCAGGCTCTTCAGTTCATGGAATTCTCCAGGCGAGAATACTGGAGTGGGTTGCCATGCCCTCCTCCAGGGGATCTTCCTGACCCAGGAACTGAACCTACATCTCCTGTGTCTCCTGTGCGGCAGTTTATTCTTTACGCAGTGAGCCACCGGGGAAGCGCTTCACAATGCATACAAATATCAAATTAGTATATTGTATACCTGTAACTAATACAATGCCATGTGTATATTACATCAGTCAATTCAGTTAAGTCGCTCAGTTGTGTCCGACTCCTTGCGACCCCATGGACTGCAGTAGGTCAGGGTTCCCTGTCCATCACCAACTCCCATAGCTTACTCAAACTCATGTCCATTGAGTTGGTGATGCCAACCAACCATCTCATCCTCTGTCACCCCCTTTTCCTCCCACCTTCAATCATTCCCAGTATCAGGGTCTTTTCAAATGAGTTAGTTTTTCGCATCAGGTGGTCAAAGTATTGGAATTTCAGCTTCAACATCAGTCTTTCCAATTAATATTCAGGACTGATTTCCTTTAGGATGGACTGGTTGGATCTCCCTGCACTCCAAGGGACTCTCAAGAGTCTTCTCCAACACCACAGTTCAAAAGCATCAATTCTCCAGTCCTCAGCTTTTTTTATAGTCAAGCTTTCACATCCATACATGACTACTGGAAAAACCAAAGTTTTGACTAGACAGCACTTTGTTGGCAAAGTAATGTCTCTGCTTTTTAATATGCTGTCTAGGTTGGTCATAACTTTTTTTCCAAGGGGCAAGTGTCTTTTAATTTCATGGCTGCAGTCATCATCTGCAATGATTTTGGAGCCCCCCAAAAAAAGTCCATCACTGTTTCCATTGTTTCCACATCTATTTGCCATGGACTGGATGCCATGATCTTAGTTTTCTGAATGCTGAGTTTTAAGCCAACTTTTCACTCTCCTCTTTCACTTTCATTAAGAGGCTCTTTAGTTCTCTGCTTTCTACCCTAAGAGTGGTGTCATCTGCATATCTGATGTTATTGATATCTTTCCCGGCAACCTTGATTCCAGTTTGTGCTTCTTCCAGCCCAGCGTTTCTCATATGTACTCTGCATATAAGTTAAACAAGCAGGGTGACAATATACAGCCTTGACGTACTCCTTTTCCTATTTGGAACCAGTCTGTTGTTCCATCTCCATTTCTAACTGTCGCTTCCTGACCTACATGCAGGTTTTTCAAGGGGCAGGTCAGGTGGTCTGGTAATCCCACCTCTTGAAGAATTTTCCACAGTTTATTGTGATCCACACAGTCAAAGGCTTTGGCATAGTCAATAAAGCAGAAATAGATGTTTTTCTGGAACTCTCTTGCTTTTTCGATGATCCAGGGGATGTTGGCAATTTGATCTCTGGTTCCTCTGCCTTTTCTAAATCCAGTTTGAACATCTGGAATTTCACATTTCATGTACTGTAGAAGCCTGGCTTGGAGAATTTTGAGCATTACTTTGCTAGCGTGTGAGATGAGTGCAATTGTGTGCTAATTTGAGCATTGTTTGGCGTTGCCTTTCTTTGGGATTGGAATGAAAACTGACCTTGTCCAGTCCTGTGGCCACTGTTGAGTTTTCCAACTTTGCTGGCATATTGAGTGCATATGTATATAACATAACTCAAATTAATTATAAAAAATTAAAAATAAATAACAATAAAAACAAGCACCATCAGAAAGCCCCTACCTTTTCTCATACCTGTTAACCACCTAGTATAGACCCTTTTCTATTTTCATCATGCTTACATAATTTTATATAGATATCTTGTAAATGTGTATATATACACATATACATACAAAGTGTTCCAAGTGCATTGGGCATTTTACAAAAATGTAAATAATGTAAAGATGTGAAAATCTTCATTCTCCTGCACCATGTTGCTTCCCCTATGAGTACTTCCTAAGTAAATTTTCTAGACTAGCTACTTCAGTTTGTTCTACTTAGTGGATGTGTAATAGTCATGCAATAGTTGTAGTATTCATTTTACCTTTCTTTACAGATGGTCATTAATCTGTTACCAGTTTTTTTGTTTGATGCAGTTTATATGCACATATGCATGTAATTATACCTACCTGATGCTGTTTTCTGTAACACAGAATCATTGATGACAGTGAAAATGAATTCAGTTACTTAGAAGAGGTGTTTTAAATATAATAAGTACATTTATGAAAATGATTGAAATGCCTTATAGAGTAAAATTACTACACAGTCTAATAAGATCATGAGTAACAGAAACAGAGTTACATTCAGAAAATGAATTAAAATGCTGAAATTAATTTCAACTGTCCCCCATAAGGAACTAGAGAAAACCATTTATTTGCTTTATGGGTCTAGGAAAGTGTCTCTAAATTACCTGATATGCTTTTGTGACACCCCTTTGCGATTCTCCCAGGATAATATGCATTGATGCTTTCCTTTATTATTTGCAGAAAATCCTCAGCCTGTGTTTATACAATTGTTCAACGTTTGTATTAAGAGCAGACTATTAATAGCTCTATGCTGACTGATGTTTCACTTCCCTTTAGTATGCTCACAAAATACACACCGATAGTTATCTCCACGGAAGAAAAGCTTGTCTTTCTACTTTCATCTTCCTATGCTCTGTTCTCTCCATCTCTCTGTTCACTGCCTCTATGGTGTGTGTTTTCTACTGTAAGGGGAGGAATTCTCTCCTGCCAGCTTCCTACACAAAGAGTACTTTTTGGCAGACTGAGTTTCAAATGAAAGCTTCCTTCGCTGAGTGCAAACATGGACTCATGCTTTCTCTGCACTCCCATTACACAGGCTCCTTGGCTACTTAATGAGTTTATGCTCACAAATTATGTCAGCTTCCCTTTCACACACTTTTGAAACCCTTTCACATAAACTTTACCTGGATTCTGTACTAAACAGAATAATTTTGTGATGCTGTAAATTAAAGGTCAAAATTTGAACCTGGAATTCTTTACTCTTAAAATTAGAGACACATTTTCTTATATTATGTAAACAGTCAAAAAATGTGTCTTAAAGTTCCACTAAATGCTGTAATTTTTCCCATAGCACTGTTGAAAAAATATGCTTTTATCTAAGGATATAGAACATTCAGTATTTATTTTCATTCATAAAATTTCAGGCTTTGCAAATCTTAAACCAGGGGCTTTTTAAAATTTCAAATCAAAAAGCTCAGTAGTAAAGTAATTCCTAAAAAAATAATAAAATTGATTCATAGATTCATGCAATGATTTTGAGAAGTTTGGGTTATTTTACTTTAAGCCTGGCTATTTTTATTCACCGTTTTATCCTCTTTGCATAGGCCAGGGTTTGGCACATAGTAGGCATTCCATTTATATTGACTAGAGAGTAAATAAGTGAATATCTTGGTTTTTGAAGGCTTGTCTCTTGAAACTAATTAGAAAAAATTTTCAAAGACTAAGAGACAGAAGTTGCCGTCTTCTCTATGCTAATCAAAATGAAACATACTTGCTGAATTTCTCTCTCTTCCTGCCGAGATCAATTTCTTTCTTTAAACATTGAAGTAGTCTGGCATTATCTGTTCCTTTGGGCACACACAGAAGGATGTTCTGGCATTCATCTCTAACACAAATCAGAGATAGTTTTAAAGAGGATGTGCTCTTGCATCCTCTGCTAATTTTTCAGGGCATAAGTGATGGGCACTAGTAAAAGCCAATCATAACTCTGCTATCTATTTTAAAGCAGGTTCAGTAGGCAGATTTTTTCTATAAGACACATGAACTTTCAGACTACCACAAATTAGGACAAAAATATTTCACAAGAATTTTGCAAGCCTAAATAATCTCTTTTTTTGCAATATTTATCATTGGTAATCTTGATAGTTGTATTTATAAACAATAATGTTTTCCCCCAAAAGATATAAAACAAAAACTATTAATTGCTCTGTAAGGATCAGAGGTTTGTATGATTGCAAATAGCTAGACCAGGAACATGACAGATGGGTAGTTTTCTATTCATTTGTAAATTATACTTATGAGCTAAATATATTTCTAAGAAATAAATACATGAATAAAAATTTTCTAAATTGAATCATATTTTATTATACTAAAGGTTCTTATTGTTAGAGATAAGTAAGGAAGGTTTTTGTTGTGCTGAGTATTAATTTATTTTCATAAATAAATGAATGCACTATTGTGTTAGGTTTCATTAAGAAGCAAAGCATACCTACCCAGCATATAATTGTTTTATATACTATCTTTACAAAATATAATCTCAATATAATCAGATTATTTGTTTCTATATCCCTCATGAGCTCATTATTATAATAGCCTCCTTAGAAATGCGTAGTGTGAAACTGACTACCCTGTCAGATCTCTGAATTTAATGGGCTATCATGAGTCTTAATGTCATATCGTACAAAGTGACAGTCTAGCTATACTTGAATGTGCATATCTGATTTTTAGGACAATTTTAATTTCCTCTCCAGGCAAGGTTTGGTTCTTTACCCTGGCTTGGAGAGTACAACAACTCAACTATCAGACTTAGGAGAAGAAGTACTCTAACACTTCTGAAGTGAAAGATGATCTGCTTGCAACTATGTCAAGATCACGAGAAAGCATTCCTACTTGACTTTTTGATAATCTTGTTCAAGACAATGGTACAAAATTGGTCAAATGTGTACTTTTTTGGGTCTATCTGCATTTATGATAAATCAATAAGACTTTGTGAGATAAAGTCAAGTTTGATATATCCTGCTTTCTTTAAAAAAAATAGAATATCAATATTCACACTTGTGAATATTGGAATCACACTTGTGAGAACAGAAAAGACAGAAAGATTAGGAGAATAGCCAGACTCTGCATTCTTGAGAAAAATTCTCTGTGATTTTTATAGTGATTTATGCTGTCATGTTTTGGACTTTACAGTTTCTGCTTCAAAGCTGATTAACCCCGTGATATTATTGACCTCTTTGGTTTAACTCTAGGAATAGAACTAGGGGAAAATTCTGTATTCCTTATTAGCATTGTCTCTGAGGGATCAATGAAGCATTCATTTTCCTGCTGTTAGTGACAGGCAACTGAGAGTTCAGATCTTTAGAAAGAGAGTTGCCTTCAGAAAGGCCAACTAAGAGCTCATATCTGCCATGATATAAAATTTTAGGACAGGTACCTAGAATCAACGTAGGTAATTTTTAGAATATTGAAATTGACCCGGGCCAGAATAGACTGTAAAGAATGAAAGTCCAAACAAGAGTTACAAGAGTTGGTCAAATAATTATTTAATGAAGCTACTAAAGAAAGTAATTGAATGGAAGTTCAGAGAAAAGAAAGAACTTATTTTTGATTGAAACTAACAAGGCATGCTATTTTTGAATAAACAAATATATAAAAGTGAATGGACAAATGGATTAAAATTTAGAATCAGCTGTTTGCGAGACTCCAGAAGTAATTCGTGCTATAATTGGACAAAATATCTTATAAAATAAATGAGTTTTCCTCTCATAACTTAAAAAATTCAGGTGACAAAAAATAAATATTACATATGTCTTGAAAGAAAAAGAAGGACTATGATGTTAAGTACAACATAAGAGTGAGATATTAAAGGATCATGAGCTAGAGATTATTAGTTTCTTCAATATCCTCAAGAAAAGTTGTACTTCCAGTAATTAATCTCTTTCCTTTAAACTTTCTCTGCAGTGGATACACGTTGTTTTCAGTTAGGATACAGAAATCCTTTCAAAGTACTCTACTCCTTTTCTATAACACAGTATTCACTAGGCGTACTCCTGATCTTTATTTAACCTACTGAATAAACCTACTTACTTGTAAGGCACTATGGTAAGCAGATGCCAAGTTCTCCTACCTAGTTGTAAATTATTACTATTCTGGCTCATAAGTCAATGTCTTTTAGACCACTGAGAGGCAGAGAATGGTCACACATGCATATACTGACAAAAGTGAGCATTTGAACTAGCTAAGTGGGGCCATGGTGGATCCATGAAGGTCAAACTTCCCACTAAGGCCTGGCCTAAGCAATCAACTGGCTAAACATCTAAACATCACATTATTATCTGGAGTTCCAGGGAGCTTGCAAAGTTCAAAGCTGTACTCCTGGACTGCAGAATGGTACTGAAAGTTATCACAAGCTCACTGGGTTTATGAGCCCAGAATTCTACAGAATTAAAAAGCCAACAGCTTTGTGAGTAAACTAGAGATTGGAGTGAAAGGATGGATTAACAAAAAATAAGCCTATATGGACAGTTTTCAACTGACAGGTTATTAAAAGAGTTTGATTAATTATGGGACAGATAATCTGTGCAAAGACAGAAAAGTGGGGCATTGAATACTAAACTAGGAAAGCTGGCTTGGTTATAACAAAATTTGGAATTACCTAGAGTTGACATTTTTTCCCTCAATTTCATGATTAAAGCAACTTACAACACTACACTGAATGCCCTACAATATTCAGTTAGATTTTAACAAGCAAAGTACTTTAAGAGATTCTGTACCCATACATTCTACTTGGATCATAGAAAACAAACAAGTGATTCTTTTTAAATTTGGAAGACAAGAAAGCTATTGATGTATATCTCCTGTCAGTTAAAATAGGATGTTTTATTTACACATCTAATTTGGGGTTACAAAATCTAATTATGAAGCTGACTGTGTATTCTACTGAAAAAATACAGATGTTCCTAAATTGAAGTCATTTTAAGAGTAATGCTGCTTGTGTTTATTGATGCCTCAACATTAATATAGAGAAGATGCTATAATTCCACACTGCAAATAAATACACTAATAGTCATAGGTGCTTCAGAAATGGTTTTTTAATACTAGATTGTATTTTTGAGCTTCAGAAAACTCTAAAGCCTAAACAAAAAAAAATCTGTCAAACTGGAAAGAAATGACATTTCACAATGACTTTTTAAAAGATTATCTTTCTATTCAATTTAAAGCATGAGCTTCAAAGTCATAGTGATATAAGAAAATTATTGGTTTTTCCCCAAGCATAAGTCTAGCACAGAGTAGGTGCTAAATTAATATTTATTGAGTCAATAGATGCCCTGAATCTTAATCTTGATTCAACCAGTTTTTCAGTTCTATGTGACTTTGGTAATGTTATTTTATTCTCTAGCAGTCATAGGTTTTCCAACAATAGTTTTCAGACTAGATGGAAGGAACAGTAAGCTTACTACATTAAAGTGCTTTGACAGCTATGAATTTATACACTTACATATTCAATACTTGAATATTTTATGATGTTGTCTTTCAAATACTTGCATACATTTTAAAATATACTTACCTACTCTGAAAAGGTAGATACAAAGAGATACTGATAGTTTTATCTATCATCCTATTGTCATCCATGATGGATTTGGAAGATGCATATACCTTAATTAGCATCTCCTTCCTTTCTGCTTTGTGTATTTCTCTCTAAAGTTCCCCCTTGCTTGAAATGTACAATGAGTTTTCCTCAAAGACATCCCCTATATGTTATTTTTTTAGATTAGATACTAGAACCACTTTAAGTCATAGAAGACACTTAGCTCTTTACTGTGTACAAAAGGCATTGATATTTCTGCAGCCTCTGGCCTTGGAACAAGGTAAAGTTAACAGTTATCCCCAGGATGATGAAATCTGTGCTCTTCCCTATATTATCAAAATGGTCTAAATTGTCATTTAATCTGTAAGTAAATGAACTTCTAAAGAGGGAGTGAGAGATTTATAGAAAAAAGACAATGAAATGATACCAAAGTGAGATTGCAACTAAGAAAACTGAGACCTTTAGTGAATTTTGTTAGAAGTGAGATGAAGGAAGAGGAAGTCAATGTTTGAGGCAGATCAAGCATTAATTTGACACTGAGGATAAACAATTTGTTTTTCTTCTTATAGTAGGGGAGGTTACTTGAAGCTGAAATCTGATTGAAATGACCAGAATGTGGTAAGACAACACAACAGATAAAGGAGAAGACTTTCATTACCATTGATTACTTAACTTGTTTGATTTGGTAGAAGACTCAGACACTATTAAATGAATAAAAGGTAAACTAAATTTTATGGACTTAAGGATGTGCAGTCTAAACCAAGTCAGGGCTTGAAGCTGGACCCAGCTGAGTGAAAAGGTGAGCCAACCTCAGATTTAGCCAACCTGAGACCCTGGGATGCCACTGCATCATGGGTATAGCCCAGAGGTCTTAGTAGTCCTAAGAGGAAAGGGCCAGAGCAGTGGTGGTCAAATTAAGTTACATTTCCATTGCATAAATAGCCCTGCAGAGTTGAGCAAAAGGTTGGACAGGATAAGTTTAAGGATCCCTTCACATCTATTAAAGTCTATCAACAAGAAATAATTTCTTCTAATGTGATTCTCAGGGATAAAATTTATACCTGGAAGGTATTTAAGTTGGAGTTTTTATGATTAGATTTCTTTAGCATCTCTGTGAATGTACCAACCCTGTTAAACGTGATCATTTAACAAAGGAAAACCACCACATTATATCTGAGCTTTTATGTATCCCTCCTATTCATAAAAGATGGAAGTGTCTATGACAGAATTGCCACCAGGGGACTAGGTTTCCTGATGTCTGATCAGTGTGAGAGGGTGTACAATATGTAACGGTCTCACATCTCTGAAATTGTGCTGCTGCCCCAACCACATGAGGTTGATTTTTAAATTATAAAATATGAGTGTCTTACCCAGTTTAACATTGTTTATTTCTATTTTTTGCTCCTTTCCTTAAGTGCTTTCACCAGGTCATGATGGAAGAAAACAATTGTGCCTCATGTCCTGTATTACTTTCCTAGGTCTGCTGCAACAAAGCTCCAAAGACTCAGTGACTTAAGACAGCAAAAGCTTATTGCCTCACAGTTCTGGAAGCTAGAAGTCTAAAATCAAGGTATCAGTGTTCTCTCCAATGGCACTGTGGGAGAATCCCTCCTCTCTTCCAGCTTCTAGTGTTGGCTGTCCTCCCTTATCATTTCTGGCTTTAAGGTGCATCTCTCTGATCAGGTGGCTGTCTTCTCCTTGCATGTCTGTATGTAGTCTGTCCTGTGTGAATGTGTTTCTGTCTAAATTTCCCTGTTTTTAGGAGGATATCAAAAATATTGGATTAAGGCTTACCTAATTAATTTCATTTTAACCTGATTACCACTCTAAAGACCTTATTTCTAAAATAAGTCACATTCTGAAGTATGAGAGGTTAGAACTGCAATGCATCTTTCTGTGGGAGACAGAAGTTAGCCAATAAAAGCCTTCAACACTGTAGACTTACACTGCTGTGTGTTGTTTTTCCAAGGTGGTGTCTATCCCTGTGGATGTGTTTTGCAAGATTACAATATGGTAAGGTAATTGAGGTTGAGTTTAGCAAACTTCTGCTCCAGGAATTACATTCTAGCAGGTAAAGATGGACTCAGAAAGATGATTTTCTTTTTAATTTAACTTGTGAGCATTTAGAACAGCCCTTGCTAGGCTGTTCAAGGTGGAGTACCACCAGCACGTGAGCAGTGGAATTAATGTTTAAGTCATGAGATATAGAAAAACAAAGGGAAGTGGAAGACATTGTGTTTGAAGTCTGCTCAGGGACTGGTTCTGTCATTCTATGCTTACCACACTGCTGGTCACATAGAATGTCTTCTTCCTTGTTGTCAATTTGCCACCTTTTCTCAAAAATGAAGTCTGACCTGACTTTTAAAGTTACTATGAGGAGAACTTTGCTTTATGTTACACAAAATGACTCTAATATTAAAAGATTAATGCCTTTTGCCTCTAAACATATGATTAACCATAAATTATCACACTAGACCTGAACATGTCTTTCAAAAGCCCATTAAAAAACAAATTAACCTTTTCTCTCTAGGCTGAACTCCCTTGTTAATATGAAAATAAGGAGTAATTCAGGGCTCTTAGCTTTTGTTATCCCAGCCATATTCCTTTGTGTTTTTCAAGTTGAGTTGTGACTGGAGAGTGAGTCATACCAGTTAATTAATTTAGTTAAGAACCAATTAGAAGTGGTATTTTGTGCATGAGAAAGCCTGGCTGAAGTGTTTTGAACTTCAGCAAGAGTTTCCTCATTACCCAAGCTTCTACATGGATAGTTTGTACCATAAGGAAGGGGAGGTGCTTACTTAGTGAGTGAGACATCCCTCAATTCCTAGTCAGAAGTGAGTTTTCAATTCTAAGGAAGATATGATTTATATTTATACTCATAAGCGTCTACCACACAACAAAAATTGCTGTCGAATTTCTTATTGTTGTAACAATGTAGCAAGGTTTATATAACTAACGCATATATTCTAGTAAACTAATGATCTAAATATTCACTGTAGAAAGATTAAAGAGAGATGGACTTTTCTATATTCTTCCCACTGCATTAATTTGAAGTGAAGTGACATGATATGTTGCATTTTAGAAGTAGTGGGTTCAAGAGAGCGGATGTATATACACATAGCTGATCCACTTCACTTTTTTTTTTTTTTTTGGTACAGCAGAAATTGACACAACATTGTAAAGCAATTATGCTCTAATTCCCTTATAGGAGCAGATCTTATTGAGACGAAGCATTAACACAAGTCACTTCATTGCATTTTTTAGGCCCCTGGGTAATATTTGTGTCTATGTATGAGGTGAATTCAGCAAACCAAAGGTGTATACTAGAGAAGAGAGGGAAAAGTATTGGGCAGTAAACCGGCAGATTTAAGTCAGCAATTTTTTTTTTCTTTTTTTTCCTATAAAGGGATAAATAGCAAGCATTTTTGGCTTTGGGGGCCAGGTGTCTCTGTCTCTGGCCTTGGTCACAACTAATCAAATCTGCAGCTATAGCATGAAAACTGCCATTGATACTACATCAACTAACAGACATGGCTGGCTTTCAGTAAAACTTTCTTTACAAAAACCAAGACTGGCCTTATCCTGTAGGGCATGGATTTCCAACCGTTGGTGTAGGATTTAGTCATGGCAGTGATACCTGATGGATAGATGAGACTTTCACCCCACGGTGCTCGGTTTCCTCTCCTGACAATGACGAGGTGAAACTAAGGCAGCTGAAAGGTCTCTCTAGCTTTGCATTTCTAGCCCACAGAGAGGGACTGGCCTCCAGAAATAACTTTAAGCATAGTTCTATGGTCAGGCAACTGATTCTCCAGTGACTCTTTTCTAAAAAAATCTCTATAAGAGAAAATATAAAAACATCTTTCTCCATTTTATGGGTGTTATCTAGAGTAAAAATAGAGAACTGAGAACAAATATGACAACAATAATTTTTAATTCTCTTTTCCTTAGAGGCCATGTACCCATTTAAGAAAAAAAAGTGAATATAACTAAGATCTCAAAGAACCATTTCTTTTGGAGTTAGAAGCAACATTTTCAAACTTGCAAATGAGACTATGAGCTTTAGAGATCTAAGTGCTGGTAGAAGACCACAGGCTACAAAGTGGCTATAATAAAACCTTTTTTTTTTTTGAAGGGGTAAAGTTCTCTGGGAAAATTCTCATTGCTGGAACATGCTGTTACCCAACAATGAAGAATAAGTGGGGCATTGCTCTCTACTGATTTGGCACCATATCTTCTGTGAGTAAAGGTGGCCTAAGGCAATTCTGTGAACAGGGGGATTCCTGAATGTTTAATTGGTGCTTGAATAATTTTCCATCATCATTTCTCAGGGATCAGAATTTCCTCTTTCAGTTGATGTTACTTTAAATATACCCCATGTATAGTGTCTTTTCCAGCTTATCAGAATCAGTCACCTAGCACAAGAATGTCATCAAATATACACATGGAGAGTAATTTCACTGCAGTGTTATTACAAAACTATAAATACACAAGTAATCAGCCCTCATTACCCAGTTCCACTTCCCTTTTATAGCTCCGAGTAATGAGAATTCTATATATTTAATCTGTAGTTCTTCACATGAGCTGGAACTGTTCTCTATGACATTATCAGGTAATGGAATGGCTGTAGTCCATTCACAATTTTTTTTCTAACCTAGGCGTTTTTCTGCCTTCAAGGGGCACAACAGAATTAGTTATATAACTTGACCCATAACCTTTTCTTTGTCAAAACATCATACATAAAAGTTAGAATTTGATTACTTCACACTTGACCAGACCAGCAGATACTGAGAATTCCTGATTTCTTTATGTTTCACAATAAAGAGGAGACATGGAGAACAATGCAATTACAAGGATTACTCTGTAGCATGTATTTTGGATCAGAATCATGTGACTAAAATACAGAAATTACAATGTTTGGCTCCTCCCACCTCCTCAACTATTATAAAATTTGACATTATTTCCACTCTCAGATAAGTGACCTCTACCAAACCTAGATCACTACTCCAACAGAAAATTTTCTTTAATGTAACTGTTGTGTGTCCTGCTAACATCATCTGTCCATCATAAACCAATTAAATTGATAAGGTTAGAAGAAGTGAAATGGTTTGAGGATATCTACCAAGCTGTTTGTTTCACTTATACATCTACTTAGTGTCTTGACTGGTTTTCACAAAGGTCTGAAAATAATTAGAAAATATGGGTGAAGCTATAAATATTGAAATACTTGTTGAAGATTATATCTCTGTAAAGTATATCAAGTTATTTGAATGCTTATTTAGGTCTCCGCTCAAGATAGCCTAAAATTCTTTAAATTATACAATCCACTTTAATTTTATAAAATCCTTTAAAGACTTTAAATTTCTCTTGCATTTTCTATCAGAGAGAGTACCATTAAAGAAAAAATATTAGATAGATAGGTAGTAGATAGACAGGAATTACAGTAAAAATTGATCTAGCTGGCAGGGGAAAGCTAGGGAAGGTAGAAGGAGGGAGTCATCATTGATGTTTAACATATATTATACTTCAATTTATAAATGTGTTATATACTATTCATTCTTTCTCTGTGCATTAGGAATATTTACTTTGGCCTGGCTACATAATGTTTGAAAGTATATCAAATAATAATTAGGTTTCATACTCGGATATACCTGTCAATAATCTACCTTCTAAAAATTTTAGTAATCCCTAGGAACTATAATAATCCTAGCTGACTACAAAGTAGTCAAATATATAACCTTTGAAAGAGGAGTAAAACAAAGAAAAAGTGATTCAAAATCCCCATATTCTAGACATACTTAACTCTATAGTATTTAAGTGTGTATATGTTAATCTTTTTGCAACTTTTAGCTGGTAGTCTACCTGGAACTTTGACTGGATTGACCAAAGACTCTACATAACCCTAAATGGTGAATATTGAAGGCAAAGTGAAATTTACAGTTTTGATCTTGAAGAAAAAACCAAGGAGGAAAAAAATATATTGTCTGTCAGAAAAGAAATTATTTCTATTGGAGTGTATCCTTTTAAAAAAAGGTGTTTTTATATTCTCTATTAAAATTGTTCTTCACTAATGCTCTCTAGAATTATATCACCCAGAAAAAGCAATGCTTACAGCAAAAGGTTGAAGATTTTCTTCACAAGGAAAAAAGATTTTCCTTGAAACTCTGTTTCAAGTTTCCTTTAAACTGTGAGATTTTCAAAGGAAATACAGAATGCTTCTCAATAAGCACATTAATAACTTGCAAATGTGTTGTCACATTTAGGGCAACAATTTATACTACATTTCTCTCTAACTATAAGAATGTCTGCATTTGTTTAAAGAAAACATAAAGAACTGAAAACTAAGCAAAAATGCTTGTTGAAACAACTTTAAATTTAAGACAATTGATTTGATCCTTGTTGAACAGAATCTATTGGATGACCACATGTTCACAGTTGCTTATAAACTGTTTAGTTGTGTGTTATTTTACACATATACTTGTGTCTGAGTTCATTGTATTATCTTGTGCCTCTTTTTTCTTTTTTAGCCTTTTTGTTGTACAGTAGTTGGTTTAACATTCAGTTCCATTTGAAAGTTACATAATAAAACCTTGTTTTAAAGCAATTAAGAGTACCATACACATAGATGCCATAGAGAAAATGATTTAGTTTTAGTCATCATCACCACCATCACCTCCACCACCAATGTCATTAGAATTGATCCTGCCATGATAGTTCCTGACAATTTCTGAGAGCATTTTTAAATACTGTGTGTGAAGAACATGCTAGAAGAATTTGGACTGCAAGTGTCACAAACCAAGTTCATGGAATCTAAGCACAAGTGATGAATGTTAAAAGAGTACCAGTATTGAGCAGGTATACATGGTCGTCAAGAGCTGAATTAAGTCTCAATTCTACCATTTACTTTCCAGGTGACTTTAGACAAGTTAATTAACCATTCTGTGCCCCAATTTTCTTTTTTTTATCTATAGATGGAAATAAGTATATATAACTTATTTAATAAGGTCGCTATGGCTATTGCTTTTAAAAATATTTAGGATTGAATTTACATGTTTACTGTTATGTGACTGTTTATGATTGTTACTATTATTGTTGCTGGTGTTAAGACATTTTTAAAAATCAAAAGGGAAGTAGGCAACTGGTACTCAAGAAAGGAAATGGGATCAGAGATGACATGAAGTCCTCTCTGTCTCTCACCCTGCATCTCTCTGTACATCAAGTTTAATCTAGTGAATGTTATCATTCCCATTCTACAACTGGCAATTTTATAGTCACATAGTGTGATAGATCTGAAGTCCAGGTTGTAAAATTCCAAATCCTAGTTACTGAAAACTGCACTAGACATAGTGACTAGGATTTCTCAAAGTTGCAAATAATGTCAAGTGGTAATTGATATAATGTTTAATTGGTTAATTTTTAATTAATCAATAAATACTTACAGATGATGTTATCAGATCATCATTCCAGTTCATTGGTTTTGCAGGAAGGGAGATGGATTTGTATCTGTGCGTTGATCCATATTCTACTCCTTGGTATTCTAGAGATCAGTTGCTTCTTTTGAGACAACATAGTCATCCCATTACCTAAAATAATAAAGCAAATGAAGCATCCAAGCACTGAACACATATCACATACCATACTGAGATCATGTGATTTACCCTTAATCTAGAGAAGCTACCATATGGGAAGCTATAAACTGTTTAATGAAGACATCATGAGAAAATACCTAACTATACAATGAAGGGATTGTTGGCACTATCGACAAAGGTCAAAAGAGAATGAAATCTTAATAAAATAATAATAATAATAAGTGCTGTCATAATCAGACATAAAGAAAAAATATAGCTTTGGAATATCTTTGGAATGGCTCTAGGTACAAAATTTTAGAAAAAAGAATAAGCAGATATTATATTCTAGAGTGAAATATACAGATTTCTCAATAATTGTGTATAAATTATTAAAGTGTTTGAGATAAAAAATTTTTATTGTGCAGAGGACTGACCAAAATCTATAAAAGCAATTATGAAGTAATGAAAATGGCAAAGTTGCAACCAATATCCCAGAATTAAAGAAAAAAGGATTATGAGATGTTACTACTATTATACATCAATAAAATGCATAACCCAGATGAAATGAATACATTCCTATTTAGACAGAGGAGCCTGGCGGGCTACAATCCCTGGTACCACAAAGAGTCAGACAGGACTGAGCACATAAGACAAAGACATCCCTTGAAAGTTCATATGTTGAACTCCTGTCCTCAGAAAGTAGCCTTATTTGGAGATAGAGTCTTTAAAGAAATAAGTTAAAATGAGATCATCAGGGTGGCCCTAATCCAATATGAACGGTGTTCTGTTAAGAAGAGGAAATTTGGGCACATACAGTAAAGACAACGTGAAGACAGAGTAGACAGCCAACAAAAAGATATAAGATATACAAAGAAAGGAAATATGCCTCCTACAGCAGAAAAAAGCAGGCAGGAGAAACTGCTCATGTAAACAAACAGATGCCACGTTTAAAAAGCAAACACATCTAAGCAACTGCTATAAATATGTTCATAGCTCCAAAGGAAACCATGACAAACAAACAAAAGAAGGTATGATGATGATGTCTGTTAGTCCTGGGTTGTATTTGGACTAAACATGAATTTGTCTGGATATAGCCTTCATTTTATTTAGTAAGAATAAGGTATGTTTTAGTCTGTGGAACAGGTCAGTAAAGAATTATTGGTTGAAAAATGTGCATTCCATGTAATACATGAGCTTATGATTTAGTGTACGTAAATGATGTTGTTTCATTAGTATCAATGAAATAAAGTTAAATAGTTCAGAATATCATAAGTATGCATGGCATGTATGTATGTGCATAGTATGTGTTAGTTGCTCAGTCATGTCCGACTCTTGGACTGTAGCCCACCATGGTCCTCTGTCCGTGGAATTCTCCAAGCAAGAACGCTGGAGTGGATTGCCATTCCTTTCCAATTTACGTGCATACATTAATATAATACAAAAAAATACATCGAGGTGGAAGTCTAAGTCTATTTGGACTGCCATAATAAGAACACCATAGGCTGGGTGGCTTAAACAGCAGAAATGCATTTCTCACAATTCTGGAGGCTGAGAAATCTAAGATCAAGGGGCTAGCAGATGCACTCTCTGGTTTATAGATGGACACCTTCTTGCTCTAATTTCATATATTGGGGGAGTTGAGGGAGGAAGATAAAAAGAGAGAAATAAAAGAGAAAGAGGGAGGAATGGAGAAGGGAAGGGAGGAGGGAAGGAAGGAAGGAAGGGGTAGATTTTACTTTGATCAAATACAGTCCTCTGCTTTGCAGTTAATAATGGGAAAGAGAGAATACCCCTCTGCTCCCCTGGAACTTTTAGTCTATAAGGAAGATAACCATAAAGGAAGCAATTATGAGTGTAATAAATTTAAGGAATCACACAGGAAAATAAAAATTCATTAGATAAAAACAGAACAAAACCAACAACCAAATAATTGAATTAAATTTTTAAAAAATGGAAAGAAAAACTAAACAACTGATATAAAGCCCTCATCATGTGTAGTAAATATGAGTGAAAATTCAGCAATTCAGCACACTCAGACACAAAATAAGGGAAAAACTGAATTAAAAGCACATATACATATTTATTCAATTAGGTACAAATGAGCATATAATAGAGCAAAAATTAGACTCATTTTAATTTTTATTAAATTTATCAATATTAGCATATTTTCAGAGATTTATGAAAAAGGTTTTATCAAACAACTTGTTCTTTTTGTGAAGAATAGAAAAACATTTTCAAATATTAAATGGCTCAAAAATTACTACTACCTGTGGAAAAGCTATGATAAATGTAAAGCATTACACAACCATGTTAACCTAGAATATTATCCTGCCATTCATATAATATATTCAGTTTTAAATATATCACACTGATAAATTTCCTTTGTGCCAGATACTCTTCCAACTATTTTATATGTATTGCATCTTTCAACATTTATGCAACCTCACTAGCTTTATTTTACTTTTGAGGAAACTGAGGCACAAAGAGTTTAAATTAACTGTCCAATCATGGATCTGGTGTTTAGGTAAAAGCACTCTAACTTCAGAGATCCACTCTTTGCTATTTCTCATAATATGCTTTTAAGATGGAAAGATGCAGAAAGCAATAGTGTATATATGGTGTGATTTTGATATCATTTATTTCAACCAATCTTTCTAAAGGACTACCAAGAATCATGTGCTATAGCTATCGTATGTTACATTTTCTATAATTAGAAATATAACAGAAAATGCTTCATTTTTAATTAAACAGAAAAGACTAATAAAAACCATTTTAAATACTTATATATCTATTTTTCATAATCATAAGTGATTATTTCAATTTTGACTTTATATGGTTTTTCTTGAAAATAAAGTAATATATATAAACTTTAAGTTCCCTCTTCCTAGTAAACTTTTTTTTTCCCTAGTAAACTTTTAATTCCATTTCTCCATAGTGATAAGGAGTGAGGAGTGGGTAGATAATCACAATTTAATACAAAACTTTGCTAGAAACACAAAGAAGAATAATTTACATAACGTTATATGAAATCCTTTTGCAGTTTGACTTTTTCACTTATTTTCTTTCTTGAGACATAGCCAAGTTGATATATGCACAATTAGTTTAGTTTTTAACCCCTATATACAGAATATTCACTAACGTATCTCCATTCTACCAAAGTACTCAAGTTATTTGCATGTTTTTTGAACTATAAACAAAGCTACAATGAACATCTTTGGACACATAAAGCTTTCTCCAGTATGTGAAACTAAAACTTAGATTACAGACAGAGTCTAAGATAGCTTTTTTTTTTTAAGGATAAATGCTCATTTGCAGCTCATTTGTAGAAAGTACTAATTTGCAGTTTCTACTTCTGTTGCAGAGAAAAGGAAAAAAGAGCAATGAGTCTTTTTCTTCCCCTTTCCTGAGAACAAAGAAGATAAAGAGAACAGTGAGCAGGCTGAACATTCCTAGTCTTGATTTACTTTAACTGCTCCTAATTCTGAATGTCTGTAACTAAGTTTGGTTCTCTGCCCCCTAATTCTGCAGGAGCTACAATTCACATTTTTCCTTTTGACCCTGCTAAATACATCCCTTACCTGGTTACCCTTATAGGTTACCCTGGTTGTTACCCTTACAACACGCTTCCCCTTGTAGTTACAGAGGCCACAGAGAGACCTAACTGCCAGACTCAATTACTGGGTTACTGATGCCAGTTTATGACTGTCTTTGAAACAGTGAAAGAGGAAGAAATCAAGAACCTATCACCTATGTTCCTCATCACCAGACTGCTGACTGCAAGCCCTTACCTTATATAAGCCCCTAGACCCCTCATGGAGAACGGGCACAGTTCTTGAGGCATGAGTCTACTGTTTTTCCCTCTCTGCTGGCTGACAGTTAAAGCCACCTTTGATCCCTGGGTTGGGAAGATCCCCTGGAGAAGAGAAAGGCTACCCACTCCAGCATTCTGGCCTGGAGAATTCCATGGATTGTATAGTCCATGGGGTCGCAAAGAGTCGGACACGACTGAATGACTTTCACTTTGTATTTCCTCCAAGCTCTGTCTCTGTATTTTTTCATTCAGCATCAGTGGGCAAAGAAGGCCAAGATTTTGGCCAGCAACAGTTCAACATGTTAAGGAGATTGGAAGTCACCACTTTATCCCGACAACAAGTTAAAAGCTGAACAGACTGAAAAATTAACATATCTTCTTGAATTCATAAAAGAGTAGAGGACACAGGTAAATCACTACTTCCAAGACTGGAGAGACAGAAAGGAAAATTCACGGAATCATGGCTTACCTGGAGCTGAGACTAGCAGGCAGAAACCACCCTGAATCTGGTGCTAGACTAAGACTACCTGAACTTATTTGACAAACTGCTGGAAGCTCAGTGTGGGCAAGTCTCAGAGTTTAAAAACTCCAAGGGGTGCAAGTAATACAGAGGCCCCCACAATATTGTGAGATTTTCCTCCAGGAGCTCATCCAACATCCCAAAGAAACATCTGAGAAAAATCGCTGGATTTCTGGCAGAGAAGGGAGAAAGAAACTAGTCTGAAATTTACCATAGCACTGTTTTTCTTAACAAGGTGTCCCTTCAGGGGAAATTAATTAACTAAGCACAAGCTGGAATCAAGATTTCAGGAGAAATATCAATAACCTCAGATATGCAGATGACAGCACCCTTAAGGAAGAAAGCGAAGAAGAACTGAGGAGCCTCTTGATGAAAGTGAAAGAGGAGAGTGAAAAAGTTGACTTAAAACTCAACATTCAGAAAACTAAGATCATGGCATCTGGTCCCATCACTTCATGGCAAATAGATGGGGAAACAATGACAGACTATTTTGGGGGCTCCAAAATCACTGCAGATGGTGACTGCAGCCATGAAATTAAAACATGCTTGCTCCTTGGAAGAAAACTTATGACCAATCTAGACAGCGTATTAAAAAGCAGAGACATTAATTTGCCAACAAAGGTCCGTTAAAGCTATGGCCTTACCAATATTCATGTATGAATGTGAGAGTTGGACTATAAAGAAAGCTGAGTGCTGAAGAATTAATGCTTTTGAACTGTGGTGTTGGAGAAGACTTGAGAATCCCTTGAACTGCAAGGAGATCCAACCAGTCCATCCTAAAGGAAATCAGTCCTGAATAGTCATTGGAAGGACTGGTGTTGAGGCTGAAACTCCAGTACTTGGGTTACCTGATGCAAAGAACTATCTCACTGGAAAAGATCCTGATGTTGGGAAAGATTGAAGGCAGGAGGAGAAGGGGATGACAGAGGATGAGATGGTTGGATGCCATCACCAACACAATGGAATGAGTTTGAGTAAGCTCCAGGAATTTGTGATGGACAGGGAGGCCTGGCGTGTTGCAGTCCGTGGGGTCGCAAAGAGTCGGACATGACTGAGTGACTGAACTGAACTGAACCTACTGGGGTTTGATCAGAGCCTAATTGACCTGGGGGAAGGGAAATAACCAACCTCAGCTGGCTCTATCCTTCCAAGTGGAAGAGGGAAAAACCCACCTCCTGCCCATTCTAGCCTTCTTGTCCCACCTAGGTGAGGATAAAATACTGAAAAACACTTCTAAAGAGAGCATAGGCTCATCAGAAATCTGAGACCTAATCAGATCATAGAACACATGATCATATTAGGGTCATAGAACACTCTCCACCTCGGACACCTCTCTTTAACATTACTGCCATGCCCAGGCCATGTACTCAGTCATGTCCAACTCTTCGTAGCCCCATGGACCATAATCCACCAGACTTCTCTGTCCATGGGATTCTCCAGGAAAGAATACTGAAATGGGTTGCCATTTCCTTCTCCAATAACATTACTAAAGGCCTATTAACACCAGTTTCCTTAACTGATGCATCATGTTTGGCTTATAAGAAAGCAGCATGATAAAGGTAATAAACACAATTTGAGGAGACAGAGCAAGTACCAGAGCCAAACATGGCAGAGCTGTTGATATAATCAAACTGGGAATTTAAAACAACTGTGGTTAATATGGTAATGGCTCTAATGAATAAAGTATGCAATCTGTAAGAACCGGTGATCAACGTAAGCAGAGATGGAAATCCTAAGAAAGAAACAAGAAGTATTAGTAATCAAAAATGCTATATCAGAAATGAAGACTACCTTTGATAGGTTCATTAGTAGATGATACAGCAGAGGAAAGAATCTCTGACCTAAAAAATTAAAAGCAATAAAATGTTAGAAAATTACCCCAAATTAATGTCAGATACCAAAATGTCAGATACCCAGGAAGCTCATAAAACACCAAATCCTCCAAAATAGAATTCTGCAAAGTTAACACTACAATTATGTCTAAAAAATGAAGAGAATAATGAAATTCTCAGCAAATAAAAACGGAGGGAATTTGCTGCCAGTAGACTTGCCTTAGAAGGGATGATTAAAGTTCCTTAGAGAGAAGGAAAATAATATAGGTTAGAAACTTAGACCGATAGAAGAAGGAATAAATGAAAGTAAAATTAAACATTTTAGTTTTCTTATTCTTAATTAATCTAACTGCTAAAAGTTCTTTCAAATCAATAAGAGCAACAATATATTTGATTATACATGCTTATGTATTTAGCTTATATATAATGTGTGTATGTATAGTATGCTTAAATGCTTATATATAAAACAAAGTGAACAATGGCAATATTACTAGAAATTTGAATACAGAAAATTAAGCATAAGGCAATATTAACTGGGAAAATGGGTTAATAATTATTTAAAGAAATAAAAGAGGATTCTAAGTTTTAAGGAGTAATAGACAGGAAGCAGCTACTATTTCTAGGGCTGAGGAAGAATACCAAGGAAGAAATATACTTGGAAGCAGAAGGCCTCCAAGGCTGAAATGCTGCCTGCAAAGTGGGAGCCAGGTTTGATCCTTGGATCAGGAAGAACCCCTGGAGAAGGGCATGGCAACCCACTCCAGTGTTCTTGCCTGGAGAATTCCATGGATGGAGAAGTCTGGCGGGCTACAGTCCATGGCGTCTCAAAGAACCAGTCACGACTCAGCAACTACACTGTGGGGAAAGTGTAATTGCAGCCCAAAATCATAATGAAGAAGTTCGCTGAGGTGCCTCTAGCAGGAGCTTGCCGGTTATTAGCCACCTCTGGGGTGCAGAATCTAACACTGGTCCATGTGGCAAAGGAGAAATGGCTGAGAAGGTGCTAGAGAGACACGGCAAGGCATAGTAGATAGATGTTTCTAGTTTTAGCTTGCTTTTCTTCTAAGGCCCCAGCTGCCAGCAGTTTAAATGCAGAAATCCCCAGGTGCTCAGCCTCTAGTGAGTTTCTACTGCCCTGCAGCAGATAACTTTTTGTGGACTAACTCTAGCTTCTGGCCCCTGAGTGGGTGAATTCCTATGCACACTCTTTGTCCCCTGGCTGCCCAGTGAACTCTGTCTGTGTGCCAGCCCTCTCTTTTCCTCCAACTTCACAACATCGTGACATCCCCTTCCTATCTAGAAGTATATACTTCACTCCACCCGGCAAGTGAGATATTCCTTTTCAAAATCTGACCTTATATTAGTAATACAAACCTAGACAAAAATGAAAGTGTTAGTTGGTCAGTCGTGTCTGACTCTGTGATCCCATGGACCGTAGCCTGCTAGGCTTCTCTGTCCATGGGATTCTCCAGGCAAGAATACTGAAGTGGGTTGCCATTTCCTTCTCTAGGGATGGTCTTTCCAGTAGTCATGTACAAATGAGAAAATTGGACCATAATGAAGGTTGACCACTGAAGAACTGATGTTTTCAAGTTGTAATGCTGGAGAAGATTCTTTAGAGTCTCTTGGATGGCAAGGAAATCAAGCCAGTTAATCCTAGAGGAAATCAACCCTGGATATTCATTGGAAGGACTGATGCTGAAGCTGAAGCTCCAATACTGACCACCTGATGCAGAAAGTCACCTCATTGGAAAAGACCCCCATGCTGGGAAAGGTTTAAGGTTAAAGGAGAAGGGGGTGGCAGAAGATGGTTGGACAGCATCACCGAACTCAATGGACATGAATTTGAGCAAGCTCCGGGAGATAATGGAGGACAGACAAGCCTGGTATGCTGCAGTCCATGGGGTCATAAAGAGTCAGACACGACTCAGCAACTGAACAACAACGGCAATATTCTGTGGTGGAATTAATGATTCATCTCTATGTCCCTTACATGGCCTGACCATCCTCCTGATCATGTAGCTTTCCCTAGTCTTCCTATTACCTGAGCAGTAGTTCAAAGCTAGGAGTAGTCATAAGCAATAATTATAAGTATTTAACCTCCTTTTGTAGACAGAGTCTACCTAAGCTCTAGTTCTTCACAGGGAGTCTAGTTCTCCTCCTTTACATTTACAAGACAATTTTAACAGTCTTTTTACTAGACTGAAGTTAGACACATCTGTGGTTTCTGCTCACTATTCTGTGTTAGGTAAACAGGTTATTGTATCTTGTTTTTAACGATGGTGATGTTTTTAAAATATATTTCACATATATTTTATCCATTATTGCTCTAAATTTATGTAGGAGTTTGGGTTATTTATTTGTGAATTCATAATATGATCTTGACAAGAAGAGTATATCCTACAACAGGGATAGAGTAGAGATGGCTGGAGAGAAAACTAAAAATATATATTATCAGAAGGCATAAATGCTCATAAAATATACTTTCCTACATATGTTTCCTCTTTAAAAATACATACTCCTCTGGAAATAATCCACCAAGGAAAATGTATGCTTTTGATTTTGGAATTTGTTTAAATTATCATTTTATTTTACTATATGTAATCTTTTGTATATCAATTCATTTTTAGATGTTATATAGATATTCAGAAAAAGAACTCCAAAATATGTCATTATGCTATATTCATAGTTATTATCTTTGAGTTTTTCTTCATCTGCCTATTCTCTTCAATGATATAGGAATCACCTTTAGAAATTTGAAACTCACATTTTCAGTCTATCAAGTAATAGTCATATGTTGATGAATAGTTTCAAGTGAATCAAATGTTAAAATAAATGATTGGTTAATTATTCAGAGGGATTATATGTTAGTTCATTTTGAAAACTAACAGCATAATTGCAAAGTAGACCATTAGCCAATACATGCCTTTCTGAATGGGAATCCAAATTAAGGAGAAACTTTTAAGCCAGTAAATATGTATCAAGGAAAACTGAGGTTTTTATTTCTCCTATTTTGTTGATATGATTAACTGCCAAGGAGGTAACAGATGCCTAACAATATTTTTTACTGTTTTTACTTCTCACCACAACCAGTTTGTTTTTGGAATTTACATAAAAGATCTATATAGAGTCAGCTGATATAACAACAAGAACAGCAAAAACAAAATACTAAGAGTTTTAAAGGGTTTTGAAAGATTGTCTGTGTATCACCAGTTACAACCTGCTATCTTGAAATGACAGTCAAACTTTTTGACAACTTTAATAAACAAAAACTTTTTATAATAAAAATTTTCAGTTAATGTTTATGCTTTATAGATTACAGAGATAATATTCTTTCTCTATATGGAATCTAATATGAATGAGTTCAATAGTTAAAATATTTAAAAATGGGAAACTGGAAAGTTCCAAGGGGCACTTGGGGGCATAATTGGTGATTATTCCTCATCCCATTTATTAGTTATGCTTATAAGATTATATATGAACTTTCCCTTTTCTTGGGTAGTCTTAAAGTTAAAACATAGCAAAAGAAAAACAAATTCTTCTTTGTATAGGATTACAGATGACATTATGGAACATCAGGTAAGCTATTCATCATTGTCACTTGGGTTACTGTCTGCCTTTGGAATGTATTAATTTTATATACAGATGACTTCTCTAATACTTTCTTCACTTATTTTTTCTATTATCCTTAGAACTGATCCCTGTGAAGTCATTTTGTCACCTTAATTTATCAACACCATTCCTTGGAAGGATTTGTACTGGAATTTTATAAATCAGATAACTATGGGACTAAATCATATTTCCTAATGAAATAATATATTTGTATAGACTGAAAGCTGATGTGTAAATCATGTTCTCACATGGCCTGATACTTGTCATGTTTTATTGATACCCACTCTTTGAGAATAATGGGCTCCCCTGGTTTCCCTGGGTTTCAGGCTTCCCCGGTGGCTCAGTTGCTAAAGAATCTGCCTGCAATGAGGGAGACCTGGGTTCAACCCCTGGGTTGGGAAGATCCCCTAGAGGAGGACATGGCAACCCACTCCAGTATTCTTGCCTGGAGAATCCCCAGGGACAGTGGAGCCTGGTTGGCTGCAGTCCACGGGGTTACAAAGAGTTGGACATGACTTAGTGACTAACGAACATTCTTTAAGAGAAGTGCTTGTATTGCATATTGAAAATTCAAACAGAAAAAAAGCCTGATGTAAACCAGAAATAAAATTTAAATACAATTTATTTTATTAATTTAGACTAGTAATAGATACTATTACCTTAACATTTTTGTGGCTTTCTTCTGCTTGATTTTTCAGTCTCATCTTTTAAACGCACCAATCTGCAGATATCACGGAGTCAATTGCTTATGATTTAACAGAGTCAAGATCCTTGGAGAAGCTTCCTCTGAAGATGAAGTTGTATGTTTTTTATAGCCTTCAGTTGGAGGGATTTGTAGTAATTACTATAAATCCAAAAGACAGAATCTTGTATCAAAAGATAAAATGTTCTGAATTCAATGACTGATGTGTTGACAAGTTAACAAATTTGTAAGAAATAGAAGTACCATAATTGTTAACAAATTAATTAGATGAAAAATAAATCCCTATTTTTTTGTTCACCCATCATACTCTCTAAAGAAAAGGAAGCATCCTCTTTATAAAGGAAAAATAAACTATTTGAATAAAGAGTTAGAAATCATCTATCTTTACCTCATTCCCAATTCAAGAATTTCTTTAAGTTCCTAGTAAATGATAATTTAGCATCTACCAGAGCACTTTTAGTCTCTTTCAGCTTGCAGTTTGACATTTCTCTTTATTTTTAGCTTCTTCTCTGTAACATATATTAGTTTACTTAACAAGTATTTATGGAGTACTGTTTTAAGAATAAATTATTATAGAACCTGCTCTTAAGAACATGTAATCAAATGGTTAAACTCACTAATCACTGCAAATTCTGATCTCAACAAAGAATGTTGTGATATTTGAAGAGACATGAGCCCCCATGTTTCCTTTCTAAGCTAGACATCTTAGGATCCTTAGATTGTTGCTTGGGTGACCATTTTCAGATAAGATTATCTAGTTTCACTCCCATAATGTTTCTAGTTTGGTCATCCTCTTTTATAAACATAAAACTCGAGTTGCATATGCCCACAGCAAAAAGAGAGTAGAATTATTTATTGTTTTCATTATTTTAACTTAAGTATAGACCCTTACATTGTCTCCTTTAATATGTTTAGTATTATTATTCTGAGTCTTTTATTTTAGATGTCCAAAGACATTTTACCTTATCTAATCTATCCAGAAGCTATCCAAAATCCTACAATTTTGCTAATTTGCTTTTTACATTCTAATATGATAAACTGAAAAAATAAGGCAGGATCAGTGGCAAAACCCTAAGCCATTTACTTATAGATTTCCTTTGATCAGGATGTGGAATCTGTGAAAAAAAACAAGCATATATATATCTTTAAAGAGGTTTAATCTGACATTCAAATGGATATTGATTCCATACTTGCCCTGATATAGTTAAAACTACTATTCAAAAAAATGAATCAGTGGTGTCAAAATACATTGTACCTGAACTTAGGCTAATATCAATTCATTTATCATATGATACAATTTAAGGGAATGATTTTAGTATGACATTTACTACCCACAAAACCCAAATTCTTTTCTTTATATTAAAATATTTTTTAAAAAAGAAACAACAGGTAGAATAAATTTAAACAAAATAAAACAAGCATACTTGTTCCTATAGGGTATGAAAGTATTTTAATTACCCTAGAAAAATGTTTGAATAAATACATTCATTTATACATTTTTAATGAACCCATGTTTCTGTAATTACAAGAATCTGCAGTTGGAAAATGTTTTGTTGAAGTTTTGTAATCTTTTTTCAAGAAGATACACAATGTCTCAGTAATCAAAATCCTCAGCATATGCTCATAAATAAATTTTACAAGTGGTTCTATATTTTTAATTTTAAAATGTGTCGCTCTGATAATTTTAAAAAAATAACTTTGATGCTAATCTATATATTCATACTTCTTTATTTGAATTTTTTTGTTTCCATAGTAAATTTTTCTCTTATTATAACACTTAACACATGTTTATCTTCTACCCTTAGGATATAAATTCTGGAAAGCATGGACTATTTCTACCTTGTTTTCCATTCTATTCCCCAACTGTACTATGATGCCTAGCAAATAATGCAAGAACAGTAAAGATTTTTGATTGAAACTCAGGACAGTTAGAATGTAAACAATCTGAGAAACAGAAGATTGAGAACTTCAGTTAAATATCCTCACTTGATTTTGGCTATCCTTCCACCCTGGGAAAAAGATGAGGGCAGATGAAATTATTTCCAAGGTGCAACTCAGCCCTGAGGTTTTTTATTATGTCATTTGTGGACTAAGAATTGGCATGTACTAAAAATATGTAGAATGTCCTCTCCCAAAAGACCTCATTAAATTTTAAGCCAGGCTTGACAGGCATGGATGTTTGGAGAGCCCAGGTGCTAGCTTCAGAACCATATCTTTTTCCACAATATATAGTCTGCTTTCCACTCCAAGGAAGCATACTAGAGCCCTTCACTGTCGCCTTTCTATAGCGGAGGGGTGGCTGGGCACTTCCTGGAGAATGAGCACAAACTCTGCAGTGGGTGCAAGGAGCTGGCTCAATTTTATGGGAATTAGGAGTAGCTATAGTTTCATTGTGTTTAGTGCATAATGGACTCCTTTAATTACACATCTCCAGGGCTTCCTTAGCTGCTAGGAGACCCCACTCAAGATTTCAATGAAGGAAACCCTCTTGATTCAAAGATTCAGGATATGAGGATTTGAATACCCGCTGCATCCTGCCCCCCTGGTGCCACTCTAGCCCTCTGTTGCCTGCAGATGGCCTGGCCTGGCAAACACTTCCCTTGTTCAAAAGGAAATTAGCAGGTGTTAAAGACCACTGGCTCCTGATCAAGGATTTCCCTTAGTGTAATCAGAAAAATGAAAGAAGATTGGAAAGAAAAGTTACAGATAAAAAGTAAGCAGCTGCTTGAAGCATTTTACATAGGAAATAAATACTCATGGGTTTTTGATGCACAGAATAGCTCAGAAGCCTTTCTGTAAAGACAGGAGACTTCCTGTAATCTGAGCATGAGACTCGACTTGCTGGGTCCCTTTGTCCCCCTGAATTGAACTATTGTACATTTTTATAGGCTACCATTCATGCAAATATGAATTGGCAGTGAGATAATCAGCATAATTATCATCCATTTCAGATAGAGAATTGAATCTCTACGTATGGATAACTAAGGAAAAGAAATACAAAATTTTTCAGATAAGATACCTTATCTGTATTTTATTTGAAACTGAATTATCCTGCAGTTGTTAAAATGATTGTTTACAAAGATAATTTGCAGCCATACCCAAGTAAAATAAAAGTCATAATACCTGGCATTACTTTTCTGTTTACCTTTAAAATATTATTAACACTTTTTCTCAGTTTTTACATGCCTCAATGCACATTAGAAGTATCTTTCAACAGAAGAATAATTTTACCTTACCTGAAAATAGAACGCAAGTCTATTTTCAGAGCAGAGCCATCATTTGTGAGATTCTTACAATTAAATAATAGAACAAATGGGGAAAATAGTCTTTCAGACTCCATACTGCCCCCCACAGCTGGATCAATATTCTTTGAGTATTCTTTTCACCATGATGTTCTCTGAAATCTGGTTTTCCATTATTTCTTTGGTGATAGTGTTTTCAAACTAAGATAATCTCTTTAGTCCACAAAATTCTCCATAACTTGACCTATTGCAAGACTTTTAACCTTAACCCGAATACATTTGCAATATTATTCTTTTGCTTCAGTGAAATTTGCTTCTTTGCTGTCCATTGCACTTGTTAAGGTCATATCCACCAATATAATTTAAGAATGCCTGTGGCATAGCTCAGAGGAAAATGTGTCTTAATTTTTTATTCATAAGTTAAGGGTTTAAAATCAAACCAAATACTTCTGCCTAGCTTATGATGTTTGAGTTTAAGGCCATATATTAAAAAAGATTAATATAATCAGTAAGAGAAAGTCAACCTGGTTCTGATATGCTTCTACTAGGTTTTGAGACAGAATGTCTTCAAATGGGCTGACTCACTCTCACATTACATAGTCCCTCATGGAGAACTTCAAGACAGCAACTCAGCTGTCACTTGTTGACAGGGTGGCTAGTATGACACAAACTCTGTGTGTTAACACTTTTTACGAACAACATAGACAGGCACAAATTACATTTGGAGATAATTTGAAAGCTGTTTTAAAGACATACATAACAAAATTTCCTATGAAAAATTCAAACAAAATTTTGAATTCAAACAACTTCAAACAGAAGTTGCTGTGAAAAAATGCATTTTGTATTTGCTGTCTCTCATTTTGTAATTATGAGCATTTTTGAGAACATATACAAGGCTTCTCTATTGTCAATAAAGAAGAGAATTTTTTTTTCAGTGCACACTAAACTCCAAGCATTACTCTATGTGGGAAACTTATTTTAATACTTACATTTGCTGAGGTTGTGGATATTAATATACTCACTTTATAGATAGAAAATCAGCTTCTAAGAGGTGAAGTAAATTGCATATGTTTGCCTACTCATTAAATGTCAAGGTCGTGATTAAACACATCTATCTGATTCCAAAGACTGTGCTTTTTTCAATGTGATAAATTTATTAATGTTATAAACCCTGGTTTTGAGACATAGTTGATTTAACATTGTAAATAGACAGGGTTAATCTCAAGCCTGTTGAGTAGTAATGCTTTATATATTTCAGCTTCTATTTCCTTGTTCTTCATTTCTCAAATGAAGAAATGTCATAGCTCCACAATATAAAGTGTCATACAGCAGAGACTAAAAATAGGACTTTTGAAATGTACATGTCTTATAAATTAACTAAGCATCTCCCATTCATATTCTGTTTCTGCTGTTTACCTAAAGGCATTATGTACTACTACTTGTTCTTCTAAAGACTCATTTATAAAATTACCTGCTAATATGTAAGAAACATTTAAAATAATATATTAAATTACTGCATTAAAAATGACCTATCCTTTCAAACAGAAGTTGCCAAAATATAAAGTCACTTGGTGAATTTTTATTGCATGCTTGTAATTATCTACTGTGTAATTATCTGTTTCATATGATACAGAATGACAGATTTCAAAGTTACCAAGGTGTACATACCGCAGTGCTCATTTCATGGAAATAGCCCTATCAATTATATATCACTCATTGTTGATATTACATCAAACAGAAATCTTACTTCTCTGGAAAGTGGTATTTAGGACGATTACATAACTCCACATGATAACTGTCACCTTTAAATATATGAGTGTTTTTGTGTATGTGTGTACATATATATAGCTCTGCTTAGTGACTGTTTCAAATACTATTTGATGACTATACATAGATAAAAGACATTAGAAACACATTTTCTTTGCATATGATTAGCCTAGAAAACCTGCCCAGAATCCACTCAGTTTGGACTTTAAACTTTTTTCTTTATTGAGATTAATATAGAAATATGAATAGTGGAATATTTAGAAAATCAAGAGGTTAAACAAGTCACTGATGAATAAATCCTATTGATCATAATGTCTGTAGTCAAAATCATCTTGGTGTCTTACTCAAAGAGAAAACGAAAGTGATTTTTAAATATTGACTATGCAGATAGTAAAAAATAATAGAAGGTGTCAGTCAATATCGTCTCTTCAATTTTTGGCTTTCTTATGGTCATCTGTACTGTCAAGCCTTTTTAATATCTACTTGACTGATATTATAAATATATTTCAATAAAATGAATGAAATACTAAGACCACATTATAGCCGGTAGTTGTGTTGATTTGCAGTCTACTTATTTTTCTTATTTATAATGATAATAATATTTCAGCAAATTTACAATAATCTGTTGCTGCTGTTCTTTAATTCCCTATATCTTTCAGAGAGGCAAATTTACATGAGTTAATACATTTTAAAAGCCCCCCCCCCAAATAAAAATCATACTACTCAATGGTATGATGTAATCACTTTCAATGTCTGTTTCTCAGACAGTTTGGGCTGTGATAATAAATTATCATAGACTCTATGGCTTAAACAACAAACATTTATTCTGTACAGTTCTAGGCTCTGGGACGTCCAAGATCAGGTGCCAGCAGACCCAGTGTCTTAGGAGGGCCTGCTTGCTGGTTTACCGATGGCCATCTTCTTACTGAATTCTCACATGCGAGACAGCAGAGAGCAGAGCAAGCTGTCTCAAGTCTCTTTTTAGAAGGACACCGATCCCCTTCAGGAGGGTGCTACCTGCATTAGCTAGTCATCTCCTAAATCTCATGGTGGTGGGGGTTAGTACTTCAACATACAGTCTTGCAGAGGATACAAGCATACAGTCCATGACAACTTGTGATAAATACCATTTTGAGGTAACAATTAAAATCATCCCAAAGAAAAAGAAATGCAAAAAGATTCTCTGAGGAGGATTTACCAATAGTTGAGAAAGGAAGAGAAGCAAAAGGTAAAGGAGAAGGGAAAGATATGGCTATTTGAATGTGGAGCTCCAAAGAATAGCAAGGAGAGATAAGAAAGCATTCCTCTTCCTCGGTGATCAATGCAAAGAAATAGAAGAAAAACAATAGCATGGGAAAGACTAAAGATCTCTTCAAGAAAATTATTGATACCAAGGTAGAATTTCATGCAAATTTGGGCAAAATAAAGGACAGAAATGGTATGGAACTAACAGAAGCAGAAAATGTGAAGAAGAGATGGCAATACACAGAACTATACAAAAAAGATCTTCATGACCCAGATGGCCACGATGGTGTGATCATTAACCTAGAGCCAGACATCTTGGAGTGCAAAGTCAAGTGGGCCTTAGGAAGCATCATTACAAACAAAGCTAGTGGAGGTGATGAAATTCCAGCTAAGCTATTCCAAATCCTAAAAGATGTTGCTGTGAAAATGCTGCATTCAATATGCCGGCAAATTTGGAAAATTCAGCAGTGGCCACAGGACTGGAAATGATGTTTTCATTCCAATCACCAAGAAACACAATGCCTATGAATGTTCAAACTACTGCACAATTGCACTCATATCACATGCTAGCAAAATAATGCTCAAAATTCTCCAAGCTAGACTTCAACAGTACATGAACCAAGAACTTCCAGATGTTCAAGTCGGCTTTAGGCAAGGTAGAGGAACCATAGATAAAATTGTCAACATCTGTTGGATCATAGAAAAAGCAAGAGAATTTAAAAAAATATACATATATACATATATATATATATATATATACTTCTGCTTCCTGCACTGTGCTACAACCTTTAACTGTGTGGATCACAACAAACTGTAGAAAATTCTTAAAGAGATTGGAATACCAGACCACCTAACCTGCCTCCTGAAAAATCTGTTTGCAGGCCAAGAAACAGTTGAAACCAGACATGGAACAATGGACTGGTTCCAAATTGGGAGAGGCTATATACATCCAAGACTATATATTGTCACCCTGCTTATTTAACTTATATGAAGAGTACATCATGAGAAATGCTGGGCTGGATGAAGCTCAAGCCAGAATAAAGATTTCTGGGAGAAACATCAATAATGCAGATATGCAGATGACACCACTCTTATGGCAGAAGGTGAAGAGGAACTAAAGGACTTCTTGTTGAATGTGAAAGAGCAGAGTGAAAAAGCTTACTTAAAGCTCAACGTTCATAAAGCTAAGATCATGGCATCTGGCCCCATCACTTCATGGCAAATAGATGGGGAACAATGGAACAGTGACAGACTTTATTTTCTTGGACTCCAAAATCACTGCAGATGGGTTGCAGCCATGAAATTAAAAGATGCTTGCTCCTTGGAAGAAAAGATATGACCAACGTAGACAGCATATTAAAAAGCAGAGACATAACTTTGCCAACAAAATCTGTCTAGTCAAAGCTATGGTTTTTCCAACAGTCGTGTATGGATGTAAGAGTTGGACCATAAATTAAGCTGAACACTGAAGAATTGATGCTTTTGAGCTGTGATATTGGAGAAGACTTTGGAGAGTCCCTTGGACTGCAAGGAAATCCAACCAGTCAATCATATAGGAAATCAATCCTGAATATTCATTAGAAGGACTGATGCTGAAGCAGAAGCTCCAATACTTTGGCCACCTGATGTGAAGAACTGACTCATTGGAAAAGACCCTGACTCTGGGAAAGAATGAAGGTAGCAGAAGAAGGGGAAGACAGAGGATGAGATGGTTGGATGGCATCGTTGACTCGATGAACATGAGTTTGAGCATGCTCCGGGAGTTGGTGATAGAGAAGCCTGGCATGCTGCAATTCTTGGGGTCTGCAGACCTTGGGGTAAGGAGTCAGACACTACTGAGCGACTGAATTGAATGGAACTGACTAAAATCATGTGGTATTTAAAATTTCTAGCTTTAGAATTTATGACTGAATTCAAACCATGGATTTATCATTTACAATCTTGGCCTCGGGCAAGGTAATTAACCTGCAATTCTCTTGTTCTTTTGAAAGAGAGAAGTACTAAATGAATATTAAATAAGTTAATATGAATGAAACTTCTAGAACAATAATCTTGAAAAACATAGGCACTCAGTAAACATATGTTGTAATTATTAAAGTTGGAAGCAATTGACTTTAGTTCCTATGCTAGACACCTTATTAAAAATTTTATCAAAGATTTCATCAAGGGTTGTTAAAAACTTAGGTTCACAGTGGTGAACTGGATATTTTGGAAATAAAAATCTAGTTTCCTCTTACACACTGCTGAGCTTTGTTATGTTTCATTCTAAGGACATAAATGTCTGTATTCCGATGAGATTACTTCTAATACTCTGATATTTAAGATCAAGAAGTGTCAATGTGTTAGATGTGGGATTCCTGTGACTGTTGCATAGAGTTGTGTCAGTACCAGAGTAGAAAAACGGTGTGTAAATAGAGAAAGTATGGCCTATTTATAGTGATCAGTATGAAAGAAAAGAATGAATGTATGTGAATATCATTAAGCAAAGTAAAGGATTCACTATGGTATTCCAGAATAAGGCAGGAAATAAATCATTAAAGAGCTATGTGCTGTACTATGCTCAGTTGCTCAGTCACATCCAACTTTGTGCCCGGCTCCTCTGTCCATGGGATTTTCCCATGGAGAATACTGGAGTGGGTTGCCACGCCCTCCTTCAGGGGATCTTCCCACCCCAGGGATCAATCTCAGTTCCCCCACACTGCAGATGGATTCTTTACCATCTATGCCACCAGGGAAGCCCAATTAGCAGTTTAAGACTCACCTAACATTTATATTATGCTTCTTCAGTAGAATCCAAGATGAACCACTAGTAAAACAGGTTATAAGATTATTTAGATATTGGATGAGTTGGTTTGCTATACTACCCTACAAAAATTGTGTCAATAGTAAACAGCTATACTACCCTACAAAAATGGTGTGGAAATTTAAGGATAAAATAGTAGCAAAAATAACATTTTCTAAAATTTTTGTATTTGATTGTGAGTTAGTTGCTGTACTAAGTACTCACTCACTCTTTCACTCATTCATTCATTCAGAATTTATTAAGCACTCTGGAGATGATTTCATATCTGCTTAATTCCTTTTCTAAGCTACTTGTTATTTCATGTTCTTCTTTTTATTGATTCAGATATCTACTTTTATCTCTTGAATTGCCCGAAACATATCTATGTTGTGGTGTATCTCCAAATGGTTCCATAATTTTCAGTTCTGTTTAAAGTGAAAGTGAAATTCACTCAGTTGTGTCTGACTTTTTGTGACCCCATGGACTATACAATCCATGGAATCCTCCAGGCCAGGATACTGGAGTGGGTAGCCTTTGCCTTCTCCACAGGATCTTCCCAACCCAGGAATCAAACCCAGGTCTGCTGCATTGGAGGTGGATACTTCACCAGCTGAGCCATAAGGAAAACCCAAAGCAAGTCTTAATTTTTCTGTTTTCATTAACACCTATCCTTCCATTTTTTTTTTTGTTGGTTGGTTTGTTTTTGTCATCCTCTTTCCTAAATAATAATATTATCTCTTCTTCAGTGAGACCTGTTTTCTGTTTTCACAACTTACCCAAGTGTTGCAATCCATGGGTTACCAAGAATTGGACATGACTGAGTGACTGAACTGAATTGAACTGTGAAAATTTTTGGACCGAAGACTTTGCTTACTTCCTTAAGAGATCTGGGTCTGTATACAAATCTGTTTTATGTTAATTTCTTGGCTTAGAGTCCTGCACCGCACTGTAGTAATAAATTGCAACCTGCAGCTCTGCATAACACAGGGCTAGACTTCAATTACTTACCAGTGATTTATTTTCCCCACGTGTGGCTACAACAGATGTCAAATATCCTTGCTGCTCATCTGGCCTACAGATAGAGTTTACAAGTCACTTTCCTTTGGTAGGGTCGCTCCTTAGAGCATAATTGTAAGACCTGGCAACCTGTTGCCAAATTGAGGATACATGGCCCATCCTGTGCTAGATCCAACACGGCCTAGACTAGTATCACTTGGCCTCACTAGCATCAGTACTTTCTTGGTACTGACTTCCTTCTCTTTCAAAAGCTGTGTATTTCCCTCTTTTGGTCCTAAAAATATTATTTAAATGTTGATTAAGTTTTTTGATAAATTACTAGATATTTCTATATGTTCATAAGGTGGTCAGGTTATAGCTGATACAATTACTTATTGATGAAGCTCTTCAAACAATTTTTATTTATTAATGTATATACCTTGTTGAGCCCCCTCTAGTAGATTAAAGGCTTGCAGTAATTCAACTGCAGTTTTATTTATTCATCACCATTACAAATATTTTAATGAAGAGCTAACACAATTCAAGTAATAACATAGCTGTCTTTTTAAAAACCTGACATATGATTCATTAACTATATTTTGATGTCCCTATAGGTAAATATATACTGATATAAACCCTTTCTGTATAATCCCAGTTCTGTAAGATATTGTGATTACATTGATATTTCCAGAACAACAAGGTACTATACAAGTTAGGAGTCTTAAGGAATTAATGAAGTTGCTATAGGTAGCTGTAATACTCAGGTGATTCAGATATCAGATGACTCTGGTTTATTGGTAATAAAGAGAAATGTGAGCTCTCTTACTCCTTAGAAAGAGATATAAAATCATAGGCACATTCTTATACCTACAGTAGTGCGTACAAGCTCAGTCATGTCCGACTCTTCAACGCCATGGACTGTAACCCTCCAGTCTTCTACTCCTGAAAATTCCAAGAAATTTTGCAGGCAAGAATACTGGAGTGGGTTGCCATTTCCTCCTCCAGAGTATTTTCCCAATCCAGGGATCCAACTTATGTCTCCTGCTTGGCGGGCAGATTCTCTATCACTGAATCACCTGGGAAGCTCCTCTTATTTCTACATGTACATCTAAAGAAGATATATTAAAAAGTCTTAAATCTGATTTAATTTGAGGAGGAATTTGAAAATATTGATGAAATATAGTATTTGATATTAAATCTATCATAATTTTCTTTCCATTGATCTCGTCATAGGTCTTTACCTCAATTTCAAACTCTATCTAAATTCTAATAAAATAGTGCTCATTTAGAAGCAGTGATATCTATCATATAACTAAGTTCCACATAATCAGAGTATGAGATGATTTAAGTCCAAGAAAACTGACATTTAATTGTGTTATATTTATATTACATACATAATATACACATATATTATACATAATATATACATATTGCATATATTGTATACATAATATATACATATATTATTATATGATCATCCCTTGTGGCTCAGATGGTAAAGAATCCACCCGCAATGCAGGACACCTAGGTTTCATCCCTGGGGTTGGGAAGATCCCCTGGAGAAGGGAAAAGCTACCCACTTGAGTATTCTGGCCTGGAGAATTCCATGGACAATATAGTCCATGGGGTCGCAAAGAGTTGGACACAACTGAGCGACTTTCACTAACACTATATATATATATATAGTAGGAGTGTTCTTTTTTTTCCTCTCTACTTTCCCACAAGTTTAGACAAGATTAAAGTCTCCACAAGAAAAGCACTCAGAAAGTTAATTGGAAGAACTATAAAGTAAACCATATCCAACATTCTTATTAAGTTAGAAGTAGTTAAATTTCTCCATCTAGAAAAAAGATTAAAGGCTAAGTAGAAGGATCTTAAAGGGCTCTTGACACTAGGATGTCCTCAAGTACCAAAGACCAAGATTGGATCCATGTATGGAGATGTGAATGTAAGACTAGAACAAAAATGATTTCTTGTACAAGAAAAACTTCTCCATCATTTGATGCTCACACTTTTTCTATAAGCCTAAATTATTTTGACGCCAAGAAAAGATTCAAGCTGAATAAAAAGGCTACATCCTCCACAATGTGGAGAAAGAATAAGGACTAAATTAAGCAGCTAAGAAATGACTAAGATAAGTATACACCTACACACAAGATTGTTTGGGATATCGTAAAAATTTCAATCTAATCATGCATGGTTTCACACACTAGCGATTAGATCGCTGAGCTGTTTTTAAAGTTTTGTTTATAGAGATAAACCGTTACTGAAAAGAATGCTATAATTTTTTCAACTTGGTTAACCAAATAATTATTTTATATTACTCCTGATAATTTTCACTCCACATTTATTCGTCTTGAGGTTTCAAAAATTAAAATACCATGGTACGTCATGTGTGCATCTCATAATCTTACTAATGAATAAACTTGAAAAGCTCATAACCACTTTGACTTATTTATTGTATTTATAAAATAAAAAATGGTAACATCTCCATCAAATGGCTATAGTACAAATAGAAATGAGACAGTGAATAGAGTAATATTTTGTGAATTATAAAACCCGTAAAAGTACTTGGCTTTATAAATGCTTCTAAGAAGACAAATTTCAGTTTTTCCCTCTTTACACCACACTTAGGGTGCACGTTAGTATGTTTGTCTTCAAACGCACTCATATATCTCCTGCCTTCTAAAACACACATATGCAAATAGCTTCTAAAATTACCTTCCATTCAGTGCTATTGTATCTCTAGTTCTCACCCTTATTTATCAAGTCCTACTCCCTATTTTCTCTTTTTACTGAGTTATACTCAGTTACCTTTCTAATATACACAGAACTGGATAACCAGTTTCCTAGCTGCTAGTTCATATGTGATGGGTATGTTTGATCTCTAAGATTGGGTGTAATCACTAATGTTCTAGCAATTAACTGCTAACTTCTTCTCATAATCCTCACATGTTTATGGATTTGTTCAATAAATATCTGCTGAATACGTGAATGAATGAATATTAGGTCCTGGTGGTGGTGGTGGTAGTGGTTGAGTCACTCAGTCATGTCTGACTCTCTGTGACCCATGGACTGTAGCCCCACCAGGCTCCTCTGTCCATGGGATTTCCCAAGCAAGATTACAGGAGAGGGTTGCCAGTTCCTTCTCCAAGTAGGCACTATTAGACATTGTCAATCAGAAGTGAAAGACAAGCTCCTGGTCTAAAAATATCCTAACAACTAATGGAGGAGTTGGAGGAGTAAATAGATAATTACACCATGATGGTTCCTATGATGTGGGGATGCATAGAGGAATGGATGACATTGAAGAGGAACTTCACTCAGACTGCGGTGGGCCCCAGAGAATGCACAAGGCCAGTCTTCACCAAAAGCCTCCAAGGGGAAGAGTTCATTAAACACAGACTTGAAGGCAAGTTTGCTACATAAAAAAGAGAGAAGAAATTTCACACAAAGAAAACAAATAGCTTCCAGGAAAGCATGGGGGAAAAGTGAGTTTCTGGAAGATTTTCTGGCTGGTTGGAGTAGAGGGAGTAGGTTGAAAACTTGAATAAGGAGATTAGAAATGTAAGAAGGAGGCAGATAGGAAGAAGTTGGTAGACAGTATGTGGAAATTTGCATATTACCCTTAACTGGATTTAGATGGAGAAGTGACAAGACTTTTTATTTATAGAAAGATTAGCTTAGCTGGGAAGCACAGATATTAAACTGAGGATAAATAAAATTAGAAATAAGTATTAACAGGTTTTGGAGTGATCTTGGCAAGAAATGACAAGGGCCTAACTAAGCAATGGCATTAGAGACTGCATCTGTGTTGGTATCATGAGAGGAGATGGAGAAGGAAGAGGCTTTGTTTCATTAGCTTGGATTGCTGGTGATGACATTTATAAAAAGGAATATAAGAGTAAAATGAAATTTTTTATAAATATAATGCACTAATTAGAATTGTTTTGATAGGTTGTGACAGAAAGCTCCAGACAAAAGCAATTTAAATAAGACAAGAGTTTATCTCTTGTAGAAGTCCAATTATGTATCCATGGCTGGCTAAATTTTTCACAGGGTCAGAGACTAAGACCCCTTTGATTTTATTGCTCTGCCTGTGTGACCTCAGTGCCCAGATACACCTCATAATCTATTTTATCTAGCTCCAGGTCCAGCTATAAATTCTGCATTCCAGTCAGCTGGAAGAAAATTTAAAAAAAAAAAAAAAAAAAGGTAGTGTAAGGCTTGCCTGTGGAACTTAAAGACATTTCTAGGAAGCTGCATGCAATTTCTGCTTCCATTTCTCTGAAAAAAAAAAAAAATCACCACAAGGCCATAATTTCCTGCAAGTGGGACTAGGGAATGTAGAATTTATTCTTCTTGGTTACATGTTCAGAAATACTTTGAATACTTTATTACTGAGGTACAAGAGATGGCTTGTAATTCAGTAATATTTCCCAAAGAAGAGTAATGCCAAAAAATGTTCAATCTACCGCACAACTGCACTCATTTTCCATGCTAGCTAAGTAATGCTCAAAATCCTTCAAGCTAGGCTTCAACAGTATGTAAACTGAGACCTTCCAGACGTACAAGCTAGATTTAGGAAAGGCACAGGAACCAGAGATCAAATTGCCAACATCCGTTGGATCATAGAAGCTAGAGAATTCCAGAAAAACATTTACTTCTGCTTCATAGACTACACTAAAGCCTTTGACTGTGTAGATCATAACAAACTGTGGAAAATTCTTAGAGATGGGCTGATTCATTGGAAGACCTTCGTGCTGGGAAAGATTGAAGGCAGGATGAGAAGGGGATGACAGAGGATGAGATCATGATGACTCCATTGAGGACTCAATGGACATGAGTTTGAGCAAGCTCTAGGAGATCGTGAAGGACAGGGAAGCCTGGCATGCTAGAGTCCGCTGGGACACAAAGAGTCAGACATGACTGAGTGACTGAACAACAAGAAGAGACAGCTAGCCGTCTTTGCCCCAGCAAGCTTAGCGGTGTTTGACATCTTGTGAAAGTGCAGCACAAGATTTCCTGGAGGTGACTCGACATGAGAGTTCAGAAGTCATAAGAGAGATTTGGGATGAAGATGACAATATAGGTGGTGGTCAAAGGCACAGCAATGAGAGAGTCAAGAAAAAGTGAAAGTGGGCTGTTGATAAAGTTTAGGAATATTTATTGACCAATTTCTTTGGAATTCTCTATCAATTTCTGGGTCTCTGTTCTCTGCTGGTCCTCTTAGATTAATTTTTCTTAAATCCTATCTTGCTAGTTGAGAGTGGTTTTCCCAACTTTCAATGCTTGACTCGCTAATCTTCTTCAATTATATTCATCCTGGTAGTGTGTACACTCAAGTGAATTTTATTACCATCAGTATGCTGATGACTCTCCGATTTCTATCCCCATTGCTCTAATCCTCTCTTTCCAGGATATACAGCATCTGCTTCAGATACTTCTCTTCAGATCCCTCATCTGCCTCTGAAATCTGCCTTTTTAAAAATCTTATATAATTGATTTAAAAATCTTAAATATATATATAGCATCAGTCCTGAAACTACTTGTGGACCACATACAATTCTTCACTATCCTTGTGCTTCAGATAATTGGAATAATTTCTTAGATTTTAATTTTTCTGTCTTACCAAATAAGTTGAAAATCTCTATGGAAAAAATTAACTTTTGTTTTTTAATGTGTTGAATATATGGCATATTATACAAAATAAACAATGATAACTCTAAAATAAAACAAACATGAATCTTTAAAAGAGACACACAAAAAGTAATATTTAGCAAATTTCCATTTGAAAACACTGGACTTTAGTAGTAGAGATAATATAAAATATCTCTCTCAGAAAGTAGTTTTGTTTTTCAATAAATTGATGAGACACTATGAATTTTGCTGGTTGTATTCTCTGTCCTAAAATAATTACTCTTATAAAGGAAAATGTTCCTTGCTTGATGTCGCTGGCCAGAGCAAGTCCATTACACTATTACCTTATCTGGGATTCATAACCATACTGATTTACTCTGCAGTAATATAAAAAAGTAATTTTTCATTTTCTATCTCTAAACATATACTGAATATGCATAAGTCACTGTAAAAGGGTCTAGGAAGAAATCCTAGATATAAAAACTCATCTGGTACTTCAGAAGCTTTCAGTCTGAACAACAAAACTAGGTACATGAATATAGGATATAATCTTTTTGTTGTTGTTCAGTGGCTAGGTCATTTCTAACACTTTGCCACCCCATAAACTGCAGCATGCCAGGCTTCTCTGTCCATACTATCTCCCTAAGTTTGCTCAAACCCAGGTCCACTGAGTCAGTGATGCTATCCAACCATCTCATCCTCTGTTGCCCCCTTCTCCTCTTGCCCTCAATTTTTAACAGCATCATGGTCTTTTCCAATGAGTCAACTCTTTGCATGAGGTGGCCAAAGTATTGGAGTTTCAGCTTTACCATATGTCTTTCCAATGACTATTCAAGGTTGATTTCCTTTACGACTGACTGGTTTGATCTCCTTGCTGTCCAAGGGACTCTCAAGATTCTTCCCCAGAACCACAGTTTAAAAGCATCAGTTCTTCTGTGCTCAGCTTTCTTTATCATCCAACTCTCACATCCATACGTGACTACTGGAAAAACCATAACTTTGACCATACCAACATTTGTAGGCAAAAGGCTGTCTCTGCTTTTAGATACATTGTCTATGTTAGCCATAGCTTTTTCTAAGGAGCAAGCATTTTTTAATTTTGTAGCTGCAGTCACTGTACACATTGATTTTGCAGCCCAATAAAATGAAATCTGACACTGTTTCATATTTTCCCCATCTATTTGGCCATGGAGTAATGGGACTGAAGTCCCCATTAGCTCAGTCAGTAAAGAATCTGCCTGCAGGGCAGGAGACCCGGGTTCAATCCCTGGGTCAGGAAGATCTCCTGGAGAAAGAAATGGCAACCCACTCCAGTATTCTTGCCTGGAAAATCCCATGGACACAGGAACCTGGTGGGCTATAGTCCATAGGTTTCGCAAAGAGTAGGATCCAACTGACCGACCTAGGAAAGACAGACAGGCGTAATTGTGGCAGATTAGAAAAGCTTGAACTGAGAATGTGAGGCAAGACTTAAAGATTCCATATGACAAGGATTGAAGAGAAGATCTTCCAAGAGAGATAAACAAAGTGAATGAAAATGTGAGAACTGAAAAGGAAACTAGTATGGGAAGAATGACTATTAATGGACAGTAGTCATGATTGCCCTTCTGTGTATCAATTTTCTACTAAAAATAACAGTTCATAAAAGGTTAGTACTTGACCATTAAATCAATAGCAATGCTTCTTTTAAAGAGGGTATATCAATCAGTCTGTAAATTCTATAGGAATTTTCAGAAATACATTGTCCATTGCAAGCTTTCTTAAACATATAGTCTATGTGTATATGTGTATATATATATATATATATATATATATACACACACACACATACATTAATGTGCCAGTGCATTATTTATAATGAATATTAGGAGATAAAACTTTTAAAATATTTTCTTTGCCTGATTACAGAGCATCAAAAAATGATGACACATCCAAAACATGGTGCATGCACATCAAAAATAGTTAATTATTTAAGGAGACCATGCAAGGTAATAATAAACACTCTTTAAATGGGAAAACATTGAAGATACTGTGAGCAAATTTCAATATTAGTTAATTCCACATGACTCTGGCAAAATCAGCTACTCATATGGAACGTCTATTAACTTTAGCAGGTGTTATGCATAACTAGCTTAGGACAGATTCTAGTCCACTGAATACAAGTATAACTCTTAAATTGATAATCCCAAGTGGAACTCCTACCTATATTAAAAGGAATTTATAAAAATTAATTAGAAATTTTATCAAAGGGCTCCAGAGTCCCAGAAATTGTTTTTTCCCCTTAGTTCATATCAAACCACATGTACATATAGTATTTTCTTATATATAAAAATGTGTAACTCATTTCTAAGCAGTAATGTATCACTCTTCCTATTTGGCCACAAAGTTCTCTAGAGCTAATCTCAGTTGAAATTTATTCAGTCTTTTTTAGGCTTTGAATGTTCCACTATTTCAGTGGCAGTTGCTGCAAGAGCTCTTGTCCAATCTCACCACTCAATATTGTTTTGCTCCTTAGAATTATTAGTGTTTGGTCAAACAATAAAGTAGGTTGAGTATGCTGTTGAGTATGGAGTTGAGCAGTTTTCTTTATTGTTTATGCCCCATGTTTTATCTGGGAAGATACTGACAATATTTGTTACAGTAGGCAGGTTAAGGAAAAACAAAAATATAATTTAAAAAAAGACTTCCTATGTCAACAGATTAGTTATTTGCTCTGTAGTATAATTAAATCTACTCTTCTATGAAATGGTGTTATTTTTTCAAATGTTCTCTCCTATTTTTTCCTGTTGCTAGCGATTTACATATTTATTATATACCAATTAACTTAAGGCACTTTCGATAGTTTAACATCAGTAAAAGAAATGCAATACATAATCCATGTTTTCTGGAAGCTTTGAAAAAGGAAAATAAGATTTATGTAGATAACTTTATTTTGATAAGTAGAATGTGAAAAACAAGTCTACAGTTATAGAAGTTATATATATGAATGTAGATATACAAAATCTTGATTTCATTTGCCCCAGAATAATTAAATTTCATTAATTTAAAGACAATTATTGCTTAATTGCTATTTTATAAATTTTATTCACTTTAATATCACTTTACTACACATCAGTGAAATAATTTGAGGGTAGTTATCTTAAAGCTAAGCTTTAAAAAATAGCAGATTAAATAGCACCTTTTAATTTCTCAAGCATTCTCCTATTTTGTACATTTAGTTTCCAAAAAATAATTGCAATCTAGTTTTTATTCAACCATTTTCATTTATTGTGTATCTTTAGAACTGCTATCTTTAATGCTAACTTATTTTCCAGCTGAAGGGAAGGGTTGAACTACTTTGTTAATGGTAAAAAAAAACTATGATTATTTTGCATTTTTAAAAAGTGCATACAAATCTTTTAATCTCTGCCTACACCCATCAGAACAATTGCCTTCCAATGTAATTATATTCAAAATGCAAGCAAGATAATAAGTATCTTGGAATTTAACTTGATAAATATTCATTTGCCTTATAGGGAAAAGAAATGAACATTCTCATATAATTAGCTGCATATTTTTAAACCATGCTTTTATTGAGTTCTTCAGGTATATTTTATGTATGCAAATCTGCTAATTTATAAGGTAAAGGAAGTAAGGGGATGGAAAAGCTGAGGAATCAGAATATTCATTCCCATTCTGCCCTCCTTTCTGGGAAACAGGTGCCCTAATTATAAGAGAAAATCATTCCTTCTTCCCAACTCAGATTCTTTGTTTTGGTGAACCCTAGCTGGCCAGAGGCCTTAATTATAAAACCTTACTTATCTCTCTTTTTCGTTACAGAACATTCTTGCCTTTTTTTTTTTTAACTCTATAGGCAGGGAATTCAGATACTAGTAAAAAGTTTTCTCTGCTCCAACCTTGGGAAATGACACAGAAGCACACAACTTCTTCATAGCTCTGAGGTCTGAAAAATTCAAGCCAGCACCCTGAGATGCACATATAGGCCAAGTCAAACTTTTTAACCCAGTGCAAGCCTGCAAACGTGCTAAGTCGCTTCAGTTGTGTCTGACTCTTTGCTACCCGATGGACTGTAGCCCGCCAGGCTCCTCTGACCATGGGATTCTACAAGCAGGAAAACTGGAATGGGTTGCCATGCCCTCCTCCAGGGCATCTTCCTGACCCAGGGATCCAACCACTGTCTCTTTCGTCTCCCGAACGGGGAGGTGGGTTCTTCACACTAGGACCACCTGGGAAGCCCCTATTCTAACCCAGTACCCAAGTGCTGTGCTGTGCGGAGCTGCTCAGTCGTGTCCTACCCTTTGCAGCCCTTTGGACTGTAGCTCTCCAGGCTTCTCTATCCATGGGGATTCTCCAGCCAAGAATACTGGAGTAGCTTGCCACGCCCTGCTCCAGGGGATCTTCCCGACCCTGGAATCGAACCAGGGTCTCCTGCATTGCATGCAGATTATTTACCAGCTGAGCTACCAGGGACGCCCACCCAAACTGCTGAGAGACCGTTTCTTTTCCAGTGGAGTGAAGACATATTTTCATTCAATTCTTACAAGTGTGAAGAGTTTACACATTGTGTGCACACTCAAGATCACAACTGACTTCCCAAGCAGTCCTGTGGTACATTTCACAGATAGGGATGCTAAGAGGTGAAATGAGCAGCCTCAGAACCCCAAATGAGCACAGTGGAACTGGCTGTCCTAGCCTTGTGCTGGCCACTGTGTTTTCTCTCTAGCATTAGCACTCCAAAGTATTCTATGAAAGAGTTACTTTTACAAAAACTGTGTCTCTGGTTAGTCAATTTCTTGTGAAATTATGAAAAAAAAAATGGTTTTATAAAAAGGAAATGAGTCATTTTTTTTCAGATTTCTATATCTCCACCTTCCATGAACTTTATAATTGCTTCAATTTACAGGAGTTTTGTGTTTCATGTGAAAAGTTTATTTCACTTTCACTCCAGAGTGACAGCTTTTTAGCATCATCAAAATTTCATCAGAGTTATCATAATAAGATAAATCAATAGGTATAGTACATGTAGATATTATGATTAGCTTTATGCCTAAATTACATATTAAGAGATGGGATGAGTTCTTGAGAAAATAAATTAACATAAATGATACACACATACTGTATTAAGTGGTTTTAGTTCTGAATGATAACTTTAAGAATGTGTATCATCACGACATTTTGTGAAGTTCCTTTTACTTGAAGAAAGAAATAGGATTCTGTTTCAGGTAACAGTATTTCACTGTAGAAGCTTAAATACTCTCCACCCTGAGTGGATAGAAAACTAGTCTCAGAAAGAGGATTCCACTCCCCTATTATAAAGTGTCTGATTTTAGAGGATTGCACTCTCAAATTCCAAGCTTAAGCTCAAAGATGGTTGGCTTTTACTTTTAATGAAAAAGTCCTTAGAAGGCTTGTTTGTAGTGGTGGTGAAAAACAGATTGGACGAAAAGTCCTTTATTCCTGCAGAGCTGAGATCAGCACATACATTACTCTACCCATCTATCCAGAAAATGATATGTCATACTCAGTTCTGCAACTTAATAACATTCCCCCGATTGCACCCCACTCCCCCTCAGCACCTGAGCAGGTTTCAAGCTCCTTTTATCCGACTCGGCAGTTCCCGAGCTCGGCTGAGACCCCTCGAAGCCTAATGAGCCTGCGAGGAGGGGCTGCCATATCAGGTGGAGATAAATGGAAATATTTTCAGACCAGGAATCCCAGTCAGAGTAAACGAACAAAGGAGCCTTCAGACTGACAGTTTTGAGGGTGGGAAAGAACACACTTTAAGGGTGAGATTTCATTTCTACTACTTCTGAGATTTACTTCATTTTCTGACATTTTCACACAGTCTGCAGTGACATCTGCTTGTTGCAATGGTAACAATGGTTCCTCAAGTGATGGGTTAAATTGCACGAGTCAGAAACAGCTTTCATCGTGCTTTCAAGTAGCTGGGCTGGAGTCAGGTGAAAACTGTGAGATTACGGTTGTTATCACTACTATTATCATCATCATTTTATGTTAAAAGTCATTTCTTTCAAAGACTGTGCCCACGATACACAAGCTCAATGGTATCTAGACTAAAATAATGCAGAAGGCGTTCGTTATTCTTTCTTTACATTTAAACCTTGCGTAAGCATTCACATTTCTGACAGAAAGCTTTTTGAATTATTTGTTTTTATGCTTTTAAAAATATTCTTTATGGAGACATTGACAAGCAGAAAAGCAGAGGAAAAATATCATTCCTAATCCCACCACCCAGAGATGACCACAACATTTTTTCTCTTATTTTTATCATTTCAAATATATTAACCAAATTTAAAGAAATACATTTGAAACTCCTATATTATGCAAGTCATTTAGTATATTTGGTAAAGAGTAGGAATTTTGGAATATAGTAGATAGGATACTAATTATAATACTATCAGAAGAATTTCTTAATAAGGCATTTTACCTACAAGACAGTCCCTTTGTACTGATAACAATTCTCTATTGCTTTGCAGTTTTGTGAGTTATTTTATTCTATAGACGACAAAATGCTCATCTCTTTTTTCCTGCTTTATGATAAGGCCACATAAGACTACAAGGAATAATCCTTGTATCACTCCATTAATAACATGAAACAGCTTTCAAACAATCTCAACCCCTTGGTACCTGACAGCTATTTCTATTTCTTTTCATTCGTTTTCTCCCATAAAAGGCAACATTCTCTATGTGTGAAACGGAGGATCCTGTAAGATATATGAGAATTTTATGAACAAGATGCCACAAGTATTTTTGCAAGTAAGACTTTTGTATGTTTATAGGGAAATAAACAACATCAGCAAACAAAAACAAAACCCAGATTTCTCTGGGAGCTGTTGGAGGTCAAGGTCCTGTGTTATTCATGTCTTGGTAGATTGCCTCCTCCTGGCTCCTCTGAACACATAGTTATAGTTGGCTTGGTAATATTGCCACAAAAATGATATACATAATTTTTCCATTTTTTGTTGTAAAATTGAGATTAGTTAGAGAATTAGCAACAAATATGATTTGTTATGGGTTCTCCTTATAACAACTCCTATGAAAAAGTTCTGAGTCTCCATGCTTTGCTACTGGTCTTTAAAGACTATGGCACATATTTGGTTAATTATTCAACAACCCAGGATGACTAGTGAAAGTATGAAAATGAAAGTGTTAGTCGCTCGGCCGTGTCTGACTCTTTGAGACACCATGGACTCTAGCCTGCCAGGCTCCTCTGTCCATGGACTTCTCTAGACACGGATACTGGAATGGGTATCTATTCTTTCTCCAGGGGATCTTCCCAACCTAGGGATTGAATCTGAGTCTCCTGTATTGTAGATAGATTCTTGACTACCTGAGACACCAGGGAAACCCTTGAAAGTAATTTTAATGTGGATTCAAGTATTTATCCTAAATATTCATTGTGGGTCCCTTGTCCAAATATTCATTATTGTTATCAGAGAAAACTGTTATATTACTGAATATTTATGTTACTGAAATGTTAGCTTCCAAAGGAGTCATTTAATCACATTATCATCAGATAAACCATAGGAATGAAAGGAAGCAACTAACAATTACTATGAAATAAAAGTGAACTTGAATTGAGCATTAAGGTGCTATTTGCGGTGCTAAACACTGGAAACAGTATATCACTATATATACGTGTTTATACACTCAGGTTTTTCAGTCATGTCTGACTCTTTGCCACCCCACAGACTGTAGCCCACCAGGCTCCTCTCTCCATGGGATTCTCCAGGCAAGAACTGGAGTGGGCTGCCATGTCCTCCTCCAGGGGATCTTCCCGACCAGGGAATCAAACTCACATCTGCCTGCATCTCCTGCAATGCAGGCGGATTCTTTACCCACTGAGCCATCTGGGAATCTTCTCACTATGTATATCCACTCTCTAAACCACATCACAAAATACCACATTCGGTGATGCTATCATAATCCCCATTTCACAGCTGAGGAAACTGGTGTTGAGAGAGAGTACGTAACTTCTCCTAAATTACCAAATTGCATAAGAAGCAGACTAATCATTTGAAATTCAAATGTCTAACTGCTTAAATTCACACCCGATCATCAGGAGCTATATTAAGTGATTAATATGCATTAATTCGTGTCATAGGATGTAGGCATATTACAGATTAAACTGAGAATTCAGAGAATTCATTAATTTGCACACAATTACATGAGTCTATTTTAGATCTGTGCTCTTTCCACTACACAAGACTAACTCTAAAAGAAAGAGAAGGTTTCTCACAGACACAGCTTGGTGGCCTGGCTGAAAACCAAGGAAGAAGTTTTCTTACTTGTGTTTTGCAAAGCTCTCTACACTTCCCCCACTGGTGTTTCCCCACTGAACTGTGATATAATACCAATGCTATCAAAATATCAGTATGGAATGTAATTCATAGGTTTGAGGACAGTATCTCAGGAACCTTTTTCTCACCACAAGCATTGTGTTCAGAACCCACTATTTTATACCTAACATGCAGAGAGAAAAGAAACACATTTTTCCGACCTGGATGCAATTGTACTGCTCACTGCTACTAGATTTGTATTGACGTTCTTTAAGTGAAAATTATGCACTTTGGAGAACATTATTTTTAGAATCCTGTGTTATGAATGCTTAACTGACCTAAGCTAGATGTTCAAAGCCTTGGTGAATTAGAAATATTCCATGAAGTTAATGCAGCTCTGGGCAGCAGTAAATAATTCATGCTTTGTTTTAATAGTTCTCATTGTAGCATGAATATTCATAGTGTATATGATGGGGAAAAATCAGAATTACTCAAGTTCCTGGGAGAAGCAAATAAGATTATTGTTAGAAAGATGAAGGAAAGCATTAATTCCCTGAATATTTAAAATAATTATATAGGTTTAAATTTTTGTATGATCATCAATGCTATATAGGTATATCTGTCATTGTCATCGACTGGTTATTTGTACCTTAATTGTTATCAACTTTAATATTTTAACATAATTAGAACTCTAAATGTTATTTTTAAAGCATTTTGTCTAGCTCCTTAAAATAATTTCCTGGAGTAGTGTTAGGAAGATACCATATTTGATGTTTGAAGTAGCAAAATGTAGCAAATTTATTTATCTAGTTTTGCATACACACACATACAGCTATAGTGTAAAAGCCCTTATAAACAGTTGTGAGTTTACTAGTCACTACAACAACTATGAATTATTGAAAAAAATAAAAACCTGGCTATCATTCGACCAGAATTTCGTAATAGGAACTTTTTTATTCACAGTATGATTGAATAAACAAATTCATAAATGATTATATTTACTAGCTGCCAGGTACTTTATAAAACACTAAGGAGAACATATATAAGAATAACAGATACCATCTATCCCCCCAAAATTAATATTAATGGATTGTCATTTACTTAGTTGAGAAGATCATCCAGTAAACTTGAAAGATTCATGGAAATATACGCAGTAGTTCCAAGTGGCCTATTCAATATTATCCACAAAATCTATTGTTCTTTTCTCATAGTTTCAAAAGCTTACTTTTTTCTCTCCTTTGACGTAAAAAGCACTTCAAATTTTTGCCTTTCTGTTTGCTCCAGCCTCTTCAAAATCACAGGGGAAACTATCTCATCAAAAGATTTAAATGACATGGTGACATACTGGTCTCATAACACTTTATATGAAAGAAACTCAAATGCTCTCTTTTATTTTCATTCAAAAACTCTTGCTAACTTTATTCTACTTTGACCCTTATAAAATTTATTTCAAAGCTCATCTTGTTGCTGTTGTTTCTTCTGTTAGTCTTAAAACCATTTGTTAATTAAAACATTGACCCAAATGTAAGTTTCTTATTAATCATTATTTTCGGCTTGCGTGAGTTATGAAATATGCCCAAGATTCAAAAACCTCTAACTAAAATTGTAATGAATGGTTACATTTAAACTAGACGAGCCTTAAATGAAATAGAACAAAACATGGTAATATGGTAAATTTTAGCCTCTTAAAGATATAATGAGAAGGGTATAATTTTCTTTTGTATGATAGTAGAATTGCCAGGCAGAATTAAATCACTTGAGATACTAAGATAATTCTCAATTCTCTAAAAGTGGCACAAATCACTATCAGGCAGTGCTTATGGAATGACCTTTTGTACTGAGCACCTAAATATAGTATTCATGTTAAAAAGCAGTCATCCAAAACTAATCTGAAAATCTATTTGATGACACATAAAGCATGCTTATTCTTCATGTTTCACTTTAGTTCTTGCTTGGGGATACTTATTTAAGCACCATCAGAATCAGGAAAGACTGAGAAGAAAGCTAGATGTACATAGCTGGGATCCTTTTCATTTTTATGTATGACCTTCAGTGCTTCATTGTATCTGTATGCTAAAAAAAACTCCCCATATACCAACTGCATAATTTTTCTTTTGTTTTATGAATAGGTAGAAAACATACACAAAATACCATTCTAAGATTTTTTTTTAACCGAAGTGTTTTATTTACTCTGTTATTGTGACATTTTATTAGCCTAGATCATCTGGGAGGTCAGTACAGGGTTTACCCCATTTCAACAATAAGGAAATCCTTCTAGATTAGATACTGATAGTGAACTCACCTGGAAATGGAAACAGAAACAGCAAAGTGGATATTTTTTTAGAGAAGAGTGGCAAACTTTGAATGTGTTGAATAGAAGACAAGGAAATGAAGGCAAAACTATAAACAAGTTTATTAGCTATTCAAGATTCAGTTCAGGTAGTAAAGAGAGTAAGCAGGTTGAGATATACAGATTATTTGGTGGGCCTACAGAAGTACACTTTGACTATTGTAAAAGAAATCTCTTTCAGCTACAAGTGTATACAAAGCCTCCACAATATTTTTTTGAAAAGATATATTTCACCAGTGAAAACTATTGAGAAATAAGGGGCACCATTGGGAATTCTGTATATCCTTTAACAATTTCTTGCAATTTCTTAGCATCTAGACATGTCATGTACAGTGATTCAAAAAATCCACACATCTAGGTGTCTGTCTCCCTAAATTCTAGTTTCCCAGTTTTCTCCACTGAAAGATCTGGACTTTTATTTTTTCTCAGAAAATAAATCACTTTTTATAAATGACTCAAAGCTTGCCCAAGAGGAGATGAGAAAGCCCTTATTCTTCCATCAAGGAAGCTTTGTTTCATTTCTCTTTTCACCTGGATACCTGGCCTGAGGTCTGTAAAAATGAATTTTGTTTTATTTTGTAGTTTGATGTAGTTGAAAAAAAATAACAAAAGCTTCTAATATCAGTAAACAGAACTTATATGTGAGTGTGCATATATAAACATAATATACACACAAATATTTATATACATATATAAATGGAAATGTGCATATATATATGTATGCAGTAAAACTATATACATATGTATACATAGTTTTATTCACATTTAATTAATATACTACAGGGAGATAAGAATTCTGCTTGTATGTTTTTAATGTAGTTACTCTTAATTAGATATTTACATTAGAACTATTGAATTCAGGTAATTTCTTTCTTTCTGCATGACTTTCAACCTGGATCATGAAAAAAATATCTACCACAGTTTCCTTTACAATTTTCTTGTGCAACAAATAAAATATTTAAAGATAACTGAATTATAAAATAATAGAATGGTATTATTATTACTCATTTTATTTGCTAACTTTTAAATATTTCTCTTCCCTGGGTCTTTTCTGTGAAACAGTGTAGTTGGGGGTACATAATTTATTCTATAATTACCAACAAATCATTACTCTTTGGGAAAAAGGTCTTAGGTAAGTCCTATTTATTATTACACAACAAAGTCTTCTAAATTAAATTCCCTCCATTGATTTGTCTTTTAAGTTTAAAGTGAAGCAGTGTCATTGATATACTGCTAGGATGCAAACAACATACTGCCTAGGAATTCTAAGTTTTAAATCTCAACCCCTGGAACAGACCTGTGCACATAGATAATTTATAATAAATATTGTTATACACTTCAAATAAACTGTTAGAACAAAGAGCTACATTATATAGGAGGGGAAGTAAAAGAACCAATTTTTGCTCAAATTTCCGAATTTCTTAATTTTCTCTTTGGCATGTTGTATGTGAATTGGGAAGTGTGTGTGTGTGCACACATGCACGTGTGTGTGTGTGTGTGCATGTGTGTGCACATGCACATATGGTTGTATTGAGTGTTTTCTAATTTCTACTTGGCAGGAAAAGCACGCTGACATTTGCTATGGTCTCTTCTTTCATAATCTTCCTTCACAATATCCAGTATTACTACCTCTTGCCCTAGACTCTCCTTTACCTCCATGGATTCTCCCTTCTGGGCTATCAAAATGGCTTCCTATATACTCTTTCTGCCTTTAGAATCTACTTCTCTGTATCAAACATCTTTCTAAAAAAAAAAAAATTTACCTTATTAAAAAGTTTTTTGTTCTCCAACGACCACAGTATTAAATCTAAAATGCATATCGTATAGAAACTTTGCTTTCCAGATTATCCTGTGTTTCTCAACCCAGGCTCTGACACAGATAACTCATTACAGGTTCTGAATGTTACACATGTTCCAGGCTTTCTTGATTCAACCACAAGAAGGTCTACCAGGGACCCTTTGAAACCTCAGCTTTAATTCCAGCTCATCTGTGAGGTCTTCTCTGAATCCTTCTGACACTCTCAAATACTTTTAAACATTTTTTGCTAGCTCACCTCACAATGCCCTGCATTGTTCCTTTATGCACCATACTATGTGATGAGGCATTGGTGTGACCTTATGGTCTATTACCAAATTTCATAACTTATAGATGTTATGTATTTGTGAATTGAATGAAATATATGTCATGATATATATTATTACATATAAAATATACATTGGCAAATTGTGTGTCTGTATATTATTTTTAATACATCTAGTTTATTTATATAAAATAATAAACATATTTTATGAAGCCATCATAAATGATTCATAGCACTGACAGTTTCTTAAATTGTTTCACTTCAGACACAAAGAGAAGACTAAGAGAAGTCACTGCTCCTTATTTGATCAGGCAGATTCCATTTTTCCAGACCCCTTGCCTTCAAAATTTCACATGCTGAGGATTGTTTTAACTTGCCAAACTAATATTTCCAGCACATCCTCTGAGACTATTTTTAAGACCTAGGTATTACTGTCTTGGTAGTAATAGGGAAGACAATCTATGATTTTAATTTTCCACTTCAAGTAATAGGCAGGGAAAGTGTTCATGGGTCTATTGTGAAACAAGGTAAACAAGTAGGGTAGCAGAGATATTTGTTGTGAGATATTTGTTTTGATAAGTCTGTAGCTTTTTAAATGCCTACAAAGACATAGTGCACATGTACATACATATTTATATGTACACATTCTAATACACACACTCACTTCATGTGCACTGGAGAATTACATAGCTCATCTGAATGCAAGTTTCAGTTAAGTGGATTTGGGGGGTAGATTAAATATTCAGCCCTATTTTCCTTTCATGTAGAGATAGTAAATGCAACTCTGGTTACTATTTCTACCTGCTGCTTCCCAACTCTGAATCAGTTCAGTTCAGTCCAGTTCAGTCACTCAGTCGTGTCCAACTCCTTACGACCCCATGGACTGCAGCATGCCAGGCCTCCCTATCCATCATCAATTCCCGGGGTTTACCCAAACTGATGTCCATTGAGTCAGTGATGCCATCCAACCATCTCATCCTCTGTCATTCCCTTCTCCTCTTGCCCTCAATCTTTCCCAGCATCAGGGTCTTTTCAAATGAGTCAGCTCTTCGCATCAGGTGGCCAAAGTATTGGAGTTTCAGCATCAACATCAGTCCTTTCAATAAACACTCAGAACTGATCTCCTTTAGGATGGACTAGTTGACTCTCCCTGCCATCCAAGGGACTCTCAAGAGTCTTCTCCAACACCACAGTTCAAAACCATCAATTCTTCGGCACTCAGCTTTCTTTATAGTCCAACTCTCACATCCATACATGACTACTGGAAAAACCATAGCCTTGACTAGACAGACCTTTATTGGTAAAGTAATGTCTCTGCTTTTTAATATGCTGTCTATGTTGGTCATAACTTTCCTTCCAAGGAGTAAGTGTCTTTTAATTTCAAGGCTGCAGTCACCATCTGCAGTGATTTTGGAGCCCAAAAATGTAAAGTCAGCCACTGTTTCCACTGTTTCCCCATCTATTTGTCATGAAGTGATGTGGCTGAATGCCATGATCTTAGTTTTCTGAATGTTGAGCTTTAAGCCAGCTTTTTCACTCTCCTCTTTCACTTTCATCAAGAGGCCCTTTAGTTCTTCTTCACTTTCTTCCATAAGGGTGATGTCATCTGCATATCTGAGGTTATTGATATTTCTCCAAGTAATCTTGATTCCAGCTTATGCTTCTTCCAGACCAGCATTTCTCATGATGTACCCTGCATATAAGTTAAATAAGCACAGTGACAATATACAACCTTGACGTACTCCTTTTCCTATTTGGAACCAGTCTGTTGTTCCATGTCCAGTTCTAATTGTTGCTTCCTGACCTGCATACTGGTTTCTCAAGAGGCAGGTCAGATGGTCTGGTATTCCTATCTCTTTCAGAATGTTCCACAGTTTATTGTGATCCACACAGTCAAAGGCTTTGGCATAGTCAATAGAGAGGAAATTGGTGTTTTTCTGGAATTCCCTTGCTTTTCTGATGATCCAGCGGATGTTGGCAGTTTGATCTCTGGTTCCTCTGCTTTTTCTAAAACAAGCTTCAACATCTGGAAATTCATGTATTGCAGTAAAAATTAAGTATTCCAGGCCAGAATACTGGAGTGGGTAGCTGTTCTCTTCTCCAGGGGATCGTCCCAACCCAGAGATTGAACCCAGGTCTCCCGCATTGCAGGTAGATTCTTTACCAGCTGAGCCACCAGAGAAACCCTCTGAATCAGAGAAATTATCTAATGCCACAGTGGTTCATGGGTTGCTACTCTCCACATATTAAAAAGGAGCATATGCAGAGCACGGCCTGAAACAAAGTGAGGCAGAATCACTACTTTTTAACAGTTATGTTTCTGTACTCCTGCACATGCACTTTTAAAGGGTTAATTCTGAACATTGATTTGTTGCAGTGCCCATTCCTTGGAAAGCTCCAGATGCTGAAGCATCTTTATATTCTCCCTTATGGGCACAGGCAGTCTGTGTGGCTAAAGAGGACAAAAGAGCTTTAGGCAAGACCAAAGCCTGATTAATTCACCTTTGAAGAAGTTTTTGACAACTTCTCCAAAATTGCTACTTCATAGACCATGTTCATTTTAAATGAACTGCTTGACATTTTACCAAATGACAGTTTCCTGAAGACTTATTATTCACTATGGATAGAAATTTACTTTTCTGTCTGTCACCACAGTGATATTTATTTATGGAAAGTGGATGAAGTTTCTCAATTTCAATGAGTAAATTCTCAGTGGTAAACTTGTACTGTGTGTTTAAAGTACTTGAAAGTTTTGTTTAGAGTTAGTTGTTAACATGCTTGATAAATTGTATTAATTTCATGCAATTGTACTTCAAAGATTATTATTAAAATTCATATGAATTCTCTAATGTAATTAATTTATTAGTATGTTATGGATTATGTGTGGCTTACCCATAACCATGTATGGGTGGCACATTAAATATATATTTATCTGGACTTCTACGTGTAATGTTATACTTTTCAATTGCTATATATAGATATGTATGTATATATTATATTACTATGTAACTAATCAATTATTATATAAATAATCAACAGGTCAGGACCCTGAGCAGAAAGGCAGGTGGTCTTAATAGCAGATATAAACAGACAGCTGGGTGTTAAACATCTGCTAGCTCACCACTCCACTAAATGTGTCCTTTGAGATTTTCCAAGTTGAGAATCTCTCTGTATTATGCTTTATAATATTTTGTCATATTTTGGTACATATTGTTTTAAATAAAACATCTGAAACCACATACTCCTCCAAAATTCTTAATTATCAGTGATATCCTGTTTTTTTGAAGAGTCCAAGCCAATAGCAACTAATAGGAATTTACTGTTCACCACACACATCCTAGGCCCCATGGACACAGCACTGTGTTCCCTCTCACAAAGGTCTGACAGTGAAGTGAGCAACTCCAATTTACCTCAGATTTCCAATAAATTTACCAGGTACATATTTGGGGGTGAGGGTCAGATCTCTAAACTCAGAGAGCTCTAAGGGAGAATCACTATATCCAAACCCTAACAATAGTGCATAATTCTGATGTCTCTCTTTTGAGAAGGTTTGTGTGCTGACAGCTGGGATTCTGACTGAAGCCTGAAACATTATTTGATGGCTAAAAGTCAGTATTTGTTTGTTAATTAACAATAGAAAGTCTTACTTTATAACAACAAATACAATTTAGAAACATGTTAACAGATTTTCCTGGGAAGGCTCAATTTTAAGTTCAATAGAATAGCTTAGCTTCACTCAAACTCCGGCAAAGGAAAACTGAAATCCTAATACCAGCTACATTTTTCAAGCAAGGTATATGATTCAGGGCATAATAATACAATTTATAACTAATTTGTTTTCTAAAAGTGTGTTTTAATATTATCTTTAATACTTAAAAGCTATGTTATTATTTTAGAACAAATTAGGATTGAAAACAAAAATGCAAACAATTTATTATAATATCTACATACCTCTCTCATAATTGAAGTCTAATATTTTATTGTATTTATAAATGCATTTTAATTTTGTCTTTATAGAGAAAGACAATAGATCTGTCCTTGACACAGTGACAGAATAACCCTGAATGAAAGATTAAAGGATTAAGATCATCAGTTTAAAACAAGATTGCGCCTCATTACCAGACACCTGGGAGAATTGATCTGGGCATATAAACCATTTATCTATCTTTCTATTCATCTGTATCTATTTTTAAAATTGTAAAGTGTGGCAACTCAATAAACTTGGGGCAAATTGAATTCATTACCGAGAAGCACCAAATGCATTTGACAGCCTGATCCTGTTGTTTTCTTGAAACTAAAACAAACGGAGACACATCCTCAGAGTTTCATGAGTGCAATAATGATGTAAAGTGAAGAGGAAAAAAGTCAGTATTTCCATCACAGAAAGAATATATGCATATGCATCATCTTATCTTATTTTGGGGAGACAGTTATTATAAAAGTGAACGTTCAAAATATGCTTATTAGTATGTGTCCCAAATGTAAAGCAATCAGTGGGAGGAGAGAAAACATTTAATTCATTCAAGCTACCTTTGTGAGGTTAAAGAGAAAATTGATTGTAGTTTATTAGTCCCTTCCAATAAACACTCAAGAGTTCAGCTAACTGAAAGCAATTGATACTTGTGAAATCAATGGTGCATGAGAATACCCTAATGGGTATTGTTGGAACTTTTAATTCTCATTATGCAGTTTATCCTTTCAAGGATTATTTGATGGAATTCTTGTTGATGAGTATCTCTAAAGCTCTGCTGCTTAAAGAATTGGTTTATTGAAGGACTTTGCCCAATTTTAGATCAATTTAGAGGGACCTGCATTAGGATTCATGAAAAAATTTAAGGATAAAAAAACAAAAGAAAAATTTACATAACCTACATAATGTTTATACACCTTTCACTCCTCTCCAACTTCCCTTGTGGTTCAGATGGCAAAGCATCTGCCTATAATGCGAGAGACCCGGGTTCTATCCCTGGGTCGGGAAGATCCTCTGGAGAAGGAAATGGCAACCCACTCTAGTACTCTTGCCTGGAAAATCCCATGGACAGAGGAGCCCGGTAGGCTACAGTCATCTTAACTGTATTTAGTTGTACATTTTTTGTTTGCACATTCACTCCTGGTTCTTGAAAATGAATTAACCTTCATAATTTATATACAATACCCAAACCTGGCTGTATATTGTTACCCTGCTTATTTAACTTATATGCCGAGTACATCATGAGAAACGCTGGGCTGGAAGAAGCACAAGCTGGAATCAAGATTGCCGGGAGAAATATCAACAACCTCAGATATACAGATGACATCACCCTTATGGCAGAAAGTGAAGAGGAACTAAAAAGCCTCTTGATGAAAGTGAAAGAGGAGAGTGAAAAAGTTGGCTTAAAGCTAAAATTCAGAAAACTAAGATCATGGCATCTGGTCCCATCACCTCATGGGAAATAGATGGAGAGACAGTGGAAACAGTGTCAGACTTTATTTTTGGGGACTCCAAAATCACTGCAGATGGTGACTGCAGCCAAGAAATTAAAAGACGCTTACTCCTTGGAAAGAAAGTTATGACCAACCTGGATAGCATATTAAAAAGCAGAGACATTACTTTGCCAACAAAGGTCCATCTGGTCAAGGCTATGGTTTTTCCAATGGTCATGTACGGATGTGAGAGTTGGACTGTGAAGAAAGCTGAGGGCTGAAGAATTGATTCTTTTGAACTATGGTGTTGGAGAAGACTCTTGAGAGTCCCTTGGACTGCAAGGAGATCCAACCAGTCCATCCTAAAGGAGATCAGTCCTGGTGTTCATTGGAAGGACTGATGCTGAAGCTGAAACTCCAGTACTTTGGCCACCTCATGCGAAGAGTTGACTCATTGGAAAAGACCCTGATGCTGGGAGGGATTGGGGGAAGGAAGAGAAGGGGACGGCAGAGGATGAGATGGTTGGATGGCATCACCGACTCGATGGACATGGGTTTGGGTGGACTGCGGGAGTTGGTGATGGACAGGGAGGCCTGGCGTGCTGCGATTCACGGGGTCACTAAGAGTCAGACACGACTGAGCGACTGAACTGGACTGAACTGAACTGAAACCTGGTCTTTCTGTTTTAAAACAACTGTAATTTTAGCAAAGGATTCTGTGGAGGAAAAAGAAAACAGCTTCAGTGTAGAAACAGGTAAGACAATAAATTACAGGACCAGCCAATAGTTTGCTCTAATTAGAGTGCAGAAGCAAAAGAGGTGATCAGAAGTCATTACATCAAACTAATCCCTCTTCTCCTTCTCCTCTTTCCTTTTTTTTTTAAATTCTTCTCTGTCTCTCTCTCTATTTTTTCCTTTCTCCTTTCCCCAGGCTAGCAAAAAGAATTATCTTTTCACCTTATTCTACTTCCAGCAACCTCAAGTCTTAGACATGAGCAGTTAGTGCAAGTGTGGTCTGGTTCTTCTCTCCTTAGATTAATGACAATGTATTTGAACACTATTTTGCAATTATGTTAAAGGATTTACTTCCCTTGCCATCTTTCTGACAAACACACACACACACACACACACACACACACACACACATATTCTGAAAAATATTTGTACCACATTGGCTTGCTTAAGACAACTTTTTATGCTAAGTAACTATTTCTGAACATAATTCTGCAAAGTAGAAAGTTCTTACCTTTTAGGAAAACATTTGGGAGGAGAGGAGGTAGAATAAAAATATATTATCTTTTAACCTTTTAGTATCCTAGCATTCAAAAAAATACTGATGAGACACAGGAGTAACATTAAATATGTTGAAATCTATCTTTCAAAAGTGTCTTAATATAATGATGACAGTGTGATACTGGCTAAAGAATACACAAATAGATTAATGAAAAGGATAGAGAGCCCAGAAATATACCTACATAAATATAGTCAACTGACTTTTGACAGAGATGTGAAGGCAATATACATAATGCAGCAAAGGTAATACCTTTGACAAATGCTGGTGGAAAACAGGACAGTCACAAGCAAAGAATGAATCTAAATACAAATCTTATACCTTTCACATAAATTCATTCAAAATGGATTATAGATCTAAATGTAAAATGTAAAACTGCAAAAATCCTAGAAGATGACATGGGAGAAAGCCTAGATGACCTTGGATATAACAATGACTTTTTAGATACAATACCTAAGTCAGGATCCATGAAATAAATAATTGATAAGTTGGGCTTCATTAAAATTTAAAACTTCTACTCTCTGAAAGATGCTGTCAATGGAAGGAGAAGACAAGCCACAGACTGGGAGAGAAAATATTTTCAAAAGATACATCTGATAAAGCACTGACAACTTAAATATATAAAGAACTTTCATAACTCAACAATAAGGAAACAAACAACCTGGCTAAAAAATGGGCCAAAGACCTTAATAGACACATCACCAAAGAAGAAAAATAAAGGCAAATAAACATATGAAAATATGCTGCATATCCTATACTATTAAGGAAACGCAAATAAAAATGAGATACAACTATATACCTATTGTCTCTGTTGTGTAGTGTTGAGTAATATCTGACTCTTTGTGACCCGATGGACTGTAGCTGACCAGGCTCCTCTGTCCATGGAATTTCCAGGCAAGAATACTGGAGTGGGTTGCCATTTCCTTCTCCAGAAGATCTTCCCGATCCAAGGATCGAACCTGCATCTCCTGCATTACCAGGCAATTCTTTACTACTGAGCTACTAGGGAAGCTCTATACCATCAAGACTAAACCATAATGCAAGGTATGAACTTCAGGGAATTATGGTGTGTCAGTGTAGGTTACCAGTTATATTAATTAATAACAACTATAACAAGTACACTACTCTGATGGGGGTATTGATAATAGAGGAGGCTCTGTATGTGAGCAGGGACTATGAGAAATCTCTGCATCTTCCTCTCAAATTTTCTGCAAATCTTAATCTGATCTAAAAAATAAATCTAAATTTTAAAAAATGCTTTGTTGAAAGCAATTATGTAATATGTATGACATGAATAGGAAAATCTAAAATTTGGCTAGTCAACTCTTTCTCAAGAGTTTCAGTCTAATTTTATTATACTCAACATCTCAATAGTGTTTACACCATGCAACAAAGTCTTGAAATATTATGAAGGAGTAAAATTCCAACATTTTTGTTGCTGTTGTTCAGTCGCTCAGTTGTGTCCAAGACTGCAACCCCATGGACTGCAGCACACCAGGCTTCCCTGTCCTTCACCATCTCCTGGAGTTTGCTCAAACTCATGTCCATTGAGTCGGTGATGCCATCCAACCATCTCATCCTCTGTCATACCCTTCTCTTGCCTTCAATCTTTCCCAGCATGAGGTTCTTTTCTAATGAGTCGGTTCTTCACATCAGATGGCCAAAGTGTTGGAGCTTTACCATGAGTCCTTCCAATGAATACTCAATATTGATTTCCTTTAGGACTGGTTTGATCTCCTTGCTGTCCAAGAGACTCTCAAGAGTCTTCTCCAGCACCACAGTTCAAAGGCATCTACATGATTTTACTCTGACCTAGTTTATTTAGGTCAGAGTAAAATCATATAGTCTAGATGGCAAATAATTGTAAAGGTGTTTCTAGGTTAATTCTGAAAACCTGGGAAACATAAGGAATTTGCAGAAGCCACAGTCACCCATTTGCTTTGTAGGTTTAACTTAACAATGGGGAATATAATCCCCGGTTGGCTGGCACAATGGTTATAGTGACCAATTATTTCAAGGAAAGAAGAGTCCAGAAGAGAAATATATGAAAGATAGTAATTGATTGAAATCACGTTCACTTCATCTTCTATTTGGTTCTCTCTTGCTTTCTCTGCTATCTCCACACTGGCCTTCTTTCTACCCTTTGAACCCATTAGGACCTTTCCTGTTTAAGGACATTTGTATTTGCTTTGGTTTTAAGGGACACCTCAAAAAAAAAATAAATAAATAAATAATGTACAATTCACTCTTACACTTCCTCTAGGTGTTTCTCAGGTATCACCTCAACCAATCTATTTCAAATATATCAAACATAATTCTTGCAGTTCCTTTTCTTTTTCTTCTGCCTTAACTTTCCAACTATCAACATGCTACATATTATATTTGCTCTATATTGGTGGCTGAGATGGTAAAGAATCTGCCTGCAGTGCAAGAGATTCAGGTTCAATCCATGGGTTGAGAAGATCTGGAGAAGAGAATGGCAACCTACGCAGGTATTCTTGCCTAGAGAATTCCATGGGCAGAGGAACTTGGCAGGCTACAGTCCATGAGGTTGCAGAGATTCAGACACGACTGAATGGTTAATACTTTCAATTTTTCACTTTCATATATTATATAAGATGTTATAAAATATATTATATAAGATATATATTATATATTATATTATTATATAAGATGTTATTATATAAGATATTATATAAGATGTTATAAAACATCTTATTATATTTTATATTATATATTATTATATTATTACATATTGGATCATTATATATTTATATATATACAAGATGTTATATAATATATAAGATTTTATAATATATTATATAAGATGTTATAAAAAAATGAACTTTTTGTCCAACGCAGTATTCTTTTTATTATCTGTCTTCCTCCACTGGAGTGTAAGCTCCATTAGAACAGGGATTTTTCTCTCTTATTCCCTGAGTTATCCTAATCATCATGAATAGTACCTGAAACTTCTTAGGTTTTTGTAAATATTGAATGGTTAAATGAATGTTATAACCTCTATAAACATGTGGAGGAGAAATTAAATAGGTCATTCTTTTCTGAAAGTTTGATGTTGTGTTTAATGAACTGGCTCTCTTTTGTGCAAAAGTGAAAAATAATATTCTGATTTATACCTTCATTTTTGCTCTCTTTATTTGTACTAAAAATGTAGATTAAAAAATAGAAAACTGCAACTATAACTAACTTAGAAATGCCAATAAAAATATCAAACAATCCAACTTTTTTAAATGATTTTCAATATATTTGTCATATACAGTGTCTCAAATATTACTAAAAACTTATACAGTCATACTTTTTATATGTTCAAGTTGATAAATGTCTTTAAGAGCACTAAAAGAGTGCTGTACTTATATTTTTGCATTAAAGTAAAACTTTTACGATATATGCACCCAATGTTAATAGCAGCACTGTTTACAATAGCCAAGACATAGAAGCAACCTAAATGTTCAAGGACAGTTGAATGGGTAAAGAAGATGTGATATATACACACAATAGAATACTACTCAGCCACAAGAAAGAATGAAATAATGCCATTTGTAGCAACATGGATGGGGCTAGAGATGATCATACAATGAGAAACAAATCAGACAGAGAAAGGCATTCTATGATATTACTCATATGTGGAATCTAAAGCATGACAACTAATGAACTTATATACAAAACGGAAACACACAGACATAGGAAACATACTTATGGTTACCAAAGAGGAAAGGCGATGGCAAGATAAATTAGGAGTTTGCGATTATCAGATACAAATTGCTTTATAAAAAATAAGTAACAAAGCCTACTATATAGCAAGGCCTTTAACAGGTCACTATATAGCACAGGGCACTAGATTTAATATCCCATGATAAGCTATAATGGAAAAGAATGTGAAATTATATATATATATATGTAACTGAATAACTTTGCTGTATACTGGAAAATAACACAATATTGTAAACCAACTATACTTCAATTAAAAATAAACTTTTTATATATTTAAGTTGATAAATACACTTTAACAGGACTAAACTTGGAGACAGTACATTGTTTTCTAGTTATGAATCTAACACATGTGAATTAATTATCCTCTGAAAAGTCAGTTAACATCTCTGGATGTCAATTAGCTCATTTGAGAGAGAGAGAGAGAGAAAAGCTGAGGATTAAGTTGTAATATCTTTCAGTCTCAGATACTTTGAGTCTATTTAGATGAGCTGTGAATGACTGTATTTCATATGGGAAAAAAAATCCAATTTGAAGCATCACAAACTATTTACCATATTTTAAACAAATACATACTAATAGGCAAAATAAAGTATGCTATTTTTGTTGCTGTTGTTTTCTGTTTTGATTTGATTTATATGCACCATTGTGAACAGAACCTTTAGGTAATTGGTTTTATTTTGCAGAGACTTTCCAGAGTAGAAATTATCCGATCATTATGGAGTAGGAATGTGTAATCGGATATTGCCCATTGTATTCAAAATAACATTGCTTTTTCAATTTGATCTTAATGTATTTACCTTCCCCAAAAATGCTCCTAAGCCAATCAAGGGGACAAGAAGTCATAACATACCTGTGAGGGAAAAATAAACAAAGGCAGAGACTGAAAGCCAGAAATACTGCTAGCAAGCTATAGAAATATAAAAGCATCATTATGGCCTATGTCCGATTAACAGATCCAGAGGTCAGAGGAATGCATGAGTCAATAAGAGAGACTGTGTTTTCTACTTTCAGTGTCCCAAACTGTCACTTTGGATTCTTTATCTGGATATATTTTTGGCTAATTAATAGTTCTCAAACTCTTCTATAACAAATTTCTTCATCTATTTGCATGGGCAGGTTGATAAATAACTGAGTTAAAAGTGACAGGTTCTGAATCCTTATCAGCTGTTGAACTCAGTCTGAAGTTTTATAAAGAATAAAAATAGAAGAGTGCAAATAAATTAACTAAATCTGCAACTTTAAAATAGATATAAAAATACTTTCCTATTAAACCCACAGCAAACATCCTAATTAGCACCAGCAGAAACATCATACCCCACACCTTGAAGCAGAATGAAGAAACAAATTAATGTCCTATCAATGATGTGCAGCAGTGTTACAGTGATGGCCCATTTATGTCACAAAACAAACTCATTCCCCACAAATGTGTCAATAGTATTGATGGTAGTTCTTAAACCTTCCAGGGCATGAGAGTCACTCAGAGCTTATTAAAACAGAGCAATGGCCACACTCAGAGTTTCTGACCCAGTAAGTCTGGAAGAGGACCCCAGAGTTCCCTTCCTAGCAAGTTCTTGGGTAATATTGATATTGCTGGTCCAGGAACTACCCTTTGATTATAGACAAGTTGAGTTGTACAATCATGGTTTTCAAAATATCTTAAAAGCATTTAATCTGTTTCTCTAATTTAAATTTTAATAATCCCTGATGGTGAATTAATTATTAAATGAATAATGAAATAGGAGCAAGTACCATGTGGTAGTCATGGAGCTGGATGCTAGTGATACATTGGTTAATTATCTCTTGTTGTAGCCACACATTCCAGGAAACGAACTCACTCAGAAGGACAATGTAGATAGTGGAATGCAGTTTATTACACTGGGGGGCCCAAGGCAGAGTCACCTCTTAGCCAAGGATCCCAACCAGTTTTTTGTGAAAACTTTATATACACTAAGTGTATGTGTCCAAATCCACTACCCAAATTCCCTGAAACTAGTCTGAACAAAGGAAAAGAAAGATACAATCAAAGTTAACCCGGGATTCATATGCCTTAAGCCTAGATAGTTAACAATGGACAATTATCAATAGGCCTGTGGTCATGCCCCAATAAGCATAATAGAATGCATGATTCTATTCAGTTACACAGGTAATTAGGGTATTCTTAGAGTCTAGGTATGAGCCCTGGGGCTCTTCCTTCTGGGGGGTGGGGTGGTTTTCCAGTTGGTATGTTGTTTCCAGGGATACTGGGCGTATAACTCAGTCCACAGTCCAGCCCAAGATGGAGTCCTACTTTCTAGATAGAGCCTATTCTGTCTGTTTCCTGCTTCACTCTCTTAAGGAGTTCATGGTCCTGAGTGGGAAAGACACGTGCCATGATAATTATTATGCAATGCTTTCAAAGAAAATACACAGAGGATTTAGATTCTGAAGATCTACTGAAAATTAAATAATAGCAGAGCAAAATGATCAAGACTGAATTTCGAATTCTGTTACTCTGTCCTGACAGGAAGCAGGGGAGTGAGTTAGAAAATGAATGCAAAAATCCAAGTCAGAGACAGCGATGGTACTTAAAACCCTTCAATGTTTCCGTGTTGCTTTCAGCATAAAATATAAGTGCCTAAAAATGGTGAAACATAGTTCTGAGTGACTGGGTATCTGCATACTTGTACAGTCTTGTCTCTTTGGTTTTTGCTAGCTCCACCCCCATTAATCATAGCACAGTATTAAAAAGTTAATCCTGTGGAATCTCATTGTCTCTCTCAGACTTGAAATAGTTTCTCTCGCCGCTCAACTTTCACAAATTCTGTGTTTACACCAGGACAACTCTTTGCCACCCTTCTCACTGTAGTTAATCACTAATTTTTTATCTCTGTGTATATGTCTCTTTTTATGGACCTGTTCCTTCCTCTAACCCTCCTCTCTCACCACACCATTTTCTCCCAGTCTGTGCAGAAGCTCATTCTCATCTTTGTTCATTTCTCCCTATATTTGACTAGATAAGTGGCCTCTTGAGGGCTGACACCAAGATCTTCATCAATGTTATTTCTCAGAAAGATCGGCTCACAATAAATACACAATGAACATGTATATTTTTAGTGAAGAACCTATGAAGAAAACAAGAAAGAAATAGAGTTGTAAGAGAAAAATCAAGTGACTGTAATGCCAAGGTAGATAACATTTGGAAGGAATAAACAGCAAGTCCACAAAAATATGGACTTAAAAATTAGCCAGTGGTTTTAACTAGGAACACTGTTGGTAACTTGTGATGCTATCAGCAGAGTAATAAAGACAAAGTTGATACTAGGAATTGGAGACTCCTATGCATGTTTATACAATATTTAATTGAATCTTTACAATCACTGTATGAAACCATTAGCACCATTTTACAGAGGAAGTAACTAAAGTTGAGAAATATTAAATGGCCAAAGGTCACAAAGCTAGAAAATTATAAGATATGAACCTGAAATATCAGACTCTAAGAGGCAAGCTTCAATCTATTTTGTGCAATCTCTCCTCATATTACATAACTGACTAACTAAATAAGTGAAAGAAAGAACAAATACTCATAGTGAGCTGCTACACAGCATGTCTTATGATATTTACTGGTTCCTACCTTCAGATTCCTACTCCTTTTCGAGTGCATCGGTTTGAACTTATCCTATAAAATATCATTTACATTTTGGAAACATATCTCCACTTTATTCAATTTAATTTTATTATAATTCTTTCAGTTGTTGCTGTCAAAACATCTATTGCATTCTACCTGTCCACAATATGACCTCACCTGCAAATTTAATGAGTATGCTTGCTTTTCTTTATCTGAATCACAATTGATTATCTTAAGCAAAGATGCAAATGGACTCATGTTTGATGCCTGAATCCATTCTTATTTGTGGACAAAGGAGGTTATTGTAGTTTGGTCAGTTCAATATGCCTGTTAAGAGGACTATGGTTTGTATTACTAAGCAATTTGATCTCAGATTTGGAATAAAGTATGATGTATGTTATACAACTTCTGCAATGTTATCACATTCTAGAGTCACAACCTAGGATCAGTTTAAATGGACCCTCACTTTTTAGAACAAATAGCTATTGTGGGTGTTAGAATTAGAAGGATATTCTTTTTCTCTTTTTTCTTTTATATGGCAAACCAAATAAGCAAATAAGAAGTCTACACTTACAAGTTTTTCTAAATCCATCTGTTGAAGCGGTTTTAGAAAACCCTATTCACATATGGTCATGGGGTGTTTTCATGAAGAAGTTGGGGACAAACGTGAAAACAAGCATGAAGGCTTTTTTGTGCTGTGATCTTTCAGCTAAAAGTCCAAGGATAATAGAAATGGGAGACTGAGTTTAAAAATAATCTTGATAAGTGGTTTTTTTAATTGGTAGGCAGGGATAGACGCGAATAAAATGAAAAATCACTTGAAAAACTACTTTTGGTGGAGACTGGGACAAATATAACCAGTGACCAGAACACAACAGATACCAATAATATTAAGGCCCTGAAAGCAGAGGATGTAGCCCATGGAGCCCTGAAAAATGAAACATTCACTCTAATCCCTTTCATAAAAGCAGATTTTCTACAAAGAGGAGGTTTCAGTCTTGGGAGCATGAAATTTATATATAAAAAAGGGTGTTATTTCTCCTTATTTCTTCCTCCACATCCTCCCCCACTATATCCTGTAGATAGATAAGATCTCTGAGTCTAGTGAGAAGACAGACAGTATTTGGCATGAGGTAGGAAAGGAAAGTGATAAAGTGTACTAACATCTCTACTTTATGTTAAAAACAAAACAAAACAAAAACTGCAAAGCAAGTTTCCATCATGTGCACCATGTAATGTGTAGTTGAGACTTCACCTAAAGTAATAAATAAGGCTGATAAGAGAGAATTGCTAAAAATAGTACACTCCAATATCTGTTTTCAACAATCCTTTGCAAACAATTTCCCTCCTTTGTAAACAATTTCCCTCTGCTCTCAATAAGCTACACTCACTAATAAGATTGTATGACAGTGCTCCTCAAAAAAAAATTGAGGGTAACTTCATTTGCATAATCCTTTACTTCTTATATGTTTAATAATACTCCTTTCAGATCAGTCTCTGCTCTTCAAAGACTTCTGTAGTCACAAAAACTTAGTATCTTTTTCTCAAAATTAATGTCACACATGGCCAGAACCAGTCCTGGGGCAAATAGTATGCAAATAGAATCCAGTGTCACTAGTTACCTTTCAATGTACATACCCTGCATTCCACTGAGAAATCCTGAACTCCAACTTCACTAGTCGGCTAATAATATAGAATAAAAGTTGCTGTCGTTGTTCAGTTGCTAAGGCGTGTCTGACTCTGTGATTCTATGGACTGCAGCATATCAGGCTTCCCTTTCCCTCACTACTTCCCAATTTGTTCAGATTCAAGCCCATTGAGTCCATGATATTAGCAAACCATCTCATCCTCTGCCTCCCTTTTCTCCTTTTGCCTTCAATCTTTCCCAGAAACAAGGTCTTTTCCAATGAGGCGGTTCTTCGCATTAGTTGGACAAAGTATTGGAGCCTCAGTTTCAGCATCAATCCTTCCAATAAATATTCAGGGTTGATTTCCTTTAGGACTGACTGGTTTGATCTTGTTATAATCCAAGAGACTCTTAAGTATCTTCTCTGGCACCACAATTCAAAGGCATCAATTCTTCAGTGCTCAGCCTTCTTTATGGTCCAACTCTCACATCCACACATGACTACTAGAAAAACCATAGCTTTGACTAGACAGAATTTTGCTGGCAAAGTTATGTCTCTGCTTTTAATACTGTGTAGGTTTGCCAGAGCTTTTCTTCCAAGGAGCGTCTTTTAATTTCATGGCTGTAGTCACTGTTAGCAGTGATTTTGGAGCCCAAGAAAACAACATCTGTCACCGCTTCCACTTTACAGATCACTGCCTTGTCACGGTGAAGGGTCTTGTGTAACCCAATGAAGCAGTGAGCCAAGCCATGCAGGGCCACTCAAGACAGATGGAGAGTTCTGACAAAACGTGGTCCACTGGAGGAGGGAATGGCAAACCACTCCAGTCTTCTTGCTGCAAGAACTCCATAACAGTATGAAAAGAATAAAGGACTAACAAATTATTATTGATTTACTTTTCATTTGATTTAAGAAATGTTTCCTTTGCTGAATTTCTTTCTCCTGGTCCTAAGGTGAGGTGAGGATTCTACAAAAGACTGAATGTTTGTGTCTTTCCCCACCCCCTATATTCATATAGTGAAGCCTACTCTTCCATGTGATGGTATTTAGAGATGGGGCCTTTGGGAAGTGAGTGATCATGAGGGTGAGGTCCTTATTAATGGGATTGGTGCCCTTATAAAGGAGACCTCCTAGAGATCCCCTACCTTTCTGCCATGTGAGGACACAGTCTGTGAATCACCAGACATTGAATCTGCTGTCACTTTGATCATAGACTTCCCAGCCTTCAAAAACTGGAACAAATACATTTCTGCTTTCATAAGTCACCCAATATATGGTATTCTGGTATAGCAGACTGAATGGACAAAGATAGATTCTAAGGAATAATTTCTTAATTATTTCTTAATAATTTCAGAATAATTTCTTATATATTTATTTATTTACTCATTTTTCATTACCTAACATAGAACACAGCTTTCAGGTCTCATTTCTGTGCTAAGATCCACCAGCCTAAAGAACATTCCCTTTTGGATAATAGAATATCACCATATACTAACTGGTTCTTCTTTTCTATTGTCTTAGATTTCATCATTACTGTTGTGTTTATCTCATAACCTAAGTTGAAAAATATGTCACATTTTTCATTCCCTTAGATAATTTTGTGTATATTATTCTTAATTATATAATTGTTAAGATTTATCAGTGAAGACAATTAATTATGAAGTTTTGTTTGTGAAAGGTTTTTAATTAGGAATTCAATTTCTTTCACAGATTAAAGTCTATTCAGATTTTAAACGTCTTTCTGCATCATTTTGGGTAAGCTTTTAGTATAATTTTTTCCATTAATTTATAGCACCAAATTCATTATTAAGTAAGACTTAATAACCAATTAGAGAGTTCCAGAAAAACATCTATTTCTGCTTTATGTCTATGCCAAAGCCTTTGACTATGTGGATCACAATAAACTGTGGAACATTCTGAAAGAGATGGGAATACCAGACCACCTGACCTGCCTCTTGAGAAACCTGTATGCAGGTCAGGAAGCAACAGTTAGAAGTGGACATGGAAAAACAGACTGGTTTCAAATCGGGAAAGGAGTACGTCAAGGCTGTATATTGTCACCTGCTTATTTAACTTATATGCAGAGTACATCATGAGAAACGTTGGGCTGGAAGAAACACAAGCTGGAATCAGGATAGCCGGGAGAAATATCAATAACCTCAGATATGCAGGTGACACCACCCTTATGGAAGAAAGTGAAGAACAAAAGAGCCTCTTGATGAAAGTGAAAGAGGAGAGTGAAAAAGTTGGATTAAAGCTCAACATTCAGAAAACTAAGATCATGGCATCCAGTCCCATCACTTCATGCCAAATAGATGGGGAAACAGTAGAAACAATGGCTGACTTTATTTTTCTGGGATCCAAAATCACTGCAGATGGTGATTGCAGCCATGAAATTAAAAGACCCTTGCTCCTTGGAAGGAAAGTTATGACCAACCTAGATAGCATATTAAAAAGCAGAGACATTAGTTTGTCAGCAAAGGTCTGTCTAGTCAAGGCTATGGTTTTTCCAGTGGTCATGTAGGGATGTGAGAGTTGGATTATAAAGAAAGCTGAGTGCTGAAGAACTGATGCTTTTGAACTGTGGTGTTGGAGAAGACTCTTGAGAGTCCCTTGGACTGCAAGGAGATCCAACCAGTCCATCCTAAAGGAGATCAGTCCTAGGTGTTCATTGGAAGGACTGACGCTGAAGCTGAAACTCCAATACTTTGGCCACCTGATGTGAAGAGCTGACTCCTTTGAAAAGACCCTGATGCTGGGAAAGACTGAGGGCAGGAGGAGAAGGGGATGACAGAGGACGAGATGGTTGGATGGCATCACCGACTCAGTGGACATGGGTGTGGGTGCACTCCGGGAGTTGATGATGGACAGGGAGGCCTGGCATGCTGTGGTTCATGGGGTCGCAAAGAGTCAGACACGACTGAGTGACTGAACTGAACTGAACTGATTTTTAATATCTAGATTATAATGGTTTTTTTTCTCTAATATTGATTTTGTATATCCTTTTATTTTTAGCCTTGACAGATTTTATAAACTCATTAGTTTTTCAAAGAATAAAATTTTAGCTTCCTTGGTTATCTCTAGTGTACTTTGGCTTTTATTTTGTTAATTACTATTGTAAACTTTATTTTCATTTCTTATGCCCTTCCTGGCTTAATTTCTTCCTCTTCTTCTTCCTTCTTCTACTTTTTTCTGGCATTTCTGTTTCCCATATTTTTATTCTATGTGTTGACTTACATGAAGTTTTGACGTAGTATAGGAAGGACCCTTCTATCCTTCACTCAGTTTCCCTAGTAGTAACAGGTTGTTTAACAATTGTACAATATCACATGCTATTGGTTTTCCTTTCTATAGCATGCACCATGATCAAATTTGATGGCATTTTATCAGTACTCTGGTCAAGTTATTCTATCTGTTAATACCACCTTGTCAAAAGCAATTATTACCATATATCTACCACACAATTTTTTCTGATATACAAATTTTCACAATGTCAAATATGTTTATAATTGTTTAATCCAAAATAGATACTTCTGCATTTTATTAAGTTGTTCGCTGCACCTTTCCCCAAGGTGCCATCTACTTTTTCTCCCCTTGGTCTCACACTTGCCCTGGATTCTTTCTATAAGCTCACTAATTCACTCCTTTCTGTCTACTCACTATTGCAAATCTCTTCAAGTTTTTCAAGTAAAAGGGTGAGTGCTAAGTCTCTCAGTTGTATCCAACTCTCTGTGACACAATGTACCATAGCCCACCAGTCTGCTCTACCCCGGGATTCTCCAGGCAGGAACACTGGAGTGGGTTGCCACGCCCTTCTCCAGGGGACCTTCCCAACCCAGGGATCAGACCCACATCTCTTATGTCTCCTGCGTTGGCAGGTGGGTTCCTGACCACTATCGCCACGTGGGAAGCCCAAGTAGAAGTGGAGTCATCAATAAATCTAAAATTTACATTATTACTGCGTATTGCCTAGGGCAAGGAATCTTAAAGATATAATATTAAATGTTTAAAGATGCTAGAAAATGATTCTTTAAAAAGCTTATTATAAATAATTTCTATTTTCTTTATGATTCCTGTTGCTCTTCTTTGAATCTGTCACACTTGGGTCAATATTAAAAAATTTAGTGATTATGTAGTATCATATTTGTCATTTCACAGGTGATTCTCTTAACAGACTAATCATTTAAATACATATAAAATAAGATATTTTTCTTGGTTACCCCAAAGGAATTTGATCTTTTAGTTTTAACTAAATATTTAGTTAAATATTTAACTAAATATTTAGTTAAATATTTAGTTTTAACTAAATATGTAGTAGGAGTTACCAAAAGTTTGCTAACTTCAAAAAGTAGTGGGAAAGCTTTACTTAGGGAAACTCACTTAAAAATGAAAATAAATACTCTAATTTAAATTATATTTTATAGTACTCAATTATAACCATACGAACAGCAAGAAAGCGAATATGAAAACTGAATAAAGAGCAATTGAATAAAGAGAAAAAAATATTTATTAAGGAAAATAATTAGAGATCAGAAAATTGTTTTCTCTTGTAAGAATGCTTGGGATTAGTGGCAAATATGAAAAAAGAGAGCCTTAAGGTAGTAAGAAAAATAGAAAGTAATTTAGAATACAAAAAAGGAACATGAAATAGATGACACAAAAAAGGAAAATTGTGATGAGATAAAGAAGGTTACAGAAGGCATACAAAGAACAGAATTAGAAGAACTCATACAAAGAGATACTAGGACAAATTGAAGGTCAAGAACAGAATAATAATTTACCAACAGATATTCTATGCTTTGAAAGGAGATGGAAAAACAATAACAATAATACAAGGCTACTGTACTCTCAAAGGCAAATGAGCTAGTTAGAAACAAAGTGATCATACTGTCATATGTAACAGGCATATTTTTACATATTATTAAAAAAACGATCATCAAAGAGCAATCAGAAAATATTTTGATGTTTCCTTAAAATGTTATTATAGAAAGCACTGTATTTCTGTGCCTCAAATAATAAAAAAAATAGAAAAATATACATTGAGAATAAATTTTTCTGACAAAATAATCTAGCTTCTTACGTTAGCTAAATAAGATGAACAAGTTTAATGATCTCAACACTGAGTTTTTAAAGTTAAATAAAGAACACGTATATTTACATAAAATAGGACGACCTTGTCTATTAGAGGATCTTAAAAGTGTTGAAAACACTTTTCCTACAATGGCATATAATTACGTCAACATTATAAACTTTTAAATTAAGATTATTTTCCATTACATAATTTCTAGGCCTTGTGTGATTTCCATTGTTTCTTAAAACAAGTAATTTTACTGCTTATGTAGTTATTTTTCAATAGAGGCTTTTAATTCTTACACAAACGTAACGAAGGATGACAAAGAGCTGAAGTTGCGCAGTTGCCTGATCTGTAGTCAGCTTTTTTAAAGGTGGCATTCTGTAGTTGTCCACTAGATGTCGCTGAGGATAAGGTTTTTTTTTCCCCCTTTAATGCCCTGAACTCCCCTTCAACTTTTAAAGAAATAACCAGCAGACTCAACTCTTGGTTCATTATTCTTATGTAACAAATATATATGTGTTTGCATCCAGTTACATTTCATTACTACCCATTATGAAGTTTCAGATGGGTGTTTCTACCATATAATTAAAAGAAGAAAAAAAAAAACCTAGGATTAATAATAGTCTTTGTTAGATATGAAGTACTTAAAACGCTGAAGAAAAAAAAATTAGGTGGATCTTTGTTAGGGTGAAGCTTCTACGACTATGGAATTGTCTAGAGTACAGTTTTTAATTTTCAGTTGTGTGTGTGTTAGTTTCTCAGACCTGTCCGACCAATTCTTTGCGACCCCATGGACTGTAGACCGACAGTCCACCTATGGGGTTCTCCAGGCAAGAATACTGGAGTGGGCTACCATTTCCTTCTCCCAGGAAAAGACTTCCCTGGTAGCTCAGGAGGTAAAGCGTCTGCCTACAATGCGGGAGACCCGAGTTTGATCCCTGGGTGGGGAAGATCCTCTGGAAAAGAAAAATGGCAACCCACTCCAGTATTCTTGCGTGGAAAATCCCATGGATGGAGGAGCCTGGTAGGCTACAGTCCATGGAGTCGCCGAGAGTCAGACACGACTGAGTAACTTCACTTCTTCTTTCCCGGGAAGGACCTAATTTTCAGTTAGGCTTATGCAATTCACAGATACTGGTTTTTTTTTTAAATCAGTTTTACCAATTATTTTGTATTAATGGATAAATTTTATTGTTACAGGCTTCAATATTTCATATTTTAGCTAGCTTGTATCTCTCAATAGAGATAATCCTAAGAGAAATATTTTATGGTTTGAGGAGAAGACCAAGTTGATGTAGACTTGTACTCTTATTCTAAAGAGTAAACAATTTTATTCTTTTGAGTTCCCAGCAGGGCACTGTGCTTGTGTCTCAAGAAGTTGGAGGCATGCTTACAAGCTACCATGTTGCTATTCAGCAGTGAGGGCTTGATTAATGGGCAGCTTCGCTTATTTTAACCATTTCCTGTAAACTAAAATTGCATATTACTTTTTTGCAACTGTAGCCTACAAAAAGTATTTTTAACAGTAAATGTGAAACTAGCCCTAGAGCATACCATGATTGATAAATTTGCCACTGTTATTCAATAAATATCCCTTGGAAAAAGAAATACTTTGCTTAGAGGGAACATTTTATTTCTGTTTTTCATTAATTTATTGTTATTTCCTATTACATTCTAATGCTAACTACTTTCATTGATGTGCATTCTCCCAAAATATGACCTAATATCTGAGATTAAATTTGGCACTTAAGAAATGTATTAATTCTTCCAGTCACTAGGACAAAAAGCAAAGTGAGTGTTTTATTGTGTGAAATGGTACTCTAGGGACTAAATTAGTCTTACACACTGCCTAACCCAAGGAAAAGCCTGGTGCATTATTAACTGTAAGCGCAGGGTCAAATTTTACTAGAGAAATGGAACTGGATCAGTATTCTGATTTTATCTCTAAACTTTGAATATGTAACTCCAGCAATAAAGCATCTCAAAAAGAAAGGTCAGACTACTCAACTGCCAGTCTGAAAAAAAATATGTAACACACATGAGACAATAACTCTGTTACTTAATATGTAATGGGATATAAAATAAATTTTATTTAAATAAAAATTCCCCAAGACCAATAGTAGTAATATGAGTAGTGAACAAAAGCTGAAGAATAAGTAATTCTTAAACTTGAGAATAATAATCTAAAGCTTATGACACATTAAGCTGTCCAAGTTTTAAGATGTTTACCATACCCAGAATTTTGAAACTAAAATAAATATGCATATGGGGCTCTTAAAGAAAATGATTAAAGAGCTGCCACAACAGGAAAAACAAAATATTAGCACGTTAATCTACCGGTCTGAAATAGAGCTTCACATGGAAGGAAGGTTGAAGGTCAAGTCCACCTTCCTGAGGCTCAGTGGTAATTGTGTAAAGCAGAGGTTTCAGTACGGTGTAACTTTGGGATCCTCCTTCTATTTGTCCTGCAGAACATGAGATTTTCTTATATTGGTAAGTTAATGTTTCTGTACTTCCTGGAAGACACTGTTTAGGAGTGGAATTAGGGGTCAGTTGGAAAAAAGGTGTTGTGTGTATCTTTCTGCTCCAGTATTACTCCCTCTTCAGAGGTCACTATTTCACATTGCCACTGTTTGGTGTGGTTTAGTTTGATACTTCATCCTACCCTGCAAAGACAATTACTTCTTTGGCTGCCTGATCCCATTAGTCACTTAGGGAGATTAATCTGATAAACTCAGTTACATAGAATGGTAGTAGAAAGAATGCGTGATTCATTTTCCCAATTACTTGTTTCAAAATGTGGAATTTTGGTTATCAGCAGGAAAAATATCTGAGGGGCACATGGTATTCAAAGCTCTTTAGTACTTTGTCATAGGGTATCCAACATCTATTGTCTTCAAAATAATAATTTATTGCAAACATACTTTCAAAAATAAATTAAGCTGATTTATATGAAATGGCTTAAAGAATAAAACTACCCAGATTTGGATGAAAATATAAGAATCATATAGCTGAAGAAAGGCAATGCCAAAGAATGTTCAAACTACCGAACAATTGTACACATGTCACACACTAGCAAAGTAATGCTCAAAATTCTCCAAGCCAGGCTCCAACAGTACATGAACTGTGAATTTCCAGATGTACAAGCTGGATTTAGAAAAGGCAGAGGAACCAGAGATGAAATTGCCAACATTTGCTGGATCATCAAAAAAGCAAGTGAGTTCCAGAAAAACATCTACTTTTGCTTTATTGAGTATGCCAAAGCCTTTGATTGTGTGGATCACAAGAAAGTGTGGAAAATTCTTAAAGGGATGGGAATACCAGACCACCTGACCTGCCTCCTGAGAAATCTGTATGCAAGCCAAGAAGCAACAGTTAGAACTGGACATGGAACAACAGACTGGTTCCAAATCAGGAAAGGAGTATGTCAAGGCTGTATTTTGTTGCCCTGCTTATTTAACTTATATGCAGAATACATCATGCAAAATGCCAGGCTGGATGAAGCACAAGCTGGAATCAAGATTTCAGGAGAAATATCAATAACCTCAGATATACAGATGACACCACCCTTATGGCAGAATGCAAAGAAGAACTAAAGAGCTTCTTGATGAAAGTGAAAGAGGAGAGTGAAAAAGTTGGGTTAAAACTCAACATTTAAAAAACTGAGATCATTGTATTCAGTCCCATCACTTCATGGCAAATAGATGGGGGAACAATGGAACAGGGACAGACTTTATTTTCTTGGGCTCCAAAATCACTGCAGATGGTGACTGCAGCCATGAAATTAAAAGACACTTGCTCCTTGGAAGAAAAGCTATGACCAACCTAGACAGCACATTAAAAAAGCAGAGACACTACTTTACCAACAAAGGTCCATCTAATCAAAGTTATGATTTTTCCAATAGTTATATATGGATGTGAGAGTTGGACTATAGAGAAAGCTGAGCGCCAGAGAATTGATGCTTTTGAACTGAGGTGTTGGAGAAGACTCTTGAGAGTCCCTTGGACTGCAAGGAGATCCACCCAGTCTATCCTAAAGGAGATCAGTCCTGGGTGTTCACTGGAAGGACTGACGCTGAAGCTGAAACTCCAATACTTTAACCACCTGATGAGAAGAACCAACTCATTGGAAAAGACCCTGATGTTTGGAAAGATTGAAGGTGGGAGGAGAAGGGGATGACAGAGGATGAGATAGTTGGATGGCATCACCAACTCGATGGACTTGAGTTTGAATAGATTCTAGGAGTTGGTGATGGACAAGGAGGCCTGATGTGCTGCAGTCCATGGGGTCGCAAAGAGTCATACATGACTGAGCAACTGAACTGAACTGAGCTGAAAGGAACATTGTTATCTTTAAAAAAATCAGGGGTAGAAAACAATGAAGCATACAGTTTAGCTTTGTGGCATCTTGTGTCTACGGCAAAATGAAAGCAAAACAATATATACTCCACCTAATGGTGAGTCACTGTCTAGCTCTGAACTTGCAGAGAAATTTTCATTCAGGGATAAGACATATGCATAGGACCAGCAATAATAAAGACACACCAGTATCTCAGTGCTGGCTAGTTCAGGTGAAATGGATAGACAGTAGAGAACATTGGAATCCTTAACTCATGGGTGACATCATTATAATCTTATATATGCAAAGGAGGAGTAAGAATTTCTTTTATTTTCTTAACTTCATTGAAAACGCAAAGAAGGTACTAGGTTAATATATTTGGTAAAGTGCTAAAAACCTTATTATTGAAGCATACTATTACATTTTTAAACCAAATGAAAATAGCCATTTGAGTTTCTTATTCTATTTTTCAATTTAAAGATTTATTTCTTACTATTATAAAGTTTAACCAGCATTTGTAGGCTTTTTATGATTTGGCACATAAAGCAATACAGTATTTGTGGGGTTTAGACTAGATGTTTTAATTAATTTGAAATGCTATTTGAAAGAGTGTGGGAAGGTTCAGTGTTTCTTGAAAGTGTGTTTAGTTATCTTCTAAAATTGTTTTGTTTTCTTAGATTTTACAGAATGACACATTGCTGAAGTCCAATAACTCAAATGTTTGGGTAACATTCATCAAGGCCAGTCTGTGCCAACCTCTGCTCTTGGCATTATCAGGATCTTCAAGAATTATATCACTTCCAACTTGTAGCTGTAAATGATATTGGTAAAGGCAGTTTCAATGACGTTAGTCAAGATTTTGTCTTGACACACAATGAATAGGAGATTAGAAATAATGCATTACCGCAACGCACCATTCCTCCTGGCTTTATTACAACCTTCTAAAAGCAATTTCCCACTGTTACATAGACAATTAAAATTCATGTGAACTAGGATGGAAAAAAGTCTAACTGGTGTGAAATCAGTTTGCTTTACTATGTTAAAATTTGAAAACAAAGGAGAGAATTGGGGGGAGAGTTTTAAATATGTTTGTAAAAGAGCAATGATCTACTTACAAGAATGCTTAGAATTTTTAAAAATGTAGTTCCTAGAACTAAGAGTTTATTAAAGTTCTAAAGCGCCTACCCATGAATGCAGGCATGCCATGAATGGAAACAGAAAATAATATAATCTCTAAGCAGCCAAAAATGAACCTCAGTCATCATAACCTCATACTTTAGATTAAGGGATTATGAAGAATTTAGTTAGTCTCCAAGCATGTCTCCAGAAAAATAAACAAGCATATAGGATATACATAACATAGTTCAGAGCATGCATTTAAATGGGCTTCCATATTTGATTACAAAAGAAAAATACAAATTTAACAAGAGTATCTTTCTATTCATTCCACAGAGCCTTAATGGAAATTTATTCTACTAATGCGTGATCCTCTTTCAGCTGTGACACTTTTTCCTGTCTTCTATACCTTGCTAGTAATAGAAAATAGTATAAATTATAGATATTTATGAGGGTATATCTTAAATATGATTTAGTTCAGTTCAGTTCAGATCAGTTGCTCAGTCATGTATGACTCTTTGCAACCCCATGGACTGCAGCATGCCAGGCTTCCCTGTCCATCACCAACTCCCAGAGCTTGCTCAAACTCATGTCCATCGAGTCAGTGATGCTATCCAGCCATCTCATCCTCTGCCATCCCCTTCTCCTCCCACCTTCAATCATTCCCAGCATCAGGATCTTTTCAAATGAGTCAATTCTTTCCATCAGGTGGCCAAAGTATTGAGGTTTCAGCCTCAGCATCAGTCCTTCCAATGAATATTCAGAGTTGATGTCCTTTAGGATAGACTGGTTGGATCTCCTTGCAGTCCAAGGGACTCTCAAGAGTCTTCTCCAACACCACAGTTCAAAACCATCAATTCTTCGGTGCTCACCTTTCTTTATAGTCCAACTCTCACATCCATACATGACGACTGGGAAAACCATAGCTTTGACTAGGCAGAACTTTGTTGGCAAAGTAATGTTTCTGCTTTTTAATATGCTGTCTAGGTTGGTCATAGCCTTTCTTCCAAGGAGCAAGCGTCTTTTAATTTCATGGCTGCAGTCACCATCTGCAGTGATTTTGGAGCCCAAGAAAATAAACTGTCACTGTTTCCATTGTTTCCCCATCTATTTGCCATGAAGTGATGGGACTGAATACAATGATCTTAGTTTTCTGAATGTTGAGTTTTAAGCCAAATTTTTCACTTTCCACTTTCACTTTCATCAAGAGGCTCTTTAGTTCTTCTTCACTTTCTGCCTTAAGGGTGGTGTCATCTGCATGTCTGAGGTTATTGATATTTCTCCTGAAATCTTGATTCCAGCTTGTGCTTCATCCAGCCTGGCATTTTGCATGATGTATTCTGCGTATAAGTTAAATAAGCAGGGCAACAAAATACAGCCTTGACATACTCCTTTCCTGATTTGGAACCAGTCTGTTGTTCCATGTCCAGTTCTAACTGTTGCTTCTTGGCTTGCATACAGATTTCTCAGGAGGCAGGTCAGGTGGTCTGGTATTCCCATCCCTTTAAGAATTTTCCACAGTGTGTTGTGATCCACATAGTTTGTTGTGATCCACACATGATTTAAGGGGAAAATTATAGCTGCCTGTTGTAAGATTATTTTTGGTTTTTAAATGCCTGCATAATAATTATGTCAATATATCTTCTATCAGTTCTAAATATTAGTCAAAGTCATATTAAGCTAATGGTAGATAATCACTTGTCCCTTTAAGGTGGATTTAAAAAAATATTTAAAGTTATTCATTAGGATAATACCTTTTAAATTTTAAAGTCCAAATTTAAACTTTAGGCTATATGCATGGTGAACTGAAATTTATCACTGAAGAAGGCAAAAACAGTATTAACTTCTGATCACACTTTACCCAAGTAAAATTTATGGGCCCCAATTAATAACTTGATTCTGCGGATACAAAGAGGAATAAAACTATCACCTCTCTCAAGCTTGCTTATATTTCAATCATGGATACTGACATGTAACAAATGGTGAGATTACAAGGCAGCTGGGGGAGGGGTCAATGTACAGAATACAGTGTGAGATAGCAAAGGAGGGAAAATCAGTGCTGTTGTGGGTGTCAGAAAGAGGCTGTTTATAGCAGGCCTCAGAAAAATGACTCAGAATAAGCTAGGCATATAAGACTGTTCAAGGTATTTCAGGCAGAGAAAGCTCTGTGCTGAAGGTATATTGTTATTCTAGGAAGAAAAATAAATCTATGTGACAGGTAGCTGGGTGAGAGTCCAGGCAAGGCTGAAGAAATAGACTGGAAACAAGTTGCCTAAAACCTCCTGTGTTCTGCCAAGAAATTCTTAATTAATCCTATAAGTGGGAATGAACTTACTGATGATTTTACAGCCAGTGAATCACCTATATCAGTAGGTCTAGACACAGAATTGTAATACAGTAGCAAGAAATTGGATGCGGTGACACACTTTTGTTATGGAATATTTCAAAAACAAGTATGATTGGAGGGAGGCATAATTGAAGAAAATGACAAGGTTCATAGCTGGGGTTTCTGAGTTGGCAAGTTGGTTTACTAGTTGACTAGCAACATAACCTGGGTATGTCCTTAGTGCTCTGAGCTTCACTTCTTCATGTATGAAATGGTGATAAAATGGGACCCTCCTTAAAGATTGTAGTAAGATTTATATGAGGAAAATTAATGTGTGCATGCCAGGATACTTGTTAAATATTAGTCCTATTTCCTGAAAAATTATCTGGACACTTTAAGTCATAATCTGTAACTAAAAGGATAAAATGTACTCAGTGTTTTAACAGGTTGCTAAAGAAGGATATCCCATAGCCACAGGTATTCAACATCTGATTTTAATACTTATAATCCTTTCCTGTCAGATGATTTTTCTTTCTAATGGCTAAAACCAACATCTTATAAGTGGCTTAATTTTCTTTCTTCTTTAGTGATAGAGAAGGAAGAAAATAATGGTCCTTTTCTGTGAAGAAATGTTTATGGATGCAAAGATATAAAAAATTCTTCTTATAAGTACATATTTTGGGGCCTAATAACATACCTACTGAATCAGAATATCTGTGTCTGGGACTTTGATATTGAAGATTTATTTTTTCTATCATTTTAATAATCACCAATATCTGAAATCCAATTTCTTCATCCTCCTCTCCTCTTTCCTCTGCTTCCCCTCTTCTTTGCTTTTAACATTTCAGAACATAATATACATATAATACATATACATATATAAATATATATATATACGTACACACACACAATGGAATATTACTCAGCCATAGAAAGGAATGAAATAGTGCCATTTACAGAAATGCAGATAATCTAGAGACTGTGACAGCGTGGAGTCAGAAAGAGAAAAGCAAATATTATGTAACATTGCTTACCTATGGAATCTAGAAAGTGATACAGATAGACTTACTGACAGAACAGAAATAGAGTCATGGATGTAGAGAACAAACTTACAGTTATCAAGATGGGGAAGTGGATGAATTGGGAGAATGAGATTAACATATGTGCACTACTTTGTATAAAATAGATAACAAATGAGAAACTAGTGTTTAACACAGGGAACTTTACTGAATCATCTGCGGTAACCTAAATGGGAAGGAAATCTCAAAAAGAGTGGATGTATGTATGTGTGTAACTTATTCACTTCACTGTGTAGCACAAACTGACACAAAGCAACCATACTCCAAAATAATAGTTTTTAAAAAATTTTTCCCACTTTTCTGTGTTAATGATTATTATCATGACATATATGTATAATGGCTTCCCTAGAGGCCTCAGACAGTAAAGAATCTGCCTGCAGTGCAGGAGACCTGGGGTCAATTCCTGGGTTAGGAAGATCGCCTTCAGGAGGGCATGGCAATCCTCTCCAGTATTCTTGCATCGAGAACCCCATGAACAGAGGATCCTGGCAAGCTACAGTCCACGGAATTACAAAGAACTGTACATGACTGAGCGACTAAGCAGCAGACACATTTGTATATTGTATAACATGGCAATATTTACTAATGTTTAATATATAAAAATATATAATGATAGCACACTCACAACAATCCTATGTGGTAAAGTTGTTAAATGAGGATGCCGTTTAATGTATACTCACTGCTGTGTGATTGAAATGCAGCTAAAAGTGGCATTCGAGATTGGTGCTTCAGGCAATGACTGGATTATACCCATTCCTTCTCCAATTAGAAGGTCTCTCTCTTATATGATACTAGAAAAGTCTCACACTAGGATATCTGGAAAGTGCCTCTCATCCTCTATTTGTAAAATCAGGATAACCATAGTAATTATATGTTTGAGGTTGCTGTCTCCAATGTTTATTACTGTTATTCCTCTTATTTTTTTTATCACTATTACAACTTGCCACCAATGAGTACAGCTTCCTGCTTCACAAATGTGAAATAAGTGTTCACTTAATCTTCCACTTTATACAGCCCTCACTCTAATAAGGATAACTAAGTACTCAATAATCATTCCTTTGGAAGGAAAATAAAAAGGGTAGAACCTTCACTATCATCATTTGAAACATGGCTAACTTTATAACAAATTAATGCTTTATCCTTTACAATTTTTTTTTCAGTCCACCAAAGTGTTTAAAAAGTTAACTATTAAAGATAAAGAAGACACTAAAGAGAAGCTAAAGGCAAAGGAGAAAAGGAAAGATACACCCATTTAAATGCAAAGTTCCAAAGAATAAAAAGGAGAGATAAGAAAGGCTTCCTCAGTGATCAGTGCAAAGAAATAGAGGAAAACAGTAAAATGGGAAATACTAGAGATCTCTTCAAGAAAATTAGAGATAACAAGGGAATATTTAATGCAAAGAAGGGTACAATAAAGGACAGGAATGGTATTGATCTAACAGAAGCAGAAGATGTTAAGATGAAGTGGCAAGAATACACAGAAGAACTATACAAAAAAGATCTTCGCGACCCAGATAATAACGATGGTGTGATCACTCACCTAGAACCAGACATCCTAGAATGTGAAGTCAAGTGGGCCTTAGGAAGCAACATTATGAACAAAACTAGTGGACTTCCAGTTGAACTATTTCAAAATCTAAAAGATGATGCTGTCAAAGTGCTGCACTCAATATGCCAGCAAATCTGGAAAACTCAGCAGTGGCCACAGGACTGGAAAAGGTCAGTTTTCATTCTGATCCCAAAAAGAGGCAATGCCAAAAAATGTTCAAACTACTGCACAATTGCACTCATCTCACATGCTAGCAAAGTAATGCCCAAAATTCTCCAAGCAAGGCTTTAACAGTAGGTGAACTATGAACTTCCAGATGTTCAAGCTGGATTTAGAAAAACCAGAAGAACCAGAGATCAAATTGCTAACATCTGTTGGATCATGTAAAAAGCAAGAGAATTCCAGAAAAACATCTACTTCTGCTTTATTGATTACGCCAAAGCCTTTGACTTTATGGAACACAACAAACTGTGGAAAATTCTTAAAGAGATGTGAATACCAAACCACCTTACCTGCCTCCTGAGAAATCTGTATTCAGGTCAAGAAACAACAGTTAAAACTGGACATGGAACAATGGTCTGGCTCCAAATTGGGAAAGCAGTATGTCAAGGCTGTATTTTTCACCTTGCTTATTTAACTTATATGCAGACTACATCATGAGAAACACTGGGCTGGAGGAAGCACAAGCTGGAACCAAGATTACCAGGAGAAATATCAATAAACTTCAGATATGCAGATGACACCACCTTTATGGTAGAAAGTGAAGAGGAACTAAAGAGCCTCTTGATGAAAGCAAAAGGAGAGAGTGAAAAAGTTGACTTAAAACTCAACATTCAAAAAATTAAGATTATGGCATTCAGTCCTATCGCTTCATGGCAAATAGATGGGGAAACAATGGAAACAGTGACAGACTTAATTTTCTTGGGCTCCAAAATCACTGCAGATGGTGAATGCAGCCATGAAATCAAAAGATGCTTGCTCCTTGGAAGAAAAGCTATGACCAACCTAGACAGCATATTAAAAAGCAAAGAGACACTTTGCCAACAAGGGTCCATCTAGTCAAAGCTATGGTTTTTCCAGTAGTTATGTATAGATGCGAGTGTTGAACTATAAAGAAAGCTGAGCACCAAAAAATTGATGCTTTTGAACTATGCTGTTGAAGACTCTTGAGAGTCCCTTGAACTGCAAGGAGGTCAAACCAGTCAATCCTAAAGGAAATCAGTCCTGAATATTCATTGGAAGGACTGATGTTGAAGCTGAAACTCCAATACTTTGCTCACCTGATGCAGAGAACTGACTCATTTGAAAAGACCCTGATTCATTGAAAGACTTAAGGCAGGAGGATAAGGGGACGACAGAGGATGAGATGGTTGGATGGCATCACCAACACGATGGACATGAGTTTGAGAGGGTTCCGGGAATTGGTGATGAACAGGGAAGCCTGGTGTGCTGCAGTCCATGGGGTCACAAAGATTGGACAAGACGGGTGACTCAACTTACTTGATCCTTTACAACTTTTTTTTTTTTTTTCCGTAAAAAGATAAAAAAAAGAAAGTCCACCATAATGTTCAAGGGTTTCCCTTGTGGCTCATCTGGTAAAGAATCTGCCTGCAATGCAGAAGACCTGGATTCGATTCCTGTGTTGGGAAGATCCCCTGGAGAAGGAAAAGGCTACCCTCTCCAGTATTCTGGCCTGGAGAATTCCATGGACTGTATAGTCTATGGGGTCGCAAAGAGTCAGACACGACTGATCGACTTTCACTCACTCACTCACTCATAGTGTTCAAAATGTCAACCTTACAACATACACCTCAAAACACAGGGGGTCCTGTTTAAAGGACAGGGCCCTGGGCCCTCTTTCCAAGCCACAAGGATCTGTATCTTGTAGGGAAAGGCCACGTATCAAAAATTTTATAAGTATTCAAGATAATTCCTGTAAACATAAAGCTTGATAGTCACTGGTCTAATCCCCATGAATCTTCTCTGTTCTTTATTATGTGTTTTAACATGCATTGATCTACTGTGTATGCATAGAGTAATTTCCCCCAAATATTATCCCTTTTTCTCAGGAAATCTCCCTTCTCATGTCTGATCTGTATTAAATAGTGTAAAATGTCTTCCCCAGGAAATGGCTATCATCAGACAATCTTTTTTTTTTTTTTTATCATCAGACAATCTTAAAAATCATTTGATGGATGTCATCATCCAAGGGACTGTTTCAAAGATTGCCCATCACTGAATCAAAACAGACAACCAAGAATTATACAGTTGCCTTTAGGACCAATGATAAACTTGATAACTGTTTATTGATTGCCAAAAATCTAAATACAATTCAAAGTTCAAGATGGTATTTACAAATCTGAGTATAAGTGAGTAACCTTGAAGCAGATAAACTATATTAGGCCTATAAACAGAATTAGTTCTACGTGCACATGATTATTTTTTCAACTGTACTATATGTTGAGACTTAACAAATCAGAAGATTACAAATAAGTTTTCAGATTTCCAGTCTCTTAAAAGCTGCTCCTACGTAACCATATTGGAGCCTAATAGAGGCTATCCTTTCTGGTGGGTGTGTGCAATTCAGGAAAACTTATTCCACACAAGCCCACTTCTGTCATTGACACTACTTGCCCAATACCCCTGGGCATGAGAGTTTGCAACTCTTTTTCTAGACCTTTGGCAAACATCAACTACACTATCAAAGGCAACAATAAAAAAACATTTATAAGATGGGTACATGAATTAATGAATCTGAAAAACTAGCAAATTAAAAAATTTAAGTTCTAACTGTGAGATTATATAGTCACAATTTTTGTTAAGGAGCCCTAATCTCTAAGAGACCTAATAATTAGGCAATCTAGATTGTCTATTTTCCATTTATTATGGAGTTAAATGTGAAAATTAAACCCAAATTCTTACTAAAATTTATCTGTCTAATGCTATTCTAGAAAAGGAAAGGGGTTAGACATTTCTAACTCAAAATAAGAATCATCATGCAACTTTCAAACTGTTATATCAATTATTTTTATTATCCTAAATTTACCTAACAAACTAAACTCACAGGCTTGTATTTTCTAGGGTCATATTGTCTTTGATTTGGGGAATAAAAATTCAGTTATGTAGTAACCATGCATTGTATCCTAACCCCTGTCATCACTTACTGTATATTCAGGTATAACTGAATATTTGTTAAACTAGTTTCATTTATAAGATATATGTTTATCATCCAAATCCAATATCCCTTTAAAGGGATACTTTGAATCACTATGCTTAAAAATATGTAAGAATATCTTGAAAATATATTGAAACAATTCCAGGGGAAAAGGCCCTTTTCTTTCTGCTCATTGGAATTTTCCAGTAGATTTTCTCAAAACGGGTGTTCTCATCAAAATGAAGCAAAACTAACAGATTTATTTTTTAATTTTCAGACTGTCGGCTTTTCATAGAATATATTTCCAGATTTTATTTATTAATCTCACATAAAATGCTACTGAGGATGTAACTGGCCCTGGCCTTTTTCAGGAATTAGAGAGAGTATATTTTCAAAGGGAAAAAATTGCAAATGTAGGTCATATTGCCTTAATCCTACATTTGTTCTTTTATATGATGCAGTCTGAATTAGAATAAATAGAGACCATACCAACACTTGTTCTATAAGTCAAAATTCAGAGTCAGAGCAGGCATGGATTTGAGGAATGTACATGATTCTTATCCAAACTAATGTCTGGTATTTGTCCACATTAAATTCTTTCTTTCTTTTTTAATGTGAGAGGAATTCAATAAATAATACATTTCCTTTTCACTCCCCAGTGTTCTAGTTAGAAGTTCGAGTTATATGCACTCATCCATTTTATTTATTGATTTGGTAAGCTTACTATTCCTGGCAGGCTTTGAAAACATGGCTGAATGAATTTATGAATGAAAATCGCCAAATTATAATTCTTGCCCTTATCATTATTTGTCACAGCTTTTAGGAAAAAATCAATCCCAAGTCCTTTAACATCCCTTTCAAATCCCTAAGAAGTATTGGTGTTGCAGCAAAGATATTGGGATATCAAACGCTGCCAAAATTTCAAGCATGACTTTTGTTAGAAGCTTCAAGTAAAGGCAGAAGACATTTGTAAAAATAATATTTTTCCACTTTTTATATAAAGTGACCAGGATGTTGTGAACCATATTTATAGATTTGATAAATTATTTAAAGAAATAAACAAAACTGTTTCTTTAAAAACATACTTCATGTTGATTTCATAGTACTTCATTCCCATGGGGAAAAAAAATTTTCTTGATTCTTAGCATAAAATCTTAGATCTAATAACAAATAGAGCTTTTTATACTGGCATATCTTCCTATGAAGTCTCCAGGACCAAACATAAAATAGCAAAAAAAGTATAAAACAATTTAGAATTATTTTTCATTTCATTATTTTTAGGAATTTTACAAAGCTTCATAGTTGCCATAAAATATTTTAAATATATTTTACCTTAAAAATAAATACATACAAATATTTTTATGAGGACACTGAAAACAGACAGAAGACTATTAAGAATAATTGCAGTTTAATGTTAAAGATTATATAGATAATTTAAAATGAATATGCATTCATCATTCTTTTGTTCAGTCACTATGTAGGGCCCAATTCTGTGCAACTCCATGGACTGCAGCACACCAGGCTTCCCTGTCCTTCATTATCTCCTTGATTTTGCTCAAACTCAAGTCCATTGAGTCAGTGATTCCATCAAATCACATCATTCTCTGTTGTTCCCTTCTCCTGCCCTCAACCTTTCCCAACATCAGGGTCTTTTCCAGTGAGTCAGCTTTTTGCCTCAGTTGGCCAAAGTATTGGAACTTCAGCATCAGTCCTTCCAAGAAGTATTCAGTGTTGATTTCTTTTAGGATTGACTGGTTTGATCTCTTTGCTGTCCAAGGGACTCTCAAGAGTCTTCTCCAACCCCATAGTTCGAAAGCATCAGTTCTTCAGCATTCAGCCTTCTTTATGATCCAACTCTCACATCTCTACATGATTACTGGATAAACCATAGCTTTAACAAAACAGACCTTTGTCAGCAAAGTGATATCTATGCTTTTTAATATGCTGTGTAGGTCTGTCATAGCTTTTCTTTCAAGGAGCAAACACCTTTTAATTTCAGTGCTACAGTTGCCATCTGCAGTGACTTTGGAGCCCAAGAAAATAAAATATGTCACTGTCTTCATTGTTTCCCCATCTGTTTGTCAGGAAGTGATGAACTGGATGCCATGATCTTAGTTTTATGAATGTTGAGTTTTAAGCCAGCTCTTTCACTCTCCTCTTTCACTTTCATCAAGAGGCTCTTGATTCTTTTCTTGCATTAAAGTGTTAGCATCTGCCTATCTGGAGTTGTTGATATTTCCCCCAGTAATCTTGATTCCAGCTTGTGTTTCATCCAGCCTGGCATTTTGCATGATGTACTCTGCATATAAGTTAAATAATCAGGGTGACAATATATACAGCCTTGATGTACTCATTTCCCGATTTTGAACCAGTCCACTGTTCCATGTTCGGTTCTAATTGCTGCTTCTTGACCTTCATACAAGTTTCTCAGGAGGCAGGTCAGGTGGTATGTTATTCCCATGTCTTTAAGAATTGTATCTACATCGTGTAAACTATTATATTGGTGCAAAAGTAACTGCAGGTTGGCATTGTTGAAATTTACCACTTGATATTGGAATACATATTAAATATATATGTTTATGTTATACATCATTTTAATGTATTTATTCTACATCTGATTCTATGCAAGTTTGGATCTGTTTTGTCAAAAGAAATTTTGTTCATACATAGCCCTATTATAGTCACTTTGAATTCAAGAAAACTCAGGTAATTTTGCATTCAGAATACAAGAAATTTCATCTAACTACACAATCTCACAGTCCAGTCATAATGAGGTAGGAAAGCTAGCAGTCATGAGGGAAAAAAAAAAAAGATCACTTTGGCTGCATTCAATGGAAAGCTACCAAGTGGTATTAAAGTATTAATATATTGAGTTGGCCAAAAAGTTAGTTCTGGTTTTTCAATAAGGTGTTATGGAAAAACCCAAAGGAATTTTTTGGCCAACCCAATAGTATTAATGGTCTGATAATTAATGACAATTTTCACTGGAGTCTTGTATTAGCAAGAAAGAACATGATGAAATACACTACATATGATGATACATTTTACTTTTTTTTTTTAATTGGAAAAGCTTTGAAGGTAGCTTCCTATTTCTTTGCAGATTCATTTCCTTAGTTTTTCACAGAAATTAGTGACATCCATTTTTAAACCACTAACCAAAATAAGTCTATAAGATTCTGCTGAATGTGGTTGTGACAGAACATCTGAAATAGCACCTCTCTTTTTTTCTCACTGATTTTTACATTTCTGACTTGAAACTCTGTTCTTATTCTTTTCCATCAGTTTCAAGGGAAAGAATCAGTTCTGACTTTCGCTGTCAACAATGGAAAAAAGGAATTTGAAGTCCTGGGATCAAAGAGGTATTTCAGGGCATTTTAATGGATTTTTATGCTAGTCTATAAACAAAACAATAGGAAGGAAAATTGGATTTATACAAATACCAGATAAAATTATTTATGTGATACTAATTATGCCATATCAGTTTGTAAATAAATTTTAAATAAAGACAACAAACAATTTATCTTCTTTAAAGGAAAGAATGCTTAACAGTCAGACATGGCCCATAATCAAATGCATTAAACAGCAAAATTAATAGGTTTTCATGAAAACATCAGGAGAAAACCTCTTCTGATAAATGTTAACATGTGTATACACGTGCAGCTGTATATATTGGACTTTATGTGTATGATTAAGTATGTTACTCTTTTTTAACAGCTGAAGGAAAAAGCATTCTTTGGGACAAAGGTGAGTTGTAAAGAAAAACCACAATAATTTATCTCAACCAATATTAAAAAATATTGGCAAAATGAACAATCTGAATTCTTATTGTCAGACTATATACCACATATATATAAACACACAAACAAATGGTGACAATTATAGATAGATAGATAAGCTATAAACCTGAACCCAATTTTTGAGCAATCCCTTACTTATTTTACTATAAACAAATACTTAGTAATTTAGGTTGGTTAAAATGCCAAAGCTAGAGCAATTCAACCATCTACCAAATGCTTCACCTGATTGTGAATATTTTGAGTCTAAAAGCAGTCAAAAATGATGTGAGAAGATAGCAGTATAAACATAGCACAAAGCTCTAAAGTTAATGAAAGGTCAACTGTTCAAATGGAAAATTGGGAACACATCTACGGGAAGAAGAAACGCTTCAGACAGATATTTCACTTGTAATTGAAGACATCTTAATGTGACTTGAATCTATCTGATAGGTTGTCACATTTTGAAACTTCTTATATGTACTTTTGTGTTTCCTTTCTTTTTTATCTTTATCCTTACTGTATTTTGCCAAGATAAATGCATGTTTTTCATGTAGTTTTCTCAATGCAGTGATTTTATTTTCTATATCTAAGTTTAATCTGACAACAAAGAGAAAGGGAGAATTAAAATCAAAAGCCTTTCTTCTTAGCTAGCTTTATCTGGATCACCCTAATTTTTGGGAAAAAGGAGCAGATGGACTACAGGTTTTAAATCACTTGCCCAAAGGAGCACGGCATGAATGCTGAAGCTCAGATATTTTGTTTCTTAAAACCATGTTCTTGACCACTTCACTTTACTGTCTTTTTAGAAAGCTCTGAAGACTCTAGAGGAAAAAACCATGCTTGAAATGATTGTTGAAAGATGATTAATACTGTTTCAGACTGAACAAAAATAAGTCATTCTAGGTTGAGGACTTAGTGTGTATGGGGGAGAAGAGGAGAGATTCCTGGGAATCCAAATTTTGGGGGATTACTAAACTAATAGAATTAGCAGAAGAGAGAAGTATGAGATGAGGCTGCAGATAAGAATGGTTAGAAATAATGCTGTCATGGGCCAGAGAGAGCTGAGAATCCAGTGTGTAGGTGATGGGCAACACAGTGCATAGTTGATAATGAAGAGAACGGGAGACCAAAATAGCAGTTTAAGAAAGCACTTTATTAATCTAGGGCAGATATCTGCAAACTTTTTTTTTCTTTCTACAGGGTCAGATAATAAATATTTTAAGCTTTGTGGGAAAAGAAGCCAGATTAAGAATATGATGCTGACAGATGAGCTAGCAAGATAGAGCCCCAAGTCTGAAATAAGGCAATAGTTGCTGAAGAGAGAAATGTAACTATGGCAAAGAATCAGATTGCATTAAGAATCTATTATTAGTTTGAATTTTAACATTCTGTGATTAATTGGATATGGAAATGAAGGAAGACTCTGTTGTGCCTCTGAGGTTTCCTATTTAGGTGATAAATTACTCCTCACCTTGCATCCACCCACACACAAGCATATACATGCACACAAGTATATGTTTGAAACAGAAGATTCAAGAAGATAATGAAATTAGTTTTCATTGATTTATCTTTAACACTTGTAGAAGTGTTTCAAATGATTCTTCTGGAAGAGTTGTCTTCCTTGGCCTCAGTGATGCTGGGCTTTCCAGCAATGTCTGACTCTTAACACCGATAATTTGAAACATGTAACCAGTAAGTTTCCTTTCACATTTATTTAATATTGAATCAAATAAAGATGATAAGGAGGAAGCAGCAAACTTAGACACTACTTTCAAAACACTTGACCATGATAAAGTAATAGAAAATACACACACACACACACACACACACATCTCTATCTTCTTTAACTGTATAATGAAGCCTGAGAAATAAGAGAAATCCTTAGAGGGCAGAACAAAATTCAGAATTTGCAATACTGACATGTTGATTCAGAGTGCTCTAGAGACTGACTTTGAATGGGTCTAGCCTTGCTCATTTGAAAAGGTTTATAAAACTTGAACCCTAAGGTGGGTAGAATGCTAAATTGGAGACTCCTACATTTGACAGATATTCTCAAGGGCCAGTAACTTCAGGGGGTGAACTGAAAAAAAAAATCCTCATCCCCTTAGGAATTGGCAGAGATACTTGCTTACCTCTTTGAAGAAAAAGAAATCCCTGCCACAGTAATGTTGATAAAACTCCATGGAATGAAGCACTCCTTAATTGGCATGATACCTATAATCCTCTCAAGTCAAATGCTATTGCGATTATATCTGGAAAGGCCAGTGTCCTCCATTCATAAGCACCTTTAAGTGGAATCTACAGAAAGAAGGAGGAATCTATAGGAAACAAAGCAAGAAAACAAAATAAGCAGCGAACAGTAAATTATTTATGAAGGCTGAGAGTTTCTAGAGCCTTTGAAAATCCCTCAGGTAGATATACCCCTATTAATTCCATGAAAGGTGAAGGACAAAGCATTTTCTTCACATCATCTCAGCTTTTGTTCCCAATTCCACCTGGCTGTGTAATTGTCATTCTGAGTCAGTGTTGGGAAAAAGGAACCTTCTTATCCAGAAGTCGTGTTCTCTTTTCTCAATGGACTTTCATTATGATATGGCTTCCCTGGTGGCTCAGACAATAAAGAATCTGCCTGCAAAGCAGGTTTTATCCGTGGGTAGGGAAGACCCCCTGGAGAAGAAAATGGCAACCCATTCCAGTATTCTTGACTGGTGAATTCCATAGACAGAGGAATTTGGTGGAACTACAGTCCATGGGGTCACAAACAGTCAGACATGACTGAGCAGCTAACACACACACACACACAGATACACTAATATATACAGATCATTTTCCGTTTTTGTTAGAAAAGGCTTGACTTGATTATTTAAGCCAGTAATTCTCAAAACTCATATAATCTTTTATGGGCTGAATTGGGTGTTCCCCAAACTCATAAACTGAACCCCTAACCTTCAGTACCTCAGAATGTGATTGTATTTGGAGAATGAGTCTTTCAAGGTGATTAAGTTAAAATGAGGCCATTAGAATGTGGGCCCTTATCAAATCTAACTGGTTTCCTTAAAAGAAATGGAAATGAGAAACACCAAACAGCAGTATGCACACAGAAGAGACCAAATGAGAAAGTGGTCATCTCCAAGCCGGAGAAAAAGATCTCAAGAAACCTACCCTACCACCAACTTGATCTTGGACTTTGAGCTTCAAAAATGGTGAGAAAACAAATTTCTGTTGTTGAAGCCACCCAGTCTATGGTATTTTTTCATTACAGTCCTAAGAAACCAAAACACCTGGGAACTTGTTAGAAATGCAAATTCTAGGGCCCATGCAAAAAGTTCTGAATCAAGAAACTCTAGAGGTGGGCTCCAGCTATTTTTATTTTATCAAGATTTCCAGATAATTATGATATATACTAAAAGTTTGAGAAGCACTGATTTACTCTATTTTGAAGAGGAATGAATTGATATGATCCCTAAATCAATTTATTGCTGAAAATATCATAAAAGGTCTTATTTTTTCTCAGTATCACTACTTCTCTTTTTTCATACATTGATAAAAGTTTATAGGGGATTAAATGTATATTGTATACTAAGATAGTTTATGGGGGATAACAAAACATATAAAACACTCCAATATCCATGGGCAAAGATTTGCTGAAACAGAAAGAGGAAGTTTTATTAAAAATGTATAAAATTAGTGCAACACCTGAGCGGCACAGGATTAGTTCCTATTAAGTTTCCTTTATGTTGGAGACTGACAAAAGAGCAGTCAGGTTAGGGAACAAAGGTGGTTTAAATTGCTAGGTAGCTTATACTTTTATACATTACACAAAATAAAGGAGGAGAAACAATATCCTAAGGGAAGGAAAGAATGAAGTAGCTTCTGCCAGAAGCTGAAAGAATGAAAGAGAAATGAGAGTCAACGGAAAAAGCTCCCAAAGGCCAAAGCTGGAACAATTTGTATAACAAGATATAGTATGAATTTTAATCCAAAGTATACACTAAGTATCCATGAGGCCATAGCAGGTTCGATCCCTGGATCAGGAAGATACCGTGGAGGAGGACAGGTCAACCCAGTCCAGTATTCTTGCCTGAAGAATCCCATAGACAGAGGAGCCTGGCAGTCTACAGTCCATAGAGTTGCAGAGAGTTGGACACAGCTGAAGCCACTCAGCATGCATACATGCATTGTGCTATACATATATGACTGAATGAATAAATAAGCAAATGGGGGATAAGAGACAAATCTCTCATGTGGAGGAATTCAAAATAATTTATGTAGATACTCTGACTGAAAGCAGGAGAACATGATTCCCCACTCCTCCAGGGTGGGCTATGCATAGTGACTTCCATTCAAAGAAAAGAGAGCAGAGAGGAGAAAATAGTCATCTTTGTAGAAACCTAACAACAATGGCAAAAACTCAGCCAAGTAATCAAGATGAACGTCAGCAAGGATAGCACTTTATGTCTGTGATCTTCTTCCAAATAATTATAACCCAAGAATGATTACGAGGAAAACATCAGAAAAATTACAATGAAGAACCATCTATGACATATCAGATCAATGGCCCTCAAAACCAACAAGATCTTCAAAAAGGGAAATCTGGGAACCTCTCATACCAAAAGGAGCCTAAAGAGAAATGGGGACTAAATACTATGTGGTATCCTGGATCAGCTAGTGGAACCCATAAAGGCCATGAGGTTAAAATCTAAGGAATTATATATAAAGAAATCTGAGTAAGCATCACTTTAGTTTAAGTAACAACATACCAAAAAAATAAATACATAAATAACAACGTGCCAATATTCACAAGTTCATTTATTGTGAAAACTGTACCATATTAATGCAGGATATTACTAATAAAGAGAAGGGGGGATGGTACATAGTGTCTTTGGAATTTTTCTGTAAATCTAAAACTATTTGAGTATAAAATAAGTATTAAAAAGAGAAATGGGAATTTAGCATACCAAAATTGTTCTGCAAACAGGAAGCTATTGTCTAAAATATTTAAGGGATTTTTATTATGAAGTGCCTTACAAGTTTAGAAACAAAATACCAGGACCCCTGGAATAAGAAAGCCTCAGAGAGAAACCTCATGGTGAGGGATGGGGAAACAGGAGGATGACCACATAAGAGCTGTGTGATCTTGTGTAGGAAACAATTTCTCTGAGATGTGAGAGATGTATTGCTCATGTTGTCTTCTCTAATTCAGGTTATATTTTGAAAAAGTATTTGGGAATTGTAAATTAACATATAAAATTTAACTTGATGCTGTTATAGTGTGTTTTCAAATATTGTTACTATTATCGAAAACCCCAGTGATAAAGAGTATTTGCCAAGTAACCTGGTAGAAAAAGGCATTACTGGTAAAGAAAGTTGAACAAGTGTGCATTAATTAAAGTGTGCAAAAATTAAGTGTGCATTAATTTTTTAAAACACCATCCTTGTAGAGAAGGGGGACAAAAAGAAGCAAATGTAGAAAAATATGGGAAACCTATTGAAAATGTGTCCATTTCCCCAGTACCCCTCGACTCCCACATCCTGCAACACAAAATTAGTGCAGCTCACGTTTTCATCGTGAGGAAAGGAAGACTTAAGGGCAATGAAAAGTCTATATTGATTCTGGTTATTTGAGGAAATTCTGTACAGCTTTGCTTAATTTTATTCAAGCTTAATTTATTTATGGGAACTTAACATTCCATGGGGCTTCCCTCATAGCTCAGCTGGTCAAGAATCTGCCTTCAATGCAGGAAATTCCGGTTTGATTCCTGGGTCAGGAAGATCCCCTGGAGAAGGGATAGGCTACCCACTCCAGCATTCTTGGGCTTCCCTTGTGGCTCAGCTGGTAAAGAATCTGCCTGCAGTGTGGGAGACCTGGGTTTGATCCCTGGGTTGGGAAGATCCCCTGGAGAAGGGAAAGGTTACCCACTCCAGTATTCTGGCCTGGAGAATTCCATGGACTGCATAGTCTATGGGGTTGCAAAGAGTTGGACACGACTGAGCAACTTGCACTTCACTACACTTCACTTACATTCCATATTTGATACTTCTGAAATTAATTTATGTATGCATTCTTGGAGATCATCCTAGCTATTTTGTGAAGAAGAATCAGGAAGGGGACAAGACTTAAGGCAGAGGGACCTATTCAGAGGCTGAGAGTCTTACAGTCAACAATACAAGAGATGAATAGAGCACAGTCTAAATTCGTGGCAGAGGGATTGGAGAAAAGTTAATGCATTTGAAACATATGTTGAAAATAGAATTGATGGGACATGGTAACATACTAGGTTGGAGAGTGAAAGCAAAGCAAAATTCAAGAGCAAATACTAGGTGGTGTCATTTACTGGGACAGGAAACCAAGGAGAAGAAACAAGTTTACAGGGAAATACAATGTGTGTACTTTAGATATACTGGGTTTGAAATATTCATAGGACATTTAAGTAGAACTAATACACACTTTTACAAATAGGCCCAAGTATTAAGAGAATTTACCAGCCAGACATGCACATGTGAGCCTGTGCATATAGAATAAACAATACGTGAAGTTTGGACAGTGGAGGGGGTCAGCAGGGAGGGGAGTAGGGGGAGAGAGGAGGCCAGGCTCCGAGTGACAATCATCCCACAGATAAGCCTTAACTCCTGGCGAAAGTCTCATCTATTTAGTATCGATAGCATTACCCCAATCAAGTTTTCAACTTCATCTCACTAACGGTCATACAGCCACCAATATAAACCAGATTAATCTGTCTCAAACAAAAATGCCATATTCTTAACCCTTGCCTGATCATTCTACTCTATCCGCTCGGAAATTCACCATTCTCCCAGGCAGCAATTCATTCATTATTGGCATTTTCATTTAGGCATCCATTTACTAAGTGAAATCATATTGAGGGCATTCCATAGAGATGTAATTAGGCTCTTCAGCAATGCTTTATACAGTCCCTGTGAGCACTCTGAACTCAGTGATGCTCCTATCAACCTCACAATAACTCATGTTTAGGGTTACTATTGACTCCCAAATTCATCTGTACTTGCTGCAAAACACAATAATCTCTTAACTCCATTCTTTTTTTTTTTCTTTAACATTTCTTAGTTTTATGTGTACTTGTATGTCTTGTCTTTAGATTGATAGCTTTTAAGTACCTAGATGACAGGATCACTCCCATTTTTCACATCACCTAGCAAGGTACCTTGCTATTAACTACTTGCTGATTCACTGATTAATTTCCTGACTTAGAAAACCAATTTTTACTTGATGAGGTAAAGAGAGGAGGATGTGCAACCTTGAAAGGGATGTATGTAAGTAGCAAGTTTATTGTATTTCATTTGTCTTATAATGATTCAAATGGCAATTTTTTGTCTTAATGATGAACAGAAGCAGTTTGGTTTTATATGACAAAAACATATTTTCAGCTTACAGCAATAAAAGTAGCAATGGAGTTAGATCTTAAAATCATAATTTTACCTTGATAAACTTTTCAGTTTTATGTATACTTTGAAAGGATTACCTTTCTGATTTAATAGCAGGCCAACTTTTCCTTGTCATCACCAAGTTTGGAGAGACAGAGCTATCAATTTCCAACTTCAAATTATTCACTGTATGTTCAAGAAATGCAAACCCAACAAAAAAGGAGTTTAGCAAATTTAACAAGGAAGAAACTGTCTGTCATTAGAGTCACACCCTTAGGGAACCATTATAAGAGTCTGACCTCCAGAAAAGCACCCAATGACTCCAATTTGACCCATGAGATGACTGACCACAACCTTCCCTGCCCCCCAACCTCTGCCACCATCTCTATGAGATGTCTGCTAAACACCTCAATGGATGCAACCAAGGGCTGCCAATATATCTGAAGACCAGTTTGAAATCCCTCCAACATCCACTTGCAAAAATTCCCCCTTAATAGAGCAACCGCTACAACTAAATGCTTTATGAATATTTCCCCTTCTTATGTTATAAAATGTACTCTTCTTTCTTAATACCTCTGAACCCCTGCAATGGATGTATGCCATAATTTATGAATAAGCAGTAATTTTAATTGTGTCTCAAACTTAATTTTGTCTTTGACACAAATGCATAATAGTAAATATAAGTCTGCTGCATTGCACTTTTAATATATTAAATATCCAAGTTTACATTAATACAAATTGTTGAGAAATTGTAAACCTTTTTAAAGGAGATTTTGATGACCCTTTATGGGTAAGGAGCCTCTTGTTACATATATTCATTGATGTGCATTCAATGTATCTATTACATATTACATTAGGACTAAATTCATAGTCCTCAAATTATTTGCAACATATAAAATTTCATTGTGACATTTTCCTCATGCTATATCATGCTCTGGACCATTTCCAGTCTTTTGATGAGACTTGTCACAGCCTCAGATAATCGTTTTTCTCTTTGTCTAGAGAAAGGTTTCCAGGATAAACCCTTAATTTTGTAGCAATTCAAAGGCTAACACCTCCTGTTAAACAAAAGAAGAACTGTATCATGGTAATAAGAATCCACTGCACCACTTCTGGGTAAAGTCTATATATAAGGAGCTTGACATGTCAGTTACCTGGTGTACAAGTTAATATGAAAGAATTTAACTTACATTTATTCTTTTTGTTTTCTCTAGCTTTTCAACTGCATCCCAAACAGCAAACTGTTAACCTTTCAGGGCCTAATCTATAATTCGTATTCTGGCCAACAGCTGAATTACTTGACTGAAAGTTCTGCTGATACAAGGAGCAAAGGATCAGCACTTAATGGATACACAACAAAAAGCTCAACTCCATGAATTTAAATCCATCCTACATTAGAAGAATTTATAATAAGCTTGTGGCAATAAAATGTCAAGATGTTAATAGGAATTGGCAGGTTTCCATGTGATTAGATGACAGAATTACAGCCCAAAATGCCACCTTTTTGTTCAAATGTAAGAAACACACTGAACAGATGTATCCAGAAAGATAAGCATTGTAAAGACATATGTCTACACTCTATAAATTATTTCTTATATCAGTGACATCTTCTACAGTGAATATTAGGCCATTTTGAAAACATGGCATCAGAAGAGATTAGAGGTTTTAAACAGACTTCCCTATTTGCTTTTAATGATGTTCTCACTTGGGAAAACAGACAACACTGTCTTCAAATACTAATATGCTAAAGCATTTTGCTTTCTGAAAATTAAAACCATTAAGAAGTAAAATACAGATATCCCTTTATGTACCTTTCATAGGGACAAACTGATCTTAAAGGTATGCTGCTGCTAAGTCACGTCAGTCATGTCCAAGTCTGTGCGACCCCATAGATGGCAGCCCGCCAGGCTCCCGTCCCTGGGACTCTACAGGCAAGAGCACTGGAGTGGGCTGCCATTTCCTTCTCCAGTGCATGAAAGGGAAAAGTGAAAGTGAAGCCACTCAGTCGTGTCCGACTCTTTGTGACCCCATGGACTGTAGCCTACCAGGCTCCTCCATCCATGGGATTCTCCAGGCAAGAGTACTGGAGTGGGGTGCCATTGCCTTCTCCGTCTTAAAGGTATAGGCTCTATTAATTTAAATCTTGATTATTCAGTGATTCCAAATCAACCCTTTGCTTTCATTTTTTCACTTCATATATTCAGCATTTGTTACTTTTAGTGCCTTATCACTTCATTAGATATTAGATTATAAGATACATGAAGTCAGAAATCTTGATTTACCCTCCATTGTATCTTATAGAATCTATTAATATCAGAGAATTTATCAGTTTTTTTTCTCCATTTTTCAAATTGGAGCATGATCGTTTTACAACATTGCGTTAGTTTCTGCTACATAACAAAGTGAATCAGCTGCATGTGCACATATACCCTCTCCCTCATGAACTTCCCTCCCATTCGCCCCATCTCACCTCTAGGTCATCACAGAGCACCAGGCTGAGCTCCCTGCGTGAGACAGCAGTTTCCCCCCAGCTGTCTATTTCACACATGGTAATGTACATCGTCCACGTGAGTCCCTCAATCCATCCCGCTCTCTCCTTCCCCACCCTTGTCCACATGTCTATTCTCTACGTTTGTGTCTCAATTCCTGCCCTATACATCAACTAAGCTTCAATTTAAAAAAAACAAACAAAAAAAAGACTTAAGTTGCAGGGCAGGAATAGAGGTGTGTGTTGTTTTCTTTCTTTCATTTTTTTTTCTTATTGAAGCATAGTTGATGGATAGTATTATCACAGTGTTTTTACATAGACTGAATAAGTAATTAGGTAAAGAAAATAAATGAATATAAATAAGTTTCTTGAGATTTTAATGGTATATATGTGTTATTACTTACATGTGTACATATGAGCCTCCTTATTATTCATTTATTTGGTTTTGCGTTCTAGGATGTTCATTTCTTAGGACAATACTTCCATTCTGAACATGTCTATGTTTACTTAATTTTCAGCCAACTGGTTTATTGACAAAGGGTCAAAGTGTTTATTGTGCTGTAGATATAAGATAGAAAATGTTCAATTTTTGCCCCACTACATTTTAATTGACAACTGTAGATTTGTGTGGACACAATTGGATCATGTCCACTGGGTTAACAGAGCCATCAAAAGAGGAACAGGTAAGACCCAGCATCTTCCAAGGCCACGGCTAAAGATTAGCGCAAAGCTGTGTGTTGATATTGTCAGGAGTCCTCTCCACTCCCTCAACTCAATTTCTCACATCATTGCTTTGCACCCCTGGGGAGGGGCCGCAGAAGTCCAAGGTATGTCAGCAAGAATATTCTTGCTCTCTCAGGAATTCAGTACAAGAGGATAAACAACCACACAGCTGGCCAAACTAATAGTATAGAAGTGTGTGACCTAAGTGTTTAATAAATGCATGAGCATTTTACAAGGCCCAGGGGACCTTCCTCAGAATTATTGAATTTGATTGATTATATGTAGATTTTACTTGGGGTAATTTTTGTTTAAACATGAAGTTACAGATTTTATTAGATGTTACAAACATCTTGAGTTGATTAAAAACCCACGTATAAGGTCATATTTTGTCAAATATTTCTATAAAGAAAATCTCAAAAAGAAAATTCAGAGAAATAGCTCTACTTCATTCTTTCCATTTTGTGTTATTTGTAAGAGACAAAGTTTAGTAGTAGTTTAGGGCTCATGAATAAATATAATCAGAAAGTTCTACATGTATATTCTGTACCACTCTTAAATTTGTATAAATACTGAGTACTGTGTTATTTAGGGGGTTTCCCAGGTGGCACAGTGGTAAAGAATTCACCTGTCAAAGCAGGTGATGTAGGAGATGTTGTTTCGATCCCTGGGTGGGGAAGATCCCCTGAAGTAGGAAATGGTAACCCACTCAAGTATTCTTGCCTGGAAAATTCCATGGACAAAGGAGCCTGGTGGGCTAGGTGTCCAGGAGGTCGCAAAGAGTTGGACATGACTGAGTACCCACTGTGTTAATTAAGGGCTCTTTATACTTTAAATAAGCATTTTGGAAGCAAACAACCTATGATGGGCAGTGGAAATTTATGGACACAAATTTGTTGTTTGGAGTCTAGAGTGTAATGAACTGTAATTTATCTGGCCAGAGCCTGCAGCTATAAAATCCAGTCATAGAAAGGATATTTTTTTCATGTCACAGGAGCTTTTACTTGAACTCATAAAAGGCTCCAGTGATTTAAATAAAAATCAAAGTGGTTGAATTACTACTCCTGTAACATACCTGCAAAGGGCTGGTCATGGTTGTGTGGTTAGGGTTGAGCTCTGAACTATGGATCATGACTTCTAGACCCATACTAAAGTCTTTCACAGAGTGTTAATTACTAAATTTTAACCACCATTCATTTCTTTCTCTGTTCACTAATAACAGTAATAAAGCATATCCTGAAAGCTATAGAATGCATGGCTATTTGGAAAACAAATATAAGGTATTAAAATATAATAAAATAGAAACATTGAGCTGAAATTTGAAAATAACAATTTTATCAACTCAAAGAAATAAATTATTTCCTGATCTACAGCTGGTGAGTATTATGAAGATACTATTTTATGCTAATTAAACCCACTAGCAGAAACAGATTCCTTTTCTCTGGAAACATTGCTAAAGCCTATTTAAAGTATTAGAACATTTTATGAGGTCAGGAGGAATTAGATTGTGTATTTTTAGTTTCCTCACTCCACACATACTATTACCATTACCGATAAAATCACTTCAACTATGTCTAAAATACTTAAGGTAACCTACTTACTTTTGTTTGTTAGTATGTAGGAAAAAAATCCTTTAAGCTTCTTATGCTACAGTTCACTCTTCATTTTAAAAGCAGTTTTGAATTGGGTTGAGTCCTACAATCAGAAAATCGCCTAGGAGCAGGCTTCAGCAAAATTTTTGATAAATGTTTAAAACTTTCCTCTCCCTCTCCTTTCTCTACTTCTGGCATCCCTTTTAGTAATTAGTTAAACATGTCTTTAAAGAGTCCAATGACTTCTCCTAACCCAGGTCTAATTTCCAGTGATGTGCTCCGTTAGCTGAAAGGACTGTTCCTTTCTTCCCTTTTCTACTCATGATCCCCATTAAAATGTTCATGTTCTCAAAATATTTTTCAATGAGTCAGGAGAAAAGTAACTGGATTGAAAAAGGTGAATAAATAAACTCTTGAAGTCTATCACTTAGAAAAAAATACAGGCCAAGTTTTTCTTTGTACAAATGATCTCTCTCATCAGGATGGGTAATAATTCTTTCCACAGATAGCTAAACTAAATTACTTTTTAATGTCCTGTCCTCCTCAGGATACTAGAAAACAAAATAAAGAGAGCCGTGGAAGAATTAGTGAAGATGGATTTAGACAGGAGTTCAGATAAATCTTTACAGGTATCAGTTATAACACTTAGAAAACTACACAGTTGTCTTTCTACAAAACCACCCCTGCTTGGTCTTTTTGGAATAAATAATAGAATATGAAAGAAAAGTGGCCAAATCTTGATTAGAAAAAGAAAGTAACAAAACTTAAAAATCTAAATGAACACAAATAGTCCTTATATAAACACAAGACATTCTAGTCTTGAATTAATAAGACATTTATCTAGGCTTTAAATTTAGATTTCAGAGATATGATTTCTATTTGAAAATGTTTAGATGCTCCTCAAAAATGTAATAGAGCATATTTATATATATTTATTTAGTTTTTTCTATACTATGTCCAAGGTGTAGAGGATGATTGAACTTTTCTTTTTATTTTGAAAGAAATAGACTTAGTGACGGAACAACAACAGCACCATAAACAAATAACTAATTGGAACCTACCATATAGCTCAAGGAGCCCTACTCATGCTCCAATTTATGCCCACTGAGTTGGTGAAGCTATCTAACTATCTCATCTTTTTGCTTTCAATCTTTCCCCGCATCGGGGTCTTTTCTGATGAGTTGGCTCTTTACATCAGGTGGTCAAAGTACTGGAGCTTCAGCATCAGTCCTTCCAGTGAATATTCAGGGTTGATTTAGGCTTGACTGGTTTAATCTTGCAGTCCAAGGGATTCTCAAGAGTCTGTAGTCTGTAAGCTGTTTCGGGGTGTTTGGTTCATTTGCTTTATTTATTTATTTTTATTTTACAAATAAGTGAAAACATACAGTGTTTGTCTTTCTTTTTCTTTTTTAGCATCAGGTTCATTCACGCTGTCATAAAAGGCAAGCTTTCATTCTTTATTATTACTGAGTGATACTCCATTGTGTGTGTGTCTGTGTGGGCACATGTATATACCTAACATATACAAAACATTTTCTTTATCTATTCATCTTGGGTGGATACTTAGGCTGCCTCTACATCTTAGGTATTGTAAATAGTTCTACAATAAATATTGGGGTATGTATATCTCTTTGCATAGTGCTTTGTTTTATTCAGGCAAATGCCCAGCAGTGGAAATTCTGGAATGCTTGATATTTCCATTTTTAAATTTTTTAGGAACCTCCATAATATTTTCCTTAGTGGCTGGACTAATTGACACTTTCACCAACAGTACATGAGGGTTTGTTTTGAATTTCTATTAAACATTGGAGTTAAAAATAGTTCATAGGTTTTATTATATATTTAGTTTATTATTAAGTTCCTGTTATTTGTTTTTTCAAAAAAAAAAGTTTTTAAGTCAGATCAAAATCTTTGAGTTCTAAACAATGGCTTTGTCATGTATAAAAAATACTTAGTTATAGATGACAATTTTATTTGACTATATCTTCTCATTAATTCAAGGTTACATTTTCAAATACTATTAATAACTTACCAGAAGAATTTAACATTTTTTTTCCATTTTGTTTGTTTTATGATACCACCACATATTGCATTAGTTATCAAACCAATGTCTTAATTATTAGACTGTATTTTCACATCTGATTTGTTGTCATAAACAATTTGTCCTATATAATGTATTGAGTTTTTGTCCATTATAAAATAGAAACTAAAACTTTAAAATATGGAGCCTCCTAAAACCATATTATATGTGAAAAAAACATAGCTGATAAAGGTTTTAAAAATATAATGTGTGAAAGGTTTTGTGAAGGGTTACACAAACTAAAATCCGCATCAATGGTGTCCCATAGAGATAGGATATAATTGGAAGTCCCTATCAGTCAGCCTCCAACATTATTGAATGCTTACAATGGGCCAGGTACTACTTCAACAGTTGGGAATACAGTGATGACTAAGGCAGGCAGAATCTTTCATCAAGAAGCTTAAACTAACAGGACAAGGTATACGAAAAAGGATACAGATAATAAACATGAAAGGAACTCTATATTTCAGTGAAGACTGTTATGATCAATTAAACAGAGCAATGTGACTGTTTATTAAGCCATATCTGATAAAAGTACTACTGGTTTGGGTAATGCCACCCAAGATACAACATTTGTTTGTATGTAGCCTGTTTTTTCTTGCCTGGAGAATTCCATGGACAGAGGAGCCTGGTGGGCTACAGTCCATGGGGTCACAAAGACATGACTGAGTGACTAACACTTTCACCCTTCAGCCTGCTTTTAGTATATCTCCTGGATGTTGAAAGATAAATCATATGCTGCTTATTTCTCCAACTCTTCCTATATCCATGTATACAAAGAAATTAATGATTTCACATGCAACTGTATACCTATGAATCTCATCTTGCCTCTTCCCTGTGTTTTATAATGAGGACTTACAAGACTTTTGACTCATTGCATCTAATCCCCCAAGGTCAACACCAGCCCTATTTTACTGACTATCTAACATAATTAAAATATTTAAAATAAAAATATTGCTTGGATATAACTTATAAGATTCATGGGAGTAACAGCTGTGGAGTTAAGATTAACCCTCCTTACATCTTTTACCAGGGACTGTTGGAAGATTTTTTTCCCCAAAATTCATCTTTACATTGTTTGCTACATAGTTGGAAGTCTTCCTAACTACAAACACCAGGACCAGAAAGAAAAATTAGGGCTAGATACACACATTTGGTATGATTTGTTAGCACCTAAGGAAACAGACTATGAAAGATTCAGAAAGAAAAATATGAGTTAAGCAGTCCAGAAATGAAACCACCTGCCTTCTGGAAAAATTCAGCCTGTGTGTAAAGCGTAAATGGTAGGAACCTAATCAATTATCCTGGATAATTCATGTAAAATAAGTGAATTTTTAAAAAGGAAAATGAAGCTCTATAATCAGTCAGTTGATAAACTATTCAAAAGTCCACCTGGGAAACAGACATACATGTAGGTCAATTGGAATTATTTTCACTCTGTCTTGATTTGTGACTTTTTAATACATACCCAGTAAGTTACAGTTGATGTTAAACATGACAGTAAATATGGCCCATTTGTAAGATACTTATCATAACCTAAAAAATAAATCTAAAGTTAAATTTTTTTTTACATTTCTTATTAGAAATAATATTTGGGGGATAGGGCAAAATATACAGCACTTTCCTCAAATTTTTCATTTTGTTATATCAAGTCATCCTTTCCTATATAGCTTTTATTGGCCATTGGATTATTAATTATAAGAGAAACTTCCAAGTTAGGGTTCTTAGAAACTAATATCAAAAAATGTGTCTGTCTAAAATTTGCCATTCCTCAAGTGTGCTTTCAAATGTCATTTTACAGGCACAGTCCTGTACTTACCAAAACACTGTACTATAATAAATCTTATTTTGTGATTATAATGTGACAGAAGTTCAATACAAAGAAAATTTGAGGCTCATAAAAATCAACTCTGTTGTGAGTAGATGAAGATAGGCTTGTAAATGGCTGTAAAGACAAACAAATTGAGGGCTGGAGCACTTGAACAGCCTTTTAAGTCACTTTTTAAAAAGCTATATCCTTATCTGACAGCTCCATCAGCAAATAGGAAATGCTTATTGTGTTTTTTTTGAACACTAATGTAAAATCAACTGCTTAAATAAGTCACTTCGCTCCACTTTGTTGCCCTCTTTAACCATTTAAGGACAAGGAATTTTATTTTTACTTGCATGATAATGATGCTATGAGGCATAGATTTTTAAAGGAAAAAAACACCAGTTCTTCCTGAAAAAAAAAAATAATTCTGATTAGAGCTCAAAGCTTAATAGTGTGTAACATAACTGGCTGTTAATTTAAAAATCCCATTCTTATTTTTCAGTGTTTGTGACCTGTCTTAGCATTAAGAATGAAGACACCCAAAGTTCAACATCTGCAAAATAGTCTAGGGTTCTGCTTATATCATATATATTATACATTTGTTGTTCAATCTCTCAGTCACGTCTGACTTTTTGAGACCCTATGGATGGCAGCATGCTGGGCCTCCTTATCCTTCACCGTCTCCTGGAGTTTGCTCAAACTCAGTCCATTGAGTCAATGATGCCATTCAACCATCTCATCCTCTGTCATCCCCTTCTCCTCCTGCCCTCAATCTTTCCCAGCATCAGGGTCTTTTCCAAAGTATAATAATATATAATACATGTATCCCCAAAAATAATATATAATACATATATCCCTGAAAATACAAAATCCACAAAAGCACAAAAAGGCAAATGCTTACATTCACAAGGATGAAAGCCTCAGACAAAGCATGAAAGAGCAGAAAACTAGCAAGAATCTGGGTCCATGAGGGCATCGTGGACCTGAATTACCAGTTGAGAACTGGCAGCCTCAAAAGGGGGTGTTGTTCAATGCTCCCAGGCCCCCAAATGTACATTGTATTGCCTAGTGTTACCAAGATACATCAATAAACGCAGTTCCTTAAACAAAAAATATGGGAGTGTCTTCGTGTATTAAGTCGCCTCAGTCCTGTTGGACTCTTAGCAAACCTATGGACTGTAGCTGGCCAGGCTCTTTTCTGTCCTTGGGATTCTCCAGACAAGAATACTGGAGTGGGTTGCCATGCCCTCCTCCTGGACATCTTTTCCACCCACAGATCGAACTACGTCTTCTGCATTTCCTGCATTGGCAGGCGGATTCTTTACCACTAGAACCACCAGGGAAACCCTAGAGGGTTTTTAGTGTTTATTTGGTCTAACCTGCTCACTTGAAAGATGAAGAACCTGAATTTTAAAAAGGAAAACTGGATCTCATGATTCCCAATTCATTAGTTACCATTTTAGTGATCATTTATTATATACTAGCCACTATGCTAAACACTAAACATAGTCCTGTAAAACAGAAATTTTGTAAGAGAAAACAGACTCTTTAAAGTTAATGTAAACTATCTAGTGTCATATAGCTAATGTACAGGACAGCTAGGATTCATATTAAGCCCTAAATGACTCCAAATTCCATGCTCCTTTCATAATTTGATTATAATGTGAACTTCTGGTGCATTATAATTACACAGTTCCTTTGCCATCATGTTCAATGATACACATGAGTTAATGTGTGACTGAGTCTCCTGAGTTATACACTGGCTTGTGCACTGATATAAGTAACTTCCCTCAAAAGTCAGAATTGGGTGGGGGTTATTAAACAAAAAGAAAAAAGGAAAAATCAAATACAGATTTTTAAGCATAAGCAGATATCATGTCACCTATTACAAACATATTTTAACAGGTATTGCCACTTTATATTAATTTTAAAATTATATTCAAGTAGAAATCAAATACAACAATATTTCCATCTCTGTTTCTTACAATATAAACATCCACATTTTACTTAATTGATGGATTCTTATGGAAAACTGCTTTCTATTGAAACTAGAAGCTTTATACTTTTTGTCTTCTCATTTTCCTCTGGAAATCTTGACAGAGTCATAACATATTTAGAATGAATAGTCTATTTGTTTCCTACAGGTGGAAATGGTTCAGTTATTTATCATAGTTGAATGATATTCAAATTGGCAACCATTTGCTGACAGGGAAACTGAGGCATTAAAATTCAAAGAATCTTACTACCTAAGAGATTCCAGAGACTTTAAAGTTTATTTAGTCAAATATCTTATCCTTTGAATGATGAAATAGGTCCAGGGTGAATAACCAATCATTTTCAAAGTCAAAGTTCTTACAGTGACAGAGAATGCCTATCTAAAAACTAAGCCTGGTCTTATTTCCTCAAAGCCATATCATCTCTCCATCACATTCTAATCTCTATAAAGCACTGTCTGCAGTTGGTTTAAATAATGGAGTGACATTTTATGATCAAAATCCAGAAAATCCAGTATTTAGCTGCCAAGTAACACCATTTTGTAAGGTTTAGAATATGGCCATTTGGAGGCTTGCATGCAAAAATTCAAGGAGAAATGAAGAGCCCTAGGTAGAAATAAACTGGACTGTTGCAATAACGTGATATGATTCTAGAACCGGCCATCCAAAGTTGGTGCAGATTCCGGCAATTAAGGTCATGGTCTCCAACAAGGCTGCCCTCATTCAGATGTTACCTGCAAGAATGGAATCTCCAGTTCACTTGCACTTCTGATCAACTGAATATAAATTCAAGGTTTCCTGTGACCTCCTTAGGTTTAATAATTCAGTAGAATGACATGAAAAATTCAATACAGTGGTATATTAATGACTACAATTTTATTATTAAACATACCATTCAGGGCCAGCCACAAAAAGAGACACATCAGGTTAGACTTGAGAGGTCCTGAGTACAGAACTTTCACGTGCCCCACCTGAGGGTTTCAGATGTGCCATCCTCCTGGTCCATCAATGTGTTCACCATCCAGAAGTTCACCTCATCCTCAGTGTCCAGAGTTTTTACTGAGGTTTCATTGTGTAAGCATGATTGATTTCCTCCTTGGCCACGTGACTGAACTCCATCTCTAGCTCCTCTCTCCTCCCCAGATGTCAGGTGGTCTAGCTGATACTATGTGGCTCAAAGCCACAAACCTCTAAACATGTGGTTAGTTTTCTGGCATGACCAGTTCCCAGCCCGAGGCATTTCTTTAGCAAAAAATTCAGCTATGGTCCAAGGGTCTGTCATGAATAAAAGATACTCCGATCTCTCAAGAAATCATAAAGTTTTAGCAGTTCCTTCTTAGAAACCATGTACAGAGAGGAGATACATTCTTTTTTCTGCAACAAAGGTATACATGTTCAATTAGGGGACTATTGTCTCTTTCACTTTACTTTTCATTGTCTCTTACCCTAAAACCTACTACATCAAGGAGACAATTTGGCCCAGAATAGCTCTAAATAAAGGTTGAGAACTGCTTTATGGATCATTTGCAATTAAAAACACTGTAGGTCCTTCATCCAAAATTTATTAACACAATAAGATATAAAGGAATGTATAAGTAGCAGTTAATAATAGCCACACCCATCAGTGAAATAACCAAGCACTTAATTCAAACATACAAACAGTCCCTCGACCACAAACAAACCTAGAGCTTGAAACTGACAGAATCCATTAACTGAGAATATTTTAATAATCTTACTAACTAATGGACTGTAAAAGGGCTTTCAGATGGCATAGACAAATACACTCATGCTCCATCATCCTTGCTTGTGTTGTAGGACAGCACTGTAGGACAATTCTGAAATTTATATAGTTATGAATTATTTGTTATAGCCATACAGAAATGCAATTTTGACAGAAATTAACATTTAAAAATATACTTATTCAAACACATAACTTCTAAAATTTCTGTGCTTAAAAATCATGAAGATTGTTAATTTCTAAACCACAATATGAATAGACTTTTAATATCCTTGCACAAATTACTTATTCAAGAATCATGTCACATTTTGTAAATAAAGGCTAAATAGCAGATTAATTTAAAGACCTAACAGTGTGCACAATACTCACAGAAAAAAAGGCAAAACAAGACTGAAAGTCAAAGCAATCTATTTGAATTTGCTTTGAGTGATCAAGTAAGTGTGTTTTTTCCTGGATAACACCTGTTTCCCGTGTTACATCTATTGCCATTGTTATTAATACACCAAGAAGATTCTCCCCCCAAAAGAACTGTGGATTTCTTTGAGAGCCAACCATCTGTTAAATATATTTATTTAAGATGATTTAGGAGCACTGGGGAAAAGAAGATAGTGATATAAAAAGTTACTGACTTTTTTTGTAATTTCTATTTAATCTCTTATAAAACCAATCTGTAATTCTCATTAGAATGATACATGAGAAAGGATAGAGGCCATTATAACTATTTAGAAATACTATTTGTGCTACTGTTATGGGGTCACCTAATTGGAAAAAAATAAAATAACAATGACACACAGTGCATCCCCCAGGTACCTCTGATTCTACCACCACTGGTAGATACTGCCACAGGCAGAAGGCCTGCAGGGAAATCATAAAGTAGGAATGACCACTGAAAGTATTCTGCATGTGCAGCGCTTTTCCATCTGCATTTTGTTAATGTCCATTATTGCTCAAGCTTAACATTTCAAATTATGTTTGAGGAAAACTCAGCATCTATTAAAACACGGCACTTTGTAAGTTCTCCCAGGGATGTAGTATAATTTGAGATTACTCAAAACATTGGATAGCAATCAGGGAAATACAGATCAAAACCACTTCACACCTACTAAGATGAAAGTAATAAAAAAGAAAGATTATAACAAGCATTGGAGAGGATATAGAGACGTTGGCACCCTCATGCAATGCGATTTAAGATATAGAATGGTGCAACGCTTTGGAAAACAGTATAGTGGTCTCACAATAGTTTAAACAATGGGGCATCATTAACCCTGTAAAGCCATTCTTAGATACACACCCAAGAGAAATGAAAACAATGATCACCTAAAAATTCATACAGAAATGTTCATTATTAGTTATAATAGCCAAAATGGGGAAAATCCAGATATCTATCAACTGTAAATGCATAAATAAAATGCAATATGTTTATGCAATGGAATACTATTTGGTTATTAAAAAAAACTAACATATTGATAGATACTATAATATGGATGAATCTTAAAAACCTATATTAATGTAAAAGAATCAAGACACAAAATAACACATTTCATATGATTCTGATATATGAAATATTCAAAATAGGTAAACTTATACAGGCAGAAAGTGGTTGCTTAGGGATGGGGGAAGGTTGGAGGAGTTAGATGACTATTTATGGGTATCAGGTTTCTTTTGGGGGATGGCAAAAATGTTCTAATATTCATTGTGGTGATGATGATTGCAAACTTCTGTGAATATATAAAAATGTGAGTTGAACATTTTAACTGAGGTGTATGGTATATGAGTTACATCTCAATAAGGTTGCTATTTTTTAAATAATAGAAATATTATAATTTTATCTGTAGGGTTAATGTCAGAGAAGGCAATGGCACCCCACTCCAGTACTCTTGCCTGGAAAATCCCATGGATGGAGGAGCCTGGTAGGCTGCAGTCCATGGGGTCACAAAGAGTCAGACATGACTGAGTGACTTTACTTTCACCTTTCACTTTCATGCATTAGAGAAGGAAATGGCAACCCACTCCAGTGTTCTTGCCTGGAGAATCCCAGGGATGGGGATGCCTGGTGGGCTGCTGTCTATGGGGTCGCACAGAGTCGGACGACTGAAGCGACTTAGCAGCAGCAGCAGCAGGGTTAATGTGCTTAGAATTAATTGGTTGTAAGTTTGGTCTCATCCTCTCTCAGAATACATCTTACTGGAGGAGGCAGAGTGTAAAATGAATCAGAAGGAAAAGGCAAGTGATAATTAAGGTGGTATTAAATAACAAAATCCTATATAGTAGGAAAATTATGGATAAAAGAAACTTTCCAAATGAAAAATTGCCATTGGATAGAAATTCTTGGGGATAAAGAATAAAGATGCAGTATGAAGCAAAAGTAGTTCCAATTGCTTTAATCTAATATTCCACAGTGCTATTGACCAAAAGTGGAAAATCTATTAAGAAGAACCTATTTTAGGATTGGTCATAAAAAGGGGCTGGAATACACCAGGGAGATATTCCATTTATATAGATAACTTAATTTTTAAATTGTTCTTAATGTTTTTCTTTCTATAGCTTAAGACTTTACTGAAAATGTTCTCTTTTTTCAAGTACTTTTAACTACACATTCTTTTACTCACTGACATTTACTGAGGTGGGTACCAACATGCACGTGTGCATGCTAAGTCACTTCAGTCGTGTCTGACTCTGTGACCCCATGGACTGTAGCCCACCAGGCTCCTCTGTCCATGGAATTTTCCAGGCAAGAATAGTGGAGTGGGTTGCTATTCCCTCCTCTAGGGGATCTTCCCCACCCAGGGATCAAACCTTCATCTCTTATATCTCCTGCATTGGCAGGTGGGTTCTTTGCCATTAGCACTACCTGGGAAGCCCAGGTATCAACATACTTATGTGTAAAATGAGTATTTTGTATGTAAGCACTGACACATCATAATGCCCGATTTAGATTTAGTGAAAACACTCTTTCAAGATCCAGATACAGGGAAAGAGGACTAACAAAATCAAGTCAGGCAGATAGTCTTGGCAGGCTGAAAGCAGGGGCTAAGGATGTAGGAAAATCAATAGAAAATAAAAATGAGAAAGTACAAAGAAACACAAGTAGGTAGGCTAGGTCAATACCAGCGAAGAAAAGAGAGAAATAAGTAGATTTTAGACTTGTTGATCCCTTCATTGCATAGCATTTGTTCCTGAATTGGTCATTTCCAGATATGACTGGCAGCTGATTTTTTTGGGTGGGGTGGGAGGACCATGGGGTTCTAGTTGTTATTTCAGGAAAAATAAAAAATTCCAAGTCTAACCAAAGGTACACAGAAAGAGACAACGAGACGCCTCCTGGAGCAGCCTTAAAATTGTGTTCGGTCCATTTGCAGTTTTAAAGATTTGGAAAAGAGAAAAGCAGAGTGAAAAATAGGAAGAGAATATCTAAGACCAATTGGTATTTATTTTGTACAAGTTATTTTTTTAAAAATATGAGATCATGTATTTTTATCATAAAATATCATATGTTTTATATTTTATAAATGTTTAGCAACTGTTAGTTACATAGGTTAATGTCAGGGAGACATCTGATTTTTTTTCTAGATCTTTAGCCTCCATATCACTGACAGGACAGATCCTTAATCTTCTATACTTTTTGATACTCCTATATTTTAGGACCAGGGAAAGATTTTGAGGATAATATTCTAATTATTTAACCCAAGATTGAAGAAATTCTTTGTTTTTAGTTATTTATAGACTAAAGTGTAAAACAGGTTATATTAATAAATGATACTTTTGGGAATTAGACAAAACAAACAGCTTTGGGTAACTTTCCAAAAGTGTATAAAGTTAAGAGGAATTCTTCTTATACTTCTAACAGATATGACTCAAGAATTTTTAGAATAAAAGCGTCTTAATTTTACCATGTTTACTTTGAAGATAGCTAGAAGACTTAGATATAGATATATGGAACATACATGTGAAACAGATAGCTGTAAATATTACCTCACAGAAAATATCATCCAATTTTATATTTTCTTACACATTTTTTCTTACATACCCTATTCCATTCAATTGGCTTGCTCTAATCTTTACCCTTAATAATATAACTTTTAATTTCATTTTATAATCACCATTAATATATAAGCACATATATTTACATTAGGGTCTATGAACAGATTTTGATTTCTATTAGGTTTTTGTTTTAAGAAGAACTAAAAGTAAAAATTGAAAAATTTTCTTCAAGGCCTTTGATGTTCTAATTTTTTTTCTTAAATACTTTAGCACAGTAAGCAGGACACTTATATTTTCATTTTTGCAATATTTTACTGCATGTAATAAAGATATATTTAGCTTTTTCATAAGCAAAACACTTTTCTGGGTATTAGAATATACCTAGACTGAATATATATTATATATATGTATGAATATACCCAGACTGCAAATATACTGATCATTAAATTTAATACAATGCATATTATCCAAAGTGTTTTTTCTTCTCAAACACTAATGTAATTCCTTTAACTTCCATATTCAATCTATCAGTATTTCTTGTAAGTTGCACTTTTCAAAATACAGCCAGAAGCTGGACATTTCATACTAGTTAGTACATGTTGTCTAATACAAGTACCATTTAACACATCCCCTGCAAATTACTAAAATCACTTTCTATATTTTATGTAGTCTTTATTCTCATGAGAAAAAAATGACTTTTTAAATATTTATATGTAAATCACAGATCATTTTTCTCACAATCTTCCAACTACTTCCTATTAATTCAAATATCCATGTTTATATCTAACTCGTTATCCATCTTTCAATATTCTAAGTATTTTTGAAGTAAACATGGTTAAGTTAATGCATTGATTTTTATTCTAAGAACACTAAGGGTCAAGTCTGTTAGAAATACCAGAAAAATTCCTCTCAGTTTCATACACTTTTGGAAATTCCCCCAATGCTACTTAACTCATTGTTTTATGCGATGCTAAAAAGTACCACCGATTAATGCCAACTCTGCATAGATACAATGTCCCACCTGACTGGGTCTTATTTACCTCTAGGGCCACTTTTCCTTTAACTCCAGAGGCACTGGACATGCTGGTGTCCCTTCAACATCTCAAGCTTGTGCCCTTATCAGTTTTCATGCCATCTTTCTCCTTGACCTGGAGAATATTCCCTCTAGATGTTCACATGGCTTCCCTTTCCCATTAACGAGATCTCTGCCAAATCATCTCCTTGGAGAGATCTTCTAGAACAACTCTGTCTAAAAGCCTCTCTCCACTCCATCAAGCTCTCTTTTTGCAGCTTGATTGTCTCCATACTTAGATTATCTGACTTATACATACTTACATTATCTGGTTACATACAGTGACTGATTTATATGATGAGTGCCTTTCTTAATTCCTTAATGCCTGTCTTCCTCTCCTGCCTTGGGCTTGTTACATCATATACTTCAAGTTTTTAATTCTACTGCATTGCCTTTTCATCTGTAATACCTGCTTCATTTTCTCTTCTTGACTATTCCTCTATCAATTTAAATTTTTAACATTCAGAACTCAGTCTCAGCCCCTTTTCTCTTCTCATTAGTTTAGCTCAGGTGATTCCATGAGGCTTAGCTGATTTGGCTTTAAACTTTGTCAAGGCTTTCAACAACACTGACTAGCTGATATTTCAAAATGTAGCTCAAGACTCATGTTACCAAATTCCTTCTTAATGGCTATACATTGACATTTCAATTTTAACATTTCTAAAAGGAACTGTTTATTCCACCTCAAATCAGTGTATTCCTTCACCATCCCTCAAGTTTTCCCCACTCCCATAAATAGCAGTCCATATATTCCATGGTTCAAGCCAAAAAAATCTAGAAGTCCTGCCATTTTCTCTTTTCCCCAAACTGGTCCATCACTGAATACATTAAGGTTTATCTCCAAAATACACATTCTATTTTAATATTTATCCCCATGTCCATGACTATCACTTCCTCCATCTTCACTGTGACCCCTCAACTCACACCACTTTTCTCCACTCATGCAGTATCTTCCCATGCCCATCTCACCCCCTGCATTCCATTTTGCACACCACAAAAACAGAATATTCTTTTCTAGTACATAATATCACTCCCTTGCTTAAACTCTTTAAAATGACTTTTCACTTTTTAAAAAATATATTGTAATCTGCTCATCATGCCTGATAGCCCTGCATGGTCTGGTTCTTGTTTACCTCTCCATTTTTGTTTCATTAAACTCTCTCCCTAAGTCACTAGGTTCCAACCATAATGGTTTCTTTTCTGCTTCTCCAAAGTTCCAAGTTCTTTCTGTCTAAAGGCCTTTCTATTTCTTTCTCCTCTGTATAAATATTACCCTGCTCTTCAAATATCTCTAGGCATCAGTTCAAATATCATTTCCTGGGAGATGTCTCCCCAAACTATCATTCATTCATTCATACAAAAATATGAGTTGACTTTTTTCTCTGTATCAAGCACTATGATCGGTGGGAAAATAACGATTTCTTTCCTTCTTGATGCTTAGATTCTTTTAGCAGTGATATAAAATCATTGCAGAATTTCTGTAGTACTTCAGAGTTACAGTTTTTTCTCTTGGTAGTTCCTGACTATTTAATAGAATTTGATTTTTTCCAATATAATTTCAAAAATTTAAGACTAGAGAGTATAATTAAGAGGCTGGCTGACTTCATTTCTGTTGTTTGACCTCTGACATCTTCCATACATACTCTTCCTTTCTTTCCCCTCAGCCCCACAGGTGTGCAAGGAAATAGGAAACTTCCTTTAGTTGTACAAGGGAAATTCAAATAATGCAATCTGTCCCTCTGGACCCCATCTTTTAACCTAAATAAAACAAAAAACAAACAAAAAACAGAACCAACTGCCTGCATCTTCATCTTCCTACCTGCTTTGTCCACTACAGACCAAATTTGAGCTTTCTCAGAGAATTCTTTGGTTATTTATGTTTCTTTCTATTTTCTGTCCACTGGTACCTCTCTTCCATAAATTTTGCAGAGACACACAGCCCGGCACTCAGCCAAGGATGCTGAGTGCTCTAATAAAACAATTGGCACTGTGAGCAGGATGCCATGGCAATGATCCTCGGTGTGATGTATCTTCAGTCTCTCCCTCCTGACTTATAAACTGAATCTACTACACACAATTCAGTGGGCCTGAATGGGATCAACCAGTTGCTGAGCTTGTGTGATTGTGTTTGGGCTGTGTCTCTTTATGTCGGCTTGACTAGGTTTTAGCAGTCTTACATTTATCCAACCTGAGTTGGCCCATATAAGTGAAGAAAAGTAGCCAAGAGCCTGATCTTGAGTAGTACTGGAAAAAAGAAATAAAGGAAAAGAGACTGAGTTGCTTAGAGAACATGAGATCGTTATAGTGTGTCTAACCAGGCATTGAATCCTGTATTTCCAGAATACTATACATTAAGGAAGAGTGGATCTCCTATGTAGCCATATAGTTATTAATACTGTGTGGCATTCAGATCCTAATAGTGTGGGTAGAAAACTGTTGGGCTTTCCATCCTCCCTCATTTCATGAATGGTTGACCCACATTGGGATTTCCCAAAGAAAAAATTATAAGAAAAATTCCCCTAAAATATACTGAATTACAAAGTTATGAATAAAATTTCTGTAAGAAAAAAATCGTGATAATGAACCAAGTTTGGTTTTACCATGAAAAATCCTAGGGTAAAATTCAAACTTGGGGATAAAGTTGCATAACAAAGGAAAGGAGGGATAACTGGCTTTCTATTTAAGCCTCAAACCAGATATAATAAACTATTTATAATTAAACTTTGAGTTTTAAGGCTATATCTTACTAAATGGGCCTTTTAAATTTGCAATCTCATCTAACATCTCAACAACATCAACTAATAAATGCTAACAAATTATAACCCAAGCTATAAAACCTCCTAAAGGAAAGGATAATTAGTCCAGTGATTTCTCCTTTTAGTAGTTCAAGTAAGACAAAGTAAAAATGAATGTTACCAGACTATGAATTATCATAGTTCTAAAGAGGAGAGTGAAAAAGTTGGCTTAAAGCTCAACATTCAGAAAACTAAGATCATGGCATCCGGTCCCATCACTTCATGGGAAATAGATGGGGAAACAGTGGAAACAGTGGCTGACTTTATTTTTCTGGGCTCCAAAATCACTGCAGATGGTTACTGACGCCATGAAATTAAAAGACACTTACTCCTTGGAAGGAAAGTTATGACCAACCTGGACAGCATATTAAAAAGCAGAGACATTACTTTATTAACAAAGGTTCGTCTAGTCAAAGCTATGGTTTTTCCAGTGGTCATGTATGGATGTGAGAGTTGGACTATAAAGAAGGCTGAGCGCTGAAGAATTGATGCTTTTGAACTATGGTGTTGGAGAAGACCCTTGAGAGTCCCTTGGACTGCAAGGAGATCCAACCAGTCCATCCTAAAGGAGATCAGCCCTGGGTGTTCATTGGAAGGACTGACGTTGAAGCTGAAACTCCAATAATTTGGCCAGCTGATGAGAAGAGCTGACTCATTTAAAAAGACCCTGATGCTGGGAAAGATTGAGGGCAGGAGGAGAAGGGGATGACAGAGGATGAGATGGTTGGATGGCATCATCGACACAATGGACATGGGTTTGGGTGGACTGCGGGAGTTGGTGATGGACAGGGAGGCCTGGTGTGCTGCGGTTCATGGGGTCACAAAGAGTCAGACACGACTGAGCAACTGAACTGAACTGAACTGATGGCACCTCCTATAAATTTCTAACCCTATAAATTTACTATTAAAAAACAAACTCCAATCAATTGGCCATTAGAAAATACTTTGCTGTGATATTTGGCCAACGTATTCTGCTCAGTGTCTTATTCAACAGCTTCTCAGTAACAATTTGCTTTTTCCTTTGCAGGGTAACTGTGCTTTTTTACTTGGCAACTCATGATACCTGAATGGCACAGACACTATACATAAACTATGTAGACTATACCTCCACCATGTCCAGTCACGTCTCAGAATCCAGGAATGATCTGTGTCATGTGACATGACTCTACCTCAGAATCCAGGTAATGAAGTTCTTTTTACATGAAAACACAGATATTTAGAAGCATATATACACACATATCTTAAAAACTGTTGTGAAAGTGAAAACACATAAGTTACTTTTCTTTCATGCTACCCTGGTCAAATCAATGAGGTAAAACCAAAATTTCTGACTTGGTATTTCTTTAATTTTAGATTGAAGCAGGTTTTAAATTTATTTTCATTGCGATGAGCTCAGTTTTCCTTCAAAATAATAACTACCCTGCAGTGAGTTTTACTGAGCTGACAGATGTTTACAATATGCATAACCAGATACATACATAAACATTTAAGACTTCTATAGAAGTGCAATTGGAGTAGGGAGAGGAAAGGAAATGAAAAATAGCAGATTATTTCTTATTAAACTCATCCAGAAAGGGCATGAATTATACAACTTTAGGGTGCATTTGCCACTAGATTAATGGAAATTTATTCACAGAACTCCCTAGGAACAGAGATGAGCATATAGTATTTACATTTCTCATTTTACATATTATAAATTGATACACATCAATAAGTTATATACTTAAAAGACCAGCAGGCAAATCTTTAATGAGAAATGATCTTTTGATCTTATTTTGATGTTTAGTTACATGTGGAAAAACACAGGATTTTAAAATGTTTAAATCAAACCCCAAAAGTTACCTTGCGTGAAGACAAGAGAAACTATATACTTATTATAAGACTTGATGCTACAGCTCTAGTTCAGACTAATAATGGTTACTTTTGTTTCCATTGCAAACACTGCCTTTATTTTTCCTCCATGCTGATGGACTCTTCTATACCAAGATCTGGATGTGAAACAATTCTTAGGTTCATTTTAAAATTCATTCCTATCATTTTCTTATAAAAATTTTAAAAAGCAACTCTAGCTTTTCTTCTGCCTTTAGTTTTGTCTAATCAACCATTGCTTTCTTATAGAGAAGTTGCCACATGAATGAAAATATATTCTAAAACTTTTCAGATCCCAAAAGTGTTGCAATCAAAGGAGCACTTGCTGTATAAAGCGCTTACCTGAGGCTAATTAACAATAAAAGATGTTTATAAATACTTGGCTCTTTTGTCAAAAGATGGGTAATCCTTTAACTTCAAAATTAAGCCATAAGTTAGCCAAAGAATATCAAGTGGTTGAGTTTATAACTGTTAAGAGATTTTATTTCTATTTAGTAGAATATTTCAATTTGCTAGAATGTGGTCCTCATGACACCAAACCCAGAAGCTTGATTTTGAAAATTATGATGCGAATCATAAATTCTCACCAGCCATCTTTGGAACACCAATAGGGGTGGAAGTTGATATTTGAGGAAAAGATAGGAGATCATGATCAACACTTTGAAAATCTATGAAGGAATCATCTCAGCAACATCTCAACCTATATGGTGACAGTAGATTCTCTTTGAATAAGAAGGACAGAAATAATTTCTGAACATCTGTAGATTGTTTCTTAGCTAATATTATTGTATTAAGAACCCACAGTTTTCTCAATTGCCTTTCCCAGAATTCTATAACTCCTGTTCAGCTTATGCTCATATATCCTTGAAAAAACTTATTCCTAGGAGAGAATATTGTAAATGTAGTTGTCAACTGAAGAATGTTACTTGCAACCTGGTCTACAAGAATTAGGTCAATAGCCACTGCAGTCGCTGACCTTCAATACACCCTGCAAGGAATCCAGGGTGTAATGAGGCACTCTGTGCTCTGGGAAGACTGGCAGAAGAGGCCTTCAGATAATTAGATATTCTCAGGAGAAATTTTTTGCATCTTCCCACTCCTAAAAATACACGAAAACCATTAACTCCTCATGACTAGCAGCAATTTTCCACTGAGATGTGCACTTGTTTGCATGCACCCCCTTCATCCAAATCGCATATGTGCTAACCTGCCCACTACCTCTTCAGAGCCCGTCAGAGCTATCTGAGAGACTGTTTCTGGGAGTACAGTCCACAATAAGATACTGAGGACTCTTGACTCACAGCTTTTACATTATGTTTGTTGCTTTTTTTCCTAGTTGTCACAGTGTTTTGAACTGTGATATTTTATCTGAGCAAATGATTTAACAGGCTTTTACCTTAATTTTCATGTTTCAGCAAGAACTAAGAAAATCTTATGTGTTAAGATTTTTATGGAAAAGAAAGAAACTGTTGGGAGCTTCTGCTTGAATCAGAAGATATTTTGACATTATTCATGTGGAAAATATTTATGTGCAAATAACAAACAAATAAAATTAAACCATATTGTTTTGGTAACCACTTCAGTGTATCATATGACAGTTGTGTGGTAACTGATATATTACGTGGCAACTGCTTTCCCAAACAGCTAAATATTTTCCATATATTGCTTCTTTTTCCAAAGGAAAAATGCAAACAGCTCTAGAAAGTCTGTGAAATTAAAAAAAAAATGTTTTTGACCTCCAGATCAAACAATTTTATTAATATTTAGTAACATGAACATCCAAAAAAAGAGCCATCAGCATATTTTCTGCATTACCTTATTTTATGTGAATAAGAAATCAACCACATATTCAAAATGAATATATCCTGGTACAGTATTATAACCTTTCCTTAATCCACAGATAACTGAGAAAAATATATTAGCTAATAATTTACAACTCTCTGTAAAACAATATTATAATATTTTTCATTCAAATCTTTAACTTAATCATTGTGATGCTTAGTCAGAAAACATTTTAAGAAAATTTTCACAAATATGTTTACAAGTTTAAGACATAATATAAGTCTCCTAGACCTAAATATGAGTCAACTATTTAATCTCTCTCTTAAGTATAGAAATTATCAGCAGATCAGAGAATAATTCCAAAGTCTTCACTCAATATACTTTTCAAAGACGAACTTCTTGTTTAACTACACATAAAGTGGAAAATGTTTCTTATGTAAGAAAATCATGTATGGTATCCCTACCTAGAAGCCTACTAGCAGATCCATATATATTAGATCAATTGTTAAAGATTTTGGATTCTCTTTCCTGGGACATTTTCAGGGAAAATAAATCAATACACTTGACCAGTCTTGTTGGGTATATGACCTCTACTTCTGGGCATGTGTGGAGGAGCAAGTCTCTTCCAACTCACTCAACATGTGTTTGTTGAGCAATAATTATGGGCCAGGCACTCTGTACTGATATATGGTGAAAAAATAGACATGATGCCTAAAGCTCTCTTACCTGGGGATTGGGAAATTTGAAAGCTTCAGAGAGGATAAAATAGACACTGAGGAGGGAAGAGATGAGATGGAACAATCTCTTTGAATAATATCTGTTTCAAGCCAGAAAGAAACCTCTATGAAGAGAATTATTTTTTTAATATTGTAAATAACAAAAAAATATTTTCAGTCCTTTGGGGAAAATATACTTTGCTCCTTTTAGATACAGACACTTCATATTTCTGCTAATAATTTTGAATCCTTTTATCCTTCAAATTTATAGTGGTCATAAGGCATGATCATATCTAGTTACTGATACTCCCCTCTAGCCTATATGACCATTTCAAGGCCTGTTCTTAAAATATATGAACATGGTTTGAATGCAACAACAGATATTGTATTTTTCCATGCATAAAACAAATTAGGCAATGTAGATCAAACAAAAAATGATATGTTACTTTGTGATTAATTCACTTCAATGGGCTTGAACTTTCATAGCAATTCAAATTAAATATCAAAGTAATTCTTTGCTGAAAGCTATGTATTAAGGTCTACTTTACCTTAAGAATAATGCAATTTTTCTCTCAAATTTTTATAAGTTAAATTTGTCTCATGTAATCATGTAGTAAGTCATAATTTCTAGAAAATGAAGCTTCACAGCATATTCAAGGGATGGACTAAGTTCCACAATACATATTGCAACTAGCTTTTAAAGCTCAGTTCCATCAGAACTGCCATCTCTCATTTTATTCACTAAGAATTTAGTTTCATGCTAAAGTGTATTCTTGTGTAATTGGCATTGCAAGAACTCTAAAAACACGGTGTGCAAAATTCTTCAAAATCCACTTAGGCTGGAATGTACAGATGGTTTAATCCAGAGTATCAGGTCCTTATCAAAAGTAAAACTATGTTATCTGTGTAGTATAATGAGGGAAAAATCACACATTTTCTTAAAGCATTAATAAAAGGACTTGAATCTTATCTGGTGCCTTCCAATACATCAGGAATCAAGCAGTCTTTGTTCACTGTCTTTCTAAATTTAAATCATCCAAATATGTATGGATAGCAGTCCCTCATCAGAATAACATACTTAGCTGAAAAGGGTTACAATGTTGCAGACAGGACCCCTGAGCTGCAATACTTAATAGTCAACCAAGGCTTTCAGAAGAGGGGAAATTGGGGGGTAGGGGGGTGGGATGTGGAGGGTGGGCAGAGAATAGTTCCTGAATTGAATTCTAATGAAAGAATATCTAAGGGTCTATTGTATAGACAAAATTAAGCTCACAAATATGTTTTCCCTGTAGTTACAGTGTTGTTATATGTGTGTTAATTATTTTTGCATCAAAATGATTTTAGGAGAATCATGCACTTGTAAATCTGTCACTGCCCCATCATTTCTTGTTGTCCTACATACAGCCTAAATCATATAATTATGTTCTTTAGTGGCCTCTTAGGGGGCTTCCCTGGTGTCTCAGACAGTGAAGCATCTGGCTGCAATGCAGGAGACCCGGGTTTGATCCCTGGGTTGGGAAGATCTAGAAAAGGAAATGGCAGCCCACTCCAGTACTCTTGCCTAGAAAATCCCACGGACAGAGGAGCCTGGTGGGCTACAGTCCATGGGGTCACAAAGAGTCGGACACGGAAGAGCAGCCTCTTGAGTTTCTGGTTCATGCTCTACATAAACTATTCTACTTTTTATTTGAAATATTGCCCTGTGAAATCTGAGAAGTTCTTTTACCCAAGAATCTAGATTATGGCTGCTTCTGAGTTTCATTTGGACATGAGCTGGCTTACCTTTGCTTTGCCTGCTTGATTGCTGTCTGTAATGCCACAAATTCAAAATCTGTACCATATCTTGCCCCCTCTTTTATGACATGTTACCATTTAGTTTCTCTGAAAATGGTTAGTTTATATCCTTGCAAATCACTGCTCTGATTACAGATAATAATGAAAGTGATCATATAACCAAGATTTGAATATATTTGAGTTGAAAGATTATAAGCATCACTCTATCTCAGTGGAGCATATAAAGTATGTATTTGTCACACTGGGTCAAGAAGCCTTTTCTGTGGGTTTACAGAAGTCAGTTGCCCATAGATATCCCTTGGACACCCAAAACTGAAGAATTTAAGCAGTTTGCCATTTAGAACTGAAATACTTTACCAATGGACCTGCTGTGAGTGAAATTGACTTAGATTACAAAATCCACAGTCACAGCAAGGGTCAGGGGCAAAATCGCATCACTGCTTCAGAGTGTCTCCTGCTAGCTACAGGCCAGTAGGAGAAGAAAACAGAGAAGACAAGAGGACAGAAAATAAACAACAGAAATCTCAAGGATAACAACTATGAAAAAGGTGTTATGTGTTTGAAGCACCTAAATTCTGCTTCACTGGAGAGGTGGCTGGCATTTAATTACTACCTGATCCTTTGTCTAAGATTTAGTTTGAGCAGTTTTGTAAAAATTGCTATACTATAAAATTTCAAGAATTTTCTAAAACACTAATCATGCAGTTTTCAATACTTGTTTAGCTGGCATAGTAAATTAAGAATAGGGACACTCAAAGGAAATACACAATGCGATCAGTGCCTTCCTCTTGACAATACAACAAGCAAAACAGAGCCAATTATGATCATTTATTATCATAATTATGATCATTTATTTTTAAGAGCCCCATAGGGTAATTTATTTTGTGTGCATGCACATTCTCATACATGTGTATATACATATACACAGAGCTTGTTTTCATACATATTAGCCCTATGGACACTAGTTCTTATTGCTCAATTAGACTAGACTTTTGCTAGTCTTTAGTGACAATTTCCTGCTTTGAATATCATCTTGCTAATAGGCCAGAAATGTTTATCACTGGGCAACAGTGGTGCTGTCCCTTCTTTAGACAAGAACATCATTATATCTCCTAAGTGTATAGTTGTTCCCAGCATCTAAGTGCTGTTTTTAAAATAAAGGTCCAAAGACCACACTCATCAGAATCATCTAGAATGCATAATACAAATGCATTTCCCCCCAAACTTCTCTGTCACAATCTCTGGGATTAGGCAGTGAAATCTTTATTATAAATACCCTACATGATCCCTATAGACACTATATTTTCAGAATTGGTAATCTAAGATTTTTAATCACAATTTTTAATCTAAGATTGCATTGTAATATTAAATATATATATTAGGGGAAGTTGCTCAGTTGTGCCCAACTCTTTGCGACCCCATGGACAGTAGCCTGCACCAAGCTCCTCCATCCGTGGGATTTTCTAGGCAAGAATACTGGAGAGGGTTGCTGCTTCCTTCTCCAGGGAATCTTCCTGACCCAGGGATTGAACCCAGGTTTCCCACATTGTAGACAGACACTTTACTGTCTGAGCCACCAGGGAAGTCTAATAATATTAGTCTATAATATATTAGAAGTCTATAAATATTAGACATATGATAATAGTTGCAATTTGAAAAAAAACATAATGAATATATACTTTCAATTAAATGTTAATTGTTAACTTGCTACAAAGACTTTATTTATCCACTTATTCATAAAACTATAATGCTGATACAAGTCCCTTTACTTTTACAATTAAAGAAATATATGGAATATATATTTTTATCCGTAGATATTTGGTACAAATAGCTGAGGAAAAAAGAGAAGCAAAAGGCAAAGGAGAAAGGGAAAGATATACACAACTGAATGCAGAGTTCCAGAGAACAGCAAGGAGAAGTAAGAAAGCTTGCTAAGTGAACAATGCAAAGAAATAGAGGAAAATGATAGAATGGGAAAGACTAGAGCTCTCTTTAAGAACATTGGAGATACCAAGGAAACATTTCATGTGAAGATGGGTACAATAAAGGACAAAAATGGCAAAGATCTAACAGAAGCAAAAGAGATTAAGAGGTGGCAAGAATACACAGAAGAACTGAACACAAAAACTCTTAATGACCCAGATAACCACGATGGTGTGGTCACTCATCTAGAGCCAGACATCCTGGACAGTGAAGTCAAGTGGGCATTACTATGAAAAAAACTAGTGGAGATGATGGAATTCCAGCTGAGCTATTTCAAATCCTGAAGGATGATACTGTGAAAGTACTGCACTCAACATGTCAGCAAATTTGGAAAACTCAGCAGCGCCCATAGGACTCGAAAAGGTCAGTTTTCATTCCAATCCCAAAGAAAGGCAATGCCAAAGAATGCTCAAACTACCACACAATTGTATTCACTTCAAATGCTAAGGTTATGCTCAAAACATTCAAGTTAGGCGTCAGCAGTATGTGAACCAAGAAATTCCACATGTATGGGCTGGATTGAGGGAAGGCAGAGGAACCAGAGATCAAACCGCCAACATCCACTGGATCATAGTAAAAGCAAGATAATTTTTTTTTAATCTATTTCTGCTTCATTGACTACGCTAAAGTCATTGACTGTGTAGATCACAAGCTGTGGAATATTCTTAATGAGTTGTGAATACCAGACCATATTACCTGTCTCCTGAGAAACCTGTACGTGGGTCAAGAAGCAGCAGTTAGATAAGGACATGAAACAAAATCGGTCTGGTTCAAAATCAGGAAAGGAATATGTCAAGGCTGCACATTGTCACCCTGCTTATTTAACTTACATGCAGAATACATCATACAAAATTCTGGGCCAGATGACTCGCAAGCTGGAATCAAGATTGCCAAAAGAAATATTAACAACCTCAGATATGCATGTGAAACAACTTTGACGGCAGAAAGTGAAGAGGAGCTAGCAGCCTTGTGATGAAGATGGAGGAGGATAGTGAAAAAGCTGGCTTAAAAAAAAAAAAGAAAACCCAACAGTCAAAAAATGAAGATCATGGCATCTGGTTCCATCACTTCATTGCAAGTGAGGAAAAAGTGGAAATTGTGTCAGATTTCACTTTCTTGGGCTCCAAAATCAATGCAGACTGTGGCTGCAGTTCAGTTTGGTTCAGTTGCTCAGTCGTGTCCGACTCTTTGTGACCCCAAATTTTGTGACTGCAGTCACAGAATTTAAAGATCACTGGTCCTGGGAAGAATAGCTCTGACAAACCTAGACAGTGTATTAAAAAGCAGAGATATCACTTTGCTGACAAAGGTCCATATAGTCAAAGCAATGGTTTTTCCAATAGTCATGTATGGATGTGAGAATTGGACCATAAAGAAGGCTGAGAGCCAAAGAATTGATGCTTTCAAACTGTGGTGCTGGAAAAGACTCTTGAGAATCCCTTGGACAGCAAGAAGATCAAATTAGTCAATCCTAAAGGAAACCAACTCTGAATATTCATTGGAAGAACTAGTGCAGAAGCTGAAGCTCCAATATTCTGGTCACCTGACGCAAAGATCCAACTGATTGGAAAAGACCCTCATGCTAGGAAAACTAGAGGGAAAGAGGAGAAGGGGGCAACAGAATGAGATATTTGGATGGCATCACTGACTCAGTGGGCATGAGTGTGAACTCATGGAGAGGAGGAGAGATAGTGAAATATAGGGAAGTCTGGAGTGCTGTAGTTCATGAGGTCGCAGAGTCAGACATGACTTAACAACTGAACAACTAACAACAATGGATCCATTAACCTTTTCTAATCTCTGGAGCTCATTGGCTTGTGGTTTAGAAACTACTATTGCAAACTGTAAATTATTCATGCCTATGCTGCGCCAAATAATAATATTTACCCATTCTGCATATCTGTAACTAGTCATAGCTATGCAATATTCATATACCAGGGAAAAAGAAATGTGTTCTGGTATATGTTCATCTATGAGTTTTCTTAAAGTTGGAGAAATAATTTTGAGAATAGCGTCAGTGACTATAAATTGTTAACATTAATTTCTAGAATTCTATTTTGACATCTTAAGTAAATAGTTCCAAATTCAAATGATTCCATTTTGGTAAATATAAATTTGCATGAGTAATGTTATAAAATAAATTAGGTATTTTCCTTGATATATCAGTACTTGCTTATTTATAAACTGCATAAGTAAAAAAATGAAGATACAACTAAAGTGACTCTGTTCCCACTATTCTATGATGACCAGTGTTATTTGGGGAAATTTTCTAGTATTCTTGAATTTTTTTCTTTAAAAAGTATTCAGTTCAGTTCAGTTCAGTCGCTCAGTCGTGTCCGACTCTTTGCGACCCCATAAATTGTAGCACGCCAGGCCTCCCTGTCCATCATCAACTCCCGGAGTTTACCCAAACTCAAGTCCATTGAGTCGGTGATGCCATCCAGCCAACTCATCCTCTGTTGTCCCCTTCTCCTCCTGCCCCCAATCCCTCCCAGCATACTATAAATATCTTCTTTATATTATATTGTCTATATTTCCTATAGTATTGTAGATTATTTGGTATTATAAGACTGTATCTCATAAAGAATATTCTCCATCATAGTTTGTTTAAGCATTATTGCATTTTTAAGTATGTACATGGTTTCCAATATTTCAAAGTAATAAATGATACTGAAATGAATTTCAGGCTTAAAGTACTGTATAAATTTTGCATTGTTTCCTTTGGGCAGATTTATAGGAGTAGAAATATTAGTCAAGGGACATAAAATATTAAGGCTTTTGATACTTACTTGGAAATTGTTTCTCTGAGCTTTTATTGGCTATCTGGATGGTGATATAAAAATACATATCAGAATCTTTAAAATGCCTTTGTCACTTAACTTGACTATCAGGCATTTGTAATAAAATTAATAATGAATAGGCTAAAATACTTGAAGCTAGTTATTGATTTTAATCAGAAAAATATAACAATAAGAAATGGTTACCTAAAATTCAGAAATAAAGCTATGTAACATTTTATAGCCAATAAAATATTCTTGAAGCAAAAAATAATATAAAATTGTTTTTGATAGTGTTAGGATAAAAACTTGTTTATTACACACATGGTTATATATATATGACTATATTTGTATATATATACAGCATTGTTTAAATACATACAAATATTTATTATATATTCATATTATTATTTATTATCATTTATATTATATATATTATTATATATTCTTTATTATTTATGTAGACCTGATAGAAGCACATGCATTTTAAATGTTACTTTTAAGTTTTTTTATGTGTGTATTTACATGTTATACTCAGAAAATACAAGTATATAAAGTTTGCCAGCTTCGTTTACACTAATCTTGAGTGAAACTGTCATTTTCCTTGGCTTTACAAGCCATGAGTCTATTTTTCTAGCTAAATGTACTTTTAAATAATTGTACACTTTGTGTAATGGGGCAAATTGTGTGCTTTAAATTTAAGACAATAGTACTGATAGGTGCATACATATAATTTTTTTTTCAATTTAGAAATCTTGCTGAAAGGGCATCACATAAAATAATTCAACTCTTTACCCAAAAGGCCAAAATTGGTGACTTTGCCTTGGCAAAACATATTTACAAAAGAGACCACTATTATAAGAAGCCTATGTGCTTCCTTCATGAGTAGTAGATGACAATGGATGGGGCATTCATTAACCACATTAATGGCTGGAAGTGAAATTCACTCCATCATGCCTGACTCTTTGTGACCCCATGGACTATACAGTCCATAGAATTTTCCACGTCAGAATACTGGAGTAGGTAGCATCTCCCTTCTCCAGGGGATGTTCCCAATCCAGGGATCAAATCCAGGTCTCCCAGATTGCGCGCAGATTCTTCACCAGCTGAGCCACAAGGGAAGCCCAGATTGATGTCTGATAAGAGGATATTTCACTTCATTTGGGTTGAAAATAGACATATATGTGTTTTCTTAGGGGGGAAAAATCACCCGTTTTCTCTGCACTATGCTTAAGAGAGTGCTATGTGCTTATTGTTCAGTCATGTCTGACTCTTTGGGACCCCACGGACTGTAGTCTGCCAGGCTCCTCTGTCCATGGGGATTCTCCAGGCAAGAATATTGGAGTGGGTTGCCATACATTCCTCCAGGGGATCTTCCCAATACAGGGATTGAACTGAGGTCTTCCTCATTGCAGGGGGATTCTTTACCATCTGAGCCACCAGGGAAGCCCATGAATACTGGAATGGGTACCTATCCCTTCTCCAGGGCATCTTCCTGACCCAGGAATTGAACCCAGGTCTCCTGCATTGCAGATGGATTCTTTACCAGCTGAGCTACCAGGGAAGCCCAATAACTCCATATCTTTTAGCAAATAAACTTTGCCATATGTAGAAATTTTTTACAATATATATAGCATAAGTTTTATTACTTTTCAAGTTATTTCATAGTTGCTAACAAATTTAGTCAACCTGAATATTCTTTGGAAGGACCAATGCTGAAGCTCCAATACTTTTGCCACCTCATGCAAACAGCCAACTCATCAGAAAAGACCTTGAAGCTGGGAAAGATTGAGGGTAGGAGGAGAAGGGGCTGACAAAGGATGACATGGTTGGATGGCATCATCGACCCAATGGACATGAATCTAAGCAAACTCCGAAAGATGGTGAAAGACAGGGAAATATAGTGTGCTGCAATCCATGGGGTCACAGAGTTGGATATGACTGATGACTAAACAACAACAAATTGAAATAAATATAAAAATCAGTAAGATACTAAGTACATATTATAAATTAGAAATACAATTTTAAAGTCATCTTTGCAAAATGCTTTGGAAATACCTGTTATATTCAAAGTACCTCACAGTTATCATTTCAGAGATATGGCATATTAAATGGCATTAATTTCTATGCATGCTTACTAAACTATATTAGACCTTTCAATATAAATTAAAATGTACTGATAAAACAGACAAAGATGGAGAAGCTCTATACAGTCAGCAAAAACAAGACTGGGAGCTAACTGTGGCTCAGATCATGAACTCCTTATTGCCAAATTCAGACTGAAATTGAAGAAAGTAGGGAAAACCACTAGACCATTCAGGTATAACCTAAATCAAATCCCTTATGACTATACAGTGGAAGTGAGAAATACATTTAAGGGACTAGATTGATAGACAGAGTGCCTGATGAACTATGGACAGAGGTTCGTGATATTGTACAGGAGACAGGGATCAAGACCATCACCAAAAAAGAAATGCAAAAAAGCCAAATGGCTGTCTGAAGAGGTCTTACAAATAGCTGTGAAAAGAAGGGAAGTGAAAAGCAAAGGAGAAAAGGAAAGATATATCCATTTGAATGCAGAGTTCCAAAGAATAGCAAAGAGAGATAAGAAAGCCTTCTTCAGTGATCAATGCAAAGAAATAGAGGAAAACAATAGAATCAGAAAGACTAGCGATCTCTTCAAGAAAATTAGAGATACCAAGGGAACATTTCATACAAAGATGGGCTCAATAAAGGACAGAAATGGTAGGGACCTAATAAAAGCAGAAGATATTAAGAAGAGGTGGAAAGAATACACAGAAAAGCTATTAAAAAAAAAAGGTCTTCACGATTCAGATAATCACAATGGTGTGATCACTCACCTAGAGCCAGACATCCTAGAATGTGAAGTCAAGTGGGCCTTAGGAAGCAATCACTACAAACAAAGCTAGTGGAGGTGATGGAAGCTATTTCAAATCCTGAAAAATGATGCTGTGAAAGTGCTGCACTCAATATGTCAGCAAATTTGGAAAACTCAGCTGTGGCCACAGGACTGGAAAAGGTCAGTTTCCATTCCAATCCCAAAGAAAGGCAATGCCAAAGAATGCTCAAACTACCGCACAATTGCACTCATCTCACATGCTAGAAAAGTGATGCTTAAAATTCTCCAAGCCAGGCTTCAGCAATACGTGAACCATGAACTTCCAGATGTTCAAGCTGGTTTCGGAAAAGGAAGAAAAACCAGAGATCAAATTGCCAACATCCACTGGATCATCAAAAAAGCAAGAGAGTTCCAGAAAAACATGTACTTCTGCTTTATTGACTACTCCAAAGCCTTTGACTGTGTGGATCACAATCAACTGTGGAAAATTCTGAAAGAGATGGGAATACCAGACCACCTGACCTGCCTCTTGAGAAACCTGTATGCAGGTCAGGAAGCAACAGCTAGAACTGGACATGGAACAACAGACTGGTTCCAAATAGGAAATGGAGTATGTCGAGGCTGTATACTGTCACCCTGCTTATTTAACTTATATGCAGAGTACATCATGAAAATGCTGGGCTGGAGAAGCACAAGCTGGAATCAAGATTGCCGAGAGAAATATCAACAGCCTCAAATATGCAGATGACACCACCTTTATGGCAGAAAGTGAAGAACTAAAAAGCCTCTTGATGAAAGTGAAAGAGGAGAGTGAAAAAGTTGGCTTAAAGTTCAACATTCAGAAAACTAAGATCATGGCATCCAGTCCCATCACTTCATGACAAATAGATGGGGAAACAGTGGCTGACTTTATTTTTCTGGGCTCCAAAATCACTGCAGATGGTGATTGCAGCCATGAAATTAAAAGACGCTTTCTCCTTTGAAGGAAAGTTATAACCAACCTGGACAGCATATTAAAATGCAGAGACATTACTTTGTCAACAAAGGTCTGTCTAGTCATGGCTATGGTTTTCCCAGCAGTCATGTATGGATGTGAGAACTGGACTATAAAGAAAGCTGAGTGCCAAAGAATTGATGCTTTTGAACTGTGGTGTTGGAGAAGACTCTTGAGAGTCCCTTGGACTGCAAGGAGATCCAGCCAGTCCATCCTAAAAGAGATCAGTCCTGGGTGTTCATTGGAAGGACTGATGCTGAAGCTGAAACTCCAATATTTTGGCCACCTGATATGAAGAACCAACTTATCTGAAAAGACCCTGATGCTGGGAAAGATTGAAGGCAGGAGGAGAAGGGGACAATAGAGGATAAGATGGTTGGATGGCATCACCAACTCAATGGACATGGGTTTGGGTAGACTCCGGGAGTTGGTGATGGACAGGGAGGCCTGGCGTGCTGCGGTTCATGAGGTTGCAGAGTTGGACGCGACTGAGCGACTGAAATGAACTGAACTGAACTGATAATATATCTACTTCAAAGAGGTGGACACTAACTTGCTACCTATGAACAAGGTTCTATGCTTTAAGCAGGCAAATAAGTGCCTTCACTTCTCATTTTGAATCTATGAGTGATTATAATAAATTTTACTATGCTCTTGGAAAATAATTGCAGAATTTTTAATAAGCCCTCTTTAGTTTCACTTTTGGTATTCTCATAAGCACCAGAAGAGCTTTCCACAGAAATCATTGATGAGATTTTTCTCATATGAAAATTAGCAGTTCATACATTTTATATATAGTTTTCTAAAAACTGTGTTTTTCTTTTAGGATGTTATATAATTATATAAAAGTTAGATTATTAACACTAATTATATATATGTAGAAAAATCATTTTTCAAATTAAAAGTAGAGAACCAAGTGGACTCAAATGAGCACACTGACATTTCTCAAGAAAATGCATTGCCTATAGGTTTACTTCTCTTGTCTACTGACAGTAAGACAAACAAACCATGTGTTTAAATTATTTTTATTATTAATTTTTGTATCATATGTGATATTAATTTCTTCCTCATTCCAGGAAATTTTAATATTTGCATGCATCAAATCTCACTATATTAGAAGTTCTTTTTCTTTTCTACATATTACAGTGAAGACCCATACGTTTTTCACATAAAACAGACTTTGATCACAAAACAGTGTTTTAGGGGGTTTTGGGGGGAGTTGATAACAAGCTATTTTTATTGGTCAAATATTTCAAAGGCAGTATATATGAACTTGTCAATATCATCTTTTAATATTATAACCATTTTAAGTAGTACATGCGACTGAACGTTTCATTTTGGTGTGTTTTATTTTAGAAATTCATTGCATATCCTATTCATGCCAATTACCATCACCTTCTCTTGTGACTCTCCCTTCACTAAAGAAGACAGACTCTAACCCAAACAGAAGAGCTTGAATGTGTAGCCGATAGTCATTCTATCTACTAAATTGTTTTTTTGTGTGTGTATATGTGCTCAATTGCTCAGTCATGTCCGACTTTGCAAACCTTGGGACTGAAGCCTGCTAGGCTCCACTGTCCATGGGATTTTCCAGGCAAGAATACTGGGATGGGTTGCCAAATTCCTCCTTCAGGGGACCTTCTCAACTCAGGGATTGAACCCAGGTCTCCTGTGTCTCCGACATTGCAGGTGGCTTCTTTACTGCTGGGCTATCAAAGAAGCCCCCTCTAAATTATAGTCTTATAAATCACTTCCATTTGTTCCCCTACTTTTTTAACAATATTGTGTTGGTTTTTGCCATACAACAATGCAAATCAGCCATCATTGTACATACACCCCTCCCCTCTCCTCCCTCCATCCCATCCCTCCAAGAACAGGGAGCACCACGCTGATAGTGTATATACAGGGCTACCCAGGTGGCGCTGGCAGTAAAGAACCTGCCTGCCAATGCAGGAGACTTAAGAGACTCAGGTTCGATCCCTGGGTGGCGAAGATCCCTGGAGAAGGAAATGGCAGCCCACTCCACTATCCTTGCCTGGGGAAGCCCATGGACAAAGGAGCCTGGCGGTCTATGGCCATATGGTCACAAACAGTCAGACATAACTGAAGTGACTTCACACAGGGTATGTATGTTGATGCTATATTCTCCATTCATCCCACTCTCTCCCTCCCCCACTGTGTTCTCAAGTCCATTCTCTACATCTGCATCTCCATTCCTTCTCTGCAAATAGGTCCATCAATATCATTTTTTCTAGATTCCATATATATGCATTAATATATTGCATTTGTTTTTTCTCTTTCTGACTTACTTTGCTCTGTATAATAGGCTCTAGGTTCATCCACCTCACTAGAACTGACTCAAATTTGTTCTTTTTTATGGCTGAGAAATGCTGGTATTGCTGTTGAGTCACCGAGTCGTCTCTGATGCTTTGTGACCCTATGGACTGCAACACTCCAAGCCTCCCTGTCTCTCGCCATCGAACATAGTTTCCCCAAAATCATGTCTATTCAATCGGTGATGTCATCCAACCACCTCATCCTCTGTCGCTCCCTTCTTCTGCTTTCAACCCTTCCCAGCACCAAGATCTTTTCCGGTGAGTTGGCTCTTTGCACCCAGTGGCCAAATTTTTGGAGTTTCACCTTCAGCATCAGTCCTTCCAATGAATATTCAGGACTCATTTCCTTTGGGATTGACAGGTTTGATCTCCTAGCAGTCAGGTTTGATCTCCTAGCAGTCCAAGGGGCTCTCAGGAGTCTTTTCCACCACCAACTTTGAAAGCATCAATTCTTTGGCTCTCAGCCTTCTTTATGGTACAACTCTCACATCTGTACATGACTACTTCAAGGACCATTGCCCTGATTATATGGACTTTTGTTGGCAATGTGATGGCTTTGCTTTTAATACACTGTTTGGGTTTTGTCATAGCTTTTTAAATTAGCAATCGTCTTCTCATTTCATGGCTGCAGTCACCATCTGCCTTGATTTTAGAGCCCCGAAGAAGGAAATCTGTCAACTGCTTCCACCTTGTCCCCTTCTGTTGCCATGAAGTGATGGGACTGGATGCCACATATCAGTTTTTTTAATATTGAGTGTAAGCTGGCTTTTTCACTCTCCTCTTTCACCCTCATCAAGAGGTTCTTTCATTCCTCTTCACTTTCTGCCATTAGAATGGTATCATCTGCCTATCTGAAGTTGTTGATATTTCCCCCAGCAATCTTGATTTTAGCTTGTGATTCATCCAGCTTGGCATTTCTCATGATGGACTCTGCCTCGATGTACTCCTTTCCCAGTTTGGAACCAGTCCATTTTTCCATGTCTGGTTCTAACTGTTTCTTCCTGACCTGCATACAGGTTTCTCAGGAGGCAGGTAAGGTGATCTGGTATTCCCATCCCTTTAAGAATTTTCCAAAGTTTGTTGTGATCCACAATCGAAGACTTTAGCATAGTCAGTGAAGCAAAAGTGATGTTTTTCTGGATTCCCTTGCTTTTTCTATGATCCAATGGATGTTGGCAATTTGATCTCTGGTTCCTTTGCCTTTTCTAAACCCAGCTTGCATATTTGGAAGTTCTTGATTCAAGTACTGCTGAAGCCTAGCTTGAAGGATTTTGAGCATAATCTTACTAGCATGTGAAGTGAGTGCAATTGTCCATTAGTTTAAACATTCTTTAGTACTGCCATTCTTGGAAATCAGGATGAAGTTTGACCTTTTCCAGTTCTGTGGCCACTGCTGAGTTTTCCAAATTTGCTGACATATTGAGTCCAGCACTTTAACAGCATCATCATTTAGGATTTGAAATAGCCCTGCTAGAATTCCATCACCGTCACTAGCTTTATTGGCAGCAGTATTTCCTAAGGCCCACTTGACTTCACACTTCAGGATACTGGCTCAAGATGAGTGACCACACCATCGTGGTTATCTAGGTCAAGATCTTTTTTATACAGTTTTTCTGTGTATTCTTGCCATCTCTTCTGCTTCTACTAGTTCTTTACTGTTTTTGTCATTTACTGTGCCCATCTCTGGGTGAAATATTCCTTTGATATCTCCAATTTTCTTGACAAGATCTCTAGCTTCCCCCTTCTGTTGTTTTCCTCTATTTCTTTGCATTGCTCATTAAAGAAGGTCTTGTCTTTTCTTGCTATTCTCTGGAACTCTGCATTCAGGTGGGTAGACCTGTCCCTTCCTGCCTCCATTGCATATATGTACCACAATTCTTTATCTATTCATCTGTCGATGGACATTCTAGGTGGGTTACGTGTCCTGGCTATTGTAAACAGTGCTCCTATGAACATTAAGGTACATGTGTGTTTTTTGATTATGGTTTCCTCAGGGTGTATGCCAGTATTAGGGTTGCTGGGTCATGTTGTAGGTTTATTCCTTTGTTTTTTTTTAAGGAATCTCCATACTGTTCTCCATAATGGCTATAACAGTTTACATTTCCACCAACAGTGTAGGAGGGTTCCCTTTTCTCCACATCCTCTCTAGCATTTATCATTTGTAGGTTTTTTGGTGATGTCCATTGTGATTGGCATTAAGTGATGCTGCTGCTGCTGCTAAGTCGCTTCAGTTGTGTCCGACTCTGTGCGACCCCATGGACTGCAGCCTACCAGGCTCCTCCATCCATGGGATTTTCCAGGCAAGAGTACTGGAGTGGGGTGCCATTGCCTTCTCCAGGCATTAGGTGATACCTATTCATAATTTGGATATGCATGTTTGGCATAATTAGTGATGTTGAACATCATTACTTTTATTCAACATTTGTTTGTCCTCTTTTGAGAAATATCTGCTTAAGTCCTCTGCCCACTTTTTATTGGGCTGTTTGTTTTCCTAATATTGAGCTGAATGAGCTGCATATATACTCTTGAGATTAATCCTCTGTCAGATGTTTCATTTGCAATTATTTTCTCCCATTTAAGGGTTGACTTTTAAACTTGTTTATTTTTTTCCTTTGCTATGCAAAAGGTTTTAAGTTTAATTAGGTCCCATTTGTTTATTTTTGCTTTTATTTCCATCACTCTAGGAGGCGGGTCAAATTGGATCTTGCTGCGCTGTATGCTCAAAGAGTGTACTGCCTATGTTTTCCTTAGTATTAAGCAACATATTCCGTGATGACATAAACATTTTTATTTAGGATATGTACCATAAATAAAAGAACTAGTATGTGTACATGTGCTTAAAATAATACCTGACACATGATAAGTGTTACCTAATTATAAATACTGAAGCAATATGTGACAGTTAGTTAGAATTTTAAAGCCTATTATTTTACATTTAGTTTCTTTGGTACTTCATTTGAGAGACTGTGACTTTTGGGCAAAGCCATATTCAGCTCACTCTAACCCTGAAGTTTTATATTTTATAAGAAATGAGAAAGAAACCTTGAGAAACCTTGCAACTAACCAGGTAATGTACAAGTATCGTACAAATGCATACATTAACTTTCTATTTCTGTTCATTCAGAACTTTATTAAATGACCTAAAGCTGTAATTCCAATACAGTAAGTCTTACACTTGCCTTTTACAAACCACTTACTGTTGAGTATACCACTAGATGGCAGAAAAAGATCAGAAAATTTCCATTAGGTAGTCAATACATTAAAATGTATAGTGCAATCACAATGCCTCTGGCAACAGCATGAATTGACCTAGAGATTATCATACTAAGTGAAGTAATTCGGAGAGAGAAAGACAAATATTAAGTGATATCACTTATGTGTGGTATCTAAAAAACATACAAATGAACTTATTTATAAAACAGAAAAACTCGCAGGCATGGTAAACAAACTTATGGCTAACAAAGGGAAAAAAAGGGGAGTAGGGATAAATTAGAAGTATGGGATTAACAGATACACACTGCTATATATAAAATAGATAAAACAAGGACTTTTGGTATAACACAAGCAACTATATTCAATATCTTGTAATAACCTATAATGTAAAAGAATCTGAAACAGGGAATATGTATGAATAGTCATTTTTAAAAACTCAATATAACAACAAAAATAAACACTGCACTTAAAAATCTTACTGGAACCACACGTAGATATACGTCATTTAATGAGACTTTAATACCAGCAAAACAAGTCTTAAAATTTTTATCAAATATAATATTTAATGTGGAAAACTGTATACTTTATTTGGACACACATACACATATATAGGTGATACATAATACATATACTAGACTAGAGATCTCTTCAAGATAATTAGAGATACCAAGGGAACATTTCATACAAGATGGGCTCAATAAAGGACAGAAATCTTATGGACCTAACAGAAGCAGAAGATATTAAGAAGAGGTGGCAAGAACACACAGAAGAACTATACAAAAAAGATCTTCACAACTCAGATAATCATGATGGTGTGATCACTCACCTAGAGCCAGACATTCTGGAATGTCAAGTCAAGTGGGCCTTAGGGAGCATCACTACGAATAAAGCTAGTGGAGATGATGGAATTCCAGTTGAACTATTTCAAATCCTGAAAGATGATACCGTGAAAGTGCTGCACTCAATATGCCAGCAAATTTGGAAAACTCAACAGTGGCCACAGGACTGGAAAAGGGCAGTTTTCATTTAAATCCCAAAGAAAGGCAATGCCAAAAATGCTCAAACAACTGCACAATTGCATTCATCTCACACGCTAGCAAAGTAATTTTCAAAATTCTCCAAGCCAGGCTTCAGCAATACATGAACCGTGAACTTCCAGATGCTCAAGCTGGTTTTAGAAAAGGCAAGAGGAACCAGAGATCAAATTGCCAACATCTGCTGGATCATCGAAAAATCAAAAGAGATACAGAAAAAAACATGTACTTCTGCTTTATTGACTATGCCAAAGCCATAGACTGTGTGGATAAAAATAAACTGTGAAAAGTTCTGAAAGAGATGGGAAAACCAGACCACCTGACCTGCCTCTTGAGAAATCTGTATGCAGGACAGGAAGCAACAGTTAGAACTGGACATGGAACAACAGACTGCTTCCACATAGGAAAAGGAGTACATCAAGGCTGTATATTGTCACCTTGCTTATTTAACTTATATACAGAGTACATCATGAAGAATGCTGGGCTGGAGGAAGCACAAGCTGAAATCAAGATGCCAGGAGAAATATCAATAGCCTCATATATGCAGATGACACCACCCTTATGGCAGAAAGTGAAGAAGAACTAAAGAACCTCTTGATGAAAGTGAAAGAGGAGAGTGAAAAAGTTGGTTTAAAGCTCAACATTCAGAAAACTAAGATCATGGCATCCAGTCCCATCAATTCATGCCAAATAGATGGGGAAACAGTGGAAACAGTGGCTGACTTTATTTTTGGGGTTTCCAAAATCACTTCCCAATGATTTATGGTGACTGCAGCCATGAAATTAAAATAGCTTGCTCCTTGGAAGAAAAGTTATGACCAACCTAGACAACATATTAAAAAGCAGAGACATTACTTTGCCAACAAAGGTCCATCTAGTCAATGCTATGGTTTTTCCAGTAGTCATGTATGGATGTGAGAGTTGGACTATACAGAAAGCTGAGAGCCGAAGAATTGATGCTTTTGAATTGTGTTGGAGAAGACTCTTGAGAATCCCTTGGACTGCAAGGAGATCCAGCCAGTCCCTCCTAAAGGAGATCAATCCTGAGTGTTCATTTAAAGGACTGATGTTGAAGCTGAAACTCCAATACTTTGGCTATCTGATGCAAAGAACTCACTCATCTGAAAAGACCCTGATGCTGGGAAAGATTGAAGGCAAGTGGAGAAGGGGATGGCAGAGAATGAGATGGTTGGATGGCATTACCGACTCAATGGACATGAGTGTGAGTAAACTTCAGGAATTGTTGATGAACAGGGAGGCCTGGCGTGCTGCAGTCCATGGGGTCTCAAAGAGTCAGGCATGATTGAGCAACTGAACTGAACTGAACTCAATATAAATAACTATGTGTGTGTGTCTCTGTGTGTGTACTAGTAAGTTGTAATATCTTATGTATGACAATACTTCAGAAAAGTATTGACTAAGTATTGACTTCATAAAAGTTATGACCAAGAAATCAAAATGCAAACCCACCTATAACACCGCACATATACTCCCATTTGCTCTTTTGCTTAAGTACTATAATAATGTGTTAAAAAATAGTATTTTAGAAGTTTTCTCATCTAATGAGAGTGTTAGCACTGTGTGGACTGGGACAATATCTGAGCCGTTTTTAACGTCTGGACATTCTCATTATCATATGTTCATTTAATAAATATTTATGGACTGATTACCCTCTTATTCAGAGAAGGCAATGGCAACCCACTCTAGTGTTCTTGCCTGGAGAACCCCAGAGATGGGGGAGCCTGGTGGGCTGCCATCTATGGGGTCACACAGAGTCAGACACGACTGAAGCGACTTAGCAGCAGCAGCAGCAGTACCCTTTTATTATGTAACCAAAGAAAAATTAAATTCTTATCATGACTCTTTCTAAAGTATAATGGTCCATATCCATACATAATTTCCAAATAGACATTTCCACTTATCTCAAAAGCCTCTATTTTCTTAGCCCTTTGTAATTTATAATACTTATCTTTTGACCGTTTAAGCATAATTTTGCATAAATGGCATATAGTAAAGATAAACAGTTCACAGTCTGACTTGGAACTGTGTAGGGGTAATCATGAATGAAAAACCAAAGGCATACTGAGGCCACTTGAGTCAACTGACTTCAACCCTCAATCCTTTCCATCATTTCCAGAAATTTTGGGGGTTACCATTTTGACATTCAGCCACTTCTACTGTTCGTTCTGAGGCTGAGAGATATTTTAGATTAAAAAAAAAGATCATCCATAGATAATTTCAATAGACTCTGATTTCCAGGCCTATTTGTAATCCTCAGAATCAAGATTTCTGGGAAAAATATTAGTAACCTCAGACATGAAGATGACATCACACTTATGGCAGAAAGTGAAGAGGAACTAAAGAGCCGCTTGATGAAGATGAAAGAGGAGAGTAAAAATGTTGGCTTAAAACTCAACATTCAGAAAAATTAGATCATAGCATCTGGTCCCATCACTTCCTGGAAAATATGGGGAAACAATGAAACAGTTGAGTTCAGTTGCTCAGTCATCTACAACTCTTTGCAACCCCATGAACCTCAGCACACCAGGCCTCCCTGTCCATCACCAACTCCCGGAGTTTACCCAAACTCATGTCCATTAAGTCGGTGATGCCATCCAACCATCTCATCCTCTGTCGTCCCCTTCTCCTCCTGCCTTCAATCTTTCCCAACATCAGAGTCTTTTCAAATGAGTCAGCTCTTCGCATCAGGTGGCCAAAGTATTGGAGTTTCAGCTTCAGCATCAGTCCTTCCAATAAACACCCAGGACTGATCTCCTTTAGGATGGACTAGTTGGATCTCCTTGCAGTCCAAGGGACTCTCAAGAGTCTTCTCCAACACCACAGTTCAAAAGCATCAATTCTTTGGCACTCAGCCTTCTTTATAGTCCAACTCTCACATCCATACATGACTACTGGAAAAACCATAGCCTTGACTAGATGCACCTTTGTAGACAAAGTAATGTTTCTGCTTTTTAATATGCTGTCCAGGTTGGTTATAACTTTCCTTTCAAGGAGTAAGCGTCTTTTAATTTCAAGGTTGCAATCACCATCTGCAGTGATTTTGGAGCCCAAAAAATAAAGTCAGCCACTATTTCCACTGTTTCCTCATCTATTTGGCATGAAGTGATGGGACTGGATGCCATGATCTTAGTTTTCTGAATGTTGAGCTTTAAGCCACATTTTTCACTCTCTTCTTTCATTTTCATTCAGAGGCTCTTTAGTTCTTCTTCACTTTCTGCCATAAAGGTGGTGTCATCTCCACATCTGAGGTTATTGATATTTCTCCCAGCAATCTTGATTCCAGTTTGTGCTTCTTCCAGCCCAGCATTTCTCATGATCTACTCTGCATATAAGTTAAATAAGCGGGATGACAATACACAGCCTTGACATACTCCTTTTTCTATTTGGAACCAGTCTGTTGTTCCATGTCCAGTTCTAACTGCTGCTTCCTGACCTGCATACAGGTTTCTCAAGAGGCAGGTCAGATGGTCTGGTATTCCCATCTCTTTCAGAATTTTCCACAGTTTATTGTTATCCACACAGTCAAAGGCTTTAGCATAGTCAATAAAGCAGAAATAGATGTTTTTCTGGAACTCTCTTGCTTTTTCAATGATCCAACAGATGTTGGCAATTTGATATCTGGTTCCTCTGCCTTTTCTAAAACCAGCCTGAACATCTGGAAGTTCATGGTTCATGTATTGCTGAAACCTGGCTTGGGGAATTTGGAGCATTACTTTGCTAGCGTGTGAGATTAGTGCAATTTTGTGTGATAGTTTGAGCATTCTTTGGGACTGAAATGAAAACTGCCATTTTCCAGTTCTGTGGCCACTGCTGAGTTTTCCAAATTTGCTGGCATATTGAATGTAGCACTTTCACAGCATCATCTTTTAGGATTTAAAATAGCTCAACTGGAATCCCATCACCTCCACTAGCTTTGTCCATAGTGATTCTTCTTAAGGCCCACTTGACTTGACATTCCAGGATGTCTGGCTCTAGGTGAGTGATCACACCATCATGATTATCTGGGCCATGAAGATCTTTTTTGTATAGTTCTTCTGTGTATTCTTGCCACCTCTTCTTAATATCTTCTGCTTCTGTTAGGTCCATATGATTTCTGTCCTTTATTGAGCCCATCTTTACATGAAATGTTCCCTAATTTTCTGAGAAGAGCTCTAATCTTTCCCATTCTATTGTTTTCCTCTATTTTTTTTTGCATTGATTGCTGAGGAAGGCTTTCTTATCTCTCCTTGCCTTTGAAACAGTAACAGACTTTATTTTCTTGGGAGCCAAGATCACTGCAGATGGTGACAGCAGTCATGAAATTAAAGGATGCTTGCTCCTTGGAAGAAAAGCTATGACCAACCTAGACAGCTTATTAAAAGCAGAGACATTACTTTGCCAACAATGGTTTTTCCAGTAGTAATGTATGGATGTGCGAGTTGTACTATAAAGAAAGCTGAGCACTGAAGAATTGATGCTTTTGAACTGTGGTGTTGGAGAAGACTCTTAAGAGTCTCTTGGACTGCTAGGAGATCCAACCAGTCAATCCTAAAGGAAATCATCCCTGAATACACATTGGAAGGACTGATGGTGAAACTGAAGCTCCAATACTTTGGCCATCTGATGCAAAGAACTGACTCATTGGAAAAGATGCTGATCCTAGGGAGGATTGAAGGCAGAAGGAGAAGGGGGTGACAAAGGATGAAATGTTTGGGTGGCATCACCGACTCTGTGGACATGAGTTTGAGCACTCTCCAGGTGATGGTGAAGGACAGGGAAGCCTGGCTTGCTGCAGTCCATGGGGTCTCAAAGAGCTGGACACGACTGAGCGACTGGACAGCAATAGCAGTCAGGCCTCCAAATGAAAAGCAAGATCCAGATTGTTCGTTTATGCCTGCCAAACTGCATACGATTACTTTTTTAGACAGTCAATTTGTTCAACTCCCCTTAGGGATTGAATCCAGCCTGGTGGTATTCAATATTAAGTACACTCTCCCCAAATCTCTGTGACTTCTATCTTAGTAATCATAAGTGGAGTTCCAGCATCCAACAATTTTATTTCTCAGAATGCAAGTGTACATAACAATCCAGCATAACAACAGAAGTGGTGATGACAACAACTTTGCTAACATGAATTGATTTCCTAATATGCCAAATACTGACCTAGGACCTTGAAGGAATATAATAGCTTTAGCTAGATTTTGCTAAAATAACAGCCTCAAAAAAGCTTAAGAAAAGTTTTTCTCACTATGTTACCTGTAGGCTGAAATTGTCTGCAGTTCTCCTACACAAATCATTTTCGTTTGAGTTCAGGGCTAAAGAAGTGGCCCCTATCTCAGTCTCATTGAAGCAAGAAAAGCAGAAAACCTCACATTTTAATTGGGGCATATTTTCTTTCATTTAATAACCTTTGATATATAATCCATTTTTCTTAATATTTAGGATTTGCTCCCTTAATGTGTTTACATTGTTCTTATAATCATCCTAGGAAACTTAATCTTCACCACATATCAAGTTACCAACAGCTGGAAAAAATCCCCACTCACTCATCTCAAAGGAAGAGCATTCAGTGAAGGAAAAAAATACAGACTAGTTAATCTTTCCCTAAATAATCTATCCACAATGTCTCTATAATGAAAAGAATAATCATAACCTTCTATGGATACATTTTACATTTTTCTCAGGTAAAATGACTGTCAAGAAATTTAAAGAAAATAGAAAGGAAAATTCACCAACTAGAAGATGCTAGTTTATATTGCTAATCCAATCCAATGTTAGTTGCTCAGTCATGTCTGACCCTTTGTGAACCCATAGACTATATAGCCCTCCAGGCTCCTCCAACCATGGGATTTTCCGGACAAGAATTCTGGAGTGGGTTGCCATTTACTTCTCTCAGGGATCTTTCCAACCAATGGATTGAACCCAGGTCTCCCACACTGCAGGCAGACTCTTTACTGTCCGAGCAACCATGGAATCACCTAGTTTATATTACTATCCTGCTAAATTTGAAACATGCACCTTTAATTTTTTTCTGTGCTTAAAGAAAAAACAACTATAAATTCACCATTTAAAAAGATTCCCTATTTGAAAAACTTCCTACTGTCTTTTACATAGATAGAACTATCAAGTTATAAAAAATATATTTCTAGCATTAAACTCATATTGTACCTATAAAGTTTTATTTGATGTTCTCTGAAATTTTGACATCCCATTACAATAAGAATGGAACTATAAGCAAAGATTTACTAAGACTCTGTTCAATATTTAAGAGAAAAATGTATTTTCCTTCACATTTTATATTTTCCATTAAGATTTTTTTCCCTTGCAACACAAGCAAGAAATACACTGTGTATGGCCCAGGACATTCCCACTGTAACTCTTAATTGATTGTCCCACAGTTGGTGTTTCACTTTATTGTCATATTACATATGAGGGACTAAACAACAACATGTGGCAAATATGAACATTTTATGTTTCATTTCTTTATTACATTTTGTATATTCAATGACATTTTGCATCTCTGAACTTCCCAGGAAATTTTTAGTCCTACTGAAGACTTAAAATGAAAGTCACTCAGTTGTGTCTGACTCTTTTCGACCCCATGGACTATACAGTCCATGGAATTCTCAAGTTGAGAATACTGGAGTGGGTAGCCATTCCCTTCTCCAGGGGATCTTCCCAACCCAGGGATATAACCCAGGTTTCCCGCATTGCAGGCGGATTCTTTACCAGCTGAGCCACCAGGGAAACCCATTGAAGACTTAAGGTAGTTGTAATGATCATCAAATGATATTGTCTACTTATTAAAATACACACACAAACACATACACACAGAGTACTGAAATGAGTTAATTATTTAATTCTATTTTGAGAATTTATCAATCTAGGAATTGCTCAACTCTTATGAAATATTATCAATCTGCTTACAATTCTTCCAGATGCTAGACAGAGGATAAAAACATTAGAGGCCAGCATCCTCAACCACAGGAGCTTAGAGTTCAACCACCTATGTAATATCCCAACAGAGGAAAGTTATTTTTTCCTCTTTCTCTTATTTCCTGCCAAGTTTTCCTCAGCTGTTGAGCATTTCTATGGCTTCTGTCCAAGGAGATTTGGCTACAAACTCACTGCAAAGTGTTTTCTGAAGATCAGTATATGCCCCTCTGAGAACAGTTCTTAGACACATTGGTCAACAGTTTCTTGACTCTCTTCCCTTTCAGAGTAGAACACTCAAGGCAATGCATGAAAAGGATTGCCAACCTCAAGCTGAGCATCTCTTACACATGAAGTAATGATGTCTGGTTGTTATCAGATTATGATGATAGCCTTGAAAGACTAACCTTCTAGAAACTTTCTAGTTCTTGTATTAATTCATCTGATAGTGGCCATAAGGTAAACGGAGAAGCCTGAAAATTTTTGAGTATGAAATATTAGGACAATTCTTCAGTCTTTTTCAAGGGAAATCCTGGATACTGGGAAGGGCAATCCATTGTTACGAGGGGCTGGCTGATGCATTATATAATGTTAGCATCCCTATTCTTCAAGCAGTAAATGCCAGTAGTTGTCCTCTCAGTGACTGCTAGCATTAAAGCATTCCAACTATTCTATCAAAGCTTCTTGGAGGAGAGGGAAGCACTACAGGCCCCAGTCCTTACTATTACGCTAGGATGAGTTTTTCCACTAACATTAAAATGTGGTATTGTATACATTATAAATCCCACATTTAAAACATACACACAAAATTAAGCAGAAGTCAGTTTCAAGGAAATACAAAAGTTCTAAATAATACTGTTATGAAGCTCAAACAAAACCTTCAGTACTGCTCATTCATTAATAAACCTGGGTGATCTTCTAGAGAGAAAGAGAATCATACCCTTTGTAGAGCTACAAAGAATCTTAAATATAAGTATCATCCATTCTCTTCATTTTACTGAAGAAGCATCTAAGTTAAACAGTGGTGGATGTGGTCACACTTGCATTCTGGACTTCTCAATAAAGGTATTCAAAAGCATGCTGACGTTAATAAAATGATGGAAACATTTCTCAGAAGTGAGAAGTTAAAGAGAGATGTACCTCCAAATGTTCTTTACTCAATTGCCCAAGGTTATCTCTCAAATTGGAACTATTTCAGTGACTCATACTATTCTCAGTCTATAGCATTTTGGTAGAAATTTTGTTTTTTCAGAGAAAAAGAATTGATTGTCCCCTCTTCCATTCTAATTGGAATAAATGAAGCCCAAGCAGAATTTTTACACCTAAGCTTTATTCTCAGTGATTAATGGCAATCAAAACTTCTGACACCATCTCCCGATTGTGATGTTGTAAACTGCTGCAAATATTCCTTTAAATATTTTATTTCTAAATACCCACTAATATCAATTCAAGTAATAAATTCCTTTAAACACATTTGAACATAATATAATAGCTATTATGCAATGTAATCAGACTTCATGAAGTAGTAACTCTAGATTGGAGCCCATGGAACATAACATATGTGTCTCACAGGCTTGTTTTTAAGTCTTACCTGTAAGAGAAGGCCATCTGGGATGGAAAAGCGATCTTTTGTGAAACTTGAAGATTTTTTGAAACACTATGCTGTTTCTCTTTCTCTTGAAGTCACCATTCTGTCACAGACAGAAGAAAATTAATTGGACCCAAATTTATTCTCCACACAGCCTGACTTTATACTATCCTAATATTTACCCTTTTTCTAGGCAATATCAAATTGATTATTGAGTGAGTCTTTCTGCAGTCTTCCAAGGAATCAAAGTTAAACTATGCTGGAATCATGTTTTTTATTGTTTATTAGAGAGGATGCATATGCTGTTGTTCTACGTTTTATAAATTATGCCTTTTCTATTCAGGATTATAATGAATCTAAATCTTGGTTCTAGGAATCCTAACACCTACTCTTTCTATTTTTGCCCACACTCCCTTTCTACTGACTCCTACTCCTTTTCTCTAAAATTGTATTTGAACATTAATCGGATGACTTGCCTTCAGAATCCCTCACTTATAAAAGCACAGTTTCTTTGCTAGATCTCATGTGAAAGGGAAGAATAAAAGTTTGGGAGGGAATCTCACCTATTGATAATGCATTCCAAGTTTTCTTACTCCTGTAGCTTTTTTTCTTTCCTAGCGTTAATTCACATGTATCCTCATTCCATCCTCCATCTTCAGTCTCTTGAGATAAATGTGGACCCTAATAATAGATTGGCCGCTGGAGAAGCCAGGAGACAGCAGATTGTCATTCTACACAAAAGCTTGAGTTAACCAAGGGTGGAAATCTTTCCAAATATGTCTGAAAGTATGAAAAAGATAATGGCTCTTTCATGCTTGAATGACTGAAAGATAGCCAAACTACTTCTAATCAAACTTAAAAAAAGTCAGACTAAGAATAGCATGATTAATTTTGATTCAAAAGTTAATTCATTCAGAAGGTTATAGAGCACTTGAAATCAGGGAATTTAAATAGCAGATGCCTCTTAAACATCTGGAGTATCATTGCAAGAAATGTGAAACAGATAAGGAAACATATGAGAAAGCAAAGATATATCCAGTTAATTATAAATTATGTTCAGATACCTGGATATATGTCCATAAATTTCTCTTATCTCTTTGTACCTGCATAAGACTCTCATTGCTTCAAAACAACATTTCAAAATGTCATCTGTACAAATGTCCTTCCCAATTCCCTCCTTGGTATAGCTTTCCCAGTGTATTTCTTTTTTTTTTTTGTCATACATTGATATGAATCAGCCATAGATTTACACGTATTCCCCATCCAGATCCCCCCTCCCACCTCCCCCCAGTGTATTTCTTAAGTGACAAAAATGAGAACCTTTTAAGTCCCTGTGATAAAATTTTTTTAATACCCTTTTTTGGTCTTATTTTGATTTATTTTGAGGAAGAGGAGACATTCTACACTTAATGTCTCAGTAGACACTTTCACATTTTCATGTCCAGTTACCACTCTGGAAGATGAAAGCATTTCTGGTTGTGCCAATAACTCAAATTTTCAGAAGATTACAAAATCTGTATGGTATAACTTCTCAAAGAAATCATATATCTTTATCTGACACGTTGTATGAATGCATGAAAATACTGATATATCCATTGATTGTGGAAATAGGTTTTAAATTCTGACTTGTTATCTATTCTTTTGGGATTCCCAGGTGACACAGTGATAAAGTATCCTAGTGTAGGAGGTACAAGAGATGTGGGTTCAGTCCCTGGGCTGGGAAGATCCCCTGGAGTAAGGAAATGGCAACCCTCTCCAGTATGCTTGCCTGGAAAATTCCAGGACAGAGGAGCCTGGTGGGTTACAGTCCATGAAGTCACAAAAAAGTTGGACATGACTGAGCGTCTGAACACACATGTACACAGACACAACTATTTCTTCAGATGTTATGTTCATATATGCTGAAATAATATGCAAAGTGAGCTAAGGAAAATAAAACAATTTAACATTGCAAATAGGCACCAAATAAGTGGCTCTTGCTGAAAAAAGTAAGTGAATTTCCAGACGTGATTCTTAGGGAACGTAAATGGGGTCTTAGCAGCTAAGATTGTATCATTGCTATTTCACCTCTTATTCCTTCTCAATACAAAATGGATTCGAATTGATAGTACAAACACATACCTGAAGTTCTAGTTTTATATCATGATACATTGTCCAAAATTTGTGATGAAATGATTTTTCACATAAAAGAATGAATGGGAAACATAGACACAAAGATTCAGCTTGCTTATGCTTCAGGCTGAGTTTAATGACTGAAATGTGTGAGGACTCAAGAGGCTTATAAATATTGTCATCTCCACCTCATAAATGCCATCTCCTTGTCCTCTAAGAAAAATTATCCTAATGACCCTCATTGTTAACCAGCTAACTTATTGATGGTTAAAACATTAAAGTAATAAAATATTAGTGCTAAAGTTAGGAAAAGAATCCTATAATAGAGATATTTCCTTTCCTTTTTTTTTTTTCTATTTAAGATATATTGGGCTTCATCTTTAAAAGGAAAACAGTTCAGCATGCCTTCCCTTTGTCTGTGATTTCACTTTAATAAGTGAGTACTGTTACTTTCCAGAGAGATCTCACTTTTCAGAACAGTCCATGACTGGCACACACCTCAAGGTCTAAGATTTACAGTCGCTTCTGGACTAAGATGTAATGAACTATTTATGAATGCAATCTTAATTAAAATGTATAACAATACATTATATTGCTGCTGCTGCTAAGTCGCTTCGGTCGTGTCCGACTCTGTGCGACCCCATAGAAGGCAGCCCACCAGGCTCCCCCGTCCCTGGGATTCTCCAGGCAAGAACACTGGGGTGGGTTGCCATTTCCTTCTCCAATGCATGAAAGTGAAAAGTGAAAGTGAAGTCGCTCAGTCGTGTCCAACTCTCAGTGACCCCATGGACTGCAGCCTACCAGGCTCCTCGTCCATGGGATTTTCCAGGCAAGAGTACTGGAGTGGGTTGCCATTGCCTTCTCCAATACATTATATTAAGATTATTCAAATATGACATTGTATATTGCCTTTTTTTTTAGCTTTCCCATTTTTACTTCTATTTGGGGCACTGACATTTAGATTTTTTTTTTCTGTTTTTTACTAATGAGGATGTCAACTGTAACTATTGATGAATGTACCATATAAATATGATGATCATGTTGCCTGAATTTCTCAACTTTTTAAAATCTTCTTTAGAGCTACAACTACTGTTGAAAAACCATATACCTATTATCAACTTAATGTTTAGTACATATCAGTTATAAAGAACACTGAACATATATGTACATAATTCTTGCCATGCATTATTGAGTATATATTAAGGATAGATCCCAGAAGAAGAATTACTGAATTAAAGCATGCTAATAATGTCCACAAAAGTCTTACCAATTTCTCTGCATCAGCTAGCTTCCCTGTAATATTCATCACAAGCTATTGTCATGTTTTAAATATATTAATTTTGAAATGGATTTAGAAAATGGTAATACATTTTGTTTACAACATTTTTCAAAAAAAAAAAAACTAAATCTTTATGTCACTTAAAAAGTGAACAAAAAATGACAACAAAGCCCAGAAATACTACTTTAATTTATTTAAATAAAAATTTAAATAAAGATTTCTTGAATTTAATTTAAATAACTCTTAATTTCCACTTTAATAGCTGCTTCAAAACAGAAATATTCTAATTTAATTAGAATGTAATGTATAAGTAAACACTAAGCCACAGGTTAATAAAAGTTAATGCTTACACAACTTAAAGAGGTATAGAATTATAATTTTGAAAAATAATTTTTTTAACCTGCGAGTCAATTTCTGTTTGGTTATATTTGCTCATTTGTTTTATTTTTTCAAATTCCACATATAAGAGAATATATGTATAGTGTTTGTCTTTTTCTGCCTAACCTACTTCACTAAGCATAATTTGTTACAGGTCTATCCATGTCTTTTCAAATGGCAAAATATCATCCTGGATATGTAATATTCCATTATGGGCTTCCCAGGTGCCTCAGTAGTAAAGAATCCACCTGCCGATGCAGGAGATACGGGTTCAATCCCTGGTTGGTAAGATCCTTTGGAGGAGGAAATGGCAACCTGCTCCAGTATTCTTGCCTCAAAAATCCCACGGATAGAGGAGCCTGGTGGGCTATAGTCCATGGGGTCACACAGAGTCGGACATGACAGAGCACAGAGGCACAGCACAATATTTACATAAATTCTAATGTATCTTCTTTATCCATGAATCTCCTAATGGACACCTAAGTTGCTTTCATATTTTGACTATTGCAAATAATGCTGCTTTGAATATTGAAGTGCATATATCTTTTCAAATTTGTGTTTCTGTTTTCTTCAGATATACACCAGAAACTAATATAGTATTGTGAGTCAACTGTACTTCAGTTTAAACAAAAATTGTGGTTTACTATTTGTTTATGTATTCAGTTTTAGGGGCTTCCCAGGTGGTGCAAGAGGTAAAGAACTTGCTTGCCAATGCAGGAAACATAAGAGATGAGGATTCAGTCCCTGGGTTGGGAAGATCCCCTGGAGGAGGATATGGCAACCCACTACAGTAGCCTTGTCTGTAGAATCCTATGGACAGAGGAGCCTGGCAGGCTACATTCCATAGGGGCTCTAAGAGTTGGACACGACTGAAGTGACTTAGCACACATGCACACATTCAATTATAACTTACTAATTTCTCTGCCTCTAAAAGCAAGACCTTATATAGAGTGGCTTCTACAGTTTACATCAAAGGAGTCTGTATGTCTCTAGGAGTAAAATTTAAAAAATGGTAAACTTACTTAAATGAAACAGCATCTGCATCTATGCATACATTCAAGCTATAAAATTTGCAAAATGTTAGAACTTAAAGGAACTAATTAATCCTTGTTATCTCTTAATTTATTATTATAAAAAAGAAAAGTGGGATCTTGGGACAAGAAGCAATACATGCAACCTTACGTTGCATATTGCATAAAGCTGGGTGAGAGCTATGATGCCCTGACTTCTGATTTGACATCCTTTTATTGCTGGGCTACTAACAGCAACAACAAGCCAAGTTTTTCTGTGAGTAGATTATGGTATTTTGCTGTCATGAAGCATTACTTTATATGACATAGAAAAAGATGCCTATGTAACTTACCCTGAGACCAATGGCTTTGCACATATTCTTACATTGTGCTTGTTTCACCAATAGATGGCACGCTTACCCCCTTATCGTTTTATGATTTAACAGTCTTGTCACCTACAGAAAGGGTCCTTTTCATAGGACTTTAAGAATGTGCTATTCTTTTAAAATAAGCTATGCCTTATAGAAGAATTATTTAATTTTCTTCACTGTTCTTTTAAAAAAGCCAATGATAATAGCAGTATACCGTAAGTCAAATAAATATTTCCTTCTGAAAATGCTCTACTCATCTTTCATATCCCATTAGAAAGTGGATGCTATGTAAAGGCACATACAATCTAGTAGTGCATATGTAATTCTTCATAGTCTACTTTTTCATATCACTTCTAACTTCATCTCTGGACATACCTTCATGCTATCCTGCTTTACATTTTTAGACCAAAGTATAAACCATTAATTGACTAGAGTTTATGCATTTAAATGTGTTCTAATCTGCTTTCTCAACTTTCCTGAAGTAATTAAAGCCACTCTATTGTATGGCTATTTTTGACTTATTGTCCACTAAAAAATATCCATTTAGGAGAATTTTTTTATTCTAGACTGAAATTAATATAATTTTTAAAATGCTACTGCTTTAACTTTTGTTGTTAATTTAGAAAGCAAAATTTCCAAGTAACATTCAAATATTAGATTGTTTCTGAGAAATACTCTAACCTTTTGTTAGACAGAATAAAGCAATTACAGTTATCCCTAAACATATATATGTGCCAGTAATTCTCAGGTCTGATCAGAAACATTTTTTCCGGTGTTCTAATATGGTAGCTTAGATGGTGAATCTGCCGGCAATATGGGAGACCTGGGTTTGATCCCTGGGTTGGGAATATTTCCTGGAGAAGGAAATAGAGACCCACTCCAGTATTTTTTCCTGGAGAATTCCATGGACAGAGGAGCCTGATGGGCAACAGTCCATGAAGTCACAAAGAATAGGTCATGACTAAGCAACTAACACACATACTCCCTGTTACTAACTGATTTGTACCATTAAGTGATGGGATAAACAGAGAATTTATTCATCTCTAAAAACTCAATCATTAGCTGCAGCTTCTGGAAAGTAGAAAAAGTGCTTTACTAAGATATAAAGACTCTCTTGCCCATTAGCATTTTGAGAGAAAATGTACAACTCTCCTTATTCATAATCATCTTTCGTTCCTCAGTTCACTGATATCTCCTTTGCTACTCTAGCTATCATGATTGGGAATTCAACATTGATTCATCTAAAATCTTTGATCTCTGCAGCTTCTAAGGTCCCTCCTGGATCTTGTTTTCATTTCTATTAACTCCAACTCAAAAACCTGCATTTTAAATTTCCCTTTTCATGACCATTCTTTCTTGCTGCACTCCAGCTAAGTTTCAAGCTTCCCTAGACCTCCAATTCTTGACTCTATTTTTTACGCTTCAAATCCATCTCTTTCTTTATTTTCTTCCCCATCCCCATCCTCGCTACTCTCTTATCCAGTGGAGATTCTTTAGATTCCTTGGATAACTGTGCAGCACTCTGAGCCATGCCTAGCTAATGGCCTTGGCCTCCTCTTCTTCTGACCTACTTGCTGGCACACCCCCAACCATGGTTAAATCCAGCTATTCACTGACAACTGGTCTCCTCAGCAGCTGTGTATGGCTGGAGGAAAAAAAAAAAATTCCTCCACTCTGGCCTGATCTCACTTTAAATTTATGTTTATGGATCTCAAATGGGCACTCAGCACATTTTATAATTCCACTACACTTCTTCAAGGTCTTAAGTTCCAATTTCACACCTTTGCTTCTCTCTCAAACACTTACACCATTCTCTCTCACTCTACACTGAAGAAAGATATCCACACCAAAAGTCACTGAAAATCATTTGTTATCCTCAGAATAGACCTTATCTTCCTGTGACTAAATTCACTCACTCATCTGTGTCCATACTCAGTCTCTTTCCTCCTCTTAGAAAGAGAACAAGGGGACGTCCACTCTTATCTAAGACCAGTTTCTTCATAGCCTGAAGATCTTCCTTCACCCCCACTCATTTAAAGGCTTTCCTTTTCAATACTGCATGCACAATTAGCCACTTTCTCACTGCATCAAGTTTTTCTCACTCCTAAGTTATTTCCAACTGCAAAACAAGCATCAGCAACAAAGCCCTAATATCACTCCACCTTAAAAAATAAAATAGAAAAGACCACATTTTCCACCAGCCACAAGCTGCTGTTCATTTCCTTTGCTCTCTTAATCTTAAAACATCTCAGAAAAATTTTTCATACTTATCGAACCTTCTTTCAACTGACCCCAAATGGGTTTCAATTCCCCTCCATTTCACAGAAATTGCTCTTTAAAATGGCTCTAGTGATCTCCTTGTTGCAATATGTCTTCTGAATAAACCGTTTACACAGTTCTCTGCTCCCTCCCACTTGATAGACTATTTCTCTAAGCTTCAGTGACACCATTATTCTTCTGGTCGTCTTTTTAACTTACTGGCCACTTCTTCTCAGGTGTGTTTGCTGGTTTTAAATGCTGAATTTCTTCAGGTTTCCATTAAGCCCTTGTTTTTCTTTTCCACCTACAATTTCTCTTTGTATAATCTTATTTAGACCTATATCTTCAAAAGAGCCTGCATCTTATCTCTATCTTCCACCTATGGAAACAATGGCAGACTTTATTTTGGGTGGGGGGGGGGGGTTGTCCAAAATCACTGCAGACGGTGATTGCAGCCATGAAATTAAAAGACGCTTAAAAAAAAAAAGACACTTGCTCCTTGGAAGAAACGTTATGACCAACCTAGATAGCTTATTAAAATGCAGAAAAATAAATAAATAAAAATAAAAAGCAGAGACATTACTTTGTTAACAAAAGTCCGTCTAGTCAAAGCTATGATTTTTCCAGTAGTCATGTGTGGATGTGAGAGTTGGACTATAAAGAAAGCTGAGCACCAAAGAACTGATGCTTTTGAACGATGGTGTTGAAGACTCTTGAGAGTCCCTTGGACAACAAGGAGATTAAATCAGTCCATCCTAAAGGAAATCAGTCCTGAATATTCATTGGAAGGACTGATCCGATGCTGAAACTCCAATACTTTGGCCATCTGATGCAAAGAACTGACTTGTTGGAAAAACCCTGATGCTGGGAAAGATTGAAGGCAGGAGGAGAAGTGGGCAACAGAGGATGAGGTGGTTGGATGGCATCACTGACTCAACGGACATGGGTTTGGGTGGACTCCGGGAGTTGGTGATGGACAGGGAGGCCTGGAGTGCTGCAGTCCATGGGGTTGCAAAGAGTTGGACACAACTGAGCGACTGAACTGAACTGAGTAGCAGATAGTTAGTCTCATATAAATCACTTCTGTCTTGAACTTTTTTAGGTATGGTATTTTCTAGACCCAGCATGACAAGTTCCTCAGACAGGGAGGTTTAAACAACAGAAATCATTTTCTCACAGCCCTAGAGGACAGGAGTCTATTACCAAGTGTCAGCAGGTTTGGATCCTTCTGAGCCCTTCTCCTTGGCTGGTCCAAGGTCATCTTCCTTTGGTGTGTTCACACAGTCTTCCCTCTGTTTTTCCCTCTGTACATACCTCTGTCAGGCTTTCATGTTTTTATAAGGATACTAATCACATTAGATCAGGGGCCATCAAATGACCTCATTTTAGTATAATTACCTCTTTAAAGATTCTGTCTCCCAATACAGACACATTCTGAGATACTGAGGGATAGGGCTTCAATATCTAAATGCAGGGGGTGGGGGGAGCACAATTCAAACTCATAACAACTACTTATTAAAGGAAAGATATTCATCCTAATCTACTTTTCCCAACTTTTAAAACCTATGGAAGTTACTTAACCGCAATCAATCTGTATCTTCACCTCTGAGATGATAATAGTATGAAAGTGAAATGGTTAGTCACTCAGTTGTGTCCAGTTCTTTGTGACCCCATGGACTGTAGCCCTCCAGGCTCCTCTGTCCATGGAGTTCTCCAGGCAAGAATATTGGAGTGGGAAGCCATTCCCTTCTCCAGAAGATCTTCCCAACCCAAAGACCAAACCTGGGTCTCCTACGTTGCAGGCGGATTCTTTACTATCTGAGCCACCAGGAAATCCCTGGTAATAGTATAAAACCACCTTAAGAGATTTTTGTGAGCATTAAAGGAAAAAAATTGGGCTTCCCTAATGGCTCAGGTGGTGAACAATCTGCCTGCAATTTGGAAGATCCCCTGGAGAAGGAAATGGCAACCCACTCCAGTATTCTTGCCTGGAGAATACCCATGGACAGAGGGGCCTGGTGGGCTACAGTCCACAGGGTTGCAAAGAGTCGGACACAGCTGAGCAACTAAGCACATACATACGAAGGAAAAAATTAACAAATTCTAATATGTGCTTATCACACACTTTGTAAGTTACTATTTTACACTACAAATTAGTACTATTCCCATTTCCTTCTCTTCCCCCCACCCCGCATTGTAGTCTGTGTGTGTGTGTGTGTGTGTGTATGAGAAAGAGAGTTTCATTTTTCTTTCCATTATCTCTCCGCTAATTTCAGTTTGCATTCTCTCCAGTTGAAGAATGAAGGTAGAGTAAGTAATTAATTACACAGAGCATTTGCTCAATGTGTAGCCACTCTGCCGTGAACACCAGGAGTCCTGCTCACAAACCTTAAAATCCCTCCGGGCCACAATGTCCTCTGATAACAAGAGTAGCTTAGGCCTATTTGATTTGGCGGTGACGTTGGATTAAGTAACAGTGAATTGTCATTGAGTACTTCCTATTTTTTCTTTAATCTGAGAGCTGTTAGAAATGTCCAAAATATGGTCTCTGACCCTGAAGAGTAAATAATCCAGTTCAGAGGTAGAGAGATCTTCTGTAAACGGCCAGAGAGTAAATATTTGAGACTTTATGGGCCATATGGTTTCTGTTGTAACTCCTCAACTCTGCAGTTGTAGTGTGAAAGCAGTCATCAAGAATATATACATAAACAAGGAAGGCTGTATTCAAATGCATATTTATGGAGACTAAAATTTGTATTTCATATAATTTTTATATGCTGTGATATGTGATTCTTCCTTTGGTTGTTTTCAGCGACTTCGAAATCATATTTTAGCTTGTGGGCTTTCCAAAGGCAGATAGCAGGCCCCATTTGGCCTGCCATCCATAGTGTGTCAACCCCTGACCTAGCTTAGAAAATGAGAAAATACTTAAGTATTTGGGCCTAACACTTGAAATTGTACGATAAATTTTGCATCATAGTCTTTATGTGATTTCAGTGACCTAAAGCTGTTAATATAAGTATGAACATTAATTTTCTTATAGTAGTATCAAAATGAGGTCTGACAGATTCGTCTACCCCACCTTAGAAGATAACTATGTAATTAGTTATGATTATCATCTAGATCAATACTTCTGTGTTCATATCAGGCCAGTCTCTCAAGTTTACTGCACGCTATGGGAACCTGGAAAATGACAGTTCTCAGAGTCAATTCCTTTCTGGCAATCATTCAAGAATCCCAAGTGTAAGTCATTTCTTGTCCCATGGGGGAACAAGCGAGTATTCAAGCAGAGAGAGCAAGAGGAGGAAGTAAATCTCCAAACCTAGGGTTCACCTGATAGTTGAGTAGCCAATGAGTCTCTACAGGTAACTGCCATTGTGGAAGATGTCCCTACCAGTTTGAGATACCATCCTTCTTTCATGCATCTGGTTTGCCAAAATTTCAGGATGCTTGAGGCATTAAGTATCATGGGAAGTAGAATAGATGTTTAGACAAAAATAAATAAATAAATAAATAACTCTTGTGAGGTCTTGAAAATAAGCAATTAAATCAGATTATCAGATTAGGATACTTTCAAGTGGAAAGGATACCTGAGTAAAAGGAATGTCCAAGTAGGTGGATTTTTGAAATAATTTAGAGAGTTCACACATCTTTTCTATTTTAGAATACAAAGATGCTTAAAAATAAGTTGGCAGAGCAAGATTATTAATGGAATATAGCATCTATTGAAAGTCATGAATTAAAGGTTATTCATTACAGTGTGCAAAGTCCTGTATATTAGCAATTCTAAATTTCTAAAAGCTAAGAAGCATTCATTTATTCTCTAGACTGGGAAATCTCTCCGTTTCCTACCTCTTACTAAATAAATGTCTGTTCAATTCACTTTCCTAATTTATAATGCGACACAAGATTGCATCCAATCTATAATCTTTAACTGTACATTACAATTCTAATGTACAGTTAAATTCTAAGATAGAGTTTAAAAATCAGTTTAGTAAACAAATGACTATTTGAAGTTGTACATAAAGGAATATTTACTGAATCTTGAGTGGAGAAACTCTTTAATTCATATTTATCCTTATATGCCATGTAATAAATAATGCCATTTAACATCTGTTTTTTTCTAAGAAAAACTTTTGTGCTTTTAAAAAATAATGTAGTGTTTATTTGTGAAAAGAAACATATTATTTTTGGAAGCAAGAGGTATTGAAAACATAAATTTAATTTTGTACTTCGCTGACCCTGATCTATAATGCTAGATAGACTATAAGGGAAAAGACACATATCCCATAACAATAATAATGTGATTCTAACAAACACCAAAGTCAAAATGCACAAGAATATCTGGCTTAACAAGTTACCTATTTCCGCCCAAATGTTTTGTGTTTGAATATGATTTTTATTTTATTTTCATTCCTTTTGTATAACTGCCTTTGCACACAGCAAAATGGCTAATGCCATCACACATTTTACATTTGTTTTGCTTCCTGCTGTTGAATGAACAATCAGTGTTTACAGATTAGCAGCAGTTGTAGTCTTCTGACTTTTACTCCTTTCATACTTTCAAATAAGAAGCATTTTCTATTTGTTGCTCTGGCATTTTTGGAGTAGTGAGGACATTCACAGTGCAAACCACTGTTATTCATACTGTTATAATTCCTTTGCAGTTAAGTCATTACTAGCAATCATAGCAGGCTTGTAGCACAATACCTTATTTGGGAATGTCATGTGAGATGCCCAGAGCAATGCAAAAAATAAAGGCCAACTTGTCTGGTTGCAGAGGGATTTACTGCAAGCCCCCTGGCAGAGGGATCTTTCAGAAAGTATTATGTGCTTCTGTGGGGTGGATCATATGAACCTGAAATGGAGCAGGTGCCCTGAGACTCCAAGAAAAGATGCTATGAAAATCCAAACACAAGGCATTTCTTCCAGAATTTATGAAAATTCCAGTGGTATTTCCTGTATACACAAGGCCTCAGCAAAAATTAATTTGAAAATTAAAGTAGTAACAGAAGTGAGCACAGATAGGCACAACTAAGAAGATACTATGACCACTTAGGTAACCCCACTTCCCTAATTTCTTTCCTGCTAAGCAGCAAACTGGAAAGACAAGTTCCCTCTCTCTCCTGCAGATCTCTCTTGAGTGCTTACAACTTGCTGTGAGATGGTTTATTTTGAAACAGTTCTTCCAAAGTAAAAGTGGAATGAGGATGTTAACTTATCAACCCTAAGGGTCTTAGGAATTTAATTTATGCTAGATAGCCTAGGGCAATTTAACTGGCTTCTCTGGTGTCTCAGGCAGTGCAATGCAGGAGACCCAGGTTTGATCCCTGGGTTGAGAAGATCCCCTGGAGGAGGGCATGGAAAACCACTTCAGTATTCTTGCCTGGAGAATCCCGTGGACAGAGGAGTCTGGCGGGCTACAGTCCACAGGGTTGCAGAGTCAGACACAACCGAAGCGATTAAGCAGCAGCAGTAGCAGCAGGAGAATTTAAAACCTGGTCCTGCCCCAGTCTCAGACCCAAATATGGAAATTTTAAAGTGGTTCCATGTAAAGAAAACGACAGCAAATATGGAAGTTCTGGGACCATTTCTTGAACCACCTAGCTAATCACGTCGCTTGTCTTTTTCTCTGTGTGCATGTGAGTGCACACTTATGTATGTGACTGATTTACTGTTTTAATTAAAATGAGAATAATAAGATGAGTGCTAAGAGAATAAATTATAAATAATTAACATTTGCATAGCATCTAATTGTCTACAAATCTAATATCAGTACATTTGACCCTCACCCCTACATGATGAGATATGATAAGAATGGATAAAAGTGAGAAAGCAAAAAATGAGAGAAACTGAGTTATTTGGTTAAGTTCACAAAAATCTGTAAAAGCGTCTAACTAGGTATTGTTACTAAACAGTCACTACTCTTTTTGCAACACTTACCATATATAATTTTTAAGTTATATCCAAAGGAAAAAGGCTGGTCTAAGTGCACAGCTAAAGGTCTAAGTGCAAAGTAATGCTTTCAGCATCTTTTTAGTTGTAAGAATTGGCAAGGGCTTTGGAGAACATCTCCAAACTGCTGGCTGTACATACCAAACCAGAGAATTCTGTCAACTTTTTGTAGTACAAAGGTGGGCAGGTTATTTCCACACCCTGTGATGAATGCCAGATTTTTGATTCAGATTATGCTAAAGTTTCTGAGTAAACTGAATAAACATTAAAGTAGAGACTCAACAAAAAATGCTGACAAAAACTGGAGCAAGAATGCCAATGACAATCAATTGTAACTGTAGTCAAATACACTTTAATCATTTGCTGTATTTCTGCTTTGGGGTAGGCATTCCCTAAACCTGTGAATATGTTATTTTACAGAATAAAAGTGACTTTGTGAATGCTATTAAGGCTAAAGACCTTGACATGGAATGGATTATCCTGGTTGGCCCAACCTAGTTATCAGTTTTTAAAAGCAAACGACCTTTCCAGACTAGATCGGATAGACAGAGATGCAACAACTGAAGAAGGGTCAAAGAGATGTGATGGGTCCTGCTTCTTAAGACGGAGGAAGAGGTCATAAGCCAAGGAATGCAGGTAAGCTATATGGAAAAGGGAGGGACATGGATAACCCCCTAGAGCCTATAGAAAGAACACAGGCCATTCCATGCCTTAATTTTAACACAGTGAGAGCTTTGTCAAACTTCTGAATGACCAAACTGAAAGAAAATAAATGTGAGTTGTTTTGAGCCACTGTTTGTTGTAATTGGTTACAGCAAGAATAAAAACAAGAGCAGTATATCCTCTCCTTTTTCGTAAAACTCTGGATTTACTGTTGAAACTGTAATGTTCAAAGTTGTATTTTGAATACAATCCAGACAATGCATCAGAAAAATGATACAGGAAGCATCGATATAATGGCATGTAGAAAAAAATTACAATAAGGCTGTAATTATCATTCTTACTCTGAGTTTATTCTTTTAATTGCTCATTTTGACTACTTTTTTTTATATCTTCCTATGCTGAAGTTGATGGACTTCCCTATAGCTCAGATGGTAATGAATCTGCCTGTGATGCAGGAGACCCAGGTTCAATCCCTGGGTCAGGAAGATTCCCTGGAGAATGAATGGCAACCCACTCCAGTATTCTTGCCTGGAGAATTCCATAGACAGAAGAGCCTGGTGGGCTACAGTCCATGGGGGTCTCAAAGAGTTGGACATGACTAAGTGACTAACACACACACATGCTGAAATTCTGCTTTCATGGGCAATTTTTACATCATGTCTCTCTGAGAAATGAAAAAATTAAGTTTCTATTCATTTGATGACTAACCATCACACTGGATGAATACATTTGTTTGAATAAGCAATGATTTTGACATCATACACTGTCTCTATGGAAGCACCATGACTGACCGTCTCTCACAATAACATGATATAAAGAAATGTGGAGTAACATGTCTTGCTACCTGGTCAGTTTCTTTAGGTTAAATCTGCCTTTAATATAATGGACGGCTGTTTTTAAATTCTAGAAAAGCAGTGCCTCTCACATAAGGATTTTGATGAAGGTTTGCCTGCCATCTGGCTTTTCTGTCTGAATTTTAAATTTTCATTTATTTATTCAGTTATTTTTGGCTGTGCTGGGTCTTCCTTGCTGGGCAGACTTTTCTCTAGTTGTGGCTACTCTCTACTTGTGGTACACGGGATTCTCATTGCAGTGACTTCTCTTGTTGTTGAGCATGGGCACTAGGATGTGTGGGCTTCAGCAGCTGAAGCTCCCGGGCTCTAGGTCACAGGCCCAGCAGTTGTGGTTCATGGCCTTAGTTGCTCCACAACATGTGGAATCTTCCCAGACCAAGGATAGAAACTGTGTCTCCTGCATTGGAGATAGATTCTTTATTACTGAGCCACAAGGGAAGCTTTCTGTCTGAATTTTTGATGAATTATATGTACATAACACTTGAGAAGGATATTGGAAACCATCAATGAAATGGGAGGCCATGGTTACATTTATAGTTAATGTTGTGTATCACATTTACGGAGGATTTTCTATCTTCACATATGCTTGACTTGGCTGACTCACTGGTTATATATAGTTCCTGATCCATTTCAATCCTGCTTTAAGACTATAAGGAAGTGAACTTAAATATTTCACATGCCACATTTTTAGCAATATATGTAAAAACATAAAAGGGTTTGTTCCAGGACACTGAAATACCATTCAAATTCCTTTTATTTTCTCCTTACACTGATGAAATTCAAAAACATGTGGAACCATCAACTGCTCCTGGCAAATTTATATGGATTTAGAAAACCATCATTGAATAAGTTATTTTATTTTTAACTAGAAATGCTATGCTATGGCCTATAGCCTCAATTTAAAGACAATTCAGTTATGCCATTGGAATACTTGGTATTTGTGTTGCAAAAAAATAATTCTTTGTTTTCCTTTCAGCTGTCCTAATACAACGATACTTTGTGGAATTATTTCACGGTAAGTAAGTGCACAGGCCACTCATTTATAAATGAGGATGTCAGTGAATTCACACACTCTAGATATCTGCTACCTTCCAATCTGCAATAATGAAATTAACCAGTTGGAGGGTTCTCATCTCCAAAGATAGGGTGCTTGGAAGAGGAGTCTAATGAACACAGGAAGGCTGTTTTAGTGAACACAGCTGAATCTTTTTTACTGGTTAGGCCCCTAGAGGTTTTTCTTGTTTAATTCCCCACATGGAGAAAATCATGTTCCAAAGATATTGCACCATGAGCATCTAGGAAGGGCTGAGTAAATCAGAGTGGCATTAAATATTTGTGATGGGTGCATTTCTACAAATAATCAAGTTAATGATCCATTCAAATCAGTCAAGAGTTGAATGAGAATGAACTACTTATCAGAGCTTGACATTGAAACCAATTTAAATAACTTTTAATGGATAATTCTTTAGGGAGCTGTTTCTCTGCTCTTCCCTAGTGACATATTGGATATCTACTGACCTGGTGGGTTCACCTTCCATTGTCATATCTGTTTGTCTTTTCATTGTGTTCATGGGGTTCTCAAGGGAAGAATACAAAAACAGTTTGCCATTTCCATCTCCAGTGGACCACGTGTTGTCAGGCCCTGACTGTCAGGGACATGCCCTTCAACAGCTCCACATACTCAGATGACATGCCCAGTGCTCTTGTTGTCCCACTAAGATGATGCTGTTAAAGTGTTGCACTCAATATGCCAGCAAATTTGGAAAACTCAGCAAAGGCTACATGACTGGAAAAGATTAGTTTTCATTTCAATCCCAAAGAAAGGCAATGCCTAAGAATGTTCAAATTACCATACAATTGCATTCATTTCACATGCTAACAAGATTATGTTTACAATCCTTTGAGCTAGGCTTCAGCAGTATGTGAACCAAGAACTTCCAGATGTATGAGATGGATTTAGAAAAGGACAGAGGAACCAGAGATCAAATTACCCACATCTGCTGGATCATAGGAAAAGAAAGGGAATTCCAGAAAAATATCTACTTCTGCTTCATTGACTATGCTAAAGCTTTGGCTGTGTGGATTACAACAAACTGTGGAAAATTCTTCAAGAGATGGGAATACCAGACCACCTTACTGGCCTCTTGAGAAACCTGCCTGCAGGTCAAGAAGCAACAGTCAGAATCACATGGAACAATGGACTGGTTCAAAATTGAGAAAGGACTACGTCAAGGCTTCTTGTATATTGTCATACTGCTTCTTTAACTTACATGCAGATTATATCATGAAAAATTCCAGGCTAGATGACTCACAATCTGGAATCAAGGTTTCTGGGAGAGAGGTCAACAACCTCAAATAGGCAGATGATATCACTCTAATGGCAGAAAGTGAAGAAGGACTAAAGAGCCTCTTGAAAAAGTTGAAAGAGGTGAGTGAAAAAGCTGGCTTAAAACTTAACATTCAAAAAACTAAGATCATGGCATCTGGTCCCATCACTTCATGGTATATAAATAGTGAAAAAGTGGAAACAGTGACAGATTTTATTTACTTGGGCTCCAAAATCACTGCAGATGGTGACTACAACCATGAAATTAAAAGATGTTTGCTCCTTGGAAGAAAAGCTATGACAAACCTAGACACTGTATTATAAAGCAGAGATATCACTTTGCTGACAAAAGTCTGTATTGTCAAAGCTATGGTTTTTCCAATAGTCATGTATGGATGTGAGAGTTGGACTATAAAGAAGGCTGAGTGCTAAAGAATAGATGCTTCCTAACTGTGGTGTTGGAGAAGACTCTTGAGAGTCCCTTGAACTGCAAGGAGATCAAACCAGTCAATCCTAAAGGAAATCAACCCTGAATGTTCTTTGGTAGGACTGGTGAAGCTGAAGCTCCAATACTCTGGCCACCTGATGCTAGGAGCCAACTCATTGGAAAAGGCCCTGATGCTGGAAGAGATGGCGGCAGGAGGAAAAGGGGGCAACAGGATGAAATGGTTGGATAGCATCATCTATATTCCAAGAACATGTATCTACACTGATACAGTAACTTTTCAATGTAATGTATTACAATCAATCGGTCTATAGCTTATCTCATGAGAGTTATTTTATTCTTGCAGACACAATATCGCAAAGAAAGTTTATCCAGTTTTCTCAATCTATTATTGACCATGCCCTCTTTTTGATTATAGAATTCACCTTCAAAGACATGAAAGGCCAAGTTTCACCTCCATAGTCATGCTTTAATTCATCAAACATGCCCCCAATGGCAGCACAATTATTTTCAAGCTTTTGTTTTTCTATAGGTAAATTCCCAAAATAAATATTTTGAAAATATAAAACTGCAGTATTAAGCCACACACCCACACATACTGTCATCTGCCTGCACCCACATGGAGCATTCCTCTCAGTGACATCACTGTAACCCCTCAATGAGATTTGTAAAGCGGTTTAGTTCTACCAGTAACACATGTGCCACTATCAGTGATAGCTAACTAGCGTTATCTTGCTCCTACTATGTACCATATAATGTAGGAAGAACTTCATACTTATTTATTTATATTATAGATGAAGACTCAAAAGGTTTAGAGATGTGAAGTACTGTACCCAAGCCAATACATAGTAAAGTCACAAGGGTTCACTCTTCTTCACACCTTTGCCAACACATTTTATCTCTTATCTTCTTGGTAATAATCCATTCTAACAGATTTGAAGTGGTATTTCAATTTGGTTTAGATTTGTGCTTCCCTGATGACTAGTGATCTTTTCATGCACCCACTGTCTAATTGTATATCTTCTTTGGAAAAATGTTTAGTTCCTCTGTTAATTATTTTAATTAGCTTAGTAGGGTTTTTTGAGTCATATGAGTTTCTTAGATAGTTTAGATATTAACCTCTTATCAGGTATAAGATTTACAAATATCTTCTCCCATTGCATAGGCTACCTTATTTATTAAATCAAATTAAATGATTCTTAACTCTTTAAAAATGTTTGTGTTAGTCGCTCAGTTGTGTCCAACTCTTTGTGACCCCATGGCCTGTAGCCTGCCAGGCTCCTCTGTCCATGGGATTTTCCAGGCAAGAATATTGAGTGGGTCACCATTTCCTTCTCCAGGGGATCTTACAGACCCAGGGATCAAATCCAGGTCTTCTGCATTGCAGGCAGACTCTTTACCATCTGAGCCACCAGAGAATTATCCCTAAAAATGCTTAAGGTAATACTTTGTTTTGATCAATTTAGTTAACTGTTAAATCAGTATTGAGAGTAAATAATGATTAGTTATGCCTTCACATTTGATTTGCATTAATATTTCCATGAAACATGCATATATACATATATATCCATTTTGTTACAACCTGCCCAGTAGTTCATGTATACAGGGCAAATAACCACTGTAGATGGAGGTGTTTCACAAAGAATCTGAGCTGACTTTCTACATTCTCATTTTTTAAATTCTTTAAATTATTTGACAATTTCTGATTAATATGCTCTATATTGTGATTACTAACAGAAAATTTGTCTTAAAACTTACAAAATCAGTAAATTTTGTGGCTTTAGTTTCCTCATAGGTAAAATGATGAAGTTAGATATATGAATCTTTAAGTTTCTTTACAGGTCCAGAACTTAGTATATTAACTACAGAATTACTTTGTGATTCTCGTCTTTTAACTCCAAATTAAGTTAATCCTATACAGAATAGAATGCTGAATATTATAAACTATTAGATAATTAGATAGCAGAATTAGCATAACAGTTATCAAATAAAAAAGTTCAAAATTTTCTAACTTAAACCATGTTATTATTTTAATGTGAATACTGTAAAAATTATTCAAGGAAATAAAACATGGTTAAAGGATTAACAAATCAATGAATATTCCTTTAAAAGTAATATGCATATGTTTCTGTCATCTATCACTAAAAACTACTGCTCAGTATTCTTGTAAAGATGTGATGCATTTGTAATTGTAGTTTTAGCACAGTGAACGAAATTGTCATTGATCAGGTCAAATCAACTCTTCATGATGACTATAATAAAATTTATATACTTGCCATCTTGATTCAAATGCTTTGTATGTATTTGCTCATTTAGGAATAACAATTTATGAAACACTGCTAAAATAAGAAAATACAATAGTTACCCTATACATAGCATGACTCACTGAAGTTTAAGTAGAAATTTGATTTTGGATATTTGCAAAATCCACTTGCATTTTTTAAAGACTTCCCTGATTAATTTAATACTAATAGGCCAAAAAAAAAAAAAAAACCTGTTTAAAGCCCTAAGAATAATCTAAATAATATAATCTGGAATTTGAGTGCTGAGGAATTTTTGTTGCTTCCACATTGTTCATTTTTTGCTGCCAGTGCTATTCAAGGTTTTTAAAAAACTTTTACCTGTGTACACAGTGAATTCACACAGTGAATCAATTCATGAGAATGATCTATGTTTACATTGAAAGGCCAAATTTTGCCTGAAATAATTAGATCACTTTATAGTAAGCTCATCACAAAATTATTAAGTGATTAGATGCACTTGGTATTAGTGTTAGAGTAACATAGTCCAAAAGTATCTTCTAGCCCAAGACTATTTGTCAAACTACTTAAACATTTTGATTTATGATCTGATGATGCTGGGGTTTCAACATTAAAAACTGTATCAAATACACAGCATAGGTTCATTGGATCTTCATATACCCGTTCCCTGGGTCAGTTTGAAAAGATCCTTGGGACAGATCCTGAAGCTGCAGCATCAGGGGGAATGTTAGTTATGCAGGGCATTCATAAATGTATGCAGTGCCACTCACTGACATCTACAAAGGGTCCATTTTATAAATGGTCAAAGGATCCATTGTTACAGAGTGACACCAGAGAAAAGCTGTCAATTCTATTATTAAATTGACATTCCACACATGCTGCTTTCAGATGGAGGCCCCTAATGAACTTAGTTTCCCTCTTTTCTGCCCTGTACCATTTAATGTCTTCTTTCTTATATGCTCTTCAAACAGACATCAGTTGATGTTAAAGCAGTGGACAAGTGAACCCTCCAAGAGGCCATCCTTCTGGTACATTGATGAAACACCTGGGAGAGAGTCTTCGCGGCCCTCTGTGTTCAAGGATACTACAATGATTGCTACAGAAACAATGGCATCTCCCAGGGTATCGTCAATCAAGCATTTGAGTTTAAAAGCAAGAACCAAAAAAAATAAATAAATAAATGTGTTTTAAGCACATAGTACTGTAATCCTATTTGTGAAAGGGAAGAACAGGCATTGTCTTAATCTGTGAAGCACAACACCCAGCTTTTAGCTGGTTTTGACAATGAAAAGCAAAGAGCACAGCCCAAACTGAGGGTTTGACACGAACCTTGGTTGTTAATCCTCTTGGGATCAGCATTGTTCTAGCCCCTGGAGTTGTGTGAGCTAAACAGGCACCAATGAAGAGAGTGCATACCATCCCTGTCCGTTTGTTTAACGTCATCCTCATTGTTATACATCCCCCAAGCCTGGATTTCCCAGGTAGCCAGTCTTGCTATCCTGCCTGCTGTGAGTCCTCTATGAGGATGACAAGCACCAAGAGATGGCTGACTTTGTTCTCAGGGGTGTCTTATTGTGAAAATCCTGTGATTGGCAGCTGTTGGGAAACAGGACAAGGACAATTTTTACATCTGTTTACTGCCTTGAAGTTTCTCCATTCCATCCCGCATTGACTATTGTCTTTCATAGAAGAGCTAGAATTTCTACCCTTCCAATGCAGATGCCACAGAGCCACAGAGTTGTAGGGCAAAATGAAGTGATTATTATATGAGAAGTAAGAAGTGGATCAGCGTCACTGCAGAGTGGAATGCCATGATAGGCTGGCTATTAGAATATAAACACGCTTACATTCTTAACAAAATATTTCATCGTTATTTTTTATATGATGCAGAAAGCTTAGATATTCTATATTTTTAATATTTGATCAATAGAATAAGGCCCATTTTTTAAAATTGGTTCCAACTTCTTTGCTTTTTTGTTTTATTACAGCTAAAATTTCTTATTTCTTAATATAGCTAAAAAACTGTGTGGAATTCACATGTCTCTAGCTGTTAACTGAAAGATTCGGTTTTAGTTTTACATTTTAAAAAAACAGTTATTGTTTTTCTTTATTTGCCTGTTTGCTGCATAACTGCTGTGTCTCAGAATTCCATAATTTGTTGCTTGATTATCTTCTAAGCTACACTCCAAATCTGATAGCGTAATAAAATCTGGGGCATATGTAAAACATTAGCACAGAAATCATATTATAGAACTTTCTTGAATGAAGAAACCAAACTTGTGGAATTCCCACGCCCATTATGTTGTCTAAAACTTTCTGAAAAATGTTTGACTGTGGCATATAATTTACTCAACATAAGTGGTTTCCATAGAGCTTTTGAAAAGCCTTTCTGTCACTTACTAGCTTTAGGATGATGAGATTTTAAGCCTTTTGATCCAGGGCCTGTGTTTCACAGTCAAGATTAAATGCCAAGACTAAAGTACAACCAAACTTCCCAATTTAAGAAAAGGATTGAGTTGTGTATAACCTGAGGGGGAAAAGAATCAGTATGCCTTCAGTTGCAGAAATATGTGCTAAAAGAATATAAAGCCTTGAAATATGCAAGTCAGCTAAAAAATATCAAGTTTCAAAGTGAATACATCCAGCTATTATTTTCTTTCTACTTAACTTTATATATAATATATTTAAATGTATATTCATATATTTATATATGTGTATTATTCATATAAAACAAAATATTTTATTTCATGTTATTTTACAATAAATTTATGTAAAAACTTATTCTGTTTTAGGATAAGAAAAACTTTGAATACTTTTGTAAGGGAGGAAAAAGTTATTTTTCCTACTGCCCTTCTAGGTTTTCTGACTGGGGTCCTATAAAGTAGATTGTCAAAAGACAGATTAATAAGAGAAAAGCAAGCACATTTATTTGATAGAAGTTTTATGAGACATAGGAGCCTTCATGGGGAAACAAAGACTTGAAGAAAAGGTTAAGCCTAAACATTTTTACATTAGGTTCGATGAAGAGTGAAAAGTCATGGAAAGCAGCAGAAGACAAAAAGGGCATGAGCTAAGGGTGGTGAACCAGGGAAATGGTGATGACCATTCTTTCAGATTCCTCTTGGCACCCCACTGTCTTTAAAGATAAGGATACTCCTTTCCTTCAGGTTTAGGAAGGGCATCTCCCACATAAGGGTGTTATGGCTTCAAGTAAAACAGCCAAGCCACTGAGTCCTTCCTGCACCTGTCCCTCTCAAATTCCTTCATCTTAAAGTAATGGTACAACTTGCCAAAGGGTCATGTTTTAAGGCAGTGTGCCTGAGGTCACGTGTTCATTTTCAACATAATAGTTTGAAGCATTTTGAATTTTTAAAATAACTTTGATTTTTCCCTCCCCTTCCTTTGCATCTTTTAATTCTACTTAAAATATGACTGACATCAAGAAATACAGCAAAAAAATTCAATAGTGTGGAGTGTCATCTAAGTATAATAAACTATGAAATATCATCATTAAGAATTTTACACTTTTTGTCCAAAAAAGGCCAAGAATCATGTCTATATGCTATACTAGCATGAATTTGAGCAAATTCCAGGAGACAGTGAAGGACAGGTAAGCCTGGTGTGCAGCAGTGAATGGGCTTGCAAAGAGTTGGACATGACTAAAAAACAACATATATCATATAAGCTGTACAGTACATACCAGAAGTGAAATCACCTGTAGAAGGAATAGTGTATTTATAGGGTATGTATAAATTTATGTGTAGTGTGTGTTTGTACGTTGTGTATAAATATAAAAATGTATGTATCAATATATAATTGATCTATATTTATGCACACACATACATATGAATTGGGCTTCCCTTGTGGCTCAGCTGGTAAAGGATCCACCTGCAATGCACAAGACCTGGGTTTGATCCCTCAGTTGGGAAGATTCCCTGGAGAAGAGAAAGGCTACCGACTCCAGTACTCTGTCCTGGATAACTCCATGACAGTATAGTCCATTGGGGTGCAATGGAGTCGGACATGACCGAGTGACTTTCACATACATATAAATTATAAGTGAGTATATTGTATATATATAATATATTTATAATATATATATATCAGTTCAGTTCAGTCACTTAGTCATGCCCGACTCTTTGCGACCCCATGGACTGCAGCACGCCAGGCCTCCCTGTCCATACACACGCATATACAAGAGAAATCCAAATACTAAGCTCTGAGTTATTCCAAAGTTTAGAAGCCAACTAATGAGGAATCAGCAAACAATGCTCAAAAGACATAGGTAGTGAAGTAAAAAGAAAATTGTAAGAACAGGTGCCCAGCAGCCAAGTCAAGAACAGTGTTTCAATAAGGTAGAAAAAAATTAACAATGTCAAATGACTCTTACAGGTCCAGGATGAAGACGACTAAAAAGTTAAATTGCATTCAGCAACAAGAAAATGATCAGAAATCTTGACAAGAGTGCAATTTCATATGAATTTTGAGGGGAGGGTTATAATTGGAGTGCTTTCAAAAGACAATGGGGAAAATATCATTGGCATACTTTGGGATTTTTCCATTAAACATAGGAAGTAGGGCAGCAAGACTAAAGAGTCACAGACAATTTTACACTAAAATCTAGTGACAAATTCACTGAAAGAAAATCAAATAAGATAAAAATGTTACCTAGATTATCATAAGCCAGAAATAACTAGTGCCCAATATGTCTATTTTGATTCTCCTTTCAAAATAAACTCATCAACAAGGAATTTTGTCATGTTTTAAATTTAACTTTCAAATAAAATAGGGTTTATTTTGAATATGAAGTACTATAGAAATATCATAAGTATTGGGACAATACAGTATATTAAGTTAAAATGCTTATTACAAAGCACTGCAATCCTTAAAGATATAGTAAACTAAAGATATACAAACTAAAATGTATAGTAAACTAAATAGTAAGCTAAAATAATAGTAATAAACTAAAAATACAGATAGATGGATATACAGGTGGGGCTGACGATACAGAAAGAAATGTGAATAATAGTCATCTCAGGAGGATAGGACAGTGAAGAAATTTATTTTGATCTTTTTACTTTTCTACATTTTTCAAATTTTCTATAATAAATATAGCTTTCTAATTAAGAAAAAAGAGAGAACGAAAGATTTCAGTATATTTACATTGCTGTAAAATAACCTATATTTCTTTTTTCATGAGACCTACCTCTCCAGGCTTATTTCACACAGCTCAGCCTTCCTGGCCTTCTAAGCTGGACTCTGCTCCAGCATTAATGAGCCATTTTTAACTTCCTGAACAAAGTATGCTGTTGCATATCTTTGGGCCACTGCAGATATTAGTTTCTCTACCAAAACTTTCCCTTTCTCCCTCGTTTACCTGGCGAAGTCGCCTGGTGAGCCACATTTGAGGATTCTCCTCAATTATTTCTTCCTCTAAGAAACGTAACAGGACACAATTCTGACAATGCTCTTCCCCCCACTCTTTCTTCTTTGAGTCTATTGTTTCTTAACATTCCAGAATTTAAGACTCATTTCTAATCATCTTATCCTAACTGCAGGTGCCAATCAAATTGAGAACATGGAAAAAAGGGTACAGAGTCCTCTTCTTCAAATTCACTGGATAAAGTTATTAGCAGTATGTACCACTAACCTTTATTTCCATCTCCTGGACTCTTCACCTTGAATTGCAATATGGCTGGCCAACACATAGAGAATTTTACAAAATTTTACAAAGTTATAACTTGAGTCTACTTGGTGCCTTTCAAAAGAACTAATTCCAGGAAATTTCATAAGTAAGAAGGAGGCAAGGATATACAATGGAAAAAAGACAACCTCTTTAACAAGTGGTGCTGGGAAAACTGGTCAACCACTTGCAAAAGAATGAAACTAGAACACTTTCTAACACCATACACAAAAATAAACTCAAAATGGATTAAAGATCTAAATGTAAGACCAGAAACTATAAAACTCCTAGAGGAGAACATAGGCAAAACACTCTCCGACATAAATCACAGCAAGATCCTCTATGACCCACCTCCCAGAATATTGGAAATAAAAGCAAAACTAAACAAATGGGACCTAATGAAACTTAAAAGCTTTTGCACTACAAAGGAAACTATAAGTAAGGTGAAAAGACAGCCCTCAGATTGGGAGAAAATAATAGCAAATGAAGAAACAGACAAAGGATTAATCTCAAAAATATACAAGCAACTCCTGCAGCTCAATTCCAGAAAAATAAATGACCCAATCAAAAAATGGGCCAAAGAACTAAACAGACATTTCTCCAAAGAAGACATACAGATGGCTAACAAACACATGAAAAGATGCTCAACATCACTCATTATTAGAGAAATGCAAATCAAAACCACAATGAGGTCCCATTACACGCCAGTCAGGATGGCTGCTATCCAAAAGTCTACAAGCAATAAATGCTGGAGAGGGTGTGGAGAAAAGGGAACCCTCTTACACCGTTGGTGGGAATGCAAACTAGTACAGCCGCTATGGAAAACAGTGTGGAGATTTCTTAAAAAACTGGAAATAGAACTGCCATATGACCCAGCAATCCCACTTCTGGGCATACACACTGAGGAAACCAGATCTGAAAGAGACACGTGCACCCCAATGTTCATCGCAGCACTGTTTATAATAGCCAGGACATGGAAGCAACCTAGATGCCCATCAGCAGATGAATGGATAAGGAAGCTGTGGTACATATACACCATGGAATATTACTCAGCCATTAAAAAGAATTCATTTGAACCAGTCCTAATGAGATGGATGAAACTGGAGCCCATTATACAGAGTGAAGTAAGCCAGAAAGATAAAGAACATTACAGCATACTAACACATATATATGGAATTTAGAAAGATGGTAACGATAACCCTATATGCAAAACAGAAAAAGAGACACAGAAATACAGAACAGACTTTTGAACTCTGTGGGAGAATGTGAGGGTGGGATGTTTCAAAAGAACAGCATGTATACTATCTATGGTGAAACAGATCACCAGCCCAGGTGGGATGCATGAGACAAGTGCTCCGGCCTGGTGCACTGGGAAGACCCAGAGGAATCGGGTGGAGAGGGAGGTGGGAGGGGGGATCGGGATTGGGAATACATGTAAATCCATGGCTGATTCATATCAATGTATGACAAAACCCACTGGAAAAAAAAAAAAAAAAAAAAAAAAAAAATAAAATAAAATAAAATAAACCTTATTACACACACAAAAAAAAAAGAAGCCAAGAATTAAGACACCCTTTTTACAAATTGCTGTGTACGATGGAGGTCCTGTTTCCTGACCAATTCTCATACCAGGAGTAAGAAGATATTTACACGATAGTGCATCTTCACTAACCTTTTTATATCAAAAGTGGGATTTTACTTTCCATTGTCTTGTTAACACTCAATCTCTCATAAAAAGCATTTAGCTATTATCTGTTCAATTTTTAAAACTTAGTTCCAAAGTCAATATTTTGGTACACATTTGAGGTAATCAGTCTTCAGTTCAATTCTGACCTACTTAAGTGTAAAAAGTCATTTTGTTTGTTATCACAGTACTTGCTCTGCAGTAACAAAGAATGAGGTAGATAAAAGGAAGAAAAGGAAAATAAAAACTTTTACCTTTCTCTACTTTCTCATGTTTCAAGGTCAGAGAAGCATAAACAAAATGCAAAAGAGATAACCCATATATGTGTATACATTTCTATAGCAGCAGTTATTTTGCATTTTGATCATTTATTTTCATGCTTTGCTCCACTATTAATTTGAGCTGCTTAAGATAGAAATTAGGTCTTACTAATATCTCCATTAGCACTACCTAGAAAACTACTATAATGAGAGAAGTGCTTAGTAAATATTTTAATGAATAAATGAATGGATGAATATCAGAATATCTAAGGCAGAACTCCTATCTTTAAGAAGCTTATATATGGGATCCAATAAGGCAAATAAAACAACTATAAGGCAAAGAAAGAAACTATTAATTGTAAAAGTCCAGATTTATCTCACAAATTACTTGTATTCTCTAAGCCACAGCAACCCACTCCAGTATTCCTGCCTGAAGAATCCGATAGACAGAGGAGCCAGGAGTGTTACAGTCCATGGGGTCACAAAGAGCTGGACACGACTGAAACGTCCTAGCACAGCACAGACAAATATTGGAAGAGAGACATTTTGATCTAAAGCAAATCTCTATCATCTTGTTGTTAAGTGCTAATACAAGAACAAGCATGAGGTATGCAATAAAAATGTGGAAAAGTAGGGATACCCAAGCAAAATAAGTGACTGGCAGTGCAAAACAGATTGAAAAATATGAGTGAAATGAGTTACTGTTGAGGGTTTACATTGGCACAGGCATTCTGGAAGTAAATGGCAGTGCTTAGTACAATCAAACAGAGGAAGGCCCATGGAGGCAGGGACCATAGTTCTGAATGAGGATCTCAGAGAAAATCTCTCATAGCCTGTATGAGAGCAATTAATTGCAGTTTTACCAGTAAGGGCAGGAAGCACAGGTAACTGGAAGTGTGGGTAAAAAAAACGAGGTGGATATACACTTGTGAAATTTTATTCACCAATTAGAAACAACTAGATGAAGATAATAAACTATATATCACTTAAAAGCAGCCTTGAGTTTAAAAACAGATAAGAAGCAGAGTAAGATTTATAGCCCAATACCATATTTAAAATTTAAAAACACACAATTACAAATATTTCTAAATATTTTATATGATTACATGAATGTTTAAAAACACATCAAACACAATAGAATGGGCTTCAGCTGCAAGATAGGAAATAAAATAGAGACTAGAAGTCAAGGGAAATAGAACAAAAATGAGGTTTGCATACACTATTGAGCAACATCATTAACAGAACTTTCTGTGTATAGTAAAATACTTTTATAAGTGATGGGCAGAAGCCTGGGAAAATGTTAATAGATAATTTATAAACAAATGCAATTTGAGCAGCCAAATGGTGTCTTAAATTATTGCAACTTTGTAAAAAATCTTTAAATATCTACCTACCTGCCTTTATGTCATTTATAAGCGTTCCTATAATCATATTAGAGAGATTCATTAATCCCTGCTTTAAAGAAGACCTTTGTACTTCTTCAGTTTTGAATATTCTATGGCTTTATGCAATGCCAGCTATTGTTAGTTAGGCACCATTGATGTAATAGTGAACTAGTTGCACAAATAATATTTCTAAAATTATCCAAAGATGAACAGGGATGCAAAATTCTGAAATAGCATTTTTTTAGAAGTTATGTATTGACATTTCTAAAGCAATTCTATGTTAAGAAGAGAAACAGACTATCTCTTGGGGAGAATAGGATTGTGATAAAAATCTACAATAATTTACAATATAGACTAAAATACTGCAGCACAGCCCATATTGAGATGCCAACAACACAAAATTTCCAATTACTCCAGCTTTTAATATTTCACAACTTTGAAAATTATTGTCAGGGTAATATAAATTATAGAAGGAGATATTTAACTGAAAAATATGTGTAACCAATCCCTGAGCACATATTTATAATTAATACTATGGTTCTGCATGATTTGAATGATAATGTCAGAAGCCAATAGAGTAAAAGATGATTAATTCAAAGATGCTGTCTCAGCTTATCTATGCAGCTGAATGACTGTGTGATTCTAGATATTTTGTGATTTTTGTGGATAACAGATTTCTTATTATGATTAAATAGGTTAATAGATAAAAAGAATGTAGAATAAATGGTACAAACTAACACTATAGTCATGATTCTGTGAGATTCTGTTTTCTTTTTTTTTATAATAGGGATAGCATCTTGCGAACATTTTCCCTCAACTTTAATGTAAAAATACTATCTAACTCACAAGATCGCTGAGAGAATAAGAATGCTAATTTTGGGTGGTTTAGGATGACCTAACTTGGAAGGTGATACTTGAGCAGGTAGCCAAAGGCAGAGAAGGAGACAGATATAGAGATCTGGGGGAATGATACTCCAGATACAGTGAGTAGTGAGTCTGAGAGACCCGAAGAAGGCACTTTCCTGGCATGTTATAGTGACGGCAAGAAGATGAGCATTGCTAGAGCAGAAAGTGACTAACAGGAGAAACAACTGAAATCAGAGAAATGTTAGGGACCAGAAAATATAGAACTTTATAGATCATTTTAAGGACTTTACTCTGAGAAAGGTACCCACTGGAGGATTTTGAAGAGTGACATGATTTACTTGTGTTCCAAAAAAAAAAAAAAAAAATCTACCTTTTATTTTGAGAATGGGTCAAAGGGGGTCAAGAACTGAATTAGGGAGAGATGATGTTGTTCAGTTACTTCGTCGTGTCCGACTGTTTGCAACTCCATGGATTGCAGCGTGCCAGGCTTCCCTGTTCTTCACTATCTCATGGAGTTTGCTCAAACTAGTGTCTATTGAGTCGATGATGCCACCCAACCATCTCATCCTCTGTTATCCCCTTCTCCTCCTGCCCTCAATCTTTCCCAGCATCAATGTCTTTTCCAGTGAATCAGCTCTTCTCATAAGGTGGCTAAATATAAAGTATTGGAGCTTCAGGTTTAGCATCAGTCCTTCCAATGAATATTCAGGGTTGATTCCCTTTAGGATTGACTGATTTGATCTCCTTGCAGTCCAAGGGACTCTCAAGAGTCTTCTCGAACACAGTTCAAAAGCATCAATTCTTTGGCACTCAGCCTTCTTTATGGTCCAACTCTCACATCTGCCAGTGACCACTGAAAAAAACCACAGCTTTGACTACATGGACTTTTGTTGGCAAAGAGATGTCTCTGCTTTTTAATACGCTGTCTAGGTTTGTTACAGCTTTTCTTCCAAGGAGCATGAGTCTTTTAATATTGAGGCTGCACCACAGAGAGCACAGTTTCTAAGCCTGCATCAAAGGGAAGAAGGTGAGGTGGAGGAGCCTTTGCCAACTCTCTGCATCCTCTGATGCAATCCCCTGGCCAGAACTAATCATGTGGTCTTACCTAACTGAATAGAGGTAGGAAAGTATGGGAGCACATAGACATTTGGTGAGCAAGAATATCGGAGACAGTGATATCTTTTGGATGACTGCTATAAAGACAGATGGTCGATGGTTTACTTCCCACCTGTGCGTGCATGCATGTGTGCTAAGTAGCTTCAGTCATGTCCAACTCTTTGCTACCCAATGGACCAAAGCCCACCAGTCTCCTCTGTCCACGGAATTCTCCAAGCAAGAATACTGCAGTGGGTGGCCCTGTTCTCTTCCAGGGGATCTTCCCAACCCATGGATCGAACCTGCGTCTCTTATGTCTCCTGCATTGGCAGGTGGGTTCTTTACCACTATGACATCTGGGGAGCCTATACTTCTGCCAGGTTCATACTTTTAAAATGAAGATCTCACTATATCCTTGGCCTACTAAGAAACTTGCACTAAGTATATTTCACAATTCATAAATTTTACCTCAATTTAAGGGTGGTGGGGATCTCCCAATAGCTCCTTCCTGAATTTTCAGATAAATGTCAAGCTCCTTACCTTGGCAAGAAGGATCTTTTGCTATCTAGCCCTTGCCTACTTTCCCAGTTCCTGCTATTTCTCTGCTTTGCTATATTGGACCTGGACTGGCTTTACTTATTTACATTGAACTATTTCCTAATGCCTTAAAATTCATAAGTTTCTGGAGAAACGTCCCTTCCTTTCCTTTGCTCCCACAGGTGCCTCTGTTTGCAGTTCTACAGAACTTCAATCCTTTCCAGCCCTGTCTTATATTATTATTGATTCACATCTCTCACTGCCTCCCACGGAACACCCACAATGGCAGGACCATGTATAATTTGACTTTGTATATCCAGTGATTAAAAGTTACTGGTACACAAAGGAGGCAATTAATAAACATTTGCTGAATAAATGAATGAATATTTATTTGTCTTTGTTATGGTTTTATGTATTCATTTGGCTTTTCAAAATGCAGATTTTTCTTAATCCAACTGTTTTCTTTTTTAAAGGATCAGCATGGGTTGTTATATCAAATGTTATCTTTTATTCCTCAGCATGTCCAAATCTCTGAGCAACCATTTTTCTTTTTGTAAAGCTTAATCTATCTTTGAATAATTAGCATTTAAACCATTAAAATCCTTCTCTTGGCAAATTACCATGATAATAATAAAACCACAAAAATGTCTTTTTTCCTGTGCCTTAATAAAATACAATTAAAATTTAATAAAAGCTCTGTATTTCCATTTATCCAATTCTGCACATCCTGAGGGAGGTAACAGCAGTGTTACAACCAGACCAATTAAATAGCCAGTTATATTTAAGTTCTTTAATTCACATAAAGGTGAGTGTAATTCTGTACTTACCATTCTAGAGTTGTTCTTGGCTTTTTTTGAAAAAAATGTTCACTTTTATTCAGTTCTATTCATTTTCCAGTATGTTGCAGAGTAAAAAGTTCTTATCTATTATTTCTGCTAATATTATAATGATATTTCTAGCATGTGTGTTTCATTGTCCATTTTCTTCCAACAAATTTAGGTTTATTTAATAAGCACAAATATCATCATTTTAAAATGCACTGTCCCTCACCCCTTAAGCACCATTGTTGTCACAGAGAAAAAAATGAAGGAAAAACCAGAAGTAAAATGTACATTTTTCAGACTAAATTTTATTTAAAAAAAAAGAAAAAATAAGAAGTGATATTTTCCAAACATCTAAAATATCTATGAGGTATTTTTGCAGAATCATAGAAACATTTGCCCTTTTATAAGATTTGAAAAGTGTATTCTCACACATGAGTGAAAACTGAGTTAACATATGCTACATTCATCTTGGCATTTTTTCAAAATAATTCAGACCCACTCTCCTTATTTTACTGAGGACAATAATAGGTGAGTTTCTCTGATGTTTTATGATAAAGGTCCTGCGCACTAGAAGTTGCTCTTGTAAACATATATATTTGGGAATCCCCTGGTGGCTCAGTTGGTAAGGAATCTGCCTGCAGTGCAAGAGTTCTAAGTTTGATCCCTGGGTCAGGAAGATCCCCTGGAAAGGGAAATGGTAATCCACTCCAGTATTCTTACTTGGGAAATCCCACGGACAGAGGAAGCTGGCAGGCTACAGTCCGTGGGGTCACAAGAGTCGGACACATATATATTTACCTGCATTCAGATGTTTGTTAGGTGTGTAAATCTGGAGAGACAGTGCTTTTTGAAAACTGCTGGAAAGTGAAATAAAAGTTTGAGAATGTAAGAATATTTTCTTCATCCATCTCCAGTAGCTGGTGATCCTGAGAGAGGGCTAAGTACTACACATACTTGTTTTGTGGTTTGTTTTGATTAAATACTGAATCAACTTTACCATTGCTTAATAAGATACTTAAAATTCCTACATAAAAGATATGCCTCATATTTCAAGCCCAATAAATCACAGTTTCAGTTTTCAATTGAGACATTTATCTGGCAAACTTAACAACGCCAGCAGAAACCTAACAGTAGCCTTTTTTTACTTTTTAAATTTTTGTGGCCAGGAAAAACAAAACTGGGGTTTTCTAAAGGTAATCTTCATAGTATTACAGTGGAAATCTGAGTAGAATTTTTTTAATTGAGGGCAATAAATTCTTCTGAAGGAAAAGTTCTATAGTCAAATATTCTTTTCTTTTCTAGCACTGTCAATCACCAGTGCTCCTCTTCACTGAAAAAAACTAGAGCTCAATGTTTAATAATAATAATAGGATAAGCAACACATATTTTTATCTTTATTTGATAATTCTATAAATTGTACTGCTTATAAGTACAGAAATGGCTTAAGAAATATTGTTGACAGATGAATACTTGGGAGGAAAATTATGGTTATTTAGAAACTAAAACATTGTCATTATTTTAACAGTTAATAAAATAATTAAAACTCTTTCACTTGCTTTCATTTTAAATATACTATTGAAACCCTTAATGCTAATTTCAGAGAAAGGAAAATATCATGACATGCATTTTACTGCCTTTGTGGAGAAGGAAATGGCAACCCACTCCAGTACTCTTGCCTGGAGAATCCTATGGACAGAGGAGCCTAGTGGGCTACAGTCCACGGGGTCGCAAAGAGTCAGACACGACTGAGGGACTTCACTTTCACTTTCAATCTGACTAGAATTGTTAGAGCTAGTTAACTGTATCAGTTATATTATACCAACCTGAGTTTCTCTTGGGCATTTGTGTCCAGTTATGAGTGCTTAATTTTTGAATATATACTAAAAATTCACTTTGGTTGTGCTTGCGTGTATACCTGACCTAATATCTACATTATTTGCATGTGCAAGTTAATGTTCACTCAAAATGATTTAAAATTCTTTTAGACCAAGGTCTCCTGTTTTGGAGGGCATAGGAAAGGTGATAGAATTTCTGCATTTTCAGGATCATCTTGGATGAACACTTTGCTGCACTCTGAAATCTATATTTTTCTCAACATTACCATTCAAACCGTCATTATATACCTTTTTGGTGTTTTTAAATGCAATAATTTCAAGACGCAGATCTCTTTGCTGGCATTTTGAAGCAGTTAGACAATTTAAAACTTTGCAACTGGCTAAATTTTACTGCAATCTGGTTATTCTCAATCTTGGCTGGGAAGCATTGAAAGCAAATTAAAACCGAGACCTCACCCCATACCCAGTGAATCAGAGTATCTGGGGGTGGGGCCAAAGGAGAGCTACTAAACAAAGGAAGGGGTGAGGATTAATGCATCATGAGCTAGAGAACCACAGCAACATAACCTTAGTGATATTTCATTGGAAGTACTAGTTCCATCCACAGGAGGTTTCTATGAATAGTTCTTGATAAATATTTTAGTTTCCAGGAAGAGAACTAAGCCATCTCTAGAGCAGCCAATGCGAACTAAACAATTGTGAAAAATACAATCCACAACAAACCAGGTTATTTTGCTAAAAGCTTCCAAAGCAGGCATCTAATGCCCAATTTTCCATCTGCAAACTCATTGCTCTAAATCTGCAGAGTCTGAGAAGTATCTGTGATTCTACTAAAAGTCTTGTCTAAGGAAGTTTCCTATGTAGTAGGGGAGGAAAAACCATGGGCCTTTTTTGTGCCCTGACTGATCTCCTCCAGTGCTTCTTACTGAGCTGAGGATCCTCTGCACTTGGGGAACCTTCTTTCTGAGGGTGGTCTATGAACTTCCTGATTGTGCCTAAAATTTGACACCAATACCATTCCCCTTCTCCACAGCCCACAGCCAATGACTGCCTGATAGAATATACAAAAGTCCAGTTCTATAAACAGGTGAAACCATTGCCATGGCATCAGACTAGGCCGAGACTTGGTTTCACCTGATCATACCTTGGCTCACCTTCTCTTTCCTGCCTTGCCTACCTCAAGCCTTAATCATTTGCAGATGGAACTACCTCCAACTTGTCCTCCAGGAAACCCAACCTATCTCACATACTGAAGTATGGAATAAGAAGACAAGAACAATATTGATAATGACAGCTAACTCAAAGTGAGTACCTACTTTGTACCAGACACAGTGTGAAAGAACTCTAATTAATCATCAATCACTGTATTTAATCCTTGCAGTACCTATTACTAGCATCATCCCTGCTCCCTCTCTGCAATTTGTAGATACAGAATCAGAAGCTTTGAATAGATATGCAATTTTCCCAAGGCTCTCAGCTAGCCAAGGAACCCAAGCCTACAGTTTTAAACCCTCCTTCATAAATTCAGTGTTTAAATGATATAGATCTATGCAGCACAGAGAGCTATGGAAACTAACTATAAAAGGCAGTGGTTGGGATTTGATAGACCTACACACTTACCATGGAATAGACACTTATTAGTTGTACAGATTAGCAAAGCTACTTAGGTCCATAACTACAAGGATTACACAAAGCTCATATCTAAAGCTCTTCTCAAAGGAGTTACTGAAAACAAAATAGTTAATTTCAAAATCTAATCCATTTCTTGGAGTCACAAAGTAACTTCAAATCTCAGTTACATGAGCAAAATAGTTAGATGTACATTTCTCATAGAACTGAAGTTACTAAGGCTGAGATTTGATTTATTGATCAACAGTGTGAAAATATATATCTATCCCAAATTGTTTATGGCTAAGATTACACAAAGAATTAATGGGTACTACATGAAGTCTGGCAGGCTACAGTCTATGGAATGGGAAAGTGTCAAACACAGCTGAGCAACTAACACTTTCACTTTCACACAACACAGATCCTGTGACACAGCAAACACTAAATGATGTTATTTCCTTTCCTAAAATTGGCTTCATCCAAACTGATATAAAAAATGAAGGCAAAAATCTATAAAAGTGGAAGAATAGATAAATCTCTTACATAGAAGAATTCCAAGTTAAGTGGTACAGATATTTCTCCTTTAAGGAGGGGAGCATCACTCTCTACCTGCTAAATGTTGGTACTACATGAAGACTTACTTCCAAAGACAACAGGATGAAAGGAGAGGGAAAGTGGCTTTACAGAGGAAGAAACTGGCAACCACCTCCTCCCAGCAGGTGATTAGAATTAACATTAATGATAATATTTGCTGATAGTGTGCACCCTTGATATCATGTGATGAAAATAGCACTTGTGTTTTTTTTCTACTAAAATCCATAGCATCAGTCTAATCATGAGTGAAGCATCAGATGGATACAAAATACTTGAACTCCTAAAAACAAAATACCTGAACTCCTAAAAACTGCCAAAATCTTAAAAAAAAAAAAAAACAAGAAAAGTCTGAGAAGAAGTTACAATCTAGAAGAGCCTATGGGAATGCAACTAAAGGTAATGTGATATCTTAGATCGCATCCTGAACAGAATAAGAAAATTTAAGGTAAACACTAAGAGAATCTAAGTAGAAACAGTGAGAGACATTATTTTGGGGGAGGGGCTCAAAAAATCACTGCAGATGGTGACTGCAGCCATGAAATTAAAATATGCTTGCTTCTTGGAAGAAAAGCTTTGACCAAACTAGACAGCATATTAAGAAGCAGAGACATTACTTTGCCAACAAAGGTCCATCTAGTCAAAGCTATGTTTTTTCCAGTAGTCATGTGTGGATTTGAGATTTGGACTATACAGAAAGCTAAGCATCAAAGGATCAATGCTTTTGAACTGTGGTGTTGGAGAAGACTCTTGAGAGTCTCTTGGACTGCAAGGAGATCCAACCAGTCAATCCTAAAGGAAATCAGTCCTGAATATTCATTGGAAGGACTGATGCTGAAGCTGAAATTCCAACACTTTGGCCACCAGATGCAAAGAACTGACTCACTGAAAAAGACCCTGATGCTGGGCAAGATTGAAGGGAGGAGGAGAAGGGGATGACAGAGGACGAGATGGTGGGATGGCATCACCATCTCAACGGACATGAGTTTGAGCAGGCTCTGGGAGTTGGTGATAGACAGGGAAGCCTGGCGTGCTGCAGTCCATGGGGTTGCAAAGAACCAGATGTGACTGAGCGACTGAACTGAATGAAGAGAATCTAAATATAGGCTTTAGACAGAAATAATGTATTAATGTCAGTTCATTGGTTGTAACAAACAAACCATACTAATTAATATAAGGTGTTAGCAATAGGAGGGCTTCCCTGATACCTCAGTTGGTCAAGAATCCACCTGCAATGCAGGAGACCCCGGTTCGATTCCTGGGTTGGGAAGATCTGATAGAGAAGGGATAGGCTACCCACTCAAGTATTCTTGGACTTCCCTTGTGGCTCAGCTGGTAAAGAATCTGCCCACAATGGGGAAGACCTGGGTTTGATCCCTGGGTTGGGAAGATCCCCTGGAGAAGGGAAAGGCTACCCACTCCGGTATTCTGACCTGGAGAATTCCATAGACTGTATAATCCATGGAGTCTCAAAGAGCTGAACAGGACTGTTTAACAATAGGAAAAATTATGAGGCATATAGAAACTCTCCATACTCTCTAAAAGTTTTTGTAAATCTAAAACTATTCTAAAACAAAAGGCTTATAGCAAAGATCTTAAAATATAATTCTTTAAAAGGAAATCACTGGCAATTAAGACAGTGTAAAAGTCACCTAATATCACGCGTGCAGTGTACTATTATTGATATTTAGTCTTAAAACAGAAGGAGATTTTGACAGATGTTGTAACATAGATATTATGCTAAGTGAAGCAAGCCAGTCACAAAAGGGTGTTCCAAGAGTAGTCAAATTCACAGACACAGCAAGTGGAATAGCTGTTGCTGAGTGAGGGGAGGGGACAATGATGAATTAGTGTTTACATTTAGTGTTTACAATTAGTATTGCATTTGAGTTCAGGAAGGTGAAAATTTTCTGGAGATGGTTAATGGCGGGTGTCTTACAACAGCATGAGTATAATTAATGCCACAGAAGCAAACACTTAAAAATGGTTAAAATACTAAATTTTATGTTCTGTGTACTTTACCACAATAAAATAGGTGCCTAATGTCAAAATAAATTCATGCATATGTAGGACTGTAGGTTCCTTGAAAAGAGGTATCATACCTTTTAATTCATTTTGTTATTTAATACCTCTTAGTGGCCACAATGGCATCTGAAAGGTATAAGGCATTTCAGGATGGAAATATCAGGAAGTGATAAATAAAGATTTAATTAAACAAAAGAGAAAAGGTATGATTTCATAAAGAAACAGAATTCAATGTTACTATCACAACTATTTCATTTGGTTATAACTTTTAATCACTGTAATGTATATCGGTGGATTCACACTTTGGGAAGTGCAGAACTTTAATAGATATATGCATTTCCCTTTTAAAGTTAAATTGGCAAAGATTAAAAGTTCTTTAAAAAATTGACCTTGAAAATTCTTAAGAGAAAATGTACTTACAAATATTTAGCTTAAGTGTTACCTTAAACCATGTCAATTCAAGTAAGTGGTTTTTACCATGATAAAGAAATCTGAAATTCTTACATTCTCTTGTTACTATGTTTTATGTGGAAACATGAACTATAATTTTTTTAAAAAATTCAACAAGTTGTATTCCAGGGACTTTTTTTTTAACTATATCTGGCCTCTCGACTTAGGTGCATGCCTGAGTGCTAAGTCGCTTCAGTCATGTCCAACTCTTTGCAACCCTATGGGCTGTAGCCTGCCAGGCTCCCCAGTCCATTGGATTCTCCAGGCAAGAATACTGGAGTGGGTTACCATGCCTTTCTCCAGAGGATCTTCCCAGCTCAGCGATCAAACCAAGGGCTCCGGCATTAGGGGCAGATTCTTTACTGTCTGAGCACACCTGTACTGTCACTTAACTTAAATGTACAATGGACACTACATGGAGCTTTCTACATATTTTTCCAGAGGGCCTTCCCTTACAAAACCAGAACCACTAGGATATAATTATCCATAGCTTTTCTCTCTCTCTCTTTTTTTTTTTTTGTGAAGCAGCAAAATTTACTTTTACAGACAGTATTTCCAAATGTCAGATATTTAAAATACCTTCAGAATTCTTAGCATAACTACACCTTGGCTTATATCTTGAGGGCAGCATTTTACTAAACAGCACTGAGAATGAATAAATGATATTGACAGTAGCTAGAATTCATCAGCTCCTCAAATGCTTCATGCTTGATTTTTAAATCTATTTAAAAATACCTATTGTACTAGTTTTAACTGATAAAGTGGTTTGATAAAGTATCATGTGTCAGGCTTTATGCTAAATCCATTAAAACATTATCAGATTTAATCTAAAAACCACTGTATGAATGAAGTTTGCTATTCCAATTAAAAAGATGAGGAAACTGAGGGTTAAGTAATTAAGTTAAATATCTGGATCATGATTTGTACAGCCAGTAAGTCAAGGAACTGGACCCCCTCCCAAATATCATCTCCAGCAACTGTGCAACTTACCTACTTTTAAGGAAGATGCTAAGCATGATATATGAGTTTCTCAGATTCTTTTTTACTTAGGCTTACAGTTAACAGCTATTATTTGACAACTTTTATGCTATAGACATTTTCACTATTGCACCTGTAGTTTATTTCTGAGATGAATTTAGAGGCAGAGATATTTGTTGTGCCCAAAGATCAGAAAAACTTAATATTAAGATCTAGGGACTTCCCTGCTGGCCCACTGGCTGACTCTGTGCTCCCACTGCAGGGGACCTGGGTTCAAAACTCGTCTTGGGAACTAGATCCCACATGCCACAACTAAGTTTGCAGGTTGCAACCAAAAAGATTCTGTAACCAAAAAGGTCCTGCAACCGAGCACAGTGCAGCCAAATAAATAAACAGAAATATTTTTTAAAAGACCTAGTGACACCTGTTTTGACAGTTTTTTAACCATGCCCCACCCTTTGACATTTTACTTTTTCCCCAATGGCAAAGCTATCCATAAAAATAACACACAGGAAAAATAAAGGAGTTGGGAGACTTGCCAAACTGCTCTTTGGTGGAAGGGTTTGCACCTGCTTAGGGTCGCCTTGGTGGCTTAGTAGTAAACAGCCTGTCCACTAGTGCAGGAGATGTGGGTTCCATCCCTCCAGAAAGACCCCCTGGAGGATGGCATGGCAGACACTCCAATATTCTTGCCTGGAAAATCCTTTGGACAGAGGAGCCTGGTGGGGCACAGTCCACAGGGTAACAGAGTCAAACTCAACTGAGCTAGCATAGGCTTGCCTTGAAGGTGTTGAAAAGCTACATGCTCATTCTCTTTTCCAATTTTCTTCTTTTCTCTTTTTCATTTTTGAAAATTTTGTCAATGAGTGATTCTCTTTTTCTTTTCTCTTTTCATATTTCTGTTTTTTCTATACTCTTATTCACTTATCTACTTTTTTCCCTTTCTTTCCCAGTACTTTTCTCTAGGCTATTAGTTCTGTTGACCTTTCCTCTCGTCTAGAGGGAGAAGAAGCCCCACAGAGCTTAGAGTTGGAGCAGTATAAATCAGGTGGAAACATTTTAAAACACACCTTGAAAAAAATAAAAAAAACACCTTGCTGTTCTGTTCCTCTTTTCACCTACCATTACCTGACTCTTCTGTGTAACCTATTTCTTCTAAATATTCTTTAGGAGCCAATGTTTACACAAGCACAAAATTCAATTTTAGATACTTTTCATCTCATATTCTTTTACATTTTCCCACCAAAAATATTAGATATATAGCCATAACAAATATATTTGCCAATGGATCAGAATTTTTATTATTTTCTCAGTTTTTAATATACCTCTGTTTCTTTTTAATACTCAATGACTGCTAGCCATTAAGTGATGCTAAGTGAAAGTCGATCAGTCATGTCTGACTCTTTGCAACCCCATGGACTATACAGTCCATGGAATTCTCCAGGCCCGAATACTAGAATGGATAGCCTTTCCCTTCTCCAGGGGATCTTCCCAACCCAGGGGTGGAATCCGTCTCTCACATTGCAGGCAGATTCTTTACCAGCTGAGCCACAAGGGAAGCCCCTTGTGGGGGCTAGCCATTAGAGAAAGCCATCTTTAACTCAATGATGTGAAGTTAAAGTTCAGTGAAGTTATTTGTACATAATTCTACTTTGGGTTTAATTTCCTTTTCTCATGTAAAATATTTTTCTAAAGGCTTTTTTTTTCATTATGATATTTTCCATTTCACAAATGATGGTTGGTACACTTGAAACTGTACAGAAAGATAAAATGGCAAATTGAGTAACCTACGGATATAGAAAATTAAAAAGGTTATATTAAGAGGATATTAAGGGAATAATCACATTTTAGATAAGTTTTGGAAACCTTCTTAATGGCACTAGGACATGCTTATTCACATCTACTCAACAAAAATAAACATATATTTATATATTCATAGTATATGAACCACGCACAAACTTACCCAGTGATGTAACATCCAGATAGTCCTTCAATGTAGGGCTTGATACCTTGGCCGCTGGAGCTATGTCAACAGAGAGTCTTCACAACACTCTTCAGGGACCACCTCAGATGCACAGCACTGCTGCCCAAGGTCATCTTCCCCTAAGGTCACGCTCCTACTCATGAGTGTCCCACAGGACGCTGTGACTGGGGATGTAGAATAAAGCTCTGGCCATCCTGACCTAGCTCAGGGCAGTTCTGACAGGCTTTCAAGCTTCAAACTAACCTGAAGGGTCAGCTGAGATGTGTTAAGTCTGAACAGCAGCTTGGCTTTCTCATCAGCCTAGTCCTGAAAGGGGCACTCCCATTCTCCACAGGTGTAGATATGGTGGGTCTGCCCTGCGGCTTGGCTTCCTCCTCTACCAATTCTGCTCACAGCCCCTTCTGTCCACAGGTGTTGATTTGGGGTTGCTCCATCATAAACAGCCTGCACACTCCACACCCACTCTGAGTCTGTCTTCTGGAGAACCAATAAGCAATTTCCTAATAATTTTATGCTTTTATGTTTAAAATAAGTTAATAAACTATATTTAAATGTTACACATGCTTTTAGAAATTAAATCCCCCTTAGGTACAATCAGTTCTTCAGCCTTCATATCATCCAAGTTTAATTAAAGTGAAGATACATAAGATACTCTATAAAAATCAATTGTCAAATATGCTTAAATGCACACACACATAAAAACAAATTTTACCTATGAGGGTAGTAATTCCTGAAAATAAACTCTGGAAATAAATAAAATGGGGAGAGAGAAGCCTACAACTAAAAGTTAAATTTTGCAATCAAGATGACGTCTCTCTTTTGCCAATGGAAATTGGAACTACAAGGTATCTCCACTCTATCAAGGTGGAAAATGGAGAAGGAGCAAAGAAAAAATGTGAACTGAACAAAAGAAAAACAAGTGAAGCCCTGATGGCAGGAACTCAGTGATCTATAGTTCATGACCTTCAGATCCAAATGGGTAGATACCTTGACACTCAGCACGCCTGAAGCAGGCAGCAGCTGTTCCCAAATAACTGCAATTTGCTACAACACAGAAGATAATACAAAGTTCTCTTCAGAAGACATTTTTCAGAACCAAGTAATTAAAATTGCTTATGTCAGTTGGTGTGTTTAGAAATGAAGACGAACAAACAAAAAAGAAACACAAAAGAGTAGAGATAAGGTGGAGAGAAGATCTCTCCTCAAAACAAAAAACTAAAACTGTATTTTCTCTTCCGTTCTAGAGCTCTTTCCAGTTACCATTATATGACTAAACAAAGACGTTCATCTAGTAAAATCCATTGACCCTTTGTATTGTATCATCCATCTTGACCCTTAAGTTCATCTGGGGCACCTAGTTGTTTCTAGAGCCCCCTGGAATTAAAAATAACAAGTACAACCAAAGCAGCTTTTAGGGGAAGGATTACGATATAATATAATCCTTGAAATATGTTTGCATTTGAAGTCCATGTTTGCCACTCATTTCTAATGCTATAATGGGAGTCATATCAAAATATGTTTTCAGTACCTGGGGTGCCAATTTGAAAAGCACCCTACCCAAAAGTGGTCTCTCTACCTCTGAGGGATTCTCATTCAAATGATTTTAGGTGTGGCCTGAGATAATTATACACTTGAAATGCAAATCTAGAAACTCCAATCTGAAAATATAGACTGGATCATGGATTTTGACAGATGATGGCAAATTAGAAATAATTCATTGATTCATCTTATTATTTAGTAACAAAACTGATATCAGACTAACAATACTAATACTATTTCATATTTTAGAGTATTTCCACCTTTTTTTTTTTCTGTGAGTCAAACCAATTTTATTGCCAAAGGACACTCTATGGCATCAGTAGTAGCTGCCCTTAAGGCTATCATCTAATGTCCTGTATATTCCTAATTTCTATGAATTTCAATTCTTAGATTATTGAGTCAAACCAATAAGCATTTGAACTATTTCTATAACTATCCCATATTTATTTTCTTTTTTATTGAAGCATGGCGGATTTACCACGTTATACTTGCTTCAGTTATACGACATAGGGACTCAGTATTTTAATAGATTGGTGCTGTTGTTGTTCAGTCACCCAGCCATGTCCGACTGTTTGCGACCCCGTGGACTGTGGCACGCCAGGCCTCCCTGTCCCTCACCATCTCCTGGAGTTTGCCCGAGTTCGTGTTCATTGCACTGGTGGTGCCCTCTATCCTTCTGCCCTTGATCTTTCCCAGCACCAGGGAATTTTCCAATGAGTCTTGTTCGCATCAGATGACCAAAATACTGGAGCTTCAGCTTCAGCATCACTCCTTGCAGTGAATATTCAGAGTTGATCTCCCTTAAGATTGACTGATTTGATCTCCTTGCTGTTCAAGGGACTTTCAGGAGTCTTCTCCAGTACCACAGTTTGAAGGCATCAATTCTTTGTCCTTCTGCCTTCACTTTCCAGCTCTCACAACCATACATGACCACTGGGAAAACCATATCCTTGATTACAGACTACACTCCATTTAAAGTCATTTTCATAGTCCTTTTCTATAGCAAATTTTCTCTGTTACGCTCTCTGTGCCTCTCCTTGGCTGCTTTTTACACTGAGCATCTATTTAAATACATTCCTCGGTGGCTCAGTGGTAAAGAATCCACCTACCAATGCAGGAGACAAGGGTTTGATGCCTGGGTTGGGAAGCTCCCCTGGAGAAGGAATGGCAGCCCATTTCAGATTTCTTGCCTGGAAATCCCATGGACAGAGGAATCTGCAGTCTACAGTCCATAGATTGGCAAAAGAATCGGACATGACTAAACAACAGCTATTTAAGTAGCTCAGGTGAAAAACACTGGGAAGTGGGTACTTATGAAGTACTGATTGTATTAGAGAGAGGATGGAATTACAGGGTTAGTATTGGAATTTTTTTGAATAAGAGATAAATATATAGAGAAAAAAGTCCTCTGTTGTCTAACTAGATTTCAACTAACCATTGTCTTTTTGTTCCATATTACACTATTAATTTAGAAAAGAAGATTGACTACAATGCTTTATGTTCTATGAGTATTTGAGTAGGAAGGAATGAGGAAGAGATAAACAGAAAGAATCAGGAAAGCCTGATGTCGGTGACAATATGGTGACTGATATGGTAACAAATATAGTTACTGATATGGTAACTGATATGGTTACAAATATGTTACTGATATGATAACAATATGGTTACTGATATGGTAACAAAACTTAGTGGATTGAACAAGAAAGGTTTATTAATTTATTTGTGGGGTGTGGTTAATATCAAATGTCTGTAACAAACTGTGACAGGACTCTTTCCACATCATTTTCATTCAGAGACCCAGCTTGCACAGTGTGGAACACAGACAAGGTAAACTGCACCCCAGCTCTGAAATGTTTCTGCTCATTTTGCAAAGGCTGAAGCAATTCATGTAGTCATGCTTAATTTAAGGGGGCAACCTTCCTATGTGTGCAGAAGAAGGAGAACCTAAGATCTTTAGTTAAAAACTTAATCTCCACTGCAGTTTGTTTTCAAATAGGAATTCCTATTCCTATTTTCACATAGGAAAATATTGTTTGTGTGTACACACACACATACACACACAAGTAAAATAGATTGCTTTCGGTGAGAGATGGTCTAAAGAGCTAAATCCAGTGTCCTGCATACAGAAATCACACTTGCTTTAGGATTATTTTCTAACAGGAAATTTTTAAATTATGTGTTTTCTTTTTCTGTGAAGATAAAAAACAAAGCCAGAAACAAAACATGACTGTAAAAGAAATGAGGAAAGAGTAGCATGAGTTAATCATGCTAATATATTTCAACGGTGACATTTATAAAAAACCTTTGCAGCCATTTTTTTCACCTTAAATCAAGAGTGAGTATGAATATATATATTTGAAGAGATTCACTCTGAAAGTTGCATTCATACAACTCTCTCCTTTCATATAATTAGCAACTTATAGCTCTAGCAGCATAAATATTATCAACATTCTCTGAAAATTTAATAATGAATTTCTGCAAAATTTTAAAATTTGTTATTTGGACATTTGTGTGTGTGTGTGTGTGTGTGTGTGTGTGTGTTTATATATATTTGGGCTTCCCAAGGTGGTGCAGTGGTAAAGAATCTGCCTGCCAATCCAGGAGACGCAACTGAGGCATCTGCTTGATCCCTGGTCTGAAAGATGCCCCGGAGTTGTCGCTGTTGTTCATTCACTTAATCCTGTCTGACTCCGCTGCTGCATGGACTGCAGCACACCAGGCTCCCTTGTCCTTCACTGTCTCCCGGAGTTTACTCAGATTCACGTCCATTGGGTCAGTCACGCTACCTAACCATCTCATCCTCCGTTGCCCTAGGAAATGGCAACCCACACCAGTATTCTTGCCTGGGAAATCCCATGGACAGAGGAGCCTGGCGGGCTACAGTCCATGAGTGGCAAAGAGTTGGACACAGCTGAGCAACTGAGCACTCATACAGGTGTGTGTATATATATATATTTAACTTCTGCTGTGATGAAGTTCATCTACCATATATTGTTTAGTTAGAGCTTACAACATTAATAGAATGGATAAAGTGATATTTGAAGGAATATAATCTTTAGCAGGGAAACAGAGAATCATGTAAAATTTTAGATAATTGACAGAATTATCTAAAGGGCTGGTTCAAATAGTCCTGCATGCCAAACCCTTATTCCTGGAATCTAATCTCAGGTGTAATTATTTCAAGAATGAGACTTCATAATTTAAAAATCTATGTGTTTACCCCTCAGCCCTAGGGTCTGGTAGTGTGGAGAAAAAGTTTTATAATTTAGCAAAAATAGATGTAGACCGGGTAAAATTAATAAAATATTCCAAGGATTATGAATAAAGTAAAAATATCATGAGATCTTTTAGGGTAAAATTTATTTTAATTAATCTGGGTATGAATAACTAAATCATAGATATGAGACAGTAAAATGTCAACACACACAAATCTTATGTGTATCAATATTTAGATCTTAAAAGACATCATGTAAAGAAAAAATCTTCAACAGCAATTTGCCTTTACATTATCCATAGGAATTATACATTCAGAGTATATAGATCCTAAACTTTGAGTAGTGATCATTTCTTGGTAATCTCATCTATGTTTATTTCAGTGAAGCACTCATAAAAGAAAATTTGGAATTTTTGTGGCAAACTTCTCAAAATCCATCCACATTTTCCTGAAGTCAAGAAAACAATGTGACAAGGGGAAAACCCACTCTGACCAAATAAGTTTTCTGAATTTTTATTTGATGGTAGCTATGTCTTGTGTGTTAGATAATGTATATGCTAACACCACACATTCCCAAGCTTTCAAGTATTTCAGAATACTGAAACAATCCAATTTTTTCTCCTGCAATCCACTCTCCCCCTAATGCTGACTGTAAGATTTTGAAATCCTGTCCTTTATTCTAGGCATCTGGCATAAATCTCCATCAGACACCAAGAAGGAGGGGCAAATTCTGTGGTCTGCATGGGAACAGCCGAGAGCTGCCAGTTTAATCCCTTGATGATGCAAAAATTTCTTTAAAGAGGGAATACTACTTAACATGCAAACAGTCAAGCCTGATACACTTAGTTTCTTTCCATTTTAGTGATATTAATTAGAATGAAACATAACGGTATTCTTTGTTAATCTTTTTTTTTTTTTGAAAAGCATCTGAAATTCCAGAAAAGAAATTTTGTTATGCCAGCATCTAGATGGCTCAGATTTACACAGGAAGTTTGAAATTACATTGCATGTTTTCAGACTGTCACTATCTGACACACGAAGTTTGAAAACATTATACTGCAATAGTTTGGTAAAAACTTTGATAACTTGAATGAGGATGGGGATAAAATAAATAAGGGGTGCCATTGGGTGGACATAGATAATTTTTATGCTTTAATGTTTGTGCTTTTATTTACTTTCTTCTTGAAGCACTCCATAGCTTTCACCAGATAATCCCCACACTGGGGCACTGGTCTGGTCCATCTGTAGGATTCTGGGCAGAACCATATTTACTAGAAACCTTCTAAGCTTTGCTCCCCAAAGTTGTACCTGTTTGTCCTTCATGACACATTCCATGACTCCAGTTTTGTTTAGACAATTCCTCCTCCCAACTCACAAGCCTTGAAGTCAAAGTGAAGTGGAAGTGAAAGTCACTCAGTCATATCCGTCTCTTTGGGACCCCATAGACCGTAGCCCACCAGGCTCCTCTGTCCATGGACTTCTCCAGGCAAAAACACTAGAATGGGTCGCCACTCCCTCCTCCAGAGGCTCTTCCTGACTCAGGGATTAAACCTGGGTCTTCTATATTGAAGGCAGATTCTTCACTATCTGAGCCACCAGGGAAGCCCTGGAGTCAAAGATTTGGTAGTAAACAGAGACTTCCAGAGAGAAAGTCAAATACCATTCCCTATTTATTTTTCTAGCATCTACTCCTAAACCATGGAGGAACAAGTGTACTCCCCTCTGGGGTCAGCATCCCTGAGTACATTGGCCATCATCCAAACTAGAGCTGAGCCTGTTCTGAAATTGCTCTCTATGTCTTAGTTGCAGGGAGAAAAAAAAACAAAAAAAATTGAAAGAATTGACCATTTCTAGCTCCCTCTGGATTTTTCATCTTTAAAGGGAGTTGTAATTATGTCTCAGTTTAACCCAAGACACCAGAGACAGCACGTCCCTGGTGGCTCAGTGGTAAAGAATCCACCTTCCAATGCAGGAGACACAGGTTTGATCCCTGATCCTGGGATATCCCGCATGCTGTGGAGCAGCTAAGCCCGTGAGCCACAACTGTTGAGCCTGTGCCCTATAGCCTGGGAAGCACTACCGAACCCACCCGCCGCAACTACTGAAGACCGTGCCCTGGAACTAGAGAAAAGCCTGTGTAGCAACGAAGACCTAGAACAGCCAAATACAAGACATCAGAGACGATCTTGGGACAATTAGAATTTCACTAAAGCCCTTTATTTACAAGCCTCATTCTTACTTTACATTCTCTGTAGCTGTAACTATTCTCAGAGTAGTCATAGTTAACACATATTTACCACCCTTGGGTACTCTTCTAAGCGCTTCACAAATACTCATTCATTGTGCCAGACACCCTGGGCATCTCAGATTTCTCTGACGGCCTCCCTCTCATCAAGTCTTTTGCGCTAGGTCTCCGCCACTGGCAGACTCAGATGAACCTTGCTGCAGGGTTCCTCGAGAAAACACCACGGACTGGATGACAACCTCACATTGCATTGTATGAGAACCAGCTCTGCACTGAGATAAGCTTTGACTGATGGAATTACAGATGAGGATCCATGAGTATAATTTCTCTCTTCTTTCTCTTTTCTGTGGCTATTCCCTATTATAACCCTTCCAGGTAATTCCCAATAAACATGCCTCTCAAGAGATCTGCTTTATTTCCATGTTGCTTGCTGAGATGTAGAACCCAGATTGGTAAACATGATATGGCATTATTTTACCTACTTTGTTAACAACTGTTGCCATTTCCTCTGGCTTTTATCACCCTAGGCTGGAAACACAGGAAAGGATAGCCTCTTAAACCTTCCCTCATGCTCCACATGCTACAAGGCCAAGACTAAGATATTAATTTATTTTCTAAAAATCCTGTGAGGTAGTTACTACGATTTTGCCTATTGCACAACTAAGAAAACCAAAGCATAATAGGATTATGAGTAACCAATACAAGTTAATACATCAAAGAGCAGGCCATGATATAAATACTGTACAGGCAGTTTGGGTCTGGGGTATGCTCTTAAATCATTGCTGTTTGATGCTGTCTGGATCAAGAAGGCAGCTTGGAGCTAAATCTGTATTATTATTTTAAAAGAAGAAACCCATTAGAGATAGTTGTCTTGGATCTTGGAAAATGCCACAGAAGACATGAGAATTGACAATCCCAGTGTCAATTAGATCTGCTATCTAATTCAAATATTATTGCCAAGGGGTATCTACCAGCTCACTACTTCTATTAATATTAAAATTCCAGGGTAGAGGGTTTTTTAATACTATCAGTTCTCAGTACATTCTAGAATTACCAGAAAGCTACACAAATAAGTATACTCTGTATTACCATAGTATTCTTTTGAATAAACTTCTAGAAGAAATTCTACATATATCTCTTCCTTAGTATATTCCTCATGTAATAACTTGTAAAAAATATACTTATATTTAATTTTAATTGATGAATCCATCCATAGTTTAAGGACTAAATATTTATTAATTGTTTCCCAGGTGGCACCAGTGGTAAAGAATCTGCTTGCCAATGCATGAGACGCAGGTTCAATCACTGGGTTGGGAAGATCCTCTGGAGAAGGACATGGAAAACCACTCCAGTATTTTTGTCTGGAAAATTCCATAGACAGACGAGTCTGGCAGGCCACAGTCCATGGGGTCACAGAGTCAGATACAACTGAGCATGCAAGCACACATACATTTATTGACATTTGTCCCCATTAGTTTTTGACTGTATATCTTTCTATGCTTCCCTTTTCAAATCAAACCTAATAAATCCTCAAATTAATGCAGCAGTGCAGACTTCCACCAGCCAAACCTAAAAAAGCAGTTGTAACAAAATTATAGGAAGGGGCACTAGTTACCTGACTGGGAAAATATAAAAGTAATATTTGCTGACTGTGGTTTAGAACTTGAAATGTCATCATAAAAAAGGCAGAAAATCTAAACATTTATTCCTAGTAATATTTTTTCACTTATATACAGTAATAAATCTGACAGCCTACTTATTATTGCAAAATGGACTATGGTTTGCCTCAAGTACATGCAAACCATTCCATTCATTCCAAAATATCAATTATAGTTCTTCCAGGAAACTGGAAGACTTTCAAAATGCAGCTGAATTTTGGGGGAGTTCAAACCCAAACTCTGCATTCTTCAGGCCCGTAAACTAAATATTTCTTTTTGATCCCTAATCCTGTACGTCCCACATTCAAATCATCAGACTTTACCAATTTCTCTTTTACAGCATTTTCTCAGCTTTAACTTTTCTTTTCCACTCTCTGAGCTTGGTCACACTCCATTTTCAGATTGTGATTCAACCAGTCCCAAGTTTTAATACAGTTTACTTTCTCTCACAATCTCAGTTCTCCACTTGATCAAGAATCTCTCTTCATATACAGCTGGCTTCAAATTTTTAAAATTATGAAAAAAATTATTTTTTTTCCTAATAATACAGATTTAGCTCCAAGTCGTTGGAATCTTTTTAAGTCGTTTTCATGTGTTCTCCTTCCCATTTAGAACCTTTAACACTATTCTTCTGTTGATCTTTGCTACCTATCACTCAAATCTTTCACTCAAGTGTGAAATCCATAGATACACCAATGTTGCATTTATTTACATATTTCTCTTTGGTATATTATGTTGAGTTTCTTTAGGAAACCAGGAAGAAGATTGTCACCAAAACCTGATCATGCTGACACCCTGGCCTTGGACTCCTGGCCCCTAGAACTGTGAGGAATGCATGTTTGTTATTTAAGGGTATATTATTACGACAGCACAAACTAAGACTGGTTACTAAAAAAATTAAATGCAAAGTCCTTATAAGGATAGTAGGCTGTTATTAAGTGTTACACATATTTGTTAAATAAATTTTAAAAAAAAGAAAGAAAATAATTGTACAGCATTAAGCAGAAGTCTTTTCCCGTGCTGTGAATTGTCTTCAGAGAACAAAATTAGCATCACTATTTTAGCTAATTAAATTCTTCACATTCACTTAAACACTTACGGAAGTCAAAACAATGAGCTTCAAAGTGTTGGCATGAGATTTTCTAGGTGGTTGGGTTTGCTTGTTTGAGCAGGCTAAAGCCAGCTCACTCTCGTGGAGAAGTAAGCTTTTGGTGTTTCTAAGACACTCTAATCACAAGCAGATGAGCAGGCAGTTTAATCTCTCTGGTAAGGAAAGACTCAGCAAGTTTGGTGAAGTAGGCTGGTGACATACTTGGCATTACAGAGACAAAACAACTTATTAACCAGTTTTCCCGCTTCGGTTTCATCCACTGCACATCCTGATACATAGACCCATCTGCATGGAAATTATCCCTGAGAGACATGGCAGAAGCGTTTGGTAAGGTTTTCTTTTGTTGTTTTTGACATAACATTGAATTATAATATTCAATCTCTATTAAAGAACATACATGCCATTTTTATGATACAGGGTAGATAATAAATCGGGCCATGGCCAAATATTAATACTAATAATTATATCAGGCTGCCCTCAGGATTTTGAGATGTTTCAAAAATTAATTTTTTTTCTAGGTTTCTCAGATCAAATGTACTCTGTAAAGCAGCTCCTACAGAAAAATCATATCTATTGTTCTGGGTCAAAAGACCAGAGAGCACATATCAACCTCCTCAGACTTCGGTGGGCAAGCACAAGTTGACTAACTGAGGAGATTTATGCGGCTTCCGTACTTCAGTTGCATTCAGCCTCTGCTTGATCAGCAATAGATGTTGTCCGTTTCTAATTGCTGACTGGCTCTCCAGCTCTTGAACCATAAAAGACTGGGTCACAATGACCCAGAAGAGTAAAACCCCGACAGCGAGGTAGTTCGGCATTTCCACACAAATATATTCTCTCATGTTTGCGGCAGACGTGGGTTTGAGTCCGTAGCAAGTAGGGCTTTTAAGGGTGTCTCAACACACAGAAATAGGGGGAAAAATCATAAGAATATGGCATTAAATTTGAAGAACTTCATTATTTCTTAACTGTAGTGGGGAAAATATGTAAAGAAGCTGAGCTCCCGTGCCCACTTGAGTCTAATATAAGACACTGCTCCAACCCCAACACTCCCCTAGCCATACATCACATGTCAGGGGAAGGTCAGGATAGTTCACGAAACGGACAGTGGAAATGATCCTACTCTTTCCCTACTATTGAGAGAATTTTCAACACATTTTTCAAATTGATTTATAATAGTTTAACATATATTTGATATTATTCTTTACTATGTGTTCCAAATATAGGCTTACAGACTTTCTACCTTGTGTTAGGGGCATGTAGATGTTAAATATATTCTTATTTCATGTTTAATTTGTGGTTAAGAGGCCTTCTCTACACCAAGATTATAGATTATATACCCAGGATTTTGTAGGTACTTACATGATTTCAGACTGTGCATTTAAATCTATTACTTAATTTGTGTAAATAGTGAAGAAATGTCTATATTTATTTTTATTACCATTTATGTAATGATCCAATTATCTTTACTAACTTTAAATGACATTTGTAAGATACTAAATTGCCATCATACTTGAGTCTAATCTAGTCCATTTAGGTCAGTGGACTATTGATCTATGTCCATATTAATTTTTAATTCATGAAACTTTATAGCACAAATACTATTATTAAAATGTGCTTTTATTTTTTCTATTATTTTCCTGTTTCCTTAGGTTTATTTCTACAGATGTTCTTTACAGTTATTTTTTTTTCATTAAGAAAAAAAGTAAGAATTTGACCAGGATTAATTGCATAGCACCAATAGATTAATTTAGGGAGAATTGACCCATTTTAGTATTTTCCTATTCAAAAACCTAATATATTTTCTCTCTAGTAGTCTTCTGTCCTGCAGTAGATTTCAGAATTTCAATTGTATATTTTAATATTATTCTATCATGCTTTGTGTTGAAATATGTACTCACATTCCTAGGTTTCCCTTTAACTTTTTCATAAAATTCTGATTGTGTTTATAGGAGGAAAGCTACTGAATTTATTTCTGGATGTTTTTAAGTGAATGCATTAATAATAAATAAGTATCTTCATAGATTTGTAAAAAAAAAAAAAGAAAAAAGAAAACCCTAAGTACTAGAGATATTTTATTTCCTCTGTGAATAATGCCTGAGGAGCATGTGCAAAAAGGGTTCTCAGGCTCTTTGCATTATTTCCAAATTCTCCCAGGAATTAGGCATATACAGGTTTGTGCACAACTGGATCATATGACTATTTAAATTCTTTCTTCCTATGTGAGTCTGTCTCACTGACATGAGCCTTTTTTATTTTTATTTTTTTTTTTTTTTGAGTCTTTTTTATAAAGATTGTTAAAGCACAATTCATGTCATGGTATTTGAAAGTTAGTTACAGACATTATGAAGTCCAAGCCATTAAAAGTTTCCCATATATCAAATATATGGAAGGCTTGAAACATATTCAAATCTTCTCTCTGTATTTTTCTTTAATGAAATATAATCATCACTATTTCATTGTTCCAATGACTGGACTTCAGTTGATAGTGTTAGAACATGCTCAGGTGAGCAGATAGCCAAAGACCAATTACAGTGGCAGCCCCTGTTTTACAGAAACTGTAAAACTGATACCAGAAAAAAACAAAATGAAACTGTTGGTGCCCACAAGGCAACTGATGTTTTCAACAGTAAATCAAAGTCTCTAGTTCCTTTAAGGTTGAACAGAATCCAGGGGAACCGCTTATATATGTCAAAGAAAAGATTACTTGTAGAGGCCTGGTTAATAGTCTGACCATCCATGATCCAGCAAACATCCTCCAACAAACTTCATAGTAGCAAAATTATAAATCCTTCTTGTTTAGGTAACACAGGGATCATTATTTTTACATCTGTCAAACCATGAACATGTCAGCCCCTACTGGTTCATAGTTAAACAGGTCAGATGTTAAAGATGAGATCTAATCCTTCAGCAACTGATCAGGAATTAGGGGGAGAGTTTCATTTTGGGGGTACAGATTCCTTAATAGGAATTATTCAAGTACATTAAAAAATAGGTATATATGTTATAACATCAGCTGAAGAAGTCTCAATTTTCTTGCAGAAGATCTTTTCCACTGAAAAAAATTTTCTCTTGTCAGCTATTGAATGGTAAAAGTTCACTAAGGCAGTTTTCCCTTAACCTTATTATTGTTTATTGTTTCAGAATAGCTTTATCTTAGAGAATTGTTTAATGTACCATAAGAATCACTAGGGGTTAAAGTTAACTGCGTTCTCGATGTTGTTATTGAAGCTATTGTTAGCACCATCTACCCAGTCACTCAAGCTCCCAGTTCCCCTTAAAAAAATGGATTTCTAATCACTTCAATGATTTCCTGATGGCTAAAAAATAAAGCAAAAATCTGCATGTAGTTGGTTCCCCATTATCTGGCAACAACCTCATTCTTGCCCAACACCTGCTTGAAGCATGGCAGTTGTGTTAACTGAGTGGCAGGAAAAAAACATGGATATTTTAAGGGACAGGATGAAATCAAGTTCAGGGACTCAGAAGAAGTATAAGGAGGTTATAAACTGATTCTTTATAAATGTCACATCTGAGACAGTGATGAAGTATCTTTTTCTCTATGTCCAGTCCTGGCGGGAGCGGCTACAGCAGCCACCATGGTGAAGGTGGCGACCGGGACAGCAGGGCGCTGACTGAGGCCCCAACACTCTTTCACCCTGCCCTGCTGCCAGGGATGGGAAGAAGCAAACATGCATTATTTGGTATCGAAGACCAGTATATCCTACTGGGTTCAGAGGAAAAAATACTCTCCTTATTGCAAACTTCAGTCTTATTGAAAAAGTAGGGAAAACCACTAGACCATTTAGGTTTGACCTAAATGAAATCCCTTACAATTATACAGTGGAAGTGACAAACAGATTCAAGGGATGAGATCTGATAGAGTGCCTGAAGAACAATGGACGGAGGTTCGTGACATTGTACAGGAGGCAGTGATCAAAACCATCCCCAAGAAAAAGAAATGAAAAAGGCAAAATGGTTGTCTGAGGAGGCCTTACAAATAGCCGAGAGAAGAGAAGCTAATGGCAAAGGAGAAAAGAAAAGATATACCCATCTGAATACAGTTTCAAAAAATAGCAAGGAGAGGTAAAAAGCCTTCCTAAGTGATCAATGCAAAGAAATAGAGGAAAACAATAGAATGGGAAAGACTAGAGATCTCTTCAAGAAAATCAGAGATACCAAAGGAACATTTCATACAAAGATGGGCACAATAAAGGACAGGAATAGTATGGACCTAACAGAAGCAGAAGATATTAAGAAGAGGTGCAAGAATACACAGAAGAACCATACAAAAAAGATCTTAATGACCCAGATAACCAGATGGTGTGGTCTCTCACCTAGAGCCAGACATCCTGGAGTCCAAAGTCAAGTTGGCCTTAGGAAGCATCAGTACAAACAAAGCTAGTGGAGGTGATGGAATTCCAGCTCAGCTATTTCAAGTCCTAAAAGATGATGCTAGATGGTTGGATGGCATCACTGACTCAATGGCCATGAATTTGAGCAAGATCCAGGAGTTGGTGATGGACAGGGAAACCTGGTGTGCTGCAGCCCACGAGGCTGCAAAGAGTCGGACATGGCTGAGTGACTGGACTGAACTGAACTGAACTGATGCCCAATCCTATTTCATACTTCATCACTCTATTTAATACCTTTATGTCTTTGTGGATATAGCTCCCCCTAGATAGGTATCTCGGAGAAGGCAATGGCACTCCACTCCAGTACTCTTGCCTGGAAAATCCCATGGATGGAGGAGCCTGGTAGGCTGCAGTCCATGGGATCGTGAACAGTCGGACAGGACTGAGTGACTTCACTTTCATGCATTGGAGAAGGCAATGGCAACCCACTCCAATGTTCTTGCCTGGAGAATCCCAGGGATGGCAGGGCCTGGTGGGCTGCCGTCTATGGGGTTGCACAGAGTCAGACACGACTGAAGCGACTTAGCAGCAGCAGCAGATAGGTATCTGGCCAGCGTGGTGAAATACTGATCTTTTGAAACTGAGCTCTGATTAAGCCTTCACTAACCCTTCTACTATGCCCCTCCCCGCAAAAACCCAGCACTTACTCTCTGCCACCACTTTAGCTGATATCTACAGTCAGGGCATAGAGGAGACTGAGGAATGACTCAAAGATCCTGAAGATCATGAAAAGATTTCCCTAAAAGATTTCAACTTCACCATTAAATTGTAATGAATTGCTATAGAAATATATACAGTCACAATAAGGAGTCAGAATAGCCTCTGGGCTATGGAAATTTCACCTTAATAGAAATATTGATATTAGTTCAGAATAGTGAGAAATTTGAGTGAAAAGAAATGTGATTCACTCCCTGCCAAATTTTTCAGTGTGTGAGTAGGCTTGACCTAGGAATCAGGAAGAGAGAAGTCAATGGAAAGGCAAAAGATAACTGACCATGATGCTGAGAATATTAGCAGAAGAGAACATTTTACTTTAGAAAATACTTTTCCTGGTGGAAATTTCCGGGGGATCCAGTGGTTAGGGCTCCATTTTCTCACTGCCAAGAACCTGGGTTCAATCCCTGGTTGGGAAACTTGGGGAACTACGATCCCACAAGCCATGCAGTACAGCCACGAAACACAATCCTACTTCCTACAGCAAGAAAGTGATTTCAAAAGTGAAAGATGAAGACAGAGGTATCTTCAAGGAAGAGTTATGCTTCCGCTAAAAATAATGCAGCTGGCATTTAATTTGTGACTTGGTTAAATTTATTCCTAATGGTTCCTTGGACATGATTGAATATTTAGCCAATTAACATCCTACTTGGGATGGTGTTTGCCAAGCAATAAAGATCCTATGCAAGACCTTCTTCTAGAACCACAGCAGCAATTTGTCCATGATTTGGCTTTAATACAGATGGCTTGAAGAGAATATGCTTGGGAAATGCATATGAATGTCTATGCATAATACATAATGTGGAATGCTGAGCTGAATGAATCACAAGCTGAAATCAAGATTGCTGGAAGAAATAGAAACAACCTCAGATGATGCCTCTCTAATGACAAAAAGTGAAAAGGAACTACAGGGCCTCTTGATGAGGGTGAAAGTGGAGAATGAAAAAGTTGGTTTAAAACTCAGCATTAAAAAACCAAGATCATGGCATCCAGTTCTATCACTTCATGGCAAATAGAAGAGGAAAAAGTGGAAGCAGTGACAGATTTTATTTTCTTGGGCTCCAAAATCACTGAGGATGGTGACTGCAGCCATGAAATTAGAAGATGCTTGCTTCTTGGAAGGATGACAGGCACAACTTAGAACCATATCGCAGGTCTATGTAACAGGTCACTTCATCAGTCCTATGTTGGATGGGGATTTAGATTTGTGACCAGAGGTCAAATAGCTTGACCTCTTACCCCTATAAATGCATGGTACAAGTGGGTACCATGGAACACATCCCCAGTTCTCCCAGTGAATGTCTTAAAACTTTTCATTTTAATCAAATGACAGATTTAATACAGATATTGTTTAAACTGTGCATAAGTAATATATGTCTAAAGCAGAATAATTAACATATAAATGATTTTGATAAGATGCAAAGACTAAACATTTTCTCCAAAATTTCAGTGACTTTTCACTTTTATTACAGCAACAGAACTGTTTTCAGGACAAGATCTGCTTTCAAATCAAAACAGCTTTCTGTCTCTCCATCCCCAGATGATAAGTAGGCTGTGGAGAGCAAATTGTTTGCTTGTTTGTTTGTTTTTTAATTTACAGGCTATTGAATTTTTCATAATGCTTATTCCCATGATTATCTTAACTAATACTTTGTTAATAAGCTGGAAGTAAATGGAAAAGCATCTGTAAGACAGGAAATTGGGCAGAGGGCTAAGAAAGAAAGGCAGGCACAGACCCCAAGAACTGAGGGATCCACTCCACAAAGCCAATCAACAGAATACTCAGAAGAGCTGAGTTGATAAATCTAATGCTGAAAACAAGAAGATTCAAATCTGAGAGGACAAAAACAGAGTGTGTACTGGCAGGGGGCAGGGTGGCAGGGAAGAAATTGTGAGAAACACAAAAGTCAGAGCCTATTTGGCCAAACTACAGTCAAAACTCATTCAGATAAGAATAATGAGCCACACACACTTTTATTCTCAACCCTGGGCTAGTTTCAAATGATAAATTTTAGAGAAAATCTATCATTCCTATCTTCAGAAAACATATTTTCTAGTTTGGTCTACAAACTAAGTGATCAAAATTGGGCCATATAAAAATGTTAAGGGTCAACCCTAATCACTAATCAGTGAAATAACAGAAGCAATGATATGAAGAGGTCAGAGAAGGGATAAAATTGGGTATAGCTTGGAGATCAATATCTGAAGTCAAGAGGGTACAGACTCCTAAGTATAACTTCACTGAATTAGCACAGAAGGAAGCCCACCAAAGCAAAAAAAAACTGATCTTTACATCCTGTTTTCGAAGTTAATCTTTTTGCCATCCATCAGTTTTTTGCCCCCAAGTTCTCAGAGAAATAATAATAGTGGAACTAGTGATCTCAACATGGGCAGATTCTAATTTTGATAAAACTATTTTTAGGTTTTTTTAATGTCATCAAATCACCATCAAAAGGTATTCCTGCCCCTCTGCTGGTGGGACTATCCTGTAGACAGGATTCTAAAAAAAGATGAATTACTCCTATTAGATAAATGGCGATTTGCCAGTGATTTATTAAATAAGAATTGTGATCTCTTGCCTTAAACCATAAATTTAGGTCATTGTTATCTTTTTGCTTCATTGTAAATTTCTTTATATTTTCCTCTCTGTAATATTCCTAAGTTTGATTTATCCAATGCCCTCAAAAACTCATGAAAGACAAATGAGTTGATGCTGGGCATGTCTCATAAAACATATTTGGAGAATAATTTTTGATAGCTAGGAAACCTTTTTGGTCAACTGTGTGGTTAGTTTACAAAGATCATTTTCTTCCACCAAAATTCAATTAGTCTTATAAAGTTTGAGTTAGTCATGTCCATCCAAATGGCAACATATCCGGATCCAGTAGTGTGTGGAACTGGTGATAGTTATGTCAAAAATAGCAAATATACCATTACTTTCTTCCTACTCATTCCACTTCATGAAATCCAACTAATCAAGGAAGAATTTGGTCTTCTAGAGAAAGTTTCAGTGACTACTGAAGTAAAAGATGATTGCTTCTGAAAAGTTTGTTTTGGATAATAGTTGATGTCTGTCTGTACCTTAAGATAGATTTTGCAACTGTCCTTTTCATTAGATTTTTTTTTCATAAATGGATGAAAACTTTTTGTAATTTTTTTTTTAAATCCCCAAGCTTAGAGGGCTTCCCAGGTGGTAAAGAACCTGCTAGTGTTGAAGAACCTGCCTGCCAGTGCAGGAGACTTATGAGACACAGGTTCAACCCCCTGAGTCAGGAAGATGCCCCTGGAGGTGGGCATAGCAATCCACTCCAGTATTCTTGCCTGAAGAATCCCATGGACAGAGGAGCCTGATGGGCTACAGTCCATAGGGTTGCACAGAGTCAGACATGACTGAAGCGACTTAGCAGGCACGCACACCAAACTTAGAATATATGACAATTTTTTTAGTTAATTTAAAAATGCCTTTTAAACAGACTGTGGCTGCCAAGGGGTAGGGTATGGATTGGGATTTGGGGATTAGCAGATACAAACTATTACTTATAGAATGGATAAACAAGGTCCTACTGTATAGCACAGGGAACTATATTCAATATCCTGTGATATACAGTAATGGAAAATAATGTGAAAAAGGATGTGTATATATGTATAACTGAATTACATTGCTGTACAAATACTTTGCTAATGCTTCAATAAAAAAAAAATAAAGTGCCTTGTAGTCATTTTTCTTATATAATAACTTTCACATTTTATACACAGACAGATATTCTCAGGAATATTGTAACATCTAAGTATCATTTATTATTGCCTAACATTTTGAGATCAAAAACATTCAAAAGAGGAAAAGATAAATAGGTTTGTAAAAATGTCACCTAGACAAGGTTCTTTCTGGTAAAGCTTGACTGATGTTGGTATTTTATGATAAAAACAGTGTTTCATGCTACTCACTGAATAGTATTCCCCTCTAATAAATATCTAAGAAACTATAATTATTAAAAAACACTCAGTTCCTTATGATAGGGTAAATGCAGAGAACTTTCTTTTCCAATCGGTCAAGCTAGTTCAAAATGTGAAAACAAAAAGAGTTTCCTGTTCCTGTTTCCACTAACAGTTTTACGTAGGCTGGAAAGTGAGCCTGGGCATCTGCTGTTGTTTCTCCTGGCCTCCTTGCTCCTGTTCTGCTGAAAACAAACATGGCTTTGAGAAAATGCCCAGACACAGTGATCCTATTGTGCCTGTCTTAGGGCAGTTAGTGATTGAGAAGTAGCAACATGCTCCACAGATGTGGAAACTGTGTAATTCTGAGCTTCCTCCAGGAAAGAATGAGCTTTGATAGGCTGGAACTAAAGCTTTTCTAAAGGTGTAAAATAACCATGAATTTCCTTTTACTGTGGACAACTATTTCAGATATTCACAACCAATTTAGGCATGGTGGCTAACAGCTGTTCATAATTTTCCTGCCTTTGAGTACATATGCCTTCTAATAAGAGCAAGGGGTACATTCCTCACTCTCTTCTTTTAAGTTATAGCTATATTACTTTTGCTTAGCATCTGGCTCACTATCTATGTGATTTGGTAAAATTTTCAGATTTACAAAGGACATATAGAAGTACCAACTTATTTTTTTTAGAAGTTTGAATTTTGCGTCAAAAATACTTTTTTTTTTTTAATTTCTACTTGCGAGTGAAGTGAGTGAAATTCGCTCAGTCGTGTCTGACTCTTGGCGATCCCATGGGCTATAAAGTCCACGGAATTCTCCAGGCCAGAATACTGGAGTGGGTAGTAGTTCCCTTCTCCAGCGGATCATCCCAACCCAGGGATCAAACCCAGGTCTCCAGCATTGCAAGTGGATTCCTTGTCAGCTAAGTCACCAAGGAAACCCAATTTCTACATAGTTAACACAAATTTATATTATGTGCAAAGTCTGAGAAGCCTTACAATTTTTTACAGTTTTAAAGACAATCATTTAAACCATATGAATCAATATGCCTTGAGCTGCAACCCACATAAATTACTTTCCCAATTTCATTTTAATTAAACTCGCTCAATAGAATTTTAGTTACAAAAAAATTGTGTACAGTAGAACTAGAAAGCATCTTCATATACTGTTAGAAAGTCTCTTTTTTTTTTTTCCCCCTCTAAATACATAACAGTTTAAATATCTACCTGGAAGCTTTCTGTGTCTTTTGACTGCAAGGTAACTTTTATAATAAGCATACAAAATTCTAGTATTAATTCATACTCGTGAAATTGGCTTTAATCTAAGAAACACTAATGCCACAGATAACAAAGGTCTAGCATATAATATTCTATACATACTGCTCAATAAGTATAAATAGGAGAAGATGATGATGAGGGCATGTGTGATAAACTTTCGATATTAGTTATAAATTTAGAGTGAATTTCTAGAAATAGGAATCATTTAGTACTAGTAAGTTGCCCCCCTCAAACATATTAATCTATCAAAGTGGAAACCAATTGCCTTGGTTTCAGGGGACAATTTGTACCCATGGCAGCTTTATATTGGAAAAGTACTTATGGACTTTAAATAGCTGACTGAATCTACTTGTGTACCCTGAAAATCATTTATAATCAGCATTTCAATTGACCACTCTTTACATTCAATTGAGGGAAAATTAAGAGAATTGAGGTCCTGTATGTTCTTCAGATAATTTTTTACTTGGAAGGCTTTTTACTAGTTTGCTTTGAGAACTCAAATTGATAAATTTCAAATGTTATTGCATTTGCTTGGATGATCATATTTCATAATTACAATCAAGAAGTATTATTATTTTATAAAATACACCTAATTAAAAACTACATAATGCAACAAAATGTAAAATGCAAAGCTAGATTCACTATACATACATTTCCAATACATTTTCAAAAATTGATCTTTTTCTGTTTTGTTTCTGAAGAATACTCTAAAGAATGAAAGAAAGACTGTCTTTAAAATATTTTAACAGTGATGGTTGATAGAAAGAATAGAATATTAGGAAATGCTTTGATACTTTAATTTCAATAATCAATGTTATTACTAATATTGAAATGTATATTCTACAAAAAAATATTAATTCATGTCACTGTTATTAAAATTCCTTTGTACTTTTCCAAAAATACCTTCTCATAGAAAATTTGGCTTTGAAGAATCTAATTTTAAACCACCTCAAATTCAGTGTTGAACCTAAGAAACGAAATTCAACCATAATTTTTAGAGTCACATTTTAATATTTTAATTGTATTAAGGATTAACATATTTCTCATTTTGATATGTAAAATTTCTCATGATTCAAATTGTATTCAATTTAATTATAAACTATTTAAAATTAAGAAAATGGTGTGTTTATTTCTTCAAATAATATTTGGATTCAGTTATAATTTAAAAATATCAAATTCATAAATATAAACTATACTACACCCTTCCCCTAAAAATTATTTTTGAATATAAATATAGAAGAGGTTTATGTTTATTTTTCTCTGATAAACGATTCCTTTAGAAAGCAATGGATCCACACAGGGACCACAATGGACAACATTACCTTCTCACATCAATCAAAATAATAGTAACTAATATCAATAATAATAAATTAATGTTAATAATAACTAAACAAGTCATAGATGATAAAATTTAAATGAAAATACTATTTACTAAAATATTTATCCTAAGTAGTCAGAGGGACTCTTTCTCAATGTTTAGGTAATTTTTATGTCATGGTTGCAAAATGTAAAGTCATGTATTATCAAAATCACAAATTGCCATAGGTTTTGGAAATTTGAAGCAACTTGCTGGTAAAGTGATATAACAGAAATTTCTTCATTTAAAAGCGTCTCTGAAGAGGGAATATTAGCAAAAAACTAAAAATTAAAAAAATATACTAAGGAAGTAAAAAAGCATTTGCACCTCCTTTTTCAAAAATGCTTTTATTATGAAAAGTCATGTTTTTCACTGAACTCAGTGCATGATATCACAGGGGTAGAAGAAGGCTTAATGGCATGAAAAGAAAATTTCAAAATCTGTACTTTTATAAGAGCATTCATTTAGATCAGGCCAGATTGGCATGCAAAACCACTTCCAACCAAATGAGTCAATTGAGATGACAACATTTATTTATTGAAATGAATGTGGTTTTGAAAATCAGTGGAACTTTTATAATCCAGTAAGGGGGAAAAAAAAATGATCTAGGGACTTCCCTGGGCTTCCCTTGTGGCTCAGCTGGTAAAGAATCCGCCTGCAACGCGGGAGACCTGAGTTTGATCCCTGGGTTGGGAAGAGCCCACGGAGAAGGGAAAGGCTGCCGACAACTCCAGTATTGTGGCCTGGAGAATTCCATGGACTGTATAGTCCATGGAGTCGCAAAGAGTTGGACATGACTGAGCGACTTTCCCTTTCAGAGACTTCCCTGGTAGTCTAGTGATTAAGTCTTCATGCTGGCAATGCAGGGTGCATAGGTTCAATTCCTGGTCAGGGAAATAAGATCCCACACACACACCCTCAAAAAAAAAAAAAAAATTGGTTTAACTTCTTAGTCCTGTTTTTATCCCCTGTTTTTAAAAATCAAACTATTAATTGAATTTATTAGTCTATATTAGGGATGTGGACAAATAGAAGACAGCCATGATTAAGACAGGGCAAAGGAGCCTCAAACTCTGCCTTGTCAGCCCTGTCTTCAGTAAACCTGCATGAGTTATTCTCATTTCCCAGGAATTTCTGACAATTTTTTCCATCATCCAAATTGGCCACATAGGCAAAAATGGCCCAATTCTGGCTCCAGTGGGTCTAGTGAAGAAATGGCAAAAATTGTAAGAAAGCTTAATTGATTCTCATTTTGATATAAAAATTATAAAGGTAATCACTCCCAAAAAACAAAAATGTAATTCTACAAGATTACATCTATTTACAAACTGATAAAACAGCTTCGCCAATGGAGATGATTTAAAAGCAAACAAAAATTAAAGACACTATGGAAAAAAAAATGACTCTGAAAGGTCTATCTGGCAAGTGAGTTGACCAATGACAAACATTAAGTCATATGCCTCTTTTCTGTGTTATGAAACATCTTTTTAAGCATGCTGATATTTGTGAATTGTTGGGCTACACCCACACAGACCTGTAAGTCTTGTTAACTGCCCAGTCTTGAGATAGGAGACAGCAAGAGAGACATGAATGGTTTATTGGATAGGGAATCCCATCTGCCTGAAGCAAAAGGTCCTAGAACAACACCCCACCATGTATGGCAGATGGCCAGTAGGCAGAACACCACCTAACAGCAATCTCCCCACTCCTCTACTCAAAGGAGAAGGAGGCCACCATTATAGGGGGGGTTGATGTTAGGTTGGCTCATCACTTACCAGGGAAATCAACAGCAATGGCAGGGGGCAACACATAGGCAGTTACTGATTAAATCCAATGACTAAGTGGATTGGATAGTCATGTGAGTAGGGTGTAGGTGAAGTACGGACTGGTTGAGCAGAGAATGTACAGAGAGCAAGACAACAGCCATCTTGAATGACCTCACCATCCATAAACAAATATATGAACAATAATTTTAAATATGCCCCTATTGCTGGAATTTTAAAAATGTCTTCACATATTATGTATAGCATTTCAATAATTGTATAAAAGTTGAGAACCAGTTGAAAGAAAAAAGGTATCTAAAAGCAAAAAGTAAATTGTAAAGGGATGCTTTCTCCTTGGAAGAAAAGCTATGACAAACCTAGACAGCATTTTAAAAAGTGGAAACATTCCTTTGTTGACAAAGGTCCACCTAGTCAAACCTATGATTTTTCCAGTGGTCATGTATGAATGTAAGAGTTAGACCATAAAGAAAGTTGAGCGCCGAAGAATTGATGCTTTTGAACTGTGATGTTGGAGGAGATTCTTGAGAGACTGCAAGGAGATCAAACCAGTCCATCCTAAAGGAAATCAACCCTGAATATTCATTGGAAGGACTGATGCTGAAACTGAAAGTCCAATACTTTGGCCACCTGATGTGAAGAGCTGACTCCTTGGAAAGACCCTGATGCTGGGAAAGATTGAAGGCAGCAGGAGTAAGTGATGACAGAGGATGAGATGGTTGGATGGCATCACTGACTCAATGGACATGAGTTTGAGCAAGCTCCAGGAGATGGTGAAGGACAGAGAAATCTGGCGTGCTGCAGTCTGTGGGGTTGCACAGAGTCAGATGCAACTGAGCAACTGAACAACAACAACAACCAGAGGAATAAATTATTTTAGTGAAGATCTGCTGCTGTAAAATAATTGATTCCTCAAAATTCAGTGGCTTCAATTCAGCAGCTATTTTTTTACTCACACTTCTACAATTTAGGTAGTGCTTGCTGGGAACAGTTTTCTCTGTTTCAATAAGCATCGTATGAAGAAAGTTAACTGGAAAAATCATTTCCAAAGTGGCAACATCTACTTGGCTGTTGTTGCTGGCTGTTGGCTAGGAGCAGAGCTGAGAATATTTGAAAGATTATATCCTATAAATCAATATTTTATAATTAATATAAATTCATATTAGATTGGGAGTTTTTATATATTCCATGTTTGTAAAAAAAATCTTTTAAAAACGTATTAATTCTACTCTTTTTGGATAATTTTTTTCCCTCAGTTGTGTTGAATCTCTCTCCTATCTCTTTTTGGTATATTTTGCTGTTCCTTGTATGGCTTATCGGGGCTTTCCCAGTGGTTCAATGGTAAAGAATCCACCTATAAAGTAGGAGACACAGGCTCAATCCCCAGGTCAGGAAGATACCCTGAAGGAGATCATGACAACCCACTCCAGTATTCTTGCCTGGAGAATGCCATGGATTGAAGAGCCTGGTGGGCTATAGTTCATAGAGTTGCAAAGAGTCAAACATGACTGAAATGACGAGTCCACACACATGCATGTGTAGCCTATTTATGTGAATGTTATTTAACTTTTTATTCTCTATTTTTAAATATTAAAAATATTCAAAATCATGCTTAAGTTTTCCTTTTTTTTTTTTTTTGCAGTATAGTTGCTTTACAATGTTGTTAGTTTCTGCTGTATAGCAAAGTGAATTAGCCAAAGTATACATGTATCCCCTCTTCTTTGGATTATTTCCCATTTCAGTCGCTATGAAGTATTGAGTAGATTTTCCTGTGCCATACAGTCAGTTCTCATTTGTTATCTATTTTATATATAGTCTTGCGTATATGCCAATCCCAATCTCCCATTCCATCCCACACCCTCCTTCCCACCCGCCACCTTGGTATCCATACCTTTGTTCTCTACATCTGTATCTCAATTTCTGCTTTGCAAATAAATTCATCTATACCACTTTTCTAGATTCTACATATAAGTAATGTTATATGATATTTGGCTTCCCAGGTGGCACTAGTGGTAAAGAACTTGCCTGCCGATGCAGGAGACATAAGAGACGTGGGTTTGATCCCTGGGTCGGGAAGATCCCCTGGAGGAGGAAATGGCAACTCACTCCAGTATTCTTGCCTGGAGAATCCCACAGACGGAGGAGCCAGGCAGGCAACAATCCACAGGGCTGCAAAGAGTCAGACGCAACTGAAGCAGCTTAACACACACACACATGATATTTGCTTTTCTTTCTCTGACTTACTTCACTCCGTATGACAGTCTCTAGGTCCATCTGTGTCTCAGCAAATGGCAAAATGTTGTTCCTTTTCATGGTTAAGTAAGTATCCATTGTTTACATCTTCTTAATCCATTCCTCTGCTGATGGACTTTTAGGTTGCTTCCATGTCATGACTATTGTAAATAGGGCTGCAACGAACATTGAAGTGCATGTATCTAGAGTTTTGGACATATACATTTTACAAGGATGTTAGCTGCTAAATAATCAGTCATCATAATTTGCTTCCTATTTTATACAGTACTCTACAGAAATATCCTGCCTTGTTCCTTTTCTGTATTTATTTTCAACTTATTGAGGTGTTCTTTTAACATCTAATTTTGATGATTTAAATTAAACAATGGGAACTATAGTTTCTTCTTTGAGAAATGCATTGAGGTTTCATTTGTGATGTGATTAAAATGCACTTTTTTGAAGAATTTTTCATGAGCTATTTATATAAAGTTATATTCTCAGTGTTCAGTTGCTAGGCTGAATGAAGTGAAGTGAAGTGAAAGTCGTTCAGTAGTGTCCGCCTCTTTATAGCCCCATGGACTATACAGCCCATGGAATTCTCCAGGTCAAAATACTGGAGTAGGTAGGCTTTCCCTTCTCCAGGGGATCTTCCCAATCCAGGGACCGAACCCAGGTCTCACCCATTGCAGGCGGATTCTTTACCAGCTGAGCCACAAGGGAAGCCCAAGAATACTGGAGTGGGTAGCCTATCCCTTCTCCAGGGGATCTTCCCAATCCAGGAATTGAACCATGGTCTTCTGGATTGTAGGTGGATTCTTTACCTACTGAGCTATCATCAATATTTCCCCTTTAATTTAACACAGTAACTATTAGTTACTAAAATATGTTCTTTTATTCTAAGTGTATTATACCAATTACTTGATTGACTCAAGTTTTTAATATATAACACAATTGTTACAGCAGACTCATGGTTGAGAACTGATATAAAGCAACATTTCTTTTGCAAAATGCAATATTTTAATTCAAATTAATGCTCAATTAATATCTGGCAAAATATAATCTGAAAAAATCCATTCACTGTAAATCCATACAAACAAAAGATCATTTTATGATTTCTTTATTACTGTAGAATAGACAAGATATCATCAGTCTCTTACATTTCAAATCACTCTGTGCCTCAATTCAAAATTATATATTGCTTCTGGTTGCTAAAACATTTTATACGTGAATTTGATTTGTCTCCCACTAATATTTAAAAATACTTAAGGAATATTCTTTGAATGTACTGAGACTTTGAATGTACTAAGGGACAGTTTTCATTTTATTCATAGAAAGCCTCTTCCTATACATGCAGCATCTAATGTTTAATGGAATAATATCCTTTTGATAAAACACATCTTAAATATTTATGTTTTTATGACTTCATCAATTGTACAAATCATTTTATCCACCTGGATATAGAGCATAAAAATAACTATATTAATCATATCATGAATAGCATTTGCAGTCTTAGCATGTTTACTGAAATCCCATATCCTGTCTTTCTGACTCTCATTTTGCAGAATAGACCTTAAGATTTATTTTTATAATGTTATTACAATTTTCATTACAAGAGTATTACTTACTTAGTTCAATTAATATTCTAGCACAGCAACTACTAATTAAATAATAATGTTTCCTAATTTTCTTATTTATATTTTTTAAAAATTAATGACTTATCTATATGAATTCATATCAAAGTCACAACTATTGGACTGTCATCATTTGTAAACTAAGAAAATGACTCGTGATATTTCTATGGAACAGAAGAACACTTTCTCTGTGAACTTCATTAACATAGATATTTTTCTGTCTTCTTGGTTTGGAATTATGCCTTGTCACAATGCAATTTCAGTGTGAATTAAAAGCTTCCTAGGTAATATAAATATATTCTTGCAGGCAGGGTTCACTAATAGCTAATTATTCTTATAGACAAGCCTCCATAGTAGAATTTGTGAGATTTGCAGATATACTTTAATGTCACTTCAATAAATGTTACCTCTGTAACCCAAAATAAGTCTAAATGGTGGGGATGCTTTGCTGGGCTTCCAGAACTATTGGAAAAGTGGAACAGACTCTGTTTTTGTTTTTCTTTCTACAAAGCACAAATAAATTTCTTTCTGTATTTTAAGCTTACTACTGCATTATTATTTGTAAGTTCATTTTTTTCTTTTATTCTAGTTCTAAATAATATTTTCATCTTCAGTCTTCAGCAGGATACTTTTCCCTCTCAAACATAACTATGTACTTTATCAGAGAATGAATCAATTTTATTTTCATCTGTGGGAAATAAAGCACTACATTTAATTTCCCCAGGTAAAGACTCATAGCAAAGACACATTTTATTATATCCTCTACTTTAGAATTTAGAATATTAGTACTTTGTTAATGGCATTGCCATAGTTTTCATCTGCTGGCTGGGTTGTTGCTTTTGGCTTCCCTGGTGGCTCAAACGGTAAAGTGTCTGCTCACAATGCGGGAGACCCGGGTTCGATCCCTGGGTCGGGAAGATCCTCTGGAGAAGGAAATGGCAACCCACTCCAGTACTCTTGCCTGGATAATCCCATGGATGGAGGAGCCTGGTAGGCTACAGTCCATGGGGTCACAAAGAGTCGGACACGACTGAGAGACTTCCCTCACTTATATACATATGGGAAATGTTAATGCTAACCTTATATTCCTTCCAAAGAAATCTACTCATCTTGATAATTAGACAAACGCATACACACACTTTTAATGTCTCTGTAATGAAAAGTTAATCTAAATATATGTCAGAATATTATAAGCTAGATTTGTGATAGCAGATCTCTTGACTAGAATCCTGTGTTTTCCATTTACTACAGGCAAATCCAACCAGTCCATCCTAAAGGAGATCAGTCCTGGGTGTTCACTGGAAGGACTGATGCTGAAGCTGAAACTCCAGTACTTTGGCCACCTCATGCGAAGAGTTGACTCATTGGAAAAGACCCTGATGCTGGTAGGGACTGTGGGCAAGAGGAAAAGGGGACGACAGAGGATGAGATGGTTGATGGCAACACCAACTCGATGGACATGGGTTTGAGTACACTCCGGGAGTTGGTGATGGACAGGGAGGCCTGGCATGCTGCGATTCATGGGGTCGCAAAGAGGCGGACATGACTGAGAGACTGAACTGAACTGAATTCTTTGCAAGCTACTAATTCTTTCCAAATTTTGAAATTCTTATCTGTTCAATAGGATTTTTACCCAGGGCCATTGTGAAGATTTAGGGAGATAACACACAAAAAGGTAATATACTAGTACAATGTAAGCACTTGCTTCATATTAACTATCACTTTATTGTGGTACTTGTTAATATCAATATACTTTTAAATGGAAGGTGAGGATATGCATATAAATACATGTCTTTGAGGAAAGAATACCACAATTTAAGACAGTATAGATGATGAGTGTCATAAGGAAATCTAAACAGGCCCTAGGTATTTCAAGAAGAGATCATTTTTAATCAATGCTTTCTGAAAAGATTCTATGAAGGAATAACATCCTTCCCAGTCACTGAAACAGATTTATGAGCTTATTTTTTTATATTAAAATAAAATACATGAATAATTGGATGACAAAGGAGTATTTGCAATAACAGTAGGATTAGTACATATTTCTAAATAATGAATGAATTTAATTCAATGTATATAAGCTTCTTGGGCTTCCCAGGTGACTCAGTAGTAAACAATCCACCTGCCAATGTAGGAGACTAAGAGACTCAGGTTCGATCCCTGGGTTGAGAAGATCCCCTGGAGGAGGGCATGGCAACCCACTCTAGATTCGTACCTGGAGAATCCATGGACAGAGGATCTTGGCAGGTTAATGTCCATAGGGTGGCAGAGTCGGACACAATTAAAGGGACTTAGAATGCATGCACATATAAGCTTTATAATTTAACTCTCTGTTATATTTGAGTCCTAGTGGACTCAAATATAAAGTACAAAGTACAATTGTTACAGAAACCACTAACTGAAACCACCCACCTTGGCCAGGCACCATAGTAACCACTTGCCTGAGTTATCTTAAACAGGACGTCCTGGTACAGAATGCAGAGCTAGTAAGCTACCACCAACTGGAAGAATTTGAGAAAGATCAAAAGGCGAGAGGAAACTCCAGTCCATATATCCTACCAGCCTTCCAGAATCCTTCTTGTTGGACTCCATCTTGGCTGAGCAATGCAGGCACCAACAGGAAGGACCCTGAGTCAGAATGATTGCCCAGAGACAACTCTGAAACTAATCCAGTTACCATAAAGCCCCAAACTGTGAACCATGTGGCATAGCAGTTCTCCTGGGTTACTTTACCTTGCTGCTTTCTACCCTTAGAATGCCTTCCCAACAAAGTCTCTGGCCTTGTCAGCACGTGTGTCTCTTAGAACAATTCATTTCTGAGTGTTAGACAAGAATCCACTCTGGGGCTCTGGAAGAAGCCATCATTTCCTGTAACACAATTGTTTTTAAAGTCACTGGTTAAAAAGTATATGAAATACTTCAGGAAACATTTGAATTGGCTGCTACACAGATAATAACCTTCAGCATGTGGTCACGAATTAAATGCAAAATAACATCAGGAGCCCTGCTTCAAGAAATAATTAGGCCTTCTGCAGAGTCATTCAGTAAAATTACATTATTGTGTTCAACTGAGACGAGCTGTGTAGAATTGTATTTGTAAAATATAATTGTAGGGACAGCTGGCCTGAAAAAGGAAGAATCTTAATAATATATGTTGCTGAGGTGGTTAGCTGTTTACTCCCCATTATGAGAGTGGTTGATAAGAAGAACAGTCATTGTTGCATGGGAAAGAGAAATTAATTCAGGAAAATAATGATGTAGCTCCTCATGCAGTTTAACTGAATTTTAAAGAGAAATGTATTGTTAGCCATGCAAGCAACATGCCTGAAGGATTTGTGCTCCTTGCTCCCACTTCTGAAGCTTCAAATCTTCTATGTGGCCTTGCTCAGTTGGCTTCTTCTTTTATTTTCTTAACTTCCCTCTTGTCATGTAAACATGGGAAAGAGAAAGTGGTAGAAGAACAAAGGATAAGCATACAAAATAGCTCCACTCCCTTTGCATAAAGCTTTAATAGGGAAATGGTACCACACTGAGATTTTCTGAATAGATTGATAATGGCATGTTCATTTAAACCAAATGGGGAGCCGCTGTATGTTTTGCCATTTTTAAGTCAATTTCATTTTTACTTAAAGGCTTTCTACATTTTTTCCACCCTTTGTCAAACAGGACAATTAATTTTATCATCAAAGGCTTTCAATGCATTATAAACTCACATGTGCTAAAATAAATGACTTGACACCCTCCAGATCATGAATTATACACATGACTACATGAAATAAGGGGACTAGTATTTCATATATAATTTACTGTCATGTAAATTAAACATAAATCAAAGGAAGACAAAGCAAAATTTAGCTGATTATTAACTCCAGAGAGAGCTCAGACTTAATACAACATTTGAAAGTAAGTTGACTTTTAATTGGCTTTTGATTATACAAACAAATATCAAGTAAACATTTGCAGTACCTATCCCTAAAATCAAAACATTAATAAATGCATATTATTAATTATTTATTGAAATTCAGAATACATTTCTCTTTTAAAGTATTGGGGTGATTCATAGTTTTATTTGTAAAAACAAAGTTTCTATTTTCAGGTAAAATATCTCAATAAAAAGCTTTAATTCTTCAGGGAATATTTATCCAGGCACTATGTACCAATCTCTGTTCTATGCAATAGACCAAATACAGTACACTCATGGAGGTGATATGCAAAGGGAAGGTGGAAATTTGTAATGCTAAGTCCTGTCCAACTCTTGTGACCCCATGGGCTATAGCCTGCCAGGCTCCTCTGTCTATGGGATTTTCCAGGCAAGAATACTCGAGTGGGTTGCCATTTCCTTCTCCAGGGTATCTTCCAGACCCAGGAATTGAACCCAGGTCTCCTGCACTGCAAGTGAATTTCTGCATTGCAAACAGATTTTTTACCAACTGAGCTACAAGGGAAGCCCTTTGTAATGTCAGTACTGATAAATGTACCAAGAAAAATTAAGTAGAGTGAGGAGATCAGTAAATCATGTATAAACAGGTTGGTCAGGGAAGACCTCTCTGAAGAGTTGACATTTAACCAGGATACCATGTTTGATTCTGGTGGGGTTTTTCTTAGAGAATTATTTAATATTTTTATTATTCTGATATGGAGGAGAAGCCAAAGCTGCCCCAAAAATCATAAGATATAAATGGAGGAATTCTGTTCTATTTAAAACAGGAAACCAAGTCAGATCCCTTAGATATATGTGTAGCTGAGTTTTACAGAATGCTTTTATTAACTTCACCTATACAGAAAATATGTTTACAAATGGAGCAGTGGGGGATATTTAGAACCAATTTTTAATTTATTACATCTTATGATGTTGTGGATTGAAAATTCAGGCAGAGAATATGTGCTATAGCAATGGAAATCCTTAATTTGGGGATCTGTTAAGGACTTTTAATAATTGGGATCTAATGTAGCTGTGAGTTAATATTTTTAAATAATTTTTCTATGTAAAAGTGCTTTATCTATGATATTTAAATTGCCAAACTTTCACTAAGATATTGTTATAACTTTGTTAAATTAACATCTAGTAAGTGGAGCAAAATGTACTGAGTTAGGTTCAACTGCAGACCTCAAGAAAATTGAACTAGAGAAGGTTATTACTCACAGATCTTGGGGGAAATGTATTACACTCTCAAGAAGTTACATGGATTTCTTCAGATATATGTTCAGGAGTGGGATTGCAGGATCATCTGATATTGCAACACTATGTACAATAGCCAAGACAAGGAAGCAACCTAAATGTCCAGTGACAGCAGAATGAATAAGGAAGATGTAGTACATATATACACTGGATATATGCATGCATACTAAGTCACTTCAGTCACATCCAACTCTTGATGAAGCTATGGACAGTAGCCTGCCAGGCTCATCTGTCCACAGGATTCTCCAGGCTAGAATACTGGAATGGGTTGCCATGCCCACCTCCAGGGAATTTTCCCAACCCTGGAATCGTATCCATTATCTCTTATGTCTCCTGCATTGGAGGTGAATTCTTTACCACTCGTGACATAATGCTAATAACATGGATCAACATAAAGATTATCATATAAAGTGAAGTAAATCCGAGAAAAACAAATATTACATAATATCATTTATATGTGAAATCTAAAAAAAAAAAGATACAAATGAATTTATATGCAAAACATAAATAGACCAACAGGCATAGAAAAGAACTTATGGTTATCAAAGGGGAAAGAAAGGGTTTCCTTGTGGCTCAGATGGTAAAGAATCTGCTGGCAATGTAGGAAACCTGGGTTCGATCTCTGCGTCAGAAAGATCCCCTGGAGAGGGGAATGGCAATCCACTCCAGTATTCTTGCCTAGAAAAACCCATGGACAGAGGAGCCTGGCAAGCTATAGTCCATGGGGTCACCAAGAGTCAGACGTGATTGAGTGACTAGCATAAAATAGGGAGATTGTGATTATCATATAAATACTACTATATATAGAAATAGATAAACAATGACCTACCACATAGCACAGGGAACTGTACTCAATATCCTATAATAACCTATAGAGAAAAGTTATATATATGTACATATATGCGGGCTTCCCTGATAGCTCAGCTGGTAAAGATTCTGCCTGCAATGCAGGTGACCCTGGTTCGATTCCTGAATCGGAAAGATCCCTGGAGAAGGGAAAGCCTACCCACTCCAGTATTCTGGCCTAGAGAATTCCATGGACTGTATAGAGCATGGAGTCACAAAGAGTCAGACACCAACTGTGAGACTTTCACTTTAATTTCCCCTCACCCCACCACAGGCCACTTAACCAAGCAAAATGAATGAAGAGGAAACAATGCCATGGAATACCTTAGTTAAGCTATCAACAGATATCTTAAATAACAACATGTAATTTTGTACAAAAAAGATCTTCACAACCCAGATAATCATGATGGTGTGATCACTCACCTAGAGCCAGACATCCTGGAATGTGAAGTCAAGTGGGCCTTAGGAAGCAGCACTACAAACAAAGCTAGTGGAGGTGATGGAATTCCAGTTGAGCTATTTCAAATCCTGAAAGATGATGCTGTCAAAGTGCTGCACTCAATATGCCAGCAAATTTGGAAAATTCAGCAGTGGCCACAGCAATGGAAAAGGTCAGTTTTCATTCCAGTCCCAAAGAAAGGCAATGCAAAGAATTTTCAAACTACTGCACAATTGCACTAGTAAAGTAATGCTCAAAATTCTCCAAGCCAGGCTTCAGCAATACATGAACAACGAACTTCCAGATGTTCAAGCTGGTTTTAGAAAAAGCAGAGAAACCAGAGATCAAATTGTCAACATCTGCTGGATCAACAAAAAAGCAAGAGAGTTCCGGAAAAACATCTATTTCTGCTTTTTGACTATGCCAAAGCCTTTGACTGTGTGGATCACAATAAACTGTGGAAAATTCTGAACATGATAGGAATATCAGACCACTTGACCTGACCCTTGAGAAACCTGTGTGCAGGTCAGGAAGCAACAGTTAGAACTGGACATGGAACAACAGACTGGTTCCAAATAGGAAAAGGAGTACGTCAAGGCTGTATATTGTCACCCTGCTTATTTAACTTATATGCAGAATACATCATGAGAAACACTGGGCTGGAAGAAGCACAAGCTGGAATCAAGATTGCCAGGAGAAATATCAATAACCTCAGATATGCAGATGACACCACCCTCATGGCAGAAAGTGAAGAACTAAAGAGGCTCTTGATGAAAGTGAAAGAGGAGAGTGAAAAAGTTGGCTTAAAACTCAATATTGAGGAAACTAAGATCATGGCATCCAGTCCCATCACTTCATGGCAAATAGATGGGGAAACAGTGAAAACAGTGGCTGACTTTATTTTTTTGGGCTCCAAAATCACTGCAGATGGTGACTGCAGCCATGAAATTAAAAGATGCTTACTCCTTGGAAGGAAAGTTACGACCAACCTAACCAGCATATTGAAAAGCAGAGACACTGCTTTGTCAGCAAAGGTCCATCTAGTCAAGGTTATGGTTTTTCCAGTAGTCATGTATGGTTGTGAGAGTTGGACTATAAAGAAAGCTGAGTGCCAAAGAATTGGTGCTTTTGAACTGTGGTGTTGGAGAACACTCTTGAGAGTCCCTTGGACTGCAAGGCGATCCAACCAGTCCATCCTAAAGGAGATCAGTCCTGGGTGTTCATTGGAAGGACTGATGTTGAAGCTGAAACTCCAATACTTAGGCCACCTGATGCGAAGAGCTGACTCATTTGAAAAGACCCTAATGCTGGGAAAGATTGAAGGCAGGAGGAGAAGCGGATGATAGAGGATGAGATGGTTGGATGACATCACCGACTCAATGGATACAAGTTTGGGTAAACTCCAGGAGTTGGTGATGGACAGGGAGGCCTGGCCTGCTGCGGTTCATGGGTTCGCAAAGAGTCAGACACAACTGAGCGGCTGAACTGAAAATTCTTGAACATTATTGGCTCCACTATAACAGTTCTCTTTGTTGTCTAAAGTCCAGCCTGTTTGGACAGAAAGATCTATAGTTTTCATGAAATCACTTGAGATTTAATGAGGATTCCTATTTCTTTATATTCAGGAAATTTTGAAGATAGCTAAGTGCACTATTCCAGAAGCAAAACACTAAGACCTTTCCTTTTATTTTTATTTTTTGCATTTGAAATCCCTATGACACTAGGTGTGACAAAAGCCTATATTAATTTCATTGGATCTTTTGAGATCTAACTTCTCATAGCTAATTTTTAAGGTAAATAACCTGGAAGACACATGCCTGCATGAGTTGGAAAACAATAATTCCACTTGCATTTTTGTTCATTAAACATACAAAAATTATTCAGAAACCGACCCAAAACACGTGCCAGTTGAAACAAATTAAAGAGGGAACAGCTTTCTTTTCTCCTTGTTCTAGTCTCATGGAACATTCTCATTTACTCTTTAAAAGATGTCTCCTAATTTGACGTTGACTAGGAAGTTGTGAGAACATAATCACAGTCTGTTCTCTGTGAACTGGGTAGGTCTGCTGGCCAACTTCTCTTCTGACATTCCCAGACTTAAATTAGTCCCCCAACTAATTAATAACTAAATTACTTTCTTGAAAAGCATGATTAAAAAAATCATATCCCAGCCTTTACATTTCTAGCATTTAATGTCATATAATCACCTGGAGATGAAAATAATATCTTCCTGGCTTAGTTTCACAGTTACAGGAATATCTGGGTCTAGATATTTGGGAATATTTGAAAGCCTAAGTAAACTTTCTGTTTTTTTTTCAAATTTGTTCTTTTTTTTCTGGGCTTTAGCATTAGATAAGTCTATTGAGAGATGATTTGATAACAAATGATTTTTATAAGAAGCAGTCTGAGCCTTGATCAATTCATAAGACAAATTCATAGCACTGAGTGTTCATTTAGATTTACCAATTTTATTTTCTAGAAGCCAAAGGTAATTTTTATAGTCATGGATCTATGAGCATTAAAAAATAAGAGTTAACTCTTACTGAGGTGTTACTCTAAATGCTTCTTTGTATATTAACTCATTTAATCTTCATGATACCCCTATAAGGAAAACCCATTTTGAAGGTGAATAAAAGAGTCATTCCCAAATACAGACGAGGATTCTGATCCAGGAAAGGTCACAAAGCCAACAAATGGTAGAATCAGGGTTTGAAGTCTGGTTATTCAGCTTGTCTGGTCCTTATCTGCAACACTTTCTTCCTCTCTATATTAGATTTAGAAGAAAAAGTAAAAAAGTGAAAGTGTTAGTTACTCAGTCATGTCTGACTCTTTGCAACCCCATGAACTGTAGTCTGCCAGGCTCCTCTGTTGGTAGAATTCTCCAGGCAAGAATACCGGAGTGAGAAGCCATTCCTTTCTCCTGGAGATCTTCCTGACAGGGGACTGAACCAGTGATTATCATCTGAGTCACCAGGGAAGCCCTGAATTAGGAAGAAACTATGTGTAAAGTTTCAGTGGCCTTAAGATCAGTCATAACACAACCAACATATTCAAAATTGCATTACGTAGTATTCAAGGTTTCAGATCTATGAACTTTGTTTATACTAAACTCAACACTTTAGAGCCTGTGGGAATATCTAACCATAACCTTTTTTTGGCAAATGACACTCCTATTTATAATTTCCCATGTGCAATATATGATAACCATTTGGAAAGAAGTATGTGTGTGTGTGTGTATGTGTATGTGTGTGTGTGTGCATACATGTGTTGTACATAATAGGGAATACTATTTTGTTGCTATATTTTACAATATAATTTTCCTCTTAATTTTCCATGTTCTGAGGGGTTTCTAGAAAGAAAAAAAAAGATGAGTCAAATACATCTGAGAATTTCTTTTTCCTAAATTAATTTTCTACTCTCGGTGACTTCATGAAGATATTCCAGAAAGGCTGGGGCATGGGGGAGCGGGGAGGGGAAATTTTTAAAAGTTAGAAGTATTTCATGTTTTTGGTGTTCAACAATGTGGACTGTTTAAATGACTGAAGTATTTCTAAGAAAAAGTAAAAAATCTGATGTCAAAGCAGTAATTGCTTTTCTTATATTTACAACTGATCATAGGACTTAAATGAATTTTGAGCTTATAGATATATAGCATTAGCTATATGACAAAATTTACTTTAGAAAACTTCCAAGATGATATTAAAAATTGCTTAAAAATTAATACTTATAGACTATGAAGATATTTCTTAAATATCATGACATAAATAGCAAGACATTTTTCATACTGGTTGTTTCTTATAACTTGTTATAATGGAATCTTTCTTGTGGAATTTAAAAAAATTAGCACATGAACAAAAATACTAGATAATTTCTAGTATGAGTGAAATGACTAGCACATTTAACTTAAAATGTTATTACATGGTGTGATTTTTCTGCTCTGATGGGTAAGGTTTGGACTTATTAAAATACAAATTCAAGAAATTTTGATTTGACTTATTAAAATATAAATTCAAGAAATTTTGATTTAAAATAACTTAAAATGTTATTACATGGTGTGATTTTTCTGCTCTTATGGGTAAGGTTTGGACTTATTAAAATATAAATTCAAGAAATTTTGATTTGGACCTATGCCTTCAAATAGGTCATCCTTATGATCTCTTCTGAAGTGAACAGTGTTTTTTTTTTCCCCAGATATTTTTAGCTTTAGCATATGGTTACTGAATTGATAAATATAGAAATTATAGCTTCTCTGGATATCATAAAAGATTTAATGCTCAGTTCAGTTCAGTTCAGTTGCTCAGTTGTGCCCGACTCTTTGCAACCGCATGGACTGCAGCACGCCAGGCCTCCCTGTCCATCACCAACTCCCGGAGTTTACCCAAACCCATGTCCATCAAGTCGGTGATGCCATTCAACCATCTCATCCCCTGTCCTCCCTTTATCCTCCCACTTTCAATCTTTCCTGACATCAGGGTCTTTTCCAAGGAGTCAGCTCTTCGCATCAGGTGGCCAAAGTACTGGAGTTTCAGCTTCAGTATCAGTCCTTCCAATGAAAACTCCGGACTGATCTCCTTTAGGAAGGACTGGTTGGATCTCCTTGCAGTCCAAGGGACTCTCAAGAGTCTTCTCCAACACCACAGTTCAAAAGCATCAATTCATCTGTGCTCAGCTTTCTTTATAGTCCAAAACTCACCTCCATACATGACTACTTGAAAAACCATAGCCTTGACTTGAGGGACCTTTGTTGACAAAGTAATGTCTCTGCTTTTTAATATGCTGTCCAGGTTGGTCATAAATTTTCTTACAAGGAGTAAGCGTCTTTTAATTTCATGGATGCAGTCACCATCTGCTAGGTATAGATATAAAAGAGCAGGGATTTTTAAGACATCTTGCCAGTGTTTTGTGAGAACATCAGAAAGTCCCTGAGACTGGAACCATATGTTTTTCATCCTGAGTCTAGCACATTCTCTGACACATAGTAGGCAGTTAAAATACTTGTTGAATGGAATAATGACTGAATGTCTGAATGTACTAAACTGCTCTAAGCTTAGCATTTAGGGGTTATTTTTAAAACTGTTAAAGTGAAGAATATACTCATTGCAAACAGCCAACAATATTTTCCTTTCACAAATCTCCAAGGATTTTTGATAGGTATGTTAGTTCCCCAGCTTGCCAAAAACTTTAGTCACTGTTCTCTAATACAAGTACCGTGGATTTCTTTGGTTAAATCTCAAAGAAATTAAGTTTGTTCTTGAAGTTGTTCCCTTTGTGAAAATGTTAATTTACATGTTGAAATTTAGAGGGAGATGGGAGGGGGGATCGGGATGGGGAATAAGTGTAAATCTATGGCTGATTCATATCAATGTATGACAAAACCCACTGAAATGTTGTGAAGTAATTAGCCTCCAACTAATAAAAAAATTTAAAAAAAAAATAAATAAAAAAAAAAAAATCATTAACAGTTTGTATGCATGATGCTTGATGTGTGGGTATGTGCTCAGTCTGATAGTTATAAGGATTATTTTCTTAAAACAATTCTGCCTATTAAGTATCATTTAACCTTTATTTTATTTTACATAAATTCCACAACTCTAAGATGTAGGTAATATAAATACATCCCTGTTAACCTAGGCCCAGAGAAGTTACAGAATCTGCTCAAGTTTATACCACTATTAACAGGGCCAGACTTACCAGATTCAAAACTATTGCTGGTATACTATGTTATGGTCTTTGAAAAGGCTATTTTTGCTGGCATTGTAGCATGTGTCTGTACCACATTCATTACTTCAATATTTTTTTAAATAATTGTTTACTAAATTGTGTGTAATCAATTTAGAGTCCTTGCTTTAGCAAATTCATTCCATGAAGTCTCAGGCTTCCCAGGTGACTCAGTGTTTAAGAATCCACCTGCAATTCAGGAGATGTGGGCTCAATCCCTGGGTTGGGAAGTTCTCCTATAAAACAAAATGGCTACCCACTCCAATATTCTTGCCTGGATGGACAGAGGCGCCTTGAAAGCTACAGTCCCCAGGGTTGCAAAAGAGGCAGATACAATTTAGTGACTAAATGACAACAATTAGAATCAAAAGTACAAGGCTGGAAATGATAAATTTTTCAAAATATTTTATGCAAATAATATAATTTGTTTTTAATATTTGAAAATCTATAGTATTTTCTTTTCCTTTTCCATGTATGAACGGTATATGGTCAGAGATATAAAATCTTGAAGAATTAAAAAGTCTTCATTTTTAAGCACCAGATTTTTGATATGTTAATGCTTTGATTTGATTTGTTTCCCGGCTTCCCCAAAGTGCTTACATAGTCATGCCTGGATACAGGTCTAGTTGTTTATGATATTCTAGTGTTTTTCAGGCAAAGGAAGGTCTCTCTTTTTTTTCTTTCATACTGTTCTTTCACTAATGTAAGTCAACATACAACTAAAAATTCTACAAGAGATACTGAATTAAGGAACAAGTCAAAACCATTATGGTCTAGAAATGAGTAGAAAACACATGTATTTAAATTACCAAAAACAGTGCTCTTATTACTCTTCAACTGGAACAATTCAGATATGACTGTGATGGAGCAGACTCTTTAAGAGCCATAATTTTATTCCTATTATGTCATTTGGATGCTCTTAGCTGCTTGTATATCAGAGAGCCACATCATGACAAATCATGACCATAGAACAGACTGTTTCTTGTCAAAAGCAGAAGCACTATAATGTATTCTCCATAAATAGGGAGACAAAGTACTGTCATGTTTGCATTTTTATTATTTTTTATAGTTGTTTCTATTTTCAAAGTTGAACATCCTTCAGGGTGATTATTATATTTAAAGCAACAGAAATAACTGTACAAATCAAAAGCTATTTTTTTAATTGTAGAATTGTAACAACTAATTTAGAGGCTTAATCTAAAACTCTAATTCTATTATAATACTCTTAGTATCCATATTTTTGCTTTAGATTGTCTAGATGTACTAATGAATTGACTTCTTTAATCAATATGTCACATTTATAAGTCAGTAAAGTTCATAAATTTATATGGAAGGACTTCCCTGATTGTGTATACAGATAATCATCCCTATCTCAGTTCGTCTACATATCTGTGAAGTAAATTAGAGAATAAATTAATGATTAAGCCCACCTCAGTGCCATGTGAGAAAAGTCAAATCAATGAGACAATGAGATCATCGTGGTTGATAAGACCATGTATGTCTATTCGAATATCATAGGTGCTAACAGAGAAAACATTTTCCTTATTTTAATTATTGATGTTTGTTGGAACAATTTGAACACTATTGATTTAGGAATCAGTGGCCTGAATGCTGGTTGGTTTCACTGTGCAATGTTGTATGACCTGTTGCCATTTATATCCCAATTTCCTCATGGAGACTATCACAACTTTCTTTGACTCATAACGTTAGAAGCGACTATCAAAAGATACCAAGATACTACACAAAAATAAAATCATTATAAAAACTATAAACAGCCTTAATGATAATTTTTCTCTTAACATAAAAATTAAAAATTATCTGGAATTTGCCTCATTTAGGTGAATCCTAACCCCCAGTAGCCTGTTCCTTTTTAAACCTTCAGAATTTTCCATGTCAATCCCAAGAATAGCAAATAGAAATTTTCCTTCATAAGTTTACAGATCATAGAGATGAACAAGGTAAGTAAGCTGCTGCTGCTGCTAAGTCACATCAGTCGTGTCCAACTCTCTACGACCCCATAGACAGCAGTCCACCAGGCTCCCGTTCCTGGAATTCTCCAGGCAAGAACACTGGAGTGGGTTGCCATTTCCTTCTCCAGTGCATGAGAGTGAAAAGTGAAAGTGAAGTCGCTCAGTCGTGTCTGACTCTTCATGACCCCATGGACTGCAGCCCACCAGGCTCCTCCGTCCATGGGATTTTCCAGGCAAGAGTACTGGAGTGGGTGGCATTGCCTTCTCGGAAGTAAGTAAGCACCTGCTACTAAATCAGATAACTGCACTAAAGCCATCATTTCAGATTGCCTTAGATCTTATGTACTCAAACCAGCATCAGCAGTCTTCTGTACATGTGCATTATGTACATGAGCTTGTGTGTGCGTGTGTTAATTTTTCTTTATAATGAATATATGTTATCCTTTCAAATATAAAGAATTTCAACTTCTGAATTATTCGCCAAATGTTGGAACTATTCTAAGTCAATACTCTATGTTTTAGAGGAAACCTCTCATGCAGAGAAAATAGATTTATGTTTTCCACAGACGGAAGAGTTGGAAAACATTATACAGAGGAAACAACTAGTTTGTACAAACAGCCAGTATTAAAAAGACAATCATTTTATGTTATCATGTAGAAATTATGAATAATACTTCTTGTAGATGGTATCAGATGACAATAAGATGAAGTATATCTGATAGCTACAATATTAAGCTCAATTAGACAAAAAGGTACAGCAGTGCCTAATGGATAGCACACATCTATTGTTACATTACAAAATACTCTGTGGAATTTGAGAATTACCCCAGAAAGTGTAGGGGAATTTCACACACTTTGACTTTGTCTCTATATGATATCTCAGTTTCAGAAACACCATAAACCTATTTTGATGTTAGAGTAACAACACTCCACCAAAAATGCAAATATCATTAGATGAATGTTATTATTTCTAAAAAGAAAGAAAATATATGTTCAAGAAATAACTTCACTTCTCAAGTAGCTAACTACTATTTCTTTTGTTTCGAAAGTAGATTCACTTTTGAAATATAAAAATAAAACTCAGCAATACAAATGGCAGAAAACTAATTTATGATTACCACATAGGTACTCTTTTTATTAAGAAACAAAAGAATGACAATGTTTAAATTGTGCTGGGCTTTAGCCAATACAATTATATTATAATCAGTTATCTAGTATTGCTGGAATGGTACAAATTTGTGTTAGACAGCTCAGAGGTCAAGATACCCAAAACTAGCATAATTAGAGACTGGAAAATGAAAACAACTTAGTCTAAAACTTTTTAGAACAAAATATATACATATATTTTTTGTAAACTAATGTAAATTTGTTTTTAGTATCAATCTGTTCAGTTTCAAATATGCGTAGCTACTTTCTTTTGGAGAGTTGTAGTTAAAAGTAAATTAATGACCCTTTCTTCAATCAGCACATTTAACCCAAGAAGCTTTTCATTTACAGTGTCTAATTTTAAAATAAACTACAATGCAATGAAAAAATGATAACTGAATACTGAACAAATATTCTAAAATCTTTGATATATTGGAGTAGCAAAAATATTAATTGTGGTTTTTATGTAACATCTTATAGAAAAACTGAATGAACATTTTTTTGGCCAATCCAGTATATAGTTTTTTCCCTGATATTAGGAATAATGAAATAGCTTAAGAAATATATATAAGAAATATACAAAAAGGTGTGTTGTAGTATTTTCATCTATAACAAACAAACAAAAAAAAGGCAAAACAGTGTTTACTGTGAAGTCAATGGGGGCATTTGGTATGATCGCCATCATACTATTATTTTTTTCAGTGTGATTTCAAGTTTCCCTAACTTACACATGCCATTTGGGAAACAGGAACATAGGCAAACTTAGTACTATACCTGGAAATCAATGGATCATCATGTTTGGTTGTAATATACAATATTTGAGGAGTAAAGCAAGTAAAACATCATGGTTTAAATCTGTTGCTCTCAAACATCAACGCACGTCATAAGCACTCAGTAGTGATTCTTGAGTGGACCCAAGAATTTTTATTTCTAATAAGTGACCAGGTGATGCTAATACATCTGAATCACTTAAGCATACTTTTAGAACTACTAGTTTAAAAGCATATGAGTTGCTAATTTTATTTCTGAGTTTTAGTAATTCAGAGAATGTAAAACATTTTATTGTTCATAATTAGTAGAACAAGATGTTCAATTTCAGCCTAATGTTAAAATCCTATGAGTGAAAAAGTAATTGAATATAAGCTTAAAGTGTCTATTGAGAACAGATTTATTACAGTGGAGTCTGCAGTTCATATGACTGTAGAATACAGTGCTTGCTTAGAGCCCTAAAGATGAAAGCACTGTTGATATTGGCAGAAGACCAAGACACTCCTCAGAGCAATAATTAAAGAAGCAATCAGTGTCATGATTGTAGTAACATATCAACAGTACACCCCAAATGGAGACGAGCAGCAAAGCAACATCATGTGACAAAAGATAAGGGAGATGCTATGTGAGACAAAAGAAAGGTGTTTTTTTTTTTCCCCCTTTATTTATTTATTTATTTTCTCAGTGGGTTTTGTCATACATTGACATGAATCGGCCACTTAAAAGTTTTTGCACAACAAAGGAATCTATAAGTAAGGTTATAAGACAGGGCTTATATAAGGGCTGTTATAAGACAGCCCTCAGATTGGGAGAAAATAATAGCAAATGAAGAAACAGACAAAGGATTAATCTCAAAAATATACAAGCAACTCTTGAAGCTCAATTCCAGAAAAAAAATTGACCCAATCAAAAAATGGGCCAAAGAACTAAACAGACATTTCTCCAAAGAAGACATACAGATGGCTAACAAACACATGAAAAGATGCTCAACATCACTCATTATTAGAGAAACGCAAATCAAAACCACAATGAGGTCCCATTACACGCCAGTCAGGATGGCTGCTATCCAAAAGTCTACAAGCAATAAATGCTGGAGAGGGTGTGGAGAAAAGCGAACCCTCTTACACCGTTGGTGGGAATGCAAACTAGTACAGCCGCTATGGAAAACAGTGTGGAGATTTCTTAAAAAACTGGAAATAGAACTGCCATATGACCCAGCAATCCCACTTCTGGGCATACACACTGAGGAAACCAGATCTGAAAGAGACACGTGCACCCCAGTGTTCATCGCAGCACTGTTTATAATAGCCAGGACATGGAAGCAACCTAGATGCCCATCAGCAGATGAATGGATAAGGAAGCTGTGGTACGTATACACCATGGAATATTACTCAGCCATTAAAAAGAATTCATTTGAACCAGTTCTAATGAGATGGATGAAACTGAAGCCCACTATACAGAGTGAAGTAAGCCAGAAAGATAAAGAACATTACAGCATACTAACACATATATATGGAATTTAGAAAGATGGTAACGATAACCCTATATGCAAAACAGAAAAAGAGACACAGAAATACAGAACAGACTATTGAACTCTGTGGGAGAAGGTGAGGGTGGGATGTTTCAAAAGAACAGCATGTATATTATCTATGGTGAAACAGATCACCAGCCCAGGTGGGATGCATGAGACAAGTGCTCGGGCCTGGTGCACGGGGAATACGTGTAAAAGAAAGGTTTTTGAAGTCTCTATTTGAAGAGTGACTACCAAGGGTCCTGAACTGATACATAGCTCAAGGGTGTCCAGCTGAAGTGGACAAGGGGATTTAAAAGTCCACTTAGGATTCTTGAACCCTGATAACCTGACAATGATGCAGGGGTGCAGTTTTACTTGCACAAAATCATTTGTCCAAGTGGTACATCTTTTTCTAATTCATCTCCCCACTTCAGGGGGAGATCACTTCAGGGATCTACTTCTTATTTTACTTATTAATGAAACCATCAATTTTATTCAAATTCTCCAAAATGTATAGTTAGTATGCTAATTGTTCTAAAATATTTTACCTTTATGTGATAGTTTTAATATTTCACTTTCTTTTATAGTTTTTTTTTCTTTTTTTCTTTTTTTCTTTTTTTTTCTATATAGTTCTTCAATAGGAGGCAAAGTCCCGAGTTACAGTTAGGAGCCTCTACTTATTATTCTGATTAAATTTCTTCTCCGTATTCATGGTCAGCATTTGGCTTCTTAAATAAAAGGCTCTTGGTCTTTTCAATCACTTGTGTGATTTTATCACTTGTGAGATGGTATTGTTACTCATAACCTCATGACCTAATTTAGAATCAATCTTGACATCCAGTCTTGCATTTGTAATCAAATTTATAATCTACTTTTCAACTTATTCTCAAGTCATGCTTAGTTTAACTGCCAGCACGTTAATGCTGATACATTGATGGATGTGATACAAGTCTCAAATATGGAGACAGGCATTTTCGATGAAATCCTCAAGATAAACCACCAAGAAGAAATCATTCACTTGCATTGATCCACATTCCTTCAGCTTTATCTGAGCCCCATGGAAGTTAATATGTAAGCATTCAACAAATTCTATAATTGGATCTTTATATAAATATGTGCAAGGCTCCTATTGAATAACTTTGACCAGCACATGCTGGTGTTTTTGAACATCTTTGTTTGTTATGACTGCTGTGGTTAAATAGTAGAGAACATGTGGGCACATCATTGGACCTGCACTAAGATACTGTGGCTGGTGAAAGAATTGGTCCATAATGTTACTATGCTTTGGGGTGATAGAAGAAAACAGAGACCAATGAATGAACCATATTCACTGCTGAAGAGATTAAAGTGGAGAATTCACAGAATTATTGTTTATCTTTTAGCCATGCAGCCTTCCATGACTGCATTCCAAAACTGTATTAAAATTTCTGAGGTCAGTTGTCCCCAGTGTGAACTCAAAGCATTTCTATCCATTGCTGGAACCAACTCTCTAAAGAAGTAAATATATTCTGTTGCTCCAGAGTAATTTCCACATTCATATTGGAATTTTGCATACCTAGCATGTATCTAAATATTCCTACCTAAAACCAGGCTTATATGCCATGTAGTAAAACTATATCCAATCATCCCTGGTTTATTGCATTTGCCTTGTAGTGTCTGGATCTTCAAACATCTTCACAATTGCTTCTGCTGATGCCTGAAGTTGTTTTAGTTGTGAAACAATGCTGGTTCTTTTTTCTCTCAAAGCATGAGGATATCATCAGAATAAAGGAAATACATCAATAGCAAAGTCTACCATGTTGGTATCACTAAGAAGATCCAATTTCCATTACAATTTTTTTTCATTATATATTTTTCTTAACAGAGAGAAACTCAAGCAATGAAAGAACTAGAAGCCGATCCAAAAAGTGTGTGATGTAAGTAATCAAGTCATACTCTGCCATCTTGCTGAGGAAAAGGAAATTGTAGGAGTCGATTTTTTAAATTTAAACCCAGTAAGCCAAAGAATTTAGGCTTACTTGTTAGTTCCTGAAATATGGAAAGAAAGCAACAACAATTCATGGTGGTACTCTAGAATTAATAGTTCATTACATGACATTAAGTAAGTAGTCCAACTCTTCTAGACAATAGTTCCCTAAAACATGAATTGAACTAATTGAAATAAGTAATCTCAATTGCTCTTTCATCTCTGAAGTCTAATAATCCTATGTTTAAAATAAAGGAAGCAAGTATATGAGTAGAAAAAGATCATTAGTACTGACACCAGGCAGTTCTGGGCTAAAATCCACATTCAGAATGCTACCTTGCTTGGATGAATCATTTAACCTCTCTGATTTTCAGCCACAATATCACCTCATACGTGTTAGAATACTATTATCAGAAAGATAAGGTAAAAAATGCTAGTGAGGATATGGAGAAAAAAGAACCTTATGCATTATTGGTGGGAATATAAATTGGTGTAGCCACTCTAGACCATGTAAGCTTCTCAAAAAAAGTAAAACTAGAACTACCATAGGGGCTTCCCAAGTGGCATAGTGGTAAAGAATCTGCCTGCCAATGCAAGAGACACATGAGTTTGGTCCCTGGGTCAGGAAGATCTCCTGGAGCGGGAAATGGCAACCCACTTCAATATTCTTACCTGGAGAATTCCATGGACTGAGGAGCCTGGTGGGCTACAGTCCATGGGGTTTCCAAGAGTCAGATGCAACTGAGCATGCATATATATAACTACCAAATGATCTAGCAATTCCACTTCTGAGTATTTACCCAAAGAAAGCAGAAATACTAACTTAAAAAGATATATGTACACCTATATTCACTGCAGCATTATGTACAACATCCAAGATACATTTAAAACCTAATTGTCCATCAGTGAATGAACGGATAAAGATGTGGTGTACATTTGTATACACTGGAATATTTAGCCAAAAAAGAATAAAACCTTTCCATTTGTGACAACATAGGTGCACCCTAAGTGCATTATACTAAGTTAAATAAGTCAGACCAAAAAAAAAAAAAAAGACAAATACTGTATGATCTCACTTACATGTGGAATCTAAAATAAAAAGTAAAGAGAAAAGCTTGCAGATGCAGAGAACAGAGGGGTGGTTGAAATGAATGAAAGGAGTAAAAAGGTACAAACTTCCACTATGAAAGAAGTAAGTCATGGGGATGTAACATACAGCATGGTGACTATAGTTAATAATACTGTATTGCATATTTGAAAGTTGCTAAGAGAGTAGATCTTAAAAGTTCTCATCATAAGAAAAACTTCTGAAGCTGTAACAGATGTTTCCCAGAATTACTGCAGTGATTATTTCTCAATATATACAAACATCATATCATTATGTTGTATACCTGAAACTAAGATCATGTTGTATGTCAGTGATATATTTATAAAATAAATCATCAACAGTTTTATGTTTACAAAATAAATCAAGTTTTATATTTATAAAATAAATATAAAATGATTATGTATTCATAAAATAAATCATTCAACATATATGAAAAGTATGACTACAAGAAATGTCTTCAAAAAAACTATGGGAGCACTATGAGAGGTATTTAACAGGTATATAGAAAAGAAAAGGTCAGTAAGATCATAGATTCTCAAGAGTGTATCTAAAGGATGATAAGTGGTATATTATTTTCTAGAAATTTCTAAAGCAGTGTGGACATAGCAGCTCAAACTAAATCTTATTTGAATCTTGATTCCAACACTGTGTTGCAAGAACATGACATTGGACCACAGCCTTGATATGATATAATGTAACATACATCTTGCCGGGAGAAAAATAAATAACCTCAGATATGCAGATGACACTACTCTTATGGCAGAAAGTGAAGAAGAACTAAAGAGCCTCTCGATGAAACTGAAAGAGGAGAGTGAAGAAGTTGGCTTAAAACTCAATGTTCAGAAAACTAAGATCATGGCATCCAGTCCCAATACTTCATGGCAAATAGATGGGAAAACAGTGGAAACAGTGGCTGACTTTATTTTGGGGGGCTCCAAAATCACTGCAGATGGTGACTGCAGCCATGAAATTAAAAGACACTTACTCCTTGGAAGGAAAATTATGACCAACCTAGACAGCATATTAAAAAGCAGAGACATTACTTTGTCCACAAAGATCCGTCTAGTCAAGGCTATGGTTTTTCCAGGAGTCATCTATGGATGTTAGAGTTGGACTATAAAAAAAGCTGAGTGCCGAAGAATTGATGCTTTTGAACTGTGGTGTTGGAGAACACTCTTGAGAGTCCCTTGGACTGCAAGGAGATCCAACAAGTCCATCCTAAAGGAGATCAGTCCTGGGTGTTCATTGGAAAGACTGATGCTGAAGCTGAAACTAAAATACTTTGGCCACCTGATGTGAAGAACTGACTTGTTGGAAAAGACCCTCATGCTGGGAAAGATTGAGGACAAGAGGAGAAGGGGACAACAGAGGATGAGATGGTTGGATGGAATCACTGACTCGATGGACATGGGTTTGGGTGGACTCTGGGAGTTGGTGATGGACAGGGAGGCCTGGCGTGCTGTGTGGTTCATGGGGTTACAAAGAGTCAGACAGGACTGAGTGACTGAACTGAACTAAATTGAACTGAACTGAATATACATCTACCAAATGTATATTATACTTTTTAATGAATCTGTTGCTTGGTGACCACATAACAAAATCAATTCAACTAATCTCAGTCAGTATCTGATCTATCTATAAGTTTATCTCTTCTGAGCATTAAACGAGATCATGCATTTAAAGCACTTGCTTATAGTAGTCATTTAATAAATATCAATAAATAATTAGTATAAAAATATCACAAACATTCTATTAACATGCAGTTAAAGATATTTACATGTGGATACCATCATTTCAATTATTTTAACACCCTTGAATTATTAGCTATGTCAAATTAACCTAAAATATTTATGTTTTCTTCAAAAATTGATAAAGTTTAATAAAGATTATTAAATTTTCCAGATTCTATTCCTTTTCATGGGACAAAGGAAAAACATGGCTACCTTAAGATCTGCATTTCCATAGCACTACCATACCTGAAAGTTGGCCAGTGTATCCAAACATATAATAGCACAAGCAGTCACAAATCAATCCACTATCTATGTACAGACCCTGGACATTGTTTTTTAGAAATCCCAAGAATATGATAACATCTCTTCAAATATCTTTATCTTCTTAGTATCTGAAATTCTAAAATTTTATCCCTCCTCTCATATTCTCCCTCCAATCTTATTCAAATACTCCTGAAAAACATACTTCCAATGTAATCATTGACCTTTCATACTTATTCTTGTCTACAATCATGGTTTTGACTAGCTGCTTCCCCTGACACAGACAGCCTCATAATACAGGTGACTTTTCCACTCCTCTTTGCCTGGGTACTTACAATGCAATGTAAGCCCATTTGAAATGATTAAACAGCAGTGATACAGCTCATACTATGAACTAAATGGCCTTATTTCTACGTTTTATTATCACATTTTATAAGTAAATATGTAAAATGTATATTTTACAGATCTTAAAAATGCAAATCAAAAAAGTTAAGTATAATCTTTTGCTCAGAGATATCCTCCGTAAATAGGATCAAAGAACTCATACCCTGCTATTTCCATATATCAGTAGTGTTTTCCCTGAAGTTAAGTGTTTTTATAAGTAACTGTTCTAGTGAATGTGTAGCATTCATTCACATGTCTGCGTTATAATTGTTTTCAACAACTCCATTGTTGATGCTAATTTTTCCATATAACAATATATTTATAAATAAACAGTGAGAATTTATGTATTACTTTAAAGTAGCTTCCCAAGAAGGGAATTCTTGATCCAAAGTTAATAAATCTTCTACTTTTACTAAGTGCTTTAATTTGCTTTTCAGGAAGATCATAGAAGTTAACTTTAAATAAGATAACCATATAAAGCTTTTCCAGTAATACTTATTTTTAGTTTAATGGAATATACTTAGTTCATGTTCGTTGAAGAAAAGGTAGAAAATACAGGGGAAAATCAAAAGTTCTACTGAACAATTTTACCATTCACAATAATATTTGTTCTTGTTTTCATCAGAGCTTTTCTGTGCATATTACACATATTTTTAAAGGACAATAGATAATATACAATTTTGAGCTCTACTTTCTTTTTCATTGTATCAGAAGCATTTTCTAATGTTCAATTATCTTCTTTTCTTCCCTGTCTCAGTAGTCACTTCTGTATACACTGTTGCCTTAATCAAAAATTCAGAGGAACCAGTCCAGACACAAGTTTCTCTCTTTTGTCCAACATCAACAGATTACCAATCCCTCACATGCCCTCCCCTAGAATAACTCACATGAGGTTCAGCTTCCCGCCAACCACATTTCCACTGTTTCTCTCACTTGTGTTATTGCAGGTACTCCCTTTGCCAGGTCTTTTCACCTCTACCCCAGTCATCTTGTATCCCAGTCTCCATGATCCTAGAGAACATTCTAACATTAAGACAAAGCCCTGTTATTCCAAAGATTACAATGATCCATTTAAGATAAAACCCTCATTTTTCACTGTAACACTGTTCGCTTTCACTACTTTAGTTTCCTCCATCTCTGGACATTGTCCCAGGTATAACTTGCCCTCAGGAAATGCCAACCCACTTTTTCTTCCCTGACTGTGTGTTGCTGTCCATGAGTTTGTAAATTTCCTATTAAAAGCCTCTTGTAAGGATTCTGGAGACACACTCTAGCTATATTTAAGTCCTGTCTGTGCCTGCTGTTGACCTTGGGCAATTCACTTAACTGTTATGTATTTTAAGTTTCTCACTTGTAAAAGTAGTCTAGTAACATTGCTTACCCATGGGATAGTGATGAAGATTGAACGAGTTCATAATTGTAAGATGCTTGGACCAGTAACCCACACAAGTCTTGTGTAAAATGTCTATTAAATTGAGGCTTTCATATTGCCTGTTACAATGTTCAGCTTGCAATGCCTATTTAACTTTGAGTTTACGTCAGAAGTGTTTTTCTGAAACTACACAGAGATGCCTGACTCTACTCTTTGATCTTTGTCCTATCTCTCTGCACACAGTATTAAAATTATATGCATTTGTGATTCCCAAAATAGTTGTCTGAGAGAAGAGGTTGTCTTTCTTCATCGTCAGACTCTAGCACAAAGCCTAAGCAAGGCTCTACTCCTTGTGGTCCATCAAATGAACTGGCAATTTTGATGAAGATCTTATTCACTACTTGTTCTTTCCATATACACTATGTTTTCAAGACTCTAGTTAAATAAAAAAATATATTTTAAGGATCAAGTCTTACAATAGATTATAAGCATGCAATCTAATTTTAAAAAGAGACTGAGTCAGAATCTACTTTTATTTGGTAAGTTACTATATTATTTTCATGGAGAAAACAAGTAGTACATGCCATAATACTTTAAAAATTAACAACCCACCAGTCATATTTACTAAGATTAAAAGTTGTAGCAATCAGAACTGGGCATGGGAAGAAGATATGAAAGAAAGAAAATGACATCAGCCTTACTTTTAAAGTAACTTAGGATGCTCTTGAGTTTCAGAGCATACATCCACAAGATTATTGAAGCATACTTAAAGATCTGTAATGGATAAAATTCAGAGAACAAGCAAATTAGAACAATGCAGTGTCCATAGATGTAAAGAATACATAAATGGAATAAGTAAGACAGAATCTTTCAGCTCAGCAATAAGATATGTCAGATATGACTTTTAATTCAGATTATAGAGCCAGATAATTGTGCAAGGATTTGAAGAGGTTAAAAATAGCTCTGAGAGATGAATAGTGCACTCAGTCAAGAAAGTAAAAATAAGACAGATAAACAGAAGATTTTTGGAGGATGTAAAGCAATTGGCAAATTCTCTCTGCCTGATATTTTATCAGGAGGTGAAATGGGTGAGTATACTACAAAGCTTGGGAGTCTCTTTCCACACATGTCTTTAAGAAAAGGTGAGATAAAGGCATTTTGTAAATGAAGATGTTGTGAACATATAGATATTCTGTAATACCATTAATGTTATTATGAAATTTATAACAACAATATTAATAATAGTAATTAATAAAGTAATAGTACTACAACAGATGATAATGATGAAGATGAAAATTACCATTATACTAATGGTAATTAATATAATGGTACATTAGGGAAGATAAGATATAAGGACAAATATAGATATTCTAAATTATGTTATCTGCATAAATGAAAAGCTGAATACCTGGGTATCTAACATGAATTATACTAAAGAATATGCTGCTACTTTCCAAATAAAAATAAAAAGCTTCAGAGGCAAAAATAATAATTTCCAAAGTCTTTTGGTCTCCAAGTCACTCCTACACAAAAGGAATTTGATGAGTTAAGTGTAAATGCATAAGAAACATGTGGATTACATTTTCTTTAAAAATACACAAGGGTTTAAAAATTAAGGAGAAAAACTGCTTGGCAAAATGCATTTTTCATAAAGCCAAACCAAAAACACTTGAAATAGTTTTAGATTGTAGTATGACCTTCAACACTGTTGTGTTTGCTTATTAGCCTAAAAATAAACGCTGTTTTTCAGTAGGAGAAATGAAGCCATAAAATATACACCAAGGTATGAATAGGAATGAATAATTTCTTAAAGATTTTACTGAGTTTTCTTTTAATAATCTCCCATCCAAAGATGTTCAAGCAAATGCCCACCATATGTGTCATACACTGTGTTTATTCCATTATTTCTTCATGATGTTTCTGGGTCACTTATTAGAGGAGACAACATCAGAATATGTGTTTTTTAAAACTGTCAACCTTCCCCTAGTGGTAGGGTTAACTGAATCTTTCTTGTACTCTTCAAACAACTCAAATGTATTCTCAATTTGAGTCATTTTTTAATAATGTGGCCCATGATTTATTCCAATCACTGCCTGTATATTTGTTGGAAAGACACTTCCTAAGATGACACTTTGTTCCTGTAAATAGGCAGAGCTGTTATGAAACTTGAAGAGCTAGGTTATTTTGAGATTTACTGATGGATAAGTTCCCTTGTAGCTCAGTCGGTAAAGAATCTGCCTGCAGTGCAGGAGACCTATGTTCGATCCCTGGGTTGGGAAGATCCCCTGGAAAAAGAAATGGCAACCTACTCCAGTATCCTTGCCTGAAAAATCTTATGGACAGAGGAGCCGGGTGGGCTGCAGTCCATGGGGTCGCAGAGTCAGGCACGACTGAGCGACTAACACTTACTTACTTACACTTAAGTCAAGATTGTAGAACATGTGTTATGACAGGCAATGACCATCTTCATGGCCTGCAACAAGCGGAAAGAACAATTAAACAAAAACAATGGAAAAAATGATGTTTTCATTTTTGTTGTTGCTGCTCTTACCTGCTATTTCTATTCAAGCATTCATGGCATTTCAGTGATTTGGGGTCATTACTTTTTTCTTGCATTATTGGTTTTATAATGAACATTTTGCCATTCTTCAAATTCTCCCAAGCATCATGTATTGCTTTCATCAATTTTATCTCTTTTATGCCAAACACAGAGTTTTGTCAGTTATTTATTTGTACCTTTCCTCAAACTCACCCTTTCTTTTTTCTTTCCATTGCCAGCTTCCCAAAGGAGGCCCTTATCTCTCTATCACTAACCCACAGTTACCAAAAGAAAGAAATCATCCATATCTCTTCCACTTCAAGTATGAACCCATAGCCTGCTGGCTGCAACACATGGGATGGGCACTACCTCTACATTTCTGGGCTGCTTTGATGATGCTGTTGATTCTACTGCCTTTCTACTTAATAATCTTTGAAAAGATCCTGTTGCTTGAAAGTTAAAATCTTAATCCAGAATACTAGAAAACATTTAGTCAACGCATATTCGTTGAAAGAATTCAAGTATTCCTTTCATTTTTAGCTGTCAAAAATCTATCTCCAAACTACCTCTACTACTTTTTGCAGCACCCAACCTCTGTGATAGGCAGAATGGCTCTCCAAAGATATCCATCCCTTGATCATTTGAAAATATGCATATGTTATGCTACACAACAAAATAAATTGTGTAGATTTAAATCAAGGTTACAGACTTTACAATAGGGAGCGTAATATGGATTATCCAGGTGTGCTCAATATAATCACATGAGCATTTGCAAGCAGAGAATATTTTCTGAATGGAGGCAGAAAAAAATGTGGAAGAAGGGAAAACAAGATATATGTGACAGAATGGAAAATCAAAGAGATTCCAAACGTGAGCCAATCTGATGTGCCCTTGCTGATTCTGAGATGCAGGAACCCATAGGGAAGGACCTAGGAGGCACTAGGAGCTAATGACAGACACCAGCAGACAGCTAGCAATGAAATATAGAGCCTCAGTCCTACAACTACAAGGAACTAGATTCTTCCAAAAATGTGAATGAGTTTGGAAGCGGTTTCTTCAAGGGCCTCTTAATAAGAGCCTAGTTGAACAACATCTTTATTTCAGAGCAGAGAAACTAGCCAAGCAACAGGACTGTAAGATAATAGAGTTGCCTGGTCTTAAGCTAAGTTTTTGTAATTTGTTATAGAAGCAACAGAAAATGAATACACTCTCAAATAGGTTGTCCATAAGTTATACTCATGTGTGCCATTGCTCCCACCTCTGATTGGTACACTACTTACTTATGATAATAACACACCTTTTATATAAATTCCCAAACAAACTGTAACCCACAGAAACTTCAAAAAAAATTGTGCTGGGTTCCTCACAGCAAAATATTTTAATTAGCTAAGGTTTATAAAATAAAATGCTTAGGAAAATCTGTTTGGTTTAATTAAAAGAAAAATATACCTTTTGGATCACTTGATATTATATATGACTTTCTCATTTGATTTACGGCTATAATCATTTAAGGGGGGGGAAGAATTAAGCCAGAGCCTAGCAAACCTAAATATGCATATATAGCAACTAGAGATCCTGTTAAATGCAGATTCTGATTCAGTAGGTGGGGTGGGGCTGGAGAATCTTCATTTCTTATGAGCTTTAGTCATATTCTGTCACTTTTTGTGTGATCTTGTGTACATTATTTCAGGATAGGAACCTAAATGTTCTCATCTATAAAATGGATATATTGAGTAAAAATGTGATCATGAATATAAGTGAAATGCTTCTTCTTGTGTCCCGTGACACATCCCCTCAGACCACTGTAAACTAAGTTGCATTTTTCATTGAGCTCATCACACTTAACACATCCAATATGAAACACCAGCCATATTTCTCTGCTTTTCTGTTATAGCAATTCAGGCACTATCCTCAAAGCAGTCCAGAAATGCAGAGTCAGTAAATCCATCAATCAGTGGAGCTAGGGGGTAATGACAAGGTCTCAGCCTCTGGTTTTTCATTCAACAAGTGCATTCAATACAGATTTTTAGAGAGACTGAAGCCCACAGACGGATCAATTGCCAGTTGCTCTCAGTGAGAACAAAGAGTTTCCTTTCATGTGTCACTGATACTCATCTCTTCATTTCTGCTTCTAGGTGTCACCTTCCAAACAAGCTTCATTTTAATAAGTCCTTATCTTAAGTTTTGCTTTGGGCACCATGATCACTCATTCAGTTCAGTTCAGTTCAGTTGCTCAGTCGTGTCCGACTCTTTGTGACCCCATGACCCGCAGTATGCCAGGCCTTCCTGTCCATCACCAACTCCTGGAGTCCACGCAAACCCATGTCCATTGAGTCGGTGATGCCATCCAACCATCTCATCCTCTGTTGTCCCCTTCTCCTCCTGCCTTCAATCTTTCCCAGCATCAGGGTCTTTTCAAATGAGTCAGCTCTTCGCATCAGGTGGCCAAAGTATTTTAGTTTCAGCTTCAGCATCAGTCTTTCCAATGAACACCCAGGACTGATCTCCTTTAGGATGGACTGGTTGGATCTCCTTGCAGTCCAAGGGACTCTCAAGAGTCTTCTCCAACACCACAGTTCAAAACCATCAATTCTTTGGTGCTCTTTATAGTCCAACTCTAACATCCATACATGACCACTGGAAAAACCATAGCCTTGACGAGAGGGAACTTTGTTGACAAAATAATGTCTCTGCTTTTTTTAATATGCTGTCTAGGTCGGTCATAACTTTCCTTTGAGGAGTAAGCATCTTTTAATTTCATGGCTGAAGTCACCATCTGCAGTGATTTTGCAGCCAAGAAAAATAAAGCCAGCCACTGTTTCCACTGTTTCCTCATCTACTTGCCATGAAGAGATGGGACCAGATGCCATGATCTTAGTTTTCTCATCGTTGAGTTTTAAGCCAACTTTTTCACTCTCCTCTTTCACTTTCATCAAGAGGCTCTTTAGTTCTTCTTCACTTTCTGCCATAAAAGTGGTGTCATCTGCATAGCTGAGGTTATCGATATCTCTCCTGGCAATCTTGATTCCAGCTTGTGCTTCCTCCAGCCCAGCGTTTTTCATGATGTACTCTGCATATAAGTTAAGTAAGTAGGGTGATGATATAAAGACTTGAGGTACTCCTTTCCCTATTTGGAGCCAGTCTGTTGTTCCCTGTCCAGTTCTAACTGTTGCTTCCTGACCTGCATACAGGTTTCTCAAGAGGCAGGTCAGGTGGTCTGGCATTCCCATTTTCAGAATTTTCCACAGTTTACTGTGATCCACATAGTCAAAGGCTTTGGCATAGTCAATAAAGCAGAAATAGATGTTTTTCTGGAACTCTCTTGCTTTTTTGTTGATCCAGCAGATGTTGACAATTTGATCTCTGGGTTTTCTGCCTTTTCTAAAAAAAGCTTGAACATCTGGAAGTTCACAGTTCATGTATTGCTGAAGCCTGGCTTGAAGAATTTTAAGCATTACTTTACTAGCCTGTGAGATGAGTGCAATTGTACAGTAGTTTGAGCATTCTTTGGCATTGCCTTTCTTTGGGATTGGAATGAAAACTGACCTTTTCCATTCCTGTGGCCACTGCTGAGTTTTACAAATTTGCTGACATATTGAGTGCAGCACTTTCACAGCATCATCTTTCAGGATTTGAAATAACTCAACTGGAATTCCATCACCTCCACTAGCTTTGTTCATAGTGATGCTTCCTAAGGCCCACTTGACTTTACATTCCAGGATGTCTGGCTCTAGGTGAGTGATCACAACATCATGATTATCTGGGTCATGAAGATCTTTTTTGTATAGTTCTGTGTATTCTTAACACATCTTCTTAATATCTTCTGCTTCTGTTAGGTCCCTACCATTTCTGTCCTTTATTGAGCCCATCTTTGCATGAAATGTTCCCTCGGTATCTCTAATTTTCTTGAAGAGATCTCTCTAGTCTTTCTCATTCTATTGTTTCCCTCTATTTCTTTGCATTGATCGCTGAGGAAGGCTTTCTTATCTCTCCTTGCTATTCTTTGGAACTCTGCCTTCAAATGGGTATATCTTTCCTTTTCCCCTGTGCTTTTCACTTCTCTTCTTTTCACAGCTATTTGTAAGGCCTCCTCAGACAGCCATTGTGCTTTTTTTGCATTTCTTTTTCTTGGGGATGGTCTTGATTACTGTCTCCTGTACAATGTCATGAACCTCCATCCATCAGGAACTCTGTCTATCAAATCTAGTCCCTTAAATCTATTTCTCACTTCTACTGTATAGTCATAAGGGATTTTTTAGGTCATATCTGAGTGGTCTAGTGGTTTTCTCCACTTTCTTCAACAATAAGGAGTTCATGATCCAAGCCACAGTCTGCTCCCGGTCTTGTTTTTGCTGACTGTATAGAGCTTCTCCATCTTTGGCTGCAAAGAATATAATCAATCTGATTTCAGTGTCAACCATCTGGTGATGTCCATGTGTAGAATCTTCTCTTGTGTTGTTGAATGAGGGTGTTTGCTATGACCAGTGCATTCTCTTGGCAAAACTCTATTAGCCTTTGCCATGCTGCAGTCTGTACTCCAAGGCCAAATTTGCCTATTACACCAGATGTTTCTTGACTTCCTACTTTTGCATTCCAGTCTCCTATAATGAAAAGGACATCTTTTTGGGGTGTTAGTTCTAGGAGGTCTTGTAGGTCTTCATAGAACCATGCAACTTCAGCTTCTTCAGCATTACTGGTCGAGGCATAGACTTGGATTACCATGATATTGAATGGTTTGCCTTGGAAATGAACAGAGATCATTCTGTTGTTTTTGAGATTGTATCCAAGTACTGCATTTCAAACTCTTCTGGTGACCATGATGGCTACTTCATCTCTTCTAAGGGATTCCTGCCCACAGTAGTAGATATAATGGTCATCTGAGTTAAATTCACCCATTCCAGTCCATTTTAGTTCGCTGATTCCTAGAATGTCAATGTTCACTCTTGTCATCTCCTGTTTGACCACTCCCAATTTGCCTTGATTCATGGACCTAACATTCCAGGTTCCTATGCAATATAGCTGTTTACAGCATCAAACATTGCTTCTATCACCAGTCCCATCCACAACTGGATGTTGTTTTTGCTTTGGCTCCATCCCTTCATTCTTTCTGGAGTTATTTCTCCACTGATCTCCAGTAGCATATTGGGCCCCTACCGACCTGGGGAGTTCATCTTTCAGTGTCCTATCATTTTGCCTTTTCATACTGTTCATGGGGTTCTCAAGGTAGGAATACTGAAGTGGTTTGCCATTCCCTTCTCCAGTGGACCACATTCTGTCAGACCTCTCCACCATGACCTGACCGTCTTGGGTGGACCCACACGGCATGGCTTAGTTTCATTGATCACTCGTAGTTTCACGTGTTTTAGAATGGAATGAGAAGCAGGAGAGAGAAAATTGGTTTATGGAGTAACTGTGATATTGAACTGAATAGGGACAATGGTAAATTTTGAAAACCATGGAATTAGCCAACTTTTTAATATTTGCTTATTTATTCATTCATATTGGAAACCAAGAAGAAAGAGAATGACAGTTATGAAGACATTCACCTGTTAACTCAGGGGATGATGGGAAAGCCAAATGTCTTCATGAAAATTGTTCCAAACTTTCATTTGCCACATCTAGGGGGAAACTTTGGTGAAATTCACACACTGGAATTTAATAGTTAATGTAGAGAAAGTGCAAAAGAGACGTAATGTTCAGCCTTAGTAGGTCTTCTATGATAAATTATGGAGAAGATATAGAATAAGTAGGAAGGAGTCTGAGGTGTGCAATGGTGATACTTGGAGTACTTAAGAAGACATGCACTAGTGAAGAACACTAGGGCAGTGTGCTTGGCCTCTGTAGGACAGAATTAGTAGGAAGAGATGATGTCATGAGAGAAAGACTCCTGATATCAATGAAGATGACGTGTTCCAGAATAGCCAAGACCAGATGGTGGTCAGTAGCCGTCAGGAGCAAACTCAATTTAACTACTATAAAGCACAGCAATACTAATATGACACATAGTGAAAGTGAAAGTTTCTTAGTCATGTCCGACTCTTTGAGACCCCATGGACTATACAGTCCATGGAATTCTCCAGGCCAGAATACTTGAGCGGGTAGCCTTTCCTTCTCCAGGGGATCTTCACAACCCAGGGATCAAACCCAGGTCTCCAGCATTGCAGGTGGATTCTCTACCAGCTGAGCCACAAGGGAAGCTCAGTATGATACATAAGGGGTTCTTAATTTACAGGGTCCCGTGATGATTGTAAGACACAGTGATACATCTTGGAGTGAAATAAATGAAAAGCCAAAAGGGCTATCTTTTATATGGAAAAAAAAAAAAAAAACCCAACCCTCAGGAGATAGTAGGCCAAGATTTCCTTTACCCTCTGCAATGAAACATCACTATTTCTTGCCCAGTTTCCAGATCTGAGCTAACCTCACACCTAGGGCCTCATAACCCAAAGAGAGACAAATTCTCTTGAGGAAACACTCTGTCATATCACCAGAAGCATCTGTAACAAACATCTAACCAATATCTCCTTGAAAGAACCTATAGCCTTAAAATAACTGCATAGTGAGGAGGAAGAATACCCAAGGTCTATCATGAGGTATTGAAAACTGAGCCTTACTTAGTACTAAAATTAAAGTGACCCTAATCCCTAATATATTATTGCAATGCAGCAAATAGATTTCTGGCCTAAACCTGTCCTGCAATGGGTCCAACTGTTTTGCAGACTTACCCTGTATTATTTTCTAAAACCCTGAGTTTTTATTCAGGTCATAAATGTTTAGAAGCTGTTGAAAACCTTACATTAGATCTCTGATTAGAGAATCAGAGGTAATAAGATAATAAGGGTAAAATATCAAGAGCAAACTTGAGGTTATCCTACTCCTCCCACCCATGGTAGTGAATCAGTTGTAACTCTACATTCAAGTTGGAAAAGCATGTGATCGCAGGATCACAGAAAATCTGACAGAATGTAAGAATGGCTTCATAAACGCTCAGTTAAAATGCCAACATGGGAAAGACACCTTCTGTGCTTAGGACACTGCCTTCTCTGATGAAGTGTTCATATTTAATCGACAGGTATTATATGATGTCTGTCCTAGTACTAGAATACACAGGTGCGGGAATCAAATGTTGAAAGAAGGATTAGCTATGGTCACCATACCTCTCAATAAGCCACAAGGGAGTTTGTGCCTCTCATTCCTGCAACTTTAAATTCTGCAGGATTTGAGATCTTTAACCCTGGCAGGGAAATGTTCTTCTAAAGGATATATTAATACTAAAAATTCCTCCGGTCCAAAAGTCTCAACTCGTGCCTAGTTGTTCTGGGCTCCTTATACCTGTGGACCAGCAGCTAAATGAAGGAGCTGGTAAGGTGGCAGTGTTGCTGACTGTGATTATCAACAATTTCTGTGGTCGCTGCAACGTCACGGAGGCATGGAGGAGGAGTCTTTGGGACACCGAGGTGGATCACTGTGCCATGCTCAATAATATCAGAAAAAGGCATTGTCAGCAATGACTGCCTGCAAAGGGGCAAAGTAAACAAAGACTCAGATGACTAAGGGATAAAGGTCCGTGTTCTGCTTTCAGACAAGCAGCTTATATGCCAAGTGGAGAGCTGGCCAGGTGTGAGGAGACTCTAGTGGTAGGGGAGGGAGACCATGAAGAGCAGTTATAACCTTGGGCCCCACAGCTATAGCAGGAACTAGAACCTGCTATACTCAGCCTGTTTTTAATCCTTTTTCTCAAGAGGTGCCAGCCGAATACACTTTTGAAAAGTTATTAAAAAGTTGAACTTCAAGTGAGGCAGTGAAATTTCTGAGCAGCAAAAAAGAATGCGGTAGAAGACGATGATTTCGGGGTAGGAAAGGGGTTCAGTGTTAAGGTTCCCTAAGCAAGCCTATGAAGCCAGCTTCAATTGTGGACTCTGCTACATGCGCTCCAGCAGCATATCCATTTATATGCCTGCTGCTCTGCTCTTCTGCTGGATAGTTTTTGTGGAAGTTATAGGAAGCTCGCTCACCCTGCACATAGGGCAGCTTGGTAGTGTGAGATAACTCATTCCCACAGGGCACAAGCCTCAGCAATGATGGACAGACCTGATGGAGAAGGACCCAGCTTTCTCTCCTGCAGAGAAACAATTCTAAGGGCCCCAAGCAGGACTGAACCCCAGTTGCCTTCAGCATTAATCTACTCATCTAGTCCTTCCATGCCTTATTCAGCTGACTCTATAATACAGTCTTTTTACTGTCATTCCTTTACAAGAGTTATATAAACAGATATGGTGTCCCTAGGTCCTTTCTGCTCAGGGAAGCTGGTTAAAACCCTACAAAAAATGCTTGCCTTGCAATATCTCATTATCTTCCCAGCAGCACTCAATCTAATTTATTTTTAAATGTATGAATCTAGCATAGTTGAATTTGGGTAAAACTTTTATTTAAGATGAAGACAGAGTTTAAACTTCAGGAATTATAAAATTCCAGATTCAAGGTGACTCTAATTGATGCCATTTAAAACAGAACCACTTATCTCAAAAAAAAATAAAAATGAGCTTGAATCAAATGATAAGTAGGTGAGAGTATGAGTAGGCATGCTGTGGTTAACTGATAGGAGACACAGTCATTTTATCAGACTAGAAATGCCCAGTGAATAAATATGAATAGTTAGAACCTTTTATAAGACTCCTGAAGAAATAGTATTTTATATATTATTTCTGCATATATTAGTCAGAACTTTAAGAAAAATGTCAGGATTATAGAATATGAAACAGGAAAGACCTTAGAGAACTTCCAGTTCTGTCCTCTGTCTTTCTGCTATCCCAGGAAAAGCAATGTACCATTAAGGTTAAACACAGAATCTGGAGCCAAATAAGCTTGGTCCCAGTCCTGGTTATGACCAAGTTACTGTAAATTTTTCATCTCTTAGTTTTTTACCTGTGCAATAGGGTGATAAAAGGAGTAGCTAATTATAGGGCTATTGGAGAACTGAGTGACTTAATACCTAGGATATTTTAGAACAATTTGTCACACATTGACTACACAATAAGTTTTTATTATTTTTGTTTGTTTGTTTTCCTTCCTTCAGCAATTGTTTATGGAGCATTTCCTATATGCAGTCACTGGCCAGGTACTAGGAATGTAAAGATGACTGTCTCTGCTTTCAGGATGCTAAGAAACTGGGAAGAAATGAATACAAGACGGCACCACAATAGGATAAATGAACATATTTTTCTGGAGCAGTCTTTTCAGATGAGATGATATTTTAACTAGCTCTTGAAGGTTAAATAAAAGTATTCTGGGGAATGGTTGCTGCTGCTGCTGCTAATGATGATAATAAACAGGAATTAATAACACAATCTGCAGTTAGTGTGTAACATTTACTGGGTCTTCATGATAGCCAGGCAATTTGCAACATCAGTTTGCATTATTTTGCTGAGTCTTCATGCTTTTGGTTTCATTTTTTATGTTTCTTTGTTGAAGTCTAGTTGATTTACTATGTTGTGTTAGTTCCAGGTGTACAACAAAGGATATATACATTTATATCTTTATTTAGGTCCTTTTCCATTATACATTATGACAAAGGTATTGACTATAGTTCCCTGTGCTATAGAGTAAGAACTTGTTGATTTTATTTGTTGTAGTGTGTATGTGTTAGTCTCAAGCTCATTGACCCTCCCTCTTCCCCTCTGGTAACCATAAATTCGTTTTCTATGATGGATCTAGAGATTATCATACTTAGGGAAGTAAATCAGGCAGAGAAAGACAAATATCAAATGATATATGATATCACTTATATATGGAATCTAACAAAATAAAGAAGCAAGTGAAATTATTTAAACAGAAATAGTTTCATGTATATCTCTAGCCTTGAATTTAGGAATCTGAGGCCCAGAGAGATTCTGAAATTTTCCCAAGGTCACTGGGAGAGTTAATGGCAGAGCTGCGCAACGAGTAGGGGCAGAAATGCATTTTAAGCAGTCAGACAAACAGTGGGGAGCATTCTTAAGTATGAAAAAGCAAGGATTGATGCTGAAGGAGAAAGAATTCATAATGGTTTGAGAACTGAGTGTTCAAGTTGTTAAAAGTGAAAGTGAAGTCGTTTAGTCGTGTCCGACTCTTTGCGACCCCATAGACTGTAGCCTACAGATGGTAGCAAGCAGGAAGGATCTTGAATATTTGGCTAAAAGCTTGAATGTAATACAGAAGGACTCAGTAGGAAAGGAGATATTTGTGGAAGTTTATAAGGAAAAAAAACAAGAGTAATGCTTCCATTTACCAAGAAATTCATATCCATCCATTATCTCACTTAACTCTTTCAACAATATATGGTCTATGTAATAGCATCCTTTAAAAAAGAAAAAAAGGAAGCACACATTTAGAAAGGTCAATTATTCTCCTAACGATTTCAGAAAGGCAACTCTGGAAGCAGTGTAATTTGTCACATCTTAATTGGCAAGAAGGATAAGAGGAAAGAAATGATGAAGTCTGACTCTGGTTTCTGGAGTAGGGAACTGAGCTAGAAATGGTACTATTAAATGAGATTTACAGGAGGGTGTGAGAGGTAAAGTAGAATATAAGGAATTCAGATTTTGCACAAAGACTTTGCACTGATTATCGGACTTCCTAGTAATAGAAGTTTTCAGATGAATGGTTGAAATATACACCTAAATTCAAAAGGAGATAGATAAAAATGGCAATGAAGGTAATGATTTGAAAAGTATTAATGAACTTTATTCTTTTACTTTTCTGTGAATATAACCATCACGTTAATTGACCAAGGTCCAGGGCTAGGGGCATCAGTCATTGGGAGATGAGAAAATTAAACTGTATTTCAGAAGAAATGCAAAGAAAAAATTGATGACAGAGTATTAATGATATTTTACAATAAGACTGTGATCTTGAATCTCAACATTGTAGAGAAAAATAAAGATTAGTTTAACTTCTTTAGTTTTCATTTAATATATGAAGGACTAAGCTAGGTTTCGGAGAAGGCAATGGCAACCCACTCCAATACTCTAGGTTTTTCCAGTAGTTAGAGAAAGCAGCCATGTTCCCCCAAGGTTAATATAGAAAGAAAGGTGACAATGTGATAAGTGAAATAACACTTTGCCTTGACCTTAAAGATTAGTCAGAAAATGGAGGTAGGGGAGAGAAGATTACCCTGTGACTTAAAATTCTCTGGGTTTGACCTGGGGATGAGGAAAGTCTATTAGACAAGGTGAGAAGAATACCATATCCAGGGATTTGTGACTCACTCCTTCTATTGAGATCATCTGAGGGGACCCAGGACGCTCTACAAAATGTGCTGGGGGAGGTAGCCGTGTCTGACAAAGAAGGCAGAACAGCATGGTTAGAGACATGATTGACGCTCTCTTGGTCCTGACTCAGTGGGCATGAGTTTGAGTAGGCTCCAGGAGTTGGTGATGGATGGGGGAGCCTGGTGTGCTGCAGTCCATGGTGTCTCAAGGAGTTGGACATGACTGAGAGACTGAACTGATCTGAACTGAGAAGGACCACGCTGAAAGTCACCAGGTCTGTAAGTATCCTTTCTGTGGTGGGATGAATCATGTTGGGCCAAGACCAGGCAGATGTGTGGAGGAGAACTGCATGTTTCTGCTAACTGACACTGGATGTGAGCTGGATTAACCAGGTGGGAGATGGCCATACTCCTAGAAGAACAGTCACACCCCTAGGTTCAAAACCTCAAACTTTAGTTTCAGAGGCGTATAGCAGGCCCAACTACAAAGTGGACAAGGCTGGTGGAAACGGTACCAGCTAGCCTAAGTGCAATAAACAGGGAAACTGAGCCAAAATAAGACAAAACTAACAGCCATCATGAAAACATGTGAATGACATACCCCTTAGTCTGTCCTGAAAATTCAACTTCTTAGCAAGTGAAGTAAAAGAAAAAAAAAAAAAAACCTGAACCCAGTTTCTATCTTCTGGGCTTGTTCTTTGCTCCTATTTTTGTGTTCAACTATTTTTTTCTGCCTTTTGCGGCTTTAATTGAGCATTTTATATGATTCCCTTCTCTCTTTGTACTTTGCACATCAGTTTTACTTCCAACACCACTTTTTTTTTCAATTTTTCAATCTTAAATTGAAATACACTTGATTTACTGTATTATATTAGTTTCTACCATACAGCATAGTGATTTACTATTTTACGGATTATACTCCATTTAAAGTTTTAATAAAATGCACAGTATATTCCTTGTGTTGTACTTCTATCCAAGATCACTTTACAGTTAACACTTCATGGGTAGTGTGAGTACCTTAAAAAATGAAATAATCCTAATTCCTTCCCCTTATCCTTTGTATTACTATTCATTTCACTTAAATATAAGCTTGTATAGCAAACATACATAAGATACATATATAAGCAAACATAAAACTTCTTTCAATCTTTGTCTAAAAAAGTTTCTATTTCTCCTTCACTCTTGAAGGATAATTTTACAGGGTATATAATTATTTTTTTTCTCTCAACAACTTGAAATATGTCATGCCACTTTCTTCTTACTTGAATGGTTTCTAAAGAGAAAGTGAAAGTGAAGTCGCTCAGTTGTGTCCCACTCTTTAAAACCCCATAGACGGTAGCCTATCATAGACTGTAGCCTACAGGCTTCTCCATCCATGGATTTTCCAAGCAAGGGTACCGGAGTGAGTTGCCATTTCCTTCTCCAGGAGACTCTTCCCAACCAAGGGATCGAACCCCGGTCTCCCGCATTTTAGTCAGACACTTTACCCTCTGAGCCACCAGGGAAGCCCCTAAAGAGAAGCTAGATGTAATTCTTACTTTACACCTCTATAGATATGGTGGATTTTCCCCACTTTTGACTTCTTCCAGAATTTTTTCTTCGTCTTTGATTTTTTTTTTTTTTTTGTATTTTAAGAGCATTACCCCAAGGTGTACTTTGTTTTTGCATTTATCCCGCATGGTGTTTTCTGAGATTCTTTAAACTGGTTTGAAGTCTGGCATTAATTTGGGGAAATTCTTGGTCATTATTGCTTCAAATGTTTCTTCGGTTCCTTTCTTTTTTCCTCCTTCTGGTATTTCCAATGTATGTATGCCACACCTTTTTTAGTTTTCTCACAGTCCTTGGATATCTCGTTCTATTTTTCTTGATCTTTGTTCTCTTTCTTTTTTAGTTTTTGGGGATTCTATTGATGCATCTTTTACATCTGAAATTCTTTCCTCAGTTGTATCCATTCTACTAATAAGCTCATCAAAGATCTTTTCTATTTGTATTACAGCATTTTTTATCTCTAGCATTTCCTTTTCATTCTTTCTTAGGATTTCCATCTCGGTTTACATAGCCTGTTCTTGCAGGCTGTCTACCCATTAGAGTCTTGGGCATATCAGTTACAATTGCCTTAAATTCCCAGGCTGATAATTCCAACATCCCTGCCATGTCTGGTTCTGATACTTGCTCTGGCTCTTCAAATTGTTTTGTTTTGTTTTGCCTTTGATATGCTTTCAAATTTTTCTTCAGAGCTGAACAATGACAATATTGAGTAGAACGAACTGTTGTAAATAAGCCGTTAGTGATGTGGTGGTGAGGTATATGGGGAGGGGAAGCTTTCTATAGTCTCATGATAGGATCTATCTTTCAGTGGCCCTATGTCTTTAGACTGTGAAACACTTCACAGGTGATTCACAGGTTTCTTACTCCCCTCTTAGCTGAGAAAAAATGTCTAGAGTGGGCTTGAGTTAACTACAATCACCCCTTGGTATGTCTAGGGGCTGGTCCCAGTACCCACCACAGATACCAAACTTTGAAGATTCTCAAGTCTCACAGTCAGTCCTCCGTTATCCACAGTTCTTCATCTGCAGATTCAACCAGTGAGGGATTGCGTAGTACTGTAGTATTTATTCAATAAATTCATCTATATGAGAGCCCAGGTTGTTCAAGAGTCAAACTCAAGCTGTTTGGAGTCATTTGTATTTCCTTCTATCACATGGAAGGCTAGAGTAGGTTAGCGTTGGATATTTCCTTTCTTCACAGCATTTAGACTCTGATAAAACCCCAACAGGTTAGGCTCTGGTTATCTAGTTTCCCCTGAAAATAAGTCTTATTAAAAAGAACAGAGCAAGTTTGGGATTGACATGTATGAACTGCTATATTTAAAACAGATAACCAAACAGGGGCCTCCTGTACAACATAGGAAACACTGTTCAGTATTCTATAATAACTTAAGTGGGAAAAGGATTTGAAAAAGAGTAGACAGATGTATATGTATAACACAGTCACCTTGCTGTACACCTAAAACTATTAAAAATACAATCTTGTTAATCAACTATGCTCCAGTATGAGATTAAAAATGAAAAAGAAAAAGAGAACAGAGTATAGGAATCTTTTCCTTTCTGAAAGCTCACTTTACACCATTTCAATTTTATGAAGTACCTACATTAGTACTTGTTTTCACTAGCCAAAAGAAATCTGAAGAGGATTTCGATATTTATGAAAAAAAAAGGTAAAAAACAAAATTAACCTTCAGTGTTTGTTTTGCAGTGGACAGCACAAAGGCCGTGTATACTCGGAATAGTGAGGGTGACCCCACCAAACTTCTTCCCCAGAAACTACATTCAAGCTTCAACCACTAAGGCTTTGAACTATGTCTCAGAGCATCTGTGCTTTATCTCACTCCATCTTGTGCATCCATTGTCAAAATGTATTCTAAGGTAATTGTGTTTCCGATTCACCCCATTTCAGTTTATGAAAGGTTTCATGAACTCCCTACTTTGAAAATGTGAGGGAAACCTGTACTCCTGGGCATTTCCTAATGGTTCTTTTTCCTCTCCTATTGTGGGAAGTCTGAGAGGATTTTTCTCAGGCATTTATTGTGAGAATCTAGTCAAGTTTCTAAAAGTAAATCTCACAACATTGTAAGGACACCCCATGACTGAGGCCCCTATAATTTTTAATTCTCAGCATTGTCCACACAAAGCCTCCAGAAATGTACCAGCTGCAGTCTAGGCTTTTCTACCCCAACAGTAGTTCCTGCAGAGGTTTCTGCGTGTTAAGTCTCTGCTCCTATAAACCAAGACGCCCTATACCTGCCTTACTCTCTCTCCAGTTGTGCGGCAGCAGTTCGCTCTGTGGACTTCCCTCTTTCAAGTCGTTGATTTTTCAGTCAGCTCAGCTTTTCCCTTGATGTCAGTCCTGAACTGAACACTGGAGGCCCTTAGTCTCTCAGCTGTGTCCAACTCTTTGCGACCCTACGACTGTAGCCCGCCAAGCTCCTCCTCCATGGGATTTTGAAGGCAAGAATACTGGAGTGGATTGCCATGCCCTCCTCCAGGGGATCCTCCTAAAGCAGGGATGGAAACCAAGCCTCCTGCACCTCCTGCATTGGCGGGCAGATGCCTTACCCCGAGTGCCCCCTGGGAAGCCCTAGGACTGAGTATTGACTTCCAATCTTCTTCCATGCAGAACTGGAAACCAGAAGTCCACCCATGATCTTTTGCAGTGTGCTAGCAGGCGTCAAAGAGAGAGGATTCATTATTTTTGTGCATGCATGTTTGTGGATGGGAGAACAAAAAGCATCACAACTGCGGAGCATTATTTGGGCTCTTCAAAATGAGAAGGCAATTTGAGTGTATTATAGCAAGGGAGGGCTAGGACTTGGAATCCCTCCCTTTGCTGCAGATCTCTGGCCATCGATGAGCATAAGGAGAAAGAAACCCCAAGGCAGTAGCCCTAGAGACATGCAGTAGAGTCTATGCAGTCCTCATTGGCCACTCAGAAGCTTCCACAGACTTAACACCAAATTAAAGTGCTGAGAGTAGAGAAAAAGATATCCCAGGATTTGTTTGAAGAGAAATGTCCATTTTAAATACATAGACTAATAACAGCTGATAAAATATGATTGCAAAAAAATCCCTTTGTTATGGTTATCACTCAAACCACTTTAAATATACTATCTATGGTTTAAATACATTGCAAAAATCTATATTGGGCATTTATATGGAGAAACCAGAGATCAAATTGCCAGCATCCTCTGGATCACTGAAATAGCAAGAGAGCTCCACAAAAACATCTATTTCTGCTTTATTGACTATGCCAAAGACTTTCAATGTGTGGATCACAATAAACTGTAGAAAATTCTGAAAGAAATGGGAATACCAGACCACCTGACCTGCCTCTTGAGAAATCTGTATGCAGGTCAGGAAACAACAGTTAGAACTGGACATGGAACAACAGACTGGTTCCAAACAGGGAAAGGAGTACATCAAGGCTGTATATTGTTACCCTGCTTATTTAACTTATACACAGAGTACATCACGAGAAACGCTGGGCTGGAGGAAGCACAAGCTGGAAACAAGATTGCCGGGAGAAATATCAATAACCTCAGATATGCAGATGACACCACCCTTATGGCAGAAAGTGAAGAAGAACTAAAGAGCCTCTTGATGAAAATGAAAGAGGAGAGGGAAAAAGTTGGCTTAAAGCTCAACATTGAGAAAACTAAGATCATGGCATCCGGTCCCATCTCTTCATGGCAAGTAGATGGGGAAACAGTTGGAAACAGTGGTTGACTTTATTTTGGCGGGCTGCAAAATCACTGCAGATGGTGACTGCAGCCATGAAATTAAAAGACACTTACTCCTTGGAAGGAAAGTTATGACCCACCTAGACAGCATATTAAAAAGCAGAGACATTACTATGCCAACAAAGGTCCATCTAGTCAAGGGTATGGTTTTTCCAGTGGTCATGTATGAATGTGAGAGTTGGACTATAAAGAAAGCTGAGAGCTGAAGAACTGATGCTTTTGAACTGTGGTGTTGGAGAAGACCCTTGAGAGTCCCTTGGACTGCCAGGAGATGCAACCAGTCATTGTCATTGCCTTCCAATGTCACTGGAAGGACTGATTTTGAAGCTGAATCTCCAATACTTTGGCCACCTGATGTGAAAAGCTGACTCATATGAAAAGACCCTGATGCTAGGAAAGATTGAAGGCAAGAGGAGAAGGGAGGACAGAGGATGAGAAGGTTGGACGGCGTCACTGACTCAATGAAAATGAATTTGGGTAAAGTTGGAAGTTGGTGATGGACAGGGAGGCCTGGCATGCTGCCGTCCATTGGGTCGCAAAGAGTGGGACGTGACTGAGCAATTAAACAGAACTGAACTGAATACGGAGAAAATGCCAAACGAATGTGTATATTTTTTAGGGAGTCAGATAATGGGAGGCTACCAATAGCTAAACCAGAGTAGACTGAAGAATTATTGTTTAGTGGGAATTCAGGTTCTTTCCTTTTGTCCCTAAAAATAATTCCTGGATTTGCAAATAATGTCAAAAATTAAAAATCTCAACTGAAAACCAAATGTTTATAAAAATGGTTGGACCGTTTCAACCACTACAGATTTTGCAACTACACTGTCAGGAATCCCAGGGTGTTCTTTCAAACTCTCTGGGCAATGAGTAATATGAGTAGGTGTAAAAAGGAACAACATGCTTTTGAAACAATTTAAGATTCTCCTCCCCATTCCCTAAACAAGCATGTATCGAACTACAATAATGAAAAATATCCTTACTTGAAAATGTGCAGAATCTTCTCATCAGTGCTTGCTTTTGATATTTAGACTTTGGCTATAAGTAGATACCTAGAAAAGGAATTACTTCTAAAGAGATTCTAAAAAGAATTTCAACCCTAAGCTAAAGTGAGGATGTTCTTATAAATTGTGAGACTCTAAGATCTTATGCAGAATAGTGAATAGTAAGAGAGTTCAAATTTATGCTTCCAAGGGTAGAATAAGAAGGCAAAAAATGCATAATAAATGCCTACATTATGACAGAGCCTTTTATGTGGTATCTTATTTAAAGTAATTTTTTAATGTATGTCTGAACTGAAATTTATTGTCCAGCTTTGAGATGATAAAAAAAAATTCAGTAAGGAGAACAGCAAATTCAATATTCACTAAAAATCAGAGCCTTTGTTCAAAGCCATCTCTGCCTTAAAAAGATTTTTCAAGTAATCTATACTTCCTGATGTGACCAAACACATATATCTATGAATTCTTCAAATATATAATTTAGCTTCAATTAACAAAGAAATATTGAAAACTGGTATAATTGTGAGGATATCATGTACTTTTTACAGGATTTTATATTTTAATATGCATTTATGTTGTCTCCAAGACCATCCAACTTCCTCATTACAGCCTGTGTCCCAGGATATTCATTTTCTTCTAAAACAAGTTTATCTCAGAACTCACTGACTTCCTATTTATTTGCTTGGCTTCTATACTGCTACTTACCTGTTATCCATAAATTTCTATCCTTTATTTTCCTAAATCTAGTACATGTGTTCTTAAATTCCTTATTTTCCTTTCTCTCAGATTCAGGCTTTACTTTGCCAGAGCATGCTTTTATGTATTTCTTTAAGGAAGGATTTACAGCTAGTAAGGGCTTCCCTGGTGGCTCAGATGGTAAAGAATCTGCCTGCTCTGCAGGGCAGCCAGGTTCGATCCCTGGGTTGGGAAGATCCCCTGGAGAAGGGAATAGCTACCCACTCCAGTATTCTTGTCTGGAGAAGTCCATGGAAAGAGGAGCCTGGTAGGCTACAGTCCATGGGGTTGCAAAGAGTCGGAGATGACTGAGTGATTAACACTTTCACTTATAGCTAGAAAACTGAGTTTTACATTTTCAAAAAACCTTTGTTTCTCACCCTGACTAATAGTTTTCATGTGGACAGATATTAATTTTTAAAACCATTTGCCCTAGACATCCATTCAAAGGGATGTTCCATCATCTTCTATCCAATGATGCTTGCAAGAAATATGATGCCCATCTTTAAATCAATCTTTCGTACATCACTGTTTGGGCTTCCCTGGTGGGTCAATAGTAAAGAATCTGCCTGCCAATGCAGGAGCTGTTGGTTTGATCCTGGGTTGGGAAGATCCCCTAGAGAAGAAAATGGCAACTCTTTCAGTATTCTTGCCTGGGAAATCCCATGGACAGAGGAGTCTGGTGGCCTATAGTCCAGGGAGTCTCAAAAGAGTTGGGCACAACGTAGCAACTATGCAAAAAAACATGTGGCTGTTTAGCATAGCTTTAACTTTTGTTTTAAATCCTCCTGACAATAACTTTTAAGCTTCTCTTGTTCTAAATTTTGTGATATATCAGGCTGTGTTTTTTATTTTCATTGAATGTTATTTTGTACTAGAAAGGTTCATTCAATTTTGAATGCATTGTTCTTTTTTTTTTTTTTTTGCCTTTAGGAACTTTCAGTCTATGTTCCCTTTGATCATTTAATTCTCTATTAATTTCCCACTAGTTTTGTAACAAATTACCACAAACTTAGTGGCTTAAAACAACACACAGTTATTATGCGTAGTTCTGGAGATCAGATGTTCTAAAATCAGGTTGTCAACAGAACTGTGTTTGTTCTGCATGCTCCAAAACCAAACCCATTTCCTTTTTTTTCCCGGCTTCCAGAGGCTACGTGCCTTCCTTGGCTCAGGGCTCCTTCCTCAAATCAAACTTCTGCGATCATCATCATTTTCTCTGACTCTGACCTCTCCGCCGTCCTCTTATAAAGACCCTTGTGACAGGTGACTCTTCCCATTTTAAGATCTTCAATTTAATCATGTTTGCAAATTCCTTTTAGCTTTATAAGGAAACATATTCACAGTTCTGAGAATTAAGACATAGGCATTTTTGGAACCACTATTTTATCTACCACACCCTCCATTTTCTTCATTCTGCATTTTTGGAATTCCTATTTCATAAATGTCCTTCCCAGAATGACTGTCTATATCTCTAATGCTGATCTGTTACTTTTTCATTCCTTTCTTTTTTTGTGTATATTCCAGTAATTTCATGGATTTTTTTTTCCTTCAAGTCTATTTTTAACATTTTATGTTGGTGATTGTGTGTTTTTTTTATATACATAACAGTTTATTTTTATTTTGTTATGAATTTTTTTTCTTTCTTGGCTTTAAACTTGGGTGCTCTCCATCTGATTTATCTTTTAAATAATTCCATCTGAATTTCATTATTTAGGAATTAACTAAATATTTGTTCTGATGATAGCTTCACTTTACTCAGCTCCTTTTCTTGTCATTTGTATTGTTACTTCACTGAATTTTCAGGAAGGAAGTGAAACAAATATATGTGCTCTCTGTTACAACTTGAACTGGAAATTCTACAAGCTTGGATTTTAGTTTAACATTGCTTTACAAATAGTACAAGATCTTCTGTGATGGATGTGGAAATGATAAGAAAACCTAAAGAAAAGCAGTTCATCTCTAGGAAAAGAAATAGTGGTGACTGGAAAGGCAGATGAGTGGCAGGAATGGTCAACAAATGCATCAGCAACAACAAAAAGTTGTGAGAGGCATCCTAGTAGTCAGTGGACTGAAATCTGAAATGTTTGCAAGAAAATAATTACACTTCAGGTGAAAGTTAACTGACCTCCTACACAAGGATGGTGGATTGAGAAATAAATTCACCAAATAAATCCAAAGTAACACATTAAGTGTTGGGCTGCAAGGCCTGTGTTTGCCTGGCGTCAAGACCAAAGAAAGAGCCCGGAGTCAGCAACAGAGACATCAATGGTTTAATGGATCGGGGAGCTTACACTTCTGAAGCCAAGTCTGGGAGCAACAGCCCACCATATGTGGTACATGGCAGGTAGGTTGTGGGGGCAATCTTTTCTCCCAGTGAGGAAGGGGAGGTTTCTAGTTAAAGGAGAGTTAACGTTATATGGGAGCTTCCGAGGAGGTATTAGTGGTAAAGAACTCACCTGCCAGCGCAGGAGATGCCGGAGACAAGGGTTCGATCCTTGGGTCAGAAGACGCAGGAGGCTTGGATTTCATCCCTGGGTTGGGAAGATCCCCTGGAGGAGGGCATGGCAGCCCACTGCGGTATTCTTGCCTAGAGAATACCACAGTCAGAGAAGACATGCGGGCTACAGTCCCTAGGGTTGCAAAAAGTTGAACCTGATTGAAGTGACTTAGCACACATGCCCGACATCATGTGGATTCATTAGTTACCAGAGAACCAAAAGGACAAGCCCTTCACTGCCCCTTTCATAAGTACAATCACTAACTGGGACCCAGAGCAAGTATACAGGAAGGTCAGTCTTGTGAGTAGGATAAAGGTGAGGCAGGCCCTGGTCCCAGAGTGGATATCCAGAGAATAAGAGAGCAACCATTTTGAGTGGCCTGACCATCCATTAGACAATAGAGACTCTCTTCATCTAACTGCTGAATGAGAGGATAAATTTAGAACATGAGATGATGTGGGAGATTCATTGATCACTATTTGGGCTTTTAATGTTTTCAAATGTTGAAAAACATTTAAGGATACAAATTTTAATCCAAGTATATTGGCTTCAGTTATACAATGGTTCAGGTTCTATATTAAATACCAGGATGTGATGCATGAATATAGTGGTCATTTTCACCATCTGATAAGCCTAAGTGTGGTGTTTCTACAAGCAACGTAGGAATGAAACTTGTTAGACTGGGCGTGTGACTCGACCTGCACCATTCCATCAAGCAGCTCTAACTGCAGAACACTCCAGGGCAGGGCATCTTTCCTGACATGCATGCTCAGTCCCTTCAGTCCTGTCCAACTCTTTGTGACCCCATGGACTGTAGCCCGTCAGGCTCTCCTGTCCACGGGAATTCTCCCCAGAAGAATACTGGAGTGGGTTGCCATGCCCTCCTCCAGGAGATCTTTACTGACAATGTATAGTACTTCTGATTTGCAGAGGGAAGCCACAACAGAACGGGACCTTCTATCCTCATCAGAATCACAACTATGCTAAAGCCAGAGGTACGGAGGAAGCTGTGGCTTCCTGGACTGTTCTTGGACTAGCATCCCCACCAGCACCCAGCCTGCTGATGGCCAGGGACCTGACATGTTACCAAGCAAGAACTCTACCGATGCATTAAAATATATTCTTGCAGAGGTACCCTCATTCAGGACCAGAAAGCAACTGTTAAATAACACATGTACTAGTTGCCTGCCTTCACAACTGCTCTCAAATTCCAATTGTCTATTCAGATTACCAGTTATAAACTTAGAATCTGTCCCATTCTTGCCCAGTTCTTGTCACAGAACTACTTGAAATATCCAATGACATTTGAGGTGGTTTAGTACAATGGTTATGGACCTTCCCATTTGAATTTTTTTGAACTTCATTTCCTCCTTGAACCTATAGCTTGAACCTATTGTTTAACTTCTCTATGCCTCTCTTTTTCCCTCTGAACAACCAGGATAACAGCAAATACCTCTTTAAGTTATTGTAATAATTAAGACAGTCAATATACACAAAGCCCTCAAAACAGCATCAAGACAAAAGGCACTAAAAGAATGCAAATTTGATTATCTGCCATTTCCTGTCTCCTTTCCTTCCAGGGATAAATGATGGGCTAATAGATCAGTGAATCAATATATTGATGTAACTCTCACATTAATAATTACTTTTTAAAAATTTTAGTAATCATAAGGCTGGCTGACACTTGAAGCACTCCCATGATATTGAACAGACAACATTGCAAACTCATCCTGTAACGACCCCATGGAGAAAGTCGAACCATACTTAGCCCCTTCTGCTATAGCTTCTTTAGTACAGATGTTGTTCTGGACTATCAGTATATTTGAGGCCAACCACATATTTTCTTCCCCCAAGCTAGTTCATCTTTGGGTTCCGATCTTCTTTCTACCTACATTTCCAGTAATGGCCTTTGTTTTAATTTTCAAAGTGTTAAGCTACTTTCTCATTCTTGCACTGAGAATTGCATTGCATTCCACTCTTTTTTCTGGAAAACAGCTCTGCTCTTAATGAAAAGGCAAACTTGAATACTACTGAGTCATGATAAATGGTGAAACTTAAGCCCAGGGGATTTTTACCTTTCAACATATTTTTACTCTGACATCTTGACAATAGTATATGATGGATTTATCTCCATGAGTGTTTTTCAACTGTTTTTCCATCCTAAATGTATCCATTCCAAATGGGACCTCAAGTTATTACCATCATCATCTTTCCATGAATTCCTACTGAATAAGGTACTTCGAGGATATTAACACTGAGAAGGGTGTCACAGGACCTTGGCCACGGAGAGATTGAAAGTCTATTCAGGAAAATAGTATTAATACAAGTGCTGAGAGATCACAGACCCAGGTAAAATTTACTGTGTGGCTTGTAACTGTAGCAGGAAATAAGTACCTCATGCAGAATGAAGAATGGCTTTGAAGAATCTTAAATGATGAGTAAGACTGAGACAAGGAAAGTGAGGTATCAGAGCATCCTCAAAAGGAGGTAGCACACACTGCAAAATCTAGAAGGCATGTAACATGTCTGAGAAATAATAGTAGAATGATTTGGCCACTGTGAGAAATTTTAATACGGAATCACTTTTCCATCTAGTACAAACCACAGAGTTCACAAAAGAAGAGGAAAAAGAACCCAAACATCAACAAAAATACAGTATGGATGATGGCTATTAGGAAAACAGTCTTCTTGCCATAAACTAGTATTTCTTTTGTATGCTTTTCTCATTTACCCTTCCTAATGGAGACCTAATATTTCAAGAATCCATTTGACTTTGGCAAGTTATGTGAGGCACCAAGCAGGAACATGTTTAATTTGCTTACATGAAACAAATAAATAGGAAATTAAAAAAAAAAATACAGCAAGCTAGAATGATTGTCACCTGAAGAATCCAGAAACTGAGAAGCCCCTGGGTGGTGAACCCAACATGAAATGAGTGTGGGTGTCTCCAGAAGACCCTTGCTTTTTTGCTCAGGTCTAGCTTCTTTTTATCTCATGAATTGGCTACACTCTGTAGTATCCGAGACTCCTTATTCTTTTTCTTGCTCTCTTTTCGAAGATTAAAACAAACAGGAGAGATCAGATGATGATCACAACAAGAAAAACGTGGGTGTGGGAGGTGTGAGAAATAGGGCTGGGGCTTGAGTTGGTCCTCCCTTGAAGGACTGGAAACCACAGTATGTCCGGATGACCAGAAAGTACACCAAAGATTTTGAGTAAAACCTACAGGCCAGGCGCAGAGAAACAGTATTCTGCAAAGATGAGTCCAGTCATCACTTACTCATGTCTGCGCAAACAATCAGCCAGAAGAAGAATGTCCCTCTCCCCCGAGGCCCTGATTCTTTCTCCCAGGATATAGTACTGCCTGTTAGGACCACTGGGGCTGCCTCAAACACATCCTGACAGCTGCAGAAGATTTTGGTAGCAGTCCTAATTCCACTTTCCTTTCCATCTGTCTGCAGATGGTTTAAATTTGACCCCTTAGAGGGGAAAAAAAAAGTATCCTACCAAGAAGCAATTATTATGCTTGTAGATTTCTCTTTTAAAAAAAAATGACAAGACTGTGATTTGCAGGAGCCTTGTAATTGTGGATTATGTTGGGAGTTTGACACTCATTCTGAGCATGGAGTTTCTGACACTGTTTGGGGATAGATTGCTAATATTTCATGTAGATTTATTCAAACTGTCAATCAGAACAACGTGGAAAATAATCAAAAATGTCAGCCAGAATGTTGAAGGAAGTCCAGTCTTTTCAAAGCTATTAGCTTTTATTTTTCTTTTTCAAAATATCTTTCAACTGCAACAGGACGATACAACACCAGAATGTTTCTGTTTATAATGTGCCATCTGGATTTTCTTTGTTAATTATAGAATTCTTTCTACAAGATTTCTCTCCTAAAAATTGCAAAACAATTTAAAGGTATTATTTTAATATTTACTATATTTTATGGAAATTATCTTTAAGCCCGTATAATATAACCAAGATAATTTAGGAGAAATAAAAATGTAAATAAATTCCTAGACTATTTCAAAAAATTATAGAATCTCTACAGCCTTAAAGTTCTCTGGTATAAGCTTCTCCTTTGCCAAGGAAGCGTTGACCTGCCCTGAGTCATTCTTTTGGTTTGCTACTGAGCCAGAAAGAGATGCCAGCTCTCATGGTACTCAGTTCTGTACTTCTTCTACCAAATTGCTCCTGAGATATATTTTTGACAAATAAGTCACATGTAAGTCGTTCTTTTAAAATAAGTCCGTTTTTCAGAAGAACTGATAAAGAAGATGTGGTTCATATATGCAAAGGAATACTACCCAGACACGTACAGAACAAAATAATTCCATTTGCAGCAACGTGGATGCAACTAGAGATTATCATACTAAGTTAAGTCAGAAAGACAAATACCATATGATGTCACTCATACGTGGAGTCAAAAATATGGCACAAGTGAATTTACCTACAAAACAGAAACTGATTCATAGAAAGACTTGTGATTGCCAAGGGAGAGGGGAGAGGGAGAGGAATGGATTGGGAGTTCGGGGTTGGTAGATGGAAACCATTACATTAAAATGGATAAACAATAAAGTACTAATACGTAGCACAGAAAACTGTTTTCAATATCCTGTGATAAACTATAATGGAAAAGAAGATAAAAAAGAATGTAGAGATGTGCTTGTGTCATTTTGCTCTATATCAGAGATTGGCATAACACTGTAAATCAACTGTATTCAATAAAAATAAAAACAAATTGTCAGTTTTGTTTTAACTCATTACTCTCCAAACAAAAATCTCTAAAATAGAAGAAATTTCATTTTTAACATACTGAAGCCATATTTCATGGTACTGGCTTTGTGAACAGTGTTGTAGCGCTGTAATGGACCAAGAAAAGACACGGTCCCTTATGTCAAGAAGCATATCATTTTGGAGCGAAATTATCTTAGGAAATCAAGGTCTAACGAAGTGAAGCTATAGTTAAGACTGTAAGGCTACATATGAGGGAAAATGAATGGCACAACAGATACAGAAGAGAATAGGTCTTGTCCTTGACTTTCAACAGATGCTCTGTGAATATTTGTTGAGTTGCATTGAGGGTTTTCACTTGGATAGCAGCTTCTTCTCTGGGAAAAGATAAGTCAACATTGTCAGGACATATTCTGCAGACTTGGACCTAATTGTGGATATTTTTTAAAATACTTAAATGTAAAATGAGTCTGGAAAGACATTTGGGTAGTATGCATTTATTCTAAAAACATTATGTTAAAAGTACATATTACATTAATATGCAAGAAAAATTTCTACCTTTAATAATTTTCTAGGGAGCTTCCCAGGTGGCGTTACTGGTAAAGAACCCACCTGCCAATGCAGGAGACACAAGAGACATGGGTTTGATCCCTGGGTTGGAAAGATCCCCTGAAGAAAAGTATGGCAACCCACTGCAGTATTCTTGCCTGGAGAATTCCATGGACAGAGGAGCCTAAAGGGTTATAGTCCATACAGTCACAAAGAGTTGGACATGCTGAAGTGACTTAGCACATAGCACAATGATTTTCTATGTATTTTATCAGGGGTTTTCTCATCTGTAAAAGTGATTTTATGCATCAACCTGGGTGGGACATGATGCTCAAATATATTTGGTCAAGCATCAGTCTGATATTGCTCTGAAGTTAGCTTCTAGATAAGTTTAACACTCAAATCAGTAGCCTGTGAATAAAGCAGAGTAGCCTCATAATATAGCCTCATACAGTCAGTTGAAATAAATGGTTCTTACATTAAACTACCAGTGCTGAATGACTACAATCACAGCCTAACACTCCTCTCCTGTCTAAAATAGGTCCTAAGTGAAAAAAGAATGACATCCCCCAAAGAAGAGAAAATTCTGCCTTTAGTCTCCAACATTAGCTCTTTGCTAACCACGTTAGGTCTTCCCTGCAACATTAGGTCTCCCACCGGCCAGCCTACTCTGCTGACTTTGGACTTGCACAATAAATAAAATACAAACACATACACACACAGATCGTATTGCTTTTGTTTCTCTGGTAAACCACAACTTACATCATTTTACAAACCTAATAAAGTATCATAAAAATTGACTGTTCAAAGGAAAATTCATCTCAAAGCTTTGACAGAAATCACAGAAGTGATGTGGAGATCAATAGAGAACTATCACTGTGACCATATGATTATTATCTTGAACTGTGGTGCTTGGAATATTCTTTTGCAGAGAGGAAAGCTACCGAATCCCATAAAGGCAAGTTGTCTGGGCTGTAGACTCAGAAATGAATCAAACCTTGTCTCAGTATTTATTGGTTGCATGTGTTAAATAAGGCATATAAGCTCTCTGTATCACAGGCTCATCAATTTAAAAGTGCAATTGACTTTAAAATTACATATAATAATAAAAATAAGCAGCTATGTTCCTATCCATATGAAAATACAGTGTTTTAGTTAATTTTTACTGGATATTTTCTTTCTTCCAAATGTGAAGGGATTCTTGGAATCCTTTGGAAAAGTTGTTGTATCATTTCAATTGGATGATTGTATTACTGAAGAAATACTTCCTTGGTTGGTTTATCAGCTTCCTGGGGTCAAGTGAGAATTAATATCTTAATATGTGTTCAGCTATTTGCTCAGTGATTAACATAAGTCAAGGTAAACAATAAATGTTTATTCTTGTTCGCGGCTGTGGCAGAGAAAATGTTCACCAAAAATTTCTTCCCACATTTCTCCATGTTCTTGCAGCTTTATAGAACCATGTGAATAGATTGAGCCAATTAGATATAAGAAGGAGGAACATGTTTAATTTCCAAAATGAATCCACCAAAAAGAAGGAAGAAGTTGAAAAGACTAAGTGTTCCAGAGGTTGCAACTTCAAGATGTAAACAAAGTCTTCCATATTCTGGGTTCTAGAGCAGCTAAGTGGAATAAAGATCCCTTGTCAACATCTACAGTTAGTGTGAAATAAATGTTTCTTGGATGAAGCCTCTGAGGTTGGATGATCTTAGCCTCACTATCCTATTTGGTTTAAAAGAATGATGCACCAAGCTTACCCTACAATAAGAATAATCAGTGACATTCCCAAAAACCAGACTCCAAAAAACCATTAAGTAAAATATATTGAATGATCTACATAACTTGTACCAAGACAAAATAATAAGATGATTCACATTGAAAAGAGTATTTTCTTGGTAATGTTTTGTTTGTTTATACATTTGTTTTTGAAGTTTGACTTTCAGGGGAATTTATATACTTTTTACTTCAGATAAAATTTATTTTAAAACTCTTTACAGTAGGCTTAATTAATTTTAGGGAGACTAACATGTATTAACAGGGCTTGGCATTTTCAGTTAGAGAGCACATTTTAATATTCAAGATAGATCCTTTTATCTGAATGAATTTATAAATTTAGATTCAGAAAGTTGTAATCCCATTTCCACTGTCACTCAAATGTGACTGCATATCGGGATTCTGTCAGTATTTGAAGGGCATTATTCTTCAATTATCAGAATGTTTAGATAATGAAATGGTAATAGAATGAGGTTTTTGAAAATCAGTTTCAATATCTCTGATAATACTTAGAAGAATAGTTCAAGTACCAGTAAAACAACTTACATAATTATAATACTAGTAATACATAGAACTGTGACTGGAACACAATGGAATGCTAGACTGTTGTCAATAAGCTTTATCGTATTTAATATCATGAACTAAGTCAGTCACATATTTTCTCATTTAAAGGATAAATCATGTTTAAATTCCCAAAAGTAAATTTCCTTTAAAGTTTAGAGGAAACTATATTTAGACCTAAGGAAAAATATTCAGAAATATATTAACTCCCTATACTTTCTTGAGATTATAATGTTGAACTGTATTTCTGACAATAGTCATTCTAGATGTTAGTTTAAAAATGCATTTCAAGGAACTTACTTTGGTTTGCAATAATCTAGTTAGTCACAGCTAGTTATTTTCAACAAAAGTTACCTACATTAATAACAACACTGGAAATGGAGACCTAAAACATCATTTACAGTCAAGAAATGTTCAGTTAAAAAGATGAAATACTCTTTTAATAAATGTTTTCATATAATCTCAACTCACTCTACAAATGTAATGGAGCAAGTAAAGTAACAAAGACTAATACGAAAAAAATCTTTTAAGATAAAAAATGCCAAAATTATTTTCAAAATAAGACCTATAAAGAAGTTCCATTAATGAAATATCTGACAAGTTAGATTCAACACATTGGGAAGAAACTAGCAAAAAGTCAAGTTTTAAAGACAGAAATCAAAAGCAGGCTGACTTGCACAGGCATTGAGTGTGGTTAGCTCTAAGTAGGGTGCATTCATTAATTTGGTGACAATTTAAAGATACTGTTTGCAGAAACAGTAATATTTTATATGTGAATAGCATTTTATGTTCTCCAAAATATGGGCTATGAATTCCTTATTGATCAGGAGAAATATATTAATATACACAGCCACTAAGTCACAAAAGTGAGTTTTTATAAAGATTCTACAATGCAATTATATATGGCTCAGCACATACACTAGTGAGAGTAAAGGTGTTAGTCATTCAGTTGTGCCCAACTCTTGGTGACCCCATGGACTGTGGCCCACCTTGCTCCTCTGTCCATGGAATTCTCCAGTCAAAAATACTGGAGTCAGTTGTCATTCCCTCCTCCAGGGGATCTTCTCCACTCAATCATCGAACCTGGAGCTCCTACACTGCAGGCAGATTCTTAATAGCTAATCATAAAATGTTAAGATAAACTATATATGACAATAAGAATATAACTACTTTAAGCTGTGTGCTTATAGACTAAAGAACTATATTAGAACTTAACTGTTGCTTTAAAAGAAATGTGAAATTATTAGAGGAAATAAAATGAGAATTTCATTCATGTCCAAGTCCCCCCCATGAGACAAGGGCTGATAGGTTATTCTGTCCCAGGAAGATTTTCCCTAATTTAGGGAAGAATAGTTTTTCCTCATAATTTAAAAAAAAAAAATCAAGTTTGGGGAAATCACTTGTGCTAAATCAAAATCATGAAATACAGTCAGCTAAATCAAAATCATGAAATATAGTCAGAGTAAGAGTATATAAAGTTAATTATTTGGTGTCTAGAAAATCAGAAGAAGTAATGAGATTTTTTTAATATGGGGCCAGTTCATTCAGTTCATTTAAGCCCTAGGATGTGGCTCAAATGATAAAGAATCGGCTTGCAATGTGAGACACCTGGGTCCTATCCCTGGATTAGGAAGGTCCTCTGGAGAAGGAAATGGCAACCCACTCCAGTATTCTTGCCTGGAGAGTTCCACAGATAGAGAAACCTGGAAGGCCCTAGTCCATGGGATCGCAAAGAGTCAAACGTGATTAAGTGACTAACACACACACAGTTCATTCAGGGTGGTCTTAATAAAAGGACTAAGATCTTAAGACTTCTTATATCATGTAGGGTAAAAAGCAGTTGCTTCATAAATGAAGCTGACATAATCATACTGACCTTTCCTTACAAGACTAAGGGATAAGAAAGAAAGATAATTTGGTATACTTTCCTATTTTATATATCCTGAGCTCCTATAAAACGAATCCATGTTTGATTCATGTCTCTCTCCTGAGATCTAAGTTCAAGGATCAAGAAAACAGTCAGAGTAGCAATATCTCCAAACACTCTGAATATAACTTGCATTAATGGTACCATGCCTTTGGAGTACTACAACTAGAGAGCTATGTTATTTAACTCTTATAACTGTATTACTCTTGCCCTCAGCCTATACCTTGGATGATCAGGTTCATTACTTACTGGGGTTATCAAACCTATTTTTCTGAAGGGTCTGATTTCCTGAGCCCTGCCTTTTATAGGTTTTATGTTATCTTCTGTTGATCTTTACTATGAAATGTGGAAGTAATAAGATGCACCCTAGGAATCCCCTCGATTCCATACATATTTCTTCTTGTGACAAATTATTAGCAATCTATTTTCCCCTAGGTTTTGTAATCGTCCTTCTTTATCTCTGATGGTTCAGCAGAATGAGGAGCTCAAAATAGCCAGGTGTTAGTCTCTACTTCCAGTATAAGCAAATAATTATATCCCTTGGATCAAAATATTCCTTCATTAGGAACTAAGATACCTAGCAAAACAGCATCCACAAGTTTGCGTGAAGGAAAAGCAAAACCTTACAAGTATGCTGTTTGTTGCAAGGGAACCTAAACACATACCACGAGGAACCCATGTACTCACAGTACACATGTAGTATTTACTAGAGAAGTATACATAGCATTTGTTGGAGAATAACTCACAAAGGAGAAGTAGCACAGCGCACAGCGTCTCCTGAACTATCACTATTTCAGAACTTAGGCAGGGTGGAGCTGGTCTGAATGCATGCTGGTCACTGTCCAACCAAAGAGGGCCTGCAGGAAGAGGAGGATGGAAGAGTGACTGAGAGCTTCCAAGAAGGCAAACAAGCCCAAGACCAAATTGTATTGCAGATTCACAGGTGAGCCTTAGAAAAGATGGGAAAAGTCTAGTTTCACTAAGAAACAAAAAATACATCAAGGTACCTCTGGGTTCAAGTAGAATGTCATAGGGGATGCATAAAAATCAGGGCACTGAGTGCCCTGGGGAAAGTCTTGCATGCCAGAAATGTGCATATAAGTTAAAGGCCTTCTTGTCTCTCTACTGGCTCTTAGCACTAGGAGTCAAATCTCTGAAAAAAGGGGGAGAGAAAATCTAGACTTGACTCTAACTGAATTTATCACATTTATTCTTATCTTATCAAGTATAATGTGAAGGGTCTCTCCAACTTCTCTTAGTTCCCAGACCAGTGAACTCTATGAGAACAATAGCACCATGTCACTATTTCAGAGTTAAGTTCAGCAAAGTCTGTAAAACAGCACAACCAACTTCAGTGGTGTTATCTCCCAGGTGGCCCGCAGATTGAATCTTCCGTCATTCCACTATTCTGCTGGATCAGCCAGTACATGAGTTAAGTACATTTGGTGGATGTGGATTACGCTCCTCTCTCACACTGAAATAGGTTTCTCAGTTAGAAGTAATGAGGTATGGGTGTATGATCGAGAGTAAGGTGCTCTGAAATTGTATGGATGATGGTGCTGGAGGAGGAACCAATGTGGACGCTAAGGCAAATCCACTTACAAAGTATGTATCTATTTTTATGAAAACAAATTTTGGGTTTTATGCTACGCCCCAGACCCTGCAATTCTGCACACAGGTCCCTCAGTGATAGCCCTCCCTACTGCATGGTGCCCCATGAGGGGTGGGATTCCCATAGATAATGTGTCTGTGACTGGGCTTTCCTTCTTCATGTGGTCTATAATTGAATGTGCAGAAGATATTCAACCAACCCTCAGGTCTTCAGGATGAATTGCTCTATATATAGGTATAGATTCAGTGTGTCCATGGAACAGGTTAGGTCAAGGTCTTCCAAATTTGTCATTTTGGATGGACAGGGAGGCCTGGTGTGCTGCAGTCCATGGGACTGCAAAGAGTTGGACACAACTGAGTGACTGAACTGAACTGAACTGAAGTCTGTTATTTTCTTCATCTATTTTACCGAACTATGTAGTTTTCAGAAACTGGAAATATAACCAAAGGATGGATTCAATAGGTCCACTTTGAATTAGACTTGGGCCAAACCTCTGTTTACCGGTCACCATAAGCTTCAGCGAACCATCATGGCATTTCAGGTCCACAGGGATTAAGGCCAACTGACAGTCAGGCTCTCGGGTTTTTCTCTTTCTCCAGCACAGAGTTACAGACAAAATGACTATTTACCCTATCAGCTGGTGTCTAGAGGATGCCTTGCAGTCTGTACACATAACTTGTTGCAAGACCCTCCTTAAGAGGGCCTGGTCGCTTCTTCAGTCAGGGGGTTCTGGTTTATAGATGAGCTAGTGTAGAGGAATTGGGTGGGAGGACATCTTATGGCAATGATGAAAGATTTTGTTCCCCATATTTGTATTTTATATTTTTTCCTAGGACCCTGTAATCAATCAGTCATGCCCCAGATCCCTAAACATTAAAACACTTTGAATGGCAGTTGCTCTTATCCCTAATGGTTAAGTACTGTCAGCTGGCTTCTGTCTCTCTGGGATTTTACCATTCCCGTTAAAATCCTGTAGACTAATTCAGTGGCAGATTCTACCATCATGCCCAGTCTATTCATGACAGCTAACACCAAGTTTGAAAGGATTCTGCTTCTCCCCTCATAATGCATTTCCTAATGCCCCAGGGATGGGAGTGTTTTCTGTAACTTTCAGGCAACATTGTCAAAAGGAGAGAAAGCAAATTACATATGATAATTTTATAGTAACATCACTAGATTAAGCCTGTTGGATTCCTTCCTCTAAATAATTACAGGGAAACTCTGGCATCTTGACCTCATAAAACATAGCCCTTTGTGGAATCCACGCTTTAGTCAGTCAACCAAGCAAATGGTTCGTCATTTCCAGCCAAGTCAGTCCATTAAATCCTGCATCTGACAGAAACAGCCTATTTAATATTCTATTCCACCTGTTTAGCCCATCATGCTTAGCATTAATTCACATACATGATTCTTAGCTTTCACACAGTAAATATGAGCAACTCCTTTTAATCTGTGTGCTCTGTAAGCCTCCCTCTCCCAAAATAATTATGATTCTCCCCTGGGTTTTATTGGAAACCCAATAAATGACTCTAATTTTAGAAGTATGATGTGGGTATTTTATGAAAGAAGGCTAATTTCCTCCAAAAGAAGAAGGGAGTTGTTTCAACTGGCAAATGAATTTGGGGGCTCAATTATGGGATTTATTAAATTTTGGGGGCCTGGGGTTTCCAGCTTTCTTTGAGAACACACAATTATGTCTGTCCATGTCTGAGGAAATCATTACTTCCTCATTAAGAAAACTGGTAAAGTTTCTTGTCCAACTTGCTTTAAATTCCTCGAAACTATACCATAAGACTTTAATCCTGATTGTCAACCATGTCTACAAATTTAAAAATCCATTTAATACTGTTATGATGTTCTCTGGTTTTTATCAGAATTTTGAGCTAACAGTTCAAAATTTTGAGTTAACTTTTTTCTTTCTTTTTTTTTTTTTTTTTGGTAAGGCCTTCAATGCTGTTTCAAATACAACAATACAATTTCAATTACAATATTTATAACCATTATTGCCATGGTGGACAAGTTCAGCAGTTTATTTAGTTCTTAGAGCCCTGATACTTCAAATGGTTTTGATGCTATCGCATACCATGGATTACTAAAATTCCCCTTTTTGCCTGCAAAAATGTCATTCTTACATTCATGCTCTAACATGTGAACAACTCTATGCCACATCCTTTCTTGAGGGTTTGTTTCCTAGGACTATTCCTTACAGGTAAAATTGTCTCTGCCACATTTCAACCAGGTAAACAGAAATCACTCTGGGTCCTCAAAGCAAATTCAATGCAAGATATTGGTTTCATAGTGATGGCAGAGCTAAGGAGATGGTGAAACAAACCAGAGGTTAGTAACAATAGGAAGCCACTTTCCTCGGTGAGGATCAGTATTAAGGGAGCCTGAGGCAAGGATACCCAGCATTACCTGGAAGTATGTCAGGAATGGAGGCCACAGAGAAGCCATAGTCATCTCTGGAGACATAGCTGCTGCCAGAGATCTTATTTAAAGTAAAGCAGGAAAAGGAGAAATATCCCAACTTCTCCCAAACTCCTGGTTTCATTCCTCATTCTCCTGACATTGCTGGGGGTCACTCCTCCTACTATACTGAGTGAAATACTGGAGAGTTTAGAAAGAGATCTGAGAGCAAACAACCTCTACAAATAAACAAATGCTGATGTCCTTTCTAGAACAGAGCAGTTAACTTAGGAGGAGAAAATATTTCCCCCTCCACCTTGGAGCGAACTGCTCTCTGGTTACAGAGAGCAACTACCACTGCATAGTGAACAGGGCATCAGCACCCTGCAGATAATCTACCTAGAATTAGAAAGAAAGAAAGAAAAACCAACTAAGTATGCAGTAGGCCATTTACCAGGAGTAAGAAGTTGAGGGAAAGCAAGCATTCCAGAACTAACACCCAAAAAAGATGTCCTTTTCTTTATAAAACTGGAATGCAAAAGTAAAAAGTCAAGAAACACCTGGAGTAACAGGCAAATTTGGCCTTGGAGTACAGAATGAAGCAGGGCAAAGGCTAATAGAGTTTTGCCAAGAGAACGCACTGGTCATAGCAAACACCCTCTTCCAACAAAACAAGAAAAGACCCTACACATGGACATCACCAGATGGTCAACACCGAAATCAGATTGATTATATTCTTTGCAGCCAAAGATGGAGAAGCTCTATACAGTCAGCAAAAACAAGACCGGGAGCTAACTGTGGCTCAGATCATGAACTCCTTATTGCCAAATTCAGACTGGAATTGAAGAAAGTGGGGAAAACCACTAGACCATTCAAGTATGACCTAAGACAAATCACTTACGATTATACAGTGGAAGTGAGAAATAGATTCCAGTGATTAGATCTGATAGACAGAGTGCCTGAAGAACTAAGGATGGAGGTTCAGGACCTTGTATAGGAGACAGGGATCAAGACCATCCCCAAGAAAAAGAAATGTGAAAAAGCAAAATGGCTGTCTGAGGAGGCCTTGCAAATAGCTGTGAAAAGAAGAGAAGTGAAAAGGAAAGCAAAAAAGGAAAGATATATACCCATTTGAATGCAGAGTTCCAAAGAATAGCAAGGAGAGACAAGAAAGCCTTCCTCAGTGATCAATGCAAAGAAATAGGGGAAAACAATAGAATGGGAAAGACTAGAGATCTCTTCAAAAAAATTAAAGCTATCAAGTGAACATTTCATGCAAAGATGGGCACAACAAAGGACAGAAATGCTATGGACCTAACAAAAGCAGAAGATATTAAGAAGAGGTGGCAAGAATACATAGAAGAACTATACAAAAAAAATCTTCATGGCCCAGATAATCATGATGGTATGATCACTCACCTAGAGCCTGACATCCTGGAATGTGAAGTCAAGTGGGCCTTAGGGAGCATCACTATGAACAAAGCTAGTGAAGGTGATGGAATTCCAGTTGAGCTATTTCAAATCCTAAAAGATGATGCTGTCAAAGTGCTGCATTCCATATGCCTGCAAATTTGGAAAACTCAGCAGTGGCCACAGGACTGGAAAAGTTTGGTTTTCATTCCAATCCCAAAGTAAGGCAATGCCAAAAATGCTCAAACTACTGCACAACTGCATTCATCTCACATGCTAGAAAAGTAATGCTGAAAGTTCTCCAAGCCAGGCTTCAATAGTACATGAACTGTGAACTTCCAGATGTTCAAACTGGTTTTAGAAAAGGCAGAGGAACCAGAGATCAAATTGCCAACATCTGCTGGATCATCAAAAAAGAGAATTCCAGAAAAACATCTACTCCTACCCTATTGACTATGCCAAAGCCTTTGACTGTGTGGATTACAACAAACTGTGGAAAGATCTTCAAGACATGGGAATACCAGACCACCTGAATGCCTTCTGAGAAATCTGTAGGCAAGTCAAGAAGCAACAGTTAGAACTGTACGTAGAACAACAGACTGGTTCCAAATAGGGAAAGGAGTACATCAATGCTGTATATTGTCACTCTGCTTATTTAACTTATATGCAGAGTACATCACGAGAAATATTGGGCTGGATAAAACACAAGCTGGAACTAAGGTTGCCAGGAGAAATATCAATAACCTCAGATACACAGATGACACCACCCTTATATCAGTAAGCGAAGAAGATTTAAAGAGCCTCTTGATGAAAATGAAAGAGGAGAGTGAAAAAGTTGGCTTAAAACTCAACTTTCAGAAAACTAAGATCATGGCGTCCGGTCCCATCACTTCATGGCAAATAGATGGGGAAACAATGAAAACAGTGACAGACTTTATTTTTGGGGCTTCAAAATCACTGTACTCTTGCCTATAAAATCCCATGGACAGAGAAGCCTGGTAGGCTGCAGTCCATGGGGTCTCGAAGAGTCGGACACGACTAAGCGGCTTCAATTTCACTTTTCACTTTCATGCATTGGAGTGTTCAAGAACTACAGTGTTCTTGCCTGGAGAATCCCAGGGATGGCGGAGCCTGGTGGGCTGCTATCTGTGGGGTCACACGGAGTCTGACACGACTGAAGTGACTTGGCAGCAGCAGCAGCAAAATCACTACAGATGGTGACTGCAGCCATGAAATTAAAAGACACCTGCTCCTTGGAAGAAAAGCTATGACCAAACTAGACAGCATATTAAAAAGCAGAGACATTACTTTGCCAACAAAGGTCCATCTAGTCAAAGCTATGGTTTTTCCAGTAGTCACATATGGATGTGAGAGTTGGACTATAAAGAAAGCTGATCGCCGAAGAATTAATGCTTTTGAACTGTGGTGTTGGAGGAGACTCTTGAGAGTCCCTTGGACAGCAAGCAGATCCAACCAGTAAATTATAAAGCAAATCAGTTCTGAATATTCATTGGAAGGGCTGATGCTGAAGCTAAAACTCCAGTACTCCACCTGATGCAAAGAACTGACTCACTTAGAAAAGACCCTGATACTGGGAAAGATTGAAGGTGGGAGGAGAAGGGGACGACAGAGGATGAGATGGTTGGATGGCATCACTGACTCAATGGACATGAGTTTGAGTAAGCTTCGGGCGTTGGTAATGGACAGGGAAGCCTGGCATGCTGCAGTCCATGGGGTCGCAAGGAGTCAAACCCGACTGAGTGACTGAACTGGACTGATGATAAGACTTCACTGGCGAGGGTGGAGCATGTGATACAGTTCTTCTTTATAATTATGAGTCGGTACAAACATTACAAACACTTATTTTTTATTTTTGAAGGTAAACAAAACTGGCTTATCCAGGGGATAACTCATTCCTTACTGCTATCAGCTTCAGGTTATTTGCAGATAAAATTTTCAGTTCAGAGTCATCTTATAAACTGTGTTTCCCCTTGTTTGCCTATGTTGAATTTCTCCCAAAAGTTTTTAGCTTTTGCTTCTGCCTCCCTCTCTCAAACTGAAGCCTTTTTTAATCTTGGCTATTCAAGATGGAACTCTCTTAGCATCTTTTTACTTTATAGTTTAGTGTACTACAACAAATAGGAACTTGAACATTAAAAACACAAATCCAAAACAGCACAGAAATAAACCCAGGTATATATGGTCAATTAATCTACAACAAAGGACATGTGAATGAATATACAATGGAGAAAAGACAGTCTCTTCATAATTGGTATTGGAAAAACTGGACAACTATAGGTAAAATAAAATTAGAACATTCTCTAATACCATATACAAAAGTAAACTCAAAATGGATTAAAGGCCTAAATGTAAAACCAGAAACCATAAAACTCCTAGAGAAAAACTTATGCAAAACACTCTTTAACACAAATTTTAGCAGTATTTTTTGGATCTGTCTCTTTAAAGCAAGGGAAATAAAAGTACAAATGACTAAATTGGGCCTAATTAAACTTAAAAGCTTTTGCACAGCAAAGGAAACCAGCAATGAAATAAAAAGACAATCTATTGAATGGGGAGAAACTATTTGTGAATGATATGACTAATAAGTAGTTTATATCCAATATATGCAAATAGCTCATATAGCGCAACATCAAAACTCCAAACAATACAATTTCAAAATGGGCAGAATACCCGAATAAACACTTTCCAAAGAGGAGATGCAGATGGCCAACAGGCACATGAAAAAGCTCAATATTCCTAATCATCGGGGAAATGCAAATCAAAATCACAATGGGATATCACCTCACACCTGTCAGAATGGCTGTCATCAAATATCAAATAAATGTTAGCGAGGATGTGGAGAAAAGGAACCCTTGTACACTGTTGGTGGGAATGTAAATTACTACAGACACTGTGGAAAACAGAATGGATTATTCTCAAAAACTAAAAAGGCAACTACCATTTGACCCAGCAATTCCACTCCTGGGTATACATCTGAACATTGCAACATTATATACAATTGTTAAGTTGTGGAAGTAACCAAAGTGCCCATTAACAGATGATTGGTTAAAGAATATGTGGCAAATACATACAGTACTACAATCATAAAAAAGAAAAAAATGAAATGTTGCTCTCTGCAACAGTAAGGATGGACTTGTAGGGTATTATGCTAAATGAAATTAGTCAGACATAGAAAAATACTGTATCACTTATATGTGGAATCAAAAAAAAAAAATAGTGAATATAACAAAAAGAAAGAGTCATAGAGAACAAACTAGTGGCTACCAGTGTGGAGAAGTGGGTAGGGCTATATAGGACTAGGGGATTAAGAAGTAAAAATGATTATGTATAAAATAAGCTACAAGGATATATTATACAACATGGGGAATATAGCCAATATTTTATAACAGCTATAAATGGAATATAACCTTTAAAATTGTATATCACTATATTCTACATCTGAACATAATATTTTACATCAACTATACTTCAATTTATAAAAAGTAATTGAAAACCACCTTGATAGGCAGGAACAGGAGAGGCAGAGGACTAAATGTTTGCAGATCCTCAATCTATGGCATTTCAGGAGGAAAAGCAGCCAGCCTCTGACCCGGGACAGGGCACTTACCTGTGAGCCTCCCATTTATCCCCGCTTCTCCCCCTCCATGGGTTTGTGGTCTCAGGCAAGGCTGTGTTGAGGAGTCACATCTACATCTTGAGAACATACCTTCAAAGGCATCAACACAATGCCTTCACCTGCTCCCACTGCGTCCAGAAGTGGGGGGACCCTGAAACGCTGAACATGCCAGTGTCTCCAGCTTATTGTCTCAGGAGAAATTCAGGAACAAGGAACTCCTACAGGAAAACCAAACCGTGATTTGCTTTCTTTCCTGTTTGCACATCCTCTCCCCTCCCACAGACACCTAACATTTCAGCTCCAACATGAAGTATGTGGGCTGCACTGACCTGCCCCTTCCAAATGCATGCAGAGCAGATACTGTCACCCCCAACTTAGACCAAAGGCTGGATGCAACTCTCACAGATCTACCCAGTAGCCTCTGGGCTTAATCCTGGCCTCACTCTAGAATCACCCCGAGCACGTAATTAAAATAGCATTGATGCTTCCACCCAGATCAGTTGACAGACTCTGAGGGGGAGGACACAAATGATGGTATTTCTCAAAACTGTGATCCTAGCGCAAAACTAATGGGAACCACTTAACAGTATTTCTTCTGAAGCTGCTTTAAAGTGTATGAAAATCTCTTGAGGATCAGGGCCCCACTCTAAGAAGTTATGATTCTGCAAGTTTGCGGCAGGGCCCATGAAATGACATCTTTAACAAGTGTGTGGTTGTTGCTGCTGCTGCTCCTAAAGGCTCATTCTCAGTAGCACTGAGCTTGAGATGCCCCACACAGCACACCCGAGTCCTCTGTGTCATGTGAAGGTTGGGGAAGGAAACATCCAGAACCTCAGGTGCCGTTGGGCCAATGCCCAGTGTCAGAGCTCATCCTGGAACTGGCAGTGCTACATTGCCTGGAACACACGCCGCAGCCATGGAGAGAATCAGGTGCTGGCTTCTGAGAGTGGTGTTAAGGGCCCCCTCAAAATTCTGCTCAAAGCTACACTTTGTGCTCGAGTCCTTTAGTACCTGGTCTCTGAGACACGATACACTGTGTGAACACCTGTCCACAAGTGAGCAGGACCTCCTCTCCAAGGCATGAAGATGTTTCCTTCACAGCTTTACCTCTAAATAAGTCAGAGACAGCAGCTGAGGATGGCTTAGCATCTTGTGATGGGAATGGAAAGAAAAGTCTTTGCAAAGGAGGCCATGAATTATTTAATGATACACAAAGGAAGCTGAGATGCATGCTAAGTAATAAAGAAGATCACAGTAACTGAAAAAAATGCAAAGCCACACACCAATAGTCTTTTAAGGATGACATGTGGGGGACTTGTTGAAGTGGCATGTACACAGACAGATGTGCCCTGAAGCTAAAGAAGCTAAAGCTTCAGGGCCCACTCCAATGACTTGGAATGGACCCCAGCATTCATGTTGACATATGTTTTTGCAATTTTTCAAAAAATAAGCTATTTTAACCACAATTGTTTAAGAATACTTTCTTTTTTCTAAATTCAGATGTCCATATTACACTTTCCTTGAGTGGGGTAGTGGGAATTCAGCTAAGTGAAAATTGAGTTGGTAGATACACACAGTTTGGATTTGGACTGAATGGCATATATTCGTAGTATTCTCAAACACTTCCAGGGAGAGATAAATAACCATGCCCTAATGTATAAATATTCTTGCCTCGAAAATCCCATGGACAGAGGAGCTGTCCATGGGGGGAGGCTATAGTCCGTGGGGTCGACTAAAGTGAGAGAGAGAGAATGTATCAGTGGTTCCTAGGAATACTTCAGCCTCTCACTGTGCTGTATCTAGGTGCTGAGAGCTTATCACTTTATGAACAGGGCCTATGAGGTCTCTACTACCAAGTATAATAAGGTACTGGAAAAGGAACATTTTTGAAATGTGGCAATAAAGACTAGCTATTTGAAGAGCAGTATGCTATACCAGGCTTGTGTCTTAAGTGAAAGTGAAATATCCAGCCCAGGTCTCCTGCATTGCAGGCAGACTCTTTACTGTCTGAGCTACCAGGAAAGCCACTTGAGTCTTCAGTTCAGTTCAATCTCTCAGTCGTGTCCGACTCTTTGCAACCCCATGAGCAGCAGCACGCCAGCCTCCCTGTCCGACACCAACTCCCAGAGACTACCCAAACTCATACCCATTGAGTCAGTGATGCCATCCAACCATCTCATTCTCTGTCGTCCCCTTCTCCTCCTGCCCTCAAATCAGGGTCTTTTCCAATCAGTCAGCTCTTCACATCAGGTGGCCAAAGCATTGGAGTTTCAGCTTCAACATCAGTCCTTCCAATGAACACCCAGGACTGATCTACTTTAGGATGGACTTGTTGGATCTCCTTGCAGTCCAAGGGACTCTCAAGAGTCTTCTCCAACACCACAGTTCAAAAGCATCAATTCAGTGCTCAGCTTTCTTCACAGTCCAACTCTCACATTCATACATGACTATTTGAAAAACTATAGCCTTGACTAGATGGACCTTTGTTGACAAAGTAATGTCTCTGCTTTTTAACATGCTGTCTAGGTGGGTCATAACTTTCCTTCCAAGGAGTAAGCGTCTTTTAATTTCATGGCTGCAATCACCATCTGCAGTGATTTTGGAGCCCCCCAAAATAAAGTCTATCACTGTTTCCAATGTTTCCCCATCTATTTGCCATGAAGCGATGGGACCAGACGCCATGATCTTAGTTTTCTGAATGTTGAGCTTTAGGCCAAATTTTTCTCTTTCCTCTTTTACTTTCATCAAGAGGCTCTTTAGTTCTTCTTCACTTTCTGCCATAAGGGTGGTGTCATCTGCATATCTGAAGTTATTGCTCTTTCTCCCGGCAACCTTTATTCCAGCTTGTGCTTCATCCAGCCCACAGTTTCTCATGATGTACTCTGCATATAAGTTAAATAAGCAGGGTGACAATATACAGCCTTGACGTACTCCTTTCCCTATTTGGAACCAGTCTGTTGTTCCATGTCCAGTTTAACTGTTGCTTCCTGACCTGCATACAGGTTTCTCAAGAGGCAGGTCAGGTGGTCTGATACTCCCATCTCTCAGAATTTTCCACAGTTTCTTGAGTCTTAAGCAGGTATTAATACTAATTTCCATCATTTTTTTAAGTTTTGTGTTTATGGTATTTATCAGTTTTTCAAAATTTATTAATTGTATTTTCTCATTCTAAGTATTCACTTTCATACATAATTTAGCATCATTTTGTATTTTCTTTAAAGAGCCCCTCTAGCCCCCCACTTTTATGTTTCAGGCCCCACAGATCATAAATCAGCCCTTAGGTGCATAACTTTCCAAGATAATTCTTTTGGGTTTCAGCACAACCTGATCCTGGCTCGTTCCAGGAGCCAGAACTGAGCCTAGGTGGAGGCAGGAAGGAGCTATTATGAGCAACCAAAGAAATCAAAACAGGTAAAAACCTCTTCTGAGAAGTGCAATAAAAAGATCAACATCAGAGACTGTTGACAAGTCTAAGGGGATCATCATGGTGCCAGGAAACAGAGGTTCAGAAGTTTCATAGGCCCAGTTGTACTGCAGAGAGTAATGAGCAGTGGTTGCACCAAAGAACATTTCCATGAAAAAGCTGACATTTCTAAGACTTGTTTTTATTAATGTGCACTGCCTAATAGGAGAGTATTTTGGCTTATTTCAAATAGTCAGTACACACGCTATGTTCACTGACAATTGTCAAAGGAAAAAGATTTAACACATACATACTTCAAGACCACAGTCCCTAGGGATTGAAATCAGTACTTTGTTTTACTTGTATTCATATTTTTAGTATACATAGTTGAAAAATACGTTGTACACATATATACACACAAGTTCTTGGGCTCTGGGAGAGGGATATTTCTTCTGTTCTATTTTTATGGGATTTGGAGAAGGGAGAAAATGAGAATTAATTCCCTCTTGCACAAGTTTATGATAATCTGATTTCTGATGCAAAATTTGACTAGACTTTCGATTATTCATCATAGTGTCCCAGTCATGAAATTAGCTGTGCAGTAATTTAGTTCAGGGAGCACAGCTAGTTTGCATATAAGCTGTTTAGAAGCCATGCATCCCATCACCCAGAGTAAGGTGTTTATACTCATTCTTATATTTTGCATGTGAACTTGAGGAAACAGCAAGCACTCAGTTTTAATCTTTAGGTAGATTGAGAAGCAAACCAGTGTGGTGGGAAAGATGTGAGTTTTTTAAGTATACAGACAAAGGATACAATCCTAATTTTGCTTTGGAACGTGATCTAAAATCTCTACAACTCAGCTTTTTCCTCTGTAATGTGGGAATTAAAAACCCACCTTGGAAAGTTGTGTGAGGATTCAGCGGGGTGACTGTTGTAAATGTCCTTGTTACAAATGCCTAGTAAACTGCTGCCATTTGTAACTGATACAGGAAATTATACCCCTCTGAGAAGTCTGTATTAGGCATTTATACATTATCTCATTTAATCCACGTCTACTTTACAAAGTAGGGATTAGCATTTTTTTTAATGATGAGGAAGAGTAGTTTCCACATATCAAACAACTAACAATTAGAGAGTAAAAAAGATCAAAACCAAATCTTATAATTTCTTAGCTTTCTAACAGAGAATCTGCAAGTTAAGATACTGTGTATTTTTAAATGATTTATTTCACCACCGTTACTCCTGACCCAAGGCACACTCAGGTTATGAGAAATGAGAGTACTTCATAAACATTACCTGAATTATTTTAAAAAATCAGGATTAAAATGTAACATTGATTCTTTCAGCACAGTGAGAGCTCATCCCTAAAGAGATTGGGGAGTTGACATCTTCAGATGAAAACTATGACAAGATGTCAGCAGAAAGAAGTTATAATTCTTCCAACCCATTATTCACTATTTTACTGAACTTGAGATTGACCTAAGTAGAAAAATAATCAGTGTCCTCAGACCAGAAGAATATGTTGAGTGAACTGATTCTGTATTCCCAAGTTACAAATAATGCTCCACAATTGCAACATCTGTCGGAACTCTATTTGGCTCCTGAAAGCCACATTACTCTCACTCTTTTAAAGAACCTAGCTATTTCTGGACATTTTTAGTTCCTCTTATTGTCTCTTTTATTCCAGTTGGCTAAGAGATGATTAAAATATGTTCATAACAAATACATTTAGATGTGACAATAGCAAAGACATTGGGGCAGTGTGGTGTTCTAAGATTCTATTTGAGGGAGTTGAATCCTGACTTTTACTTGTGGCCAAGTGCCCTTGGGCAAAGCCTTCCCTAGTGATTTCCTAAAGTACTCAGAATAGAGAAAAATAAGATTAATAAGAAATCCATAGTGTTTACCTGGTATTAAACTATTTACATACTTATTAATCTTCATGACTCTTTGAAGTAGTTACTTTAAATATTTTCACCTTAAGGGTGAACACAGAGACTTAAAAAGGCTGAGGAAATTGTTCAAGGACATAGAGATCCTAACCAGCATCACTAAAACTCAAATCCCCATTTAAAAAATATTGCTAACAGCCTCACAAATAATGCTATCTACATGTTGCTATTTGTGAAAATTCCTTGGGATAAATTCATGTAATGGTCAAGGGATATAGAGGACTTTTAGTAAATATCACTTCCTGTCTCTTTGTATCTACTTTTAGTTTTCTCAAAGCAGTTTGTGTCTTTTATTTCATTTGATCTTCAACTGACAGAGAAACTGGAAATTTGGGACTCAGCAATATCAACACATTTCTCATGGAACTGGTCCTAGGAAACCAGGGTTTCTCCTTCTACATGTCACCTTTCCTCCTCTCCAGACCTTTCAAAATCCTGTAAGAAGTGACTTTCGTTTTTAACTTCTGTTGAGTCCTCCCTCCCTCCCTTTTAAGGCTTTGGACTGAAAGGCATTTGCTTCTTTTCATAAATGGATGAGTGCCTTGATGTTACAGAAGTTGATAACGCACACTTAAAGTGATTACACTGATCTTTGGAATCTTCACGGCAGGAAGGCCACTCTCAACAGGACTTTCCCTCCCTGGGCAATGACGAGCCTTAATGGAATCTGGCCTGCAGAGTGTCTGGGCTGTGTGCGGGGCTGGTGTCAGAGCAAGTGCAAGCAAGTTCCCTGAAGCTCAACCTTTACAACATAGTACAAGCCAAACATTCCTTCAAGGCACCACCCGCCTTTTCCAGTGGGAATCTACTGAAATGACTCTCTTGGATGCAGTGTGGAGGAATGGGGGGAAGGGTGTTAAGTGTATTTTAAGAGGAGGTAGTGGATGGGTGAGTGGGTGGAGACAAAAGGGGGAAATGACAAGATGGAAAAAAATAACTACTGCCACCAAAACATTCTGCTCAAGGCTAAGAGAGTACACCATACAGCTGTTGGCACTCATCAGTATATTTTGCATATTTACATATACAAAGTATTTCCAAACAGCCTTCTGTTTGTTTTAAAATCCCACACGGAGATGTCTGGGAAAGCTGTCACTGCACAAAACTTATTTCCTTGGTGATATTTGCAAAACTGCTTTCAAATTTCTGTATATACAACATAAGAGAGCAAACAGGCACTGTCATTACCCACATTATAGAGAAAGTTCGACTTGTCCATCTACCCATCAGACAACATTCAGTGTGAAACATCCGTATTCTAAGGCAGAGAAAGCACCTGTTTGGTTGAAGCCAATTTTTTATTATTACTTCTGTTTCAATGCAATATGAAACACAAAGATCACCCAGTGATCCTTGACTAGTCCTGAAACCACGAAAGTGTGATTTTCCTCCTTAATGTTTACTCTCATTCTTGATTTAGGGGTTGTTTTTTTGTAAGAAAAATGATAACACTAAATGGATTTCTCATATAGCACCCCCCCTCCTTTTCTTTTGGCAACATAAATCTCCTGAAAACCACACATAGCCCATTTGAAAAAGATTAGGGAACTTCCAGCAGAAGAAATGGGCTAGTTGAAAGTTATATTTTCCTTTCAGCAAGATCCACAAGAAAAGGATAGAATGTCGTGCTTAAAGGGGAACAGATTTTGTATTTTTTGGCAAGATATTAAATCCTCTGTGGCTATATTTGGCTCCCTGCAAATAGTCTCTTGCACAAGTGCAAAGCAAAGATCAATGCTGGTGTTCTTCATTCAGCCACAGCCAAACTTGGTATGGAAAGTAAAACAGTGGGGCTTAAGTGTTGTTTTGAAGAGATTCTAGTTCATTTATTGATCAACAGCATTCCAGAATCTAGGTTCCTACTTTACACATTAAATGTATCAAAACATATTTGCTTTGCATAGCAGTTTTTCCACTGCTTAACTGATAACAGATGGAAGGATTCAATCTGGACAGGAATGTAAAAGCTTTACCACGTCAATGTAGTCATATATGGATAGTTAGTCAAATGCGTATAAACAGGTCAAATAAGATGCTTGGAGACTTAGGACATCACAGGATGGGCATATATTCCCAAAAAAGGAAGCAAAACAATTAAATGGTAGATGATTGTCCCCAGAGAAAACACACTTCAGCTAGGAAGAATCTGCACCAGATGTCCTGGTCTCCACCCCCTTGAGCGCCTCTCTGACATAAACACAATATAACCCTTTGAATTCCAAGGCGCTATAAGAACCACATAAATGTTTGAAATAACAAGAATTTCCGTTATATGCAATTATTTAAGTGAATGTAGATGAATCCTTACACAGATGACCACTGTACACACGGAACGTGCCTTGCTAGTTACAGTGACACATTAAACCCTCTTAGATGAAAGGGCTGAGGACAATTAACTGAAATCCAATACTAACTGTGGTTGGCTGAATAACGCCCTCAAAATGTTCACTTCCTAACCCCCAGAACCTGTGAATATGTTACCTCACATCTAAGGACTTATCTTAAAATGAAGAACTTGAGATGGAGAGATTATTCTAGATTATCCAGGCAGGGGCAATGCAATTACAAAGATCCTTAAACTTGTAAAAGGGAAGCAAAAGAGAGGGTCAGAGTGACACCATATGAGAAGGACTTGACCAGTGGTTCTTGGCACTGAAGATGGAGGAAGAGGCCATGAGCTAAGGACTCGAAACATCAAAGAAACAGTTCTCCCAGAAAGAACGCCGCTGACAACTTGCTTCTAGCCCACTGAGATCAGTACTGGATGTTGGACTTACAGAGCCACCGGATAAATCTGTGTTGCTTTTAGCCATTAAGATTGGTAACTTTTTACAGTAACCACAGAAAACTCATTACACTTGTCTAGTCTGAATATGGCAAATAGTTAAGAAAGCCGGTGTCACGTTATTTTCACTAGTGATGATGAATGTCTACCAACTGAAATGCTGATTTCCAGGCTTTGCATTTACACATCAGAAATTTATTTAACAAGAAAATAGAGGGCCCATCAGGGAACCCCCAGCTTCCTTTAAAAATATATGGTCTTCGACTTCTCCTTTCCAGGGGTATTTCTTCAATGTCAATGAACTGTCAAGAAAGTTTTCCACAGGACTTAACAGCAAGTTCCACATTAACAAATGCAAAAGCAAAACAACCAAGTACACCTCTGCTGAAGAGTTAATTGATAACTTCAGAAGCATTGTATTACAAAGTTCCCAAGCCTGTTATTATGTAATTGATATAGCCCATTTCACTTGCTGTTCTATTATAACCCTTGTTTTGTAACCATACAATTCTTACTACAACACATAAATCCCTTGGCTGTAAAATTAACCTCATTAAAAAAAAAAAAAAAAACCTAAAGTGTTTTAATTTCTAAAGATACTTGTAAGTTGCTTAACTGAATAAGAAGAAAACAGAGAGCTTTAGTTAACTGTCAAGAAATGTGGACAAAACCAAATTGCTACATTAAAATATAAGCATTGAGTTCACATTAAGTTATTTATTGAGCAAACTGAAGATGACATTTGTTTTAACTACAAAGTCCTCCATCATTTTATATCATCAACACATAGTTATGAGACCTATTTGAAGAGTGTATAGAAATACAAAAATGTCTCTTCCTCCAACCTGATGAAAAACAACAAATTATATATATATATATATTTATATATATATATATGATTTTATAGTTAGCTTATAAAGCTAAAATTTTATGAGTTACATATATTTTCTAAATTAAGAATGACAATAGAGCTAAGATTAATTTCTCTTTCTTGGCATGTAAAATGAAGATAGCATAAAATTGCTCATCAAACTAATAAATCTGGATTTGTTTTTATTAAAGGGTTGTAAGATAACATTTCTATTATGTTTTCAGTTCACTTAATCAAGTGACAAATATAAAGCTCATTGTACTATGTATTTTTACAAAAGCTTTCACCTGATCTAAATTTATGTGATGAAAACAGAGTTTATGTTTTCCCTTTCAATATACTCATTTTAAAATGATACAAAGACTTCACATGAAAACCCTTCCCTTAACTGCGTATCCAGAAACATGTATGGAATAGTGATTTTAAATCAGATACCGCATCCAAGATTGTAAACAGTCTAAAAAATTAAATCAAGTGTGTAAATAATCATTAAATTTTGCCCTAGTCATAGCAAAGAAAAAAATGTACAGCTCTATCAATATAAAAAGACATCATAGAAGAGTTCACATCTTATACATATACCAAACAACTAATTAAAGAATCTTGTATTCTAAAAGAGTTATTCTTAGGTCAAAATTTAGTAGTCCAGAAATTGTTAACAAGGAAGCTAACTGATGATGACCTGTCATTTTCTAGAAGGTGTGACCGTTTATTTACACAAGAGAATTGGTAAATTTTACTTACCATTTCTTAAAACTTTTAAAAGAAGATTTGGATAATTGAATTGGATCAAATTAATTTGCAATTTCAAGAGAACACTAGTTTGATCAATTATTTGAAACCATAAAAATATTTTTCAAACAAGCACACACAATGGACAATAAAAGAAATAACAGAATTAAGATATTTTAATTACGACTATTTCTATACTTTGGAAAAGTGTACAGAGGGAAATTCCAAGAGAGCACTAAAAAGAAAAAAACCTACTGACAAATTCTGAAGTGTGTTCTATGCCCAATCTCTAAGATCAAGTCACCAATTAATTAACATTGTGAAACTATTAGGATGTGAGGTTTCTTTGTGGACCTCACCTTTTCCCCACTTTCTAGAGCCTTCCATTTGTGTACAGTTTACATATCCTTCTTCAATATACATTATTTTTCTAATTGTATTGAACTATAGTTGATTTACAATGCTGTGTTAATTTTTTCAATACAATGGTACAGCAAAGTGACTCAGTTAATATATTTATATACATATACATATACACACACACACATATATATGTATATGTCCTTTTCATGTTGTTTGCCATTATGATTTATCACAGGATACTGGATACAGTTCCCTGTGCTACACAGTAGGACCTTGTTGTTTATCAATCCTAAATATATTAGTTTCCATCTGCTAATCCTAAACTCCCAATCCTTACTTCCCTCACCTCACCTCCCCCTTGGCAACCAGAAGTCTGCTCTCTATGTCTGTGAGACTATTTCTTCAACATATACTATTAAACCAAAATTTTACCCTGATTCTTCTAAAATGACTTAAATATTAGTTTTAATCTTTAATAATAAAGGGATCTTGGGCTATGTTTTTAGAGAATATATTTTAATTTCTCTCTCAAAACCCACCTTAAATCTTTTGAAAGATAGGTCTTTTATTCTGGAGGAGGAAAAAATAAAACAACTGAGTCTTTAGGGTCCAGTAAATTACAATTGGCAGGCTGATTTCAGTCTTGGTATCATAGTTTTGGCTTTTCCAGTGTCCTATCTGCTGTTAAGATGCTCAATCACAAGAATTCTAATGGCCATCAATACCTCCCTTATAACCACAATGGCTCAAGCGAACCCCTTCCATCTTCAACAACGGACACAGTGTCAACATCTGCTTCCAATGAAGTTGTTTCTTTTTTCTCAAGTCAAATAAATCTGCTGACTGAGACTGTAAAGAGTTGTTTTTTTTTTTCTCCTCTTTTCATGCGGAAAAATTTTTTTCCACCATATTTTGCAATTTTTCCTCCAAGTTAAAAAAAAACGGCTAACTTCAAAGGAGATGTTTTTATTCTAGGTGCTAAGAAAGCCCAAACTATAATAAAAAAAAAATAATAAAAACTTTGGTGATTTCATGAAACTGTCACTTTCATTTTGGAGACAATAATCACAGGATTCTGGATGAATACAAGTCTGAAATGTAAGAAAACTCAGAGTTGGACCTATATACCACTAAGAAGTTAATTTATTTTCCTTCATAAACAGCACATTAAGATATCAGAAATAATTAAGAAATTTACATTTTCTCTTCAACATCTAGTAGAAGACAAAGATTCTCTTGCAACGATTTCTTACATAAAAGCACAGCTGTATATCAACTTTCTATAGATATGGGTGTGTAAAGAAAAGGGACACTTGGGAGCGCAATTTGATTATTTACTTACTCAGCTGACAGATACTTGAGGAATCTGTCATTAACTGAATGTCTACTATGAGCCATGTTATTGAGTGTGTGTGTGTGTGTGTGTGTGTGTGTGTGTGTGTGTGTGTGTGTGTGTGTGTGTGTGTGTGTGTGTAATATAATTTCCAACCTTCCTAGCCTGCCAGTTAGGTATTATTATCCTACTTTACTCACGAGATAAATAAATGAAGCCCCAAAACACACATCTAATTGTGGCTAAGCCAGAATTCAGAAAATGATCAATGTCCAAGTCAATTTTTTTTCATTGATTCATTGCTTCTCTATTCACCCTCCAGTCAGAATTGTAACATAAATACTGTCCTTTTCTACTGCTTAGTGTCACTGACCCATTTTCTTAATTTGGCATATATTATGTAACCAAGGGCTACTCAGTAAGGGACAGAATGCAGTTTCTTAAAATACAGTATCTGATTGCTATTTGCATAATAAATAAGGAGCTTCATAACGGCACATTTTATGCCAGTGCCTGGAACTGTTTTTTTTTTTTAAAGGTTGTTACAACATGAAAGAAATTAATTTCTGTTACTCCCAATCCACTTGTTCTCATGGCAAAATGTAGAGTAATTCCTGTTACTTTTTGCTTAAAATAATAATGCACATAAGATGAAAGAGGGGAGAAAAATTAAAGGGGAAAGTTAAGAAGGGATTGTTAGCCTTATTAAGAAGAAACATTGATTTTTAAACATTTAGAGGTGCTTTTCAAATTAACAGTGAGGAACCAAATAACTTGTTCGGATCTAACTAGTCACTATTTTATTGCTCCTCAGATCAAGATAGCTTAGTGGTCAAAGCATAGATTAGACGGAAAATCAATGAGATAATTTCCTAGGGTCTAGCTCACAGATCTTTAGAAAGCTTGAATAAAGACTAATTTGTAAAATAACCAAAAGCAAAATGTTTCCAAATGAAACTGGAGAGGGAAATGGTAGCCCTCAATAATGCAGTCTGGAAACCTCTGAGATAAACAGTATCATTTTGGTGGGAGAAAATCCATCCAGAGAATGACAGCATTTAAAACTTAAACTCAGATTATCATACTAAATTACAACTCATCCCTTGTATGACATCTGGTGATTTTGGTAATAATGATAACAAAGGCATGTCAGACAATCACAGAGACACACCCATTCTTCTGTGACTTAGATTTAGATCCATTCTTTGTATATGCAAGGATCCAATCTTTGCAAAGTGCCAACACCACCCAGGCCTGTTTTCAGTGGGAGATCTTATTCACAAATCTCTCCTGCATACAGCAGAATTTAGGTCCCTAACTTTTCTTGGGTCCTCAGAGCCGAGGAATATTTTACTAGATAGCTACCAGGAGTGACACACGGCCCAGTGCCACCCTAAATTTAGGGTGAAGCTACCTGTCAGCTCTCTCTCCTTCAACTCAATTCACTAGAGAGTAAGGAAAGAAGCAGAGAGTTGAAATATTTCTTCTCAAAATTGGGAAAATCCAATTGAGTGATCTGAATGAACTGGAATACCACACAATTCTAAGAGAAACTGCAAAGTTAACAGGTTCCAAGGGAAGAAGAGAAAAATAAATAATCCCCACTGAACTACCCCATGGAAGCTGCTGAACACTGGCCTTTGAGAATTCAGGAGGATACAAAATAAACCCATTTTAAAGATTCATTAAACCTTGTGCTACACAGATAAAGGCAGAGTACAAATAACTATATCAAATTAAACTGCAGATCAAAATGTAGATAATTTAATCAAGCCACTCCCTAGAAATCTAAGTTCATATCATTAGTAAGTGGACGATTCCTTAAGTTTAGACCTCACATTAGGTAAACGTGTATACCATGTCAAAGGGAGTCTGGTTAAGAAGAAATATAGTGATGAAAATACAAGAGAGGGCATGAATTTATAACTAATAAGATGCACCAGGAAAGAAAACTATGGAACAACAGGGAAATATTTGAAAATGATCTGTGAGAATTTTGCCTAGCTAAGCAGACTGTGTTGTTCTTATACCTAAAATGTTCACACATATAAGTTATACTATTTAAGATAGGAAATGAAATTTCACTAAACATTTAATTTCACATGGATGAGGACAGGGATGGAAAAAATTTGAGAAACATTTTTGACAAACTAAAACATCTATGTAACACAACTTTTTTAACATGACCCAACTCTGGAAGCATCTGAAAGAATGGACTTTATATTGAAAGTTTTTAAAATATCAATAACTGCTTTTTGATAATCCTAATCTTTTCCTAATAGTATTTTAATGATAATCCTAACTTTTTCTTATTTAGATCCTGAGGGCCATGTCAAGTTGAATCCTGAGTCCCCAGTAATAAATTTCAAATAATAAATTGCTAATTTATTAACTTAATTTCAGTAATTATAGTATAAATCCCAATTTAAATATATCTTGCCCCCAATTTTTTTCTTAAAAAGAATCAGATCAATTAAAACCAGAATTAAATAAGACTTGCAAAAACCTTTTTTAAAACAGTACATATGAAATACATTAACCTTCAACTTATAATGATGGATAAAACTCTCAGAAATAGCCACTGAGTGAAAGGTTTTGTCATGGGTCTAGTACTTTCCCAAACAGAATCCTTTCAAACTATCTTCAGGAAAAACTCACTTAATGAATAATTATAAACAAGAAAAATAAGTCACTGGCACTCAAAGATAGCATGGTTAAATGCTTTCCCCCCCGCCCCCAGTAGCTGGTTGTAAATTCTGGTTCCATTTTATCAAAGTTGGATGGACTACAAAGATAATTATATACTTCAGGCAAACTCTCCATCTGATTGAAAGTTTATGAAAACTTTCTTAGTCAACCTCCAAGCAGTCTTTGGGAGAAATTAAAGTAATGAATAGCTTTTTAGTGTGATCATTAAAAAACTTCCTTTTCAAGCTACACATGTAACTCAGAACTAAGTAAGCTATCATGGAATTAAATCTTCACTGAGACTTAATGTGAAACAATACTATATTGGCTTGGCTATGGTGCTACTTTTGTAAAAAGGAGAAACTATCACACATTTGAGGTAACTTAGAGCACAGAGCATATCACAGATATCTTAGAGACAAGCATTTTAAACACTTTAGCCAGTGCTTCTCTGAGAGCAAGTTCTTTAAACAGAACTTAACAATTTTTACAATATTAAAAAAAAATCCCTCAAAAATAGCCCATCAATGCTAAATCAAACTTCCCATATTTTTACAAAAATAGAAGAACATAGAAATACAAAATTGTATTCCTGAAAGAATGAATATTTTCTTTGTGGTTCATTGTTTCCTGACAAGGTAATTGGTTCAAAAAGAAGGAAAAAAAAAAAAAGTCAAACCAAAAATTAAAATATGTATTGATAAAAGCAAAACAAAAAAAAAAAAGAGAGAGAGAGAGTTGCACAGTTGGCAAAGGCTCAGATGAGGGAAAGAAATAAACAAAAATGCTTTTCTTCAATGTCTAGGACTCATTCTGCTTTCTCAAGAAAAGGCTCCAAACCAAAGTCAGCTGGAGAGCACTTCCTCTTTTCCTTCCGCGTCTAATATGTCCCGCTGCAGAATGACAGTCCCTGGCAGCATCTTTTCCCAGTGGGCCCATGGATTCATGCTCCAATTTAACTTGATAACACTGTGTGCTTCAGTACCACGGTGATTCCTTGCCCTTGTCCTGATGCTGTAGACCTAGGAAAGGTGTGAGAAATAGAAAAGTATCAATATGTGTAGCACTTGAGAATGGGCATTTTCTACAACGCCCTAGATACAGAAACCAAAGTGACAACTGAGCTCCCAAGTTTCAAAAAGCCAACCAGTAAGTGACCAGGAAAACTCGAGACTGGAGCAGCGCTGTCAGCACAGGGCACATTCTTTACTGTGGCTTTTATCTTACTACAGTAGGTGTGCATAATAAATAAAATAATATAAATGAAGCTTTCTTATTTCTGATCTCAAAAGGAACTGATAAGGGAAAAAAATGATACAAGTGAGCTCTGGGGCGTATTTAGGCAGCGCTTCAGTTAACACTTTTCAGCAAACATCAGATGGTAGTTTTGGACTAAGGTAGGGAACTAAATATACTTATTTTTATTTTTCTCTCTTCCAGAAAATATTTTGTGTGTGTGCATTCAGTCATGTCCAACTCTTTGTGACCCCATCGACTGTAGTCCGCCAGGCTCCTCTGTCCATGGAATTCTCCAGGCAAGAATACTGGAGTGGGTAGCCATTCCCTTCTCCGGGGGATCTTCCCAACGCAGGAATTGAACCCAGGTCTCTTGCATTGTGAGCAGATTCTTTACCATTTGAGCCACCAGGGAAGCCCCACTAAAGCATCTGTAGTGATTTTATTTCTTGTCTTTCAACTTGTCAAATAACTGTGTAAAGCAATGGGTGTCATTACAAAACAGATACAATTAGGCAGTCATTATGGAGTCATTAAGACACTAAACAAATTACATAAAATGAAAAGGAACAAAAGGGAGTCGAAGAAGCACCTCATAGAACCACAAGGCACGATCTTTGGTTTTATAGCATTTGTGTACTGGGAAAAAGCAACTCTTTCTGAATGCCAAATGATTAGTTCCATCTTAAGTTTTATCTCCTGTACTACCATTATGTTTAGACAGAGAGTCCACAGTTTCCCTTTCCCATTTCAAAAGAAGAGGAGGAGGAAGAAAAAAAAATAAAGAGGATCTGGGTCATATCCACTCACTCTAAGTTTGCTTTATTTATTTTCAAATAATTTTGTGGCCAGAATAATTTGCAACCTGACAAAGTCTCCGTTGGGTGACTTTTATAATCTAAACCACCTTAACCGACAATCTGCTGACTGCATAAATATTTTTTTCATTATTAGAACGTCTCATCTTCTGTATGACTCAGTATTTTCCACACTTGAAGACCCCATCAATCTATAGAATGTCAGCACTGCAAGTCATGAATAGTGTTGGAATCATCAAGTGGTTTGAGTGTCTTTTTTTCTTCTTAAACAAAAGCAATCCCTAGTTTGCCTTGCAAAGAGAGATGACTCCACCAAAATCATGTTAGCCTTTTTCTGTGGACAAGGATTATGTTACTTAACATAGTCCTAAATATTCTAATCAGAGTTAGTGGCTGGATAACTCTCGCTCTTCAACTGTTTTGTTTCCAAGTTTGCATTATCCAAAGCAAACCTTAAAAAATCAATTCACCTATGGCCTACAACATATTAAATGGCTAATGTTGTCCTTTTGGCTTTATTTCTTCTCAGTGATGGGACATAAATATAACTTTTCCTTTGATTACCAGGTATCCATACTTGTAAATCTCAAAGTAAGTATAAAGAAAAGGAACAACCACAGACAAAAGACTCTACTACTAGTAAGTTGTAACAGGGCTATGATTTTTCTTGTTAAACACTTGTTGAAGGAAGATCAAAATATTTAAGAATCAGTCAGTACACTTAGTTTTCCCAGTGGTGAAGGAGACAAAATCATTAACCCATGATTCTTAATGGGGTCTTGTTGTTCATTCACTAAGACATGCCCCACTCTTTTTAACCCCATGAACTGCAGCATGCCAGAATCCTCTGTCCTCCACAATCTCCTACAGTTTGCTCAAATTCCTGTTCATTGAGTCAGTGATGCTATCTAACCATACGATCCTCTGCCACCCCCATTCTCCTTTGCCTTCAGTCTTTCCCAACATAAGAGTCTATTTCAATGAGTCAGCTCTTCACATCAGCTGGCCAAACTACTGGAGCTTCAGCTTTAGCACCAGTCCTTTCAACCAATATTCAGAGTTGATTTCCTTTAGGATTGACTGGTTTGATCTCCTGGCTGTCCAAGGGACTCTCAAGAGTCATCTCCAACACCACAGTTTGAAAGCATCAATTCTTCAGTGCTCAGCCTTCTTTGTGGTCCAGCTTTCACACTCATACACGACTTCTGTAAAAACCATACTTTTGACTGTACAGACCTTTGCTGGCAAAGTGATGTCTTTTCTTTTTAATATGCTGTCTAGGTTTTTTCATAGCTTTCCTTCCAAGGAGCAACAGTCTTTTGATTTCATGGCTGTAGTCACTGTCCACAGTGATTTTGTGCTCCAGTTGCTTTAGTCGTGTCCAACTCTTTGCGACCGTATGGGCTATAGCCCGCCAGGCTCCTCTGTCCATGGGATTCTCCAGGCAAGAATACTGGAAGGAGTTGTCATGCCCTCCTCCAGGGGATATTCCCAACCCAGGGATCAAACTTAAGTCTCCTGTGTCTCCTGCATTGCAGGTGAATTCTTACTGCTGAGCCACCAGGGAAGCTCCCACAGTGATTTTAGAGTCCAAGAAAAGAAAATCTGTCCACTTTTTCCCCTTCCATTTGCCATGAAGTGAGGGAATTGGATGCATGTATCTTTAATCCATGATCCTTACACAATCTACAGATACTTGGGGGTTCCCCAAATTTTCTTACAAGAACATAAAATTCACTCTACTATTATTTTGCTACTACTCAGGCTTTTTTTTTTTTTTTTGCTTCTCACTCATCTAACTCAAACCTATATGAAATTAGTTTATAACACATTTTGAAATCTACTTACTGGCTTGCTGAAATCACCCATGTTTATCTCTTGATATTAGTAACTCAGTTTTAGGTTTATTGTTTACTCTGTGATATGTTCAGAGAAAGTAAAATAAACATCACAATGCCAATGTTAGCAAATACTTTCTTAGGGCTGAACACACTAGACATTGTGCTATTTTATGTGAAATATCTCATTTAATGCTTCCAATCATGCTATATATATATTTATATTTTATGGATATATATATTCATTTTACAAATGAGAAAACTGAGAGAAGAGAGGTTATGCCAACTATTATGTGGTAGAACCAGGACTGAAAGTTGGTGGTCTGATATCAGAGTCAATGGTTTCAACCACAATGTATATGGCTCCCCTTTTGTGCATTATATTGTCTGTAGGCTGTGACACCAGCCTGTATTCTTGCAATTCCCTGAGTCAAAATCCTTTCATTAAATCAATTCAAAGAAAAGTCAATACATTTTAATTATTGATTTTTGCACTATTTAGAAACACCCTGATTTATCAGAACTGATACCAGTGTTAATAAAATAGCTCTGTGCTTTTTTTTTTAAACTATACATTTGCAAAGCTTTTCTAAGTCACAGAAGATGATTACACAGTAGTTTGTTATCCTTCAGATCGTGTAACAGGACATGTTTTATGAACAGATGTGTAACCAATCCTCCCTGCCCCCACCCAAATCAACTGCCACAGTATGAAATCTGAAGACATAGGGTGGCCGTCTAACCCAAGATGTGTTTGTCAGAAATGGGACCAAAGAATAAAGACATCACACTGCTGGATTCAGAGTTTGAGAGTCTGAGATCAAGTCAGGAGAAAACCCTGAAAGAAAACACAAGCCCACAGACCCAGCTTCTCCCTTCAGTTCCAATACCACCACCACCTGACCATCAAAAGAGAAAAGAAAAACCAAATCCAGGGACAGAACAACTGAAGTACAAACACAGGAAAGATACACTGAATACTCAGGAGTAGGAAAGACGCTTTGGTTAAAAGAGATCATATTAGGATTTCCCTTTAAAATTTGAAGAATCTGACTATATAACAAGGCATTGTAACTCATTTTCTAGCTGAAATTTTTGGGAGCCTATTGCTTCACAGATTTCTTCTCTTGCAAATAAACCTCTGGGAATAAGGAAGTGGACTTGGCAGCAGGGTGTGCCTAAGCAGAGAAAGCCTAGAAACTTCCCCCACCCTTGTTTCCTTCAGCTCCTAGGTGTCTGATGAAAAGATCTTAAAGTTCCCATGAGCTCCTCAAACAAGCTGCTTCAGAGAGATTTCTGCAGGCCTGCCTCTTTATCCCATAGCTGTGATGTGGGCACCCCATGGCATAAAAAAGGACATGAGCCACCCCAGCTGAGCACCTCAGAGGCATCACAGACTTTAGGAAGCCAAACGGAGTAAATAGTCATCAGTGGAGCACCGTATGGAGAACGCACAGGGAAATGGAGGGAGAGAGGATATGTCTGCAAACAAAAGCAAGACAGGAATGAAATGACAAAGCTAAGAAGCAGACAGCAAGCACTTAATCAACAATGTTCATGATATGACTGACTGGGGAAACAGAGGCAATCCCTAGGGAGAGAGCGAGGGAAGCATCTGAGAAGAGGGTTCAACTGGAAGTGGGACAGGGTTTTAAACTGAGCAATGAAGAAATCATTGGGCTGGACTACAAATACTCAGAATTGATGAAGTAATTATAGCACAGGGAACTACAGTCAATATCCTCTAAAGGAAATGAATATGAAAAAGAATGTATATACAACTTAGTCACTTTGCTATATAGCAGAAATTAACAACACTGTAAATCAACTATACTTGAATAAAATAAATTTAGAGAAAATGAATTGAAAAGCTAAATTTTCTGCTACTGGGTAGAAGTAAATAATAAACTGGCTTACTGAAAATGTTATACGCCAGCACACCTGAGTTTTAGGACCATGTGATCATCAGTCATATCCACTAGAAAAGCATATCCTACTTCTAAAGAAGAATAATCCCTTGACAACATCACTGACTATCACTCTTAAGTAACTTTAATATGATTCCAATTAATTTTATTGCTGGAGATAAAAGAGGTAATGTGGTAACCATGCACTGGTGAATATGCTGTTGAAAAAAAGAGAAGAAAAATAGGAACATAAAACCTGGATGTGCAGGTGGAATATTTTATGACTGAAAAGTATAGAAAATACTTAATCGAAAACTTAGTTTCATAGATATTAAGAGTCTAGAAAACCCCTGTGGATCAGACTGCTTGATACTATGTTAAAAGACGCTGGTGGTTTATTTCTACATTTAAAACATGAATACCTGCTTCATCCTTGCTTTAATAGAGAAAAGCCATAATTATCACAAATATAAATATACACGATGCTGTACTGGATGCTATATCAAAATACCCAGCCTTCACCAACAGCCTAACATCTAACACTGACACATTGTCAAATGATAACAAGCTACATGATATGAGAGACAGTCACATTATCTTCTTCTACTTTATAAAATTATCACTGATAATTATCATACAATTGCATTTGTTTGAACACTTGGGCAACCAGTGTAAATGCTAATGAAGAATGTTTAAATAAGATCTAGATGGGGGTAGTACCTTAACACTAGTGAAGGGATAAAAATAAGAGTGGGGGGCCATTCAATTTGGGAACTGATTTCATTGCAGGTAAATATCAAGACAGATCATGTTTAAGCATCAGGAAGAATTCCCTTCATTTGTTTTTAAAACTTCAAAAAAAAAAAAACCCTCGAAATATCATAGATTTTTGTTTAAGGATCAAGTTATAAAGTATTTAGAAAGTAAAAGTTCTATATAATGTACCCTGTCATCACACAACTTGCTGAGTATACTTCAGATGTACATACATACACCACTGTTTATCCTATGTGACAACAATGCTTATTTCACCAGCAATATTGACTTGCAAAACCATTTCCTGTCAGTGTATGTCGATCAACTCTTTTGAAGAATATTAATTCTTCAATATGCACAATGTTCATTCTTCCCTGTACCATATATTACTCAATTCCATATAGATAGGCATCATTTGAATATACACACACACACAGTGTGTGTGCATATAAAAGTATATTTGCTGCTTATGTGAATATTTTGGTAGATAAGATAGCTTCCTGAAAATACATTTGTATAATTGCTGAACCCAAGCGTATAAATATATTTATACTTATATATTTCATGGTGAGTGGTAAAAGTCTCAGGAAGTTTGCATCAACATTCATATTTTTACTATTATCATTATTATAGATTCAATGTATCTAATTGTTTCAATTTGCATTCCTTCAGTTCTCCTGAAGGTGAACATTACATGATTTAGTATTTCTCCCTCTATGTTTTATCTTTTGAGTGACTTTCTATGCTTTGATTAATAACAAAATAATTTCCTCATTGATTTCTAAATGCTTTTTGTATATTAGGTATATTAGTTAGTATTTTTTTTTCATGTATCACACACATTTTTGGCCAATTTAATGAACACTACCTCCATACTTACTACTTAAACTTTGGACAATAATTATTTTAAAAGTCATCACAAACAAGAATGTATTCTTGAACCAGACCAAAGATTAAATTTGTTAAACTGAATTACAATTATCCACGTATCATTACAACTCCTACATACTAAAACAATGACAAAATATACCTAACTATGATAGCACAATCATTTATTAGCAGAGGGCACATCCTCAGTGAGTAGAGGTATTTTCCTGGGTATATTCAGAATTGTCTTAAAATTTCCATGTAGTAGTCTTGTCAGAAACAATGAGGTGAAAGCTGTCTAAACCTGTCAAAATATCTTCAATTCATATTCAAAAGAGAAGGAAAAATTCAAAGCCCATTGAACTTGATGTTACTGGTAGACCGTAATTTACTACATTAGTGGAAGAAGCACGGGACCCATACACCTGAGGCCAAGAGTGCAGGTGACTAGCCGTTCAGGGGCCAGGTGTCTCCCTCTGCTCCTGGCCCAAGCGGCAAGCACACTTAGTCTGCCTTCTCAGAACCCTGCTCCCCCAAAAACCACAAACTCGTGCACTGACTCTCCAGCTTTTGCCCTTACCGATATCCATTTCCTCAGATTCCTGCACTTTAAATGCTCAGCTGGGAGGGAACTGGCAAGTACTTTAAGCATCAGGATATGTAATTACAAATCTGAACCAGTCATTCTACAACTGACCTTTTGGAAAAATATAAAATACAAATCATAGAGTTGATAGTTTTTTTGTTACTGTTGTTCTCTGTTTTTTAAATTTTCATTGGAGTATCGTTGCTTTACAATGCTGTGTTAGCTTCTGCTGTTTCAGCAAGTGAATCAGGTATACGTACACATTATCTACTCTCTTTTGAATTTCCTTCCCACTTAGGTCACCACAGAGCATTGAGTAGAGTTTTTGATCATAGCAGCAATTTACCATGCTCAAAACATGAATGTCAGTGTGATAACCTCTTGGCTGAGAGAAGCTGGGGCCCAGGAGGTGCAATATGGTGTGGAGACACTGCTCAGCAAGTCAGTGACCTCAATTTCAAAAGCAGATAAAAAGTAACTTTGAAGACAGAAACAAAGAATAAAGGAAAAAAGGAATGGGGAAGAGTGAAATAAAATACCTCCTGTAATTTCTTCTACAGACTTTCCCCCAGAACTGGAGAGGAACAAGACCAAAAAAAAAAAAAAAAGAAACGCCTGGATCATTTATTGTAACTAAAACCACAAGTTATAATACTCTCAAGAGATTCTAACTATCCAGACATCTGCTGGATAACAAATGCAGCCAAACATGCATCTTTAAAAAGGTTTCTAGGTTATGCAGTGACAGCTTTACGATCCAGAAAATAGATAATCCAACCAGAGGAAGAGGTAATCTGGATCCACTGCTTATCCATAAAACCTTAATTAGGGACACAACATCAGAACAGCAAGTATTCTACCTGAAACTATGAGTTAGTTAAGCACTCTCAAATTTTAACTGCAAAAGCACAATGTATTTTTTATGCCTACTTAGTTTAAGCAACCATTCTCCCCATTAAATTAAAGCATATTGGAAAATATTCAGTAAGAATGAGACATGTTGCATATAGATCAATTCTTCATTGACATCAGTAATTTTTCATCTCACTTCTCTGTGACATGAACACAAGGGTGCTCTCTGACATATTCCAGAAACCTCTGTCCAATCAAAGCAAACATAAATAGGGCTTCAATGACTGTGAAGATGCTAAGTGTCATCTGATAGTGCTCAAACAAGGCAGCTATGAAAATAAGCATTATAACACATGCTTGTGGTTGACAAAATTAAATCCCTACTATATCAGGCTGTAACCAAACAAACAAACAAACAAAAAAATGGCATATTTTGGCCTCTCATCGGTCTCTTGCAAGAATTTTTTTGGTCATCTTTTTGCCAAGGAATTCAGAACATGTTGGCCACAGACTGTTTGTGAAACATTATATTGTTGATAAACAGAATAAGAGAAGAGTTAGCCAGAAAGTGAATAAAAAGAACCTGTCAATTCCACAGGCCACATAAAATTTTGTATAGAATCTCTATAGGCTATTTGAAAGTTAATATAAAATTGCCTGGATACAAGTTATGAAACAGATTTTGTCACTCGTGCTGTTTCTTTTAGATGTCCCACTATCTGTGATACAGGGGCATGAGTTTGAGTCAACTCCGGGAGTTGGTGACGGACAGGGAGGCCTGGCGTGCTGCAATTCATGGGGTCGCAAAGAGTCAGACACGACTGAGCGACTGAACTGAACTGACCTGAAAATATAATTTGTGGATACAAAATATTCTAACCCCTGAAACAAGCCTTTTAATGCTTTGAGTGGTTATTTATTTGGAATCATGTAATAATTAAATAGGAGTTTTTCAATCTCTATAGCTCCTCTCCCAGGCAAGCAAATAAGCTTCTCTCGGGAAGACATTGTGTACTTTGACAAAATTGCCAATCCCAATGACAGGGAGTTGATGACAACTCCTTCATGAAAACAAAAGAAAACTTTGTAGTCCACCTTTGGTTGCAATTTTTAAGAAAACATTTCATAAAGCAAGAGATGCCACCCAATTTATATAGCTACCCATAAAAACTTGTTCATGAAATTAATACTAGAATGGAAAAGAACACATTTAGTTCACAACTTTTGAAGATAGCAAATATTTTATTAATGGAGTTTTGGTGCATTTAACTACATGCATAATCTAACTTCCTTGTTCTGCACATAAAATTTCCTTTCAATCTATGAGTGACAAGAACAAATATCCCAATAACCCATAATCATAATGAGATAGGATATATTTTTTAGTAATCTTTGATGACACCACCCTTATGGCAGAAAGTGAAGAACTAAAGAGCCTGTTGATGGAAGTGAAAGAGGAGAGTGAAAAAGTTGGCTTAAAGCTCAACATTCAAAAAACTAAGATCATGGCATCCAGTCCCATCACTTCATAGCAAATAGATGAGGAAACAGAGGCTGACTTTATTTTTGGGGGCTCCATCACCGCAGATGGTGATTGCAGCCATGAAATTAAAAGACACTTACTCCTTGGAAGGAAAGTTATGACCAACCTAGACAGCATATTAAAAAGCAGAGACATCACTTTGTCAACGAAAGTCCGTCTAGTCAAGGCTATGGTTTTTCCAGTGGTCATGTACGGATGTGAGAGTTGGCCTATAAAGAAAGTTGAGTGCCAAAGAATTGATGCTTTTGAACTACGGTGTTGGAGAAGACTCTTGAGAGTCCCTTGGACTGCAAGGAGATCCAACCAGTCCATCCTAAAGGAGATCAGTCCTGGGTGTTCATTGGAAGGACTGATGCTGAAGCTGAAACTCCAATACTTTGGCCACTTGATGGGAAGAACTGACTCATTTGTAAAGACCCTGATGCTGGGAAAGATTGAAGGCAGGAGGAGAAGGGGACAACAGAGAATGAGATGGTTGGATGGTATCACTGACTCAACGGACATGAGTTTGAGTAAACTCCGGGAGTTGGTGATGGACAGGGAGGCCTGGTGTGCTGCAGTCTGTGGGATCACAAAGAGTCAGACATTACCGAGCCACTGAACTGAACTGAACTGAACCACATGGTAGAGAGTTCCAGATGGAGAAAACTATATTTCAAAATGTGAGAATATTCTGATGACCCTTCAAATCCTTAGCTTCTTGATTCTTTATCTTCCCTTTTCTCATAACCTGCCCGATAATACAAAAGTATCCAGTTTTCATTGTATGGCCAACACCAGCTGACACCACTACTGGAAAATTTGGCTCTGAGAAATATTACAGCTATTCTTCAAGAACAGAAATAAATTAAACTAGAAACAGGAAGTGACGGAAGAATTTAAAGTTTGCATCTCTATCATGCATGATGCCTCACATCTTCAGTGTGACTTTGTTTTCTGTTTGAAAAGTACCATACGTATAAAGAATAATGAGAACTTTAGTTCTGCACTATGTGTCACCATCTAGAAAACACGGCCATGTGCATTAGTTCATTGGAATCTCCTGGTCATGTCAGAGTAGGAAGTATCATCTCCATTTTGCATCTAAGAAAGAGGAGTGGAGAGATTATGAGATCTGCTCAGCACAAAATAGCTAAGAGAAAATACAGGTCCAGGAATCTATCATTTGGCCCTCTGCTTTTCCCATGAACATTGCAAAGATTAATGTTCCCTGTATATTTACCATCATTTTACCATCAATTCTTCATCTTAGCTCCCTAAGTTTGGAAGGAAGAGTAAATTATTGATAAAAATCAATATTTCTCCTCTTTTTCTTTGTCTCTTTCTCATACATACACAGGAATACACATATGCACACACACACTCCAACGTATTTTTCTCTTATAAATTCCTCCTTCTCTCCTCCTTAAACCACATTAGTGACCACAATACCTTCAGTCCCAAAAGGAAACACAAATTAACAAGCTAGTCTTCTCCGCTTTCATTGAAATGCATAAATACACATACAGGACTTCTTGCCATCTGTTTTTTTCCAAAAAAAGACATACAGGGTCTTCCCTGATGGTCCAGTGGTTAAGACTTTGCCTCTCAATGCAGGGTTTGCAGGTTGGGTCCCTGATCCCACATTCCTTGGGGCCAAAAAGCCAAAACATAAAACAGAAGCAGTATTTTAACAAATTCAATAAAGACTTTAAAAATGGTCCATATCAGTCTTTTTAAGAAAAGGGCATCTAAGTATCAAGCCTGAGCGAGTTTGCAATCCCTGCCACGAGCATCTGATGAAACAATATTCCACCAGTCCATCGTAAGATGGAGGCCAAGATCTGGACCAGAATGTATCCATCCACGTTAGATGTCAGAATCCCCTAGAGCTGACTTTAGAATCAACTTGAGTTGATAGGAATGCTTTAAATAAACCAGGTCCAGGAAGAAAAGACAGTGGTTGGCAGTGCTGGAAGTTTTGCGTGTTTTCTCTAATGACTGTATGAATAAAAGTTACTCAGTTGGAAAAAAAAGAAAAGGGCATCTAAATGTGCTTCATCTTTTTTTTTTTTTTTAGTCAGCAGCATCACACAAAACATACGTCACTCATAGATACCCTCTTAATGGCAATCACTTGATTCCACTTCTGAGATACTATGAACATTGTCACAGTAAACATTTTTGTACCTGTCCTCACATGCTGCTGCTTGTATTTGTGTGGTACAGACTCACAAGGGGAGTCTGTGAGAATTTAGGAGAATTTTTAACTGTAGTATATATTTCAGTTTACTTAAAAAAAAAAAAAAAAAAGCTTACACTTCTCTAATTTTGTAACAGCAATATATGAAAAATAGCATTTTCCCTTAACCAAGATGTCTTTTACAAGGATTTACATACACACACACACACACAGAGGCATTTATTTGTATTATTATACAAATGCATCTTAAAACATTCACAATTCTCTCAGAAGGTGTCTGCATTTGTCCTGTAAGACTGGAAGAGAATCTCTGAGAGGAAACCTCCATGCTTTGGGCACTGTAACATTACGGCACCATCCTAAGGATGGGCTTCCCAGGTGGCTCCCAGGTAAACCATCAACCTGCCAATGCAGGAAATTCAAGAGACGTGGGTTTGATCCCTGGGTCTGGGAGATCCCCTGGAGTAGGAAATGGCAATGCCACTCCAATATTCTTGCCTGGGAAATCCTAGACAGAGGAGCCTCCATGGGGGTGCAGAGAGTAGGACATGACTAAGCACACACACGCATGCACGCACACACACACATACCCACCGCCCCCCCCGGGAAATCCTAGACAGAGGAGCCTCCATGGGGGTGCAGAGAGTAGGACATGACTAAGCACACACACGCATGCACGCACACACACACATACCCACCGCCCCCCCCCGGGAAATCCTAGACAGAGGAGCCTCCATGGGGGTGCAGAGAGTAGGACATGACTAAAACACACACACACACACACCACCCCCCTCCGGGAAATCCTATAGACAGAGGAGCCTCCATGGGGGTGCAGAGAGTAAGACATGACTAAGCACACACACACGTGTGTGCACACACACACACACACACATACCCCCCTCTGGATGAAGGGCCAGGACAGAGAATGGGGAAGATCTACAGCACTCTGGGAGAGCAGGGGAGTTTCATCAAGGTCCTGCAGAATCTAGCCCTGGATGCTGGAAACTGACAGCGTGCTCTGGAATATATTTCTGCCTCTGATTCACCATCCTGCTACTTTTAACGCAGATCTCACTCTCTGGCTGGGATCTACTGGCATTCTACACGCATCTCAAAGACAGTTTCCATTACCCTTCTGGTCACAGAACTGTCATTCTGAACATGTGCCTTATACAACTAACACCATTCAAGAGTGTGTAAATACTATAACATACTTTTGGGTTTTTTTTTTTTCTTTCAGTGGAAAATAGGCTTATGCCACAGGCCAAAAGAAAAACAAAGGTTTGCAGAAAGAGTGGAGCAATCAGCTGTTAATTACTAGAGTCTTTATGTTATCAAGTCATAATAAACTGTCAAAAAAATAGTAAAAGTCCACAGGAAGTATTAGTTTACAAATATTCTTCCTAGTATTTTTTTTTAATCCACAACTATTTCTTTGTGGCATTTTAGTTATCCTAATTAAGATAATGCCTTCAAGGTAAGTATCCAGAAATCTGTAAATCTCTATCGACCAGCACAGCTGTCACTGAAAAATCACATAGTCCTAGGGCTGGCTTCTATAGTAAAAAGCCATTTAATGTGTCTCCCTGCTGAAATCAAATGATTAGATGTAAGCTTCTCTATTCTATGACACCATTAAATAAAATTCCTTAATTTCCTTATTTGTAAAAATCATTAATAATGTTAGAAAAGACTACAATGAATCACCAACCCCACAGTCTTCATAACCGTATTAAATGAGTCATAACTAAGCTAAAAAGAAGTGGTAAAGTAGGAAGGAGTGACATGGCTTGTAGTTAAGCCTTTATTATATATGTTGCTTTAATTCACTCTCTTCTTTATACTGAAAAATGTCTTAGTGCTTTAATATTTTTATATAATTCATACTATCCTGTTAATGATTACTGTGGCTCTAGATGATTCCCATCACTTCATAGCAAATAGATGGGGAAAGAGTGGAAACAGTGGCTGACTTTGTTTATCTGGGCTCTAAAATCAATGCAGATGGTGATTGCAGCTGTGAAATTAAAAGACACTCCTTGGAAGGAAAGTTATGACCAACCTAGACAGCATATTAAAAAGCAGAGACATCACTTTGCCAACAAAGGTCCGTCTAGTCAAGGCTATGGTTTTTCCAATAGTCATGTATGGATGTGAGAGTTGGACTATAAAGAACACTGAGCACCGAAAAATTGATGCTTTGGAACTGTGGTGTTGGAAGAAACTCTTGAGAGTCCCTTGGACAGCAAGGAGATCCAACCAGTCCATCCTAAAGGAGATCAATCCTGGGTGTTCATTGGAAGGACTGACGTTGAAGCTGAAATTCTAATACTTTGGCCGCCTGATGAGAAGAGCTGACTCATCTGAAAAGGCCCTGATGCTGGGGAAGATTGAGGGCAGGAGAAGGGGACGACAGAGGATGAGATGGTTGGATGGCATCACTGACTCGATGGACATGGGTTTGGGTGGACTCTGGGAATTGGTGATGGACAGGGAGGCCTGGCGTGTTGCGGTTCATGGGGTCACAAAGAGTCAGACACGACTGAGTGACTGAACTGAACTGAACTGAAATGAGATGATTTCTCTCCAAATTTAGTACATCTCTCTTTCACTGTAAAGCCTGGAATTGGAGCATTAGGTTATCAGGTAAATATTCAAATGTCTTAGGTTGGTAACTCTAGGTTTCCTTTAGTCTTTTTTCGTAAATGTATATATCTATTATAGAGAGAAACAAACTCAAAGAAGTTATTTTATGCAAAGCTCTATGATTTTGATATCCTTAGTAATCCAAATACCAAAATATGTGACATTTTAAAATGAGATGTTAAAATAGCTTGGCAAGTTTATTCTGAGAACTTTCATGCCTAAGTTTTGCCCAGGCTTGTCAGCACCAGACCACCTCCAAGATAGCATGGTTTTGAGATGTGATCTAGAGAGATGGTAACTTACAGGCTGGATGAAAGAGCAAGCTGTAACTGATATCCATTTCTCTTTCACAGACAGAAACTGCTTGTCCATTTGCTGCTCTAGTAAGTGAACTATCTGTACTCTGGCCTTTTATTTCCTGCATCTGATAAAACAAAGATATTTATATTTCTAATGGATTTCAATGTAAAGCATCCATATAGTGTTAAGCAAGACTGACTACCATGATCCTAAGCAAAGAAGTAATTTAATTAGCCTATTTCTAAGGGAACACTATATAATAACTGTGAGCAATAATCACAATTTAGATTGCATTAAAATACATTTTTTCATTTATGAAAGATGTCTTTTTCACAAAATATTCAGATAATAAGATTCAGATTAAACTTGATATGTATGGGCTTCCCTGATGGCTCAGACAGTAAAGAATCCACCTGCAATGCAGGAGACCTGGATTTGATCCCTGGGTTGGGAAGATCCCCTGGAGCAGGGCATGGCAACCCACTCTGGTATTCTTGCTTGGAAAATCCCCATGGACAGAAGAGCACAGTGGGCTACAGTTCATGGGGTCTCAAGAGTCGGATACAACTGAGCGACTAAGGATAGCACCACATATATATATATATATATATATATATATATATATATATATACACACACACATATATATATATATACACATATATATTTCTGGATGTGCTGCTGCTGCTGCTGCTAAGTCGCCTCAGTCGTGTCCAACTCTGTGCGACCCCACAGATGGCAGCCCACCAGGTTCCGCCGTCCCTGGGATTCTCCAGGCAAGAACACTGGAGTGGGTTGCCATTTCCTTCTCCAATGCATGAAAGTGAAAAGTGAAAGTGAAGTCACCTAGTCATGTTCGACTCAGCAACCCCATGGACTGCAGCCTACCAGGCTCCTCTGTATTTATGTATATATATATATGTATAAATATATATGTATAACTATAAAGTATAGTTATGTATACATATATATGTAGTTTACAGGTCTTATACCATAAAAAATTCAGAAAACTATTTAAAGTGATTTTACTCATAATATTTTCAGACACGAAGTGTCTATGAAGAATAAAAAAAAGGTAAGGTCATTTGTGAACTTCTCACTTCCCTATTGTTGCCCAATGCTCCCTATCCACTATCACAATTTAGGAGTTCAAAAATACTTTTTCCAGGTTTCTTAACAGAGTATATCTATACCCAGGTTAATCAAGCCCATCGGTATAAAACTCTCTTCAGAATTCATAACCTCCACTTAGCAAGAAATTTTCATATCTATTAACTGTTGTAGTTACAGTTTTTCTCTGTCCAGGAGGAACTCTGTCCCATTCTATGATGAGTAATCTTGATTTCAATATCTGAAGTTATATTCATTAATGAGAGCTGACTGCTTGATATCTGCCCATAATCATAACTTTGGGGCAGAATCATATAATGACTCACTCATTGAATCTACTACTTAAGCAAACATATGGTTAATGCTTAGCTTCCCAGGTGGCATGGTGGTAAAGAATCTTCCTGCCAAAGCAGGAGACACAAATGTGACATGGGTTCAATCCCTGAATTGGGACGATCCCTTGGAGTAGGAAATGGCAACTCACTCCAGTATTCCTGCCTGGAAAATTCTGGAAAATTTAAAGGACAAAGGAGCCTGGCAGTCTATAGTCCATTGGGTCACAGACAGCCAGAGACAGCTGCATGCACATGCACAGACACACACATCATGCTAAGTCGCTTCACTTGTGTCGGACTCTTTGTGACCCCATGGACTACAGCCCTCCGGGCTCCTCTGTCCATGGGATTCTCAAGGCAGGAACACTGGAGTGGGCTGCCATCCCTCCTCCAGGGGATCTTCCCGACCCAGGGACTGAACGCATGTCACATTTGTGCCTCCTGCATTGGCAAATGGGTTCTTTACCACTAATGCCACCTGGAAAGAGCTACACACACACAGTTAATGCTTACATGACAAAATGTTTGAGAAACCAGAAAGTATATAAATATGTTAATTCTCTTTTAGCTTCAGATTTCTTGAACCTGTGATATACTACAGAACATTATTGACTATTGTTTGGTTTATTAAATTTTAGGCTACCTAAATATACATTAGCAACAAGAACATGTATACCTCAACTCTAAGCTGTTTACGTATATTTTATATAGAATTATTGTGACATTCCTCAAAGTAAAAAAAAATTATAACAAAATTGGAGCTAAAATAACATGAGGGATGCTAAGAAAAATAAATCCATGAATCTAGACATGAAAGCCATCTCAAGCCCTGAGCAGCTTGTGTTTACAGGAAAAGAGTCACAAAGCATGACTCTTTTTCCTTTCTGTAAATTTAAATACAGTGGATGAAATGGAACTTACAAATAAAGTCAACTTTGTATTTCATTAAAAAAAAGACCTCATGAACAAATCTTACTTGAAAAATTAATTCAAACTGGCTGGAATATGCAACATTTTATGTCCTACATCAGAGAAACTGCTGTTAATAACAGAAAATATGACAGCATTTCCATAAGATGCATTTTTTGGTTATGGCCACTAAAAGATGAATTGTAAGTCAGAATTTACCTAATGTCATCATTAAAAAATCTGAGCATGATATTCTTGCATTCAGATATATATACCTAATAATGCATTGCGTCAAAATCACAAATATTTCCACATTTAACTCTCTTCTTCCTGACATACAAAGGGTACCATACAATACTCTGAGATTACTGAATTTAATCCTCCATATCCTGAGTTCTCTCTTCTTCATTTAGTTTGCCCTTCTAGGTATTTTCTTCAGACCAATCTACCCTTTCTAAACCATACCTCTTCACAGTAGCTACATGTTAGGTGAAAGTTACTAGTAGAAGTTGAAAAGCACATGGCTTTTATGATGAAAAAAAACAGTAATACCATTTCCCAAAGAGCATTCCATGAGAAGTTAATATGTATGCTAAAACCTAAATGTGCCCAAAAGAAAGTCAGGTGGAAAAATCTATTAAGCAAAATTTAAGATGTTTCTTTACTAAAGAATGCATAATACCCTTTTATATAATAAACTGAGTTCTGATCTCAATGGGATGTACAGAGAAGGCAATGTTAACAAATTCATTTCACCAAAAATCTTTGTTTTTCAATTAAGTCTCTCATCACATTTAGGAACTACCATTCTCAAGGAACAGAACCAGTTCTGTGACTGCTAAAGAAAAGAGGAGAGTTTTATGTGAGATTTTGATAACAGCCTTTTGGTAACGATGGGTATTTTGCACAAGGAGGGCAGACAGAGATGCTCTACGATTATATTAACACACTGATCATTCCAAGAGATCTATATGTAATATCCATTCAACAGAGGGAGCAATAAGTGATAGCGAAAGTATGACCAGGGCAGGTGAGGCAAAATTTAAGGATTTATGTGCTTGCACACCCCAGAAAGTGAACATCTCTTTAAATTTTGTTTTGCAGCACCTCACTCTCCTCACCTTACCTTGGGCCCTTCAGAAAAGATGGACTATCTCTCCTTCTTCTTAGAGAAGAATTTTGTCTATCAAACTGCAGAACTCTATTTTATTACTATATTACAATATTCTGTAATAAATCTTTTAAAAAATAATTTTAATTAATTAAAAATTAATTACAGTTAAAGTAAATTCTCTTTATATCTTTAAGAAATAGGTATCAAAATAAAGTGAGGTTCTCTCAACCCCATAGTTCTACTATGTATGTACATACCCAAGAAAATTAAAAATATATGTTCACCCACAAACTTATACATGAGTATCCATTACAGCATCATCCTTATTAGCCAAAAAATAGGAAAAAAAAAAAAACTACTGATAAATGAATACACAAGATGTGGGGCATACGTGCATGCTAAGTCACTTCAGTCATGTTTGACTCTGTGACCCTATGGATAATAGCCCACCAAGCTCCTCTGTCCATGGGATTCTCCAGGCAAAAATACTGGAGTATGCTGTCATGCCTTCCTCCACGGGATCTTCCCAACCAAGGGAAGGATCAAACCCACCTCTCTTATGTCTCCTGCATTGGCAGGTGCGTTCTTCACTGTTAGCACCACCTGGGAAGCCCATGAAACGTGGTATATCCACACAATGGACTAATGTCCACCCCAAAAAGGAATGATGTTCTGATACATGCTACATGGATGAATTCTGAAAACCCAGGCGAAAGGAAAGAAGACAGACACAAATGACCACATACTGTTTGACTCTCTACATATGAAATAGCCACAGTAAGAAAACCCATAGAAGCAGAAAGTAGATTAGTGACTGCCAGGGGATAGTGAAAGGAGGAAATTGGGAGTGATTCCTTACAGATATGGGTTTCTTGTGGAGGTGAAAGACATGTTTTTATAATTAGATATAGAGATACTTGTAGAACATCATCAACATACTAAAATCCACTGAATTGTAGGCTTTAACATGCTGAAGTATATAATAGGTGAAATATTGTTCAATAATAAATTTTTTAAAGCTAAAATGAGTGAGGCTCTGATCACTTTCTCTTATGTAGCCAGAATTTATATTTTATCTATTATGTGCAGGGCACATCTTTAAATGTTTAACTTCATTAACTTACTTAATCCTCAACACCATCCAGTGAGACATATTTTAAAGATAAAGAATTAAAGGCACCAAGCAGTTTAAAAATTTGCCCCAAATTCTGTAGCCAGCAAGGAACAGAGCCAGGCTTATAAAACCAGGAAGTTTAACTTCAAAGCTCATGTTGCACACAAATTACTAGTAGCAATGACCATTATAAGTCGGGGTATACACTTTCAGGCACATACATGCATATGTATGCATATAGATAGATTAAAAGTATTTACATGGGACTATATATACTAGAGGTCAGCAAACTATAGCCCATAGATCAAATTAGGCCCACCATCTGTTTATACATAATCCATGAGCTAAGAATGGAAGACTGGATTTTATATTTTTAAATGGTTGAGAAAGAAGGAATGAAAAAAATAAGTATCATATTCATTGACACACAAAAAGCATACAAAATTCAAATTTCAGTGTCCATCAAAGTTTAATTGGGCATAGGTATATCATTTATTCATTTTTTGTCTGCAGTAGCTTCTATATTATGAAAGCAGAGTTGAGAAGTGGCAACAAAAACAGTGTGATCCCCACAATGTATTAAATATTCCTATCAGGCCATTTACAGAAAAATTTTACTGACCCTTGGATTATACCATACAAGGTACTCTAAAACTTTCTTAGGTCACTAAGCATTACATAATATTCAACCTCCTAGACTTCTTAACTTCATTAAATGACTGCAAAATAAAAATGCACCTATAATTATCAAACCTCTTCCCTCCTGAGGAAATAAGTGTATCCTTTACCAAATACCTTTCAAAATGGTTGGATTAGTTTATTTGCCTCCTAATGTGAAAATGACCTACACTTTGGTGGCCTAAGAACCTAGACTTTGGAGAGTTTCATGCCTGTATCACCCGAAGGCAGGCTCTTTTCACAGCGGCCCAATAGCCACCTAACGTAGATGTTGAGTTCTGAGCTGGTTTGGGTGGCGTGGTTAGGTCAACATTGCACAGATTATATACAGGGACTCTCACTCTTTTCAACCATCTTACCTTTCCAGCTTGGGCTTATGACATAGAAACTTCTGTTCTTTAACAAGCAGTTAGAGAAGTGGAAGAGTAGCTCCTGCTCTTCTGTTGTCCTCTTTGTGGACACTGGGGGCTGTCAGATCCCTCTGTGTTCTGTGTTGAGATACTCATTTTCCTGATGTTCGCAGCATACAGCCTTCAGTTGTCTCTCTCTGGGAACTGCCTTCAGCTGAACAAGGCCACCTTGCCTAATGTAATGACTATTTTTCCAAGGGCAAATACACACAGTAACTGATCAAAGTGAGAACGTAAAAGCCCATCCACCTTGACTTAAGGCAGGACCATTTTAAAAGGCCATCCCAGCTCCAGAACTCCCTGTATCATCCACTAAGTTTCAGCTGAACTTATTCATTGTGATATTTCTCCTGGTTAATTCTTCTCTTATTGTACAAAAATGTTGTCCTGAGAACACTACTACACAAATTTTCTACAAGCAAAATTGTGTCTTAGAGTCTGTTTCTTGGGGAAACTGACTTACAACACTCCTCAGTTCAGTTCAGTTCAGTCACTCAGTCGTGTCCGACTCTTTGCAACCCCGTGAATCGCAGCATGCCAGGCCTCCCTGTCCATCACCAACTCCTGGAGTTTACTCAAACTCATGTCCATCGATTTGGTGATGCCATCCAGCCATCTCATCCTCTGTCGCCCCCTTCTCCTCCTGCCCCCAATCCCTCCCAGCATCAGGGTCTTTTCAAATGAGTCAACTCTTCACATGAGGTGGCCAAAGTACTGGAGTTTCAGCTTCAGTATCAGTCCTTCCAATGAACACCCAGGACTGATCTCCTTTAGGATGGACTGGTTGGATCTCCTTGCAATCCAAGGGACTCTCAAGAGTCTTCTCTAACACCACAGTTCCAAAGCATCAATTTTTCGGTGCTCAGCTTTCTTCACAGTCCAACTCTCACATCCATACATGACCACTGGAAAAACCATAGCCTTGACTAGACGGACCTTTGTTGGCAAAGTAATGTCTCTGCTTTTTAATATGCTATCTAGGTTGGTCATAACTTTCCTTCCAAGGAGTAAGCATCTTTTAATTTCATGGCTGCAAAAAGGAAGATGTCTATGGGAATCTTCTCTGAAGAGAATATTTCAGTAGGATTGGATCTACCAGAATCCAAATTTAGATGAAGATTCTAGGAAGCTCAATTGTAGTAGTAAGCCTAATTTAAGATCTCTAATTTGGCCTAAGCTTGTACTGATGCAATGGCTCAGTGGGTTTGATCCCCGGGTCAGGAGAACCTCTGAAGGAGGAAATGGCAACCAACAGAAATATTCTTGCCTGGAAAATCTCATGGCCAGAGGAGCCAGGTGAGCTACAATCCATGGGGTCACAAAGAGTCGGACACGACTGTGTGACTAAACACACACAGGGGATAATCATGCTATGATGTTACCTTTATCTTCTTGATTCCCTTGTCTTTGTTTGTTCAACTGGGTTAAACTTGTGGATAGGAATGAATCATGATCATCATCCTAAACCCACAATGACAAAGAGGAGCACTACATATGTCCTGTAGGTAAATCTTCATTCCTTAATATTAATCATTTACAGCCTAATATAACAGTTTTAATCAATAGTTTCATTCACCTACAAATAAAGGCAGATGCTACCCTAGCAATGCCTTAGTTTGGGGCAGATTTTGGGTCAAATATAGCTTGGGCATTTGAGATTTAGGAAGATGTTTTCAAATAGGAAAACCAAGCCATATCCTTATTAGTAACTGAACTGGAGAAGATCCATCTCAGATTTAGTTTAAGAATTAAAAGCAATGATATATATATACACACATATATAAATATATTTTAATATATATTATTATATAATATATAATAACACATGTTATTTATATATTTATATTTATTATAATATATAACTTAATATAGTATATGTATTTATAATATAAATATTAATATATATAATATATCTGGCAATATCTTATATAGTGGGTACTCAATACATATTAATTCATAGCTCAGCATTAAGAACTATTATATAATATATCCACATGGGTTCTCTCTAGATTCTTCATGGAGAATGAAAATCTCCTACTTCCTGAAGGTAGGAGGATGACTTCATTTCAAAGAGATTATTTCAAGCCAAAATTCTGCACAATGAAGTCAGTGAATCAGGCTCACATCAAAATTAACAAGTACAAAAGTAGGTAATCAGTGACAGAAATGGAGCAAAGGCAATCACATCCACTTCCAGAATGCTTATATCCCTGAAAAGTTCACATATTAGATCTTAACCCTCAATGTAATGGTATTTAGAGGTGAGGCCTTCAGAAGGAAATTAAGTCATGAGGGTGGAGTCTTCACAAATATGATTAATGCCCTTATAAATAAGAGTGCAGAGAACTCGTTTTGTCCCTTCTACCTCAAATGAGGACACATTGAAAAGAAAGTCTCTTATAAGAAGCGGGCCTCACCAGACACTGAATGTGTTGGCACCTTGGTCTTGGATTTCCCAGAGAACTAACTGAGAACTAAATATTTGTTATTTACCATACCCAGTATATAGTATTCTGCTGAAGCAGCCAAACTAAGAAAGAAGAGAATGTTCCCTTTGCTTCTAAAAGCATTATTAACCTTGGCCACACAGGTACTGGGAAATTGAGAGCCTCCAGAGACTGGCTGCCAATGATGGCAGCCTACTCACTGGGGCTCTCATTCGATCTGACCCAAGGCATCAAACGACTCAAGAGTTCATACTACTAGTATGTGACAAAGGATGGAGGCAAACCTGTGGTGGGTAGTTCCATCACATTCTCTTCTTACAGAGAGGAAGTACCAAGTTCTTGCCTGATAGTTTAGAAAAGCAGCTTGAACCTAAAGACTAAACAGGAAGCAGAAATTGGCGACATTAGGCAATGACCAACATTGAAAAGCTTAGCGGAGAACCAGTTAATCAAGTTAAGGATGTTCTGCTCAGGTTAGGATGAACATAAATGGATGCTGAGCATTTGTTACTCTGTGCAGTTCTCTGCTGTAATTGGCATTCAGATTTCAAATCCTGTACACTAAGAATATACTTAAAGAGGCAGGAATACCAGATCACCTTACCGGCCTCCTGAGAAACCTGTATGCAGGACAAGAAGTAATAGAAGCAGACATGGAACAATGAATTGGTTTAAAATCGGGAAAGGAGTGCATCAAGGCTGTACATTATATGCAGAGTATATTATGCAGGGTATATTATGTGAAATGCCTGACTGGATAAATCACAAGCTGGAATCAAGATTGCTGAGAGAAAATCAACAACCTCAGATGTGCAGATGATCCCGCTCTAAAGGCAGAGAGCAAAAAGAAGCTAAATAGTCTCTTGATGAATGTAAAAGAGGAGAGTGAAAAAGCTGGCTTAAAATTCAACATTCGAAAAACTATGATCTTGGCATCTCATCCCATCACTTCATGGCAAATAGATGGGGAAACATCTATGGAAATAAAGACAGATTATTTTTCTTGGGCTCCAAAATCACTGTGGAGAGTTACTGCAGTGATGAAATTCAAAAACACTTGCTCCTTATAAGAAAAGCTATGACAAATCTAGACAACATATTAAAAATCTAGGCAGAGACATTACTTTGCCAACAAAGGTCCATATACCAAAGTTACGGTTTTTCCAGTAGTCATGTACAGATGAGATGTGAGTGTTGAACCATAAAGTGTGTGCTGTGTTAAATCGCTTCAGTCTTGTTCGACTCTTTGTGACCCTATGGACTATAGCCTGCCAGGCTCCTCCGTCCATGGAATCCTCTAGGCAAGAATACCGGAGTAGATTGCCATTTCCTCCTCCAGGTTACCTTCCCAATCCCGGGATCAAATCTGTCTTTTATGTCTCCAGCATTTGGCAGGCAGGTTCTTTATGACTAGCACTACCTGGGAAGCCCAGACCATAACGAAGACCAAGTGCCAAAGAACTGATCCTTTCAAATTGTTGTGCTGGAGAAGACTTGGGAGTCCCTTGGACAGCAAGGAGTTCAAACCAGTCAATCCTAAAGGAAATCAACCCTGAATATTCATTGGAAGGACCGATGCTGAAGGTGAAGTTCCAATACTTTTTCGACCTGATGCAAAGAGTCGACCCATTGGAAAAGACTCTGATGATCTCAAAGATGGAGCACAAGAGGAGGAGCCAGCAGAGGTTGAGATGGTTAGATAGCATCACTGACTCAATGGATGTAAGTTTGAGCAAACTCTGGGAGATAGTAAAGGATAGGAAAGCTTGGCGTGCTGCAGTTCATGGGGTCACAAAGAGGTGGACTTGACTGAGCGACTGAACAACACACAAAGAATAAGGAAAGGCTGATGCTGAAGCAGAAGCTCCAATACTTTGGCCACTTAGGTGGGAAGAGCTGACTCACTGGAAAAGAACCTAATGATGGGAAGACTGAAGGCAAAAGGAGTAGGGGGTGGCAGAGGATGAGACGGTTAGCATAACTGACTCAATGGACAAGAATTTGAGCAAACTCAGGGAGGTGGTGTGGTACAGGACAGAGGAACTTGGCATGCTGCAGTCCACAGGGTCACAAAGAGTCAGACGTGACTTAGTGACTGAACAGCTACACTAAGAGGGAAACTAAGGAACACAATGAAAGAAGTGAGTTCTCTCATTGCAAGGGGAAAATAAGGAAAATAATTAAAATTTATAAAAAATAAAAGTGTGTTTCCTTACAACTCTGGAAAGAAAGTCCTAATGTTTCACAAGGGATTCTCAGAAAAGAACCTGGGATTGGAAGTGGTGGTGGCTGACTTTAGAATGTAGTTTCTGGGGATATAATCACTGACTTGATTTGTTTTTTTAGCCTCTGATATTTGTGACTTTTGTGAACTTGGAACTAATAACACTATTAATATGTGTAGTCTGGTCAAAAAACCAAGCTCAAGCACTTAACACCATGGCTTTCAGAACTAGTGAATTCCAGAGAGAAGCTGAATGTCCTTTGAAGAAATATTTCCCTTACCGTTATTTTTTTCCCCAAATCTATTGAATATAAACTTTGGAGTAGCCTCTTAAGTTTGATGCTTTAAAATAAGAGAGAGAGAGAAAGGAAAGAGGAGGTGGAAGGAAAGGAAGGAAGGAAGGAGGGAAATAACAAAAGACAAATGAAGAGGAAGGAAAGGGGTAGGAAGAGAAGAGAAATCCATTCCTTTAAAATTCATTTCCTAATTCTTTTCAAAGACCATGATTATATTCCATGAATTGCATTTCAGAAAGCAGTTTGGTTTATAAATCATAAATAAGGTCTGACAAAAAGGAGAAGGGAAAATTATTGAAACATACTATTTCTGAATGGTCAGGCATTACACATCCCCCTTAGAGAGTACAGAGGCATGGGAGATTTAACCAAGGTGCTTAAATCTTTGTGAACATAAGGTACCAGAGATCCAATTCAAATAAACAGATTACTAGCTTAAGAAATGGGAGAAAAGCTCTGAGACCTCTCTCGGGCAGTCACACCCGTTTCTGCAGGAATACAGGAATTGTTGCAAGACGGTGAATTGAAAACCATATGGACAAAGTTTAACTTTCCATGTAAGAGAAAAAAAAATTTTTTTTTCAAAATATTTAAAACATCCTCCATTTTCAACGATTCGTTTCAGGCATTTTCCTTGTTTATGGAAAGGAGGAAACCGCCGGGCTCACCTGCGTCAAAGCCCACACTCGGCACCACGTCCAGGGCTCCGTGGAAGGCTCCGGCCCACGCTGAGGTAGCGGAGGTGACTGTCGCGGGATCCGCCTTCGTGACGTCACACGGGGGCGCGGCGATCCGGGCCGCGCGCACGGAGGGCATCAGCAGGGGCCCGTAAGGCGGCTCCAGCGCGGAGCCCGCCGGAGGGAGGTGGTGATGGTGATGGTGGTGGTGATGGCGGCGGTGCACGTGCGGGGGGTGGGGCCGCAGGTACACGTCGTGCACGTGGCCGTAGGACGGGCTCACCTGAGAAGCCAGCGGGTAGGCCCAGGACTCCGACGCGGGCGGTGCGGGGGCGGAGCCAGTCTGGTGCAGCCCTTGGCCCGGCCAGGGGCTGGGGTCGGCGGCCGCGAAGCTGCCCGGGGGTGCCGTGACCTGGAAGTCAGGATGAACGCCCCCCAAACAGGGTGCGGGTGGGGGCTGGTAAGAGCTGGTCCAAAAGGAAGTCGGGAAACTAGTCCGCTGGCTTGACAGAGCTGAGCTGTCTGAGAAGACAGAAAAATAACATTATTTACATAAGATTCAGTTCTGGGATGGACTTGCCTCTACTTGTCCAGTATTTTCAAGCAAGCTAATGAGTATGCACTCTTTTTCTCCCCCACACAGAGGTGAATGATAACAGATACTGAGGTTTCACGCCAAGCCAATGCACAGTGGCCCAGATGATGAACGAGTCCCTAGCGTTGCTGGCTTAGTTTAGGAGGTCACTGTCTAGGCCGAGGTGGACAAGTCTAGGACTGGAAAACTTAGCTTTCTCCTGTGTGTCCTAATGCCGTTAGGTCTGAGCAGAGGTCACGGGTACATACGTCACAGGTTAAAAAAATAAAAAGGAAAAGCTTATGGCATAGACATGATTCAGGTAGATTGCAAATGATGTTTACCAACTTGTTTTAAAGGCAAATACAATTTTCACTCAAACTAACCATTTTAATGCCAAAACTAACAAACGGAAGTAAGATCATACTTAAGGATGCTTGCCAACACTCACTTTACATCAAGAAGGATGTATTCCCAGCTTAGTTTTTCTGTAGAGGTCTGGGAGTTTCTGGACTGAAAATAATAATAGCTCACATTTAATGTCAGTGACCCAGTACCAGATACAAGGCCAGGAGCTTTTCATGGATTGATCTCATTGGATACACACCCCAAACTTATGAGGTAGTTACTATTATCCGCCTTTTAGAGATGTGGAAGTTGAGGCAAGGAATGGCTGTCACTCATTGCAACTGTGCCACAAGTCAGCACACTTGTAACTATAACCTGAACACCCAGAATTTGGTGGAAATTCTGTGGAAATCATGAGTGGAGGAGATTCAGGTAGGTTATGGATTGGAGGAGATATTGAGAAGGGGGTAATGATATCAAAGAATAACACTTGGAGATAAATAAGCAAGAGCGAGAACAATTCCCAGCTTTGCTTCAATTTCTCCACTCAGTGTTCATGACATATTTATAGATGACCTACTATGTGTGAAACGGGGCGACTAGAGACGATTGGACAGATGTCCTCTTCAGTCACATCTGGCAGGGAACAGAGAAGTAAACAGACATGAGCAATGTAACTTAGATTGTGCTCTCAAGAGGGGAAATACACAGACAGGGCATTGAAGCTGGCTTAGAAAGTAATACCAAAATCAAAAGGGTCAGGAGGGCTAGCCATATGAAGAGTTAGGGAAGAGTATTTTAGGCTAATGAAAAAGTATGTGGAGAAAGGCTAAAAGTACACGTACTTGCACAAAGCAGCATTTGAGGGATCAAAAAAGGATTCAGTGGGCAGATGGTAGCAAACATACTATGGTCCAAGAAGGACCCACATAGGTATGGCCTTACAGTCCAGTTCAGTTCAGTCGCTCAGTCGTGTCCGACTCTCTGTGACCCCATGGACTCCAGCATGCCAGGCCTCCCTGTCCATCACCAACTCCCGGAGTTTACGCAAACTCATGTCCATTGAGTTGGTGATGCCATCCAGCCATCTCATCCTCTGTCCTCTTCTTCATCTTCTGCCTTCGATCTTTCCCAGCATCAGGGTCTTTTCCAGTCAGTCAGTTCTTCGCATCAGATGGCCAAAGTATTGGAGCTTCAGCTTCAGCATCAGTCCTTTCAATGAATATTCAGGACTGATTTCCTTTAGGATGGACTGGTTGGATCTCCTTGCAGTCCAAGGGACTCTCAAGAGTCTTCACCAAAAGCACAGTTCAAAAGCATCAATTCTTCAGTGCTCAGTTTCCTTTATAGTCCAATTCTCACATCCATACATGACTACTGGAAATATCATAGCTTTGACTAGACGGACCTTTGTTGGCAAAGTAATGTCTCTGCTTTTTAATATGCTGTCTAGGTTGGCTTTTCATAGCCTTACAAGCCATGCACTAAATGTGGGTACTATCCTGAGGGGTCCAGTGAGCTTAAAAAGAGTTTTATTTTTACTTTTTAAATTAATTTTTATGTAGTATAGTTCCTAGGAAGGGTTATGGTCAGATCTGTGTTTAGAGAGAGAGCTATTCCAGCCATGGCCTGTTGCCTCCGGCATAGGTAACTGAGCAAACCCTGGCCTGGGAGTCTGGAGAGCCCAGGTTGAGAGCTGGCGTCCAGCAATCATCCTCTCTTATTGTAGGACCCCAAGTGATCTATTGGCTTGTCTGTAGTTTAGTGTCTTCCAATCAAATAGGCATTTGAGCTCATTTAATTCCAAATATCCTCTGGCCCCATGCTTCTAACCATTCTGGGAAATGTCCTATGGATTATTTCTATCTATAAAGATAAAGTTGTTAGTACATTAGTTATGCATGTACAGTACAACAGTATTTTTTATACTGGGTTCCACATAAAAGAACCTTGCTAGATATCTCCATGGAATGAAGGATATCCCAAGAAGTATTGTGAAATAAAAGTATTCAGAAATCTGACATGTCCATGTTCTTACTTCATAAACTTCCAGGACATAGTTTTTTGTTTTTTTTTTTTTTTACCTCAGGGAAATTTTAAGTAACTTGACTCAACCTCCATATATGTACTTTGATGAGCATAATTAGGATATCACTGGGTTGTTTCAAATATTTTCTTTCTTTAGCGTCACTAAAGGCTAAGTCACTACACTGTAAGCTCTTCCTCTTTCTCCCCATCAGCCTCACGGCAGAGCTATCATCCGCCCCATCCACAGACAGACAGATTTTCAGTGTCTCAATTCAAGTCTCCCCCTAGCCTCTGCCCAGCATCTCCCTGGATCTCAAACCCTTGAGAAAACCTTGATGATGACCTTGTAGAGGCAAAGGATGAAAAGCAAACTAGTCTTCAAACCTTCCAGCAGACCTAGCAAAGTTTTACTTGAATGACTTAGTTTTGTCACAATGACAATCTGGTAGAAAATAGCACTTAAAGTCAAGCCTACTGGCATTGGGCAAATGTGATATATTTAAGCATTGTCCTCCTCTGACATATGAAACCTGGCTGCTAATGACAAGAAGGAAAATTGTGTAAGGTGTAGGAAGAAAATTCAATTTGCCTTAGATGATGGCAGTGCTAAGTCACTTCAGTCATTTCTGACTGTTTGCAACCCCATGGACTGTAGCCTGCCAGGCTTCTCTATCCATGAAATTCTCCAGGCAAGAATATCCAGAGTAGGTTGCCATGCCCTCCTCCAGGGGATCTTCCTGACCCAGGGATTGAACCCATGTCTCTTATGTCTCTTGCACTGGCAGGCAGGTTCCTTACTACTAGCGCCACCCAGGAAGCCTATAAATGATGGACATTTGTAGAATATTTCTATCATACTCACAGTGAAAGCTGTCAACATTTAAAGTTTAAAACTCATAAAAGAGTTTATAGAGGCTTCTTATATTACATAGTGCAGCTTTGCCACCACCGATCTGCTCCTTTGCTCTCAGAGATCCAATCTTTGGTACCAAACCCTTCGTTCTGCTCATAAGTTTTATCTCTTGTGGGACCAGAATCCCATTATAAAAACAGCTGAACTCAAGCCACAGGTGTGTGCCAGAGATAGAGTTCTCCTTATTAATATCTCCCATTAAAATGTCAAAAGTACAGAGAGTATATGTCATTTTCCTGGATGCTTTCCTTTTGTTTCTTTTCCTTCATGTCCATGGACCTAATTTTATTTTGCAGATGTTTACACATTTTGGATATGCATGAGGAAATATGAATAATGAAAAAATTCCTTACAAAAATATTATCCTATTTATTACATATTATATTGTGATTAGTGAACATGTTATCATTGAAAGTAGAAATCTGTTCTAAAAAACACACCCCATAAAGGCTGAACAAAGCTTTAAAATGTGCCAGGGAAAAATCAAATTAGAGGTAACTTGGTATTTTCCCAGTCAGTGTGTCTCCTGAGATTAACATAAAGTTTGCAGAGATCAACGCAGTGTTTTGAGAAAACAATGTTGCATTCTACAAATAAATGAAAAGATATTGAACAGAAAATATGTTTATGGGCAAGTCTACATTTCAAAATCACTATCTGGTATCTTGATTGTTAAAAAAGAAATTCTTGATACAAAGAAACAGATGATATTCTTTGTTTCATGCCTGGGAATCAGTATGCTTATTTCATATATATGTAAATTTTTTTCATTACATGACTCTTTGCTTACAAGTATTTAATCACAGCCACATTTTTTGGATGAAAAAGCTTATGAAAAACTGCACACAGTATTTCCATGCAATATTACTTTCCAGCAATTCAGAACTATGTGATATTAACACCCTATGGTAACTTTGGGCTCAATGACATGATATTTGGATGACGTTCACACTGAGTCTAACACGTACAAAATGTCTAGATATTTGTTGGTTCAGTTTGCATTTGGGATTAAAAAATATTACAAACATACATACCCTATTTCTAAACAACAACAAAAAGGGGGAAAAAAATTTGTCTAATACAACCCACCCAGAGCATACCCAGTAATCTCACTGGTGTGATTTTTAGCAGAAATATGTCTTAGAGACATAAAAGAGCTTAACATGCTACATCAAGAGGTTCTTTTCAATTTAACAGTAGCTGGGATACATTTTACATTAACATTCAGTTTCTCTGAAAAAGATCTAAAGGTAAACATTTTATGCAAGAGAAAATTAAACATATAATTCTTAAAAATATTTTATTAATTTTGAAAAAAAATGAAAGTAAAAGTATTAGCCCCTCAGTCATGTCTGACTCTTTGTGACCCCATGGACTGGGGACCACCAGACTCCTCTGTCCATAGAATTCTCCAGGCAAGATTACTAGAGTGAGGAGCCATTCCCTTCTCCAGGGGATCTATGCAAGCCAGGGATCGAACCCAGGTCTCTTGCATTGCAGGCAGATTCATTATTGTCTGAGCCACCAAACATGAAGACTATATTACAGTGAAAAATGGGTTCTTAAGATCTTAAAAATTTCCAGAAAACATATTCTTAGAATTAATACTGACTGAAAACATCCATGCTAAAAGATAATATTTACCTTTTTAATTAACTTAGTGAAAAACAGTCTACAGTCTACAATTCTTTTCCTCGTGTTCTACTTTCTATAAAAATAAATTTGGGGGTCAGAGGTGAAATGATATGTGTTCCAGTGTTACCTATCACTCAGTAATTGAGCATTACCATTACGTACAAAGATTGCCCTCCACTACTTTTGTTCTAGAGGTGCTCCAAATGGTCCTTGTGACTGTAAAATGAGAATTTCATGGGGTGCTATCAGATGCCCATAATCCTTGAAGGCAGGTATCTGAGATAAACCAGGCCTCAATTTTCTCCAAAGTGTTTATTTTAAACTTCCCCACAGTGATCGCTTCCAAGGGCCTCCTGGAGAGGCCGCGCAACTCTCTGCTTCCCTGGGGCACCTGACCCAAGAGACAGGCCCTCCTTCCCCTTCTTCCTTTTAGCTAAGTTTAATGCTCATTTTGAGAGATCTTTCTCATGAGAATGTTGCTCCAAGAAGACATTGTGTAGATCAATTATGCAGAACATATTTGTTTTGCAACTACAAAAAGGAAAAAAAAAATCAAGTTTACCATCCATCATAGGTTTTAAGTCAGTGATCTATTTGGCTATGTCTTAACTACTGCCTTTTCCGACACACACAAACACACACATACACACGTTCTGTAATAAAACTTAAGCACTGAAATCAGTGAATAGACATATTTGAAGCTGACGTTTCTACTTGGATGGGATGAGACAATCAGATCCATTAGGTTTTCTTAACTGAGAAGCCCTATATAATCCATTAGAAGATATAGTGGGAGACGAGGTGGTTCATATGATGTTGTGCCCAATAAAGAAGAAATATTTCCTGTCAGTTTTTTGACGGGAAAAGCCACAAAACACCTAAAGAGGACTTTCCTAAGTCCATCAAGATACAAGCTCAAAGTATGACCACGATTCCATCATTAGCTGACACTCTATCATTTGCCTGAAGATTCACTGTGGAAATATATTCTACAATCAAACATAATTCAATTTTAAATTCCTTTGAAGCACTGCAGCACTTGTGCAGAACTGTAAAAAACCTCAGGCCATAAATTAGACCCTTTAATTTAATACAGCTGGTCAACAGCTCCTCATAAAATATTACTGCCATGGCCATCAAAATTGTCAATAGCCTTCAGTATCTTGTATGTTCAAGACACTCTGCTTTTTGTCAGGAATACAAACTTCCAGAAAACAATGTTTCTGAATAAAGATACAAGGTTGGTTTTCTGTGTGCCAAATGAGTGAAAACTTACTTAAGCGAGAAAAGTCATCTGACCTTCAGTTAATGCATTGCATCAACCCTATGCTAAATTATTCATATATATAATCAAAAAATCTTTACAACAACACTAGCAGATGCGTATTAATAAATACATATTATAGCTGAAGTTACTCTCAGAGATACTTCGAGCATCGAGGATAACATTGCCACCAGGCAATAATAAGGTCCAATCTTGAACCCCAAGCAAACATAATCCAACCAAAGACAGCAATATGCAAACTGGTGTTGCTTTGGCAGTTAATATATTTTAAGCAACTCTCTTCACTAGACATGGGAATCCCTATCACACTTTTCTATAACATAGTTACTAAATCCTTAATTTTGTGTTGTGGATTTCCTATGAATCTTATTCAACTTATGTACACTTAACTAAAAACACCAATTCACAACTATGGCAAAGTTTTATTTACAATTGGATGGTAAATAATACATTTGAAATCACAACTTCATGGAGAAAAGATTTCAACAATCCCTTAATTCAAGTCCCTTATTTTATAAATAAAACTGTACCCAAAGATTTCATACAACTTATTACTATAAATTTTGTATTAAGGACTTTTTTTGTTTTCTTATCCTGGGTTCATGGTATGGATTTGGTTCATTTAATTTAATCAATTGCTCATTCAATTTATATTCCATATTTTTCATATAGAAATGCATTATCCTGAGTATTGGGGAAATGATGTGAGATAACTAAATAGGACACATATAGTCTTAGCTGAAGAGGGAGAGATGAAGATTGAAGAGCATGCTGCGTTTGCCTGTGCTACTCTGATAAACTAACTTACAAAGCTCTAAAAATTCTGGTCTCTACCTACACCTTTTTCTTTCACTTCACTTACACCAGCATTTTGGCTTCTCATTGAACATTCAAGTTCAATCCTTCCTCAGGTCCTTTGCACTGGCTGTTTCATCTGTCTTCAGTAATCTTCCTCTAGATATTTGTGTGATGAGAAGCACTCTTATTTCCTTTGGGTGTGTACTGAAATAAAAATCTTAGACCATCTATTGTCACCCTAAATAAAATAAGGTAAAACAATACCTTGCATCTCAATATATTGATATATTTACTGTCTCTCCTTAGAAAGCTTCATGAGTGTACAAGCTTAGACTCTCCTGTCCACTGATATATTCCCACTACCTAGAACATAGCAGGACTTTAATAAATATCTGCTGCATAAGTCAAGTCAATGAATGAAACAGTAGAGAGATTTGCAGGCCAAATTCAAGATAATGCCAAGAAAATTCTAATAATACTAAAACACTACCATTATCCACCCTTTTGATGCTAAAATTTGACATCTTTCTAAAGGTCCTCTCCATTAAGTCATGCAGATTATGGGAAAACACTAAATTGTAGAGTTGTTACATTTACACAACACTTCACTTAAAACTATTCTGGTTATGATGCTTTAGACAATCACTCTTACATCTATTTGTAATTTGGAACTTTCATTCCTATATTCCAAGTTCAGTGGTCACTGGGCTGCATGTGTCAGTATGCTAAAAGAATTAGGCATTGCATTTTCCCCTGGAGAGGGGAATGGCATTGCAATCCAGTATTCTTGCCTGGAGAATTCCATGGACAGAGGAACCTGGCAGACTATAGTCCACGGGGTTGCACAGAGTTGGACACAACTGAGTGACTGATAGTTTCACTCACTCTCCCAGGACTGGCTGTCATGATAGGATTTATTATTGACATATCAAACATTTATTAAAGCCAGCTAGGTCACTGAACTTTTCCTAATTTCACCCTCCACAGTTTTTAAAGACACTTCTAATGATGCTGAGAAGGAAGCAGCCGCTCATCACCTCTCACCTGCCCCTAACACAGGTGTCCAGCCTTTCCTCATCACAGGATCGCCTGGGGCACTTGCTACAGTAACTCCCAGAGCCTCCTTCTGGACCCTCTATCTGATTCAAAGGTCTGAGTTAGGAGGCGGCCATCTGTGATTTTCACAGCACTAGATCTACAACTATCAAACCTGAGCCTGCACGTGAATCCCTGGGAGGGCTGCTTAAAACACAGGTTACTCTACCTCTGAGTTTCTGATTCAGTGGGTCCGGGGCTTAGCCCAAGAATTTGCATATCTATCAAGTTCCCTTGCGATGCTCATGTTCCCAGTCCTGGAAACCACACTTTGAGGACCATTTCACTAGATTCTTCTTGGAACCAGGTGAGTTCAGAAGAAATGTTCATAATGCATTTCTCTAAAACAATCATTGGAATGATGGATTGTTTTTTCTCTAATGTTGTAATTATCCCAATTACGTTGTCACCTGATCATTTTCTGTAAGTCAGAAATCAGATTTGAACACACTTCTGTGACCTCTATGGAGAGGGAAATAAAGGAGAAGAAGCCCAATCTACTGCTTTGCTTTACTGAGGTTAAAAAAAAAAAAAAATCGCAGAAACCAGGCAGATACAGTCACTGATATCTGGGTTGTACACTGCAAAGGGTTAACATCACAACAGAGTGGGACAGAGTAAGCCATCAAGCAAACACAGAAGGCTTTCAAAGTCTGTATTCCTGGGGCAGACTCAGATCTCTGCTATGTCACCACATAGCACCTAGTGGAATGAGCAAGGGCTAATTTTTAAACGCTGATCCAGGCACGCCCATTATTTAGAGATCCAAATTGGGCCATCGGGGCTTAAGGAATGGTGCTTCGCAGCTCAGTCCTGCCACTATAAACTCAGGCCGGTTGCATCACTACTTTCCATGAGGAATTTAAGGGGTGTGACTGCATCCTTTCCAACCCTGCATTCCACATGTGACAAAACTGATCCAGCTGTTTGTCTGAAAGAAATTCCTTGCTGTCCTTAAAAATTAAAAAGCGAGTGGATATCCGTCCTCCAGGGGCAGGTCTCCAGCTGGAACCTGGTACAGACGGTTGCGAAACACAGCCAGTGGCCTGGAGAGCATCTGCTCTGGAATTCTTACCTCGCCATAAGGGGGTTAGCCCCATCTTGCTTTTTGAAATGGCAGATTCTGGATGAAGGGTGCTGGCTTGGCCCAAAGCTCTTGAGAAGTGTTCATCCACTACTGACCCAATGTCTCCCTGGAAATAAGTGAAAAGGACACAGCGAGAGTTAAGGTACTCCATCTCGGCAGGCTGGTCTTTCTCCTCCTCCTCCTCATCCTCCTCCTCCTCCTCCTCCTCCTCTTGTTTGCTGGGAAGGGTGACTTCCAGAGAGTCCTGCATCTTGCTGTATACCGCTAACTTCTTCTGGGATGGAATAAACAAAACACAGTATCAAAGACAGTTTGTAAAAAAAAAAAAAGCATTAACTAGTTAACTGTTCACTTTAAAAAAAAAAAAGAATCTAAATATTAACATATGTTCGCAAACTGATTCTTCTTCATTTGCTTTTCTCCATCTCCCCCACCCCTCTCCCCAAACCCGCTTTCTGCTTCCCACCCTGAAAAAAAAGACTGTTATTTCAGATTTGGTGGGGAAAAGGTGTCCTTTATCCCCTGGTATATTCTCAGACTGTGAAAGGTAGTTGTTGTTGTTTTTCTTAACCTAGGTATACCAAAAGGAGAAGGAATTTTTAAAAGAGAAAGTGACAGATCCCTTCCACTTTTGTTCCCATTTTCTATTTTAAAGATTTAATGTGCAGCAACATTATGAGGATAGGGAGGAATAGAGAAGGAGGCCTCACTGCCTGGGGGAGGGGTGGAGAAGAAAAGAGCTTTTCATAAAGGAAATACACTAAAATAAAAACAGGAATGTAGCATCTTATAAAGGATTTGGCAGATGTGCTCAACTCATTTCTCAAAAATCAAACTAAAATGACAAAATAAGCCTGTGTGAAGATCCATTTTGCATGGAACATATTTTTTAGATGTTCCACTTACCACCATTATCATAAAAGGAGGGAAAAAAGGTATTATGACGACTTACTGAAAATAATACAAGTACTAGCAATGGCTACTATGGCTTTCAAATCAAAATGAAAAACGATTGATAATTTTAAAATATTTTCAAAATACATAATCATAGTTATAGAAATAGTTTATATTATGACTGATACTCATATTTATTACCCCATTTAATCTTTACAATCCTATAACAAACATTGTTATTATTGCTCTTCATATTTTAAAGATGAAGAAACTGAGGCACAGAGAAGTGAAGTAACTTGCAAAAGGTCACAGAACGTACAAGTGGTGGGCCCAGAATGAATACAAAAAATACACAGATGTACATATGCGTGTGCATGCGTGTCAGAGGAGGGCAGGGAAGGATATGGAGTGTGGAAAAAATCACTAAAATGTTATGCTTTGTATTCTTTCTCTGGGTGGTAAGCTTATAGTTGTTATTTTCATATTCCTGCTTTCCAATATTTCCAAATATTTTCCATTGAGCACATATCACTTTTTTTCCATTTATTTTTATTAGTTGGAGGCTAAATATAATCAACAATTTCACTATAAATTATATATTAAAAGATATTGCTAAAATATTATAAAATTCATTATTTTAATGACAAAATGAGCATTCTATCATCTGTATACCTACAAAACCTGACCATTTGTTATGCCTTTGTTCTTATTTCAGAGAAAAATGCATGCTGGAAAGTGAATGTGAGTAGATAAGAAGTGGATCATTCTAGAATATCAGTAAGCATAGATTGTCAAATGTTATCAAAACACCTAACCCAGACTCTTAATGTTTCTAATGGTAACTACTAGCTTCAAAATCTATAGCCACAAATTATAAATGCATCATTCAAAAAACTGAACCCTTATCCCCAGCAATGAATATGTTGTTTTTATGTGAGGTAGGCTCTGAAATATTCAGGCACATTTCAAGCTGTTGGTTATTATTTAGGGCTATTATGTATATGTGTGTTTGCATGTGTGTGTGTGAACCTACATATACATACATAAATACATATATATATATATATATATATATATTCCTTTTTATTTAGTTTGTTTCAGTAGGGTTATCAATTCATGATGAATAGATAGTTCATTCCCTGTGAGTGAACATGCCTTGCTGATGAATAAGTGATTGTAATGACTGAATGGTTACAATATTCTTACAATCTGTTTTGCACAGATTTGAACATGTTTATGTTTAACTTCAATAATAAAAACACCATAGTAACATAGGTTATATATAAAATGAGAATATCGAACTAACTGACCTCTAAAGTTACTCCTGACTATAAACTCCATTATGAAGTTAAACAAATAGTATAATTTCTTGATGGCACTGTTTCTCTATTCACATGTGCATTTACCGAAGTTACACGATTTTAAGCAAATGCACACACTCTGCCGAATTCTCAGGCGTGTTAGAAAGAAGCACTGTTTTTATATGGGGGAAAAAATTAAAACTACTACAGAGTGGCTTCACTGCCACAAGTGTTCAGTATTATCTATTAAATCGATGTCTTCTTCCCTGCTAATGTTCAGCTCAGAATCAGTTTGTGAGAGTCAGGCTTTGCATCTACTTGTTTCATTTGTTTAATTTTAGCATTTATTCCTTAAATGAAAGAGCCCTGGCTATGTTAATTATCTAAAGAAAGGCAATTATTTATTTTATCCCAATTAGCAATTGATACTTAAATAAAATAAGTTATATGTAAAAGACTTGAGAACTCCAAATCAAATACAAATGTAGTTTCCATTTGTATCCAAATATAGCATAGTATTATGATCAATAATGATGATAATAAAATATCTTAAGTTTTACATTGATGGCAATTGAATTTAAGGTATACATTTTCAGTCTATTAAAGATTACACAATTTTCTAGCTGCTATATAATTTCATGGTTTTTTTTGACCAATTGTTAAGTGATTGGATACAAATAAATTAATCTAAAATTTGCACATTTTTCACTATGAAATAGGGAAAGATAAGCAAAATCTTCCATTGTATCAAAATACCTTTTATTTGTCTATTTTCTAAAATTCAGTTCTCTGTCAATGGATGCATTGATTCTCTATAATCTTTATATTCCCTATATATGATGTACATCTATATATATACATATGGTTTTATATAAATATATATTGAAATATTCCTTTCAAATATACACAATACTACATAAATATCTATATTATATGTCTTTATTTAAATACACTTGGGGGATTATTATAAAATAATTTTTTTTTCTCTCTCCTAGCTTTTTGGGGCATATCTTCTACTAATTAAATGAATTTACTAGAGAGTATCAAACAAATAAAATAGAAAAGGAGCCTATGACATATCAACCAATGGACAAGACATAAAACATATTTATTGTCACCTCTTGCACTTTTTTTGAGATAAAGTTGCATCAATTTTCACAAAGTTTAGTGAACCAATTAAATATTTACATTTATAACACAAGCACATCTATGACCTCACTATCAACATCACTGGTTAAAATAAGAATTCTAAAGTATCCGATTAGCCAGATAGCTTCCTAAAAGGCCAACACTGAACTTACACACATTTCTTAAACATTAAGTGTGAGCACGAAGAAAACGGGAACACAAAATTAAAACAGCAGTTGATTCAAATGCTGACATTCACACCATCCTAATCTTCCACCCCATTGATTCTTAAGCCCCGACTACCTTCTGTTATCTGTTCTGTGACTGTAAATCAATCTTTTGCCTTAAAAAAAAACTAAGTATGTTACTTATGTACACTGTTGCCATATTCTGTATTTACTTGGTGTATGCTGCTTGGAATGAAACTTCCCTAGCATTATCTTTGTTCTTGAAAAGAATATACAAAATTCAAAACATTGAAAATAAATCTCAAACCATCAGAACCTAGATTTCCTGAATCAAGGCTGAAAGGCAATGTGGTTCATATTTTTCTTAAAATGCACTATCACTCCCTAAAAATAGCCCAGTCTGTCAGAAGTATTCATGCTTTTCTTACTAGACACTTAAGAATTGTTAACAAAAATAAGTCATCAGGAGGAATTTCAAAGACTGCAAGTTGGCTTATTGAATGTACCCCTCATTGCAGAATAATAACTAAAGTTTTCCTCAGGTAAAATAAGCCTCAGTTAGATGAAACAATGACTGAGCTAACAGCCCCAAAGTTAAAATTAACTCTGAAAGACTGGAAGGCAGCAGTGTGAAGGAAGTCTGGCGAGGCAGCGCAAGCCATACCAAACCACCTCACACACTGCCATCAGAAACAAGAGAAACAAATTCTCACAGGAATGTGCCGGGGAAAGGATTTGTCTGACAAGAGAAAGACTTCCATGTCAGGAGCCAAATACCACTAGCTCCCCAAGGCTTAAGCCTACAAAATGCCAAATGATTACTGTGCATATGTGGAAACTTTTTCCTAAGGAAACAAAAATATTTTAATGAATCACTGAATATTTAGAAATAACTTAAAAAAAAAAATTTCTACTGACTATCTTCTCTAAGGCAATGGTTCTTTCATCCTGGCAGACGTGGTTAGGGCCTATAACAAAGGGCCACGAACCCCTAGTCAATGTTTCAAAACTCTAAATCCCATAAAGCAGTGCATTGCTCTTTGATCATGTTTTTCTGAATGTATTTGAATAACAGATTTTAAAATCTATCTCGGAGAGACTTGAAGTTTTGGCCCTTAGTCTATTTGGAGGAGGGGGAATCAGGTGGCGGGAGGTCAGGGTGAGGATCAGGATAAGGAAGATAGTTCACTGAACTTTGATGTATTATGTTTCACTAACTCTCACCGGTGCACAAATATTCAGTCTAAATAATTATTCTCAATTTACATACGCAAAAGCTGATTTATTTGACCAGCATCTAACTAGTAAATGGCAGGGATGGGATTAGAACTTATTCCTGTCTGACTAGAAAGCATCTGCCAAGAAAACAGATTAAAGAAAATGAGCCTCTATATAATATTTAATTGAATAAACAAACAGAAGCCCACAGGCAGCATGGTGTCATATGCTAAGAAAAGTCAAAAGTTAGTTATAACATTTAAAAATTAGGAATGTGAACATATAAAAATATGGTTATTAAATAAAGCATTGTTTTTCAAAATATATGTATACCTAGAGGAACCTGCCCTTCTATACCTAGAAATGTGTTGTCCCCTTAGCAAGTCAGAAACAAAATAAAGTTTTTCTGAAAATACTATTTTGGAAATATGAGCAGAGTCAATTTACAAGATACATTCATACCTCAAGACTTGTTTGCTAGCTTTGTGTGTTTGCTTTTACTTTTCTTAACAGTAGGAGAAGCAAACCAAAAATAACACTGGCTCTTTCTGAGCACACTTGCTGCTCAATGATTCTGGTCATTATCAAAAAATCAAACCCACCCCCTTAAAGGACGAAAATTTTCCAGTTTTGAAGATGTCCAAAAAAATGTGCCACAGGCTGAGAGAGAATTTCAAAATTTGCATTCCCAAAATGTTTTAAGCAATGATCACATCATGAGGGTATGTGTTCTCTCTCAAACTGACTGCTTTGAATGAAACATTTCTGATGTATAAATTTCTGGTATGTTTGTATAATCCTATTACTAGATTTAGGGCATGATTTCACTTTTAAAAATTTATCTATTATTCATGGAATTGTCAGTGAATTCCTACTTTGTGTCAGTCATTGTGCAAAGACTTGAAGCCACAGAAATGATAGTCACAGCATTTGAGAGAGGGTTGTAAGGAAAATGATCAAGAGAACTTGAGGGTTTATCTACCGTAGGCTAATTGTCTAATTTCTCCAAGTAGCTAATATTCAAAAAATTTTATATGAGAAAATAAGACAAAGTAACACTGGGTAAATTACTAATTGCTTTTTTTGCTTATAAAGAAGCCCAGATGGGAAGGGAACACAGTAGAAAGAACAAGGATGGTTAAGGAGATTTGACCAAAACTAGTCCATAAATCTGGGTGAAGAACTGAAACCTCGGGCCCTGAACTTCCTCTTCTGAAAATGAGGAATTTTGACTTGATTATCTCAGAGGTCTTGTATAATTCTGTGTCCTAACAAGCAACATGCTGGAGCTCTAGACAAACTCACACTTAATTTTGTTTCTTACATTGGCTGCCTCTTCTGATTTTTCAGGACTCTGGCCAAAAAACCCGACAGATCAGTGAAGACTAATTCTTTTGCAGACGTAGGTCATCTAGCTCAATTCCTAGGAATTAGTTTGGGTAATTCTTTTAGCTATCTTCACAGGAACCGGAAAGGAGGCATCCTTCGAATCCTCTCACCCCATCCACTAAGGACAAGTGTTTTGGCATACTAAAATAATACAGTTTTAAGAGAAAAGGACACCTGTTCACTTCAGGCCCTTCTTCCTCTCCTTTCTTTCCTTTTTTTTTTTTCTTTACTAAAGTAGGAGACAAGTGAAAAATAGTTCAGTTACCCTAGTTCAGGTCATATTTGTAAATTACTGGCATAAATCTGATATCCACTGAAATATCTATAAATATGGCATTTATGACTTACTTCTAGCAGCAAATGTTTGTATCTAATGGTTCAAGGCATTCTTAGGGTCTTCCTAAATGAATAAAGTAGAAAACCGGATACTGAAAGAGGTGCTTTTTGAAAAATTCAGTGAAAAGTTTTGACCAAAATTGTTTCCTTCACTGGTCTCTGCCAGAGTCGGGAAACTTAAGTATTAGAGAGCTTTGTTTCTTGAATGAAAATGTTTTTCCTAGAGATAATACCATAAATTGTTATATATTACTAGATTTATCAGTTTTGAGATTTCTTTTTAAAGCCAGCTGGAAATAGGGCCTATGAGAATGAGACTCAAGTTAGGTGTCCAGGTTTTAGAATAGCAGTCACTTAACTTCTCAAATTCACTTTAGAATCTGACTTAAGCATTCCAAGCATAATAGTTTTTTGTTTTGTTTTTGTTTTTTAATGTATTTATTTTTAATTGAAGGATAATGGCTTTACCATATTGTGTTGGTTTCTGCCATACATCAGTGTGAATCAGCCCGTAGGTATACATTTGTCCCCTCCCCCTAGAACCTCCCTTCCACCTCCCGCCCCATCACAGAGCCTGGATCTGAGTTCCCTGCGTCATCAGCAGATTCCCACTGGCTGTTTTACATATGGTACTGTATACTTTTCCATGCTATCTCCATTCATTCCACCCCCTCCTTCCCCACTCCCTGTGACCCCATGTCTGTTCACTACATCTGCATCTCCATTGTTGACCTGCAAATGGGTTCATCAGTACCATCTTTCTAGATTCCATGTATATGCTTTAATATACAATATTTGTTCTTCTCTTTCTGACTTCACTCTGTATAATAGCCGAGCATAATATTTTTCGTCTTACTGAAAATCCCCTTTGCACAGAAAGATATAAGACAGAAATGTACATATCTGCCCAACTGGGTCAGCACAGCATCTCTTCTGTCGTTGCCCAAAGAGGTACCATGAAGGATCATTCCACCCCCTGAGATGCGAGCCTCTACCAAGCACTAGGTAAAGAAGGACTTCCATGCATTGAGAGAAAATATCCTCAACTTAAATTTCCACAGAATGCTTCCTTGTCCTGGCATTTGGTTTTCTGGTGAATGAAGCCTTACTGCATGTGATTTTATGGATTTCCAGCCTCCCTGTACTATCGGCATTGTAATCTCCATTTTGGTTGATTGCCAGAGACAACAGTTCAGTTTAGTTAGTTTAAAGTTTAATTTTCCTTCTGGCTTTGAATTTTCTGGCTGGAAAGTTATTGGGAGCAAAAGCTCTGAGGCACTTGAAGTTTCTCAGTCTCTACAGTCAAGTTATTTTGTGTAGTATGGAATCAGAGAGGCTGTTCTTTCTCAAAGAAGTCCTGTATGGACTCTTACAAATCCACTTAAGTCCTTGCTTACACTCATAAGAAAATTAGATCCTCCCACTTAAATAAGTGGCCTGTGTATTGAAACTATTTAGAATGTAATTGTATGCTTTCCTCTTAATGAATCTAAGCTTATGTTAGAACAGCAATGATATATAAGTCACTTCAAGTTGACTGTTAATACCACTTCCTGAATATTATTTTCAAACAAATACATGTTCATTTGCTAACTGATATTCTGCTTCATCAACAAAGGATGCAACATGGATAGCAAAAGTCATTAGCATATTACAAATGCTTGCAAAGGACTTTGGAATGCCTAAACTAAAAACGTACACTACCAAGGACTTGGAAAGAATTTCAAGCCCCAAGGCCAAAGAATCTACTGCATATTAATCTTCTTTATCAAAAAGTTGATTTGGAGCACTAAAGACAAAAATAAGCCTATTGTGCAATAGCAAAAAAAAAAAAATCTTAGGGGACCACATGGTATGGTGGAAAGATGCTATACTAGGGAGCAGGGGATCCGGTGGTCCTAATTTTGTCACCCATTAGCTCTGAAATCTTTACTCAGGCATTTCAGCCCTATAAACATGCATCTCTCTATCTGGAAAAGGAGGGGTTGAAGTGTGTTTTTCCAGGGGTTTTTCCCTAACAAACAGAATCTCGGAGAAATTTTATGACCTAACCAAGGTGGCAGAGGCCAGAGAAAGAGCTTGAAAAACCCCTTACAAACTTATAACTGGAGTTCTGTCTCCCAAGACTTTTAATTCTCTTAAGTGGAAGCATGCATGTACAGTCACCCAGCTGTCACCCTGGAAGAGGGGAGATTAAATATACTCATATATGAAGCCCAAAGTGTGACTGTTAAAAACCCCTATGCACAATTAGCGAACAAGGGTTATTCTCCTCTGTTTTTACTGCCTCGTCTATGAACTACCCAGTTCTGAAAGCTCTGCTTTAAGTATCTCCCTAATGTTAACATTATGGAAGTATGGGGGGAGGGGGCGGGAGATTTTAGACAACCGCAGATTGCCCGCATTTAAGATGAGGAATCCACAGAGTATGAAGGGAATTTATGATTTCACATTATTTCCCTCAGTTTTTCCTGACACATATCTTGATTTTTTTTTCTTCTTTTTTCCTACTCTCACTGTTAGGATACAAATACATTCCTTTCTGTACATGTTCTGCGGTGTCATCATGCCTTTGGAGCATGTGCTGAGAGACTGAGGAGATAGAGGAGTTCTCCTGAGGAGACAGTAGGGGCTGATGCTTTAGAGCTAGGAAGAAATGGTGGGCATGGGGACCAGAGAGCTTAGCAGCCCTCAAGAAACCCTGGCTCTAGAAACCACACTGTAAAATTTATGCACAGCCATGTGGTTTCTAGGAAGTAACGTCAAGGACTATAGAATTGACTCTACAGGTATATTTACATAAGGTGCTAACCTATTACCCACCAACAATGTATAGTATGTGCAAATAAAAAAAATAAAACTTAAAATTTCAAACATACACTGTGCTTTTAGGGGAAAAGCTGAGAGTACATATGCCTGGAGTATGAAGTTCTACTACTTCAAAATGAATTTTCTGCTATATAATCACACATTAAAAGGAAAATATACTTAAGTTTAAAATCCAGTGTAATAAACCATTATGACATAATAATTTACAAGGACTTCAGAGCTATATGGCTTTGAGGACAAAAAAATCAGTTCAAAGATACACTACAATAATTGAATATACAGAAGTGACAGAAAAACTTTGCTATTTTTTCTAACATTTTCTAAACGACGATTAAATTTTGTCACTCTATCACTTTTTCTGCTTCTTGTCCTCAACAAATCAATTTTTTAAATGTAGTAGGGCTTGTAGCTCTTATTTTTGTCTCTCAGGCAAGATGCTACTAGGGGTCACTTCCCATGTACAGAGAAAACAATCTTCATGGATAATAATGATAAAACCTTATGGAATGCAAAAACAACCAAAATATGTATTCTCAGATGACTAGGTTGAGGCCAAGTCAATATTAGTCCCACTTCACCCACGCACCACATAGTCTAAAAATGTTGTCAGCTTGATAACAATTTCCTGATTTAATCTTTTTTCCAACAGAAAATATAGGTCATCAAAATAAACTCTTGACAGTAAAAGAACAGTAGCTACACTACTGTCTTTTATTTTGCTAGCCAGTTATAGTCAAATAGTTTCTTTACCCCACAAAACAAAATAATCTCAAACAAGCCAGTGTAGTAAAAGCAACATGAAAACTTCAAGCACACTTCTCAACTAAGTTCTTAAGCTCAACTCAGCCTAACACCTACTTAAGCAATATCTACAGAAGCCCAAAGGGTAGCAGAAATTACTGTTTACTAATATGTGATACTCCTCAAGGTAGACATTTCAAGTGAAAAAGAAAGCTCATTTTTTGATTTGTTGATGGCCTTAGCAAAAGAATGCAATTTAGGAACTGAGTTCAGGGGCTACTGCAAAAGTTAGATAAGGCATTGGAGTCATTTTTTATTAAAAACTATATTTCATGATTAGTTATTTACAGTTTTTCTGGTACCAAACTTTATTTTTCTAGCTCAAAAAAATTATTCCAATTCTAATCCCCACTAGATATTCATATTTTAATGCAACTATTTCCACAATTCTAGAAAATAAAATCTCATTCAAAAGTAGTCTGCTAAAGTTATTTTTGATGGGGAAAAATACCTTTATGAATGCTTAGTAAAGTTTGAGTTTATTGCTCATCTATGTTACAATTGATAACTGAAGGCCTCTACAGTGTCTGAGATGGAAGAAAGGAAAGAAGAAGAGGGTGGTTCATCTGGAACAGAGTGTTCATAAAACACACAAAACACATCCAATGTCTCTTTGCATCACTTGCCTGACTTGGATTTAAATGGTTTTCTCCATTACTTATATCTTTTATATTAAAACCAAAGAATGTAAACAAAGAGCCTAAGTAAAATGTTTTAACCTATTACCCTTGACCACAAATTACAAAGCTTTCCCATTCCCCTCCCTAAAAGTAATCTTGCTTTTAAATGCTGAGGCTGATGAATATTAAAAAAATAAATAAATAAGAAGCCACAGAGTAAGGCTCCTTCCTCTTTTGCCCTAGTTGTCCTGGTTAAGCTCACACTGTTCGGCAGATGAATCTAGAGCATGTACCCTTCCAGAATCAGCTGAATTTCAGTCCCTAAATTATACACAGAAGTTATCATTTCTTTCCAAAGAGTAGCACAATAAATCTAGTAAAGAGACAGAAGTAGAGGAAATAAATTAAATGACCAGATTAATTAAAGAGCCAAACCCTGAAGACCACAATAAAACACAGGGTTTTTAAGAAATTTTTTTAAAAAATCAATAAATACTGTGGATGTTATTATTAGAAATGTACCTAGATCCCTGATAGGTATCTCCACCTCAGAGTATATAAATCACATTTTTTTAAGTCTCACCAAATCAACCCACCCTAACTCCCAGAGTCTGAGGACCCCATTTTGGTACACCCTGGCCACGTGCTCACATATGTACTTTATGTAGGCTGACTAACACTCTGTTGGCATTCAGAAAGGAACATCCAGGGATACCGAGTGCTAAATTCCCCAGAACCCTATTCTCCCTTCTAAAGGATCGCTATCATCTCCCTAGTTCCTGAACCCTTCTTATCTAACAACATTCAGTCACTCTTGGCATGGAGGAGATCCAGCATCCAGTGATCCAAGGTTACTTCTTGGCTGGGAAAGGAAAGGGTTCTGTCCAATAGACTGAACCATAGCACCTCTGTGCTTTGATGGAATTAAAAATAGATGAGGGATTTGGGGAATCAATCCTTGCCCCCTAAAGTCACAGTATGGAAGAAGACAGACTTTACGAGAACTTCTAATAACATTTGACGAATATCATACTAGACCCATGTTCCACCAGAAAAGTCCCAGAAGAGATTCGGTGGGCTCACTATCTGGACAGCCTCCCCTATGTCAGTGACACATTTCATCCTCTTAACCAAGAAAACCCTAGTACACTCCACCTCTTCAAAGGAAACAAAATATTTGGTTTAAAGGAAGTGTACTCACATATTCTTAAAACAGGTGCCCTTGGAGAGCTTCAAAGAACTGAGCCCTAAGAGCTAGGGTCGCTATGACCACAGCTCACTGAAGCCCCCAGCCAGGTAACGTCTCACTCGGAATCCCCACCCGTCCACCTGGCTGCTCGTCCTCCCCGAAACTCTGCTCCGCTCTTCTCTTCCGATGGCTCTCTGTTCAAGGGCGCTCCCGCAACTCTCGGAGCATCCTCCGCGCCACCCATCCCAGAGGGCCGTCGTCGCGGGAGCCCCAGACCGATACTCCCCGCGCCCCTCGCCCCCGCCCCCGGCAGGCTGCCCGGTCGGTGACTCACCTGCTGGCCAGGTTGGGGCGCCGGGTGGTAACAGGCTGTGGGGCAGGTTGCAGCTGCCACGGGGTTGGGCAGATACTGGGGCGCTCCATACGGCTGGGGGTGATACATCACCTCCGCACAACTCATGGCAGCCGGGGCAGCGGCGGCCCCGGGGCTGCGGCCGCGGCTCTACGCGCTGGAGCGACGGGCGCCGCCGCCGCCTCTGTCGCAGCTCCAGCTGCTACTGCGGCCGAGGCGGGTCCTCGGCGGCCGCGGGCTCCGCGCGCCGCGCCGGCTCGGGAGGCGTTGGCAGTTAGCGGGGGCCCATGCGCGGGCACCCTCATCTTCAGCCCCTCCGGGTGTCCCCTGGCCTGCGCTTATATAGCGACTCGGGGACGCGATGGCCCGCCGCGCGGCGGGGACATGACAGCGCGGGGTTCGGGCGCCCACGGCCGCGCCAGCCGCTGCGGAGCGCCGGCCTGGGGTGGGCAGACCTGGGGAGCCGGGCTCTGCTTTGCATATACACAATGCACGCCCGGGGCTCGTCCTATCACCGGCGCTCCCGGCTGGGCGAGGACCGGGAGGCGGGGGCGCAGGGAGGGGGCTGGCCCGGGAGGAGAGCGAGCGCGCTCCTCTCCGGGGCTGACGCGGAGCTCGGCGAAGTTCCTCCAACTCGGCCGGCGGCGGGCCGGTCGCCCAGCAGGGGGACCCCGGGGAGGACCGGCCGCGGATTGGAGCGAAGTTGGAAGCCCTCTCCGCCTCCCGGCAGTGGGGTGGCGGTGGGAGGGAATGGTATGCGAGAGGCTCCACGCCCTTGGAAAGCTCCGCGGGTTCCCAGCCCATCTCCTGTCACCTGGCCGCCGGGGCGAGGGCTTCCCAGCCCCGAGATTTTACAGGAACACCAACGTAGAGGCCGAGGCTAAATGAAGGCCAAGTGTACTAAGAGGTAAAACAAAGCAGGCGCAAAATGAAGTGGGATTAGCTCCTACATTAAATATAACCATAAGTGCTAACTTCGTTGCAACAGCGCACATGCCAAGAAGGCAGCCCGGTTCTCTACAACCTCCGCTTTAAGTTTACACCTTCATGGTATGACCTCCTGTGGGATGTCAGCCTCTTCTGGCCTTTTCAGTCTGGTTTCCATAAAATAACAAACAGTGACACGCGATTAAACCACTCCAGCTGTTGTTTAAAGATTTAATTGCAAGTGATTTACAATCTTCTTCAATATAATTGTATTTCAATATAATCAAGTTTAGTAGAAAAGAATTATACTTATTTTGTAAATAAGGAAAGTCTCTGACCAAGTATATCCCTCCCTCTATATGTAACACAGAACAATCTCTTTTTGTTTGCAGGAACTAGCCTTTGAGAAGTTAATCTGGATGTCAAATGTACTGATGTTCCAGACTGATGTGGCCTCCTAAAATTCACATGCTGAAGCCTAACGCCCAATGAGACTGTACTTGGAGACACAGTCTATCAGGAGGTTATTAAGGTTAATAAAGGTCATGAAGACAGGGCCCTAATCTAGGATCAATGTGTTTATAAGAAGAGGAAGAGATGCCAGAGGTCTGTCTGCTTTGGCAGGCTTGTAACACCTAGTGAGAAGCAAGTCAGGAAGAGAAACCTCACCAGAAACTAACTCTGTGGGTACTTTGAATTTTTAGCCTCCATAACTGTGACAAAATAATTTCTATGTTTAAGCCACACAGTCTGTGACATTTTGTTATGGAGGCCCTAGCAGACTAATACAGATGTATAGTACTAATATACTGTTTAGATTATTAGTTTTTATAAAATTATAAATATAAATGTGTGTATGGTTATGTATAACTAGCCAGACACACAAATATATCAATACATATACCCTCACACATGCCCTCCCTCAAACACTCAAATATACAAACTGTAGTAACTGGATAGGAATTGGTAGCTACTCATAGTAGCTCCTATTCACTTGCTCATTCTCTAATTGAATATTAAAAATATATTTATTAAGGGCTATCACCACTTAGACTTTGTCCTCTCTGTAACAGAGGATATGTTCCTATCAATTGTTGTTGTTCTTCAGTCGCCTACTCATGTCTGACTCTTTGCAACCCCATGGATTGCAGCATGCCAGGTCTCCCTGTCCCTCACCATCTCCGGGAGTTTGCTCAAGTTCATGTCCATCACATCGGTGACACCAACCAACCATCTCATCCTCTGTCCCCTTCTTCTTCTTCTGCCTTCAGTCTTTTCCAGCATCAGGGTCTTTCTCAATGAATCAGCTGTTCACATCAGGTGACCAAAAGATTGGAGCTTGAGCATCAGTCCATCCAATGAGTATTCAGGGCTGATTTCCTTTAAGATTGTCTGGTTTGATCTGCCTACTGTCCACGGGACTCTCAAGAGTCTTCTCCAGCACCACAGTTCAAAAGCACCAGTTCTTTGGTGCTCTGCCTTCTTTATGCTCTACCTTTCACAATCATATATGACTACTGGAAAGACCATCGTCTTGACTATATGGACCTTGATCAGCAAAGTGATGCCTTTCCTTTTTAACATACTGTCTAGGTTTCTCATAGCTTTCCTGCCGACAAGCAATCATCTTCTTGTATCATGGCTGCTGTCATCATCTGCGGTGATTTCAGAGTCCAAGAAGAGGAAGTCTGTCACTGCTTCCACCTTTCCTCTTTCTATTTGCCATGAAATATAACGTCCCTATAGTCAACACTATGGTCTTTGCAGTAGTCATGTATGGATGTGAGAGTTGGATCATAAAGAAGGCTGAACGCCAAAGAATTGATCCTTTTGAACTGTGTTGTTGGAGAAGACTCTTGAGAGTTCCTTGGCCTGCAAGGAGATCAAACCAGTCAATCCCAAAGGAAATCTATGTTGAATATTCACTGGAAGGACTGATGCTGAAGCTGAAGCTCCTGATGCAGCCACCTGATGCAAAGAGCCAACTCACTGGAAAAGACCCTAATGCTGGGAAAGATTGAAGGCAGGAGGAGAAGGGGACAACAGAGGACAAGATGGTTGGATGGCATCACTGACTCAATGACATGAATTTGTACAATCTCTGGGAGACAGTGAAGGACGGAAGTCTGAGGGGCTGTGCAGTCCATGGGGGTCGCAAAGAGTTGGACATGACTGAGTGACTGAAAAACAGCAACAATTTGCCACGAAGTGATAGGGCTAGATGCCATGATCTTAGTTTTTTTAATATTTAATTTCACTCTCCTTCTTCACCCTCATCAGCAGGTTCTTTAGTTACTCTTTGCTTTCTACCATTAGAGTGGTGTCATCTGCATATCTGTGGTTGTTGGCAATATTTCTGTTGGCAATCTTGATTCTAGCCTGTAATTCATCCAGCCGGGCCTTTCTCATGATGTGGTCTGTCTATAAGTTAAATAAATAGGGTGACATATTTAAGTAAGTAAGTAAGACATATACAAATTTATTTAAAATACTTATTACTGCTTTTTCTCAAGTTAAAAACCACTGGTCATGCCCATCTTCTCTGTTCCAGATTTCATCTTTTCAGCTTCTGTCCGGGCGGCTCCACACAGATGTTCTATAGGACCTCAGTCATAATAGCACTAATATTGTCCGCATCCCCGACATGATCTTCCTCTTTTGATATCCATTTCAGGTATTGAAACTCCCATCCTAGTTCAGTTCAGTCGCTCAGTCGTGTCCGACTCTTTGCAACCCCATGAATAGCAGCACGCCAGGCCTCCCTGCCCATCACCAGTTACTGAGCTGGAAATCTGGGACTCATCTAACATCACAGTCTCCACATATGGTCTTGCAGCCCATTTCATCCCCACTTATACTTTTCTACTGACTCTCTCCCCTAATCTATTTATCTCTGCTGCTATGATCCTTAGTTCACTAGATCTCTCACCCAGAATCCTGCAAGAGGCACCTAACTGATTTCCAGGCCCCAAGTTCAAACCTCTTCTGATCCATTTGTCCTATTCTCTTCCATTTCAGTCACTGCAAATCCAACAAAGTAATGATGCTTACCCCTCTTTTTAGAAAAATTTCCCCAGGAGCTCTCGACAGTCTGCAGTCCCAACTCTTTAACATTCAAATTTTGGCTCTTACCTATGTCACCATCTCCTGCAACTGTCCATTCAGTCATCTGAATTGAGACCTCCCTTTCTAGGAAGAAGTGTAGTCACTTAACACTTCTAACTTTATCTTCAGATAATATATCTATAACTGATTATTTTTGTACAATTATGTGTGTGATATGTCTCCTCCCTAGACTACTGCTGAATCATATATATCCCGTATATCTAACATTTAGAAGGTTTTCAGGTTCTATTTGTTGACTTAGAAAATAAAGGCAGAACTAGCTCAAACATGTTCATGCTCCAATTTCTGCATCTTCCTTGTGCCCCATAGAGCCTCTGTTTAGTATGTTGCAAATATTTAATGTATAACAAAGATGTAGTTCTTGGACACTAATGTCATAGACTCAAAAGTCTGGAGGTATTTGGCAAAATTTTCTATAATGCAAAATATATGTTTTGGTGTCTTTCTTCCTCCCTATCCTGCACTGATAGGAGAAAATGAAGATAAATTATGCCCAGACAGAGAAGTAGGATAATTCCTATTAAGGAAAGCTAAGTTGGAGTTCTCATAGGATAGGAGATATGTCTGACTTTCCCTAGGTAGAAGTTTAGGGTTTTAGAATAGAAAAGAATAAGAAAGATCACCTAGTCTACAACATATTCATTCAAAGATAAGCAAACAAGTGATCTAAAGCAAGAGAATTCCACAAAAGCTTCTACTTCTGCTTCATTGACCATGCTAAAGCTTTTGTGTGGATTACAACAAACTGTGGAAAATTCTTTAAGAGATGGAAATACCAGATCACCTTACCTGCCTCTTGAGAAACCTGTATGCAGGGCAAGAAGCAACAGTTAGAACCAGACATGGAACAATGGACTGGTTCAAAATTGGGAAAGGAGTAATCAAGACTGTATATTGTCACCCTGTTTATTTAACTTATATGCAGAGTATATCATGCAAAATGCTGGACTAGATGAAGCACAAACTGGAATCAAGATTGCTGGGAGAAATATCAACAATCTCAGATATGCAGAGGACACCACCCTTATGGCAGAAAGCAAAGAAGAACTAAACAGCCTCTTGATGAAAGTGAAAGAGGAGAGTGAAAAAGCTGGTTTAAAACCCAACATTCAAAAAAAGATCCTGTCATCCAGTCACTTCACTTCATGGCAAATAGATGGGGAAACAATGGAAACAGTGAGAGACTTTATTTTCTTGGGCTCCCAAATCACTGCAGATGGTGACTGCAGCCATGAAATTAAAAGACACTTGCTTCTTGGAAGAAAAGCTATGACCAACCTAGACAGCATATTAAAAAGCAGACATTACTTTGCCAACAAAGGTCTGTCTAGCCAAAGCTATGGTTTTTCCAGTGGTCATGTATGGATGTGAGAGTTGGACCACAAAGAAGGCTGAATGGAGAAGAATTGATGTTTCTGAACTGTGGTGTTAGAAAAGACTATTGAGAGTCCCTTGAACTGCAAAGAGATCAAACCAGTCAATCCTAAAGGAAATCCATCCTGAATATTCATCAGAAGGACTGATGCTCATCTGAAATTCCAATTCTTTGGCCACCTGATGGGAAGAGCCTCCTCATTAGAAAAGACGCTGATGCTGGGAAAGACTGAAGGCAGATAGAAGAGGGGGACAGAGGATGGGATGGCTGGATGGCATCACTGACTCAATGGACATGAGTTTGAGCAAGCTCTGGGAGATGGTGAAGGACAGGGAAGCCTGATGTGCTATAGTCCATGGGGTCACAAAGAGTCAGACATGACTGAATGACCAAACAACAACAAAGGAAATCTACTCAGTAGTAGCCTAGTGAGGCAGAACTAAATTCAAAGCCTCCTGGTCTCTGGACTCTTAGTTCAGTTTTCTACCACCCACAATAATATATATAAACAAACACATGCACACACACACACACACACGCATATATATATATATATATATATATATTTACATGCACATATATATTTACATGCACACATATATATGTGGGTGTGTATACATGTACCTGTTCATGAATATTCATTTATGCATATAAGCAGAGGTTTTAGATGAAATCATCTTTTGGTGAACCTCGAGTTGTGAAAAAGGAGTGGGTTGGGGGGAATGTAGGCTGACTGCATTTGACAGTAGTGAGTCATCCAGACCAGAGATTTCAATCTGACCAATGATGTACTCATTTTCATATCTGTCATGCAGAGGTGTCACAATTATTTGGAATAACATAGTAATGGGATGGAATTTGATGATTTGCATTTCTGAGTTCAAGTTCCTCAAAAATTACTCATTTATCTTTATTTTCTTCTTTCAGTCTGCTCCACTCCTCTTCTGGTTGAGTGACGTGAAACTCAAGCCTACCTGGTGTTTATCCTCCTCCTGTTTTATATCCCAGCCACTGTGGTTCTAATAGAATACTTGTATGTGTGTATGCTCAGCTGTATGTGACTCTTTGCAACCCCATGGACATAGCCCACCAGGCTCCTCTGTCTATGGAACTTTCCAAGCAAGAATGTTGGAGCAGATTGCCATTTTCTACTCCAGAGGATCCTCCCAACCCAGCGAACGAACCCACATCTCTTGTTACCTCCTGCATTGGCGGGCACATTCTTTACCACTGTACCACCTGGGAAACCACCTATAGCATACTTAGATGACCTTCAGTGTTTCCAACTCTCTGAGTCAGGGATTTACAGTCACTATATTTTTGAAACCACCCACCAAATTTCCCAGAATATTTCCAAATTTTCCAGCTGGAATTTAATGAGGTGAACTCCGCAAACCAGTTTCATTTGGAGGGGTATCCTGAAGTGGATTTCCCCAATATCCTTGGGGCAGCAAAGTGGGGGCTGCCTTTTCTTTTAGAAGGATGACAACTAGGCTTGTCTTTAGCTTAGAGTCTTAGTGTGGAAAAACAAATGAGATCTGCAGTGCACGTGTTGGATGACTCAGCATGTGTATCCAAACATTCTTCCTAGGGTATAAAGAGTTGATTCTCGGCCAGCCCTCTGGCCTCAGCTGAGCCCACTGATAATGCAGCCTGCTCTATAAAGTATGGCTCTGAGGAAGTACACTTGGTTCATCTACTCAGGAAGCTGTCAACCCTTGAGTACAAAAACATAGGTGTTCTAGGCAGAATAATTCCTATGGATATGATTATCTTATACAGCAAAAGAGTTAAGATTGCAGTGGAATTTAGGCTACTAATGAGTAGATTTTAAGATAAAAAAATGATCCCAGGTTATCTGGGTGAGCCCAGTGTAAGTAATCACAAGGGTCTTTTTAAGAGGGTAGGCAGGAGGCAGAAGAGTCAGTGTCCTATTGACAGGAAGTGAGAAAGACTCGCCAGACCATCTTTGACTTGGAAGATGGAAAAGGAACATGAACCAAGAAGTACACGGCCTCTAAAAGCTGGAAAAGGCATGAAGTAGGCTCCCCTGGGGTCTCTAGAAGAAATGCAATCCTGCCAACCACACCAGTTTGAACTTCAGACCCCCAGAACTATAAGACAATAAATTTGCATTGCTCTAAGTCCCTGAGTTTGTGGTGATCTGTTCCAGCAGCAGTAGCAAACGAATCACCAGTTTAATGGGAGGCAGGGGAGGCTAGAAGAGAGGACTTCGGTGGGCGTGTCCCCTTTGCCCTACAGTTGCCTCCGAGGAGAGGCATGAGAGGAGAGGAACCAGTGAGTTGCTCTCTAAATCTCAGGGGCCAAGGAGGGACTCTAGTTGTCTGGACCAAAAGGTGATGCTGATAAATACTAGTAGAATAGACATAAAAACAGAAGATCAAAAGTCACATGTAAAACAGTTAAACCACTTACGCAGCTGTCATTTAGGATCACCTGCCTTCAGGGTACTTTCTTCGGTTCCCACCAACTTCACTGTGTTCCTCTGGCATGCTGACCCACATCTTCTTACAACTACTGTCTCCTATCTTATCCATCATTACCAACCCTCAAAAATCCACTTTCTCCTTTTCTATTCACTCTTCCATCCATATATAATCATATTTCTGCCTCATCACCCCATCAAAATTTATTAATGTCACCGGTAATGATCATGTTACCAATTCTAACTTTATGTCTTTAACTTCATCCAGATTGATGCTTTGTAGACTTTGACATTGTGGATTAATCCCTCCTTAAATTTACCTCTTCTCTTGACATCCTACCATTATGCCCCTCTTTGTTAATCTGCCTTCTTATGCTTTGGCTATTCTTTCTCAATGCCCTTCACCAAATGTCCCTCTACCTAAACTCTAAATATTGAGTTTTTTAGTCTTTTTCTGGGCTTTTTTTTTTTCTCATCTTACTATATCCCCTCATCCTGAGGTCTCATCCATCTTCCAATCACCTCTATATGCAAGTTACTTACAAAAATTAACATCTAGCCCAGAGTCCAAGACTTGTGGAATGGAAATATATCTTATACGGGGTTCTTAAAGCTCAGCATTCAGAAAATCAAGATCATGGCATCCAGTCCCATCACTTCATGGCAAATACATGGGGAAACAGTGGAAATACTGGCTGACTTTATTTTTTTGGGCTCCAAAATCACTGCAGATGGTGACTTCAGCCATGAAATTAAAAGACAGTTATTCCTCAGAAGGAAAGTTATGACCAATCTAGATAGCATATTAAAAAGCAGAGACATTACTTTGCCAACAAAGGTCCGTCTAGTTAAGGCTATGGTTTTTCCAGTAGTCATGTATGGATGTGAGGGTTGGACTATAAAGAAAGCTGAGCACTGAAGAATTGATGCTTTTGAACTGTGATGTTGGAAAAGACTTTTGAGAGTCCCTTGGACAGCAAGGAGATCCAACCAGTCCATCCTAAAGGAGATCAGTCCTGGGTGTTCATTGGAAAGACTGATGTTGAAGCTGAAACCGCAACACTCTGACCTTCTGATAAGAAGAACTGACTCATTTGAAAAGGCCCTGATGCTGGGAAAGATTGAAGATGGGAGGAGAAGGGGATGACAGAGGATGAGATGGTTGCATGGCATCACTGACTCAATGGACATGAGTCTGGGTAAACTTCGGGAGTTGGTGATGGACAGGGAGACCTGGCATGCTGCAGTCCATGGGGTCACAAAGAGTCAGACATGACTGAGTGACTGGACTGAACTGAAAGTCAATAAATAAAGCAAGTGAAACCATGCATGGCCCAAATTATTATTGAAAATTTCTTCAAACCCCTGCAGTGAACAAAATCACATATACTGTGTCTCAGAAAGTTCAACACAGACAATTTAACCTCCAGCATTGAAAAGTTTGCCTTTTCTTGAATTGACCACCCGGTGAAAAATTGATCCATGTTTAGGAACCATGTCTTTTTTAAAAGCACATAAACCAATCATTAAATGCTAAAATCATACTCAGATTGGGAGAATATATATATATATATATATATATGTAAGAGAAAGTGAATGTGTTAGTCGCTCAGTCGTTTCCCACTCTTTGCAACCCCATGGACTGTAGCTTGCCAGGCTCCTCTGTCCATGGGATTTTCCAGGCAAGAACACTGGAGTGGGTTGCCATTTCCTCCTCCAGGAGATCTTCCCGACCCAAGGATTGAACCTGGGTCTCCCGCTTTGCAGGCAGATTCTTTACAGTCCTAGACATCAGGGAAGACAAGTAGGAATTTAGACCAACTCAAAGAATTATAATAAAGGATTCATGTCTCCCATCAGACTCTTAATCCAGCTAGCTCTACTAAGTTTTAACTTACCGGTGAATATAATGCTTTTTTTTTTGTCATAAATTCTCTCTTCCCTCTTTCTCTTTCTCTGTTTCTTTCTCTCTGCCTCTGCCAACTAACCTGTACCATTTCTACCCATTTCCTCCTATCCACTCTGCAATTTTGTTCTAGCACATGTCATCCAACCACTTGCTTCAGTCCAATGAGCCTTCTCCCTAAGTCTTTGCATGCACCCTTTCCTTGGAAAAAATACCCCCCCTGCTTGGCCTACTTACCATCTAAAGCTTAGATTAAACATGCTTCCTCAAAGACATTTTTCAGTTTAAAGTGCACCCGCATTCTGCCCCCACTATTCTCTCCAATAACAGCCTGCTCACACCCCCTTCCTAGTATTTATCCTATTTTGGTATATAGGCTTTTTTAACCCCCTCTTTTTTTTTCCTGTCTCCTCACTATGATCCATGAAGGAATAAAATATATATGTTTTGTTTATGCATGCATGCTAAGTCACTTCAGTTGTGTCTGACTCTGTGCGACCTAAGGACTATAGCCTGCCAGGCTCCTCTGTCCATGGGGATTCTCCAGGCAAGAGTACTGGAGTGGGTTTGCATGCCCTCCTCCCGGGGATCTTCCTGACTGAGGGATCGAACCCACGTCTCATACCTCTGCTGTCCTGGAAGCATACATACCTCTGCTGTCCTGGACGGCATACCTGCTGTCCTGCTCTTTACTACTAGCACCACCTAGGAAGCCCATGTTTTATTCATATTCACCACTATATCACACTTAATGAAATCATGATTGTATGCTTTATGAAAGGATAATTTCGTTTGGGGTTCAATATTGTCAGAGTTATAGAGATACGCTTTGTTTAGCAGTAGATGTTTCACCACCCAAGATGTAGGTTATAGACTTGTTAGATGATTTAAAGCATGTGCTTTATGAGAGGATGAATAATGTAGGAGGTTTATATGGACCAAGATTTTTGCATCTTCTTGGGGAAGATGATGAAAAAGGGAACTCACATTTTATGAGCACCTGCAATGAACCAGGCATTTATGCTAAGATTCTTTTTCTCTCACTCATTTAATTTTCATAAAAATCCCATGAATTAGATTTTAGATATGAAAAAGCTAAAGGTCAGAAATATTAAATAGCTTAAAGATCACCTAGCAGGTGAGTGCCTGAGTCAGGATTGACCCCAGGTCTGATTCCAAAACATCTGTGTTTTTAAAAAATTATTATCATACCATACATTATATAAAAATTAATGAGCACTAAGTCTAACAAAATGGTCTATATATATATAACTTTATGTGTTTGTGTTGTGAAAGAGATAAAAAGATAGATAAAAGAATTGATAAGGCTCACAAAAATTTCCTTCATCAATTATTTGTCTAATGGGTCAATTTAAGTAAAATTTCCTGCTGAACTTGAGTTTCTGGCTTTAAGAACTGGTTTGGAAGGAAGTGGGTAGGGAGCTCCTGAAAGTTCTGAAGTTCATTAAAAAAATTAATTGCTAGGGATTACAGAAGTAGCTTCAAAATTTCCTCCTTGCGTAGAATTGAGAAGTTTTTTGCTTGTTTTTTTTTTCTTAAAAGTATTTTTATATTTAATTTTTCGCTTCTATTTGGTTCTTTTCATAATCTATTAAAAGCAGTATCACATTTGTGGTTACCAGAGGTGGGGGTGGGGCTAGGTGGGATTAGATAAAGGTAGTCAAAAAGTATAAACTTCCAGTTATAAGTAAGTACTAGCGATGTAATGTGCAACAATGTAGAGATAATTGACATTATCTCTGAAAGCTGTTAAGAGAGTAAATCCTAAGAGTTCTCATCACAAGGAAAACATTTTTTTTTTCAATTTCTTTAATGTATTTATATGAGATGATGAATGTTCACTAAACCTACCATGGTAATCATTTCACGATGTACATAAGTCATATTACATATTACACTTTAAACTTACACAGTTTTCAAACATTTTTTAAATTGAAGTACCGTTCATTTACAATGCTGTGTTAGTTTCAGTTGTATAGCAAGATGATTCAGTTATTCCCAGGCGGCACCAGTGGGAAAGAACTGGCCTCCCAATGCAGGAGACATGAGAGATGAGTGTTCGATCTCTGGGTCAGGAAGATCCCCTCAAGGAAGAAATGGCAATCCACTCCAGTATTCTTTCCTGGAGAATCCCATGGACAGAGGAGCCTGGCAGTCCACAGTCCGTGGGGCTGCAAAAATTCGGACACAATCCTAGCAATTGACACCTCCCCTTTGGTAACCATAAGTTTTTTTCCTATGTCTGTGAGCCTATTTTTCATGTATAAGTGATATCATATAACTTTTGCCTTTGTTTGATTTACTTCACTTAGTATGAGCATCTCTCAGTCTATTCATGTTGCTGCAAATGGCATTATTTCATTCTTTTATTTTTTTTTAACAGCTGAGTGATATTCCACTATGCATACGCACAGCATCTCCTTTATTGGTTTATCTGTCAATAGATACTTAGGTAGCTTCCATATATTGGCTATTGCAAAACGTGCTGCGGTGAACATTGGAGTACATATTCCTTTTCAAATTAGAGTTTCCTCTGGATATACACCCAGGAATGGGACTTCAGAATCATATGGTAACTCTGTTTGTGTTCTTTTAAGGAAACTTCATAACTGTTTTCCATGGTGGCTGCACTAATTTACATTCCCACCAGCAATGTAGACGGAGTCCTTTTTCTAAAAACTTTTACAGATTTATGTCAATTTTATTTCAATGAAACTAGAGAAGAAAACCGAATAACCTTTGATATTACCAGAAATGTGACCTTAGTTGTAGGAAACAGAGACCTTGAAGGGAATACGGCAGAGTGGCCAGAGTAGGCAGGTAGATAGGACAGCAAGTCTTGTAGGGGACGGTGATCAGGGAAGCCACCGGCTGGCAGAGCGCCTTACCAAGTGAGCAGGGGCTGGCTGTGCTGCGGGGCGCCCAGTAAAACCAGTGTCACAAAGAGCCTTCAGATACTTACATGAAGAATGAAAAGAGCACAAGCCTTCGCTCCAGACAAAAGTCTGAATTTGTTTTCTTATGTCTAAATGGAGATAGTTACATTTATAAGAGTTGTGTGAGGATTAATAAATAATATATATAAAGCTCATAGGGGAGAGATCAACTCATGCTGAACTTCAAAATGTTATTTCCCTGTCACAGACCTTCCTCAGCAAATTGTGAAACAGACAAACTACAGAACAACTAAATACTTAAAAAAAATAATTTGTGGGTCCTTTTAAGAGTTCTACAAATGCCCGAGCCAACCAGCCAGGCCTGTGAATCCATGGACAATCTAGGGCACAGGATGCGCAAGAGTTGTGCATGGCACATGCGTGTTGTGTTTTGCATTATTCTATTCTCTCCAGCCTGGTGAGATTTAATGGCTAAGCTTATAAGAGTCAGCATGTTCTCTCTGCAGATTGATTTAAAAACATCCATGCAAGAATTTCTTAGGCAGGGTTTCTTACAGAGATATTATTTGTACTCTGATTCAAGATGGTATTTCTTTTTTTCCTGATGACTTTCAACATCTAATAAAGTGCCACTTCTCTGTCTTATTTGCTTCTCTTATGATGTGTTTAGGTCAGAGCACATAGTGCTCGTTACAAGTTGAAGCTCTCATGTAAAGACTCCAAGGATGAAGTTTCATCTACTTATAATTTAATAATGAGTCTGTTTTCAATCCTTCTGGTTTTGTTTGTTTAATAAAAATGAGACTTTATCTCCAGTGAATCCAGCAGGAACATACAGCAAATGGTATCATCATCTGCTTCACCAATTTCTCACTCACTGGAGGTTCATTGAAACTCTTTGTACCTCCGTTTACTACTAGAATGCAGTTCTGAAACAGTCAGCAGGCTTCCCGTGTAAAGTTTGTTGAGATTATTTTTCCTCTAGTAACTTTGGCTGGAATTGTAAGATTTTACAGTACTACTTATTTATCTACTAAATAGAGATTTGATAATAAAGGAATCCAAGTTGGGAACAGTGAGATAAGATAAACAGATACCAAGACACTTCTTAGCCTGCAGTAACAAGTCAGCAAAGAGTATGTACTTCACCATGAAAGGATCATTTGTCCTCATAGAAGCTAATGACAGACCATTAGTTCAATGTGTACCTTGAGTTGGTTGTTTGTTATTTTGCTAGTTTTGCTGGTAGTTATGGCTGATGCGGGCTAATCTAACTACATTCTCTCTGTCAGCTTGTGACAAGTGGAATATATTCACATGAAGTCTGGCCTGGTGTGGGTGCAGTTCTGTCCTTGGAATGGAACAAAGCTAAATAGGCCAGGAGGGACTAAAGCCTTGATCTTGGCGTCATTAACACTGTGTTCTAACCCACCCGGCTAACAAGCCACAGACAAAGACCAATTGGACTAATAAATCACAGCAGCCAGCATAATCTGGTTTGAATTTATTTCTCATTTTTAATACATTATTTTATAATTTGATTTAAATATTTTAGGATAAATGAAGCCAAAGGCCCATGTTGCTGTCATTCAGAGGAGGGAAGGCAGAGAGGAAACACGATGCCTCACGCCTCCCCACAACTGCTTGGCAGGAAGAGACGCTATGAGCTGTACTGTCACTGACACAAGAGGTGTCAGCCTGGAACATGAGGGCAAATCATGATTTTTATAGGTAATTTATGTTTAATAAGCACAGAAGAGGCTTTGTATTTAAGACAAACATTTTGGACCATGTTGAAGACCAATAGCTTTTATGAAACAAACAAACAAAAATTACTCCTCTTTTGGCTGCTAGTTTTCTGCCAGATTTTCGTGCGTTGTGTTTATTCCACACCTACAAACGTATGCACACATTTAAAGTCCTTAGAGTAATTTAGCTGCATCCCAGCAGCCCACTTTGTTCTTATTGTATAAATAGGTCACTGGAAAGGATGTTTTAACATTGTTATCCCTCTGGCTATAGATGCCTGGAATATATTCAAAATCCCACCTACTTCCACATGCAATATAGGCATCCCTTCTTCTAGGTAGTGTATCTTAACATTTGAAAATTAATTTTCTTTGTGCCATTATAATTTGTATTGCCTGCACCTTATATTTGGTGACTTGATTGTATACAGGTATTATTATTTTTATTGTTATTTTGATCTGATCATTTCAGTTATCATAATTGCCTCCATCATGAAAAGATTCAAAAGACAAATTCTATGAGGGAGGAGGTAGAGTGAGATATTTCTTTGGTGCTTCCCACAGCACCAAAAGTGGGTACACTGTGACCCTGCTTAGGTAAATTTGAATTGAATGACTCTGTCTGTCATCAGTGAATATTGTAGATTGTTGATCTATAAATGGTCTTGCTTTGGTCTCTTTAAATATCAAACAGGAAGAACACAAATGCAGATAACTTTTTGTATGAATATTAGACAGAAAATATACCTTTAATTATTTTTAGCTTAATTTTCATATTTTCTTTATAATAATATCAAAATGTTTGGTTGATGAGTAATACTTTTGAAAATACTTTTTTTTCATTTTCTAAGGATTTTAATATAAGCAATCTCTTTAATATAGTACAACTATGTTACAACTGAAAAATACAGAGTCCACTGAGATTTCAGGAGATATGTATCATCTGCAGTTATTATAAATTATAGTAGCTCATCCTTTATATATTAGTATCCAGAGAGATTGCAAAGTCAAGTCCATTCTGGTGGTATAGCTATGGGTGGACTTCCTGAAGTTATCTAATCATAACAGAAACTTGATCAAGAAAGGGGAATTAAGAAATAATGATAAAAAATAATAAAAAATTTAAAAAAAGAAATAATGATAATAGCAATAGTAATAACACCAATAGTAATCATAGTTAACCTTTACATAGTGCCTGCTATGGGTCTGGCAGGTTTTAAATGCTTTACATTTACTATTAGCAACTCATCTAATCCTCACAATAGATAAGGAAATCAAATATCACGTGGTTAGATTATCACCCAAACAATCTGTCTCAAAGAGGGTTTTGTAGAAAGCTGATGTGTAACTTTGGCAGTTCTGAATAAATTTACCCATTCTATCATAGGAAACCACAGTCTCTAGTCTACAACTTTTCCTTGTGCTTGAACAGATAACTTTCATCTCTGATGTCTGCAGTGATGTTCTGTGTTCTGGACAGTAGTGGTATTATTCACCAGAGGGACAAAAGCATGAATGATAACCTGTCCTCTGTGTATACCACCTTTCCGGAATCTTGAAGGGATATGGATGCACACAAACCATCTAAAACAAAATAGTACCTCTGCTGGTCCAGTTTATTTTTTACTTATAGTATCCAAATATAAATTTTATTCTTTATTAAAAGTGGATAACTGAAATAATGGCATATCAGCTGCCAACTTTGTGGGATTAAATCTCATAAATTCTCAAGGACTGAACTATTTGTTTATACTTTCCCTGGAAGTACACCATGTTCTTTATGGATAATAAATATTTTTAAAAATCAAAAAGTAATTTCAGAGCATTTGATAATCAGGTCATGACATAATCAGCTTCAGATATGCTACAAATATGAGGAGCTCGATATGAACAGATGGGAGAGATAAAGCTGTTCTAGGGCAGTGTGAGACACAATATTGCATATTAATTGTTACTTTCAGCTCAGGAACTATGCAAAACCTCATCATTAACTTCAGCATTGCTCCTCCAAGTGTGGTCTATGGTTCAACAGGTTCATTATCATCTGGAAGCTTGTTAGAAGTAGAAAACCTCAGGCTGCAGCCCAAACCTGCTGAATCTGAAACTGTACTGTGATGAGATCTTCCAGGTGGTTTCTATGCATGTTAAATTCAAGAAGCACTAAACTGGAGTGTTCTTCTATATTCAAGATCAAAGTGTAATATCAAATCACATATGTTAAATTTAGCTTAATTTTAAGACCATAGCCACCTGGTAGAAATAGGCTAATGGTGATAAATTCATGACAGTTAAAACACTATAAAATCATATTCTAGGCACTTACCTCATTTCATACGCTCATTCTGCCCATGAGAAAGTCATAATACATACATGTTTTTTATGATAAAGCTGTTGCTAAGAGAGAAATTCTCATGGGGCCAAATAGATAGAGAAGATGACTTCAACCTAGATCTCCTAAAGCCAAATCCAGTACCTGTCCATTCACAACAAACCATCTATAGTTGTTAACATATTTTAAGTTGTGCCCTTAGAAAGGCAAAAGAGTTGGCCGTATTTTTCTAAGATATGACATATTTCCTATTATAGCTCTCAGTCTTCCTAAAGGTAGATAAGTTAATCCTAGGTATAAGTTCACTTAGGTATAAGTGAATTCAAGTTACTTCAGAATTTTTTCAACTTTTTCTGGATGTATTCAATGATTTCAGGTTAAACTGGTCATTTCAGATCTTCCCTGTCTACTGCTGCCTGAAATATTAGGCTACTGAAGGTGGGGTGTGGCAGGGACAGGACAGCGATGATTCTGTGGCACTAGCCCATGCACGGGAGCCCACAGTTGCCTGGGCTTCTCAAGCCTGACACCCCACCTAGCCACCTAAAGGATGCTGCCTCTCTCAGCATGCTGGAGAGAGGGCAGAGGCCTGGGTACTCTGTCTTTTCCAATTTTACTTATGACTGACTTCTGTTTTTCCTCCTCCCTTTTCTAGAACTGACTTTAACAATGAGGGTGGAGGGGAGTGGACAGGGCACCTGAAACCTGCTCTCCTATGCCTTCACCAGTGTCTAATGTTCTAGCTTCTTCTACAACATTTCCCTATTTCTTCTAGCCTGGAGAGTTCTTATCTCATCAAAGTCAGGAAAAACTTGATCGTCAAGTATTCTTGCATGGTTTTTATCAAAGTTTAGAAGTTAAGAATTTGACATATTTGTTGTCCAGTTTCCATAGCTACCACTCCTCCTGAGGCAATGCCCATCTGAAGTCTAGTGACCTAAAGGGAGGAGAGGTGACCAGTAAAATGAAATGAGATAGGTCGGCATCTGCTAATACTGAAAAATCTTATCCCTCCTGGCGTCCCATAATTCTCACAAGATAATAGGAAAGACTAGAGGCACTGGCCTTTCTAATCTCTCTGACAAAATCTGAATATATTCAGATGTATTCCATTTTCAATGATATTCTTTGAATGCTATGGACAATCTAACAGATGTCCATAGGAAAGCAATCAAAATGTCAAAGTAGTTGAGAATGATTTCATGTAAGGCCTGATTATGGAAACTGTGAAAATTGAGGCTAGAAAAAGTAGAGACCAAAGGAAATAAATATTATAATATCTGTCATATCATGTAAAAAGAATACATTTTCATTGCTGTTGTTGTTCTGTTTTGTTCCAAGGAAGAAACTGGAATCAATGAATTAAGTTTAAGAAATGAAAGTTTAGTTCAAATTAAGTACACTGGTCACATGGTCATTTTCATTTTATCCTTGACTGGAACAACATTACAGAATAGCCCCAATTTCTGACTTATCTCATGAAAGAGAAAGCCTCTAGGAAGGTGAGCTTCCTCATTTATATTGAATGATGGTATTAGAAGAAAAATAAACTTTTTGTTATGCAATGCCATTCAATACTATGTTGTGCTTTTTATATTATCACAATGTAATACAGTAAGGAAGCTTGACTATTATAGTACGGAAGAACTTCCAAAAATGACATTCAACAAAGGACTGGATTTCCCATGCAGAAGCGCCTATCCTATTATGGAAATTGGGAAGATGTAAACATAACACATTTATTAATAAATATATTCATAAGTTACATATTTATTTATTAACAATATATCCAATATACTATACTATATGCCAGTTATTCTTATATGCAGTGAAGAAAAAGTAGTAGGCAAGACTGGCATAAACTCCCAACATTAGCTAGTAGTTTTGATTAGATAATTCTCATGTTTTTAAGGTTTTTAGTGTCAATTCAATAAATTAATAGATTAATACTAACTTCATCCTACTGTACATTCCTATACCATTTAGCTATCCTTAATTTTTCTACACTCACAAGAATGTATGTGTATGTACATTTTTGTGTTTATTCAGACATGTTATACGCTTCTGATAATATACCTAATGATTTTCAGCAATTGTGAAAAATCTGAAATTTTATCCAACTTGCAACTTAACAAGTTAACTTGGATGCTAGGAGAAGGCAAACAGGTCCTGGATCAGAAATAAAAGATTATTCACATTAATGGCTATATCTAAATATCAACATTTGCCCTGAACTCCCTGAGACCCCAGTTACTACACGGAAGAACGACAGGATCTAGGTGACGAGTGTACATACAATGGGTTGCAGTAAAGGAATCTCAAATTTAGGAAGTGTCAGTCTTTCAGAACTGGCTTCAAGCAAATCTGCCCAAGCAAATTTTGTCCCAGAGAGAGGCATTATTATTAGTAGTAGTAGTATTATTTTTAATGGTGGAAAACAAGCCAACAGCTCTCTTCTCTGGGGGAAGACACTATCTCTATCTTCCAAGGTGGTTCTCCATATAAACATCCCTGAAAAGACAATCAGGACAAAAAACTGTCAGTGCTTCTGCTCACAAGCCATGCAGAAACTCCAGAGGGCCATAGAGAATTGTCTTTTGATGAAGATGCCCACTTTGATACAAGCTGCCATGAACCACAACTAAGCCCATCCTTTTCACCACCATACCTGCAATTCCTAGCAGAGTGCCTGGGGCCCAGCAAAAGGAGCTAACACTTTTGAGGTATGCCAGGACTTTAAAAATGCTGCGTGTGTAACTCAACCCCAGCAGCTAGTATAGGACAATGACAAATACTGCCTGCCTTTTATAAGAAAACTGAAGCCAAAATTATTCACCAACTCATCTAAGATTATACAACTAGCAAATGAATTTCCTGAAGAAACAAACAGTGAATGGATGGAAAAATAACACTGAAACAGAAAGGAAGCATCCACAATGGATGTGCATCAAGCTATGTACCAGGTTGCAATTTTGAGTTTGAAAATAGTGCAGTTTGTCCCCGGCTTCACATGCTACTAAAATATACCTAAAATCAGGGGTTAATGTGTATTGTCATATATCTGTTGATTTCCATAACTACAATCTGCTCAGAAACTCTACGCATAAGTCTGGGCTATAACATGTCTAATTGAAGCTTTATTGTTTAGGTTTAATTTGCCTGACTTGGCTAAACTTCATGGTAAGAAACTAATTCTCTCTGAAAAAAACACAAGAATTTATTTCATACTTATTGTTCTTAGCAGTATGTTCACTGGCAGAACATTAAAAACAAGTAGAATTGCTCTGTTTTATTAACTGTGGAATAAATGTACAATGGAAAAACTAGCTCATGACTGAAACAGAAAGAAGTCATTTCTGTGCTATGTAGTTGTCCCTGGCTGGAGACAGGACTGTAGCTACAAAAAGTACATAACACATTATATCTTGATTTTTGTTTTTCAAAGAAATATCATCTTTTAAAAAATTCCTAATTTCCCTCTTCATTGAATTATCTTTTATGCTCAGCTTGCAAACATAAATGGACATGTACCGAGGTGGAGGGAGACTGAAAAATATGCACGACTGCATATCAACAGGATATATACGGAGAGCAAGGTGGGGGAAAAAAGCAAGAAGTTAGGAAAAATCAGGAAAAAGTATGTACCATAATTCCATACCCTAATGTAGATCTATCATTGCATTTATTTGTGTATTATCATTCAATATCTACTTTAAATGACTCATCAATAAAATCACACAACACATATTTATTGAACACCTACTATGTGCCAGATACTGTTTAAGATGCCTAGGATATCAACTCAGTTCAGTCGTTCAGTCATGTCTGACTCTTTGCCACCCCATGAACTGCAGAACGCCAGGCATCCCTGTCCATCACCAAATACCGGAGCTTGCTCAAACTCATGTCCATCGAGTCAGTGATGCCATCCAACCATCTCACCCTCTGTTGTCCGCTTCTCTATCTGCCTTCAATCTTTCCCAGCATCAGGGTCTTTACAAATGAGTCAGTTCTTCACATCAAGTGGGCAAAGTATTGGAGCTTCAGCTTCAGCATCAGTCCTTACAATGAATATTCAGGACTGATTTCCTTTATGATTGATTGGTGTGACCTCCTTGCAGTCCAAGGGACTCTCAAGAGTCTCCTCCAACACCACAGTTCAAAAGCATCAATTCTCTGGTGCTCATCTTTCTTTATAGTCCAACTCTCACATCCATACACGACCACTGGAAAAACCATAGCTTTGACTATACAGACCTTGGCCCCTAAAGCAATGTCTCTGCTTTTTAGTATGCTGTCTAGGTTTGCCATAACTTTTCTTCCAAGCAGCAAGCATCTTTTAATTTCATGGCTGCAGTCACCATCGGCAGTGATTTGGGAGCCCAAGAAAATAAAGTCTCTCACTGTTTCCATTGTTTTCCCATCTGTCTGCATGAAGTGATGGGACCTGATGCCATGATCTTGGTTTTTTGAATGTTGAGTTTTAAGCCAGCTTTTTCACTCTCCTCTTTCAGTTTCATCAAGAAGCTCATTAGTTCCTCTTCACTTTCTGCCATAAGGGTGGGGTCATCTGCATATCTGAGGCTGTTGATAATGCTCTAGGCAGTCTTGATTACAGCTTGTGCTTCATCCAGCCAGGCATTTTGCCTGATGTACTCTACATATATGTTAAATAAACAGTGTGACAATGTACAGCCTTGACGTACTCCTTTCCCAATTTGGAACCAGTCCATTGTTCCATGTCGGGTTCTAACTGTTGCTTCTTGACCTGCACACAGAGTTCTCAGGAGGCAGGTCAGGTGGTCTGGTATTCCCAACTCTTGAGGATTTTCCACAGTTTGTTGTCATCTACACAGTCAAAGGTTTTAGTGTATCAACGAAGCAGACTTTTTTCTGGAATTCTCTTGCTTTTTTCTATGATCCAAAGGATGTTGGCAATTCGACCTCTGGTTCCTTTGTCTTTTCTAAATCCAGCTTGAACATCTGGAATTTCTCGGTTCATGTACTGTTGAAGCCTAGCTTGGAGAATTTTGAGCATTACTTTGCTAGTATGTGAGATGAGTGCAAATGTGTGTTATTTTGAACATTTTTTGGCATTTCCCTTCTTTGAGATTGGAATAAAAACTGACCTTTTCCAGCCCTGTGGCACAGCTGGGTTTTCCAAATTTGCTGGCTTACTGAGCGCAGCACTTTCTCAGCATCATCTTTTACAGACTGAAATAGCTTAGCTGGAATTCCATCACCTCCGCTAGCTTTGTTCATAGTGATGCTTCCTAAGGTCCACTGACTTCTCATTCCAGGATGTCTGACTCTAGGTGAGCGATCACACCATTGTGGTTATCTGGGCCATGAAGATCCTTTTCGTATAGTTCTTCTGTTGTATTCTTGCCACCACTTCTTAATACCTTTTGTTTCTGTTAGGTTTATATGGTTTCTGTCCTTTATTGTGCCCATCTTTGCATGAAATATTCCCTTAGTATCTCTAATTTCCTGAAGAGATCTCTGCTGCTGCTGCTGCTAAGTCACTTCAGTCGTGTCCAACTCTGTGAGACCCCATAGACCCCACCAGGTTCCTCTGTCCTTGGAATTCTCGAGGTAAGAATACTGGAGTGGGTTGCCATTTCCTTCTCCAATGCATGAAAGTGAAAAGTGAAGGTGAAGTCGCTCAGTCGTGTCCGACTCTTAGTGACCCCATGGTCTGCAGCCTACCAGGCTCCTCCATCCATGGGATTTTCCAGGCAAGAACACTGGAGTGGGGTGCCATTGCCTTCTCCATCTTTCCCATTCTATTGCTTTCCGCTATTTCCTTGCTTGATCACTAAGGAGGACTTTTTTACTCTCCTTGCTATTTTTTGGAACTCTGCATTCAAATGGGTATATCTTTCCTTTTCTCCTTTGCCTTTGGCTTCTCTTCTCAGCTATTTGTAAGGCCTCCTCATACAACCATTTTGACTTTTTGCATTTCTTTTTCTTGGGGATGGTTTTGATTACTGCCTACTGTACAGTGTTACGAATCTCCGTCCATAGTTCTTCAGGCACTCTGTCTATCAGATCTAATCCCTTGAATCTATTTGTCACTTCCACTGTATAATCATAAGGGATTTGATTTAGGTCATACCTGAATGGTCTAGTGGTTTTTCCTACTTTCTTCAATATAAGTCTGAATTTTGCAATGAGGAGTTCATGATCTAAGCCACTGCCAGCTCATGGTTTTGTTTTTGCTGACTGTATAGAGCTTCTCCATCTTTGGCTGCAAAGAATATAATCAATGATTTCGATATTGACCATCTAATGATGTCCATGGGTAGAGTTGTCTCTTGTGTCTCTTGTGTTGTTGTTTGCTATGACCAGTCAGTTCTCAGCAAAACTCTATTAGCCTTTGCCCTGCTTCATTTTGTATTCCAAGGCCAAACTTGCCTGTTACTCCAGGTATCTCCTGACTTCCTACTTTTGCATTCCAGTCCCCTATGAGGAAAAGAACATATCTTTCTGATGTTAGTTCTAGAAGGTCTTATAGGTCTTCATGGAATGATTCATAGAGCCTGGGATATAAGGGTACACAAAATGAAGCAGATTAATATTCCTGCTGTACCTTTTTAGGTGGTATATGTCAAATTTCTAAAACTACTTTTTAAATATGTAAACATTTCTCATGTTACTCTCTGGTTTTTATAACCATCATGAATTCTCTTACCTGAATCGCTTATGATTTACTTTCCTATGGTTGGTATATTGTTGTTTTCATGACTGTTGTTTGGCAAATAACCCCATAATGAACATCTTGACAGATTGGTTTTTCCTCTATATTTTATACAAATACTCTTTCAGCTTATATTTCTCTAGGTCTTGTGCCACTTTTGGACACATTCTCTTCTTCTTGTGTCCAAAAGTCTCATTTAAGACATTGAATTTTCTGCCAGCAGAATCATCACTGAATGATTTCAGGGGTGCCAAACAGTGATGATCCTGCCCTCTCCTTTGTCCATAACTGAGATATCGAGGTTAGAGTTCCATCTCTGTTCTCTTTTAAAATGCACATACTGCAATACTAATATCTTACATCTTGATCTATAATCATATACATCTTGATAGGAACAAATAAGAAAAGAGCAGATTTGATAGGGGAAAGAGAAAAAAAGGAGGCCAGTGGTGACCACTGTACCCTGTGTGTGTGTGTGTGTGTGTGTGTGTGTGTGTGTGTATTATCCTTGTTTTATCATTATTGTGAAATACCTGGTATGAGATTACATGACATTTAAGAATTCTGTCCAAGTGCAAGCATGTGTGTAGTTAGGTGGGTAAAGGGGAGAGATTTGAATCTCCTTAATACAACATTTTAGTTGTCTAAAGTCAATAAATAGGAGTGATTTTATATATCACATTATCAAACTGTTTTAATGCTTAAGGGTTATAAAAAGTTGGGGATGGGGAAGATTCATAGACTTCTATAATTATAGGATCTAGCAGAGTTAGTTCATTTTCAGATAAAGAAGCTGAGAAATAAAAAAAATTTTTGAAAAACTTGACCAAGCCATTAAAATAGTGTACTTCCATTCAAATATTCTTTCAGCTATAGTTTACTGCCTTTGTGCCTTGGTGAGTATTTGGATATTTTATAGCAGCCTTTGAAAAACTAAAAGTCTTTCTTCTTTTTGGAGGAAAGAGGAAATCAATAGATGCTTTTCTTTAATTTCATTTTTTTCTCTTTGACCTAGGATCCTAATAATTTTTCTGGACTGCTTTATGGAGTATACCTTATATAAATGTGGAACAGGAGAGGGAAAAGAAGGGGAAAAAAAGAAAATAGGAGAATGAAACAGCAATTTTAAAGGAAATTGAATGAATTAAGATTTTCTTCTTTTATTTAAAAATATATATATACATTCAACTTGTGTTTTTGATATGAAAATCCAAGTTTCCTTTGCATTACACTAGAAGAAGCCATTTAATTTCTTCCTTAGGGGTCCTCCTTCCCAGGACAAAATGAAGCCTCTTCTTTTCCGTGTTGTAATTTGAGCCAGGCAAGAACACTTTGTTTCTTAAAACAAAGTTCCTTCTATCCTTAAGGAAGGCTAAATAATTTTTTAAATTGCTAATGGATTTAAGGGTCTGTTCTGACAGATGACTGTGTTCCTCTCCAAGAGTCTGATAGTCCTATTATAAGGGAAGAGGAGGCAAAAAAAAAAAAAAAAATGTGTATTTATTTATGAGACAATGAAGGGGTGTGGGTGAAAATTCTTGGGGAAGTTGGGAAAAGTTAGAGCCCTGAAGAAGCCAAAAGCCAAATGTCTCTAAACATTGTCTTACTATGGATCTGCTTTTAGAAACTCTTGGGGCAAAGATGTGGGAACAAAGATCTTATGAGAAGCACAATTCTAATGCCCAGGAGCTGTGCTGGGCAAGAAACTCAGTTTCAGTCAACTGCCTAATGTCTACATAATGGAAATCTCTTTCTCGTCTACTGCCGACTTTGGGGTGACTGAGAGTAATGACCTGCACACATCATTCTAGTCTTCCCAGGGAACATTACTTGGCTGTTCCATGACATTGATTGACCACAATACCCAGAATATTTGCCTACTGATGGATTACAAACCACTTATTATTGGGAAGAATTGTGACTCTATCATTCGGAGCAGGATGAAACATAAATATACAAAATATACTAAACAGGAGTGGAGATATCTAAATATGCAACATTGTCCATTTTTTGTTAAATGTGATCTTTCTTAATGCACTGCAGGGTTTAAAGCAGCATTATATAGAATAGCCAAGATATAGAAGCAACTAAGGCTTCCCAGGTGGCATTAGCTGTGAAGAACCCATCTGCAATGAAGGAGACATAAGAGATGTGGGTTCAATCCCCAGGTCAGGAAAATCCCCTGGAAGAAGGCATGGCAACCCACTCCAGTATTCTTGCCAGGAGAATCCCATGGACAGAGGAGCCTGCTGGGCTGCAGTCCATAGGGTGACAAAGATTTGGACATGACTGAAGCAACTTAGCACACATGCACACAACTAAGTGTCCATTAACAGACAAATTGATAATGAAGATGTGGTATATTGAATATCTATATAATGGAATATTACTCAGCCATAAAAACGAATGAGGTAACTCCATTTGCAGAATATGGATGGACCTAGAGATTATCATACTAAGTGAAGTAAGTCAGAGAAAGATAAATATTATATCACTTATATGTAAAATTTTAAATTGATACAAATGAACTTATTTACAAAACAGAAAGACTCAGAGATATAGAAAGCAAATTTATAGTTACCAAAATAAATAGCAGAGGGAGAGGGGGATAAATTAGCAGATTGGGATTAACATAAACAAACTACCATATATAAAACAGACAAGCAACTGCATAGCACAGAGAACTATACTCAATCTCTTATGAAAAAGTGAAAGTGAAGTCGCTCAGCCGTGTCCGATTCTTTGCAACCCCATGGACTACAGCCCACCAGGCTCCTCTGTCCATTTAATTTTTCCAGGCAAGAGTACTGGAGTGGGTTGCCATTTTCTTCTCCAGGGGATCTTCCCGACCCAGGGATTGAACCCGGGTCTCCCACATTGCAGTCAGACACTTTGCCATCTGAGCCATTAATCTTATAATAAGCTACAATGGGAAAGAATATGAAAACAGATATAAACAATTGATCTTGTGTTATGTTATCAATTTTTCTGAGGATAGCTGAGTACTTGGATAAAAGTAGATTTTTGACTACTCTAAATATCTTCCTAATCAACCACTTTGGTTCTCAAAGGGCTTGTGATTAAAGAAGTGACAGTGAGGGGAACAAAAAGCAGCAGTGCCTTTGTAATGCACACACCATTAGGCATGAAGTAGTTGTAGGGCTCCTTATTAAAGATGCCTAGGGAATGTTGAATGGTTAGACAGGAAGGGTCATAATGCTGCCCCAACAGGGAACCTAATTTAGATTCTAATTTCAAACAGAACAAGACTCTTCCCACCAAAATTCTACACAGGATTCTAGAATCAAGATAGAAATGAGAGCACCCTCTGATTGTCTCTGGTCCACATCAATCAAAAGATGCTGAGCTGTAGCATTACCTTGCTATCTTGGGGTTCACAAAAAGAGTTCAGCACATGGTAGTACAAGTGTCTCATACGTCAGTACTGATAAATTTAACCTCCCTCCCTCCCTGAAAATACCCTTAAGCAATCAATGTGATTTGATTTTGTTTTGTTTCAAAACACTTAGTTAAAAAATTAATCTGATATTTATCTTAATTCACCAGTTATTCGACTGAATTACTTAAATTATATAAGACTATTTTGGACAACAACAATGATTTGAACTATTTTTCTCCAGTACTATTATAGTTTATTTTTTACTGTCTACTGGATCACTAGTACAAGTAACCAAGCAATCCTTCCCTCTTTTTCTTTATTTGCTGTGCTATCTTGAAATGAGAAAGAAAGTGAGAGTGAGAGAGAGGGAAAGAAATTATATTTCATTCTTCTCTCTCTGCTCATCTTTCTGGACAATTATTCATTCTTGAATAATGCATGTCAGTTGAATTTGCACATGTTCATACAATTTATAAACTGCCAGAACACAGTTTTGTGTAACTACCAAATTAAAATATTATGTCCATTAAAATGCAGCATTCCTTATTTAGATTATGCAGTATTTCTTTGGGAATTGAAATGACTCAAAAGCATTTCATAATTATTTGCTGAGGCCCACTTCTCTTGTAAAACTCACAGGCCATAAACTCTATGATATACATTACATGCTGAGGGTTATTTCCTTAAAAGGTAAATAAAAAGCTAAATTTCTTTATTGTAAAATTTAGTATTTAAGTTGCATTTTTTTGGAAACTGTATCAAAATTCGTGAATTACTGCCCCCTCTAAAAAAAACTATAGATAAATGAGCATTTGCATACTCATTTGTTTGCTTTGTCTCTGTTAATCAATTACTTATTTTTAGGCATCTATTTGTTTTTTAATTATGTATGAAGTCACTCATGGAAGTAAAAGTGATTTCCTACTAACTAACAAATACATGTTACTCAATATAGAGGCATAATTTGCATTAAATAAAATTTCTCCCTTTAGGAGTATAGTTTTATGAGTTCTGATAAACATACAGTAGTCTAACCGCCATCACAGTTAAAATATAGAATACTCCCATCATCCTTCCAAAAATTTCCTTGTTTCCACTTGTAGTCAGTGGGCTCCCCCACACCAGTCTCTGCCAACCACTGGTCTGTTTTCTTTTTCCAGTTTTATCCTTTTCAGAATGTCATATATGTGAAGTAATATGGTATGTAACCATTTAAATCTGGCCTCTTTCACTTAGCATAATGTCTTTGACATGCATCCATGGTGTTACATGTATCATTAGTAGTCTGCTGATTTTTTATTGCTGAATATTACTCTGTTGTATGGAGGCACCACATATTTTTCCTTCACTAGTTGATAACTATTAGGATTGTTTCCATTCTTGATGATCAGGAATAAAGCCTCTACAAACATTAGCATACAGATTTGTGTGGCTTTATGTCTGCATTTCCCTTGGGTAAGTAACTAGAAGTGGACTGATGACTCAGAATGCTAATGATTGTTAAATTTCATTTAAACATTTTTTTACTGCCCCTCCCTATAAGTAGATTATGCTCTTTGTCCTTTGATATCAGGATTCTCTGTATGACTTCTTTAGTCAATAAAAGCACCTATGCAGCTTCTGAGTAGACGCTCTAAGGAACAATTCATGACTCTTCCTCACTCTTTCTCCTCTACCAGGTAACAGGGCTGCTCCTTCTGCCAGAATCTAGGGAAGAAGATGCTTGGTACACAGTCACAGTCACTCGACAGTCTGCATAGAGCCTAAGTAATGAACATGTGCTGTTGTATAAAATGAAGGCTTTGAGTTTGTGGCCTCAGCATAAATGATAATAGCAAAACTGATTAATAAACCTTGGAAACTAACTACTTAAATTCAGGTTACATTGGAAATTCACTTCCTTGAATTTCTTTCTTTACCCCCTTGGGCTTGATATACGACCGCATTTAATTCCCAACCTCTTCTTTGCTCCTTCATCATTATTTTTATCTTTCTGCTTCCATTCTCTCCAAACCCAGTCTTTAAATCACACTTCTTCCTCTTCACAGTAATTGTACTACAGTAGATGTGTAGGGGCTTCCCCGGTGGCTCAGCAGTAGAGAATCCACCTGCCAATGCAGGAGACATGAGTTCCATCCCTGGGTCAGGAAGATCCCCTGGAGGAGGAAATGGCAATCCACTCCAACACTCTTGCCTGGGAAATCTCATGGACAGTAGAGCCTGGTGGGCTACAGTCCATGGGGTCACACAGAGTTGACACAACTTAGCGAGAAAACAGCAGCAGCAGCAGCAGATGTGTAACTAAGTGCTTAGTCGCTCAGTCATGTCTGACTCTTTGAGACCCCATGGACTGTAGCCCACCAGGGTCCTCTACCCTTGGGGTTTCTCCAAGCAAGAATACTGGAGTGGATTGCCACGCCCTTCTTCAGGGGATCTTCCCAACCCAGGGATTGAACCCAGGTCTCCCTCACTGCAGGCAGATTCTTCACCATCTGAGTCACCAGGAAAGCCCAGCTAGTCCCATAGTTTCCAGTTTATATTCCCTAGCCCAAATTATTTATTCTTGATACTGTTTGCACTTTAAAATAAATTGACACACTCCTCATAATTATGTTTCTACTAAAAACTTTCAGTAACTACTTATTACTTATAGGGTTACTATAAACAATTTACCTTTATTCACAAGGTACTTCTACTGGCTTTTGAATTTCCTTCTACTCCACCTCCACCAATGCAAACATTTTCCATGTTCCATTAAATGGACACTCTCTTCCACCACTGAATGGACCCTCTTCCAATCACACAAGCGTATTCCTGGATCCAGAATTTGCAGCAGATATTTCTTTTTCCTTTGCACCTTATTTTTCATCTTCATTTTAAATCCTCCAAGACTTATCTTAAATTGTATTTTTTTAGGAAAAACTTTCCACTGATTCCATTCAGAGTTCCCACTGGCTCCTCCAAGCCACTCTCCACAAAGCGGCCTGAACAAACTTTAAAAACACGTATTCATCATCCCTTAACTCTACTTAAATTATTTCACTAGCACTTAGGATAAATACTAACCACTTGAAGCCCAAATTTCAGTTCAGTTGCTCAGTCATGTAGGACTCTGCGACCCCATGGACTGCAGCACGCCAGGCCTCCCTGTCCATCACCAACTCCCGGAGTTTACTCAAACTCACGTCCATTGAGTCTGTGATGCCATCCAATGGGTTGGCCCCTATTTACCTTTCAGACTCTTCACATTCCTCTCTAGCATTCTGACCACAGTAGTCCTCTTTTTGTTTCATTGAACATCATGCTCCCTCCCCCTTTGGGATCTTTGTGCTTGTTATTCTCTCTGCTTAAAATTATATTCTTGTATCTCTCTTTCCTACTTAACTCCTCCTTATCCTTTAGATCTCAATCCTATTATTGCTTCCCAGAGAAGCCTTCCCTGACTTTTCTGAGCACATCCAAACTTCTTCCTTTGTTCTTTTACGGCACCACATATTGATACCTCCTCTGGTGTACTTACCACAGTTGTAATTTTATATTTATCTGTGTTATTATCACATCATCTTCCTGTCTGGTCTTCAGCATTGTGGACTCATCCTACCCATGGAGCAATAATATCTGGTACATTATTTGCAGGATGTTTCTCAAAGACCTCTAGCCCATGGTCTCTCTGTATCTGCACCATACTGAGTAAAAGCCTTGACTGATCTGAATTTGGATCGCTATTGTGCAGTCATTTCTTCTTGTTTGATGTCTCATCATTTACCAACAAGTGGAAGTAACCTAGTAGCTTCTATACTAACTGTTGAATAAATGATCTCTAGCTATTGTTGAATAAGAATACATTTAAATTGAAGGTTGGGCTTCCCAGATGGTGACAGTGGTAAAGAACCCTCTTGCCAGTGCAGGATACATAAGAGATGCAGGTTTGATCCCTGTGTCGGGAAGATCCCCTGGAGGAAGGCATGACAACCCACTCCAATATTCTTGTCCGAAGAATCCCTATGGAGAGAGGAGTCTGGCGGGCTACAGTCTATAGGGTCGCAAAGAGTTAGACACAAGTGAAGCAACTTAGCACACTCACACGTAGATTGAAAATTAGCCTATGTAGCAAAATTAACGTATTTAAATGCATGAATATTAGTCACTTTAAAATTTCCAGTCAATAATTTTATTTATATATTCAAACAAAACTGTTTAAATTAAATCATTGAATGCCATCATCAGCATTATGATTAGGATTGCCAGATAAAGTTTCAACCATAAATAATATTTTAATGTTATGTTTCCAATACCACATAGGGCAGAATTACATTAAATTTATCTGTGTATTTTTTATTTGAAATTCAAACTTAACTGAGGATCCTTTATTTTTATTTGCTTATTCTGGCAATGCTAGCCATGATACTCCTTGAATGATGATTATTGCTCAAGTTCAGAGCAGTTAGTTACCTTCAGCATCAAGTGTGGCTGCTGATTATTTTATTTTATCCTTACAACCAAATAATCAGGTCCTATAACCACTCACTTTGAACATACAGAGGAACTAAGGTACAGAATAAAGAACTTGCTCAGAGTCACATAGCTAACAAGAAGTAAGTCATGTGTGTTTCAAAGTATGTAAGAACTCAGAGTCTTCACTTCTAGCCACCATAATATACCACCTCATCTAACACTCTCTAAGCTATTGAACATATACCAGACAACTACAGAGACAACACATGGTAAACCAGTGATCCCAATGCATCGGATTTGTGAAACGGTAAATGAATTTCTGATAACTCCTAAGGAATTTCATGGATTTTGAATTTACATAAATGTGCTACAGTATCACCATGTGTTTAAGTTATAACTGTGGGTCTACTTCTAGTACACATGAGTTAACTATTTTATTATTACTATTATCATTATTATTTTGGTCACACTGTGGCAAGTGGAAACTTAGTTTCCCAACCAGTGATGGAACCCAAGTCCTCAGTAGTGAAAGCATGGAATCCTAACCACTGGACTGCCAGAGAATTCCCATGAGTTAACCAAGTACTTTCCATGACATAGAGAAAAATCTAGATATAGTTTTCATGTTCTTAGATCAACATAATCCAATAACAAAAACTTCTCCAAGACCAAATTTTCTTTAAAAATTTATAAAGACTTGCACTAAATTTATGTTTTTATTTCAGTGGTCACTTTAAATATTAAGAAACTACCCAGGACTTTCCACTATATCTGGGTAAATACAATGTAAATAGGTCCATTTGGAGAGGGGTATGTTATTACTTTTGAATCTTTTTTGTAAGTATTAATTTTAATTTCTCTCTCTTTAAATTGAATTATTAAGTGACTTAAAATAAGTCCTGAGTTCCATCCAAAATGTAGCATGGATATAGTGATGGATTAAGTGGTTTTAGCGCAGGGTTTAAATATCAGCTTCAAAGATGTTAAGGAAGAAATGTTAAGGTGTATCATATGTCAAGTAGGCTGGGCCTTCAAGGTATGGTGCATTCAATTATCCCTTTATAACCTTCTTTTTAGGAAAATGGGACTCCAGATTTCATGTAAGTAAACTCTGCTTCTATCATTAGAATACTTTCACCAAATAATAGGTTTTAGATCTCACATTGAGTCCATACACATTCTCTCCCTGGGTCACTTCACTTAGCTCCCTCAACTCTTTCTCACCCTCTTCACACCACTTCCCTGAGATCTTGTCACTCAGCACACCCGGGGATAATATTTATGCTACCCTCCTTCTCTGATGTGGTGGCAGTAACAAAGCCAACAATAGAGGCTCTTGAGTCAGTCAGACTAGAGTTCAAATCTGAGGAATGTTTATTAGCTGTGTGACCAGAGACTGAGTATTTAACCGTTCTCTCCCTCAACGTTTTCACTCAAAAAATCACAAGTATAATATAACCAACTTCTTAGGGTTACTATGAATATTAAATAGATAATGCATAAGGATCATACGTAGAGAGTAAGCAGTCAAAATGTTAACCGTATCATTATTATTTCATATCAGAAAAATGTGAACAGCATGCCTTTGTAAACAAGGAAAAAATAGTCCCCATTTTCACTCTCTTGTTGAACTACACTCTAACCTCCCCACTCAATTTTCTATTAATAAGCTGCCTCTAATGTAGGTACTTTTTTAGATTTCAAAATGCACTAGAGAAAAGCTAGTAGGTTTGATAATATCAGTGAAAAACAACAGAGCAACATATATTGCTGGTTTTTCTTGCTCTTACCTGCTCCCTGGGTGGGCTACAGTGCATGGGGTCACAAGTAGTCAAACTTGTCTTAGCGACTTAAAATAAAACAAAACAACTCATTCCCCACATCACTACTTATCAATCACTAGACTAGATTTGCACTTGAACACATCCTCCAAAAAGAAAAAAAAAAAGTATTCATTTGCAGACATTATCAAAAGTTTGCTCTTCCAGAATAAAATTCCTCCCTGATTTAGATGACAGAATTGGAGCAGGTATTTCTTATTTTGTTAAAAGCATTATCACTGGGTTTTGAAAAGTGAGTAGAACCTCAGTGCTCTTCAATGAGAAATATAATGCTCTTTCTTCGTGTTGAATGTCACTTCACCATCCTACCATCTTTTTTTTTAACCTGATGGGAATATTGCCTATTCATCAATATTCCAATAGAAATTCCATTGATCTAGGAAATAATTAGTTACTGAGATCAAAACAGTCTCTCTCTGTCTCTCTCCTTCTTTCTCTCTTTTCTTGCTCTCTCTCTGTCTTCAGACCTCACTGTCTACTAAAAAAACCCTTCTCTTAGGACACAAGAACCTAATCTTCCATTCCTGGCAATGTTGTGGGTATAAATGTTTTATCTTATTTTATGCCAGATATCCATGTGCCCTCACACAAAGGAGATTTGTAAGCACCCACATTTGCATACTCATTAGGTAGAGTTTCATGTGTCTGCATTTTAAAAACTGTGTCAGTACTTGGGAGTAGCAGATACTTTGCCACAAAATAAACTTTGGAAATCTTCCTGTTCTGCAAAACTTATTATAGATCCACAAGTACCTGCTTATGGTGATTGCAGAAATATCTCCCGTTTGGCTCAGTCTTTACTATAAACATTGTTCTTAACAAATAATAAGTACTCAATACATCCTTCTGTAGGAAAATTTAAAAGAATGTTTGAGAGGTTAGCACTGGTTACTTTTACGTGTTTTTATTAAACTAAATATCCACACACCCGTTATGGAAAAATTTTGTGTTGAGTATATTTAAAAATGGAAAAATGAATATGTATATTATGTGCGTGCTCAGGCCCTTCAGTTGTATCCGGCTCTTTGCAGCCTCATGGACTGTAGCCTGCCCGGCTCCTCTGTCCGTGGGATTTTGCTGGCAAGGGTACCGCAGTGGGATGTCATGCCTTCCTCCAGGGGATCTTCCCCACCAAGTTACTGAACCTGTGTCTCCTCTGTCTCCTGCCTTGCAGGCAGATTCTTTACTGCTGAAACACCAGGAAAGCCCAATATGTTTACTGAGCATTCAATATTTACATTTGTTTCTTTAATGAATATTTGTTAAAGAGATGACTACATTTCAAACTTTGAGCAAAGCACTGAAACAGAGTTTTAAGCAAGTTGCCATACCCAGGTCCCTACTTTCATGTAGCTTGCATTCTAAAGAAGACACACAAGTTAATAACTAATTTTCATTTGTACAATTCAAGGAAGAAGTCTTAGTTGATTCAGTAAGAGTGTCTATTAGACTGGATGGGGAATGGGAGAAATATGAAGACCTAGAATACAAATAATATAAAAATTGCCAGATAATCACATGGTCTGTTATTCTCTTTAACTAAAATGGATTCCTCACATGTTATTTATTAAATTAACCTATCCCATATAATAATGTAATTATAAAAATTGGGTTCTATCTATTATACCTGGATTAAACCAGAATGCTCATTAAAGGAAAAATTTGTATTCTGAAATCGGTTTTCATGAGAGTCTGGGGATAGGACATAAATTCCTTAAGAGGAAGATGATTCCAAAATTTAAATGTAAGTTAACAAATAGATATGATTTTATATAATGATACCATGGCAAATTTCTTTGACTACCCCTACTTTAGGACTGTAACTCACATGTAATGAAGTTAAAATTACAACCAGAAGATTACTTATGTCAGCGATTCAAGTATGTCCTGGAAAAGGGCTCTAATTCATAAGTTAACAAAATTTATTAAGCTCCTCCTTTGGCCAGATTCAGAACACTGGATTTGTAACAGAGTAGTTACTTTACTTTGGAAGAAATCAGGAGGGCTTTCCTCAAATATTTTTGCTGGATTTTTAAGTGTGAGTAGATGCTTATCAGGCTTCCTGGTAGCTCAGCTGGTAAAGAATCTGCCTGCAATGCAGGAGACCTAGGTTGGATCGCTGGGTTGGGAAGATCCCATGGAGGAGTGCATGGCAACCCACTCCAGTATTCTTGCCTAAAGAATCCCCATGGACAGAGAAGTCTGGTGGTCTACAGTCCATGGTGTTGCAAAGAGCTGGACACAACCGAGAGACTAAGAACAGAGGAGAGAAATGACTATTCCAGGGCCATGGAAGAGCTGGGACAAACTCGTGGAGGTTGAAAAGTGCTTTGCATGTTCAGAATACAGAGGAAATATAATGAACTACTGGAAAGCAATAGTGGCACTTTGGATACCATACTAAAGAATTTAGATTTTAATATGATTTTAGGGGTGAACCATCAGTAACATTTAAGTAGCAGAGTGACAAGACCAGATCTACTTTTTCAAAGTTTTTTCTATTAGTGTAAACTATGATCTCAGGATTGGCCAGACCACACTAAAACAGATGTACAACATAGCAATAATCCAGCTAAGAGGTAATCTCATTCTACCCATTCCATAATCTGGAATTATTATACCTGTCTAGTTATTCCTAATGAGAAATAAAAGGGGAGTTTAATACATACAGGGTTGTGAGATCAATAAAACATATAGGCCAATAGAACATATTTAAGCCTAATACCATTTTGACTACTAAAAGCTAACATCATGTTTGAACAGTTTTTGACCAGAGAGGGCGGAAGCCATAACACACGGGGTATAACCCTCATAAACAATATGAATCTTAGACCCAAACAATGAAAGTCAGGCCTTCATCTTTTATACAGTTTCTTAAACATCAAACAATGACTAAAATGTTTAGATCTGCTTATGTTCCTTTCCTTATCCTTTACAGATGACTTGCATTTCTGTATTTCTTTAATGCTGTGGTCACCATGTCAGTTTCTTCCCAGGGGCAACTGGTAGGATCTGAAGTTGCTGGGCAAACCCACTGCTCTGGGTTCCTAAGCAACGTGCTTTGCATGTGGTCAGAGTTAAGGTTTGTTGTAGTCTAGGGCATTTTGGTTGCTGAAGAAGTGCTTCATTTTGGACTTTTTTGTTTGTTTGTTTTGCTTTGCTCTGTTTTACATTTTCAACAATGCTTATTCATGGTTTTTCATCAAATATATAGAACTGCCTACCATAAGGAAAGTTACAAGTCTGTAAAAAGGAGAGAAAAGAGCCATACTTTTTTGAATATTAGTCTGTGTAGGGAGTCAGATTCACTAATGCTGTCTTTGAAACAAGTTTCTGGTTTCTCTGAATTTAAACATTTTTCTGTGTAGTTATTTCCCACATTTGCCAAGAAAATCAACAATATCTTCCCAGGCATGGGGTTGGGTGGAATACAAGGTGGAATGAGGAGAGTCTTTAAGCCAGCAGAGCTCAGACCCTGCTGAGGAAAATGAAAGCCCAATTCCCCTTTTGTCATCAACTACTGACTCTTGCTGGGAGAGAGAAACCTCGTAAGCACCTTTAAGTACACGGCTGGTCCCTCCGGCTCTGGGATACAGCAGAGCCTGCAAAGGCAATAGGATAATCTCAGAGCTATCCACTCTCACTCTGCTGAATCCTGTCTGGAGACTGGGAATCTGGAACCTATCCTTGTTGACCTTCTGAATCACTTATTAGTTCTCTCAGGCTGTGAAACACCAGAAAATCTAGTCATAAAAGATGGTGATTCAGCCACACTTGTCTCAAACACGTGCAAATGACCCCTGAATACAGCCCCTGAAATCTCCTCTCCCTTGGAAAGAACTGAGTAATGAATTTATATGCTACATTTTGCAGTAAAACAGAGTTTTGAAATAATGTTGGATTGGAAGTCAGAAGATCCCCTCCCTTATAGTAGATCACAGAGAACATTCAAACTCCTTTCTATTTCCCTCATATCAGCTCCCTTTTTAATTTGTGGTTGACCACACCCTCATTCGTACTTATTACCTAGCCAAACTAACTTATTTGTGGCTCAGTGAAAACACGGTGCTATCATATTAATATTTCATGCCTCTCTTCTGATTCTCTTCTGTCCACCTAAAGGTTTTTTCTCCCCTGTTTTTATGAATCTTTACTTTTAATCTAAGATGTTACTCTGAAGTCCCTCTCTTATTAAAATCATTTCAATAATTTATCCTTATTTCTTTTAATTTCAAGATCTTACCTAACCCAGAACTGGCACAAAGAAGCTATTCAGTACATACATATCTTTTGTTGTTGTCCAGTTGTTAAGGCATGTCCGATTCTTTGTGACCCATGATCTGCAGCATGCCAGGCTTCCCTGTCCTTCTCTGCCTCCGAGGGTTTGCTCAAACTCATGTCCATTGAGTCAGTGGTGCCATACAACAACCTCATCCTCTGTTGTCTCCTCCTCCTGCCCTCAGTCTTTCCCAGCATCAGGGTCTTTTCCAACGAGTCAGTTCTTCACATCAGATGGCCAAAGTATTGGAGTTTCAGCTTCAGCATCAGCATCATTCCTTCCAATGAATATTCAGTGTTGATTTCCTCTAGGATTGACTGGTTTGACCTCCTTACTGTCCAAGGGACTCTCAACAGTCTTCTCCAGGACCATGATTTGAAAGCATCTACTCCTCAGTGCTCAGCTTTATTTATGGTCCAACTCTCACATCCATACATGACTACAGGAAAAAACAGAGCTTTGACTATGTGGACCATTGTCAGCAGAGTGTCTGTGCTTTTTAATATGCTGTTTAGGTTTGTCATAGCTTTCCTTCCAAGTAGCAAGTGTCTTTTAATTCCATGGCTGCAGTCACCTTCTGCAGTGATTTTAGAGCACAAGAAAATAAAATCTGTCACTGTTTCTACTTTTTGTCCATCTATTTGCCATGAAGTGATGGGATCAGATGCTATGACCTTAGTTTTCTGAAAGCTGAGTTTTAAGCTAGCTTTTTCACTCTTTTCTTTCACCCACATCAAAACACTCTAAAGAGCCTTTCCTTTTCACTTTTTGCCATTGGAGTGGTATCATCTGCATATCTGAGATTGCTGATATTTCCCCTGGCAATCTTGATTTCAGCTTGAGCTTCATGAAGCCCGGAATTTCGCATGATATACTCTGCATAGAAGTATAAGCAGGGTGACAATATACAGCCTCAACATACTGCTTTCCCACTTTTGAACCAGTCTGTTGTTCCATGTCCAGTTCTAATTGTTGCTTCTTGACCTGCATAATTTCTCAGGAGACAGGTAATTCTTAAAGTGATGGTATTCCTATCTCTTTAAGAATTTTCCACAATTTGTTGTGATCCACACAGTCGAAGACTTTAGTGTAGTCAGTGAAACCGAAATAGATGTTTTACTGGAATTCTCTTGCTTTTTGTATGATCCAGCGGATGTAGGCAATTTGATCGCTAGTTTCTCTGCCTTTTCTAAATGTACAGCTTGTACATCTGAAAGTTCTCAATTCATGTACTGTTGAAGCCTAGCTTGAAGGATTTTGAGCATTACCTTGCCAGCATGTGAAATGAGCATAATTGTACGGTAGTTTGAACATTCTTTGGCTTTGCCCTTCTTTAGGATTGGACTGAAACCTGACCTTTTCCAGTTCTGTGGCCACTACTGACTTTTCCAAATTTGCTGGCATACTGAATGCAGCACTTTAACAGCATCATCTTTTAGGTTCTGAAATAGCTCAACTGGAATTCCATTACTTCCACTAGCTTTGTTTAGAGTAATGCTTCCTAAGGACCACTTAACTTCACACTCCAGGATATCTGGCTCTAGCTGAGTGACCATCATGGTTATCCAAGTCATTAAGACCTTTTTTTGTATAGTTCTTCTATGTATTCTTGCCAGCTCTTAATCTCTTCAGCTTCTGTTTGGTCCTTGCTGTTTCTGTCCTTTATTGTGCCCAGTTTTTGCATGTAATGTATCTTTACAAGATGTATCTTTAAATGTATCTTTACAAAATGTATCTTTAAATATATCTTTAGAAGAATAAAACAAGCCCTTGCTTATAACCAGTATCCGAATTAATTAGTTTATGGTTTTGAACTATCTTTTTTCTTTTGCTAGAAATAACCTTCTGTACTTGTATAATGGGTAAAAACTAGATGATCTCAAAGATTCTCTCTATAGATCTTTCATTACGGTCATTAGGTCTGTTTATAACTTTTCTCCTCTCCCCCTTAGCCGGCCCATTTTAGGCTGAAGTGTGGCATGATCAACTGACTTTAGTGGAAATGACATATGTATGTATGTATGTGTTAGTCTCACAGTCGTGTCCGACTCTTTGCAACTCCATGGATTGTAGCCCGCCAGGCTCCTCTGTCCATGGGATTCTCCAGGCAAGAATATTAGAGTGGGTTGCCTCTCCCGTCTTTAGGAAAAGACATATGCTCCTTGCCAATTTAAGATACTGCAATGCATGATTTGTACTTCTCCCTTCGTCACTGGTAAGGACTGGAGGTTGAAATGGAGCCATGCACCATGATGGTCTGTGTTGGACAGATAGCATGAGCGCAAAGCTGTTGCTGTTTCTCAGATTTGGGAGCTGTTAGCAAAAACAACAACCACCGTGTAGCATACCCTTTTCTGACCGAGTTCAACCCTTACATTTCATGATTCTAGCTCATTTAAGAAAATATACAAACTTCGATCACAAGTCTAATGTCAGGCCATAAAAGTTCTGGTTTCAAAAAATCTATTATGTTAATATGTACTGTATAAAGGTTATTTTAAAACTATCAACAACATTCGAAGCATTAAAATGTGCTTCTATTTAATGTCAGTAAGCAATTACAATAAAATAAAAAGACTTCAAAATTGGTTTTATACAAACCATAAAGAGAAGTGGGATAGAATGGGAACTATTTTCCTCTTCTGCATTTAATTTATATTCAGAAAAGATGGTTTAGTTTCTATATTTTGGAAAACAGCATTGCACATGGACTTAATTTTACTAAAAATGCAGTGTTTGTATATATTATTTTCCAAGTCATTCCTCTTTCCATGAAAATGGCCATTTTTTCCCCCTTTTCTGCTATGATACATTCTCACAATTTCATAAGTTATATGGTAATGTTTTTTTAATATTAGAGAAATTTTTCAAATATATTTTTCCAACTTTAAAGCTTTCACCAGAAATTTAGACCAATGTCAAAATAATCTAAATAAATATCTTAAAAATTCAGGCATCCATATGTTTCTAATTTTAGAGACCAGTCACTGAATAGACTGACAATCAAAAGACGGCTGATATCTTTCAATTTTGTGCATGAAATTTATGACATCAAATTAACTTGCAGTTTAGTTTAAATTTTATTTGAAAAAAAGTGCATTTTTTTCTTCTAGAGGAAAATTCTTTAGTATTTTATCTGTCAGTCATGTCCTCTCTTATCATTTATTGTAAAACTTTTGTTTTTTGTGACTCGACTCTTTATAGAAAGTCAGAGAATGAAATTACTATTATTTCTTGACTGTCAATACTTCAAAACACTTCATATTTCCACTTTTATTCATGCTAACTAGTGATAAAGCAATCTTACTTTCATCCTAAGTCTGAGTCACACTGGTTTTTCACAGACTACTTAAGGAGCCCTGAGTCCTAAGAACAGTGTTGTCATTCAACAAACAGTGCAAACTCCCGGTAGTCAGCTAAACAGCTGGGTATCCTCAGAGAATTACTTATCTTTTGAAATTTCCAGTTCCATGTTTACAAATGTGGGCACTGATAGTTATCTCCTCATACATTCACCATGAGAGAAAAATACATTCACCATGAGAGAAAAATGGATGTGACATTTAATTCTAGAACTACAAGGTCCATAAAGGCATTTTGCTGTTTTGTTCTTTCTGTGGTTCCAGTGCCCACCCTGCTTTACACAGAAGGGACTTGTTTAATGTTTACTGAGCCAATGAATGGATAAAAATTTAATACATAAAATGGGTCAATGATTGGGTAAAGAACTTTATGTAATATATTGTCATATAAATTATAATGATCAATATTAAACTGAAAACTGAAACTTCAGTTAATTATCAGTAATTAGCAATGTTACTAACATTTTTATTTCATGATACACTATTTTTACCTTTAAACTCACCTAATATTTTGTAATTTGATTCTTTTAAAAAATGTTTTGATCAAATTTCATAATTGTGATAAATCAAACTACTATAGCCCAAGATCCTGGACTAATAGAAAGAAAATCCTTATATACCATTCATTAAAAGCCATTCATTCTATTCAGTATTCTGTATCAGTCCACAGAGATGGTAAATTATCTTGATTTTTCAGATTAATTCACTTAAGATACATTCATTCAAATGATTTTAATGAAAATATAAGGACTGACAGAATTCATTTTGCTCAAGTCGTATTAAGACATGTACTCTCCTGATGTCATTTCTTCAGTCATACTCTTAGCATTTACTAAAGGCTCCCCAAATACTTCACCGAACACTCACCACGTGAAGACACAGAGAGTCTCTCTCTCTTACTCTCTCTCTACCCTCTTAAAAGGAGAGACCAGGGAATTATTTGACAAGATCACACAATGGAAAAAGCATCAGCGTCCAGCCATACTTGTTCTTTGCCTCAGAGTGTTGGCCATTTCACTTGCGGACTATAAAAGCTGAGACAGTGGACATCACACCCCTCCTGGATGTGTTGAGGGTGACCTCTTGTGCAGGCTGGGCTCCTTGGCTCAGGAGTGCTGCTATTCCCTCTGAAGTTCCACGATGAGACAAAAAAGTAACGAGCAGCCCTTTGCAATCCCTGCTGGCTTGTTAAATGAGGAGAGCAGAGCAAAGGCAACACTCTGGGATACAAGACAAATCCAGAAGCCTGCGTCTATGGTAAAATCCCTACTAAACCCCAAATGATGGAGAGAAACTACGCTTGAAAATATCAGAGGAAAGGTTAAAAAACCAGACAATGTGTGCATATGTTGCTGCCACAAATATCTCCTCAAACATCCCACACTTGTATGTCATTATTTCATCATTCTATGCTATCCCAGCAGGATCGGCCAGGGTGGCAGCACCTATGTGTCTTCGTTTTGCTACTGCACAGAGCAAACTTTCATTTCCTTTTAAAATAGAGCTAAGTCCCAGCTGTGGCGCAAGAGCACCCTTGAAAATAGCCCTATGAAAGGACTTTTACAAATCATGGGAGGAAATATATTTATTTTCTGTAAATAAACTAGCAAAACAGCATAGCCATATACCAGAGAAATGCAGGTAAGAAGAATAAAAGATTTCAGTTTATTCTAGTCCAGGATTTCTTTAGGGACAAGCTTATAAATTGTTTTAACAGATCCATACTTCTAAATTATTGCCAGCTTTATTGTTCTTGGTTTCTTGGCCCCAAAGCAATAAACTATGTCTTTGGGACGGGGGGAGTGTCTGGAGTCTGACTGCTCAAGCAGGAGAAGCAAAGTTACACACCTCATGTTTGCTAAAATTCTTCACAAGGGTCCTTCCAAAACATGTTAATATAAGATTTTAAATAATAATAATAACTGAGAGGATCTCTTTGTTTGGGGCCCGCTGTCCGCTAATCTATCTGCTGCAAGACAGCTGCTTAATCAATCTTTGTGGAGTGAATGACTGAAAGAAAACTTTCTCTAGTAAACTCCTGATTAAATAGGGTTTCAGGATTAATTTATGTTTATTCAGTCTCTCAATAAGCAGTTCGTGAACAACTTTAGACTCAAACTTTTCACTTTAAAAATAATGGAGAATTTGATGCTTTGAATTTTGTGATGGCAGATACTTATTCTCAAGTGGACAGGCAACAACATGGTCCTGAAGACCTTGGGAATGTTCTTCCAGGGAACTAGTACACATGCAGCCCTGTACAAAGGGAGAGCCATTCACAATGCCGGTTAGAGTTACACTCTAGGTGGTATCAGAGCAGGTTTCAGATTTGTTAAAATCCTATTCTCTTGATCCTCAAGTCCAGTTCTTTTCTTTTAGTGCCAATTGTGATCCAGTTTTGCAATGAGAAACTCTGCCTCTAAGAAAAAATATATTTTTATATAAAATATAAATAAAATACACAAAAATAAAAATATATGTTTATATTTTTTAATATTTTGATAAAAATTATATTTTATATAAAAATTATATATATGTATATACATATATATATCACAACTCTCTCCTACTCTTCCTTTTACTTGAACCATAAATCCAGAATCAGTCTGGCATTTTGTTCTGCTCTAAACAGCATACTTTCCATTAGCTCCCTGTGTTGCTTCCCTAGTCATCCCCCATCCCTGTCACTTCCCAGACCACATTCTCAGGGTCAGGTCTTACTCCAGCTAGCAACTCAGTCAACAGGCGTCTAATGAGAATCTGGTCATACGTGCAATAATTTGCATTGTTCATAATCCTTCCTGTTCACACATCTGAGTTTGGGCAAGTAGAACTAGGAAGTTTATAAAAGGCTGGGAACCCCTAGACCGCCCCTTCAGCTAAAACAAGTATGCTGTATTTCCACGATTAGTTTTATTACCTCTTGCAAGAAGAGCAAGAACTTAAGTGAGTCATTTCTGCCAATCAATAGTCAACTTGCCTTACTTTTTAAATCCAGACGTAAAGAGTCAATACGGTGCCCAGTACGTTCTTCTTCTCAAACGAAAGAAATTTAACATATTTTCTTAGTTGGATTTAAGATATATCTTTAAATTTAAGTTCTGGAAAAAAGAGAAAAGATACTTTATCCAAGTGTTTTACATCATATGGAAGCTGAGGAAGCTGGTCTTTGTTTAGTGAATATGCATTAGCTGTTTCTCACAGGAATCTGGAAAACTGGCTGTACCGTAACAATATAAAAGTTTCAAATTTGACAGTTTGTTTCTTCAAGTATTTAGCAATGAATATATATAGGAATTGTCAATCCACAAAAAAGAATAATTGTATAAATATTTAAAAATAGATAGGTAGCTGCTAGGAAGCAGAGTTAAAAATAACATGGAGTAGAGTCAAAAATAACATGGAGTTGTACCAATTTACCAGTTTAAGTAACAGGAGCAAGATATAACTCATTTACAAAACCCTTACTTTTATTCTAACAGCACGAAGAACACAAAAAGGTCACAGGAGATTGTTTCTCCTTGTTTCTGGAGACTACAGGGAATCTACACATGGGAAGAATGAAAATCTTAAGGAGTGATACGTGGAAAGTTTGGTATAAAAACCATTCAAGATCTTTAACCTAGCACTGGCCCCAACTAGAACAATGACTCAAAAGTCGATGCATCCTCTTCATGTGAAAAAGAAAAAATTGTTTACCACTTTAATCTTCTGTAAATATTCTAAAAATAGCGGCAAAAGTTAAAATAATTCTCACTAAAATGTCTGAGATTTATTCACTTTATTTAAATGTGTAATTCTATATTATAGGCCATCTGGGAATATAATAAGACCATGAAGAATTTACTGGGCTTCCCTGGTAGCTCAGCTGGTAAAGAATCCTCCTGTAATGCAGGAGACGCCAGTTGAATTCCTGGTTCAGGCAGTTCTGGAGAAGGGATAGGCTACTCACTCCAGTATTCTTGGGTTTCCCTGGCTCAGATGGTAAAGAATTCACCTGCAGTGAGGGAGACCTGGGTTCAGTCCCTGGGTTGGGAAGATGCCCTAGAGGAGGGCATGGCAACCCACTCCAGTATTCTTGCCTGAAGAATCCCCAAGGACAGGGGAGCATGGTGGGCTACAGTCCATGGTGCTGCAAAGAGTTGGACACAACTGAGTGACTAAGCACAGCATATGAAGGGTTTATTAAAGCAAACAGCAGCTCGCTGACTCCATGTGTGTGTGTGTGTGTGTGTGTGTGTGTGTGTGTCCGTGTCCTCAGGCATTTCTGACTCTTTGCAACCCTATGGACTATAGCCCACCAGGCTCCCATGGAAGTTTCCAGGCATAAATACTGGAGCAAGTTGCCATTTCCTCCTCCAAGGGATCCTTTCAACCTAGGGATTGTCTCCTGCATTGGCAGGTGAATTCTTTACCACTGTACCACTGGAAAGTTCTAAGCTAACTGCTTAGGCTGTTATAAAAGTCCAAGGAATCCATGACCTTGGTCTTCTGTCATCAGTTCTCCCACAAGAGACTGTACCTTTATGCCACCCAAAAGAGATGAGGTGATTCCTGATATATCTTTTTACCTCTGACTCAAGTGTAAGGATTCTGGGATGAAACATAGGTAACTCTGAATCACTAATTTTTGGGTATCCTCCTCCATTTCTGGAGAATATATTAACAACAAAAGAATTGAAAACTATAATTATGATTCCATTTCAATGGCAATTTATCATTTTAAATTCTTTGGGAAAAAACAGTAGTGTAAGGTAAATACATTATCTAAAGCATCTGTCAGGGTTCTGGTGTGATACAAATGCATGCACATAAACAATGGAAGAAGTTGGTTCTGCACACTGGTTGCTGACTAAGTTTTCTTGTGCTCCTTGAGTATCTAGGTAAGAAAATAAGTGTTGACCATCATGGGGTATCAGCGCTCATCCATAATATTTTTTCATGGGTTTAAGGTAAACTTCTTGCTCCACAATGGAAAATTATGTGGTATGAATAAGTAAGTGTGTGTGCATGGGTGTATATGTGTGTTTGTCTATGAGAAAGAAGAATGTTATGTTTATACCAAATAATTTCATAAAATTAGAAGGCTAAAATTGAGGTCTCTGAGGGAGGAAATATCTGCATTACCTACAAAATGTCAATGATGGTACAGTAGGAAGAACAGTGCTCCCCAAAGATGTCCACATACTAATCCCTGAAACTTGGGAACATGTTGCCTATGTAGAAAAGGGACTCTGCAGATATGATAAAACTAAAAATCTCAAGGTAAGAAGATTATGCTGGATTATATGGGTGGGCCCACTTTAATCGAAAGTGTTCCTGTAAGATACTTCCCAGGTGTCTCAGTGGTAAAGAATCCCCCTACAATGCAAGAGATGCAGGACATGTGCACTCTATCCCTTGGCTAAGAAGAACCCCTGGAGAAGGAAACGGCAACCCACTCCAGTATTCTTGCCTGAAAAATCCCATGAACAGAGGAGCCTGGAGGGCTACAGTCTATGGGGTCACAAAGTCAGACACCACTAAAGTGACTGAGTATACACACACATCCTTATAAAAGGGATTTGGGAGGATCTAAGGAAGAGAAGGAGACATAACCATGGAAACAGATTTTGAAAGAGATTTGAAGATGCTCCAGGTTGACTTCAAAGATGAAAAAAAGGGTTACAAGCCAAAGAAGGCAGACTGTTTCTGGAAGCTAGAAAACATAAGAAACAGATTCTTCCCTAGAGTCTCCAGAATAAGCACAGAATTTGGCTTTAGACCCTTTTGGAAGGCTGACCAACAGAGGTCAGCTATGATCCACTTGTACTTCTGACCTCAAGAACTGGGTAACAGATTGGCTATTCAGTTCAGTTCAGTCGCTCAGTCATCTCCAACTCTGCAACCCATGAAGCGCAGCACGCCATGCCTCCCCGTCCATCACCAACTCCCGGGGTTTACCCAAACTCATGTCCATTGAGTCGGTGATGCCATCCAACCATCTCATCCTCTGTCGTCCCCTTCTCCTGCCCTCAATCTTTCCCAGCATCAGGGTCTTTTCCAATGAGTCAGCTCTTCGCATCAGGTGGCCAGAGTATTGGAGTTTCAGGTTCAGCATCAGTCCTTCCAATGAACACCCAGGACTGATCTCCTTTAGGATGGACTACTTGGATCTCCTTGCAGTTCAAGGGACTCTCACGAGTCTTCTCACCACAATTCAGAAGCATCAGTTCTTCAGCACTCAGCTTTCTTTATAGTCCAACTCTCATAACCATACATGACCACTGGAAAAACCACAGCCTTGACTAGACAGATCTTTGAGGACAAAGTAATGTCTCTGATTTTTACTATGCTGTCTAGGTTGGTCATAACTTTCCTTCCAAGGAGAAAGGAAATTTCATGGCTGCAATCACCATCCGCAGTGATTTTGGAGCCCAGAAAAACAGTCAGCCACTGTTTCCCCATCTATTAGCCATGAAGTGATGGGACTGGATGCCATGATCTTAGTTTTCTGAATGCTGAGCTTTAAGCCAACTTTTTCCACTCTCCTCTTTCACTTTCATCAAGAGCCTCTTTAGTTTTTCTTCACTTTCTGCCATAAGGGTGGTGTCATCCATATACCTGAGGTTATATCTATTTCTCCCAGCAATCTTGATTCCAGCTTGTGCTTCTTCCAGCCCAGAGTTTCTCATGATGTACTCTGCATATAAGTTAAACAAGCAGGGTGACAATATACAGCCTTGATGTACTGCTTTTCCTTTTTGAAACCAGTCTTTTGGTCCATCTCCAGTTCTAACTATTGCTTCATGACTTGCATACAGGTTTCTCAAGAGGCAGGTCAGGTGGTCTGGTATTCCCATCTCTTTCAGAATTTTCCACAGTTTATTGTGATCTACACAGTCAAAGACTTTGGCATAATCAATAAATCAGAAATAGATGTTTTTCTGGAACTCTCTTACTTTTTCAATGATCCAGCAGATGTTGACAATTTGATCTCTGGTTCCTCTGCCTTTTCTAAAACCAGCTTGAACATCTGGAAGTTCATGGTTCATGTATTGCTGAAGCCTGGCTTGGAGAATTTTGAGCATTACTTTACCAGTGTGTGAGATGAGTGCAATTGTGTGGTAGTCTGAGCATTCTTTGGCATTGCCTTTCTATGGGATGGGGCTTCCCTGGTGGCTCAGATGGTAAAGTGTCCGTCTGCAATGCAGGAGACCCAGGTTCGATCCCCGGGTTGGGAAGATCCCCTGGAGAAGGAAATGGCAACCCACTCCAGTACTCTTGCCTGGAAAATCCCATGGACGGAGGAACCTGGTAGGCTACAGTCGATGGGGTCTCAAAGAGTCAGACACGACAGAGCAACTTCACTTTTTCTTTGGGATTGGAATCAAAACTGACCTTTTCCAGTCCTGTGGCCACTGCTGAGTTTTCCAAATTTGTTGGCATATTGAGTGCAGCACTTTCACAGCATCATCTTTCAGGATTTGAAATAACTCAACTGGAATTCCATCACCTCCACTAGCTTTGTTCATAGTGATGCTTCCTAAGGCCCACTTGACTTCACATTCCAGAATGTCTGGCTCTAGGTGAGTGATCACAACATCGTGATTATCTGGGTCATGAAGATCTTTTTTGTACAGTTCTTCTGTGTATTCTTGCCACCTCTTCTTAATGTCTTCTGCTTCTGTTAGGTCCCTACCATTTCTGTCCTTTATTGAGCCCATCTTTGCATGAAATATTCCCTTGTTATCTCTAATTTTCTTGAAGAGATCTCTAGTCTTTCCCATTCTATTGTTTTCCTCTATTTCTTTGCATTGATCACTGAGGAAGGCTTTCTTATCTCTCCTTGCTATTCTTTGGAACTCTGCCTTCAAGTGGGTATATCTTTCCTTTTCTCCTTTGCTTTTCACTTCTCTTCTTTTCACAGCTATTTGTAAGGCCTCCTCAAACAACCATTTTGCTTTTTTGCATTTCTTATTCTTGACGATGGTCTTGATCCCTGTCTCTGATACAATGTCATGAAGCTCCATCCATAGTTCATCAGGCACTCTGTCTATCAGATCTAGTCCCTTAAATCTATTTCTTACTTCCACTGCATAGTCATGAAGAATTTGATTTAGGTCATAACTGGTCTAGTGGTTTCCCCCTACTTTCTTCAGTTTAAGTCTGAATTTGGCAATAAGGAGTTCATGATTTGAGCCACAGTCAGCTCCTGGTCTTGTTTTCGCTGACTGTATAGAGCTTCTCCATCTTTGGCTACAAAGAACATAATCAATCAGATTTCATTGTTGACCATCTGGTGATGTCCATTGTAGAGTCTTCTCTTGTGTTGTTGGAAGAGGATGTTTGTTATGACCAGTATGTTCTCTTGGCAGAACTCTATTAGCCTTTGCCCTGCTTCATTCTTTACTTCAAGGCCAAATTTGCCTGTTACTCCAGGTGTTTCTTAAGTTCCTACTTTTGCATTCCAGTCCCCTATAATGAAAAGGACATCTTTTTTAGGTGTTAGTTCTAGAAGGTCTTGTAGGTCTTCATAGAACCATTCAACTTCAGCTTCTTCAGTGTTACTGGTTGGGGCATAGACTTGGATTACCATGGTATTGAATGGTTTGCCTTGGAAATGAACAGAGATCATTCTGTCGTTTTTGAGATTGCAGCCAAGTACTGCATTTTGGACTCTTTTGTTGACTATGACGGCTACTCCATTTCTTCTAAGGGATTTCTGCCCACAGTAGTAGATATAATGGTCATCTGAGTTAAATTTACCCATTCCAGTCCATCTTAGTTCACTGATTCCTAGAATGTTGATGTTGATTCTTGTCATCTCCTGTTTGACCACTTCCAATTTGCCTTGATTCATGGACCTAGCATTCCAGGTTCCTATGCAATATTGCTCTTTATAGCATCGAACCTTGCTTCTATCAACAGTCCCATCCACATCTGGGTGTTTTTTTGCTTTGGCTCCATCCCTTCATTCTTTCTGGAGTTATTTCTCCACTGATCTCCAGTAGCTTACTGGGCACCTACCGACCTGGGAAGTTCATCTTTCAGTGTCCTAACTTTTGACCTTTTCATACTGTTCATGGGTTCTCAAGGTAGGAATACTGAAAAGGTTTGCCATTGCCTTCTCCAGTAGACCACATCTGTCAGAACTCTCCACCATGACCTCTCCGTCTTGGGTGGCCCCACAAGGCATGGCTTAGTTTCATTGAGTTAGACAAGGCTGCTTTGTAGTAATGTGTTGCAGTAGCAACAGAAAGCTAATGCAAATGGGTACTGTATATTGAACAAGTGTAAAGTCTCTGAAGCTAGACTACTTGGGTTTGAATCCACATTACTGTGCATTATTGATCCATGTTATTTTTCTATGTCTCAGCTTCTTCATCTATAGAATAGGGATAATAATAGTAATTATTTCAAAGGTTTGAGGCAAAGGACTAAATGAATTAATATATGCAAAGCACTTAAAATATGAGCCTGGAATTAAAAATCACTACATATGTATTATCCCTTATTATAAGGATGGAAGCAATTGATATATCTGGCAATTCACTGATCATTTGTGGCTGTTGCCTCTTCAGATGGTGAAAGTGAAAGTGAAGTCGCTCAGCCGTGTCAGACTTTTTTGTCACCCCATGGACTAGCCTACCAGGTTCCTCCGTCCATGGGATTTTCCAGGCAAGAATACTGGAGTGGGTTGCCATTTCCTTCTCCAAGTGATCTTCCCAAACCAGGGATTGAACCCGGGTCTCCCACATTGTAGGAAGACGCTTTACTGTCTGAGCCACCAGGGTGTCTCACTTCAGATGGTGAGCGAATGCCAACTTGATCTGTTGACAAGGTGATTTTCCAACTACAGTGTCTGGTACTATAATGTCTCCTAATCTGTTATTTTTTTTGTTTTGTTGAAATGGTTCATGGCCTATTTCTTGCCATAAAGAAGGGTAAGGTGATTTCAAATAATCCTCAAGCAAGGGGATTATGGTCAAGATACCACAATTTAATCAGCAGAGGGACAATGCTATGGAAGGCAGATTGGAATCAAATTTGAAGTCAAAGACAGGCTCAAGGAATGTCAAATGTGAGCACCACTGAACACACCAGATGCGTCAGCTGATTCAAGGTTGAAGAAGGAAAGTGACAGAGAAATAGCGAAAGCATGGTAAAGACCACAAATATTGGAAAAGCTGTACAAATTTACTCAAATCACGCTTTGTGGCTATGGAATTTCTCTAACCTGCTTTTAGTCCAGAAATCCAAAAATTTATCTCCAACATTCAACTGGCCATCTCTATGTATCTCTTTCTTATATTCCTTATCTTGCTTGATTAATTATACTAACATTCCATTCAGAAATTGGGAGCTATCATCAACCTCTCCCTCATAACTAATGTCTAATTTTCTCAATCCCATCAATTATACATGCCAAGTAAATCTGAGCTGTCTTCTGTCTCCACTCCTACAGTTTAAACCATAATAATTTCTCGTCAGCTTCCTAACAGATCTGTCTGCCTTTCAAAGAATCCTACACACTCCACCTGAATTAATTTTGTACAGATCAGATTGATTCATGCCATGCTAAAACATTTTCATAGATCCTTGTCAATATAGAACTAAACCAACACTTCTTCACAGGGACTTTAATGCTCCAGCTGTGTCTGTTTTTCCATCCTCAGGGCTCTCTGCTTACTAATTTCTGGGTGACTGTGTTCCAAGTGTTACCTCTCGATCTTACTCAGACACACAATTCTCCTTTTTCCTTTCTAGTGTTGTGTGTAGTCTCCCTTTCCCTAAATGCCCCTCATCCATTACTCATCTGGCATATTCCTACTCATCTTTTCAACTTTGCTCTAATGTTGCTGCCTTTGCCAACAGTGCAAAGCTTTCCTTTAGTGGTGGCTCAGATGGTAAAGGATCTGCCTGCCATGCAGGAGGCCTGGGTTTGATCCCTGGGCTGGGAAGATCCCCTGGAGAAGGGAATGGCTACCCACTCCCGTATTTCTGTCTGGAGAATTCCATGGACGAGGAGCCTGGTGGGCTACAGTCATGGAGTCACAAAGAGTCAAACATGACTGAGCAGTAACACATTGACATTCACCTTTCTTCACTGCAAGGAGTTTGTGTCCTATGTTGACAGTAGATGTGAATATCAATCAGTAAGTGTGCAAGAACTCAGTGTATAAGAAATACACTTTACTTTTTTTTAATAACAAAATTAATCTTATTTTGAGCATTCATCTTATAAGTGTAGGATAAAATTGTTGTAAGTCGGTTTAGTCCCCATGCCCCCTTCCCTGGGTTTGGGTTTAAGTTTTGGGGGAATTAAGTAATTCCAAGTGCTTAAGAGGAGGTAAACCACATCTTTAACAATTTCATTCCTGCCTTCCTGCCTGTGGTCGCTGGACATCAGACTATTAAGCTAAGTACTGAAATTCCTACTCCCATGGCCCCTTCTAGTGGGTTTGTTATTTACTATTAATATGGTGTTTCTATTGGAGAAGCCCATGGAGAGAGGAGCCTGGAGGGCTACAGTCCATGGGGTTGCACAGAATTGGACATGACTGAAGTAACTTAACATACATGCCCCTGTGACATGTTACAGAAATTGCTGTAATGATGCCTATGTTGGGTCTTGATGTCAACTTCTCAGGACTCTACCTATAGACAGAGGGCACCCCAATCAATCTCTCTTCATTCCTCACGTCCCTCCTAGCTTCTGTTCTTACACTGTCTTCTCCATTTCTTGTCCTTACTGTTGGAAAATTTGGTGGGAAAGGTAATTATTTTTCTTTCATGTATCTTTATTTTTAAATCTTCTTCATTTTCCCAAGGCCTTAAATATCTGAAAAACAAGGCCAAGAAGAATCTCAAATAGTCTCTTTTAAAAGAATTGTTATTGTTTTTGTGGCTGTTGTGGGCATTTTGTTTTTGTTTTGATGCTTCCCTTCTGGAAGAGATGAACATGGCAAGGTCTATTTACTGAAGTTGGGAGGAAGGGAAATAATAAATCCAGGTGAGAGAAAGAAAAGGAGACATAGTTAATATCTTAACAGTATTATTCTGTCCCACATCACAAACAGGATATGAGGCAGAAACAAGTGGCAGGATCTAAAAACTACTACTTCTACTGATGCTGAAAGTGAAAGTTGCTCAGTCATGTCTGACTCTTTGTGACCCCATGGACTATACATGGCATTCTCTAGGCCAGAATACTTGAGTGGGTAGCCTTTACAATCTTCAGGGGATATTCCCAACCCAGGGATGGAAACCAGGTCTCTCCCATTGCAGGCAGATTCTTTACCAGCTGAGCCACAAGGGAAGCCCAACGCTGCTACAGGCCAAATGGTGAGGTAGAAAGAAGTTTGACTTTGGACATTATATCTTTTCTCTTATCTCATCAAGTCTTCCTCTCTCCTTCTGGTTTGCCAGTTTCCTCCCAAATCCATGAAAATATGCCTCCAGAAAGGCTCACAGAAAATTCACAGCAGTTGATTTTTGCACATTAATCTTATACACATTATAGTCATGAGCTAACATAAGGCAGAAGCAGAAGATATTTAAGGCTGAACAAAGACTCTGATTCTGAAGTAAAAAGTAAAAATTTTTGTCATTGGTGCTTTAAGCGTCAAAACAAGAAGCTAGCTAAGAAAACAGACATACACAGGACTACATCAACCACAAATTTTGTTGTCAGCTGGTAAGCAATCAGAAAACATAATTGCTAGTAATTCTTTCTTTGACTAACTTATCAGCCAGTTGTGCAGGGGTCGCTTTGGGTTTAGTTGTTCATCATAATTTGTAAGAATAATTTGGTGGGTCTTCTTTAACTGCCAAACACCAGCTGCCAGGTTTGATTTACATTGTTACAAAAGATAATACCACTTTTTCTATTATTACTGTATGAGTGTTTATGCATAAACATTCTTTTTTTAAATGATTTTGTACAATGAAATATGTTAAATATATTGAAACATTAATTTTTAGCTACATTGGGAATATTAAGTTGAAAATTATCAACTTTCAGATAAAACTATATGCCTAAAGATATGATTGTAGTTAATGTGCGAGCTTAGAAAAGGTGTCATTTTCATAGAAAAGAAACCAAATATTATTATCCATACATATGTTTTAGTACCTTATTAAAGTTGCTAAATACTAGATGAATTAAATGGACAAATTTTATATAGAATATGCACCAATGAAACACATTATTCAAAGGTTTCAAATTGTTATTCCCAAATTTAGAGGCCAAGGGCAACTTTTTGGTTCGTTCATAAGGCCAAGAACAAAACCTTGAAATGGACCCAAACCATTTGAGGGTTTAAATATCCTTGTTTTTCCAGCTGTGCATTCTAGGAGAGTCTACAGATATCTAACAGTTTACATTTTACAGATTTCACTGAAAGAGGAAAAAATTGTTTTCCCTGAGAGAAAACTACTCTGGGTAAATATAAATGTAAATGAAAGCAGAAGGTGCACTCCATTGTTTAGCTTAAGGGAAAATTTTATCTTTTTACAAAATTATATTTTATTCTCCTCTGATTTTGACTTGAATGGCTTCCAATTCAGTTTGCCTTCTTTGTTTAGGCTTTATGAGTTCCTTCCCTTAACCCATCACTAAGGTAGTTGCATCTATTGAAAATTTTAAGAATCTGTATCTTAGATGAAATATTCTCTTCCTTTTGTCCATCACTTGTCTGCCAAAAAGTGCTCAATTCAAAAGAAGGAAATATATTCTGGCTCTCATATAGTTTCCATACTTAAGAAAAGGATTAGCTTATTCTACTTGCCCCCTTAAATAGAGGAATTCAAATCATTTTATCAAACAAATTATGAATATGTTCCATTTCACTTGGAAGGCTAATTTTCTGTAGTAAAATAGTTTGATTTATTACTGGTAGCTTTCCCTTCATTGTTTGAGATTGGCCATCAGGCAGAAATTAATCCTACTTGTCACATAGTGATGTAAAGTTATGAAAATATACGCAAAATAGGACCTTTACTCAGTGTAATTTCTAAAATTGTAAAAGTCCATTACCTGGAAGAAAACAGAATACACATAAATAAGTAAAATTTTTTCAATTAATTATTTCCGCTGTGTTTGAAAAATATGTAAATAAGAGTTGAGATTAGTATTTTCAAGACAATGTGTGGAAGTTTCTAGATGCATCCTTTCATAAGAGAGATAATATTGAATTATGAAATGATTTATAAAAATTGTTGTTTCAGGAGAAAATCCAATAAAAAAATATTTGATTGACTTACATATGTATACCCGTGTGATTTATATGTACATGCAGAAAGACAGAGTTGCATCTGGTTATTGTGTGATACAATATTTTGTCCACTAGATGGGTCTCACTTTCATATTTTTAAAAATAAGACAATTTTTTATGTATTCATTTTGGTTGACTTCACAGAGCTGCCTGTTGAGTTAAAAAAACAATACCAAACCAGTTCTCTTCAAAAGCACTCTTCTTGAATAACAACAATTTTTAAAATGCAGTTTTTTAAACTGAGGAAATGTTCTTCTAACTGGAATTAAGGACAAATTAAATAACAACTAAATGTAATGTGGAGCCTGGATCCAATCTTAGAACAAATATAAACATTAGTGGAAAAACTAGCAAAATCTGAATGTCTATATATTATTTAATATCTACCACTATTTCAAAATAAAAAATTTAAAAATTGAATGTAATAAACCAAAGGAAAAAATAGAAAAATAATGATGAGTAGTACAAAGACCGTGATTAATGGAAAGCAAAAGACTTAATAAATGAGATGCTAGAAAATGTTTAGATTATATTTTTAAAATCTTATTGAATATTATTATGTTTCTTATTAATTTGAGGTGTAGACGTAGCAAAAGTCACAACTGTTGGTTTTGTCCACCAAAATAGAAGTAATTAATTGAGGAAAACAAAGTAATATGGACAAGGACCGCACAGCCTTTATAATATATAATTTTCCAATTTTGGAATTTTTCTGTTTATTTTGAATCATTGCTCAGTCATTTAGTGCTGACATTTAACTTTTTTTTCAGGAAAAAACACAGGAATAATACATTTTCTGAACTTGTGATTACAAGTGACAATAGTTGTATAGAATTTATACACATACACAAATGAGTACAAATAAAACTGAGGAAATCTAAATATTATCAGTGGACAGTATCACTGTCAATATAATGAGTCATGTTAATTATAGTGCTGCAAAATATAACCATTGGAGAAAACTGGGGAAAATATACAAGGGATCTCATATTATTTCATACAATTGAATGCAAATCTGTAATTATCTCAATTCAGAAAAAATTGTGAAGGCAAAATAAAATACTCTCCAATTTTAAAAGTAAGAAACCAGAAGAGCCATTGTAGCCTGTAGGCAGCCACAGTGAATAAATAGGCAATGAGTATGGCTGTGTTCTACTGAAATTTTATTTAAGGGTGTAAATTTAATTATTGTTAATTGTCTTGTGTCATTAAACGTTACTATTCTCTTGATTTTTCTCAACCATTCAAAAGTGTGATTTCCATTCTTAGCTTGCAGGCCATAAGCACATGCAGAATTTGACTTGAGGGCTATAGTTTACTGATTCTGCCAGAGAGACACAGATTTGGCCAAAAATAATGAAAATGTTTACAAGAGTAGACATAGCTGAAGCTAAGTGGTCTCTCTGTTAAGATGGTAGAGAGGATCTTCACAAAATAAGGGAAAGAATGAAACTGGTAATTCAAGGGCTTTTAATTGGAATATTCTATGATTCTTTGGTCTTGTGTCCTGAAATGTGGTCATTTAAGGGGTAAAAAGAGATTGATTACTTATTTAAAATATTTTTTTTTTAAAAATCTGGCTCAAAATATTGACTATTTTTTCTAATGTTAAAATTTTGTAAAAATCTCTTCTCATAGGCAAAAATCTCTTCTCATAGTCTCTGACATAAATTGTACCAATGTTTTCTTAAGTAGAAATAAAAACAAAAATAAATAAATGGGATCTAAACAAACTTATAAGCTTTCAAACAGCAAAGGAAACCAAAAACAAGATGAAAAGACAATCTACAGACAGGGAGAAAGTGAAAGTGAAAGTCGCTCAGTCAGGTCCTACTCTTTGCAACTCCATGGACTGTATAGTCCATGGAATTCTCCAGGCCAGAATAATGGGGTTGGTAGCCTTTCCCTTCTCCAAGGGATCTTCCCAACCCAGGGATCAAACCCAGGTCTCCTGCATTGCAGGCGGATTCTTTACCAGCTAAGCTATAAGGGAAGCCCTTAGCGAGAAAATATCTGCAGATGATGCAACTGACAAGGACTTAATTTTCCAACTATATAAATAGTTCATACAGCTCAACAACAACAAAAACAAATAACATTATCCAAATAATGGGCAGAAGAACCAAACAGACATTTCTCCAAAGAAGACATGCAGATGACCAATAGGCTCATGAAGGGATGCTCAATGTTGCTAAAAATTATTAAAGAAATGTAAATCAAACTTATAATGAAGTATCATTTCACACCAGTCAGAATGGCTATCATTAAAAAGTCTACAAATAACAAATGTTGGACAAAATGTGGAGAAAAGGGAACCTTCCTACCCTGTTGGTGAGAATATAAGTTGGTACAGCCACTGTGGAAAACAATATGGAGGTTCCTAAAAAAACGAAAAATAGTATTATCACATGATGCAACAATCCCACTCCTGGGTGTATATCTGGACAAAACTATAATTCAAAAAAATACATGCACTTCTTTGTTCCAACAGATGAATGGATAAAGAAGATGTGGTATATATATATATATATACACACACACACACACACACATCCTTTGTGTGGATCATAATTATGGAAAGCTCTTAAAGAGATGGGAATACCAGACCATCTTACCTGTCTCCTGTGAAAACTGTATGTATGCCAAGAAGCAACAGTTAGAACCCTGTATGGAACAACTGATTGGTTCAAGATTGAGAAAGGAGTATGGCAGGGCTGTCTGCTGACACCCTGTTTGTTTAACCTATAAATTGAGCACATCATGAGAAATGCCAGGCTGGATGAGTTACAAGCTGGAATCAAGATATTACTCTGCCAACAAAGTTCGTATAGTCAAGGCTATGGTCGTCCCAGTGGTCACGAATGGCTATGAGAGCTGGACCGTAAAGAAGGCAGAACACCAAAGAACTGATGCCTTTGAACTGTGGTGCTGGAGAAGACCCTGAAAGTCCCTCGGACTGCAAGGAGATCAAACCAGTCACTCTTAAGGGATGTCAACCCTGAACACGCATTGGAAGGACTGATGCTGAAGCTGAAGCTCCAGTATTTTGGCCACCTGATGCAAACAGTCAACCCACTGGAAAAGTTCCTGATGCTGGGAAAGATTGAGGGCAGTAGGAAAGGAGGGCATCAGAGGATGAGACAGATGGATGGTACCACTGATGCCACGGGCATGAACTTGGGCAAACTTTGGGAGAAACCAACTACACGTCTATAAAAAAAAATTTAACTAATTAGGATTTCCTTATGGTCCAGTTGTAAAGACTCCAAGGGTGGGGATGGGGATTTGATCCCTGTCCAGGAAACTAAGATACCATCATCCTCACACTGCAGTCCAAAAAAAAAAGGAAAAGAGAAAAAAACTAATACACAATTATGAATAAAAAACAGGAAAATTATTTGGCGGGGGAGGGGGGAATGGGACTATGAAACAAAAGGAAACTGAAGATTATACTTTGTGAGTTTGGTAGTATTCACCTTGGGAATCAAAATGAACAAGTTTCAGATTCTTCACTTAAAAACATGTTTGAAAGTAAAGATAGATTTCAAGGCTCAGAAAAATTGAATATCTGTGCCTAATGAGATTTGCAACATAATATGTTGAGCAGAAAACACTGGTAACTGAGGAGGGGCCAGGGTTACCAATGACTTCATCCATCTCACCATTTATGTTTCCTCTTTTTCTTTTACGGCCTCTTCATTACTGGTGCCATGGAGAAAGTGATGTTATCCAATTCCCTGTCAACTTAGTATCCCTGGCCCCAACAATAAAACAGGCAAATAAAATCAAATAATTCAAAGAAGTATGTCTTAAAAAAAGTAATATAAATTTTCAGAAAATAAAGACTATCAGAAGATAGGAAATAGTGCTTCAGTTCATGAGGCCATCTTCTGAAAATGATGAAATCTTTAGGATCCAGGAAAGAACCAGTAGCCTTGTATTCTCTAAGGCAGTTCTGGCATTCATTCCAATTGTCATTAAGCACACACACCGAAGCATGTAATTAGGGCAACATGCTGAGAGTTGAACTGATGTTACATGAGCATATGTCTTGTCTTTTCCTAAAGGCCTTCTGAACAATGGCAGATCAATTAGCATATCTTTGCAATCACACCAGCACTTTTGACTGAGGTCAATCAGATGTAACTAAATCTTTTAAAACTTAGCTGAATATTAGAACTTGGAGTCAGGAAAGTCACACCTACATTTTGTTTAGCAGAATTTCATCAGTTTCACTGCCTTTGAGCAAGGACATTTTGATGCAACCTGTCCCTGACCCCACGGCTCTGAACGTTTGGCTATTTACAGTATCAAAAGCGAACCTATTGTCAGTTGTTGTTGCTTAGTCGCCAAGTCTTATTCAACTCTTTGGTGACCCCATGGACTGCAGCCTGCCAGTCTCGTCTGTTCATGGGATTTCCCAGGCAAGAATATTGGAGTAGGTTCCCATTTCCTTCTCCAGAGGATCTTCCCCACCCAGGGACTGAATTTGCATCTTCTGCATTGGCAGGCAGATTCTTTACCACTGAGCCAACAGATAAGTCCTATTTTCTATTAGTCATTTCCAAGTGGAACATAGCTACAGTTGTAAGAAAGATATTGAGTCAATTTTCAAAAACAGAAAAGGAAAAAATGTATGATTAATTTAAAAAATTAAAGCAGATTCAAGAATAGCTATAAAACGCATCAATTTTACATGCTATAACATTCAATGTTTCTTGAAGCTAGAGAAAAGTGGTAGACTAGGAATAGCTACTGAACCAGGAATTGTGCATAACCCATAATATTGGTGAAGTCTTTAAATAGCTGTATTTATTATTGACAAAACCATTAAGTGCTTTTAGAATGACTCACCTAAAACAACTAAAGCACTATTTGATATGTCTAATATTCCATAGCATATAGCAAACCGGAATCTCAGCCACTGAGTCTATTACAGTGCAGAAAGAGAACCATTTCCCTTAGAAGAAATGGAGTAGCCCTCATAGTCAGCAAAAGAGTCTGAAATGCAGTACTTGGATGCAATCTCAAAAATGATTGATCTTTGTTCGTTTCCAAGGCAAGCCATTCAATATCACAGTAATCCAAGTCTATGTCCCAACCAGAAATGCTAAAGAAGCTGAAGTTGAATGGTTCTATGAAGATCTACAAGACCTTATAGAACTAGTACCCAAAAAGATGTCCTTTTCATCACAGGGGACTGGAATGCCAAAGTAGGAAGTCAAGAGATATCCGGAGTAAGAGGCAAATTTAGCCTTGGAGTAGAAAATGAAGCAGGGAAAAGGCTAACAGAGTTTTGCCAAGAGAACACACTGGTCATAGCAAACACCCTCTTCCAACAACACAAGAGAAGACTACACATGAACATCACCAGATGGTCAATACCAAAATCAGACTGATAATATTCTTTGCAGGTAAAGATGGAGAAGCTCTATACAGTCAGCAAAAACAAGACCATGAGCTGACTGTGGCTCAAATCATGAACTGCTTATTGCAAAATTCAGACTTAACTTGAAGAAAGTAGGGAAAACCACTAGACCATTCAGGTACGACCTAAATCAAATGCCTTACGATTATACAGTGGAAGTGACAAACAGATTCTGATAGACAGAGTGCCTGAAGAACTAGAGATGGAGGTTCGTGACACTGTACATGAGGCATTGATCAAGACCATCCCCAAGAATAAGAAATGTAAAAAGGCAAAATGGCTGACTGAGGAGGCATTACAAATAGATGAGAAGAGAAGTGAAAGGCAAAGGAGAAAAGGAAAGATATACCCATTTGTATGTAGAGCTCCAAAGAATAGCAAGGACAGCTAAGAAAGCCTTCCTCCATGATCAATGCAAAGAAATATAGGAAAGCAATAGAATGGGAAAGACTAGATATCTCTTCAAAAATCTTATATCAAGGGACCATCTCTTACAAAGATGGGAACAATAAAGGACAGAAATGGTAGGGACCTAATAGAAGAAGAAGATATTAAGAAGTAGCAAGAATACACAGAAGAACTATACAAAAAAGATCTTCACGATCCAGATAACCACAACGGTGTGATCACTCACCTAGAGCCAGATATCCTGGAATGCAAAGTCAAGTGGGCCTTAGGAAGCATCATTATGAACAAAGCTAGTGGAGGTGATGGAATTCCAGTTGAGCTATTTCAAATCCTGAAAGATGATGCTGTTAAAGTGCTACACGCAAAATGCCAGCAAATTTGGAAAACTCAGCAGTGGCCACCGGACTGGAAAAGGTCAGTTTTCATTCCAGTCCCAAAGAAGGGCAATGCCAAAGAACTTTCAAACTACCACACAATTGCACTCATCTCACATGCTAGCAAAGTAATGCTCAAAATTCTCCAAGCCAGCCTTTCAACAGTTCATGAGCTGAGAACTTCCAGATGTTCAAGCTGGATTTAGAAAAGGCAAAGGAACCAGAGATCAAATTGCCAACATCCGTTGGATCATAGAAAAAAGCAAGAGAATTCCAGAAAAATTTCTGCTTTATTGATTATGCCAAAGCTTTTGACTGTGTAGATGACAACAAACTGTGGAAAATTCTTCAAGAGATGGGAATACCAGACCAACTTACCTGCCTCCTGAGAAATCCATATGCAGGACAAGAAGTAGCAGTTAGAACCAGACGTGGAACAAAGGATTGTTTCCAAATTGGGCAAGGAGTATGTCAAGGCTGCATATTGTCACCCTGTTTATTTAGCTTATATGCAGAGTGTATCAGGCAAAATGCCTGGCTGGATGAAGCACAAGCTGTAATCAAGATTGCTTAGAGAATTATCAACAACCTCAGATATGCAGATGACACCACCCTTAAGGCAGAAAGTGAAGAGGAACTAAAGAGCCTCTTGATGAAAGTGAAAGAGGATAGTTTAAAGTTGGGATGCTGAAGCTGAATCTCCAATACTTTGGCCATCTGATGCGATTAACTGACTCCTTGGAAAAGACCGTGATGCTGGGAAAAATGGAAGGAAGGAGGAGAAGGGGACGACAGAGGATGAGATGGTTGGATGGCATTGCCAACTCGATGGACATGAGTTTGAGAAAGCTCCAGGAGTTGGTGATGGACAGGGAAGCCTGGCGTGCTGCAGTCCATGGGGTCCCAAAGAGTCAGACTGAGTGACTGAATGGAAAATCTGAAGAGAACAATTGAGAGAAACATTGACTTAGAGCATCTGAGGGTTGCACCTCCTCAATATGTGCAAACCCATAAATGCCCCAGGAATTTCCTAGAGATGGAATAAGCTTGATCTCACATGTATGCATCTCCCTTATACTTACAATTTTTTGTTTAAAATCGCTTTTTAAGGGTTTCTGAATTTATTCTAGATTTTTGCTTTTTGTGTTTTTATAATTAATAGACACTAAGTATAAAATTGGCGGGCTTCCATGGTGTCTCAGATGGTTAAGAATCTGCCTGCAATGAAGGAGACCTGGGTTCAGTCCCTGGGTTGGAAAGATCCCCTGGAGAAGGGAATGGCTATCCATTCAAATCTAGTATCATATAAGGGTTTGTGAAATATTTTGAGATTAAAAAAATGTCAGGTAATAATTGAAAGGCACTGAAAATCTTTTAAGGTAGAGTTGATAAGTAAATAATAATATCTCCCTCTCCAGAACTCTTTTCTTTTCCTGCCTCCCAGGATTCTGGGTAGCAGAATTGAACATTGTAAACCCATAGCAGAAATGCAGTGATGAGACCTATGTATTGATGGAGATTGGGCATTTTCCTCCTTCTGTAATATATGTAGAATCATTGTCTTTTACCTTTGCTAATGGAAATCCTTCGATATATGAATGAAATCTTTGCCTCCTCCCCAGAAGCAATACATGTGTCTACTCCAAGTCTGATTGCTTAAGGTCAGCTTAACATCCCTTTTAACTGGAATAATCTCTCAGTGGCAACTAGCTCATTTTAATGTTCTTTGATTAAAAACAATTGTGATTTATAGAGTGGAGGTAATAGCTCCATCTAAGATCTTACTGTTATTAACAACACAGCAGGAAAGCTCTCTAGACAACTGCTTTTCAGCAAGCATGTTGTAACGTTTTGCAGTAGTACAGCCCATCATCTTTCAAAGAACCCAAGGAAAGAATGTGGCACTAATGAGCAGGCTGACAGCATACACCTCTGAATGGACTTCATGAACCAACTCCACGCATTTCGTTAATTCTGATGTTTAAAAATCACATTACACATATTTTTACTGCATCATTATTTGCGAAGATTCATTATATAAAACACAGCAATGTTGTTGTTTAGTAGCTAAGTCATGTCTGACTCTATTGCATTAGTGTATTACAAACGAGAAATTTATTCATTTTAGGATTTCGTGGAAAGAATTTTTTTTTGTCTCAATAAATACTTGATACAACTTAAAAATTTTTAACCTAATTATTTGTTAGCTGTTTAATCCTAAAATTCTGGTGATATCACTCTTCTTAATCCTAAAACCTTATCATTTTAAAATATTTTTATTTACTTTTGACTATTAAAATACAATTATATTTGAGAGAAAAGTAAAATGACATTTGGGGGAGGGAAGTAAATGTCCTTTACCTTTTAAAAACATTAGGTATGTGGCAAGTAATTGAAACTGTTATCTTCTGGGAGGTAAAAAAAAAAAAAAAGAATCATTGCATCTTGGGGCATATTTATGCAAACATGCAATAAAGAAGTATTGCTGTTTTGAAGCACCAGGGAGAGTTGTTTTGAAAATCTATTCTTTAGGTCTGCACTAATTAGTCACTGAAATTATTATGAGTAATATCCTCACCAACCAGATATTCAGAGTTCTCCACTAAGGCTCATCCTAGAGGGTAATGAATGTGAATATAAGAGCAGACTAGATACCCTGCAGCCGCTTGGTAGAACCTTCACATTTGATTGGTTAGGAAACCTCAGACCAGAGCGATGAGCTCGCCAAGGTCACCCAAAGGCCACGGCACATCTGGCCTTTCCTTATCACATTGCTGCTGCCACTTCTCTACTACCAACCCTACCCCTTAGCATGGGTTTAAACAAAGATCTAGAAGCTTCTGGGCAATAGTTTTAGCTGGTCTAAATTACAACCCTGTTATAACTTTTTCTCCTTCCAACTATGCTGTAAGCAAAAAATTATCAGCTCTCCAATTTTTTACTTTGTCAAATAAAATTTTGGCCATGCCTCCCTCCTTTTTCCAAGGTTTTATTGTTTGTTATATGCTGTAGTGGTAAAGCCTGATTTGGCGGCAGTCAAGCAGGGACACTGAATAAAAGTTTAGCTCCTTTAACCCTCTGAAACAGCTAAAAGGATGGGTAAAAGACATCTCTGGGGATGATCTAAACAGAACAGGATGGCAGGTCCTTTCAGACCTTTGAGAAGGGTACAATTTACAATGATAGCACTTTGGGGTTGTCTATCTTTGCTACAGAATTCTAATAGACATTGCAGGAGAAAATACAGCAAAGAAAGGAGAGAGTAGGGATTGAGGCGCCTTCCCTGAGACCAGGAAGGGATGTACTGGTCTTTTTCTAAATGCAAAGCAGTAAATCAGTCTTTTCAAGACCAATGTTGATTGAATTGATATTCACTGAAAGTGACCCCAAGAGTTTAAAAAGTATCACAACCACAAGGTTGCTAGGCATTCCTCTAATGTACACAGAGAAAGACTAAAGACTTTTAACATAAGCCAAGACTGTTCAAATAGAAGGATATCAAATGATCCTGGAAGCAATGTGACCTGAATGCTTCCAGACCCTAATAGGTGTGGGTCCTGCGATTGTTGGCCTACAAATCAAACTGTTATGCAATGGCCTTTCTAAATTCAAAATTAATCCACTTAATTTCTAATCCTATTCATAAATTTTATTTTGTATTAAAAGGATTAATATACAAATAAAGTTACATAATTGCAAGAGTCTTACATAAAGTAGAAGCTTTAATAAATAGCAAGATATTGCAAGTTAAGCAATGTTTGATTTTTTTATTATACCAAAATATACTTCTGTATAATTCTCCAATTAAATTTGTACTTACAGTGTTATATTCAGTACCACACATTAAAGTGAACATTTCTCTAGCAAAATGTAAACAAAGCAAACTTATTTGGTTAAATATAAGGAAAAGCAGCTTTTTGCCTGTCTTTATTACAAACATTTCATTCAGTTATTAGCCATATGTGGTTCCATATGTGAATGTGTGTATATTTAAAATGAAATCACAGTATAAGCTATGTGAATCAATTTCCAAAGGGGAAAAACTCAAATGAAAGGGTTACAACCACTTCTTATTTTAAACCAAACACTCACCATGATCCCTGGATATACTAAGCTTTGCAAATTATTTTTCAAGACTTTAAACTATCTAAAGAGAAAGTGAGAAGTCGGAGCTTCCATCTAAACAACTCTTTAATATCACCAAGGCTTCTATCACTGCATTGAATTTACATTAGAAAATCACAATTTTGTCCAAGCTAATGGATCTTCTTAGTGACTCACTTTAAAAACAACTTCCCACTAACTTTCCATGCAGTTGGTTTCTTCTTCATAGAAACTCTTTCTTATCTTGGCTTCAAGGACACTAAATTTTCCTGGCTTTCCTCTCTTCTTTCTTTGGCCACTATTTCACAATTTTTCTGCTTCTCTTTTTCTCAACATTTAAGTGTTGAAATTTCTCAGGACTCCTTTTTATACTCTCTTCTGTGCTCACTGTAAATTCTTATTCCAGGTTAACTTGCAGCCTTCAATGTCACTTTAACATGGAAGGACAGTGCACACCGTCTCATCCCACAAGCATTTTGATGGGAGGGCAGCATCATAAAACTGAGTAAAAGAGTCAAGAGATTTTTTTTGAATTTATAACTTATCAGTTTGAAGAAACAGAACTAAATATCCTCTTATGGAGAAGACAGTAAGATTATACCATTATGTTGTGACTGAGATGCACCATCTTTATGACCCTGAGGAACATAAACAACTTGAGGGCAGAGAAGAGAAGAAGGGAGACCATCTGTATTCATAAACAGCTAATAGAAAGACTGTTCTTTATTTGCTGCATTTTCTGGTAATTGGTTCTACATATGTACCATCCCAGATGTTGAAGGAATAATTAATGAGTCACACCAGGCCAGTACTCCCCGTAATGTCTCAAGCCTAGATTTTTCTTTGAGTTCCAGACCCTTACACAGAGTCATTACTCAATATATACATGGCAAATCTCTCTAAGTAATTATGAAAGAGAACTTGTATGCTTTTAATTACTTTTCTTTTCCTTCTGGGTGATGTTTATCACTCTCTTGCTCATGAAGAAACCTAGAAGTATAAATTGATGATTCAATATTCCTCATCATCCATATCAGTTCAGTTCAGTTGCTCAGTCATATCTGTGTCTTTGCAACCCCATGGACTGCAGCACACCAGACTTCCCTGTCCATCAGCAACTCCCAGAGCTTGCTCAAGCTCACCTCCACTGAATCAGTGATGCCATCCAGCCATCTCATTCTCTGTCATCCCCCTCTCCTCCCACCTTCAATCTTTCCCAGCATCAGGGTCTAGACTGGTCATAGCTTTTCTTCCAAGGAGCAAGCATCTTTTAACTTCATGGCTATCATCTTCAGTGATTTGGGAGCCCAAGAAAATAAAGTCTGTCACTGTTCCTATTGTTTCCCCATCTATTTGCCATGAAGTGATGGGATCTGATGCCATGATTTCTTTTTTTTTGAATGTTGAATTTTAAGCCAACTTTTCACTCTCCTCTTTCACTTTCATCAAGAAGCTTTTTAGTTCCTCTTTGCTTTCTGCCATAAGGGTGGTGTCATCTGCATATCTGAGGCTGTTGATATTTCTCCCAGTAATCTTGATTCCAGCTTGTGCTTCATCCAGCCCGGCATTTTGTATGATGTACTCTGCATGTAAGTTAAATAAGCAAGGTGACAATATACAGCTTTGACATACTCCTTTCCCAATTTTGAACCAGTCTGTTGCTCCATGTCCAGTTCTAACTGCTGCTTCTTGACCGCATATAATCAATAGCGCAGAGCTTAAGGAAAAACATACCCTTGAGCCATTAACTCTGGGGTTAAAGGAAGCTAGTCTTAAGGATTGTTGTCATGACAACTCAGAGTTTAAGAAAAAGCATCTTATGTGACTAAGACAAAGGAATATAGAAAAAAATGTTTGTTGCTTTCTCCTCCTCGAGAGCCCCAGAACCCTTTCTCCTCCTTGAGGACCCCGGACTTCTTATCAACCTACGTAAGAATTAACTCTCTCAACTCTGAATCAAGAAATAACAATACTTATTATGTAGAAGTCTAGAGATAAATGCTCAAAGGATAACTAATAGAATTGAAAATGGTTGGAGATGAGAAATGGGGAGGAAGATGCCAAGATACCCTGTGTGTGTGTGTGTGTGTGTTTGGGAGTATGTGGGTATATTGCAACTCTTCTACATAGAACTATTTGAATGTTTAATTCATGCAGCATTCATGCATGCACATATAACTTCGATAAAAATATAAATTAAAAAGCAGATGTCCAGTGAAATAATACAGTCAAGAGACCCTGGTGACTTGGACTAGGATACTGATGGCAGAGGTGGGAGAAAGTAAATGGACTTGAAATCACTGCAGATGGTAACTACAGCCATGAAATTAAAAGATGCTTGCTCCTTGGAAGAAAAGCTATGACCAGCCTAGACAGCATATTAAAAAGCACAGAGATAAATTTGCTGATAAAGGTTCATCTAGTCAAAGCCATGATTTTACAAGTAGTCATGTATGGATGTGAGAGTTGGACCATAAACAAAGCTGAGTGCTGAAGAATTTATGCTTTTGAACTGTGGCATTAGAGTCCTTATACAGCAAGGAGATCAAACCAGTCAACCCTAAAGGAAATCAATCCTGAATATCCATTGGAGGGACTGATGCTAAAGCTGAAACTCCAATACTTTGGCCACCTGATGTGAAGAAATGACTCATTAGTAAAGACCCTGATGCTGGGAAAGACTGAAGGCAGGAGAAGAAGGGGATGGCAGAGGATGAGATGGTTGGATGGCATTACAGACTCAATGGAATGAGTTTGAGCAAGCTCTGAGAGATGGTTAAAGACAGGGAAGCCTGCTGTGCTGCAGTCCATGGGGTTGCAGAGTCTGACATAACTGAGTGACTGAACTAAACTGAATTGAGTATATAATAACTGAATATAATAACAATGTATCTTGCTTGAGGACATGTGTGGGAGTGGGTCTGGTAAGACCTTTCTATTGTTAGTTCCAATCTTGTTAATTAAGACGTATACTGAGGGAGTGGATCTGGTAAAAGTATACAAGGCCTTGATAACACTAGAGAGGGGGGCACTCTCCATACCCCTCCTGATGTCTGTGTCAGAAGTTTTCTCTCTTTTTCACTGTAATAAAACTTCTGCCACACTAAAGCTCAAATGATTAAGCCTGGTCCCCCCAGGTCGGGAAGATCCCCTGGAGAAGGAAATGGCAACCCACTCCAGTACTCTTGCCTGGAAAATTCCATGGACTGAGGAGCCTGGTAGGTTACAATCCATGGGATCCCAAAGAGTCAGACACGTCTGAGCTACTTCACTTTCACTTTCTGATCCCTGAAGCCAAATCTTCTTCCTCAGAGATCATGAATCTGACATCGTTCATCATAAGCTATCAGAGTGGAGCTTTAATTTCTTGTACAGCATTTCATATTCCTGGAGTCTATAATTACAGAGATTTTTAATTGCTTATTTTTCTATTTATCCGAAACTCATTGCACAGTTTTATCTGTATCTAAAGTTCCACATAGGAGATATTCTTTCAGTTTCTGCTTCTTGGATAATCTTCTGCTGATCTGCTTCAGTGTAATTAAGTTGATTTCCAGGCCTGGTTTTCATCTCCTTTCAAAGTTCTCCTAGAGATTCCTTTTACTTTTCTCCTGTGTTTCCCATTTTATTTCAAGGCTTTCTATGTCTTGCTTCATTCCCTTGTTTTATTTGAGCAGTAGCCTCCAGAGAAATTATGACTAGGAGGTGAGATATTTCAAGTGTATTTTTCGCTCTATTTTAGCAATTCATTGATAATGGGGGTACTGTAGTGTTCTAGATTAAAAATAGAGCTCCTTCAAAACTGGAAGCACTGTGTCACTGTCTTCTGTGCTTCCAGGATTGTTGATGAGAACTTCATTTTGAGTCTGGCTTAAGTATTTGTACATTTTTTTCATTGTTTTGAATTTGGTATTTGGTATTTGTTTTATATTTCTCTCTGGAAGTTTGTAGGTTCTAAATTTTACCCATTTGAAATATCATGATAGGATGTTCTGGGGGCATAGGTAGATTTTGCAATGGGCAAATTTATGTTCCTCTGTCTTTGGGAACTCTTTAATTCTTCCATTGATGATTTCCTTCTGCTGTTTTTCCTTTTCTTTCTATTTGGGATAACTATTATCTGAATATTAATCTTCATGGGTTTCTCTTCTAATTTTGTTATCTCTTATTTTTCTATTTTTGCTCTATTATCTGCAATATATTCCCACTTTGTACTTCTGTTTTACTATCTGGACTATATACCCTAAGTTATGGTCTATATCCTTTAGCTTTTTGTTTCTGCTATGTTCCTATTTTTAATATCACAGTTATAAAAAAAATAATATCAGTTATTTTTTGTATTCTAGATATTTAATAGTATTTTTTCATAGTAATCTGTTCTTGTTTCCTGTTTGTATATCTTTTAATCTCTCAAGTTATTTATCATAGCTTTTATTGCTTTATCTTCAATATATAGTTCTTTCTTCAAACTGTTTTATTTATTTTGGTCTCTATTTTTTCAAGTAATGAAGTATTTCTCAGATGTCTGATAAGTCTCAGCTGACTACTCATATATAATGGTGGGATAGTGAAAGGGAGTGGTATTTCTGAGTGTGAGTGGGACTTCGCCAATGTGGGTTCAGCAGGGAGTAATGACTGCAGATACGAACCTTTGGGAAAATCATAGTTACTGTCATATTATTAAGTTTTACCTCTAGCCTTGTCAGATTGTCCAAGGACACTTGCTCATGCTCAATGTTTAGCTTGTAGCAGCCTGGTGAGCAGAATTCTCAAACCCATGTTGAAGAAAAGGACTGAGAGTTTCAATATCCATAGTGTTTTTGTTAGTTTTACTACTTTCTTTTTAGTACAGACTCTTACTACCTCCAGATCATCATTGAAACTGTACATGGTATCTACCAATAGGGAGATTTTGTGTCCACTTCTCCAGACACTATAAATTTCCATGCTTCTGCTCTTAGGGAAGGGGACATGGGATCTAACTGTAAACAGATTATAACCCATTCACCATAGGGTCGCACAAAACAATTGAAGTGACTTAGCATGCATGCACCTTAGTTTATCTCTCCTCCTTTTTCCCTCCTTCCATGAAACCTGGAAAGACGGATTGCTGAGAACTGGGAAACTGGGTAGCACTAATTTGCTCCTTTCCTGGGTATCTCCACTGGTGGTTTAAGATTCAGATTTCTCTGCTTTACTTAGAGAAGACTTTCCTTATAGCATAAACCAGCTTTTCTCTCTCTACCTACACTTACCAAAGTTCTCTAATTCCTCTGAGTACTAACTGCAATCGCAATTAAATCCATTTGAAAGATTATTTGTTTAACCACTGTCTTCCCTGCTAGGTTGTAAAAAACAAGACAGGAGTCCATAGCTGTCTTATCTTCAGCTCTAGTGCAGTGTCTGGCAGATTTTCTAGTATATGATAAGTACATAGCGCTAATCTTTTAAGTGAAAGATTAAATAAGAAAATAAGAGAACTGAGATAAACATTACTAACACACTCAACACATAGCCTATGACTCATACTTTTAATTATTGCATCAAACTAAAAAATCATTTCAAAGTATTACATAATCATATTATGCATGATCTATAACCTACTTCAAACCTAGAAATAACTGCTAGTTTAGTTGTAAAATAAATAATAAATTTTATTATGTTATATGGCTTCAAGAGTGATCAATAACAGAAAGATAATAGAAAGGTATTAATATATATATACATATGTATATATTTATCAGGATATATATGTATATATGCCAGGTAGTGCTAAAGGGTATGAAGAAAAGGTATAAAACAGTAAGATGAAGAGAGAGCATTGGGGGACCTCTTTCAGATAGGAGGGGCCTAGGAAGGTTTCTATGTTAAGTTTACATTTGAGAAGGAGGAAATTAGAGATTAAACCATGATGATATCTGATTGTTCTTTATTTACACTCACGTGTACACACACACATACCACTTATCAGAATAAATATTACTTTTGAATGGCAGTGAATTCAGTCATAAAAATGAGAAAAATACTTTCCTATTTTACAATTATGGGAATATTTTCCATAATTTGTAATGTACTTTTCTTGGCATAGATTTAGTTCTTAAAATTGTTATAATTCAGCATGTTTTAGTTCTTTCTCTTTTTCCCCAAATTCCAAAATGCGGCCTTCAAGTCTGTTGGAATAAGATTAAGATCTATGTTGGACCACATGACCATTGTTTTAGAAAGCTTTGAGATAACTGTTCTAATACAATCACAACTAAGTTATTTGCCAGTAGTATACAACTCCTCAGTTATTTTCTCAATGAAATGGTGATCTTGGCTTATTCTTATGTCATATTGATACAGGCAACCCCAAGGAGGCTTGCTGATAAAACTTTCTAACCATCACTCCCTTGGAGATTTATAACTGAGAGTGATTCAAAATTGAGAAGCATAGTCTCACTAGTCATCCTTCTTTCCTATTTTCACCTGTAAACCTCCAGCGGTCTTAGCATCTAATTCCATATGACTCCTTGGATATATAACATCTATTTCCACATACCCATTTTTCTCTCCCAAAGTAAAGATCTTGAAAGAGAAGGAAAAAAACAGAGAGAGACAGACAGAGAAGACTAGCGAAACCCAAGCACCACTTTAAATATCAAGCTACAACCTTGAACAAAAGGCTTTAGCAAAATGATCAAGAGCAGCACTTTGTTACATCTTAACTTCATATTTAATATACAATCATACCAGATTCTATTACTTATGGATAAGACTACTTCTCCATGTTATTAACCAGCCTATGTCATTCTTTCCCAACATTTCATTGCCCTGGAACAATAGCTAATACTAGCTGAATATTTATTAGGTATTTATAAGTATATTAGATAGAGATTATTTCTATTTCTAAAATTGATTATTAGGCATAAGCTCAAATTACAGAGAAGGAGAAAACTGAGATATAGATACTATAAGCAATTTGCCCCAAATTGCAGACTGAAGAAGTAGCCAACCTTCTATTCAAACCCAATTACTCTTGGGCGAAAGTCAGATTACAAAATTTTAATCACTGTCCTATATCCCAATCTCCCCCTCTTAGTCTTCCATTAAGCATCTCTCACAATCCCTTTTCTTCTTTTATCAGTCAGAAGAGCTGAAATCTTTTTATTATTCACTTCTTCATTTTCCAAAGAAACATTCTCTATAAAAATCTTTCCCCTTTGTTCCAAACCTATCCTCATAAACATCAATTATTTTACTAATTGTAGATATGGAACATAAACATCTATAACCATCACCTTAGTCCCAAAGTAGACATTGACTGACAAGAAAACTGAATACAGTACTAATTGACTCAATACATCTTGTCCCTTTTTAACATTATTTTTCATTTTGAACTCATAATAAAAGTTGAGAATAACTCTGCTTTCCAATGGTTTAGTACTTTTTCAACCAGGTGGTGAGGGAAAGAGCTTGTGATACATTAATCTTGTCAATCTCTACTTTTTTTCTCTTTCTATATAATAATCATAATGGGAAATCATTAAGTCTGAGATGAAAGAAATAACTTTAGAGGACTTCAGTGTGAACTCATTAGATATTTATGCAGACCATACAAGTTTTAAAAATAAGAACAGTATACCTAGAAAAACATTTTTAAGCAATGGAATGTGTTCTAGAACATTACACTTAAGGTGTCTGATTCTAACCTCAGCTCTATTTCTAACTTGCTATATGGCTACGGGTAAAGCTACTTACTTCGTCCATTGCTTAAGAAAAAATATTGAAATCCACTATCATAGAGGCTCATTTCTGTGCTTAAATTCTGTTTCCATAGTATTACAAAACAAAAGTAAATGGAAAATTGATAGAGATGGCTTCTTCCAGAATTGATATCTAAATATCAAATGATTTTGACTCCCCCCTAACAAAAACTTGAAAAAACAATAGGATATATATACATATATATATATGTATATATATACACACAAATACTTTGATAAGTTGACATAGGTCAGCTACACACATTCCACCCAACTCAAACCTCCACCACTCATTTTTTTTATTATATGGGCTTTCTCATTTGTATCATAATCTATATGGATGAATTGTTGTTTAGTTGCTAAGTCATGTCTGACTCTGCAACCCCATGGACTGCAGCCCACCAGGCTCCTCTGTCATGGGATTTCCCAGGCAAGAATACTCAAGTGGGTTGCCATTTCCTCCTCCAGGGGATCTTCCTGACCCAGTGATGGAACCTGCATCTCTTACATATTCTGCATTGGCAGGTGGATTCTTTTACCCACTTAGTCACCAGGGAAGCCCCACACAGATGAGTAAATATTTCTTAAGAAACAACTCAAACTCTTTATAAACAATATGAATAGGCAAAGCTCTGACTTCCTCATCACCCTGAATTACTTTTGATATAGTTTGTCAAGTGCTGTTGACAAGACAGCATTCATCCTCCAACTAGACATGCTTGGAAATATCCCAGTTTCCTCTGAATGAATCATTCTCAACTTTGGCTGCACATTAGACTCACCTGAGGGAGCTTTTAAAACTACTGATTCCTGGATCCCACCCCTAGAGATTCTGATATGATAACTTGGACATGAGGCCTGAGCATTGGGATATTTTTAAAGCCCCAAGTGATTCTAATGAGCAGTCAGTATTGAGAATCTGAAACTGTGTTGAAGGATTCCAAGCTCTTGATCACTGAAAATTCTGTACTCAACTTTTCTATAAAACCTCTCCATCTTACTCCTGGTGTGTTCTAAGTTAAAAGAAAAAGCATATACTTCATTTATTGCTAAGATGAAATATTGCCATTTTAAAAGAAAGAAAATGATTGCATACTTTCTATATGTGGGCAACTGCATAATTGCTCTTAGGCAGAAGATGACTTCTTCCTTTAAAAAAAAAAAAGATATTATTTTTTCATTATGAAAGGCAAAAGATAGGGCAGTGTTTGATAAAACAGGAAAACATAATTAACTACCTTGCATAATAAAGATAATATTTGCTTTTGCTGATGTAGAGATTATTTTAACATAAAATAATGTTAGCTTTGGACAACCTCTGATGCAAGAAGCGTGTGTGTGTGTGTGCTTATGCAAACATGTGTGCATGTGTTGCTTTTTTTTTTTTTTTGTACTTTTACTGGGGGTAAATGTTGTGAAAGATGGGGAAGGTGGAGTAGTCAGGTTAGAGAATATGAGGAAGAACTAGGAGAAAAAACTTTGAAAGACAGAACAGGTCCTAGCAGCAAAGGTGGTTAAGCTCAAGTTTGGAGAAAAACATATAGTCAAAGCTACAGCGTTTCCAGTAGTCATGTATGGATGTGAGAGTTGGACCAAAACAAGGCTGAGCACCAAAGACGTGATACTTTCAAACCGCGGTTCTGGAGAAGACCCTTGAGAGTTCCTTCGATAGCAAGGAGACCAAATCAGTCAATCCTAAAGGAAATCAACTCTTAATATTCATTGGAAGGATTGATGCTGAAACTGAAGCTCTAATACTTTGGACACCTGATGCTAAGAGCCGACTAATTGGAAAGACCCTGATGCTGGGAAAGAATGAGGACAAGAAGAGAAGGAGGCGACAGAGGATGAAATGGTTGAATGGCATCATTGATTTAATGGACATGAGTTTAAGCAAACTCATGGAGGTAGTGAAAGACAGGGAAGCCCAGCATGTTACAGTTCATGGGGTTGCAGAGTGGGACATGACTTAGAGACTGAACAACAACAATTATTTAAATATTCCCTGAGACAAGATGTGGTCAGTAAGTTTAGGGAGATCAATTTCCTATTCTCTGCTATAATTTTTTAATGCCAACTCTCCCCATATCTTTAACATAATGTAACTACTAACTCAGTATGGTGTCTCCTCTATGTGTTTTGTGGAATAAAGTCTAAACTACAATTTGAGGTAAAGTCGACCAGAATGGCTAAAGGACTATGTCGAGGTGGAGAAAGATGGCCAGAATGTTCAGTGAGAAGCCAGCCAAAACCAAGAATTTGGCCTAAGAGCTAACAAATAACCACCGAGACAAGTAAGCACAATCTCCAGGAAGTCTCAGAAATATCTGAGAAGAATGTGAATTTCTTAGAGTCTAAAGTATGACTGAAATGCAAATAACTGCATTGAGAAATTTAAAAAAATATTGTACCACTGGAGACCAAAGAGTACAAATGGGTCACATACAGGTATGTTTACAAGGACATCACAAAGTTCCGAAAAGATCCTTGACACGTTCATCGCACAGTGGAGAATAAGAGCTTAATACGCACCTTTTACTGAAGGGTTAAGACATGGAAGCAACTCCTAATTTCTAGTTTATTCTCATGACTTCTTTGAGCCTTGTAAACTAGTCCTGTGAGAGTAGCAATATCTAAAGTTTAGATGTTTCTTGTTGTCTTTGTAAGTGAAATGGAAACTATCAAAAGGAGAGAAAATAAGCTATAAATTGTGCAAAATTATGGCAATTATAGGATGCTAAATAGATTCCAAGTCTATAAGCAGGGTATATTTTATTAAATTACAGTATTTTGTGTTTAGATATTTTTCTTCCTTTAAGGGCTTTAAAACAAGATATGCTTAAATTCTCATTAATGGTCAATTTCACTATGCTTGTGGGATATTCTTGGTGATAGGTTACAATTTATTTCTGTTTGTATTATAGAAATATTGGTATAATATCTAGTCCAGTGATTCCAAGAATAGTAAAAATGCAAAAATAAGTAAAACATAAAAAATATATAGCCAACCTATAAAAAAAATCATCTCCACAGCTGATTAAAGTTGCAGATGCTAGATCCCAGCTACATAGGTGAGAAACAAAAATCTATTGTCTAGGAAAGCATGAAGGAATCAGGTTTGAGAAACACCAGGCTATATAATAGACCCCTCAAACAAATCTATGGTTCTGCAGTGTAAGTACAGTTTGCCTCTAAGAGACAAATGCATCTATTCATCTTGTGTTGTCTGATGATGTTCTTTGCTTTTCATAGCTTCTAAATTTATCTTTCCAACTCACTTTCTCCATCCTTCCCTCCTCCTCCTCCTCCTTATTATTATCCCTTTTTTCCTCTCCAGTCTTTCATCTGAAACCTAAATGACAGACAGGAATCAAACAAAAGGTTATCTGAGGAAAGTTCATTTCAAGTTGAAGGAATAACATGTGCAAAGTGACAAGCAGGAGCAAGTTCAGTTGTTTGAGAAACACTGGGAAGCTATACTTGGTGAGTGAGAAGTTATCTGCTGTCCGAGAGGCAGAAAGTGGTAGTTGACAAGATCAGAGACAGGCAAGAATTAAACATACATGACTTTGTAGAACCCAGTTAGGGTTTGGATTTAACTCTACTTGCAATAAAAAGTAATTGCGTGCACACATCTCTTCAGTTGTGTCCAACTCTGTGCAACCCTATAGACTGTTGCCTGCCAGGCTTCTCTGTCCATGGAATTCTCCAGGCAATAATACTGGAGTGGGCTGCCATGACCTCCTCCAGGAGATCTTCCCGGCCCAGGGATTGAACCTCTGACTCTTGAGTCTCTTACACTGGCAAGCAAGTTCTTTACCACTAGTGCCACTCCAAAAAAAAAAGAAAAAAAAAAGTAATTGGAGGGTTCCAAATAAGAATAAAATGTAAGTTTCTGCCTTTTAAAAAATATTCCTCTGCCTGCTTTGTGGAGATGAGTTATAGGTGGTCAAGAGAAGGCTCTGCTGAGACGCTACAGCAGAAGTGTAAGAATGGAATAATGGTGATTAGACCTGGGCAGCCCTAAAAAGACTTGTGTGTTGGCTGTTATCTTCTTGCAGTTTTATAATGTCTGGCCATCATCCCCAATGCTTATAACTCAACCCTCTCCAACAATAATGCAAGCAGTTGATCTTGTATTAAATTTTTCTGCTTGAAATATATAGATTGATTTCTGTTTCCCTGAATGAACTCTGACTAATGTATTCTTTTCCTTTGTCCAGGAGTATTTCCAATAAGCAGTCCTTCAAAAATGGGTATCTAGGAGAAATTACATGCCCTGATTGAATGTGACGGTGATGATGACCTCAGTTCCAAAAGAAAATGGGATGTTGGTCATATGTATCATTTGGACAAAGCATCTGTTAGGGTAGAAGTGATAGTTGCAAGGGTTCTGTGTGGGCTAGTTCCTTCTGGCTACATTGGAATGATGACATAAAGAAAATGATCAGTTTCAAGTTTTAATTTCTCTATTAAAGCTACAAACAGAGAACTAGGTGTTTGATCTAAAATAACTGACTGGAAATGACTGAAATAAAATAACTTCTGGCCTACAAGAGATAAGAAGACCAATATAGGCAAAAGCAAGTTTTGAGAGTTTAATTCTGTGGGTTTGAAAGATAATAATGTAAACTGAATTCAGGGTTAAAAATTATAATGTAATTTGAATTAAAGAACTCTAATTTGAAGGTTTTAGTACTTATGAAACGGAAATAAACCTGAAAAATTAGATATGGAAACGTTAGGTTTAGTTGGATGAATCTGAGACACAAGAGCCTCTAAGTCCTGCTATGATTCCTGGAGGAAGCAGCTTCTTCTTCCTTGAGTGAGGGGAAAGGCCCTTTCTTACCTCTTTTGAAGCAGTCAATTCACAAAGAGTGACCAATGCCTTCAAGATCCACTCATCACCGCTCACTCTTTCCAGAATCATAATTAGCACATGGCCCCGGATTACACAGACAATCTAACCATAAGGAAACACATTATACTCCAAAATAACTACAAAATTTTGCTCTCTCATTGACAAAATCATGGGGTGAGAGATATATTTAGCAAGGGCCAGAGAATAAGAAGGTCAGAAAAAGGGCCAGAAGCCCACTGGTTTGGGCTAAGTTTAAAGATATAGCTACCTTGGATATATTGAGTTAGCTCAAGGGGTAGAAGAGGCTCCAACAATTTACTCAAGTGGTTGACTTAAACCTTGACTCAACATGTTCTACATAAAAGGTCAGATGTCACAACTGTTTTAGTGTAATGTACAGGATAGGACTCAAGGTTGGAGGAGAAGGAAATTTTGGAGTTGATCTATCCTCATACCGTGGCCCCTAGGAACAGACAGAGGGCTGATTTCAACAAACATTACAAGAGATTAGCATTGATGCAGTGTACCTAGGAAAACTTCTGGATCTGCTGTTTGAGCAAATTTGAACTGGTGAGCAGGAAGCAGCAAATGTCCCAAATGTATTGATAAGACATATGCATGCCAGAGGGAAAGGATACACCTCATGGAAGGGTAGAGAAATGTCATCTTCATGAGATTCTGGGAATCCAGCAGAATTGAGAAACACATAGATACCCCCTCCAAAGTAAAAATCAAGTTGCTTTGCCTGTATCTCTGTAACTCAGAATGAGACACAATGCTTAGTTTGCCTCCTTGGATTTTGAAGGTATGATCAATATGCTGCTCTGAATCATGTTAATGGGTGGTTTGATAACAGGCACAGCAAAGACCCTCCATAGATGTCCACAGCCTCTGGAACCTGTAAAAATACTAGTTGGCAAAAGAGATTATGATGATACAATTAAGTTGGAAACTTAAGTTGGGGAGAATAGTATTTCCCAGGTAGGAGCAATTCAATCACATGGGTTCTTAAAAGCAGAGAACCTTTCCAAACTGTTGTAAGAGAGGGAGATGTGACTTTGGAAAAATAGAGAGATGTGGCATTGCTGGGCTTGAAGATAAAGGGACCAGAGCACAAGATAAGGAATGTGGGTGACCTTCAGTAGTTGGAAACGGCAAGGAAGTGGATTCTCCCCTAAAAACACCAGAGATAAATGCTATTCTAATGATCCATGTGGGGTTTCTTACTTAGAGAACTAAAACAGTAATATTTTTACCATTTTTACCTAATGGCAAACCATTCAATATCACAGTAATCCAAGTCTATGCCCCATCCAGAAATGCTGAAGAAACTGAACAGTTCTATGAAGATCTACAAGACCTTATAGAACTAGCATCCCCCCAAAAAATGTCCTTTCCATCATAGGGGACTGGAATACAAAAGTAGGAAGTCAAGAGATACCTGGAGTAACAGACAAATTTGGCCTTGGAGTAGAAAATAAAGCAAGGCAAAGGCTAAAAGAGTTTTGCCAAGAGAACGCACTGGTCATAGCAAACACCCTCTTCCAACAACACAAGAGAAGACTCTACACATGGACAGCACCAGATGGTCAATATCAAAATCAGACTGATTATATTCTTTGCAGGTAAAGATGGAGAAACTCTATACAATCAGCAAAACAGTCAGCAAAAACAAACCACAAACTGACTGTGGCTCAGATCATGAACTGTGTATTGCAAAATTCAGACTTAAATTGAAGAAAGTAGGGAAAACCACTAGACCATTCAGGTATGACCTAAATCAAATCCTTTATGATTGTACAGTGGAAGTGACAAATATATTCAAGGAATTAAATCTGATAGAGTGTCTGAAGAACTATAGATGGAGGTTCATGACATTGTAGAGGAGGCAGTGATCAAAACTATCCCCAAGAAAAAGAAATGGAAAAAGGTTGTCTGAGGAGTCTTTAAAAATAGCTGAGAAAAGAAGAGAAGCTAAAGGCAAAGGAGAAAAGGAAAGATATACCCATTTGAATGCAGATTTCCAAAGAATAGCAAGGAGAGATAATAAGAAAGCCTTCTTCCATGATCATTGCAAAGAAAGAGAGGAAAACAATAGAATGGGAAAGACTAGAGATCTCTTCAAGAAAATTAGAGATATCAAGGGAACGTTTCATGCAAAGATGGGCACAATAAAGGACAGAAATTGTATGGACCTAACAGAAGCAGAAGATATTAAGAAAAGGTGGCAAGAATACACAGAACTATATAAAAAAGATCTTCATGACACAGATAACCACAATGGTGCGATCACTCATGTAAGGTCAGACATACCAGAATGCGAAGTCAAGTGGGCCTTAGGAAGCATCACTACGAACAAAGCTAGTGGACATGATGGAAATCCAGCTGATCCATTTCAAATTGTAAAAGGTGATGCTGTTAAAGTGATGCACTCAATATGCCAGCAAATTTGGAAAACTCAGCAGTGGCCACAGGACTGGAAAAGGTGAGCTTTCATTCTAATTCCAAAGAAAGGCAAAGCCAATGAATATTCAAACTACCACACCATTGCACGCATCTCACACAGATAGCAAAGTAATGCTCAAAATTCTCCAAGCAAGACTTCAACAGTACATGAACCATGAACTTCCAGATGTTCAGGCTGGATTTAGAAAAGGCAGAGGAACCAGAGATCAAATTGCCAACATCCGTTGGATCATAGAAAAGGCAAGAGAGTTCCAGAAAGATATCTATTTTTGATCTATTGACTACGTCAAAGCCTTTGACTGTGTGGATCACAATAAACTGTGGAAAATTATTTAAGAGATGGGAATACCAGACCACCTTACCTGCCTCCTGAGAAATCTGTATGTAGGTCAACAAGCAACATTTAGAACCGAATGTGGAAGAGACTGGTTCCAAATTGGGAAAGGAGTATGTCAAGGCTGTATATTGTCACCTTGCTTATTTAACTTATATGCAGAATGCATCATGCAAAATGCCAGACTGGATGGAGCACAAGCTGGAGTCAAGATTGCCGGGAGAAATATCAATAACCTCAGATATGCAGATGACACCACCGTTATGGCAGAAAGTGAAGAAGAACTAAAGAGCCTCTTGATGAAAGTGAAAGAGGAGAGTGAAAAAGTTGGCTTAAAAGTCAACATTCAAAAAAGGAAGATCATGGCATCTGGTCCCATCACTTCATGCAAATAGATAAGGAAATAAGGGAAACAGTGAGAGACTATTTTCTTGGGCTCCAAAATCACTTCAGATGGTGACTGCAGCCATGAAATTAAAAGACGCTTGCTCCTTGGAAGAAAAGCTATGACCAAGATAGACAGTATATTAAAAAGCAGATACATTACTTTGGTCCATCTAGTCAAAGCTGTGTTTTTGCCAGTAGTCATGTATGTATGTGAGAGTTGGACTATAAAGAAAGCTGAGCACTGAAGAATTGATGGTTTTGAATTGTGGTGTTGAAGAAAATTCTTGAGGGTCCCTTGGACTTCAAGGAGATCCAACCAGTCAATCCTAAAGGAAATCAGTCCTGAATATTCATTGAAAGGGCTGATTTGAAGCTGAAACTCCAATACTTTGGCCACTTGATGCAAAGAATTGAGTCACTGGAAAAGACCCTGATGCTGCGAAAGACTGAAGACAGGAGGAAAAGGGGAAAACAGAGGATGAAATGGTTGGATGGCATCACCAACTCAATGGAAATGAGTTTGAACAAGCTCCGGGAGTTGGTGATGGACAGGGAAGCCTGAAGTTTTGCAGTCCATGGTGTTGCATAGAGTCGAACTTGAGTGAGCGACTGAACTGAACTGAACTGAAAGGTAATAATTTTTTATTGCTTTAGGATGCTAAGTTTGTGGTAATTTGTTACTCAGTAATAGAAAACTAATATCAGACTAGAGCAATGAAAGATTCTGAAGCTGGCACATACAGTGTAAAGGGTTTTCCTTCTTGGACTTTGTGACCTGGCAGATCCAACAGATTTAAAAGTGCTCCAAATGTCTATGGCAGTTGTTAATGGTGACAAAATGAATGCTTTCGGAATCACTGACACATGATTCATACTCCCAGATTTTTTCGGATTGCAGCTATGTGTTATTGCACACAAAAACTACTTAACACTTTCAGAAACAGCTCCTGGACTTGCTTGCAGGCTCTGGTAGAGGTGGAATGCCACATCTGGAACACCAGTTGAGCAGGTAGACTGATCTACCCATTTATGAACTGTTGTAATCTGATACACCAAGTCATCAAGTAGGGTGCATAGCAGAACTCCAATCACAGGTGGAGTTAGCTAATGTTTTTCTAGTCTCTGAGAGCACAGGGAAGTTTCATATATATTCAGCACAAGATCTCCTGGCACCTGGGCTCCTGCACTGTCCCATCTCTCTCAATCTGAATCTCTTGATAAGTTCCCTATGATGATTGGTTAAAAAAAAAAAAAAAAAAAAAAACCTTCATCTAGATTGACCAAAGTCACCTATTATATAGGAGGGGCTTAATATTCAAATGGGTTTCCTTGGTGGCTCAAATGAATCAGGAGAGAATCTACCTGCAATGAAGGGTATCTGGGTTTAGTCCCTGGGTCTGGAAGATCCCCTGCAGAAGGGAGTGGCTACCCAGTCTAGTATTCTTGCCTGGAGAATTCCATGGACAGAGGAGCCTGGCAGTCTACAGTTCATAGGGTCACAAAGAGTCAGACATGACTGAGTGACTAACACTTTCACTTTAATACTCATGTAGACAAATATAATCAGTTCTGAGTGTATCACTCAGCCAATATTGCCACAGTTCATGGGGGAAAAGGTATCTATATTGGCAAGATTAGTCAAGTTATGCACAGAGACAAAGTTATAGACTTGACACTAAGATATTCCCCGTGACAAGATTTATCTGAATACTCTCTCTGCTGCATTCTGCATCTGCAACAACAGAAGTTGAGGCTAAGTTTCTAATATGGCTCTATTCTCTAATGGACTTACCAGACACCCACAGGCAGAGTGATTACACTGGAATTCTTGCACCACAGAGACTACAAAATTTTGTCCTCATGGTAATACACACTTATTCTGGATGTATATGCCTGCCTTGTCCCTAATGCTTCTTTCCATACCACTATCCATTACTTTATTCATGATTACTGTATCCCATTTCAGTCTGAGGATCTCATTTTTCTGCTAAATGTGAGTCAAATGGGCTCTACAATTCTACTATGTATCTCATCATCCCATATAGCTTCCTCATAGAATGTCAGAAGGCTTGCTGAACACTCCCTCAGTTATGGGACCAGTTACGAGAACACTTTTGAGTTTGGGGTGCTATCCTATAGGATCCAAAATAAGCTTTGAGTATGATTTTGATTCTATAAACAACAAATGGAGCTGTTTCTTCCAAAGTCAGAATAAATGGACCTGAAAACCAAAGAGTGGACAAGAATGGGGGTGGCTTCTATCACTACTGCCTCTAGTAAATCACTCAAGTAATTTGTTTTTTGTCCCCAGAATTTTGTATGCCCATGGCTTAATGTACCTAATTAGCAATAAATAAATGTTTCCAAGAAATATAACGATGCTTTAATTAAATAAAATGCACTCTTATTGGTGAGGATGCTGCTTCTTCTCAGTTCTGCTGCCTGACTTTCCCTTCTTATTGTCCATTTGTCAGGCTATATCCATACTTCTAATCATACATAGTAGTTCTAGTGCAACATAAATACTAAATTCCAGTCAGTTCCTGTCTCAAATTTTTAGGAACTCATATCTCATTGTGATGGGGTGAGATTCCAACCCTGTTTTGATTATCAGAGGTCAGAGAGCCAGTGATTAAGGCTTGAGGCCAAAGAGAAAGAAGGGTCATCACTGTCTATGCAGATCATTCCAAAATGTGCTTTGATAACCAGGTTATCATTTTCACTATCTCATTGAATCTTCACATCCAATGCAACTGAGATGTCAACTGAGGACTGCCTGTCCTTTGAGTTATGATGGACTTGAATCCCCTACTACATGCTCTATGGCAGTTCTATTTTCTCCATATGATATCAGTAAGTACCCAGGAGGCTTATGTTTTCCATTCCAGAGTCCTGCTTCCATATAATTATCTCTGATTCATTCTGCCCTAACCCAATGTAAAACTCCATGACTTATTTAGTCTCTGCTAAAAAAAGAAAAAAGTATTCACTTGTATAATACATTATAGTAAGAGTTTAGAAGTATAGAAAAGTTCACTTCATAGCAAAACATCAACAAATCCCACTATAGTCTTTCTCATAGTATTTTTAATAATGTGAACATTAGCCTTTCAATTCCCACAATGTTGGCTCCTCTTTGGTCAATTTCCACTCAGAGACCAGAAAATCGAAACAAAATTATCAAATGTTCTTATGGTCTACAAATTAACACTCTCTTAGATATATTGTAGACATATCATCTTCAAATCCAACACATTAATCAAGTTTTTATTTCCCCCCAAACAGAAATCTCCTCTTTAAAACTTTATCAAATAGTGAGTAATGATATGACAAATCTATCAAGTGATCGATTTTGGCATAGATAAATGATTATGATATACTGGGAATGATTGATCCTGTGTTAGAAAGGAGGAATGTGAGACCAAGCACTGATAAATTAAGTGCCACATTTAGAAAGAGATGGAAGTATAACCCAAGAATGTTATAGTCCAAATTCATGTTGTTTCCACTGCAACAGACTTTTCCTTAGAGGTTTACTCATACTTTGCTATCTACCAAAGATTTCTTATTATACTTCATTTATTCTTCACAGCAACATCTGTAAAGTTGGCAGTCAAGACATTTTAAAGTTTGGCTTCTAGAAAAGATATGTTCTGACTAGCCGTGATAACTTTTCGAACCTCTGTTTCTCCACCTATGAGGTGAAGCATTTGGATTTAATTATCTGGGTGACTTCCTTTGATTCTATCTTAGGGAGCCATATTATGTTTGCTATCATTCGTCCTCATTCTGTCTGTAGCAGCACCTTTACTACAGTTGATAAATGCTTCATTTCTAGTGTTTATTATATATATTGGCTAATTTTCCACATGTATGGCTGTTAGCTATATTCTGGAGGACAAACCAAATATTTATCTTATGTTCCCAATGCCTGTATATAGTAAGAACTTAGTGAATACTTGTTGATTAACAAGTGAATGAACACATTTGGTGTAACTATATAATCTAAAACTATATAAGGAAATGATTCATGTTAATTAACAGACTAATGTGAAAGGCTGCATTAATGTTCAGTACAATTCTAAGGAAACATATTTCCTTTAGCTAGATAGATTTTAACGAGTGAAGCACACACACAAAAGTTCATTTACAAAAGTGAATTCTTTTTGTGAATGCGTAGTGTATTCTTTGTTTTCCGTCTCCTTGTTGATTGGTTGACTGACTTTCGTTTGTTTATATTGAAATATGAGAATGGAAATATTGTGTTCATGTTGACCATTCATGGGTTTTGTTTTTATGACGCCTTATAATACATGTGTTTCAGGTTTTTATGGATGTATAAGGTAGAATAACTTGTTTTGAAAAATAAGAGAACATGATAACACAACTGCCTATAATGAAGTGTAATTTTTAAAAATTTTTTTCTGTTAGTTATCTGTATGATTCATATATACATATGTTTTACCACTTTCTATGTGGAAAAAAAAATGAATAAATTTTCACTAACATAATTTAGATGAAAAGTTGAATTAAAATTTTGAATGTACATTTTCTTTGTTTTGTTCTATTTTGTTTTCCAAACATCTCCTGGGCAAAGCTTGTGTGTGCAGTGCTGTGCCAAACTGTCGTTCAAGGCTCACATCCCAGAGTCTGCTCAACTGCCTTTCCTGGAGTGAGTCAATGGATTTTCCTATCTATGTGCATGAAAGCTTAGAAGGCACTAGTGTTTCTTTTTATGAAAAACAAATAAAATGAAATGTAATGAAATAAAAACTGAAATGAAAATAAAACCACCTGCTCATCTTGTTAGCTGTTGAGTTTTTAAACTGTTTTATAATGAAATGTTTTAGATGTAAGTGTTATTGGTAATTAGGTTTGCTTATTTGCCTTCCCTGTTCTCTTCAGTCAGAATATTATCTTATAGATAACATTATTTGGTGGAGATAACTGGAAATAAGAAGTGCAGAAACAATTTTACCAACCAGTGTGATTAGCACAGAATCATAATTGCCTGCCTATTTACTTTGAAGCTGTCATTTAATGAAGTGGCTCTAACTAAAACTCTAATGGAGAAAATTTCTTAATTCCTTTTTAATATTTCCCAATGTCTGGGAATGTAATTTAAAATAAATTTGAATGCTGATTGCTAAATTATATTCTTTCCCATCAGCACATCAAGTTGCTTCTCTGTTTATCGGCAACAAAACAGGTCATTTAAGATGTTACACAAAATAAACAGCCAGTCATTAGAAGATAATCATAACAAATCCGATCAAAATGACAATTCCTATATGGTTAAGCTAATCTGAATGCTATTTTTTCATCAAATGTTCTTAATATACTTATTCCCAAAAAGATTATTGATTCTACTGTATTTTTTTGCATTACATGTTGTTTGTAAAATAATATTCAAGCAAATTCTTTATTATAAAATCAAATGGAATTTTGTCTATAGAAATTGTGCGATTGAATATTTAAATTTTCCTATTAAACATGTCTATTCAGCATTATGCAGAATGAAAACTCCAATCACAAAAGTTTACCACTGTATGATTCCATTTAAATGTACTTGAAATGGCAAAATTATAGACATGGAGAACAAGCTGGTAGTGGCCAGGTGGTAGGAATGACGAGCAGGGGAAGGTAGGCATAACTACACAGGAATAACATTGAGGGACCTCTTTGTAGTGATGGACTAGATCTAGATCTTGATTGCAGTGGTGGTTACTTGTGTAGATGTGATAAAATGGCATAGAATTTATTTAGACACCCTGTACTGATGTCTATTTCCTGGATTTGAATATACTTTACTTACATAAGATGTAACCACTGGGGAAAATTAAGGAAAGGGAATATGAGACCTCTTTTACTACTTTGGTAACTTCCTGTGGATCTATAATTATATCTAAATAAACTTTTAAAATATCTATATACATATACATGTAGCACAGTATAGTAGTTAAGTCCACGAGATCTAGAAACAGATTATCTGGATTAGAATCTTTCCATCTTTACCTCTTACCAGCTGGCTTTATGTGTTATCAACTGTTAAGACCTTAAATTAATATAGAAAAATGGACTGCAGTTATCCTTCTCTGCAAAATATAGAAAATAATGTTCCCTATCTCTTACACAAATAACTTGAAACACTGCCTAGCCTCTGGGAAATGCTAGTTAAGTGATTTCTATCATCATCATCATCACCAAGATTATGGATTCTGTGATTCATATTACTGTTTAGGACTGTTGCCCCAACCTACTTTTATTAGAAATCCCTCTACTCTTAAATATGTTATATTGGGAATATAAAATATATGAGCACCTTATTTAAAAATTTATTGTACTTGGATTCAGTGTATGTTGGTCCTCTCCAACACACCAATTCTTGTGTAAACTCTGTCTTAAAATAGTCAACAATAAAAAACAATTTCATATCTAATGGCAATCTAGTCTCTTTTTAGGCATCACTAATTGTCAGAAAGTTTCTTCTTTGAGCTTAAATCTGATTTTGTGAAATGACTCCTCCACTGCCATTATCATCATCTGTCTTCTGATGTTTTACAAATGAGGCTAATTCCCCTTTCACATTACAGTTTTCATCCCTCTGAAGCCCACTAAATCCACCAAACTTCCAGTCCTATCTCCTCACTGCCCACTTACCTCAGTATTTCTTTTTTTTGGCCTTAATATCTTCCATTTCATCTACCATTTCTAATGAGCAAATGGTTTACATTCTCATTGTTTTCCCCTGGAATCATCAGTTTGTCAATATTTATCCAAAATGTACTGTTATGTGTATCAACACATGCAATCTGATCAGTGTGATATACCACATAAGGGAAAAGACAAAAACCATATGATCATCTGAATAGATGCGGAAAAAACATCTGACAAAATTCAACCTCCATTCATGATAAAAAACTCTTACCATAGTGGATATAAAGGGAACATATCTCAACATAATAAAAACTATTTATGACAATTCCATAGCCAGTGTGATACTTAACAGTGAAAAGCTGAAAGACTTCCTGGTAAAATCTGGAACAAAGTAAAGATGCCCACTCCTACCTCTTCTATTCATCCATAGCAATCAGGCAAAAAGAAAAAAGAAATAAAAGTATCCAATTTTAAAGAAAAGGTAAATTTTTCATCATATGCAGATGACATAATATTTATATTAAAAACCCTAAAGACTCCACACAGAAAAATACTAGAATTGATCAAGAAATTCAGCAAGGAAGCAGTATACAAGCTTAACATACAGAAAGCAGTTGTATTTTTTAAACAAAAAAATGAAATATCAGAAAGGAAATGTAAAAAAAAAAATAACTTTTAAAATCACACCCGTAAAAAAAATTACCTAGAAATAAACCTGACCAAGGAGGTGAAAGAGTTAAACATTGAGAACTATTAAATATTAATAAGGGAAACCAAAGATGACTCAAAGAAATGAAAAGATATCTCATGCTCTTATATTGGAAGAATTAGTGTTGTTAAAATGGTATATCAACCAAAGCAGTCTACAGATTTAATATGATTGCTATCAAATTACCCATGACATTTTTCACAGAGATGGAACAAATAATCCTAAAATTTTATATGGAATCACAAAAGATTCAGAATTGCCAAAGCAATTCTGAAGAAAAAGAACAAAGTGGAAGCATAGCCTTCCCAGGCTTCAGGCAATACTCAAAATGGCTTGAAGACTTGAACATAAGACAGGACACCACAAAATTCCTAGAAGAGATCATAGGCAGAATATTCTCTGACATAAATTGCATCAATGTTTTCTTGGATCAGTCTCTCAAGGCAATAGAAATTTTTTAAAAAATGAATAAATGGCACTTAATCAAACTTACAAACTTTTGCATGGCAAAGGAAACCAAACCAAAACAAAAAGACAATCTACAGAAAGGGAGAAAGTATTTGCAAAAAATTAGATTGACAAGGGCTTAATTTCCAAAATATAGACAAACTTCATAGAACTCAGCAAGAAAAAAAATAAGCAACTCAATCAAAAATTGGCAGAAGACCTAAATAGACCTTTATCCAAAGAAGGCATACAGATGGTCAATAGATATATGCAAAGATGCTCAACATCACTAATTATTAGAGAAATTGAAATAAAATCTACAAGGAGGTACCACCTCACACTGGTCAGAATGACAATTATTTATAAGTCTACAAATAATGAATGCTGGAGAGGGTATAGAGAAAAGGGAATATCCTATATTAATAGGAAAAAAGTAAGTTGATGCAGCCGTTATGGAAAACCATTATGGAGATTCCTCAGAAAAATAAAAGTAGAAGTACCATATGATACAGAAAATCTACTCCTGGGCATATATCCAGACAAAATTATAATTCAAAAATACATAAGCATCCCTATGTTTATAGCAACACTATTCAAATAGTCAATCCATAGAAACAATCTAAATGTCCATTGACAGATGAATGAATAAAGTAAGTGTGCTACATATATAGAATGGATTACTTTGTTGTTGCTGTTCAATAGCTGACTCTTGTCTGACTCTAATCCCATAGATTGCAGCATGCCATGCTCCTCTATCCCTCCACTATCCCCTGAAGTTTGCTCAAACACATGCCCATTGAGTCAGTGATGCTATCTAACCATCTTATACTCTGATGCCCCCTTCTTCTTTTGTCTTCAATCTTTCTCAGCATCAGGGTCTTTTCCAATGAGTTGTGTCTTCACATCTGGGAATCAAAGTATTGGAGCTTCAGCTTCAGCATCAGTCCTTCCAATGAATATTCAGGACTGGTTTCCTTTAGGATTGACTGGTTTGATCTCTTTGCTGACCACGGGACTCTCAAGAGTCTTTTCCAGCACAATTTGAAAGCACCAATTTTTCAAGACTGAAAGCATCAACACTGAGAAAGCTCAGCCTTCTTTATGGTCTAATTCTCACATCTGTACATGACTACTGGAAAAACCACAGCTTTGACTATGTGGACCTTTGTCAACAAAGTGATGTCTCTGCTTTTTAATATGCTCTCTAGGTTTGTCACAGCTTTCCTTCCAAGGGGCATCTTTTAATTTCATGGCTGCAGTCACCATCCAGAGTGATTTTGGAGCCCAAGAAAATAAAATCTATCACTAGTTCCACTTCTTCCTCTCCTATTTACCATGAAGTGATGGAACCAGATGCCATGATCTTAGCTATTTGAATGTTGAGTTTTAAGGCAGCTTTTTCACTCTCCTCTTTCACCCTCATCAAGAGGCTCTTTAGTTCCTCTTCAGTTCAGTTCAGTTCAGTTCAGTCACTCAGTTGTGTCCGAGTCTTTGTGACCCCATGAACCAACAGCACATCCAGGCCTCCTTGTCCATCACCAACTCCCAAAGTCGACCCAAACCCATGTCCATTGAGTCGGTGATGCCATCCAACCATCTCATCCTGCTGTCCCCTTCTCCTCCTGCCTGCAGTCTTTCCCAGCATCAGGGTCTTTTCAAATGAGTCAGCTCTTCACATCAGGTGGCCAAAGTACTGGAGTTTCAGCTTCAGCATCAGTCCTTCCAATGAACACCCAGGACTGATCTCCTTTAGGATGGACTGGTTGGATCTCCTTGCAGTCCAAGGGACTCTCAAGAGTCTTCTCCAACACCACAGTTCAAAAGCATCAATCCTTTGGCACTCAGCTTCCTTTACAGTCCAACTCTCACATCCATACGTGACCACTGGAAAAACCACAGCCATGACTAGATGCACCTTTGTTGACAAAGTAATGTCTCTGCTTTTTAATATGCTGTCTAGGTTGGTCATAACTTTCCTTCCAAGGAGTAAGCGTCTTTTAATTTCATGGCTGCAATCACCATCTGCAGTGATTTGGGAGCCCAGAAAAATAAAGTCAGCCACTGTGTCCACTGTTTCCCCATCTATTTGCCATGAAGTGATGAGACCAGATGCCATGATCTTAGTTTTCTGAATGCTGGGTTTTAAGCCAACTTTTTCACTCTCCTCTTTCACTTTCATCAAGAGGCTCTTCCAATCCCAAAGAAAGGTAATGCCAAAGAATGCTCAAACTACCGCACAATTGCACTGATCTCACACATTAGTAATGCTCAAAATTCTCCAAGCCAGGCTTCAGCAAAACGTGAACCGTGAACGTCCAGATGTTCAAGTTGGTTTTCGAAAAGGTAGAGGAACCAGAGATCAAATTGCCAACATCTGCTGGATCATTGAAAAAGCAAGAGAGTTCCAGAAAAACATCTATTTCTGCTGTATTGACTATGCCAAAGTCTTTGACTGTGTGGATCACAATAAACTGTGGAAAATTCTGAAAGAGATGGGAATACCAGACCACCTGACCTGCCTCTCGAGAAATCTGTATGCAAGTCAGGAAGCAACAGTTAGAACTGGACATGGAACAACAGACTGGTTCCAAGTAGGAAAAGGAGTACGTCAAGGCTGTGTATTGTCATCCTGCTTATTTAACTTATATGCAGAGTACATCATGAGAAACTCTGGGCTGGAGGACGCACAAGCCTGAATCAAGATTGCTGGGAGAAATATCAATAACCTCAGATATTCAGATGGCACCACCCTTATGGCAGAAAGTGAAGAAGAACTAAAGAGCCTCTTGATGAAAGTGAAAGAGAAGAGTGAAAAAGTTGGCTTAAAGCTCAACATTCAGAAAACTAAGATCATGGTTTCTGGTCTCATCACTTTGTGCCATTAGAGTGGCATATCTGAGGTGTTGACATCAACAATGCAACACTACTCAGTCATAAAAAAAGAACAAAATAATGCCATTTGCAGCAAGATAGATGCAACTAGAGATTATCATACTAAGTGAAATAGATAATAAAGATAAATATCATATGATATTACTTGTATGTAGAGCCCAAAATATGACACAAATGAAACTATGAAATAGAAACAGACTCATGTTACAGAGAGCAGACTTGTTACCAATAGAAAGGGGATTGGGGGAGGGATAGAATGGGATGTTGGGGATAGCAAATCTAGGCTATTATATATAGCATGGATAAGAACAAGATCCTACTCTACAGCACAGGAACTTATATTCAATATCCTATGATAAATCATAATGAAAAAGAATATATATGTATAACTGAGTCACAGTGCTCTACAGCAGTAATTAAACAACACTGCAAATCAGTTATATATTAATAAAAGAGAATAAATATAAAACGTGGTGTCCGGAGTCAACATCTTCCCAGATGTGATCTATGTGCTACACAGTGTGCTATTCCTTCCTTATTTAGAACACGGAATGTATTTAATGCAGTTTAATACCACATTTGCTTTATTGGCAACCATGACAGTGTGTGTAATTAATATTGAAATTTAAATGTTATTACCTTCTTGACATGTCCCATAATACACGTTAGAATAATTTACCTGATGTGAATGCTGTGATTGAAGCTGGCCAGATTATATGTTTCATAAGTATATAATACATAATAATAAATCAGATAAATTTTATGTCAGACATATAATTTAATAATATCAAATTAGTTAATAATCATTAGCAAATTATATATGTTATAAATGTATAAGTAACTTCTATTAATAACAATATTCCAATTCAAATAACATTCATTTTTATACATATGTTGTCATAATCTAGTTCAAGAAATAATCTGAAGTTATATAATATTTTACCACATTTCTTGAAATGTAGATGATCTGGGAAATATGGTACATACAACTTCATTTGTGGAGAATAAAGATGTTTTCAAAGAAAATGACTCTAAGCTTCCACTCTCAAAATAACAGCAGGTATATATGGAGAACATGATGCTAATGAATGTTACATTTGCATTGTATATTTGATATGTATTTTTTACTGAAGCTGTTGAGTTTATCACAATATAACCAGGTTATACTATTTATAATTCATGCAATCACCTCCTAGTCATAAAATATTCTAATGTACTCCCTATGGTTAGATGTGTTTTATTAGCACCATCCTATAACAGCCAGTGAAGAGATGTCTTTGTCATTGCGTCACATTAAGATATATCTGAGCGCTACATGAGAATGTCTGGAAATTGGGTAGTTAAATCATCCCTGAGGAAATTTACCACATAGCAACTCTTTGTTTGCACTGCCTGCAAAATAATCTTGACAAAGAAGAAGGTAAAAGAATAACTTGGTTCCATTTGACTTAAAATAAACTGACATGATATATATTATATAATATGATTCATAAAGAAACAGAAAATATATGTGTGCGGGGCAGTGAATACTGGGTTGTAATCCTATGCTTCTTAAAATATTTTAATAACAAATTTACATGTGCTCTTGGTGTAATTATATAATTTACAGCTAGGACACAGTAGTATTCAAAAATCACTTCCTCAGCATAGAGAACACTGAATAAACAATCTAAAAGGCATGAAAAACATAAACCTAGATTCTTGCACCAGATTTTGTAAAGAATTATCAGAGCTCTTTGGAAACAAAAGTTAAAGTCTTGAGTCTCATTCCTGCCCTGTTACAATTAGTTATACAACCTGAGGAACCCTTTAAATTTACAGAGTTTCAATGTGCTCAAAGGCAAATTGGGGATAATGAGATGATAAGTACATTAATACTTTGCTAATTATAAAAAATACAAGATTCTTATAAGATGATCAAGTGATTCAAAATGAAACATTGAAACTGTGGAGAAAGAAATGGCAACTCAGTTATCCAAAATTCAGAAGATGGAGATTCTTCTGCTTCTAGAAAAGCAATGCAATCCCCCTGGGACTGGGTTGTCTCTTCTCAATAATGAAGTTCAGTCAGGCGATCAGTTAAGGCTACTTTCAAATCCAAGGTTTGATAAATCAAAGATACATAATTGGGACAAATATACATGGAAGGAGGCTACAAATTGTGGTTGTAAGTAAAATTATTGCAGGAACAATAAAAAGAAGGCTATAAAACAAAAACTAGTGAGAAGAGGAACTCACAAGGAACATACAGAAGAATAGTCAAAGTATCAAGAGTAGAAGCAAAACATGCCTTAACAAGTAGGAGAGAAAGAGCGGGATTCTGTATTTATTCTTCACCTTGTTTCTGCCAGGTATATGACAAATTCTTCATGTGTTGTATCTGATCTCACTCTCACAACAAAACCATGTGCTGTATTTTAATTATTGCCATTTCATACATGAGGTAACAGGTCCAGAAAGGATGGAGCAGCAAATTAACATCCAGGTCCAGTGTCTATTTTAAGCTGCCTTCCCTTGCTAGACAACATGTGGAAACTAAATTTACAAGTTATTAGAGAGGAAGTGGTTGATGGTAAAACATATTCAGAGAAGTTTTTTGTAAATAAAATAATGGAGTAAGAGCAATAATACTGAAGTAGGATTGGGGACAAGAGAAGTAAGGTGCTTGAGTTCAATGGGTGAATCTGGCAAGAATTGGGGGAATAGATTAGGATTAAGCAGAGGTAAATGGGAATGGTTGACAACAATGAGAACCTGGTTATGATTAGAAACTATTAAACACTAGTGGGTTCCTCTGGGGCTGGGGAGTAAGGGGCTATATTAATTTGCTCCACTAGTATTTCTGAGCAAAAGGAGAGAAACAGGGCAATAGAGACCCAGACTTGGTATTTTCAGGCTGTTTCCAGAAAAATCTAAGGGGGAATAAGAATGGCAGCATCTAAGCCTTTGTCCATGGATTCCCAGGTGGGTAGGAGTCAAGTTAGTGTGTTATGGACCAAGAGGTCACAGAAATGCTGAAATTATTTCTGAAATAAAATATTTTACATTATTTTTGCTTTAGCACCACAGTCATGGGCACTAACCACTTGAACAAATCACTTGCTCACTTTCACCCATAGCAGCAACACATTTTTTTTTTTTCCCAGAAATTTTTCATGTAACCTACATATAAGTACTGGGAATATAAAACTGTGTAACAAATTACACTGACCTGCCAGTCAGCAACTCCTTATTTTGCAAGCCCAACCAACAACAAAATGCACACATTAAGAAAGGATAAAATATGAGCTCTAGTTTATCTTCGTTAACCGTTAAGGTAAGGGAACTCTAAATGCTCTTCCTTCTTTATCTTTTCTTTAATAAAGAAGATGAGTTTATCTTTTATGAGAATTGATTGTGTGCCTTCCTGCAAGGTCCTTAATAAATGAATAGAGCAAAACTTTATAACTGATATTAAAAGGGTAATAGTTTCTGCTTTCCCTTAATGGAAGAGATTTTAATTTTAAATTGTCTGTGATCGCTAATATTGAAACGAGGCTTTTTATTCTCCACAGCTGATAGAAAGAACATGCTAGCTTCTCTTTCTGCTACTAATTCTCCCCATCTTCCCTCCTCCCTCCCCATCTGATAAATACTTACCTTTCTTTCCAAAGACAGCTTAAAGGATAGCCCTCTTTAAGCCTCTCCTAACACTCACCAACTGTCATCCCACAAAGAACTAACCACTGTCTGTTGAACCAGGCACTCTGGTGTTGGTCGTTGAGGCAACAGGGCTGAGCTCTGCTATGAGCTGTACCATCTTGGAAAAGTTATCATTCTCTCTGGGCCTTGGCTTCCCCATGACAGATAACACAATCAGAGTTATTTCTCTACACACACTCCACACAGCATGGAGTTTGTAATCATACATGCACGTATATGTAACAGGTCAAACAATATAGTAGATGCATGTATATAGCATTCGGATGAATAAAGTCTATTATTGGTTGTTCTGATCCTAGGATCAAAAACAAGTTTTCATGATAATAAATGTAGTTAGTAAATAGTTTTTGAATTAGTAAACGAATAATAAAAAAACAGCAATCTATTGTTTTCTGAGAGCAAAGGTCCACAGCATTGTATTAAACACTTGATCTACATTCTTACTCAGTCTCAACAACCATCAAATAATGTATATATTATCTTCATTTTAGTGTTGATATGGGTGAATTTTAGAGAGCTGAGTAACTTATGTAGCTAGTAGGCATGTGTGTATGAGTGCTCAGTCATGTCCAACTCTTTGTGAGCTCTGGACTGCAGCCTGCCAGGCTCCTCTGTCCATGGAATTCTCTAGGCAAGAATACTGGAGTGAGTTGCCATTTCCTACTCCAGGGGATCTTCCTGACCCTAGGATCAAACCCACGTCTCTTGCTTTTTCTGCATTGGCAGGCAGATTTTTTAACTGTGCATCACCTGGAAATCCATTATATACCTAGTGAAGTGAAAGTGAAGTCGCTCAGTCGTGTCCGACTCTTTGTGACCCCATTGACTGTAGCCTACCAGGCTTCTCTGTCCATGGGATTTTCCAGGCAAGAGTACTGGAGTAGGTTGCCATTTCCTCTTCCAGGGGATCTTCCCGACCCAGGGATTGAACCCAAGTCTCCCGCATTGCAGGCAGACACTTTACCCTCTGAGCCACCAGGGAAGCCCTAGGGTCATATGTAAATACATGAAAGAAAGAAAATTTAAGTCTGTTCTATTCTGATTTCAAAACAGAATAAATGAATGAAAGGAACAAATGGGTTATTCAGTTAAGTTACGTCTACACATCCCCACAGGAAGAAATACATGAATCCTCCAACGTCCCTGATCTCTGCCTTCCAGGTTTAGACACTCAGTGCAGACTCTGTCTCTCAAGCCCACATCTGGGCCATTAAGGACCTGGAAAGACAAAATGAGTAAACTGCCTAGCATGCAATGGAATCACAGCATAGGTTTTGTTAGTATTAGAGGTAGTATTTATGAAAACTGGTCCAAACAGAAAGCAAATTATATTGTATACTCTTTTATTTTTATTTTTGGTTGCACTGGATCTTATTTGCTGTGTGCAGGCTTTCTCTAGCTGCAGTGAGTGGGGCTACTGTTCTTTGCTGTGTGTGGGCTTCTCATTGCAATGACTTCTCCTGTGGCGGAGCCCCAGTCTAGGCACAAGGCCTTCAGTAGTGGTACGTGGGCTCAGTTGCCTCACAGCATGTGAAATGTTCCCGGACCAGGGATTGAACCCATGTCCCCTGCATTGGCAGGCAGATCCTTATCCACTTTTCCACCAGGAAAGTCTTATTGTATCCTCCTTTTAAAAAATTCCTCTTCAGCATTTTTAATCTAGTGAACAATTCCTCTTTGTAGATCTTTTAAAAATGATTTAAAAAGCTACCTGCACTTGATAAGTTCATTCTTTAAGATGCCTTAAAAAAATCCCTTATCAGTTTTACATGACTGTTAAGCTTAAACTCATTGAAAGCGACAGTGAAAACCACCCAGTCGTGTCCAATTCTTTGCGACCCCATAGACTATAGCCTGCCAGGCTCCTCTGTCCATGGAATTCTCTAGGCCAGAATACTGGAGTGGGTAGTCATTCCCTTCACCAGGGGATCTTCCCAACTCAGGGATCGAACCCAAGTCTCCTGCATTGCAGGCGGATTCTTTACTATCTGAGACACCAGAGAAGCCCATTGGAATGGGTTGCCATTCCCCACTCCAGGGGATCCTCCCAACCCAGGGATTGAACCCGAGTCTCCTGAAGTTCCTATCTTAGCAGGCAGAATCTTTACCACTGAACCACCCTAGGAAGCCTCTAAGCTCATTAAGAGGAACTTAAAAATCCCTTATCAGTTTTATAGATTTATATAATTCCACTCACAATGATATCAAATTTCAAAAGCCTTTCATCACTTCAAAGATTGGGCAATGTCCTCTTCTAACTTTCATGTCATTCGATACCAGCACGTTAGACAGTCTCTTAGAGTTGCTAAGCACAGGCAGCTGGTTTCACATCTCCCAAGACTGTTTGAAAAGGAGTCCATCTTCTGAGGCCAGACCTGATGGTCAGCACCTTTGGAGCAAGCCGTTCTCCCACAAGGGTCTTTGACCTTTTCTCTTGGGGGCACATTTTTGTTCTCCTCCCAGAGTCTGCAGAAGCGTGACTGCACCTAGCAACAAACTAGTCCATCCAGTTCACATTGCAGAGAGGTTCCTTAAATATGTCCGCCCATTACACTTGCAAGGGCATTTCTTCAGACATGCCTGTTAACAAATCTCACACTTGATTTCAGTAAGTCCATTAATTCTCACCTCTGTAAGGATCCCTCAGTTCCCACTTTTTAAATTTCTAGTCTTCTACATTCAGACGTTCACAGAACTTACTCCTTGTTCAGGACTCAGTTGTTTCCCCCAGGAGAGCACTTATCCGGCCCTGCTGATTATACCCCAGTCTCTCTTTTTCATTACCCCGTGTTAGTTTCTTCCTGGTGCTTGGCACTACTTGGAATTATCACTTAAATTTACCTTTTTACTTTTTAATACCTTCCCCTAATAGAATGTAAGCTTCTTGTTCATACCAAGGTGACATTAGGTCATAAACCAGCCAACAGATTTAAGAGAAAAGAGTGACTTGCTGTGTATTTCTGAATTCTCATACTTTGTTGAAAGCTTTATTAAACCAAGTACTATTATATATATGTGTGTGCTATGCTTAGTTGCTCAGTTGTGTCTGACTCTTTGTGACCCCATGGACTGTAGCCCACTAGGCTCCTCTGTCCATGGGGATTCTCCAGACAAGAATAGGGCAGGGAGTTGCCATGCCTTCCTCCAGCGATGTGTATATATAATTCTTCCAGGAGACTCTGCGTTCAGAGAATGGTAGTATTTTATTCAATTCAAACAACTTATAGACAATGCCCAGTAAACACTTTTAGTTTTACTAAGTAACAAATATTCAAGAAAATATAGGCTGAATAGAGCTTTGTCTTAAGCAGAGCTATGTTTTAAGTCAAATTCTACAAATCATGACATCATTTTAATCAAGAGAGCACCAAGGTGTTTTACCTCCACTGAAGCCTTCTCTTTGGTTCTACATGTTCACTCTATGCCTAAGGTATGTGTAGGTAAAACTAAACTTTAATGAAGTACAATTCCCTCCATATCTTAAATTTTTTTTCTTATGCTGAAGGGAAAAGACTATAATAAGTAAGTTTCTGCACTTAACAATCAACAGAAACGTGATGTTAAATAATATTCATAATACTGGTTTTAACTATTTTATATTCTATGGAAAATCCACAGTGATTCATTAAAATGTGGACTGAATTTTAGGTTCTCTACTTTATGTAACAGAAAACGCCTTTCTTGATTCTGTGCTCCAGGAGGAGATTCCTTTTGTAGCCTGGGTAATTTTGAATTCAGGAGATTAAGAGTGACCTCTGGTGGCAATGGTATTTCTCCTTCACCTTTACTCTAAGAAGGGAAAAGTGCTTTTTCCACATCCTAAGAATGACAGAGTTAAAGAGGATTGGTTATGATCAGTCACGTGCAAGTTAAAACAACCATCTTTCTGGAGGCTGGTCGGGTTGGGCAGTAGACACAGATTTGATGCCTAGTGTTTCTCTGTATCTTTGGTTTAGATGCCAGTCGTGGTCTGTCTCAAGCGATGACTGAGACCTTGCTGAGCACAGGGTGGAGAGAAGATGCTTACGGTTGGTTATAGTCAGCTGGTGGGATCTGGCTCCAGGACACCCCTGGTTGAAACCCTTTCTTGGGTTTCCCATACCTTCCCCCGAAACACTTTCTAGGTTGGTCCGGCACTGAAAGCAGTATTTTATGCTGTCATTGTGAAAATGATGCCTCCAGGACAAAGGTTGCCAGATAAACATAGGATGCCCAGTTAAATTTGAACTTCAAAAAATCCCAAATATGTATTTTTTTTTTATTATGAGTGTGTCACAATTATTGCATGGAGCATATTTACACTAAAATACCTACATTGTTCATAAAACTTAACTGAATACCTTGTATTTTTATTTGCTAAACCTGGCACTCTTAGAAGGGCCACAGAATTAAAAGTTTTATTTAAGAGAAGATAAAATATATGTGACAGTCGGAAACTTGCAAATCCTCGCAGCCATCCCTTCACAACCAGTGGAGCATCCCAACCAGGGCCTCTGAATGGCTTAAAGGGGAGACAAGACGTGGATTCCCAGGGTGCTTGGGCACTGGGCAAGGCTGCATGAGACTCGAGCCCCAGAGCAACATCACTGTGGGGCTTAGTCTACTTCCCCTGTGGCCCTCCTTTATGACCCCTGCTATGTCACCATGCTAGGAAGGTCGGGAGGCCCCTTCCCCGGTTCTTGCTCTTCCTCTCACACCTGTGCTGAGATGGGATTGCTGGGCATTGGCGTGTCTAGAAAGAATGTCCACAGAACTGTCAGGCCTGGCGACATGATGGGTCTCAGCTCTGGCCTCCGAGGCCATGGGGAGTCAACTGATGGCTGTGATGCTCTGTAGTGCCAGGAGTACTGACAAGAGACCTCAGACCAGCCCCAGATCTGTGCATATTACTGTAGTAGAGGATACTAGTTTTAGTAATAGTAGGATTCCGTAATCATTAGACCTCTACACATTTAGAGATAAACAACTGGTCACTGGAGTGGCTGCCCTTCTGAAGGAAAGAGAGTACATCTTTGAGATCATTATAAAGAGGAATTTGCAGGAATTTAATTAACTTTAATGGAAGTCAAAATGGAGAACACTTTAATAGAAATATAAAAGTTGGAGGCCATTAAAAAGAATATAGAATCTCCCTTTCCATAAGCTTTCATTATGTTTAAATGATAAATGGTACATAAAAACACTGAAAATTTCAAGTAGCTGCAACTAAAACCACCTTCATTATATTTGGCATATACCTTGAGGAAACCAGAATTGAAAAAGACCCATGTAACACCCTCAAAGTTCAATGTAACATTATTTACAATAGCTAGAACTTGGAAGGAACCTAGATGTCCATCAGCAAATGAATGGATAAAGAAGTTGTGGTACACATATACAATGGAATATTACTCAGCTATAGAAGGGAATGCATTTGACTCAGTTCTAATGAGGTGGATGAACCTAGTACTTATTATACAGAGTGAAGTCAGAAAGAGAAAGAAAAATATCATATACTAACACATATATGTGGAATCTAGAAAGATGGTACTGATAACCCTACATGCAGGGCAGCCGAGGGGCTGCTGCTGCTGCTAAGTCGCATCAGTCGCGTCCGACTCTGTGCCACCCCATAGACGGCAGCCCAGCAGGCAGAGGAGACACAGATATAAAGAGACTTTTGGACTCAGCCAGAGAAGGAAAGGGTGGGATGAGTTGAGAGAATAACCTTGAAACATATTCATTAACATATGTAAAATAGATAGCCAGTGGGAGTTTGATGTATGATTCAGGGCACCCAAAGCCTCTGTGATGACCTGGAGGGATAGGGTGGGGAGGTACATGGGAGAGGCATTCAGAAGGGAGGGGACACATGTATGCCTATGGCCATTCATATTGATGTATGGCAAAAACCATCACATTACTGTAAAGTAATTATCTTCCAATTAAATAAATAAGTTTAATAAAATAAAATTAAAATGTTGTGAATGAAAATTACAAACTTAAGAAGAGCATAAAATTGCCTTCACAGGTAGAAGGATGGAAAAGAAGAGTAACTGAACATTAAACAACATGCAATGCTACAAAACTCTAAAGTGCCATGCATGTAGTAAGTTATTATAAAGTAAAAAATCATATTGCTGGGTGAATTTCTCTAAGGCTGTGTGTGATCCTCTTCTTATAAAAGACATCATGGATTGTGGGAACAGAAAATCCCATAAAACAAATATATCAGAAAATGGAAATCTCTTAGTAGAATTTTAGAAGAAACCAATTGATGTGGTTAAATAAAACTCTGTAACAGGTTGCCCCTCCCAAAGATATTCATGTTATAAGGCCCAGAAACTTACCAGGCAAGAGGAACTTGAAAGATTTGATTAAGTTAAGGATCTTGAGATGGGCAGTGTTTCCTGGGTGATCTGGGTAGGTCCACTGTAATCACAAGGGTCTCTTATAAGAGGGAGGCAGAAGGACCAGAGTCAGAATAGAAAATAATGTGACAGAAGCAGACGTTGAAGTGATGTGGCCATGAGCCAAGGAATGCAGGAAGCTATGAAGCACTAGAAATGAATTTCCCCTGGCCTCTAGAGGAAACACCACCCTGCTGATACCTTGAATTTAGCCCTGTGAAACTAATGTCAGCCTTCTGTGGTCAGATAATAAGTTTGTGCTGTTTTTAAGCCACTCTGTTCAGTTCAGTTGCTTAGTCATGTCCGACTTTTTACAACCCCATGGACTGCGGCAACAGGCTTCCCTGTCCATCATCAACTCCCAGAGTTTGCTCAAACTAATGTCCATCAAGTCAGTGATGCCATCCAACCATCTTATCCTCTATCATCCCCTTCATTTCCTGCCTTCAATCTTTCCTAGCATTAGGGTCTTTTCTAAAGAGTCAGTTTTTTTGCATCAGGTGGCCAAAGTATTGGAGCTTCAGCTTCAGCATCAGTCCTTCCAATGAATATTCAGGATTGATCTCCTTTAGGATGGACTGGTTTGATCTCCTTGCAGTCCAAGGGACTCTCAAGTCTTCTCCAACATCATAGTTCAAAAGCATCAATTCTTCAGTGCTCAGCTTTCTTTATGGTCTAACTCTCACACCCCTACATGACCACTGGAAAAACTACAATTTTGAGTATATAGGCCTTTGTCTACATGTCTAGGCACTAAGACAATAAGTTTGTTTTAATCTGTTATAGGAGCCACAGGAAACTAATATCCTTCAAAAACTTTTGAAGGAAAAAGAAACCAGATGCACACTAAGTTAGCTGAAGAAAACAGGATCATTAATGCACTTAAAGATCATAGTAAAAGTATCCAAACCGAGCAGTTTTGCTGCAATTTGAAACCTGTTAGAAACTAAAAAGCAAAAGCTTCAACAGAGACTCTGTGTCCTTTCTGAACTTCATTAAGGATAAAATAAAATTCATCTCCATGAAATACTCAATTTAGAGTGAAAAGAGGAGAGTCTTTCCAAAGCAACAGGTCAGCCATGCATGTGAAGAGCTGAACACATATAAAATAGAATTCCAAATCTTTCAGAAAGTTGGAAATAACCACTGGTAATTATCAGTATCAGAGTATATTTCCCATGACGGAAAAGCCCATGATTACAGGCAGGGAATATTGATGATTGAGAATAGCTTTGATGGCTTAAGGAGAAAAAATAAAAACTTCAGACCAAAATTTGAGTTAGAATTTAATTTGAACATTTTAAAAAGTATTTTTATGTCCCTGATGTTCTAAATGGGGCACTTGGAATAGGCCCTGGAAGACAACTAGGGAATTCTCTGTTTGACAGATCTTAAAGAAAGAGGTATAAGATGCTGTGATGGGGCCAGGACTGATGGTCTCATGACTTGTAGGGGGATGCCATCCCTATGACCTTAGAAAAAGATACAGCAGTTCCTCCACAAGACAAAGAAAGAGCTTGTCCTGATGCTTTTATCAGGCAGAAACTGAGGACCTTTCTTGGATCTAACCCTCCAAATCTGAATGGACATTCTGGTCCTGCACCCTACCCTCCCATCAGAAGCCACATGTTTCAGAAGGGGCCAGGGGAAAATTTCTGAGAAGAGGGATTGTTGGCCTGCCCCTCTCCTGGAAAGCAAGAACAAGCCTCTCCAGAAATCTCCTCCTTCAAGAGATCTCCATGACCCATAGCGTCCTCCATGGACAATAAATGTTTCTGCACCAGGATTGAATTCACACTTCCCCACCATTTAACCTGAAAACAGAAGTGTTTCTGCTTCTGAGTTGATTCTGTCTTCCAATATGCTTAGTTCTGAAGATCTAGAACCTCAGTTTAAGACATTTTCTTCTCTCTCTGCTGAAGTTATTTTGATTTTTTTCTCTTTTATTGTTGTTAGTTAAGTGACTATGCATTAATCAAATGAAAGCTTGATAGAATCAAAAATCTTTAAGATGATACTGGATTTTGTAAGTTAATTTCTTCATCTTACTCTACTTGCAAATAGTATAATTATCATATTTTTGGTATTGTCAACAACTCTACTAAAATAATCCAGAAATACAACAATTTTTTTGGTCTTCTAAAAATAATTTTGACCTTTTTCTGTTTTGACATCAGTTCAATTTAGTCACTCAGTCATGTACGACTCTTTGAGAACTCATGGACTGCAGCACGCCAGGCTTCCCAGTCCATCGTCAACCACTGGAGCCTGCTGAAACTCATGTCCATTGAATTAGTGATGCCATCCAACCATCTCATCTTCTGTTGTTCCCTTCTCCTCCTGCCTTCAATCTTTCCCAGAATTAGGGTCTTTTCCAAAGAGTCGGTTTTTCACATCAGGTGGCCAAAGAATTGGAGCTTCAACTTCAGCATCAGTCCTTCTAATGAATATTCAGGACTGATTTCCTTTAGGATTGCCTAGTTTGATCTCCTTGCAGTCCGAGGGACTCTCAAGAGTTTTCTCCAATACCACAGTTCAAAAGCATCAATTCTTCAGTGCTCAGTTTTCAGTCCAACTCTCACATCCATACATGACCACTGGAAAAACCACAGCTTTGACTAGATGGATCTTTGTCGGCAAAGTAATGTCTCTGCTTTTTAATATGCTGTTTAGGTTGGTCATAACTTTTCTTCCAAGGAGCAAGCATCTTTTAGTTTCATGGCTGCAATCATCATCTGCAGTAATTTTGGAGCCCAAGAAAATAAAGTCTGTCACTGTTTCCATTGTTTCCCCCTCTATTTGCCATGAAGTGATGGGACCAGATTCCATGATCTTTGCTTTCTGAATGTTGAGTTTTAAGTTAGCTTTTTGACTCTCCTCTTTCACTTTCACCAAGAGGTTCTTTAGTTTCTCTTCTCTTTCTGCTATAAGGGTGGTGTCATCTTCATATTTGAGGTTATTAATATTTCTCCCAGCAATCTTGATTCCAGCTTGTGCTTCATCCAGCCTGGCATTTCTAAATGTTGACTTTACTGATATTATTTAAGTGATTATATAACAATTCAAATGGAAATTTCATAGATTATAATTCTTTCAATAGTGATTTATAAATGTATGTTTATAAATGAGAATCTTATGAGTAAATGTTTCTATTTTACTTGATTTTTAGATAGTGCTATTACAGGTTTTTTGTGGTTGATATTTAGCAAGGCTCTTCTGCTGACCCAGAAACATAGCAATTTTTTGTCTCTTCTAAAGGAGGAATTTTTCTCTTGCTTAGTTTCACTATTATAGTTAAGTGATAAGCCCTCAAATGAAAAAATATAATTTTCAAAGATTACAATTAAATTTTCAAACATTAAAATATAAACTTATAATTCTTAAGATAACATTTCATAGTTGTCATTTATTTAAAAGTGAATTTCATGAGTAAATTCTTTCCTTTTCTCCTTCTTCTAGGTAGGATATGGGCTGTACTTTGACTGATGGAATTTTGAAAGTCTCCTCTAATACAGACTCTGGCAAGAGTTTTATAAGAACATTGCACATCTGGAGACATTCAAAATTTCAAGTTTGTGTATACTGAGGGCTGAATTTATTCTAGTTATGAGACTAATATGTTTACATAAATAAATATAAGTTTAAAGGAATACTAGTTCACGAGTTGCTCTGTGTTTAGTATGAAACCCATTAAGCCCTTCCTTTGGCTCCAGCTAGCGCTTTAACAGTCCCAAAGTCCTGCATCTCTTTTGTTCACTCTGTTCCTATAGATAAAAATGCTTACTTTATATTTTATTTGTTTTCTCTGACTCCTTCATGTTTTAAATAAGAAGTACTTGAAGAAACTTTCACTGATTTCCCAGATGAAATACATTCCTCCTGTATCTCTTTATTTTCATACGCTATGCTCTTCCATTTTTTCTTGGCTAACACATGTGACAATGTGTAGTTATATAATTACATATGTATGTGATCATTTGCTGACTGTGCATATCACATATGTCCATGTCTTCAGAGAGAAGATCCATTTTTCATCACTTATTATTTCCAGCGCTTTTAGGATAGGAGATGGAGGGTATTTGGATGGATCAGTTCTTCCCTTTGCATATATGTATATTAGGCAGGTTTTTCTGCAATAACAATGATGCATAACATACATAATGAACAACCTTCAAATCCCCGTAGCTTATGACCATAAGCATTTACTTCTTCAGTTTTAGTTCTTTTCATTAGTACCCTAGACACAGCAGGGCTTGAGTTTCAAGTCTGCTCCATTCAGATCTGTTTCTTATGCAAAGACCCACAATTAAAGAACTATATAGACTTCTTCAAGTGGGGGCTGTTCCAAGCACAGTAGGGTAAGCAGATCACAGCACACTTCTTTTTTTTTAATTGAAGTAGAGTTAATTTATACCATTGTGTCAGTTTTAAGTGTATGGCAGTGATTCAGTTACATACGTTTCAGATTATTTTTCATTACATTATCACAAGATATTGAATATAGTTTCCTGTGTTATACAGTAAATCCGCATGCTTGTCTATTTCCTGTATACTAGTTTGTAGCATTCCATATTCCTAATTTGTCCCTTTTCCTCCCCTTTTAATGGTTACATTAGCTTGCTTTCTATACCTGTGAGTCTATTTCTCATTTGTATACAGATTCATTTGTATTATTTTTTAGATTCACATACAACTGATATAACATTTAGCTTTTTCTGTCTGACTTCACTTGGTATGATATTCTCTAGGCCTATCCATGTTGCTACAGTAAGTGGCAATATTACATCCCTTTTTATGGGTGAGTAATGTGTGTGTGTGTGTGTGTGTATATACATATATATATATACACATACATATATATATATATATACACACACCACATCTTAAACCAATCATCTGTTGATGGCCATTTGGGTTATTTCCATGTCTTGGCTATCATAATGCTATGAACACTGGGATTCATGTATCTTTTTGAATTAGAGTTTTTATCTTTTCTAGATATATGCCCAAAAGAGGTATTGCTGGATCATATGACGACTCTGTTTTTAATTTTTTAGGGAACCTTCACAATGGTTTCCATGGTGGATGTACCAATTTACAATCCCAACAATAGTATAGAAAGGTTGCCTTTTCACCACATCCTCTTCAGCACTTGTTATTTGTAGACCTTTTGATGATCACCATTCTGAGAGGTATGAGGTGACACATTACTATGGCTTTGATTTACATTTCTCTAATAGCTAGCAATATTGATTATCTTTTCATGCAAAGCACACTTATTAAATCCTCAGTGTGACTTGAAGTACAGCACTCTCATGAAGTACAGTACCACTAGACCATTCAGGTATGTCCTAAATCAAATCCCTTACGATTATACAGTGGAAGTGTCAAATCGATTCAAGGGATTAGGTCTGATAGACAGAGTGCCGGAAGAACTATGGACGGAGGTTCTGTACATTGTACAGGAGACAGGGATCAAGACCATCCTCAAGAAAAAGACAAATAGCTGAGAAAACAAGAGAAGCTAAAGACAAAGGAGAAAAGGAATGATACACCCATCTGAATGCAAAATTCCAAAGAATAGCAAAGAGAGATAGAAAGCCTTCCTCAGTGATCAATGCAAAGAAATAGAGGAAAACAACAGAATGGGAAAGACTAGAGATCTCTTCAAGAAAATTAGAGATATCAAGGGAACATTTCATGCAAAGATGGGCACAATAAAGGGCAGAAATGGTATGGACCTAACAGAAGAAGAAGATATTAAGAAGAGGTGGCAAAAATACACAGAAGAACTATACAAAAAAGATATCCATGACCCAGATAATCACAATGGTGTGATCACTCACCTACAGTCAGACATCCTGGAATGCAAAGTCAAGTGGGCCTTAGGAAGCATCACTATGAACAAAGCTAGTGGAGGTGATGGAATTCAGTTGAGCTATTTCAAATCCTAAAAGATGATGCTGTGAAAGTGCTGCACTGAATATGCCAGCAAATTTGGAAAACTCAGCAGTGGCCACAGGACTGGAAAAGGTCAGTTTTCATCCCAATCCCTAAGAAAGGCAATGCCAAAGAATGCTCAAACTACTGCACAATTGCACTCATCTCACACGCTAGCAAAGTAATGCTCAAAATTCTCCAAGCAAGGCTTCAACAGTATAAGAACCGTGAACTTCCAGATGTTCAAGCTAGATTTAGAAAAGGCTGAAGAACCAGAGATCAAATTGGCAACATCCGTTGGATCATTGAAAAAGCTAGAGAGTTTCAGAAAAACATCTACTTCTGCTGTATGGACTATAGCAAAGCCTTTGACTGTGTGGATCACAACAAACTGTGGAAAATTCTGAGAGATGGGAATACCAGACCATCTGACCTGCCTCCTGAGAAATCTATATGCAGGTCAAGAAGCAACAGTTACAACTGGACATGGAACAACAGACTGGTTCCAAATAGGGAAAGGCGTATGTTAAGGCTGTATATTGTCACCCTGCTTATTTAACTTATGTGCAGAGTACATCATACTGAATGCCAGGTTGGATAAAGCACAAGTTGGAATCAAGATTGCTGGGAGAAATATCGATAACCTCAGATATGCAGATGATACCATCCTTATGGCAGAAAGCGAAGAAGACCTAAAGAGCCTCTTGATGAAAGTGAAAGAGGAGAGTGAAAAAGTCGGCTTAAAACTCAACATTCAGAAAACCAAGATCATGGCACTGGGTCCCATCACTTGATGGCAAATAGAATGGGAAGCAATGGAAAGAGTGAGATACTTTATTTGGGGGCTCCAAAATCACTGAAGAATGGTGACTGCAGCCATGAAATTAAAAGGCACTTGCTCCTTGGAAGGAAAGTTATGACCAACCTAGACAGCATATTAAAAAGCAGAGACATTACTTTGCCAACAAAGGTCCATCTAATCAAAACTATGGTTTTTCCAGTCATCATGTATGGATGTGAGAGTTGGACTATAAAAAAGCTGAGCACTGAAGAATTGATGCTTTTAAACTGTGGTGTTGGAGAAGACTCTTGAGGGTCCCTTGGACTACAAGGAGATCCAACCAGTCCATCCTAAAGGAAATCAGCCCTCAATATTCATTAGAAGGACTGATGCTGAAAATGAAACTCCAGTACTTTGGCCACCTGATGTGAAGAGCTGACTCATCTGAAAAGACCCTGATGCTGGGAAAGGTTGAAGGCAGGAGGAGAAGGGGACGACAGAGGATGAGATGGTTGGATGGCATCACAGACTCAATGGACATGAGTTTGAGTAAACTCCAGTAGTTGGTGAAGAACAGGGAAGGCTGGTGTGCTGCAGTTCATGGATTCGCAAACAGTCGGACACGACTGAGCAACTGAACTGAACTGTCTTGCTCCATCCCTATAAAGAACCCTTATCAGCCTGGCAAGCTGAACAATAAGCAGTCTAGGGGGAGGGAGGGAATGCTTGGATGAGCCAAGGCCAGCAGGTTCTCTGAACCTTGCTCTCCATCCTGCCCAGCCCCTGTAGAGCCCGTAAGGCCTGCCAAGGAGACCCTCAGGGTCTCAGGTCAAGAGCAGGACTGAGACTCTGGTGGGACTTTGTCTGTCTCAAGGCAGGGTGTGACAGTTGGGACAGCCATTCTGAGCAGTAGGAGATTTCCCTCCAAGGGCCTCAGAACTGCACTTCAGGGAGCCGCATATCCCTCACCAACCCTGCCCTGAGGGATCGGTTCTTGGTTGACACTTTCTGCTAAGCTGATATTTCCAGAAGACTCTGCACACTGGGCACTGCGCTATCAACACAGTGATAACTATGAGGAGTCAGCCCCAGGGAGGCTCTTCCTTTGTGCTCATCCCCTTTTTCCTCTGGAGTCATTCCTTTACAAGGCACCCAAACACCCAGTGACCAAGGATCAGCCTGGCAGGGTCCAAGCAGTCAGCCTCAGGGACCAATGGTGGACTGGGAAGGGTCACCAAACAGCCCTCTGATATTTTCAAGCACATTCGTGAGTGAAAGGAAATAAAACATGGATGTACATCAGATATTCATATTATAGTGAAGTGTCTTCTCTGTGAGCAACTTTCCTGTTATCTTGGATAATAGTTTTCAAATGTGATTTGTATGTGTGCATTTTCAATAATGTAATGACTACAGACCCAATACATGTTTATATTTAATCTGTATTACTCTTTCCTCCATTAATTTCTTATCTCTAGTCAATTAACAAAACTATATATCAAGTCCTGACTTGTGGAATTTGCCTAACACTGTGTGTAAATACCCATCATAGCCAATTTTAACATGTATTTTGTGTAGTTGCTGAATACAGATTTGGAAAGTAATTCATAATTGCACACCCTTGTATATTATTTTCACCATAAAGATATTAAAACAATAGACATAACCTCAATAACATATGTAACAGTAAAATATGGCAAGATAATTATGTATTGGTAAAATTTGAGTAACTGTTATCTTTCTAGTATAGTTTCTTTCATTGTAAGTATATCTAATTTAATTTGAGGCTCAAAATTTCAGTATTTTAACAATTGACTCATCCAAGCTATCCCCAGCACATAATTCTGTCCCAATAAAAGGGTTGTATGATTTATATTTTCATCTACGTCTACTTTTAGTGGAACTCATACAAAAAATTAACATATACTGACACATGGCAAACACCCTCTTCCAACAACACAAGAGAAGACTCTACACATGGACATCACCAGATGCTCAACACCGAAATCAGACTGATTATACTCTTTGCAGCCAAAGATGGAGAAGCTCTATACAGTCAGCAAAAACAAGACCAGGAGCTGACTGTGGCTCAGATCATGAACTCCTTATTGCCAAATTCAGACTTAAACTGAAGAAAGTAGGGAAAACCACTAGACCATTCAGGTATGACCTAAATCAAATCCCTTATGACTATACAGTGGAAGTGAGAAATAGATTTAAAGGGACTAGATCTGAATAGACAGAGAGCCTGATGAACTATGAAAGAAGGTTCATGACATTGTACAGGAGATAGAGATCAAGACCATCCCCATGGAAAAGAAATGTAAAAAGGCAAAATGGTTGTCTGAGGAGGCCTTACAAATAGCTGTGAAAAGAAGAGAAGCGAAAAGCAAAGGAGAAAAGGAAAGATATATCCATTTGAATGCAGAGTTCCAAAGAATAGCCAGGAGAGATAAGAAAGCCTTCCTCAGCGATCAAGGCAAAGAAATAGAGGAAAACAACAGAATGGGAAAGACTAGAGATCTCTTCAAGAAAATTAGAGATATCAAGGGAATATTTCAGGCAAAGATGGGTTCAATAAAGGACAGAAATGGTATGGACCTAACAGAAGCAGAAGATATTAAGAAGAGGTGGCAAGAATACACAGAAGAACTGTACAAAAAAGATCTTCATGACCCAGATAATCACAATGGTGTGATCACTCACCTAGAGCCAGACATCCTGGAATGCAAAGTCAAGTGGGCCTTAGAAAGCATCACTACTAACAAAGCTAGTGGATGTGATAGAATTCCAGTTGAGCTCTTTCAAATCCTGAAAAATGATGCTGTGAAAGTGCTGCACTGAATATGCCAGCAAATTTGGAAAACTCAGCAGTGGCCACAGGACTGGAAAAGGTCAGTTTTCATCCCAATCCCTAAGAAAGGCAATCCCAAAGAATGCTCAAACTACCGCACAATTGCACACATCTCACATGCTAGTAAAGTAATGCTCAAAATTCTCCAAGCCAGGCTTCAGCTATACGTGAACCATGAACTTCCAGATGTTCAAGCTGGTTTTAGAAAAGGCAGAAGAACCAGAAATAAAATTGCCAATATCCGCTGGATCATCAAAAAAGCTGGAGAGTTCCAGAAAAACATCTATTTCTGCTTTATTGACTATGCCAAAGCCTTCAACTGTGTGATCACAATAAACTGTGGAAAATTCTGAAAGAGATGAGACTACCAGACCACCTGATCTGCCTCTTGAGAAACCTGTATGCAGGTCAGGAAGCAACAGTTAGGACTGGGCATGGAACAACAGACTGGTTCCAAATAGGAAAAGCAGTATGTCAAGCCTGTGTATTGTCACCCTGCTTATTTAACTTCTATGCAGAGTACATCATGAGAAACGCTGGGCTGGAAGAAGCACAAGCTGGAATCAAGATTGCCAGGAGAAATATCGATAACCTCAGATATGCAGATGACACCACCCTTATGGCAGAGAGTGAAGAGAAGCTAAAAAGCCTCTTGATGAAAGTGAAAGAGGAGAGTGAAAAAGTTTGCTTAAAGCTTAACACTCAGAAAACTAAGATCATGGCATCTGATCCCATCACCTCATGGGAAATAGATGGGAGAGTGGAAACAGTGTCAGACTTTATTTTTTTGGGCTCCCAAATCACTGCAGATGGTGATTGCAGCCATGATATTAAAAGACGCTTACTCCTTGGAAGAAAAGTGATGACCAACCTAGATAGCATATTAAAAAGCAGAGACATTACTTTGCCAACAAAGGTCCATCTGGTCAAGGCTATGGTTTTTCCACTGGTCATGTATGGATGTAAGAATTGGACTGTGAAGAAAGCTGAGTGCCGAAAAATTGATGCTTTTGAACTGTGGTGTTGGAGAAGACTCTTGAGAGTCCCTTGGACTGCAAGGAGATCTAACCGGTCCATCCTAAAGGAGATCAGTCCTGGGTGTTCATTGGAAGGACTGATGCTGAAGCTGAAACTCCAGTACTTTGGCCACCTCATGCAAAGAGTTGACTCATTGGAAAAGACCCTGATGCTGGGAGGGATTGGGGGCAGGAGGAGAAGGGGATGACAGAGGATGAGATGGCTGGATGGCATCAGCAACTCGATGGGCATGAGTTTGAGTAAACTCCGGGAGCTGGTGATGGACAGGGAGGCCTGGCGTGCTGCAATTCATGTGGTCACAAAGAGTCGGACACGACTTAGTGACTGAACTGAACTGACACATCACTTTTAATAATAGTAAGTTAGCCAACTGAGGGTCTACTCTGTGCCAAGAAGCATACATCTCTCAGAGTCACTATTGTCTTGTACAAATGTCAGCAAACTACAGCCAATGGTCCAAATGTAGCTTGCCATCTATTTTTTTGTACCTTCAGAGGGCAATGAATGGTTATTACACATTTATGTGATAACCGATAGACCTTTCTACAAGAATGGTTGCTTGAAGAGTTGAGAGCAGTATCAGTAATCACCTAAATAACCAGGTGAGTGGTTTCCAGAGCTTTTGTATGAATCAATAGATGTTTCTAATAATGCTCAGGTGTTCTTGAGGAATCAATCAACAATTTGAAGTGACTGAATAATTATTCTATAGGAATAGTCTGCTTAGAACCACTATACATAAAAACAAGGCAGATGAGAAATCCAAAGAGGTCTTCAGCAGCTTATTGACCCTCAGCAGGAAGCTGGAGCTAGATTTACATGAGGAAGACTTCACTGAACTCCTTCCTGTGCAGCTCAAGGAGCTTTCTCATGAAGATCTGATGGAAGCGGAGGCCCAGAGAAAAAACACAAAGAGCCAAGAGGAAGAAGAAGTAGCTAAAGAACCTAAGAGATTCACGATGCAGGAAATGGCAAGACGATTTTCTTTATTTGAGGAGGCACTGTTAGTTTTTGAGACATAGGACCCAAACGTAGAATTGTTCATGAAGGTGGCAGGAGCCATTCAGAATGCAATCCAGTGCTACCAGGTCATCCATGATGAGAAAAAAAGAGTGACTACCTAGAAATCACTGAATTGTTTTTCAAGAGGGTAGATAGAATTGAATCTGCAAGGAACCAGAACCTTTGCCATCAACATCAGATGTGAGTGAAATTATAGATGGAGCTTGCCTCCATCTCCTAATGCTGACAATCCTTCAGCTCGACCATCTCCCACCTCCTTTCCCTCCACCAGTCAGTAACTCTTTTTGCCTGTTCATGCGATGCCAGCCCCTGTATGCCAGCTATTGTACTATATGACTGTGCTTTACAAGGGACTGTACAGCAAGATTAAAAATGTTTTATTTTTGTGTTTGTTTTTTTAATGTATTATTTGTGTAAAGAGTATTATAACCCTATTACATTATACTATATAGCCAATTGTGTTAGCTGGATACCTAGGCTAACTTTGTTGGACTTCTGAATGAGCTCTCAGAAAGGGAACTCATTTGTATGTAGGGGACTTACTGTATTTGGCATTACATTTGTGAAAGTGAAAGTGGCTCAGTTGTGTCGGACTCTTTGCAGCCCCATGGACTATACATGTCCATGGAATTCTCCAGGCCAGAATACTGGAGTGGGAAGCCTTTCCCTTCTCCAGGAGAATCTTCCCAACCTAGGGGTCAAACCCAGGTCTCCCACATTGCGTATACATTGCATTGCATTATGTATACAGCTACTTTAAAAGATGAAAGTGAAAGTAAACAATGTTGCTTGAAATAAAATATTAATTGCTGTAAAGCCTATTATTATGAATGACATATATTACTGTATGCGTCTATGTCATGCAGAAATACTCTGTAAAAGCAATTTGTATCGTTGCAGTTCACAATCTTCTAATTAGAGTTTAATATACATTACTATCCATCAGTAGGCTGTGTACCAAAATGCAGTTGTCAGTCCAAATCACTGCACTGAGATAAGTTGCCTTCATGTTCTTTGTAAAACTGTCATCAAGATATATTCTTCTAACAAAGCTGCTTTGGAAAGGTAACTCCTGCCCAGAAGAAAATGATTGATGTGTTCTTAGGGGATAAAAAAAAAAATAACCCTACTCTGCATTCAAGAGCTATTGATATTAAAGGGTTTAATAAGTAGATTTATGTTATTGTCTTTTTAACAAACTAATCTATATATCCCAGAGATTAGTATACACATACATGTTACAACTGGTATTTCCTTTGGCAATCATTCACTTGTACTCAAGAGGACAGGAAAAGTTTTTTCCTGTAGAAATTTACTTCCTTTGTCTCCATTTGATATTGAGGTTATCATATAACCAAGTTTTCTGAAAAAAATTCTAAAATTTTCAACTTGGCAATGTATATGTTTTCTTAAATAATTTACTGAACATAAACATAGAACTTCTATCCATAAAGTACAACATGGACTGAAAATACCCACTGAGTCTGTGGTAATAGAAATAAATTTCTTCCCTACTTTATCAATTCCACATTTTAAATATTGTATAGTTATGAATTTCTCATGAGTAAGGATATCTGTGCGTTCATCCTAAATCCCTACACTTTGGAAGTTCTCTGGTCCCAGTGGTTAATACTTCTTGCTTCTACTCCAGGGAATGAAGTCTGATCTCTGGTCCCAGGAACAAAGATCCCCCCATGCCTGAGGCATGGAACAATTAAGTCCTTAAAGCCCTTTTAAGTTGCAGGTTATTTACATAATTTGCATATGTACACACATGCAGAAATTCTATCAAAGAAGTGAGAAACTCAAATACTCTGCTGCCTTTTTATTCATTCACTCATTAAGCTTATATTTCCTAAATACCTTGTAAGTGCAGGTGTCACTAGTGGTAAAGAATCCACCTCCCAATGCAGGAGACAGAAGAGATGTGAATTCTCTCCCTGGGTCTGGAAGATCCCTTGGAGGATGGCATGGCAACCCCCTCCAGTATTCTTGCCTGGAGAATCCCATGGACAGAGGAGCTTGGTGGCGATAGCCCACAAGGTCACAAAGAGTCGGACATGACTGAGCGAATTAGCATTCATGCATAGTAAGTGCCCAACATTACACTAGATACTTAATTCAGCCAAATATTTAGCACACTATCTCATTTTTGTTCAGTACTCTAATGCACTGATTTTTTTAAGTTTCATTAAATAGGACCAAAGTGGTTATCATTCTCTTAATGAGTGCTTCCAATACAATATTTTAAATATTTTAATATTGTTTTATTTCCCTTGACATAGAATAATTATGCTATAAGAGGACAACATTGTTTATCTCTCTTCCTCCAGTTTTACTTCTAGTCATCTTTCAAAATGAGCATGTAAAGTCAAATTTTATTCTAAAGACTGATTTGTTGAACTGGCCTTTGCTTTAGCTTGGATATTTTCTTATCCCAGGAAGATGAATATATTTAATATACTTTAAATTGCATCATATTTTATGAGCTCTCAAGGGATCCACTGTTACACAAACCAAACATTATAGCATAATTATTGCTTCGAATATTGCAAATGATTATGACTACTTAAATATGCATATAATACATTTATCAGTGAAAACTTCTCAATGATTTAATTTCTAGTCCCTCTTGAAAGTGTCTGTTTCCTCTGAAGAAGAAGTTTTAAGAAGGATCAACAATCACAGAAATTGAGAACATGATTTAGCATTAATGTTTCATAATGCAGTTGAGGGACATGCCAGCATCCTCCTACCCTCCAAGTGAGTGGGGCTCTTGGTTACAATAAGAAGGTGATGTATAAGTTTCCATGGAAGGTGTTCTTCTATTTTTGCATGTATATCCTGTTATGGTAAAACTTTATTTTATTATTAATTTATAATAGTTTCATAAAGAGGCCATAATTTTTGAAAAAAGAATTTAAGCTACCACTCCTCTCCTCATGAAAGCCACAATCTATTAACAAATTCTGCTAAATTCTAATTCATTGGATCTCCATAAGTTTAATTCTAATTGAACCAGTAATCTTAGTGCTTTGGCCACTCTACTAAGGCAAAAATTCCCAGTATGTTATTCTTGAACCGTGATTTGAAATTGTGAGGTAGTTAGAATAGGGAAAAGCAGTCCAGAATGGTGGTGGCTAAAAGAAAAAGAAGGGAAAAGCCCTCAAAAATAGAACAAAGGAAGGTCCAAGGACCAGGAGTCAGGACCTCAGGTAAAACAAACAGCCCTCCTGGTTAGTACAATTTACACAGGGTTGGGTCAGGGGGAGCGGGAAAAACGTACAAAAAGAGAAGCCAAAACTGAGCTATGGGCTTCTTTTCTCTTTATGTCTTTTGGGTCGGCCCAGCCTCCCAAGTAGAGGATGTATTTTCCTTTACTTTCTAAATAAAACAGCGTGACACGGAGCTGTAACACTGGTCTGTCAGAGGAAAGTACACGTGGCTGGATCAGTGGTCCGTCTGAGGGCTGTAACACCCATCTGTCCATCGCTTCAAATTTTTGTCACGACGAGACAGAACCAAGGAAATTATAAACTCCCCCGATGAAATGAAGTTTCAGCAGTTTGTAGTTAGTTATATTCTATTTGTAACACAAAAACAAACACATGAAAAAGACAAAGAGAAAACTTACATCATTCCATGGTCTGAGAATGAGAGCAATTTACTGACAGCTGAGAGATCCTATACTAGTCTTGGGTACTGAATGTATCCAGGCTGAAAATCCTACCATGCATGCATGCTCAGTCACTCCGTTGTGTCCCATTCTTTGCGACACTTTGGACTATAGGCAGCCAGGCTCCTCTGTCCTTGGGATTCTCCAGGCAAGAATACTGGAGAGGGTTGCCACCCCCTCCTCTAGGGTATCTTCCCCACCCAGGGATCAAACCCACATCTCCTGTGTCTACTGCATTGCCAGTGGATTCTTTACCCACTAAGCAAGTCCTAACAATTCCCACCAAATAAAATATAACTCTCAATTTCTAAGTTGTAACTATTTTTTTTAGTCAACATGTGTCATGTTAGAGATTTTCCCTACTTAATTTCTGTGTTAACATGCTATATCTTTTCAGGAATTATAGTAACGACAGTGTCATTTCTTTATAGAAATAATAGCGATAATAACTTATTTATTTGAAGCACTTATTTTGGTTAAATCAGTTGTTTACACCATGTCTTTTTCTTTTTTTTTTTTTGCTTTGCTATTTATTCATCTTTGAAATACAAAGGCCCAAGAACCATTGGTTGTGTTGGAGGCAAGTACATTGCTCCTCACAAATCTTTTAACAAAGACTTCTCAGCAGCATGGACCTTGCATTCTCACCTCATCGAAGATGAATTTAGCATCCAAAGCATGTTAGGATACCTTTGTCATAGATGATGACTTTGTGATATTCCTGTAGCTTTACAGAATTTGCAAAGTACTGTTAATTAGTTAGTTTTCCTTCAAAGTATTCCTGCAGGGAAGGGTGGAGCAATAAATTTCTCTGCTTTCTTGAGAGTAATTTATGCATCAATCTCATGCAAAACAAAGCCTGTTGTTAAACTTGCCTTTGTGTTTACAAGTACAAGAACCTCTTAGTTCCTGATGGTCTAAAGTGTTTGGATGATTCAAACTTCTTTGAGTTTGGCTCCTTTCAATAACTCTTTTTATAAATTTATAGAAGCCAGTGCCTAACGCAAAGGCTTTGTAACATATTGATGTCTACAATTTAAAAATAATTTCCTATCGTTTCCAGACAATTGCCCACAAATAACAAGCTATTCTGGGAAAACAAAGCAAAATGGAAAAGCAATAGAAATATAAGAAATGCCTTAAACATAGCAATAGCATTAGGAGCTTTCAAATGTCTTGCTTTATTTTTCTTTAGAGGTCAGGGAAGTCTCTTCCCTCACCTTTTATAAATTACATCTCCATACTCCCTCTGTATGTTTGTTTTCTTCACTTAAAAAGATGCAACAAGGAAATCCAGATCTGGCTGTTACTGAAAGAATTAAGCAACCATTTTTGCCTTAACTAGGTACTACCTACATACTTAGGAATCCATACAGGACTAGAAGTGGTATTAGGATGTTTTTGTATCAAACTGCTAAAAATTAAGAACTTCTATATTCCTTTAAACAATCAAAATTATACAAGTTAAAATACCAAATACTTTTTATGCTTTTTTGCAAGACTGTATCCTTTTCAGCCTTTGAGAATCATGACCCCTGGAGTTGCAGGGATGCCAGGATCTGCCCAGCAATGAAATGACCACTTTAAGCCCCTCTCAGGGAGGTCCCCTGACAGCTTGTGACAGGCAGCACTTACCCATAATGAACTAGAAAAGTTCAATCCAAATGGGTCTGAACACTGCTGGCATCTGGTACAAAGATAGGCTTGGATCTTTACACCTCTTCCCTACTCAATGTCTGACATCAATGCCAAGGCCAAAACAAGAAGTTTACAAAGTTTGCACATCAAAAGGAAAAAAAAAAAAAAAAAAAAAGAAATCATTGGTAATAGAGTATCCTGTTTATTACCAGATGGCCTTGACTCCACATAAGAAACTGCCTAATGTTGGAAAATAATCCAGTACTGGCGAAATAAATTTCTAGGTCCAGGATGGAGATGTTCCTGCTGGGGGTTTCATGACAATGCACCAAAACTCAGGTAACACTTGTATCACTATGAATGCTCTGACAATCCATGCAGTACAACCAATAGCCAATTCTGGAATGCCAAGCCAACTCTATACTTGTTTTCTTGTTCATTCCCATGCCAAGAAAGCTTAACTATACGGCCCTAGACAATCACATATTTCCTGTATTTCCTTTGTTGATTATTTTTTATCCTATAAAAACTTCCTGTCTTCTACCCCATTTTGCAGTTCTCCAAATAGAGACCATTCACTTCATGAAGTGTTAAATAAACTTTGTTTGTATTATCTAAATTGTCTTCTTGAATAATTTTTTTAACAGTGTCCAATCTAGACAGGGAAAGTATCAGTATTACCTAGGAGCCATTAGAAAAGCAGGATTTCAGGTCCCACCCTAAATATACTGAATCACAATCTACCTTTTAGCAAGATTCCTAGGTATTCTAGACTGAATGTTTGTGTCCTCCCAAAATATATATGTTGAAACTGTCAGGGGAGTGTGTAATTTTCTCTGCTCTGTCTCACCGCAGCAAAACTTTGAAGCGACAGACAGACCAGTGTCACAGCTCAGCTTTATCAGGAAAAACAAACAGTACACCCTCAAGGAGTGAGGGTGGGAGGATGATGATTCAAAAGACAAACAGAGGCCTCAATCCTTCTAGGCCTCCTCTTTTTATACACTTGTCTCCTCCCTCTGAGCCTGCTGTATGTAAACTGGGCTAGCCTGGAGGACTGTTTGTTTTATCTGAGGTCCTTACTCTGGTCCTCAGACCTTCCTTTGTTCTATTTTTGAGGGCTTTTCCCTCCTTTGTCTTTTGGCTGCTGCCATTTTGGACCCCTTTTTCCTATTCTAACTACCTAACAAAACCATAATCCATCTCCAAAAGTGATAGCAATTACAGATGGGGACTTTTGAAAGGTATTTAAATCATGAGGGTGGAGTCTTCATGAATGGGACTACTGTCATTATAAATGAGACTCTAGAGAGCTCTCTGGCGAGGACATAATAAGCCTAAGAGCAATGAACCAAGAAGAGGTTCTCAATAGACACCTGCCATATCAGGGCCTTGATTTTGGATTTCTCAGTCTTCAGAACCATAATAAGTAAATGTGTGCTGCTCAAGCCACCCAGTCTATGGTATTTTTGTTAGAGCTGCCCAGATTGACTAAAACACTAGGTAATCAGTACATACAGTAAATTTTGAGATGAAAAGGTAGAGGACTACAAGAGATTTGACCTGAGATTCTCCCCTTTCTAGATGAAACACCTTGCACAACTAGTTTCAAATTAATGTTATCTACCTGAGTTTCCGTTATCTAAGGGAGTTGATAAATTGTGAGAAAAAATTAATATTGTAGTTCATCAACTTTAATGTGTGGACATGTGTGCTGTGCTTAGTCACTTAGTCGTGTCCCACCAGGCTCCTCTGTCCATGGGGATTCTCCAGGCAAGAATACTGCAGTGGGTTGCCATGCCCTCCTCTAGGGGATCTACCCAGGAATTGAACCCAGGTTTTCCTGAATTGCAGGCAGATTCTTTCCCATATGAGCCACCAGGGAACCCCAAGAACACTGGAGTGAGTAGCCTATCCCTTCTTCAGGGGAACTTCACAACCCAGGAATCAGAGCTGCATCTCCTGCATTGCAGATGGATTCTATACCAGCTGAGCTACCAGGCCAAGCCCTAAATACAGCCACATTATGTGATCACCAATGGGTGTAATAATGCAATCCATTGGCTTCATCTACTTTGTATTGTTTGAATGTTTTACAAAACAAAACAAAAAAGAAACAAGTGCATTTGCATTGAAATAACAAATTATATTTGACTGTGAAAATTTTGAAACCAACAGTAAAAATAATTAAATTAAAATTTGAATATTTCAAAATCATCAGAGGTGACATCCTATATAATAAGGATTCTTATGCACCTTTAAAAAATAAACCAAACATATTAAAAGCCATTTTAAAATAAATATATGCCAGATATTTACAGGGCAAAATAAGATTATACCACCCTCCCCAGACACACACACACACAGATGCATAGTCCACATGCCCATGAAACTTGTTTCAAAATAACTGTTCCATCTTTAGTGGATGAAGAGAAATAAGAACATTGAGCAATTTTCTATTGTGTGTTCAAGTATAAAATCAAGATATTACCAAGGAACATTATTATAATTAGCCATAAACCCATAAACATGTTTTTTTCTAAGAATGCTAGGTATGATGATTCTAATGGATTCCTTCTACATGATTCACTTCTTTACTCTTGCCAAAAGAAACAGTCCTAAGAGGAGCTATTTTCCGTTAAATTTGATTAATAGCCTTTGCTTCTTTGTAAAACTGGAATTATAAGAGCACAGGTATAATAATAAAAATGGGAAAGACAATGTGGTTTATACAAGAAACTCTCAACAGAATTATTTAGACAAGGGAGCCTTTGGAAGAAAACAGGCAAAACAAAAATCCTCCAGTGTATGCATATGCTATCCTATAGAGAATAAATCAACAAACTCCTAAGATGATAGATAATGCAGAATGTTTTATAGAATTGCACAGAAAAAAGGCACCCAGGAAAATCCTGGGACCTGAGTTATATGCAAAAATTTATGCAATAATTTGTTACAAAGTAACTGATTTTAAGAAAGAAAAGATAACTAAGCATAAGATTTTGTATTATATTTTTGTTAATCAGCACTCAAAGTTTTGGTTGAACTCTTTCATGATGCTCCTCTCTGTCAGTTCAAGTACATTTATAATGTAGAATTCCCACTGAGTGGGTTAAACTCTACAAATTTGGTTTATGTAGAGATTCTCTGCAGGGAAGCAGAGAGAAAATTTACCCAACATATGTAAAAGGCACATAAACACCACCTATTCTACATCTAGACATTCACAATTAAAAGGAAAAAATTGTTCAAAGCTCCACAAAATTTATAGGTCACCAGTGTCAATAATGAATGATAATTCATGCTGAATGAACTGTCACATCTTTAATGTGTATTTTTAAATGAATTAGAGAAGTATTGTAAAAGAAAAAAAAATAATCAGATTACCTATTGTTTTCTGTATTTCAGTTACCCTAATAAATGCTTTACACTCATAATCTCATACAATATTTACAAAACTACTTTGGGTTAGCTACTATTTTTATCTCCATTTTACAAATCAGAAAAACAAAGCACTAAAAGATTACATCAGTAAACCAAATTCACATACTTCAAGCTGGAAGAATGAGTTCAAATGAAACAAGATACCATGAACACAAATGCCTTTCACATATAAATACACCCAGTTAAATTTTATGTGAATGCTAAATTCTGAGCATTTCTGCATCTTTTAGCCACATGAATTTTTCTATAAAACTTTTTTTCAGAAAGCATAAGATTCTGTTTCCAAAAATATTTACTTTACTCTTTCTCTGTGACTACAATGATTGATTTCTCCATGATATTTTCATTATCTAGAGAGAAGTGGTCGGCAAAAATGTCATCTAAAAATGAACACAAAGGGGCCATCAAAAGAGGAAACTGCTGGTCACAATGATTGTTTTAAGATCGTTTTTAGAATGATAATGAAAGCAGAGTTTGAGTTGTGTAAATTTGGCAGAAAATACAGTACATTTTTCAAGAAGCCTGGTGGCAATGAGAGAGAGGCAGTGACTTAGAGAGGAGTCCTAAGTTATTTCTATATCAGATATAAAGATTTTAACATTAAAAGAAAGAATGGACCATGCAAAAGATTTTGGAACTATCAGAAAGAAAGAATGTAATTGAAGGAGCATGATAGAGCTAGCACAAATAGAGGGATACAGATGATGGACATAGGTACTGATTTTAGGCTTAGCAAGTGGAAAGGGTATTTTTTTTGAGCTTGTATTTTTTTTTTCATTTACTTTTATTAGTTGGAGGCTAATTACTTTACAGTATTGTAGTGGTTTTTGCCATGCATTGACATGAATCAGCCATGGATTTACATGTGTTCCCCATCCCGATCCCCCCTCCCGCCTCCCTCCCCATCCCATCCCTCTGGGTCTTCCCAGTGCACCAGCCCTGAGCTTGTATTTTTTACAAAGCAGTAATGGGAGAAAAATATCAGAATAACTGCCCTTTAGAGATTAATTTTCAGAAAATGTTGTAGATGAGACAAATTTTTTATATCTGAAGAACTCTGAAAACTTATTATAAAAGCAAACAACCCAGTTTGAAAGTAGGCTAAAGATTTGAAAAGATACTTCATCAGAGTGGATATAGGATGGACAATGAGCATGTGAAAAATTGCTCAATGTGATTGGCTATTCAGTCAGTTCAGTTCAGTCGCTCAGTCGTGTCCGACTCTTTGTGACCCCACGAATCACAGCACGCCAGGCCTCCTTGTCTATCACCAACTCCTGGAGTTCACTCAAACTCATGTCCGTCCAGTTGGTGATGCCATCCAGCCATCTCATCCTCTGTCATCCCCTTCTCCTCCTGCCCCCAATCCCTCCCAGCATCAGGGTCTTTTCCAATGAGTCAGCTCTTCGCATGAGGTGGCCAAAGTATTGGAGTTTCAGCTTCAGCGTCAGTCCTTCCAATGAACACCCAGGACTGATCTCCTTTAGGATGGACTGGTTGGATCTCCTTGCAGTCCAAGGGACTCTCAAGAGTCTTCTCCAGCACCACAGTTCAAAAGCATCAATTTTTCGGCACTCAGCTTTCTTCACAGTCCAACTATCACATCCATACATGACCACTGGAAAAACCATAGCCTTGACCAGATGGACTTTGTTGGCAAAGTAATGTCTCTGCTTTTTAATATGCTATCTAGGTTGGTCATCACTTTCCTTCCAAGGAGTAAGTGTCTTTTAATTTTATAGCTGCAATCACCATCTGCAGTGATTTGGGAGCCCAAAAAAATAAAGTCTGACACTGTTTCCACTGTCTCCCCATCTATTTCCCATGAGGTGATGGGATCAGATGCCATGATCTTAGTTTTCTGAATGTTGAGCTTTAAGCCACTTTTTCTCTCTCCTCTTTCACTTTCATCAAGAGGCTTTTTAGCTCCTCTTCACTCTCTGCCATAAGGGTGGTGTCATCTGCATATCTGAGGTTATTGATATTTCTCCCGGCAATCTTGATTCCAGCTTGTGCTTCCTCCAGCCCAGCATTTCTCATGATGTACTCTGCATAGAAGTTAAATAAGCAGGGTGACAATACACAGACTTGACATACTCCTTTTCCTATTTGGAACCAGTCTGTTTCTCCATGTCCAGTTCTAACTGTTGCTTCCTGACCTGCATACAGGTTTCTCAAGAGGCAGATCAGGTGGTCTGGTATTCCCATCTCTTTCAGAATTTTCCACAGTTTATTGTGATCCACACAGTCGAAGGCTTTTTGGCATAGTCAATAAAGCAGAAATAGATGTTTTTCTGGAACTCTCCAGCTTTTTCAATGAACCAGCGGACATTGGCAATTTGATCTCTGGTTCCTCTGCCTTTTCTAAAACCAGCTTGAACATCTGGAAATTCACGGTTCACATATTGCTGAAGACTGGCTTGGAGAATTTTTAGCATTACTTTACTAGCATGTGAGATAAGTGCAATTATGCGGTAGTTTAAGCATTCTTTGGGCTTGACTTTCTTTGGGACTGGAATGAAAACTGACCTTTTCCAGTCCTGTGGTCACTGCTGAGTTTTCCAAATTTGCTGGCATATTCAGTGCAGCACTTTCACAGCATCATTTTTCAGGATTTGAAAGAGCTCAACTGGAATTCTATCACATCCACTAGCTTTGTTAGTAGTGATGCTTTCTAAGGCCCACTTGACTTTGTATTCCAGGATATCTGGCTCTAGGTGAGTGATCACACCAGCGTGATTATCTGGGTCATAAAGATCTTTTTTGTACAGTTCTTCTGTGTGTTCTTGCCACCTCTTCTTAATATCTTCTGCTTCTGTTAGGTCCATACCATTTCTGTCCTTTATCGAACCCATCTTTGCATGAAATGTTCCCTTGATATCTCTAATTTTCTTGAAGAGATCTCTAGTCTTTCCCATTCTGTTGTTTTCCTCTGTTTCTTTGCACTGATCGCTGAGGAAGGCTTTCTTATCTCTCCTGGCTATTCTTTGGAACTCTGCATTCAAATGGGAATATCTTTCTTAGGGAAATATAAAATAAAACCATGATGAGATACCACTATATACCTACTAGAACAGCTAAAAATTATCTGACAATACAAGTATGATTGATGCTGTAGAATAACTGAAACTTTCATCCATTATTGGTAGGAATGCAAATAAAATGATACAACTACTTTGGATAAGTTTGGCAGGTTTTTGTTTTAAGTTAAACATGCACTTACCATATGTCCTACCTGTTCCAATACAGGTATTTTCCTCAGAGAAATTTAAAAAAAAAAAAAAAAACTCATGCTTATTCAGAAATCTCTACGCAGAATTTTACAGCAGTCCTATTTATAATCACCTAAACCAGAAAAAACTCAAAGTTCTTTAGCATATGAGACATAAGCAGTGGTACATCCACACAATGGAACATTATTCAGCAATAAAAAGGCTGAAATGATTGATACATCCAATAACTTGGATGAATTTGAAGGCATTGTGCTGAATGAAAGAAAACACCCTCAAACGGTTACATAATCTATGATTTCATTTATGTGATATTCTCAAAAAGCTATGGTGATTAAGAATTGATGAATGCTTGTCAAGGCTTAGGGATGGGGGAGGGCTTTTTATAAAGGCATAGAACAAGTGAATTTTGAGTGACGGAACTGTTCTATAATCTGATTAGTGAATATGTATTAAAAATTTTAAGACAGTAGAGTAAAAATGCAATTTTGCTGAATAATCTGAAATATATGTTTCAGTGTTGGTCTGATGAAAGACCATAAAACAAAGTGAGAGATAATTTGCTTTGTAAAATGAAATAATTGGGATTATGCAGTTGCCTTATGGTTGCATAAGCTAAACATTGGGAAAATGGAAAACTTCCTTCCCAAGGACAAGAAAGGACTTGCAAAAAAACCCCAGCAATGTAGCAAGTTAGAGAAAATTCCCTGCTACAAGAGCAACCAACAGAAAAATAGCAGCTTTTGTGTGTTTTTCTCTTTTTGTTGGGGATATTTTTCCTCTGTTATTTCCAAATTTTCAGTAAAAGTTCTGTTCTGCACAGAAGCTTCATGTTAGATTTACTTTGGTGAATATAGAAGAAATGGTCTCTGCCCATTTAGGGCAGTAGAAGGAGCCACAACAAAGAACAGTGGCTGAAGGAAACAAGAAGGCAGGAGAGGATTGAGAATCCAAAGTAGTAGAGAAACCACAGAAAAACACTCCTGCTATGCAATCGTCCACGGTACTGTGATGGTTGCTGCATCTTCCATATGGAAAGAGATTTATGTCCAATCATGGGAAAGGCTCGGGGGTTGGGGGGCATTTAGGCTACACACATATAACTAGGAAATAGAATGTTGAGGTACCCTCTGAATAATGCCAACGGGAACTTCACAAACATAATCTCATTATTTCAGTTATCTGATTATCTCCTTTATAAGAAGAAATTTTCGCATGAGATCAAATATACCTTATTGAGATGGCATATTATTAGATCTGATTCTAGCAATTATACTACCTACTTTTACACAACTTTGCAACTATCACACTCACTATATTATCATGTTGTATTAATTTAATAAAAATCCACTCAGGCATCTGGTATGACATTGAAGATAGCACTCTTCCAAGTAATATCATGAACTGACCATCTATCTACTGCCTTTGGATGGATTGTGACCTCTCAGGTACAGGCCTTCTCTAAACCAGTAACAGTCCCACAATGTATTATGAGCTTTTATGCAATCTTTATGCTGTTCATTGCAGCATCTCAAAGTCCACTCTCAAAAAGGATGGCATCATATATAGGTCGTTAAAAGACAACACGGAAGTATGCTGGATTCTGAGAAGCTCTGTGACATGTGACTAGTACAGTCCTTTGATTCTATTGCAGATTTGAATGAAAACAGACAGTGATTTATAGCATTTTGTTCTTATGATTATCCTGGCAAGAATATAGCTTTTTTGGCATTTACTGCACTTTTATTCACTTATTTTGAATTATATGGGATTTCCTTGGTGCCTCAGTGGTAAAGAATCTGCCTGTCAATGCAACAGATGTGGTTTCAATCCTCAGGTCAGGAAGATCCCCTGGAGAAGGAAATGGCAACCCACTCCAGTGTTCTTGCCTGGGAAATCCCATGGACAAAGGAGCCTGGTGGGCTACAGTCCATGGAGTCACAAAAGAGTCTGACACAACTGAGCAACTTAACAACAAACCATTTCTTTTTGTTAGGAAAACTGTCCTTGCTTTCCTATAGAATAATTTCCTTAGAGTTCACTGTTACTGTGCTAGGGCTGTCATAACAAAATACCACAGACTGGGATGACTTAAACCACAGAAATTAATCTTCTCACAATTCGGAGGTCAGAAGTGCAAGCAAGATCAGGGTTGGTTTTTGAAGAAAGTGCTTTTCTTGGCATGCAGCTGCCCTTTCTGGGTCCTCAGGGAAAAGGGCATGAGTTGTGGAGTCTCTTTCTCATCTGATAAGGACACCAGTCCTGTGGGATCAGGGTCCACCTCATCTAGCCTTACTTATCTCTTTAAGGACCTGGTCTCCAAATACACTGGGGGGAAAGGCTTCAACACATGCCTTTTAGGGGTACACATTCTATCCATAACACTTGTATTGTTGAATCCTTTTTTTCAAAGAAAGGTGGTTATTTCCCACCCCCACCCCCCACCCTTGATTCTTAAGCTTAAGGAGCAGATTTAAACCACTAGGGGTTGCTCCTAGCCATTCAGCGGCCTGAGCAGTGGGAGCTGCCCATGAGCCTTTGGTGGCGGGCTGAGCACCACCATCTGTGTGTGTGTGTGAGAGAGAGCCGCTCACTTGTGCCTGACTCCTTGTGACCCCACGGACTGTAGCCCACCAGGCTCCTCTGTCCGTGGGGATTCTCCAGGCAAGAATACTGAAGTGGGTTGCCATTTCCTTTTCCAGGGGATCTTCTTCACCCAGGGATTGAACCCAGTCTCCTGCATTACAGGCAGATTCTTTACCATTTGGGCCACCAGGGAAGTCCCACCACCATCTTTAGTAGGAAACTGGGATAGACACAGAGGACTCCTTTGTGCCTAGAGTCTACGACCTCAGATTGAGTAGTAGTAAGCTCAGGAGCTGGACTGGCCCATTTGCCCTGACCTTCCTTCCTCCTTAGTCACAGCCTTTTTAGAAATCTCTTTCCTATTCCTGCGAAAGCAAACATCAGGCAAGGCCTCTCCACGCTGCTCAGGGGGCATGGTGCCACGTGTGTGCAGAACTTCCTAGGCCAGCATCCTGCACATCAGACCCACCGAGCGAGTTCTCTTGCTGTGGCTCAGATGGCGATGTCCACATAACAAAGAGGAGAGCCTGGATCCAGCTTAGTAAAGCGTCCAGGAGTGAAGCAGTCACTAGTAGGAGTGGCTCCAGCAGCAGCAGCCAACTTCAGTACAGCTCGCTAGCCAATGTTCTGGAGGATATGACTCTGATATCAGCTGAGTTTTCAATGGCAACGATGACACAGCTGCTGGAAGAAGTTTCTCCCAGGTTCTCTTCAGACTTATGATGTGGTTGCTGTTCAGTCACTCTTGTCGTGTCTAACTCTTTGCGATCCTAAGGACTACAGCACACTGGCTTCCCTGTCCTTCACCACCTCCCAGAGTTTGCTCAAACTCATGTCCATTGAGACAATGATGCCATCCAACCATCTCATCCTCTGTCATCCCCTTCTCCTCCTGCCCTCAGTCTTTCCCAGCATCAGGCTCTTTCCAAATAAGTTGGCTCTTCGCATCAGGTGGCCAAACTATTGGAGCTTCAGCTTCAGCATCAGTCCTTCCAATAAATATTCAGGGCTGATTTCCTTTAAGATTAATTGATTTTTTTTGATTAATTTGTTTTATCTCCTTGCTGGCCAAGGGACTCTTAAGAGTCTTCTCCAGCACCACAGCTCAAAAACATCACTTCTTTGGCACTCAGACTTCTTTATGGTCCAACTCTCACATCAGTAAATGACTACTGAAAAAAAAAATAGCTTTGACTATATGGACCTTTGTCAGCAAAGTGATGTCTCTTCTTTTTAATACACTGTCTAGGTTTGTCATAGCTTTTCCAAAGAGCAAGTGTCTTTTAATTTCATGGCTGCAGACACTGTCCACAGTGATTTTGGAGCCCATGAAAATAAAGTCTGTAACGGTTTCTATTTTAACCCCATCTATGGCCTGGAGGAAGCACAAGCTGGAATCAAGATTGCCGGGAGAAATATCAATAACCTCAGATATGCAGATGACACCACCCTTATGGCAGAAAGTGAAGACAAACTAAAGAGCCTCTTGATGAAAGTGAAAGAGGAGAGTGAAAAAGTTTGCTTAAAGCTTAACATTCAGAAAACTAAGATCATGGCATCTGGTCCCATCACTTCATGGCAAATAGATGGGGAAACAGTGGAAACAGTGGCTGACTTTATTTTTTTTGGGCTCCAAATTCACTGCGGATGGTGACTGCAGCCATGAAATTAAAAGACATTTGCTCCCTGGAAGGAAAGTGGCGTGCTGCAGTTCATGGAGTCGCAAAAAGTCAGACATGACTGAGCGACTGAATGGAACTGATGAAGTGATGGTACCAGAGCCATGATCTTAGGTTTTGGGAACTACGTTCTTATGATGTGGATGCCGTCGCTTTTCCTTTTGTACTGTTCAATTTGGAAGTCCAGATTGGTGCCACCTGATGGATTCCTGCTACAAGGAATTTGAGGACATATTCTTCCTTCATTTAAAGTATATCAAGGATTCTAGACACTGCAAAAATTTCCCTTTGAGTTAAGCGGGGATCCCAAAACAGTGCTGCATGGAACCCTCTCCCAGTAGCACTGAATGGCTTTTTTTTTTTCTTTTAATACATCATTCCTTGATTTCAAAGAGAAATTTGCAACATGGCAAAAATACACATTCTGAAGGAGTCACTTTTTCTTCTATGTGACAGTTTCTTTTACTGAAGATGTGTCTCTGTGTCCTTGCTTCAGTGTAGTAACTATGTCCCAAAGGACTCTTGAATTGTCACCCACTGATTTAGGAAATTGGATGATCTGGTAGTCAAATGTAGCTCTCTGAGTTCTGGGATTGAATAGTTTTGCTCTTTAATGTCTCTGATTAAGAATCAATAAAATGGCAAAAGAAATGCGCAGTATTCATCTCCTTCACAGGAAGAGGGATGTGAGAAAAGATGTATTTTAGGGATGTGATTTGAGTGTTTTGGCAACACAACAACCGAGACATTCACACTGTTAGAGACAGGTGAAATATATACTATAAAGGCCAAAAAAGAAGAAGGAAGAAATCCCAATATATGTGTTACTTAATTAGCTGAAAATACTGTAACAGCTCATTGAGCAATTTTGTAATCAGATGAGCCCAAGGGACGAATATGATCAAGTTTAAAACAGTTCATTTTCTTTGAATGCGGCTGTAAACAATGCCCCAGGAGATACTAGAAGCGATGAAACTACAGCGACTCTTTTAATAACATATTCAATCCCGAAAATCCATGAACAGAAACACATATTGTTATGCTTTGAAGGGTAATCATAGACCCTATGGAGCCCCTTCCAGAGCAAAAGCAAAGACGCTGGAAAGCTCCCACTAATGGCCATCTTAATTGTGTGGCCTTCTTTAGGATGGTCTTTTCAAAGTATTTTTCATTTTTTCTTTGTATCTAAGTTCGTAGGGTTAAACTAATGCTGTGATTGCCATAATTGTTATTTCTCCCCCAGTGATTTTATAGCCAACAAGGGAACATTTAGCACCCACTGATTCTTTGTGGAAAATAATCTATTTAGGGATACTTGCTTCAGTTAAATCTTTTTTTTTTTCTTTTTAATGCTTCCTTCTTTTATTTTATTATGGCGAAATCTGCACCAAGGCAGAACTGGAGCTTCCAAAGAATTCACTTGTCTCCCTATTTATTCTTTTCTGGAAGTAATAGGCCTCTGTTGATAGCAGCCCAGATGGGTGCTAAGAAAGCAATTATGATTAAAAACATGATGGGAATTCAGAGAGCTGCAGGATGTCTGCAAGTATCAAGGACTCTTGTTAAGGGCTTAATCCCACATTCATTATGGCTTCTTTTTAAGGATTGTCTATCAGTAATTTCTTGGTTATTAAAAACTTATATTTAACCCATCCTTTGTACAATACAATACACAGACATAATGTGAGTCAGCTCTTTGAACAATATTTGATACATTTTGGTTAGACATAGAAAGATCTTACATTAACAGTCTCCCTTTAACTGAAGGAAATTTACTGTGAAAGAACACGGTAAACAAATGAAGTAGGATGATTTTCCTAAGCAGTGTCTGGCAAACACACTAAATGCAAATTTACTTCTCTTCCAGCCCTTCTTTCTAAAGCCAAGTATATTTCCCATAGAGAGGGGAGAAAAACCTGTGGTAACTGTAATAGAACTATTTTTTAAAATTATATTTATATATATCTGTTTCTCTCCATTTTTTTTAAAAGGTAGAGATAAACAGTATCTTAAAGTAAAATTCAGAATTTAAAGTGTAATCTGTACCTCAGAAAATATAGTTCCTTGGGGCCTATGTGGCCTTGTTTTATATTATTTTCATTTCATGAGAAGTTGATGATAATCGTATCTTGTTAATGTCAGGAGGTATAGTTAGCAAAATCAACAATTTTCTCAGCCTAGAGAATCTTTAGGACAACTAAAAGACACAACAGGGAATTAAGATCAGTGTTGGCCAATGAATTAATATGTTACAGGATTTTGGAGCATCAAAGAGGACCCTCCCTCGTGGGCATTAGTTCTTGGTAAGGATACAAAGAAAAAGTCCTACCTATGACAAAAACAAGTTTATTAAGGAAAATACCTCAGCGAGAGGTGGGCCAAGCCAAGAAAGGTACTGGTGCTGGAATGAGGAGGTACAGTGTTTTCAAGATGTGGCTTTTACATATTCATCTAGGTGGGCATGGACTGACAGTTTTGATTGACAGTTGCAAGTTACCTAACAACAGGCTCTATTGAGCATGTCTTTCCCATAATCCCATCTGTTTTAATCAGATGTATGTGTGTATTGAATGTTTATGACCGCTTAATGGGCTCCCAGCTGCCTAAAGTCACTTGGGGACACAGCTGTGCATCAAGGATTCACATACTGGAGTTGGAGAAGCTCCTATGGTTAGTTTGTATCCAGTGTGTGCCTAGGATGCATGTTCCAGAGTTGGAAAAGTCTCTGTGGTTATTTTGTAGATATCTGTGAGTTCTCCTGGGTCTAGGTGGCCCCTGACTAGGGTGGGGTTTAGAGTTCAGCTTGCATCCTTTTCTACTAGGCTCAGGCCTAACTCTCTGCCTAATAAATAGATGATCAGAAAATATACATTCGTATAGATATCAATTAAGGATATATGAGGAAATGTAAAAGGACAAAGGAAGTAGCCTGATAACTGTTGAGGGAAAGTTAAGCTTCTATAAATATTATAATTACTAAATAACTTTTCAAGTCTAGAAGTACCTTAAAGCCCCAACTCTAATTCAGAGCAATGCTGGGTTATTAGCAAGGCATGACCACCTAAGAAGAATTATTTATTTGTAGGTAAGGTATAAAATCTGTGTGGATCACAATAAACTTGAAAATTATGAGAGATGGGAATACCAGACCACCTGACCTGCCTCTTGAGAAACCTATATGCAGGTCAGGAAGCAAGTTAGAACTGGACATGGAACAACAGACTGGTTCCAAATAGGAAAAGGAGTACGTCAAGGCTGTATAATGTCACCCTGCTTATTTAACTTATATGCAGAGTACATCATGAGAAATGCTGGGCTGGAAGAAGCATAAGCTGGAATCAAGATTGCCGGGAGAAATATCAATAACCTCAGATATGTGGATGGCACCACCCTTACGGCAGAAAGTGAAGAAGAACTAAAAAATCTCTTGATGAAGGTGAAAGAGGAGAGTGAAAAAGTTGGCTTAAAGCTCAACATTCAGAAAACTAAGATCATAGCATCTGGTCCCATCACTTCATGGGAAATAGATGGGGCAACAGTGGAAACAGTGTCAGACTTTATTTTCTTGGGCTCCAAAATCACTGCGGATGGTGATTGCAGCCATGATATTAAAAGACGCTTACTCCTTGGAAGGAAAGTTATGACCAACCTAAACAACATATTAAAAAGCAGAGACATTACTTTGCCAACAAAGGTCCGTCTAGTCAAGGCTATGGTTTTTCCAGTGATCATGTATGGATGTGAGAGTTGGACTGTGAAGAAAGCTGAGCACCGAAGAATTGATGCTTTTGAACTGTGGTGTTGGAGAAGACTCTTGAGAGTCCCTTGAACTGCAAGGAGATCCAACCAGTCCATCCTAAAGGAGATCAGTCCTGGGTGTTCATTGGAAGGACTGACGCTGAAGCTGAAACTCCAATACTTTGGCCACCTCATGCAAAGAGTTAACTCATTGGAAAAGACCCTGATGCTGGGAGGGATTGGGGGCAGGAGGAGAAGGGGATGACAGAGGATGAGATGGCTGGATGGCATCACCGACTCGATGGACATGAGTTTGAGTGAACTCCAGGAGCTGGTGATGGACAAGGAGGCCTGGCGTGCTGCGATTCATGGGGTCGCAGAGTCGGACACGACTGAGCAACTGAACTGAAGGTATAAAATCACATGAAAGTTCTGTTTTAGGAAAGATTAAATGTATACACAAACAAGAATAATTATAAAGCTTGGTGACTGCTTAAAGTGAGGTAAACAGTTCTATCAGGATTCAGAAGAATAAACCACATAGCTGGAGCAATTGAAAGTTTAAACCAAGGGCTGAACTCTGTGGTCAGCACAGATTACATTGTCAGGAAGGCAGTCCTGGAAAGAGATCAGTTTGTGATACGTCTCTTTTATTTGCTAGACATATAGTGAAGGTGAATTTACAGGCTGTGAAGAATTATATGATTCTTTACAGATCAGAAGGACAAAATAAGAACATTAGCAAAATACACCAGATGAAGGAAACTATCATAATTAAGGACAAATTCTTTTTAAGAACAGAAAGAAAACTTGTTACAGATAGTGTTTTGTGGGTGCAATTACGTAGAATAATTTAGAAGAAGTCATCTACTTCAGAAAGCAATAGTGATCCAAGATAAAGAGGTATTCTGGAATGGGCTTTACCACTCATATGCAGTAGACAACATCTTTATCTGGGATACAGGATATTGGGTTTCCACGACTTTGGCCACTAACTAGGGTGAGTGGCCTTTAATAAGATATGTACCCTCTCTTGCTCTCATATTTTCTCTGTTAAATGGTAGTTCGGGCTAGATGTATTCATTTTACAATTAGTTCCTATTTTGTTCTCGGCACCAAACTTAACCCTACATACTGGTGAATAAAACAAAATTCCTGAATTTTTTTACTTATAGAATGCTAAGATTTTAAACACAAAAAATAATGATATATCAGAAATACTGCAGTCTAGTCAGACCTTGGTGAGGACTTCAGATCTCCCTCTTAAGCCATTTGTGTTAACTTCATCAAGCTTCTTAACTTTTGTTTCCTTTTGTAATCTGTCTATTGAGAATAATGGTGATAACTGCCAAGTGATGTTTGAGATCCCTCTATATTCACACATGTAACATGCCTACTTCAGTGGCTGGTAGATAATGCTTACTAAATAGTTGCTGATGACCTTTTCACTTTCTAACTTTTACCTCTCCCTCTGATTATGTATTTCAGACTCTCAGGCATAGTCCTCTCAGTATCAGATCATCCATTTAATTAACGATAATTCCCTGATTGGCTCAGGGCATTTCTGAGTACTATTTAGAGAGCCTGTAGAAAGCAACTTTTTTTGACACAAACTTTAAACTTAGGTCAGTTGTTCGCTTCTTTAAAACATGTGACAGAAATTTGGAGTTCCTTTTCTCTCAACATAATGATTCTTATATTCTTTATATACATATATAGTTTACATATCCTTCTGAGAATGTAACAGAAGTATAGAAGTCAAGAGTCCTCTTCACAGAAAAGTGTGCATACACACGGAACAGCGCACAATCTCATCATGGGTCCAGGCCCCTTGGTCCCCTGAAGTCTTTCCATGTACCCCAGATGGAGAAGATATGACTTTTTTTTTCTATAGAAGACTCAAATTTTAATTTGAAATTCATGAATTCCAAGTGGTTATGGAGCTTGAAAATCACCCTTTACCATTGCTAATACCACAAAGGGAAAACTTTGAATCAAGTAGATTTCACAGGCCAAGTGTGAATATTGATTTCAACCCTGCCACATAGCCTTCTGCACGCTGAGTGAAGAGACTATTCTGCCCACATTTCAAGGTGAGGTTCATCTACCCCAGTGATAAATGCTGAAAACAAGGCACATGGGATCCAGCTGTCCCAAACCACATCCTAGGCTGCTCCTTTAAGTGTCCAGGAGAGGAGTTAAATAATATTGATACTTCAGCATGTGGTGATGATTCCCTTGTTGCCACAGAATTGAAACTAAAAGTTATTTGAAGTTTTCAAATCTATGTCAAAAGGCAGATGATTCTGAAAGCCCTATAATTTTGAGTCTTTATAAGTGAAAATCCTTAAAAGTTTAGATCTAAGTGATAGTTTATTTTGTGTAAGTATAAAATACATAAAAAGTCTAAGCTTTATTAAAGCAAAAGTGTCATATTTTTTCTTTTTATGTAATGTATGAGCTTTACATCAGATTTTTATTTATTTAACATGTTTATGAAATATCTTCTTTAAATTGGTTTGTGTTCAATTGCCTATGACAGACTATTCCCACTAAATATAGTGCTGAATCTCTTTTAGATTCATTTTCAGAAGATATTCTTATATTGTAGACATCATTTCCTAATCCAGCCTGAATGTACTTATAAAATATCTAAAAATTTATTTTTAAATATAATAAGAACATGTTTTAAAATGTTATTATGTCATGTTTTGACTAATTTTTAATCAGGGATATTATTCCACTTTAAAGATGTATTGTTTTAGTGATCTTATATTTCAAAACATGTTAAAAATTAACAGATTAGTTAAATTTTTTGTGAGAATTTAAAGTTTTTATTCCTGTTACATAAGAAGAAAACATAAAAATTGTCTTCCACATCACCCTCTATGGTAATTACTTAGAAATATTTCTAGGAATGGATATATAATTTTTTTAAGTTCTATTGAAAAATCCATGTAAAACCTCAACAAAAGTTACTGATTTAGTCTGGGTATAATATTTAATGTCCCCGAAGTTAGTAATCTTAAACTCTGTGTTAAAAACGTTGCTTCATGTAACACAGACAAATAATTCAATTTTTACTTTTGGTGAGCATCAGTTTGAATCTTCTAAACTCAAGTTCAAAATTACAATTATTATACTGCACCAGAATTAAGTATATGTACTCTTGACTTTCAAAATTAAATTAAAAAGGAACTTATTTCTTAACGTTCATCTTCTAACTCAGAAATATAAGCCTCAGAAATTATTTGGTGCTCAAATGTCATTATGCTTAAATGAAGATAAATGGTTCACACAATATATTCTCTGTAGACATTAGATCTTTGCTTTGAAAAAAATAACAGTTCACTGAAAGCACACGAGCAATTAGGTAAACGCATTACACATATAGATTTAATCCTGAAAACAACACTATGTGGGAAGGTTGCCATTTTAAAAGTCTTCTGTAAATGTGTTATCATAACCTTAAATATATTTTAAATATAATTTATAATATATTAAAAATACCCATATCCATAATTTAAAAAATAAAAAAGAAAGAAAAAAAAAAGATGGAGACGGTGAGACTTACTTCACCTTTTTGGGAAGGTAAATACTTCCTAAGACTGGCAGAATGGAGAAGTGAAGCTATGTTCTCTTGACTCCAAATTCTGAGCTCTTGCCCACATCCATTATAAACATCATATTAAATGTCTTCTCTAGTCCCACAACTTTTGAAATGTTGCAAAAACAGTAAAAATTGGTATCTTACTACAAAAAAGCATCATACCACCCTAGTGACAAGTATGGCTGTGGAACAAGACTGCCTGGATTAGATTTCTGACCCCACACTCAGTGATTTAAATGAACCTCTCAGCTCTTCAGGTCCTAAACCTGAAAAAGCAGCGTCGTCATAATGCTAGTTTCACAGACATGTTATGGGAATGAAATGAAATCAGATCCACTCAACAATACATGGAAATTATTAATAAGGGCCCTGACATTCTCAGTCGTTCAGTAGGATCCAACTCTTTGGAGCCCTGTGATCCCGGAGCCCACCAGGTTCCTCTGTCCATGGGATTTTCCAGGCAAGAAAATGGAGTGGGTTGCCATTTCCCTCTCCAAGGGCCCTGGCAGATAATTGATATTCAGTATATGTTAACTGTTATTATGATTAACTATTATTATTGAATATCTTTCCTTCACATGTCATGTTGCCCTATAAAGAATGCAAGCTTTTGTCAGATAAAAATCATTTTATGTTTTTCCATAACTCTCTGATACCCCTGATTCTTGTTATATAAACTAAATATATAGGTTTCCTTCCATCACCCTCCAAGGCAACAAACTAACATAATTTTTATCTGGACATGAGTATTTAATATTGAAAAATATTCTATTCTATGAAAACCCAGCCAAAGTCTAACACCTCTACAGAAAGAAAGAAAGGAAAAAGAAAAAACTAAAGAAAAGAAACAAAGCCCTTGAAGCTGGACATTTACATCACCTCTAAGAGTGCAAATAATAATGCCTCCTTCACAGATTCCCTGCCAACACCTTTTCCTTATTTATACTGGGCGTACCAAGCTGTTTACCATATGGGTGTTATTTAGCCATTTCAATTGCCCGAGACCAAACTGAATGGCACCCACACAGACACAAATGTCCACACATTTTGTAATTTGAAATACTGAATAATAGTTAATACTATTCCGGATGAAAGACAAATGCTTTACCTTTTCATTTAATATTCTAATAGTATTTGCCAAAATACTTCTAAAGACTTTTTCTTAAACTATTCACAATCTTTGGCTTTTCATCTTAGCATTTTTTTTTTTTTTTTTTTTTTAGTTTTCAAGAAACAAATTTTCATCCATTCTGAGTTTTTTCTCATAATGAATGGCTTCACATTTTAAGTTAATATTGCTCCTTGCTTTGTTATTTGTGTTATTGCAAAGCACTGCTATAAATGACTAGCAGAATGATCTAAAGTCAATTTCCTAAAGAATAAGATTTGTTGTTTTAATGATATATGACCATGCCACTGGTTGCACCCTCCTCCAGAATAGAGAAACTTATCTTACCTATATAGCCCATCAATTCATGTTTAGTAAACAATAAATTAAATAAACAATAATTTACTGTAAACAATTATAATAAACAATAATTTACACTCTAAACTGTCAACAAGGTGATAATAGTATAAAGTGAAAAAGTAATAGGAATAAGATAATGAAAGAAAATGTTGTTATTTCAAATGAATTAGTTTTGACTGGAGAGGAGTCAGAGAGTTTCAACTCATTAGCCAACATTTTATCAAATTTTAAAGTAGAACATCTTTAAAAAAACCCATGGACTGTTAGACTAGGATAGGACCATATAATGCTTATATTTCATATCTCTCCCAATGCCCCAAATTATCTTTTTATATCTTCTGTTTATTCTATACTTTGTTCAACTGAATAGAAAAAAAAAAAAACTATAAACAAAGAGCAACAGAAATCCCTGTGTGATTTAGTCAAATCATTTTACCTGTTTGGTCTTTGTTTGCACTTTTACAAAATGAAATAATTGAACTAGTAATCTCTGAGTACCTTCAAATTATTAGGTTTCTGCCTTTCTACTTCTGACAGTGAAAACCTCACTATATTTTTTGATAATCCAAAGGAAAAAGCTGAAATTTTAAGAATATTCTTGAGTCCCTGTATCTTTTGTCCATTGGTTCACTATATGCCAGTGACCCAAGGAACCACAGTTATTCACATGTCCTCAGCCCTACTGGTATGCCATCCTCCCACCCTATTTCTCTTTCCAAGCTAATTAGAAATAAATTAAAATGTAACACATTGATTTTAAAGATAGCACATGAACTGTATTCAGTGAAATCTTGAGTTTTAGATGTTAAAAGTTTTGGCTTTAACATTCATCAGGGCTATATTCTGATCCCCCCCCCCCACAAGTGACCATTTATTTATTTATTAAAGCACTTCATGATCTTCAAATATTTCACAGGGTCTTGTTACTCAATAACACACAACTGACCAGTGGTTCTCATTACGTATCCTTTTTATATTTTTCAGTGACTTTGGAGAAAATCCAAAATTTCTAATATTCACTGGGGAATGGATGACCTGACTTCAGCTCATTAGTTTTACTATTTCTCACCTCACAAGTTTTGGTCAAGCACAAAATTGCCTCTGGCTCTGAAACCAGAAGCTACTGTTTCTTACTTTACTGCTTGAAGTTACTGCTTCTTCACCATCTGATTTGTCTTCATTCTTTTAAGCCAGCTTCCCGGAAAGCCTTCTTTTGCCTCTCTTAATGCCACAGGATGAGACGGGGGTCCCTGCTGTGACCCCATATCTTTCAGTGTAAATACTGTATCATTAAACTTACCACAGTAGTTTATAAATACTGCTTCTGTGATTCTTATTTCTCTTCTAGATTCTAAGCTATTGAGAGTAAGAATTCTGTTTTCCTCATCTCTATATCCCTCAAGCTTAGAACAATGTTTGGCACATAGCAAGCTCTGCTAAGTGTAGGATACACACCTGAATCAGTAGTAAGTATCCATCAAATAGGGCAAATTGCCAGCATATAATAGATATTTGATCCATCTGTGTAAGAAATATCGTTGATCTGTGCAAGATCTGTAATAAAGGCATTAAAACAATAAAAAATAGGCACTTATTTATATTGCCAGATAATTTGACACTTAACTTGAAGAAACATTGTGACACATGGCGGATGTTTATCATCATCATGTAGGATGTTCCAGTTTCAAAGAGCATCACAAGTGATGCGACTGGAAAGTGGGAGGAAAGCTGCACATCCCTGAAGCCCCCCCGGGCTCTGTTCTTGGAAGGGGATGGAAAACGAAGGAGAAACTGTATAGAGGGCTGTGCACACTTGCCAGGGTAGCTGTGTTCAGCCACGCTCCAGTCCTGCCAAAGTGGAGGTGGTACATAGAGCATGGTCTGCAAAACAGCAGATGAGGTTGGTTTGGTCCCCATGGAAACCAGATCTCCCATTGAGAAGTAAACATATTTGGTACTTTTGTAATCAGTACCAATCAAAAGTGAAAAACAATCCATTTTTATTGTACTTACATTGTCTTAAGAGAATAGATATTTGAAGTCAGATTCACCAGCGTCTACTTCCATTTCTAACATAGACTTTATCAAGTTTTGGCTCTGACGTGAGATTTTAAAAGTTTCTCACTTAACTCTGTGACTTAGCTTTATATAGAACTATTGGGAAGGAAATATAGTTAAATGACCAGCATAGCTAAAATGTGTATTTGAGTATACAGTTGTCCACTCCAGAACTTCACTTACAAACATGTCTCAGTATCACAAGTCTTCTGCAATGAAAACAATGATAAATGAATCTAAATAAGCAGGATCCTTGTCATAGGCCCCATGACGTCACTTCAGTGAACCTTTGAAATGTGTGTTAAACTTCCAAGAATGGTGGGAAGTACTGTGTTTCATCCTAATATATTTATTAGACAGTCTTTGTGCTGTGATAGTTGCTCAGTTGTGTCCAACTCTCTGTGATCCCATGGACTGTAGCCCTCCAGGCTCCTCTGTCCATGGGATTCTCCAGGCAAGAGAATTGGAGTGGATTGCCATCCCCTTCTCCAAGACAGTCTTTAAGAACCACTGAAGAAAATATTCAGTCCTGTTCCTTGAAAGTTTCCCTCTTAACATTACATTTTCAGGTGAAATAAATACTCTTTCTATTCTCATTAGTCAGAAGGCTTGGTTGCTATAAAGATGAGATACATGTCAATGAATAGTAGATATCTAGAAAATTCTATCTAATGTCCTGCCACAATAGGAATTTTATAATTTCTTATGTAATATGTAATAAAACTTCATGTATACACTCTAATTTTGGAAAACTAAAATGTTGCCTTCTTGATTATGTATTTCTGATGCTATAGCACTGAGATACAAAATGAAAGGTTAGTTCACTAACTAAACATTAGAGTCTAAGTGAAATTAAACACCTGGATATTCTAAATAATGGGATATTTGGCATATTATAAACAAAGAATACAGATTATAGTCTCCCTCACATTTAATATGCAACTTTCAGCATTGTTTAAGTAAAAGCAAAATAATAGCACAATTCCATAAATATGAATCCACCCTAATACATTTATATGTGAAGTCTACAAAATGCTATGTCTAAAACTTGGCAGATTTGTCTAATTAATCCCAACACACTTGCCAATCTTATATAAGATTGTTCTTTTTACATCATTTATAGAAATTGGCGTGCATGTGTTTCTAACATCTCATAAACACTAAGAATTCTTGCTGCTGTCTATTTACTAGGTTTGGATACATTTTAAAGGGACATATTCCAATAAAATGTGATGTTGTCATGGCTGATGATGATATTGTAGAAAATTTTCTAATATTTTTGTTGGAAATGTCAATAGAATTTCATATCATGTTCCAATATAACATAAAGTTCAAATTTATTGCAACTATCTTAGCAAACTTAAAAAAAAAAAAGAAAAAACCAAGATTGAAAAAGCAACCATCTCACAGATAAGCACTTTCCATGTGTACATGCTGTTCTGGAACAGAGCATTTCAAAGATGGCCTATGAAAGCTGAGACAAGGACAAACCTCAGCTGCAGGGGTTTCTGACCTTGCTTATTACTAGGATTGAAGGGTCCAGGGATTGGAGGGATTTTTTTCAGCCTATTTGCCCAAGTTCTTTACAATTACTTTCTTAATACACCGCCCTGCTCCCGTACCTGACCACCTATGCAGGCTTCGGTCAAGTACAACACTCCAATGTTCTCCTCTAACTCTGACCTCACTCCCCGTCTTAGTACATCCAGGCTGCTTTGGCAAATTACCATAGATTGAGCGGCTTATAAACAACAGAAATGTATACAGCAAGGCACTACTGCATAGCACAGGGAGCTACACTCAATATCCTGAGATAAACCATCATGGAAAAGAATATAATAAAGACAATATATGTGTGTATGACTGAGTCACTGTGCTGTACTGCAGAAGTTACCACAACATTGTAAATCAACTTTAGTTCAATAAAAATATTTTTTTTTAACAAATTTATTTCTCACAGTTCTGAAGGCTGGGAAGCCAGAGTTCAAGGTGCTGGTAGATTCAGCATCTGGTGAAAATCCACTTCCTGGTTCAAAGATGACTTTCTACTTTGTCATCACCTGGTAGAAGGTTTGAGTGAGCTCCCTGGGTTCTCTTTCATAAGTGCACTAATCCCACTTGGAGGGCTCCACTCTCAAGACCTAATTACCTCCCAAAAGTGCCACCTACCAATGCCAATCCATCAGGATTAAGGTCAGCCTATGGATTATGTGGGGACATAAACATTCAGTTCATGCATTCCTTTACCCCACTTCCTTTGGCATGTCCTACACATTTCAAGAAACACTTATTTTGCTGGGAATGGGCATAATAAAATTAATATACAAATACCATTATCATAGAACCCCAATAATTAATTATAATATAATAATTTTCCATTTAATTCAATGACCTTTCTAATTACGGACTGTCACCGTACAACAATATCGAATAAATGGTTCCCCAATACAGGTGTTTTCTACATTTGGCAAAAAGTTAAAATTCATTTCCAAAATGAGGTCAGACCTGAAAAGTGATTTCGTCTCAACTAGCCAAAAACTTGGTTGCTGTGAGTCTCAGAATCGAATTCAATTACATATACTCCATGACTTAAACAGTTTAGGGATTTTTGTGGTTGTTGTTTAGCCACTTCACAGTCCCTATCTTCTATCATTTATTATATTGGTTAATGTCCAGGGAGGAGACAGAAAACTCGCCAGTTATTCTCACACAGATAATGTAGAAAATTGTTAATGGGTTTAAAGTTGATTAAGACACAAGGCAAAGATGGGGCCCTGGGTTATTGCATGGGAGGAACTGGAGGAAACAGCAGCCACATGGAGGGCTGGAAAACAAACAGAAGATAGTGGAATTATTAAAGCTGAGATGCTCTGTGAAGGTCCTCTGAGCTGGCGCTGGTTCTTAGCCCAGAAAAGGGACTTTGAGCGGCTGGAATTCAGACCTCTGTGGAGGGGGACTAGCCCACAAGTTTTGGTGTTTCTAAAGAGGTGCAGACGAGGCTGCTTCTGAAAGTATTCAAAAAAACTGCAAACTGGATTCAGCTGGTGTGATTGGAACCAACTATCACCTTAGTAAGGACTTCCCTGGTGGCTCAGATGGTGCAGAATCTGCCTGCAGTGCAGGAGACTTGGGATCGATCCCTGGCTCGGGAAGGTCCCCTGAAGAAGAGAACAGCAACCCACTCCGGTATTCTTGCCTGGAGAATTCTATGGACAGAGGAGCCCACAGGTTACAGTTCATGGAATCACAAAGAGACAGGACTGAGCGATTAACACTAGAGTGAAGTAGGGAAGCTGGAAAGATGCTGACTACAGTAGAAAGCCAATGGAAACAAGGAGGAAACAGCAAGTCCCTTTTTCTTTCTCTAACCTTTTTGCCTTCCTTTAGCATCCCACTCAGAGCTTAAAAGGGAGCCAGCTGCCCATCCAAAAATGTGGTCTGTGGTGTCGCAGCCCAAACATTAATGAAGATTATATGGCGGTGGGTGTTGAAACTGGGAGACAATCGTTAAGCAACTGACACTGAATTCACTGAACTTTAAGTTATTTGTGTGGATAACTGTCTCTTCAGGCTAAATATTCCTCCTTGAAAGCAGGAAACACGTTTGTATCCACCCCATTATCTGGCACAGTATTTGATGTAATGTCGTTGCTGTTGTTGTTGTTCAGTCACTAAGTCTTGCCTTGAATTTTTGTGACCTCGTGGACTGTAGCCCATGAGGCTCCTCTGTCCTCTACTATCTCCCAGAATTTGATCAAATAGCTGCTGTTAAAAAAGTACATGGTTAATGTATAATGGCCTATGTTCATCTATGTTTAGTATTAGTCTGTTAGAAACAACAATGATTCTAGTTTTAGAATTTTAATCCAATCGCCCTCCCCCCAAAATGATGGTTCTATTGGTTATCACTGCCAGCTTAGTGGTAATCAGCAGATTTAATATGTATTACCTATTGCATAAGACATTGATGTGAAATATATTGTCAGTCCTCTCACTTAAGAGGACATAAAGATCACCTGGATTAAAAAATCAGCTAGTTAAACATTGGTTTACCACAGAGATTCTGATAGAGCAGGCCTTGTGTAGGACTTGAGAACTTGTGTTTCTAACAAGTTCACAGCTATGCTGATGCTCATCCACGGACCACATTTTAATTTAATACTGCTTTAATACAGAGTTAGAATGTGGGAGCCTTTAAAAACTGCTTTACACTTTAGTTTGATAAAAATATTTATTGAACACATTGTATGTATAAATTACCCTGTTGGGAACTGCAAAAAATCCAGCAACAATTAAGATATATTCTCTCAAAGAATTTATAGTTTAATAACTTAGTATAACACATAAAAACTTTAAATAGGGACTAAAAAGTATAATTAAAGTTCTTTGAGACACACAGAGGAAGAAATAATAATTAATGGATTTTTTGGTTTAATTTTGTTTTGTTTAAAATACTGCAGTTGACTTTGGGAAGTTGATTATAAATCATGCTTTACTCATTTTTATCTGTTCATAGTAGATGGATGATATGATAAGAATTTCCCACTACATATCAGTATTATCTGGCTTTAAGTATTTCTTATGTACATCAATAATATCATCTTCTTATAGAGAGTTTAATTGATCTATTTACCAAAAAGATGTTATTTTAAGACCAATAATTGGGGATGTATTATTGGTATATTTTTGAAAAAATTTGAAAAAAATTTAGTTTTTTAAAATATGACATTATTCACATGTTTTACATGTTTTTTCTTTTTTGTATCAAGAAAGAAAACAAATAGCTTTAAGATTAACTTAAATAGAAAGATATTTGGATGAATAAGGTGGCATGTTGAAAAAAGTTTACAAAAATTTCAAAGAATATAATATGGTACAAGCACTGTTTTATCTCAGTTTGAAATAATATGTAAAATGCTAGCAATTTGTACATCATAGAACAAGCATTCATATTCTTGTTTTTGGTATGTGTGCTCAGTCACTCAATCATGTCCAACTCTTTGTGACCCCACTGACTGTAGCTCACCAGGCTCCTCTGTCCATGGAATTTTCCAGGCAAGAATACTGGAGCAGATTGCCATTTCCTTCTCCAGATGATCCTCCCAGCCCAGGGATCGAACCTGAGTCTCTTGCGTCTCCTGCACTGGCAGGTGGATTCTTTATCACTGTATTGATATATTGTACCCTTAATCTTTTATTTCCCATTATTTGTTAAAATATTAAAGAGCACTGAACAGGCTAATACTATAATGTAAAGTCTTCCCACCTGAGAATTAATTGCGATTGAAATATGGCGAAAATGGTTCTAGTACTTAACAACACTAGATATGGTAATTCTAAGGTAGCAAGTTATCATCATCTAGATTCAGTCCAGATTATCATACAGTAAGTTAAACTGAAGTGTCCTCCTTAAAAATGACTCTGCATATTTGATGGTTATTTGGCAAAGCTATCTCCTTGACTCCTTCACCAAAAAAGAATTACCTCACCAATAACAATGTCTTGGACATACTGTCTTTATGGACTGATCCTATACTCTGGTTCTCATTGTATGTCTGTGGTGAAGGGTGACTTAAAATAGACAAATGTATTATATGTGTCTGCACACACATGTGTATGTTCCCTGTCCTGATATCATGCTTCTCCTAGATATGCAGGTACACTTACACAACAGGGTGTTCTCTCTTCTTTTCACTACTTGGTACTTAACTGTAAACTGCAGTGGTTAACTTTCAACCTTGGGGTAGAAGGAGGCAGGTCCTGAGTCTGTTATGATCCATCTTAGTCAGTATATCTCAAGCTTGATAAAACACTGAAATTTCCTGAGAAACAGACGGTCTCAATTTTTTTGGTAAAAATCTTCCCAGATGATTATAAAGCATAGTCAAGTTTGCAGCTTGTTATTTTAAAATTAACAACGAGGTGTTTTGTTTTATCACCACATTCTTGCCACTTTCCCATCCAAATCTGTTTACCTGAATCCTGCCAATCTTTGATTAAAACAGGCATTGAGTTCTTTAGTGATGGCAAAAAAGAGCTTATCCTTCATTCTATAACAGTGAGCGTATTTGGGGGATGTCTTAATTCAGAGGAATAAATAATTGTTTGCGCCAACTCTATATAAGGTATTGTGCTAGTTACCACTGGAAATACAAAGATGAATTTGATGGAGCATTTGCAATCAAGGAGCTTGAAATTTGTGGAAAGAGAAACATATGCACAAAAATTTTTCATATTAGAAAAAGTTTAAGGCAGTTTTCACAACACTGGCTACACATTTGAATCACCTCATAAGTTAAAAAAAAAAATACTGATTGCTAGTCCCAACCCTAGAAATGCTGATATTAAATCTGAACTGCATCAGAAGTCTTTAAGTGTTTCTCCAGTCAGTAATTCTCCAGGGTTCACAGCAAGAAAACAAAGTGCTACAACAATGCGGAAACGAAAGTTCTTTGAGGAAGAGGTAACATTTAGTATTAATAGAAACTAATCATCATGAGCTTACTATATACTCAAATCTTTACATGATTTAACTTAGTCATCACAAGGACCCTTAAAACTGGGTCATGGAAAACAAAGTAAATGGAATCCTAGAAAACTTGAGTAACTTACCCAAAGCCAACCATCTGGTGAAGCCCAAACTGGAACCCAGAGATTCTGACTTAAGGATTTCTTCTCTCCAATGCTGTGTTATTCTTCCTAAAGAATGGAAATTTAGGAAGTAAATGAATGAAAAAACACTTCAGGAAAAGTTTGGAGTTACATTAACAGGCAAGGGGCCTGGAGCCAGTCTTGTTCCCCTTTGAATTTCTGCTCTCCCACGGCTTCCTAGATGGCTCAGATGGTGAAGAGTCCACCAGAAATTCAGGAGACCCAGGTTCAATCCCTGGGTCAGGAAGATCCCCTGGAGAAGGAAACAGCAACCCATTCCAGCATTCTTGCCTGGAGAATTTCATGGAAAGCAGAGCCTGGTGGGCTACAGTCCACTAGGTCACAAAGAATCAGACATGACAGCAACTTTCACTTTCACACACTTTCCCATTCTCCATGCATTATTGGTGACTAGTCAGTTCCTTAGTTTCTGTGTGCCTCGGTTTCCTCATATGTACAAGGGATCATAAGATCAACTGTTTGAGTTGTTGTGAGGATGCAATGAGTTACTACATTAATGTTAGCAATCATAATTATTGTTTTGAGGAAAAAACTAGTGGAAAGCTGAAACACCTTGCTGTGGAATGATTGAGGATCTGGTATGTTAAATCATGAGGAGTAGAGTGGCCTATAGTTAGCATGACTGTAATTCTAGGTCTCGATCTATTTTCTTATAATATTGATAGTGCCTGTTTTTTCTTAAATGTGGGACAATAAGGAGAAGATCTATCATAATGATAACATACAGGCACATCTCTTTTTATTGAGCTTCCCAGTTACTGCAGCTTTTACACAAATGGAAGGTTTGTAGCAACCCTGCATTATCAGATGATAGCATTTTTTAGCAATAAAGCATTTTAAAACTTAAGGTATGCTCATTGTTTTATTAAACATAATGTTACTGTACACAACTGACTACAGTATAGTATAAATATAACTTTACATGCACTGGGAAAGCATAATGTTTGTAAACTCATGTTATTGCCCTATTCACTTTATTGACATGGTCTGGAACAGTACCCACAATATTTCTGAGGTATACCTGTGTCATGCTGTAACAGACCAAGTGCAGGGTTTAGAGGGAGAACCATTCAGTAGGACTTTGAGTTAAGAAGTGCCTTAATCAGAAAATAATAAGATCTGCGCTTTATAAAGATAACTCCAGTAACAGTGTGTTGGATGGATTGCAAATTGTAAAATTTGACAGTTTCCAAATGCAAAGTGGTGTAAACACATGCTTTGAGAAATATAGTGGGCACTCGGGGACATAAATCAAGCGGAAAAGATTGAGAATGGGATGTATCCTAGGAAGACTGGATCTTTAATCTTTGAAGTCAGGGACCAAGCCAGGAATTGTTTCATTATTAAGGCCATGTGTAGCTTGAAACACTCAAAAAGACCCAGCCTCAATAACTGTGGCCAAATTGCCAGCGGTGTGTGGGTTTGGATTTTTCTCACTCCAGGAAATTATAACAATTCAGACCAGACTAGATAGCACAGGGTCATATCTCATCCTTCACGGCCCATGGCCTGGGAATGGGGACTAGGTAGTCAAGCTCAACTGTGTAATAGTGGGAAGGAGAAAGGAGATAATGTGAATGAAGAAAGGAGATGAGAAAGAGAGGCGACTGCCATCAGATCTTATAAAAAACAACTGCCATTCATTTGAATGAACAGGGGAGAGCGGCTCTTAGGGGACAGTAAGGCCTATTGTTTTCCTTACTTTAGTGATTTTCACGTGGATAAGATACGTCAGCCCGAGATTCTTTTAAAAGAACATATCACCTCTCACATAACATTCCAGAAACATGGCAAATAACAAGTGTGACTGCAGAGTGAACCTATGACTGGAAACTGAAGCCAGAATTTCTGCATTCCTTGCAAGTACCCATAGTTCCTTTAATTATACTCAGGGCTTGTAAACAGGAAAGTGCTTCATAAATGTAGAGAATCCAAGAGGTAATCCAAAAATAAAATAAAATAAAATAAAATAAATATATGGTCTGGCACCACCAAACCAGATTAAAGCAACATTATTTCCTATGGAAGAGAAATATTTTGGAAAAATAGTAGTAACAATGGAATCACAAGCAAAATGCTACTTATTTGTGACTGAGGAAGAGACTGTCAGTTTTGATAAATACAACAAAGATGTTGTATTTATAAAATGAGGGAATATGAGGGAAATGATTTACATTTTAAAATTACACCTTTAAGGGAAAATAAATATTTATCTACCTGTCATCACATTTCCAAACTTTCCTTTGAGAGAGAGAGAGAGAAAAAAAAAATCCTAGAGTCCATTACTTTGATGATTACTGAAAATCTTTTTACATTTCTCTTCCATCTATTTCTATTATTAAATATCTCCATCTTGTTTTACTAATTCATGTTTGTCTAAATTTTTAGGTTTTACAGGCTCATTAGAATTGTTTTGCCTCTTATCCAGATTTCCATCTATGTAATTTTAAGAAATCTCTGATGCCAATATGAAACTCATAAAATTTGGTAGTGAATCAGACCAACAATTTAGGAGGTAGTTTCAGGGAAAGTTCAGTTGTATTTAAAAACATCTGCAAAGTACTTTTTCCCTGGAGCATCCAGAAGGCACACATGAAGTTGATTGTGACTATTAGACATGAAGTATTTCAATCAAAGTTATCATTCCACCAGAAGTAATCATTTGTTCCACTTATTAGCAATTAACATGTGGCTTATCACGTGATTCATTAGCACACTTCTGCTGGTATCCAATTTGCTTTCCCAGAATTCCTCTCACACTCCCTGGCAGGAAGTCACCATGGTGACATCTGTTTCTTGTAGAGCTATCAAGAACGATAAGCCACTTCTTGTGTTGCTTAAGTCATAGATTCTTTCCCCTTTTCTCCAACAGCTAATATGTTCTATTTCTGCCATATGGAAAAGATAAATACCAGAACTTAAAATATCAGAATAAAAGAGAAATGAGAATAAAACTCTTTGAACATTGACCATGAAGGAAATACTTATGGAGTGTATTCAAAGGTGTTGGACTCTTTGTGTTATTTTTATTAAATTAGTGACCACATCAAAAATATGTTGGCTAGCAAAAATTTTCCTTTAGTCAGTCTATTCAAATATTCAAATGGACACAAACTGTTAAAACAACACACCGTTTTCAGTTATTTATTGCTATGTAACAAACACCCAAGTCTTAATATCTTAAAATTACATTTTATTGTTATCCTAATGAATCTGGGGCTTGCTTGACTGAGCTCACAGGGTGGTCTCAGATGAAGTCTTCTGTACCCTTGCAGGGAGATGTCAGCAGGAGATACAGTCATCTGAAGACTCAACTGGACTATATAGCCATAATGGTTCACTCATGTGCCTGACAGTTGATGAAGTTTGTTGGTTCTAAGTTTGGCTGGTGTTATAAACTTTAGCATTTTAAACCTACCTCTCCATGTGTCATGGGCTTCCCATGGCATGGTAGCTTGGTTTCAAGATGGAGTGTCCAAAGAGCAAGTGTCCCACAATACCTAGGCAATAAGAGACAAGTTTCTTGTGATCCAGATTCAGGAGTCATATGGCATCTGTTCTGTCATATTCTAGTGTTCAAAAGTAAGTTACAGTGTCAACTTAAGTTCAAGAGAAAGGGACCACCCAAGGGCCTGGATACACCAGGAGTCATGCCTCACTGGGGAGCCATCTTTGAAGATCAGTTATCGGACCTCAAATTAAGGATTTATATAAAAATCCAGAGAGAACTACTATGTAAAAAAAAAAAAGAAAAAAACATTGAACTTAAACAATTTATAGACTCAGGGCCTAAACTGGAATAGAATATCTATTCTTTTAATGTCTCAGGTTACTCTACACAATACCGAAGGATCAATATATTGAGTTTCATCTTTATGACAGTATGTTAGGAAAAATATGTTTCATAAATCAGGTTTCAGACTACTCCCATTACTGAAATATTTTAGGTAAAAAGTTTCCTTCGAGTATTGATCATTTTAAATAATGATTGCTACCATTTATTTAGCATTCACAATGTTCCAAAGAATTGTTACTTTCATAAAAAACCTATAAAAGAAGTACGATTATTTCCCTACTTTATGGATGTATCAACAGAGAGAGGCTCAGAATTTAAGTATTTACTAAGAACTACATAGCTAGTGATTGACAGAGTTACAATTTGACTTTAGGGAATATGGATCCAAAGTGCATGCTCTTAAATATAAGATCTGCTGTGAAGACCTGTACTTAGACACAGTATCACAGTAACTAGTAATGTGGTTGTGCTGTCCTGCAACAGAATCTAAATCTAGGGCAGGGTTTTGCCTAGTATTAATTTCCTACAGCCAAGGACCACTAGAAAATACTTGGAGTTGAATAAGTTGGGTTTGTTTTACACCATAGCATGGAAGAACACACATCTTGGAAGGCTGTGGTATCTGCAAGAGAGTTTTAGAAAGAGCTATTTTCAATTTCAGCTTTGGTTGGATGACTTTGGGGAGGGCTTAAGGAAGGGAGGATTTACCCAAGTCTAGATGCTGTCAGAATCTACTAGGGCTTCCTTTGTGGGTCAGCTGGTAAAGAATCTGCCTGCAATGAGGGAGACAGGTTTGATCCCTGGGTTGGGAAGATCACCTGGAAAAGGGAAAGGCTACCTACTCCAGTATTCTGACCTGGAGAATTCCAATAGGGTCACAAAGAGTCAGACACAACTGAGTGACTTCCACTTTCCTTCACTTTGAGATGCTGTCAGAAAGTGAGTGCAAATCTATGATTGGCTATCTCAAAAAATTCTACCTATAAAAATAAGACAAGACTAGGGAGAGGATCAACCTGTAACTAGTGAAGAATCAGAAGTCACTCAAGTTAGTCATGAGAAGGAGATGATTGGTATTTTGTGGTTTACACAATGACCTTGTTTTTTGTTGGCACCTAGACAAAATTGTGCAATGGTCTTGCTTTTGTCTCATTTTATCATGGTCTCAGAGTGACCTCATCTGATCTTGGTATTCTTTGAAATTGTTTGTGTCCAGAAGAACAGAATGGCCTAGCTGTGAGGGCCAGGCCAGGTTTTAAGACACTGGGGCCTTGTTGCTCATGTCAGGCCAGTTTCTGGCTATCAGGGACTGCTTTTATTATTTCTTAGTGGGTTGAATTTTTCAGGTGAATAGAGTATGTCCTATTTCTTTTAGCACATTATTATTTTAATACTTAAGATGTTGAATTAAATATCTAACAGATACTTTATATTTGAAACTTCTAAGTTCTAGGTAATATTAATAAAATATTTTATTAAAGATCACTTTATTTTTAATTATCAATACGCATCATATTTTAAATGTGTTATTATTATATTTGGAGGAAAACTTTTCCCAGAAAAAGCAAATCTCTAATGTTTTAATCGACTTAAAGGGAGAAAGCTTGATATACTGACAGACTGATATTATATTAATTAGGTATTTGTTTTAATATTTATATTAAGCTGCTACTTTTACATTAGAATTGATCCTTGAATGGGTTTGAACTGGGTTTGAACTCCATGGGTTTGAACTCCATGGGTCCATTTATTTATTTATTTTCATGGGTCCATTTATATGAGGATATTTTTCAGTAGTAAATACCACAGTACTATACTGGTCTGTGGTTAGTTAAATCTGTGAATATGGAACTGTGGATACTAAGGAACAGTGTGTAAGGTGGGTCAATTATAAATTATACTCAGATTTTCAACTGATTGGAGAGTTGTAAACCTGCATTTCAGTTGAAAATCTGCATTGTTTGAGGGTCAACCTATAAACCCTGCATTGTTTGAGGGTCAACCGTAATTGCTTTTAGCATCATTTTCTATACTATTTGTATTAAAAAAAAAAAAAAACACACAGGTATTTTGAGTACAGATAAACTGAGAAGTCATTGGGATATATAAGATTCATAGGAATCCTATGTCTAATGTTGGTAATATACTGCAATTAAATAGACTTTTTTTTTTTTTTTAAACACACTCAGCCATCTTGGATAACAGGGTTAAATGTCCTTAAGCTTTAAGGCAGAGTTCAAGAAAACAGATCCGATACCATTCAGCAGTTGCTAAAATTCAGCATTCAGGTTAAGGAGTGCTACAAGGTATTTCAGTAGGAAAAAAAAATTATTCTGAGTTCCTGGAGTACTAAATTTCATTTCTCTAACTACACAATACTGTTTATCCTTCAAGATTCAGTTCTGTTTTCCACTTCTTTGCTTGAGATAGACACTCATCCTTAGTGGCTCCTAATATCCTGTTTGTAATTCTGTCATAATTTTTGTCTCCTCCATTAGACTGTAGACACCTCAAGAAAAGGGCCTTTCATCCCTCACCTTAGTGTCTAACACAATACTTGCCCTCTAATCTATACTCACAAAATGCCTATTGAGTGAATAAATGAAAGAATGGATGAATATTTATTTTTTTATTTTTATTTTCAGTTTGGATACACTGGCTTAAAAACAATTTTCTTTCTCAAAATTAACAAAGTTATAATACTATGGCAAATGAAATTGCAATCTAACTTCATGACAGCGTGCAATAAACAGTTTATTTTAAAAATAACTTTCTAACATATATGATCTAACAATCCTTCATGTGAAGTTGCATTTTTTTTCTGTTTCCAGAAGACAAAATGTTTTCTAAAGGCTGTTTTATTGTTTTGTTCTCGGAATTTGTTTCAGAAAATACAAAACAGGTGTGGATCATCTGTAGTCATTTAAAGAAACTAATAAAATTAATGAATTTTTAGTGTATATTTCAAAAAACATATGCATATTCATCTCCTATGCAAATGAAACAGTATTGATATTTATAAATGCCATATTAAAAATCTTTAAAATTAATATCATAACTTCAAAAAATGAACTTCAATGTCTAGAGTGCTAATAGAGGAACCAATAAAACAAACTTGTTAATTTATTGTTAATAAAGTTAACTTATTATTTTTAATTATTAACTTAATTACTAATTATTGTTAATTATTGCTAAGTTAATAAAATTTCTAGATATTTATAGCCAGATATATCTCATTAAATAATGTTGCTATATACTGTTATTCAGGAAAAATTTATAATTTTCTTTTGAAGTTAGACTTTTAAAAAATGTTTTGCTCCATAAATTAGTAGGTGACAATTATGGAATTTATCTTGTGTTGATTCTTCCCATTGTTAAACTTAACTGGAAAACAACAGCAACAAATACTGCCAACCAATCAATAATAATACCATAAATTGTTATTCTAAATGGACTAATTTTTGCATCTCTTACAATCTCATGAAAGGTTATATGTAAAGAAGATCTTGTTGGACTCCCTAAATAGCTCAAGATAAATATAAGGAGAAGATATCAAGGAAAGAGTTATTTTCCTTTGTTAAAAGAGAAACTTAGAAATATTTTATGCATGCTTCCCAATAAATGTGTTGGATTGTTTCCATTCTGATATAATTAATTAATTAAACCAACCATAGCAAACTCAATGAAATACAATGTAATTCATCATTCAATTTAGAAATAGTTCAACAAATTTATGTCACTTAAAATTAATTTATATAATTAATAGCAGTTTAAATATTTTAGTGATTAATAATTAACTACATTGGGTTAATTAATAATAATTAACTACCGTGGGTAGCAAATGGCCACCCAATCCAATTTTTTCTGTCTGGAAAATTCCAGGGACAAAGGACCCTGGCAGGCTACAGTCCATAGGATCACAAAGAGCTGGACATGACTGAAGCACACATATATCATATATCTTCACAGACCTTTATTCTGAGGGGAAACAAAATCCTAAAATGAAGATTAGAAATACGTGTTTTTGACTTTGTCCATGTAGCTCTTTAGAGTCTCAATTAGAAAAATAGGTACTGTAGTAAATGCATCTATTTTTTTTACTATAAATACATATGAGACATATGGCAAATCATTTGGAAACATTTTATGCCATTGTTTTAAAAAATTCACTGTTAATGGAGCTCTAACAAAATTGGGACAGAATGACACTCAAAACTGGAATATTGAAAATAATATTTCTTATATTAAAGTCCATCCTTTTATTAAAAATTCCCATTGCTAAGCATATAAATATTTGAAGAATTTTAGCCTATTTGTAAGGAGAGGGAAGCCTGCCATGCTGCAGTCCATGGGGTCGCAGAGTCGGACATGACTGAGGAACTGAACGGCAGCAAAGAAATGCCCTATACATTACTAATGTAGTGACTGACAGTTCACAGCCCAAACCCTAAGGACAATTTACTAAATACTGGCTAAATCCTCATTTATAATCTAATTTATGTCACTAATAACTGAAGGATTAAATATGACTGTAACTGACCTCTAGGCCTCGCATACTAGTAATTCACCTTTATTAAATAATTTCTATGAGCTAGATGGATACTTCATGATAACTTAAATTCAGAGAAGTTAAGTAACTTGCACAACCAGTAAGTGGAAAAGTCAGGATTCAAATCCGGGCACACTGGCTTTTATAACCACACCTGAACCTCTGTACTATCCCTGCATAGGGCCTCTGGTAGTTCTCCTTTTATAAATAAGGAAACCAAAGTCCGCTAAGTAAAATAAGTTGTACAAAGCCACGTGGTAAATCTTTGTTGAGCCCAGAACAAAGCCCAGATAGTTTACTCCAAGTCCCAGACACTTTTCTATGACAAACTGCTCTTCACTTGCCCCACAGCCCCAGTTTCTCTTAAAACTGTAAATTTTCACTTCTTTTGTCCTACTCACCCCTTCTCAGAACTGTGACTCTTTCCAGGGGCCAGCCTAGCTGCTCCATCCATGGTTCGGCTTCCTACACCATTCTAGAACTTTGGTTTAGGCCGTTTAGCCAAACTGAAAGACCCTGAATTAGGTCAACACAATAAGACAGTCACCTGCATTTTCAGACAAATCGGGCATATTCAAGGTGGTACGGCCATAGACGGAGGCAGGCCTGTGCCTGCACTTTCAGACTGACAAAGGGATCTGACAAGAGCAAGGTAAATAATGAGGAGAGTGAGAAATATTGAAAATGTGCAAAACAAACAAAAGAGAATGGGAAATTAATCTGCAAAACAGAAAATACTTGGAAGAGAAATTTTGTGGTTCTGAATATTTTGGGGGCAATGTGCTGGCCATCTTCGAGTAAACCCTCCAGATCCATTCTCCACTTGTATTCACCATGTGTCTGTGATGACAGCCTCTATCCGTGCATGCTCAGTCGTTCAATCATGTCTGACTATTCTGCAGCCTCATGATCTACAGCCCGCCAGGTTCTTCTGTCCATGAGATTTCCCAGGCAAGTATATGGAATGGGTTGCCATTTCCTCCTTCCAGGGATATTTCTGACCCAGGGATAAAACCTGTGTCTCCTGCATTGGCAGGCAGATTCTTAACCCCTGAGCCACTTGGAAACCTGACAACCTCAATGTCTCTATAGATTCCACCAACAGATTCTCCTTCCTCTGGCAGGGGAAGTCACCTGCAGACTTTGAAGGGAAGGGGAGTGAGGTCAGATATTTATTCCCTAATTGGGCTTCTGTGGTGGCTCAGATGGTGAAGACTCTGCCTACAATGCAGGAGACATGGGTTCCATCCCTAGGTGGGGACAATTCCCTGGAGAAGGGAATGGCAACCCATTCCAGTATTCTTGTCTGGAGAAGTCCATGGACAGAGGAGCCTGGAAGGCTACAGTCCGTAGGGTTGCAAAGAATCAGACATGCCTGAGCAAATAATACTTTCACTTTCACTTCCCGTTCCTGTTAGGTCACTGTGGCCTGGCCATGAAATTCCTCCAAAGATCTCCAATCAGGCTGCTTTCTCCTTATACTGTCCTCCCTGAATTCCAAGAGCCACCTTATCCCCTTTGTCCTTCAGACCTACCAGTGACTATGATCTTGTCACGTTCAGTTCAGTTCAGTCACTCAGTCATGTCTGACTCTTTGTGACCCCATGGACTGCAGCATGCCAGGCCTCCCTGTCCACCACCAACTTCCGGAGTTTACCCAAACTCATGTCCACTGAGTCGGTGATGCCATCCAACCATCTCATCCTCTGTCGTCCCCTTCTCCCCCTGCCCTCAATCTTTCCCTGCATCAGGGTCTTTTCCAATGAGTCAGTTCTTCGCATCAGGTGGCCAAAGTATTGGAGTTTCAGCTTCAACATTAGTCCTTCCAATGAACACCCAGGACTGATCTCCTTTAGGATGGACTGGTTGGATCTCCTTGCAGTTCAAGGGATTCTCAAGAGTCTTCTCCAGCACCACAGTTCAAAAGCATCAATTCTTTGGTGCTCAGCTTTCTTTATATTCCAACTCTCACATCCATACACGACTACTGGAAAAACCATAGCTTTGACTAGACAGACTTTTGTTGGCAAAGTAAACAGTGAACCCCAAATTACAGCAGCTCTCTCAGTGGTATCCCCAAACCCCTAATACAGGAGGTATGGAAGATAAGAGAATTCATCATTAAAAAAACTCATTGGCAGGTGAGAATACAGAGAATTGTATTTCATCTGAACATATTGAGATGGATATTCTAAACTATTTCAATGTGGTATGTAGTTTGAGGAAACAGTCATCTTTATCATTTGAAGATAAAAGTTAGGCCATTAAGACTATTCAGTAAGGTGAAGACTTCTGAAAGGAAGCCCCAAACTCACAAGAAATCAAGTCAAGAGTAAATTTATAGTTTTTGTTCTGAGCGTAATGTACTAAGTGCCTTAGAAAGCATTACTCTTTAATAGCCATCCATTAAATAATGCAGTTTTATTCTAATTTAGACTCAGCCATTGTATATAGTTTAAAAAAGAAAGGATCAAATATGAAAGAGAAATAAGAATATATTATTCATTAGCTAAACATGTCTGACTCTTTGCAACCCCATAGACTGCAGCACACCAGGTTTCCCTGTCCTTCACCATCTCTTGGAGTCCAGCCAAATTTATGTCCATTGAGTCAATGACCTCATCCAACCATCTTATCCTCTGTCACCCCCTTTTCTCCTCTCCTCACTCTTTCCCAGCATCGGGGTCTTTTCTAGTGAGTCAGCTCTTTGCAGCAGGTGGCCAAAGTATTGGAGCTTCAGCTTCAGCATCAGTCCAATGAATATTCCTTCCAGTGTATATTCAGGGTTGATTTGCTTTAGAATTGACTGACTTGATCTCCTTGCTGTCCAAAGGACTCTTAAGAGTCTTCTCCAGTGTCATGATTTGAAAGCATCAATTCTTTGGTGCTCAGCCCTCTTTCCAGTCCAACTCTCACATCTCTGCTTTTTAATGTGCCATCTAGGTTTGTCATAGCTTTTTTCCCAAGGAGCAAGCAAGCCACATTGCATTGTGGCTGTAATCATCATTCATAAGAATATATAATATTTTATGATTACTATATACTAGGAGGAGAAGGAAATGGCAAACCACTCCAGCATTCTTGCCTGGGAAATTTCATGGACAGAGGAGCCTTGTGGGCTACAGCCCATTGGGTCACAAAGAGTCGGACACAACTGTGCACATACACACATATACTAGGAACTTTGCTAAATATTCTTTTTTTAAACATTTTTTGGTAAAATGCTTGTTTGAGGTTTAATCTATGTTGAGTAATATTCAACCTGTTTGGGTGAAAAGTTCTGAGTTTTGACAAATGTATATAGTCATGCAACACCACTAAAATTATAGGATTGTTCATTCACACCAAATAATTCATTTGTCCCCATTTGTAATCAATTCTCTCCCTAAAACGCTACCTCTAGACACTAGATATCAGTGATCATCTGATTTTTGTACCTGTTGATTTATAATATTCCAGAATTTCATATAAATGGAGTTGCGACTTATATATCATTAGCCTTTGTGTCTAAATCCTTTGCTTTAGCTTAACGCCTCAGAGTAATCCATATTGTTGCATGTATTAATATTTTGTTCCTTTTTTGATGAGAAATATTCTATAATACCACAGTTTTTCCATTTACCTATTGATTTACTTTAGGGTTACTTCCAGCTTTTATAATTATGAATAAAGCATTTGATTCAGGTAAGGTCCTTGTGATAATATATGTTTTCATTTCTCTTTGATAAATAAAATGGAACCATTGGGTCATATGATAAGTGCATGTTAGGCAATCACCAAACTGTTTTCCTTGTGCTAAGTGGTTGTAAGTATTGTCTCATTTAATCCCTAGAATATTAAATTCTTATTACCTCATTTAAGCCTTAGGAAAGAACAACTTTGGTTTACTTCCATTTCACAGATGAAACAACTGAGGCTTAGAGAGATGAAGTGACTTAGATGATGACTGTTATTAGCCTGGGAATACTCATACCACTTAGGAATCAGACTCCCTGATTCTAAATCCAGGCAAATTTAGTTGGGTTATATAACCACACTAAGGCATAGTTTCTTCATTTGTAAAATTAGGATAGTCATTTTTAAATGGATTAAATGAGTTAGCATGCTATGGCATTTAGAACAGTATCTGGCACATAGTAAGCACTCAATAAATGTTAGTTAATAACATTATCTGGGACATACTGTCAATTCCAGTCCAAATCCCAAGTTGGCCTCTTGCCTGAAATTCTTTCAAGTTCAGTAAGATCTGTATCTCTGAATGTGTTTGTTTATTTTCTTCCTTGTTCCAGCAGAGTTTAAAATGACATCTGTCAGTATTAGGGAGCTAAAGCTTACCTGAAGATAACAAATAATGAAATTTGGATTTTCAACTTTGGAGTTTTGAGATCCAGCTTCAGAGTGGTAGAATAATCAACAGACACTTCATGTATAATCGTATAGCCAGTAAAAAACACATCCCATCTGTATCTGTTAACGCTTGCATTCACTCACTCAGTTGTGTCTGACTCTTTGTGACCCCATGGACTGTAGCCTACCAGGCTCCTCTGTCCATGGAATTTTCCAGGCAAGAATATTGGAGCTGGCTGCCATTTCCTTCTCCAGAGGATCTTCCCAACCAGTGATGGAACCAGCGTCTCCTGCACTGGCAGGCTAATTCTTCATCACAGCACCATCTGGGAAGTCCATTTGTTGGCCTTTATACCTATGTAAAATCATTGAATCTTCTCCATTTCTTTAGTTCTTATTTACAAAATAGTAAAGGCAGGCTTGGGAAGTTAGAACAAGTCAATAGCAAACTCGGTGCTAAAGACAGAACCAGAATGAAATATTATTAGGTTATTTGTCTGCCTTTTACTTGCCAAACCATACATACACACACATGAACCTATACCTATGTATATATGTGTATATGTGTGTGTGTGAGGTTGGTTTGACATGTAACAAGGACATGTGTGTGTAAATCATATATATGTGTGCGTGTATATATATATGTGTATATATATATATATATATATATATATATATATATATAATAACATACTTGCATTTGGAGAAAGAATTCTGTATTTAAATTTATTGAGTTGTGGACTCCTAATAACTCCTAATGTGTTACAAAATAACTACATTAAATTTTAAGGTTTTCTCTTATTAATATATCAAGGACAGTCCTTAATATATATCAAGGACTCTAAATTTACTCTAGAAAGGTAAAATTTAAAGGACAAAGGCTACAAATTTTAAATTTTATATCCTCCCTTATACTTAATTTTATATACTATAGAAATCATTTTGTTCAGTTTGAGACAATTTTTGATAGTTTATTCTGAGTATTTATACAGTGTAAGATAAATCCATTTTGTCAAGGCATGCACACACAAAAACCCTACTGTATTTAAAAGAATTCAAAAAGCCACCTGAATGAAACCATTACAAATGTGAATTATGCATGTGAAAATAGGCTCAGATTTTTTTTTCAGTGAATTTCTCATCATTTGGATTCACCTGCTGTTCAAACCTATATTGTCTTGAAGAAAATCCAGCTTGGAGTGAAATTTAGAAAGGCAGAATGAAGCAAGCCAAGCCAAGTGATGAGAGCTGTCACTAGATCTGCCATGGGATAAAATTGGCAGGTTTTGCTTGGCTGTGGCCACAGGTGGAACATAATTTTGATGGCTTTATCTACAATACTCTTGAGCCTTTTTCCCATATCATGGAAATCTGATTCAACTCAGTCTGACAGATGGCTATCTGATTTGTAGAAATGTGGGGGCCCCTGTGCCTCAGGTCTGAAAGAGGCAGGGCCACCAGACTTTCTGAAAACATACAGAGTCAGCAAGTTGTGAGACAAGGATCCTGTTGCTTGGTTTCCTCTTTCTACCCCCAGGCATGCACTGTACAATCCATCATATGTGCATTGCCCCCTGCAGTTAATCCTGTTATCCTGGTTCAGCTTAAATAAGGATGGAAGAGCCAGATGAGCTGTGGTAACAAATTCTGGTATTACTTAATTGGATTTAAATCATTCTGTAACATATGTGGAGGGACACAGTTCTGCAGCTTCACGGTCACTGCTCTGAGTTGTAAGGGAGACCTAGCTCTGTACTCCAGGATCAACTTGAAAGAACTGATATTCATGAACTGTTAGTTGAAAGTTACTTTTGAGATATTATTCAGGATTTGAATTTCATTCAGAATTTCAAACTGGAAACATTCAGTTAAGAATATCACAAAATGCTATCATTTTCCTTCTTTCCTGTGACTTCATTTTCTTATAAATTATGGTATCCCTTTATATGTTTAGAAACAGAAGACCTACAAAAGCTGATTAGAGAGATATAATGGCATCACGGGTAATGAATTATCTTTTAAGGAAGTTAATTTTTAAAACAAATCTGGCTGTAATTTTAAGACTGGAGATCTATACAAATGTGTGAGTACAAGGTTTCTTACAGGTTTTTCTCTTATCACCTACATGGTCATACATGATCCTACTGAAGAAAACCAACTGTGTGCTGAGCCATTACTGAAGGGCTGGTACTGCTTTTGCAGTGATGTGCTCTCTGCTTGGAATGTTCTTTTTCTGCAGATCCCAAGTTTTGGTCCAGGCTTCTGTTCAAAAATCACTTTATCAGACTTCCTTGCTACATCCGCTGCCGCTGCCTCACTTTCCATCCACCCTCTGTTTGAATATTAGGGCTTCACCAGTGGCTCAGATGGTAAAGGAACTGCCTGCAATGTGAGAGACCCAGGTTCAATCCCTGGGTGAGGAAGATCCTCTGAAGAAAGAAATGGCAACCCATTCCAGTACTCTTGCCTGGAAAATCCCATGGACAGAGGAACCTGGTCGGGTACAGTCCATGGGGTCGCAAAGTCAGACACAACTGAGTGACTTCACTTTCACTTTCATATTTTAATACTGAAAGAATCATAGAAATAAGAAACTTGGGTTTGGGGGTTGGACCAGAACTGAGAGCATGCATGCACGTGCATTCTTGGTATCCTAAAGGTATTCTGTATGGTAAAATTGGGATTTTGTTTTGTTGTTGTTTTTAAACAACCAATTTTTTATTCTGAGTAGTTCTATCATTCAGTTCAGCCTTTAAGTAAAAATTTCTTTCTGCTGAACTCTCTGTACCTAAACTCAGCAATATTAATTGAATTTTCTGTGTCATTTAATAGATTTTGCTATAATACATTACCATATTTTCCCCCAGCCACCTGTTCTATGAGTTCTGGAACTGTTTCCTTTTCTTGGCTTAAGACGTAAATCAAACTCTCATTTATTTAGGTGAACTTAAATGATGAAGTTTGATCAAAGACACTTCTTTTTACATATGTGGTTAAATATAATGTGAGGAGAGGCACAACAGCATTAATTTTTTCATAAATCTTTTATAAGCAATGGCTTATGAAATCAAGGAGACCTCTAATCAAAATACAAAAACATTTCATTTCAGAAAGAAGTACAATCATTTCTGAGTAATCAGAGAGCAAAAAGTCTTCTCCAAAAATTCAAGTAAGATAGAAAGCTAACAAAGAAGCCACAGCAGAAAGGTGTGGCGGAGGGGAGGGCAGTGGGAAGGACAGAAAGAACTGGCCATCAGTGAGAACTAGGAAGCTTGGTTCAGTTCAGTTCAGTCGCTCTGCTGCTGCTGCTGCTAAGTCACTTCAGTCGTGTCTGACTCTCTGCGACCCCACAGACCGCAGCTCACCAGGCTCCTCTGTCCCTGGGATTCTCCAGGCAAGAACACTGGAGTGAGTTGCCATTTCCTCCTCCAATGCATGAAAGTGAAAAGTGAAAGTGAAGTCGCTTAGTCATGTCCGACTCTTCGAGACCCCATGGACTCTAGCCTACCAGGCTCCTCCGTCCATGGAATTTTCCTGGCAGAGTACCAGAGAGGGTTCCCTCTCCGTCAGTCGTTCAGTCGTGTCCGACTCTTTCTGACCCCATGGAATGCAGCACGCTAGGCTTCCCTGTCCATCACCAACTCCCACAGCCTACTCAAACTCATGTCCATCACGTCGGTGATGCCATCCAACCGTCTTATCTTCTGTCGTCCTCTTCTCCTCCCACCTTCTATCTTTCCCAGCATCAGGGTCTTTTCCAATGAGTCAGTTCTTTGCATCAGGTGGCCCAAGTATTGGAGTTTCAGCTTCAGCATCAGCCCTTCCAGTGAATGTTCGGGACTCCCTTCCTTTAGGAATGACTGGTTGGATGTCCTTGAAAGCTTGAGTAACTTACCTTTATTGAACTGCTAACCCTGACCTTCCTCTAACCAGGAGGCCTGCAGGTAGGATGCTAGGAGCTATCCAGGCTTTAGTAAACACATCTGGGCATCTACTAAGTCCATCTATTTCTTGCCTTTTTTCTTTTTCAAGGAAGAATTAGAGCCGTAACTTTTTTTTTTTTTTTTTTAATTAGAGGATACTGTAGGAAAGGAAAAATTTAAAAATGAGGGTCAAGAAACTGAAACCAGTGATTAGTTTAGTACATGAAATACCTGTAATAAGATCCAGTGAATTTGATCTAGATGGGTCACAATTTTGCCTCTAAAATCTCTCTAGAAGCCACACAAAGTGGGAAAATAATCAATTATATGATTTAATGGTCCACAAGGTAAAAGCAAACTAGTTGTCAGTACTTTTTCAGGTATGAAGAAAAATGTTCCCCATAAATAGGACTTGGTGATATCACAAATAATATTGTCTCAAAAACAGACTTCATAATAAATATGTTTTACCGTGCTAATGATGTGATGAATCATTATAATGAAATCTGCAATAATCAAAACAAGGGTCGTCCCTGGACAATTTAATACCATGAGATGAATGTAGTAGAACAGTATTTTGTTCACAGAGATTTCAGTAACATTGAGCAGTTCCACCTCAAAGTACATCCCCTGAGAAGTTTCAGATATTCCAGACTGCTTGTTATGTGCACACCTTTTATTATTTCACATTCAGTCACACTGAAAGCAAATCCAACAATTACTTTTTAATGCCAAGGATACTAGTAAGGAAACATGCCTTATTAAACATACTTTTTGTAAAGTATTTTTTCTGAATTTATAAAACAAACAGGATTTGCTTAAAAGTGACAGAACTAAAGATAAACCATTAACTGATCTTAATGAATAGTTAAAATAAACCTGACATATAATTATAAGCATATCAGATGAGTATGAGTTTAGCTTTGAATAGTAAGCCTGCTTCACAAAAAGAGTCCATAAATATGGTCCAGACATAGATGACTCCATCAGCACGTCATTCCTGCTCCTGAAAAACTATCTTCTATTCTGCTTTTCTCTTGAATCTGTGTGTGTCCCCAGAGAATTGAGAACCACTGTATTTACTCAGTATCTAGGTGGGGTCCTACCAGGGTCCTGAGGTTTGTGAGGTGAATCCAGATAAGCTGTCTTTCCTCTTTCTACACTTTCACTCTCTTCTCCCCCCTTTGCATGTACACTCTCTCTTTTCTGCGGCTGCATGTTCTGGACAGGGTGATACATTTCTCCTGAGACTGCTTCTCTCTTTGGGCTCCTCTTTCCGTGTATTTGGTCTGCACACTGTTGTTGCTTGTCCTTGTCCTCCCGGGGCCACCTGCCCTGCATCCATGCCTCACACTTTGTGTGCTGGTGCCCCAAGAGGCAAGTTTCAAGGTATTGCTCCCTCAGTGACTACCCAACCCCCATAGATTCCAACTTCCACATTCAGACTTACTCATGCTTTGCATCATAGGAGGTTCTCAACCATAAGAATCTCACTGTTGGTGGAAATAAACCTCTGAATGCTTAGTGAAAGTCACCGAGAAGACAACTGCCCTCTCCCTGGGAATCCAAACAGGCTGACACATGATACTTTGCTTCTCCATTCATTCGAAGTGATAGTTTTTATTTTAAGAATTAGGCAGTCTTTAAAATAATAAATTTTCTCCAGTAGACAATATGAAAAAAGTGCATTAATATGATATTCTCTCTTATATATAAGAAAATATTATTCTATTGTTATATTAGCCTTCATCACATATATTGGCATCTACTGCACAGAACATTTTATTGCTATATGCTGTCAGAAAGGCAAAAAGATAAGATCATTCTCTCCCATTATTTCAATTCTGAGCAGAGCTCACATGAGGAATGTTACTTCTTTGAGAGTCAGTCAGGTATGTTGAGATAGTTCTTTCACATGTTTGGATCACATGAGCACTAATTAGTTTACTAAAAGTAATTCTGTGAATGGAACTGCTCTGATTTGGGTGATTAATTGAAGCTCCCGCAAGTAACTTGACTCCTGGTGAACCACTCACATGCTTGGAAGAACTGGATCCTCTACTCAGGGTGAGGATTATAAAAGAGTCCAGAGACATATAGCACTATTGCACCATCAAAAAGCTGAGACCAATGCAAAAGTACAATTTAACCCATGATCTTGTTTGATAAACCATATTCACTATTGATAAAGTAAAAAAGCACAGGCAAAGGATGAACTTTACCAAAAAAAGAAAACAAATATATATACACATAATCAACAATTACTAACACACATGATGCTTTTTCTTGTAAAATGCTTTACAAATACACATTTAATCCTTACAAATTCCTAAGATGCATCATTATTAACCCTAATTTAAAGATGGTGCTCAGTCATGTCCAACTCTTTGTGACCCTTTGGACTGTAGCCCACCAGGCTCTTCTGTCCGTGGGATCTTTCAGGCAAGAATACTGGAGTGAGCTGCCATTTCATCCTCCAGAGGATCTTCCCAACCAAAGGATCAAACCAGCATCTCCTGCATTGGAGGCAGATTATTTACCGCTGAGCCATCAGGGAAGCCTCTTTTAATGATGAGGTGAGCAAAACAGAAAAGCTAAGTGAATTGTCTACTAAATCATCCACAGATACACTGCTAGTGAATGATAAAGGAAGATATGAATTTGGCAGTCTGGGTCTAGAATGTGCACTCTTACTTACCATACTTTAATCCTTGCTTAAAAACAGAAACCCACGCTACCTCTTTTAACTCATCCCACCTCTCTTTCCACAAGTCAGGTCTCTATACCCGCATCTCTATTCGTTCCCTGCAAATACACTACCGTGTGTAAAATCAATAGCTGGTGAGAAGTCACTGTAATACCGCAGGGGGAGCTCAATTCAGTGCTGTGATGACCTAGACGGGTGGGACGAGGCAGGGCTGGGAGAAGGCTCAAGAGGGACGGGATATATGTTCACTTACAGCTGGTTCACACTGCTGTACAGCAGAAACCAATACAACATCGTAAAGAAATTATCCTCAAATTAAAAATAAATTTTAAAAAAAGAAAAGAAAAGAAAAAAAAAACAGAAAATCAAAAATACAACCTAATGGGCATAAACTGCACCTGATCCTGAACACAGTGGTTCTAATGTATTTTTATGTTCACAAAATTAGAGGTATCAGTCAGCAACAGCAGAAACACTTCAGTTTACTGAGCACTTATGAGTCGAGCATTTTGCCTACATCACTTCTAATAATAATCTTTCAAAGCAATTAGTTAATCCACACATATATACAAATAGAGAACTTAGAGAAGACGAGTAACTTAAGTTTTTACAGTCAGTAAGTGGTGTCATTTGGATTTAAAGCCAGATATCTCTGGGTCCAAAGACTGCATACATTCTATGCTTGAAGTCTCTCACTTGAGTGATAAAAAAGTATTTACCACTCTTAGGCTAGTGGTAAAGAATCTTCCTGCCAGTGCAGGAGATGCAAGAGCCGCAGGTTTGATCCCTGGGTCGGGAAGATCCCTGGAGTAGAGAATGGCAACCCACTCCGGTATACTTGCCTGGAAAATTTCATGGACAGAGGAGCCTGGCAGGATACAGTTCATGGGGCCACAAAGAATGGGACATGACTCTGCAGCTAAGCAAATAGTCCATATAAGTCTTAGCAAAGTGCCACCAATATATGTTTGTCAAACACATTTGGAAATAAGCATGATGGAACAAGAAGGAAGAGAATGAAAAACAGGATGAAGATTTTAGTTTAAATTGCATTAACCTTTCATCAGCATGGACCAATGAATGGATAAATAGAAACTGACCCACCACTCTAATTTTAGCTAATGTCATATTTCTTTAAGAATAACTTCCAGATGCTGGCTTGGGCGTCCATTTTGTTATTTCTGGCAAAGAAAATCCTTTTGGATATTGCCAGCCTAAGAGAGCAGAATCTATTAATCAGTGCCAGCCATGATTTGTTCCTCCAGCATAAAAGCACAGGCCTTTTCTTTGGAATGCTTTTAGTTATAACCATCTTTTTCTCCATTTCTGCCTGCAAGGATGCACATTCATATTCCTACCATGAACTGTGTCAGGGTTTAGTGTTCATCTGTTAATTTAATAAATTAATTATCATGAATCAGTAAATGGCTTACTCCTTAGGGAACATAATAGTCCTTTTGTGGCAATGGTTCTCAAACACTCATATCTATTAGAATTACCTGGAGTATTAAAATGAAGCATACAGAGGCTAGGCTTATTGAAGTAACACAGGATCTGGGTCTTTGCACTTTTACTAAGTTAACAAGTGATTCTGACACCAAACAGTTTGAGAACCACTGTCCTGTGGCTCACATCAGCCTTGCCTTTTTCTTGTTCTTCAGGCTGAGCCAATGAAGCTTCCCAGATTCATGTCTCCTTTAGCTATCCAGTTTTTGAACTGAAACAGTAGTATAGCAGAAATTTCCCTTATAGAGGCAAACGGCTTCTAAGTTCGCTTCTGTGTCACAACTCCTTCTTGTCATGCGCCCATGTCCCAGGCCCAAACTTAGGTTCTTATTTCCCTAGTGTTCCTGAAGTCTTCTGGACATGGTGGCCCTTCTTCACAATGTCAGTTCTGTGGCCAGAGTTACACGTTGTTTTGGCCAGTCCCCCTACCTGGGTCCTGAAATACATATCCACTGAAATCCACATCCAAATAATATCTCTAAAAGCTGCTTACCCAATCTACTTGATTTTTTTTTCTCAACCAATCACTAGGTGGTGATTTAGCCTCCAATGATTCTTTCCTCCCCAACTAACACCATAGTGTAACTCCTTCATGGAGAGTGAAGGATGGACTTACTGATTCACCTTTAGTGAATAGAAAATGGTAGAAGCAATGGAATGTCATTTCTGAGATGAAGTTATGAAAAGACAGGGGTTTCCCTCCTGTCAATGTTCCTCTCCCATTTCTCTCTCTTGGATTGCTGAATCTGGAAGCATACAGCTGCCATGTCACGAGGCAGACTATGAAAAGGCCCACCTGGCAACGGACCAACTGCCATAAAACAAGTTGTTGGAAGCAATATTATAGGCCTTGTGTGAGCGCAAAAGTCCCATTGCACGTCTTAAGTCAGGAGTCAGGGTTAACAGGCTCAGTGACAAGGCTCACCCTTAGTTCTAGTTTTATGGAAGGACATGTCCAAAAGAACAAACCATAGGACATGTACAGAAACTGCCCACAAAACCAACTGTTGGAAGAAATAAGATAAACCTTATGTGAGCATAAAAATCTGTTGTAGGTATCTGCTGAGGCCCCTTCTGGCTTGTTCTAAAATATATATAGCCAACTTCTTGATTTTATACAAAGATCTTCATTAGTTAAGGGCAAGGAACAGAGAATGAGAAGAGGGAAACACTGTCTTAGGAGTTATTGAAGTTCATTTGGCACTCATGTGTCCTGGAACAAGAGAGCAATGTTAAAACCGTGACCACACAGAAAAGGCTGTAGAATAAAAACAAAGTATAGTATATTGGGAATTATAATAATTGAACCACAAATTAAACAGAGCAGAAAAAGAAGTTCCAACATGTGATGATATTGCACAGAACCCAACTTGTGGTTATTTCTAAGAAAAATATCCTAACATTTTTCATATGTAATCAGCTTTTTAATCACATAATCTCTAAACCCCCAAATCTTGCAATTTTTAGACTAACATATTTTAAATGTAATTTTTTTTTTACTGCCTTATAGGCTTGCTTTATTTCTAAAATATCCTTTCCTAGCTTTCAGATATTTAAAAACTAAGCTATCTTTTTTATATTAACAGCCAAAATAGTATTTTTTCTATGTGTAAAAGCTAAATATTATAAACATGTAATTTCCCACTTTGTAATTGAATCCCTTGTGTCTCCTAGAAAACAGAACAAAATTAAGTTTTCTTCTAGGTCCTCCCCACCTATAAATATCAACGTTCTTCAAACATTCATCTACTCCAATACTACGAATGTATCCAAAATGAAAATGGTAATAAAATCTTTCTGAGTCAGTGAACCACTTTGAGAAAGCAAATGGTATGGTATTGAAAGCTGTTTTAACTGATTTAATCCTCAAAAGCATATGTAGTCCCCACAATCTTACCACTCTTAAAATTGGTTTATAGACTCAGTCTCTTCTGTACTCATAAATTAGCTTTAACATAAAAATGAGACAATATTATAAATAATGTTTTGTAATTTTATTTTATCCTCTTTAAAATGTTTATCTCCCATTTCCCATGTCATTAATATATAGCACTTTATTATCTGGATGTCTTATTATTTATTAAACCCATTTCTTACTATTGAATATTTAATTTGCAATTTTTCAGTGCAATTAACTCCAGTAAAGAGTCGCAAAGTGTCGGACATGACTGAGCAACTGAACAAAAGCAACAATAATGGTTTTCCTAAGTGGGATAAAAAAGATAATTTCATAGCATCCAAAATGGTGGAGTAGAAGGACGTCCACTCATTTTCTCCTGTGAGAACTCCAAAATTGCAACTAGCTGCTGAAAAACCATGAACAGGAGAATGTTGTATCCCACCAAAAAAAATGTTGTATCCCATGTATCCTGTGTCCATGGGCTAAGGAGAAGCCCCAACAAGACAGCAGGAGGGGCCAAATTGCATTTAGAATCAAATCTCATACTCTCCAGAGACACTTGGCGGGTGCAAACGAAACCTTGTGTGAACCAAGACCCAGGCACCCCACAAGAGACTGATAATCCTGTGTCTGAGTGTCTCCTGCGGAGGCATGAGTCAGCAGTGGCCTGCTGCGGGGACAGGGGCTCTGGCTGCAGCAGACCTGGGAGGGATTGCCTGTGGCTTAAGTCCTCTTGGAGGAGGTCACCATTAGCCCCACCACAAAGCTGCCGAGCAAATGGCCCACAAACTGCAGAACAATTTGCCAGATCCCCAACCCGGAGATCCAGAAGAGCCTGAGCCTCCTCAGGGAACTTGACTTTGAAGGCTAGTGGGATTTGATTATAGAACTTCCACAGGACTGGGGAAACAGACTCTTGAAGGTCACGAACAAAATCTTGTACACACCAGGACCCAGGAGAAAGGAGGAGAAGAGTGACCCCATAAGAGACTGAGCCAGACTTGCCTGTGAGTGTCCAGGAATCTCTGGCGGAGGCATTGCTCAACAGTGGCCTGCCATGGGGTCAGGGGCACTAAATACAACAGTCCTAGGAGCTGCAGCATGGTGGCATAAGTCCCTTTAAAGGAGGTCACCATTACCCCTAGTACAATTTGGCCTTAGGTGGAACTACAGGGAAGAAACACAGCCCCACCCATCAGCAGAAAACTGGATTAAAGATTTACTGAGCATGGCCCCACCCATCAGAGTAAGACTCAGTTTGCCCCACAGCCAGTACCTCCCATCAGGAAGCTTCCACAAGCCTCTTATCCCTATGCATCTGAGGCCAGACAGAATGAAAGCCACAATAACAGAAAAAAACAAAAACAAAAAAACGGATCACATGATTCACAGCCTTGTCTAACTCAAAGAAACTATGAGCCATACCATGCAGAGCCACCCAAGGCAGATGGCTCATGGTGGAAAGTGCTAACAAAATGTGGTCTACTGGAGGAGGGAATGGCAAACCACTTCAGCATTCTTGCTTTGAGAAGCCCATGGACAGTAAGAAAAGGCAAAAAGACATGACACTGAAAGATGAACTCCCCAGGTCGGTATGAACCCAATATGCTACTGGAGAAGAGCACAGAAATAGCCCAAGAAGGAATGAAGAGGCTGAGCCAAGCAAAAATAACACCCAGTTGTGGATGTGTCTGGTGATGAACTAAAGTCCAATACTGTAAAGAACAATATTGCATAGGAACCTGGAATTTTAGGTCCATGAATCAAGGTAAACTGGAAGTCGTCAAACAGGAGATGGCAAGAGTGAACATCGACATTTTAGGAATCAGTGAACTAAAATGGACCGGAATGGGCAAATTTAATCCAGATGACCATTTTATCTACTGCTGTGGGCAAGAATCCCTTGAGAGAAATGGAGTAGCACTCACAGTCAACAAAAGAGTCCAAAATGCAGTACTTGGGTGCAATCTCAAAAATGACAGAATGATCTCGGTTCATTTCCAAGGCAAACCATTCAATATCACAGTAATCCAAGTCTAGTCCCAACCACTAATGCTGAAGAAGCTGAAGTTGAATAGTACAATAAAGACCTACAAGACCTTTTAGAACTACACCAAAAAAAAAAAAAAGATGTCCTTTTCATCATAGGGGACTGGAATGCAAAAGTAGGAAATCAAGAAATGCCTGGAGTAACAGGAAAATTTGGTCTTAGAGTACAAAATGAAGCAGGAAATGCTAACAGTTTTGCCAAGAGAATGCACTGGTCATAGCAAACACCCACTTCCAACTACCCAAGAGATGACTTTACACATGAAAATCATGAGATGGTCAATACCGAAATCAGACTGGTTATATCCTTTGCAGTCGAAGATGGAGAAGCTCTACACAATCAGCAGAAATAAGACTTCAGTTAGATTATATTTCTAACATAAAATTAACCAAAAGTCAAAGAAAGCAAGTATATAATATCAATAACAAAACACCATTGGTAAGTAAATTAGGTAATAAGCATTCTTCTACAGTGCCAACAAGAATACACAGTGGTAAAGAGCTTCCTGGAAGATTGTGTGGCAAAACAAGTCAATGCTTTAGAAACATTCCTGTTTTGGTTTAAGACTTCCACTTCTACAAGCTTATTTTATAGAAATAATCTTGAACATGCACAAAAATTTGTCCATGAGACTATTTATTGGAGTTGTTGCTATTCTTCAGTCACTCAGCCATGTCTGATTCTTTGCAACTGCATGGACTGCAGCACGCCAGGCTTCCCTGTCCTTTACCATCTCCCAGAGCTTGCTCAAACTCATGTCCATTGAGTTGGTGATGCCATCCAACCATCTTGTCCTCCGTGGTCCCCTTCTCCCCCTGCCTTCAATCTTTCCCAACAACAGGGTCTTTTCTAATGTCAGTTTTTTTGCATCAGGTGGCTAAAGTATTGAAGCTTCAGCATCAGTCCTTCCAATGAATATTCAGGACTGATTTCCTTTCGGATTGACTGGTTTGATCTTGCAGTCCAAGGGACTCTCAAGAGTCTTCTCCAACACCACAGTTCAAAAGCACCAATTCTTCAGCACTCAGCTTTCTTTATGGTCCAACTCTCACATTCATACCTGACTACTGGAAAAACCATAGCCTTGACTAGATGGACCTTTGTCGGCAAAGTCATGTCTCTGCTTTTTAATATGCTGTCTGGATTGATCATAACTTTTCTTCCATGGAATAAGCATCTTTTAATTTCATGGCTGCAGTCACCATCTGCAATGATTTTGAAGCCCAAGAAAATAAAGTCTGTCATTGTTTCCATTGTTTCCCCATCTATTTGCCATGAAGTGATGAGACCAGATGTCATGATCTTCAAGTTTTGAATGTTGAGTTTTAAGCCAGCTTATTCACTCTCCTCTTTCACTTTCATCAAGAAACTCCTTAGTTCCTCTTTGCTTTCTTTCTTAAGGGTGATGTCATCTGCATATCTGAGGTTATTGATATTTTTCCCAGCAATCTTGATTCCAGATTGTGCTTCATCCAGCCTGGCATTCCACATAATGGACTCTGCATATAAGTTAAATAAGCAGGGTGACAATATAGAGCCTTGATGTACTCCTTTCCCAATTTGCAACCAGTCTGTTACTCCACGTCTGGTTCTAACTATTGCTTCTTGAGCTGCATACAAATTTTTAAGGAGGCAGGTCAGGTGGTCTAGTATTCCCATCTCTTGAAGAATTTTCCACAGTTTGCTGTGATCCACACAGTCAAAGAATTGAGCATAGTTATTGAAGCAGAAGTAGGTGTTCTTCTGGAATTCTCTTGCTTTGCCATACACTCCTCAAGGGGATCTTCCTGACTCAGGAATCAAACCTGCGTCTCTTATGTCTACTGCATTGGCAGGCAGGTTCTTCACCACAAGCGCCACCTATGAAGTCATATTGAACTAGGGTGGACCCTGATTCAATGTGATGTGTATTCTTACAAGAAGAGAAGAGACATAGACACAGAGGAAAGATGGCCATGTAAAGATAGAGGCACAGATTGGAGTTACAGTGCCATAACATAAAGAAGGCCTGGGGTTATCAGAAGCTGGAAGAGAAAAAAGGATTCTCTCTTCAAGGGCTGTTGTTACTCAGTTGCTCAGTCACGTCTGACCCTTTGCGACCCCATGGACTGCAGCAAGTCAGGCTTCCTTGTCTTTACCCATCTCCCAGAGCTTGCTCAAACTCATGTGTATTGAGTCAGTGATGCCATCCAACCATCTTATCCTCTGTCGTCCCCTTCTCCTCCTGCCCTTAATCTTTCCCAGCATCAGCGTCTTTTCTAATCAGTCGGCTCTCCAAGGGAGCATGTCCCTATCATTGCTTTGATTTCAGACTTCTATTTTGTTGAACTGTTGAAGTATACATTTATTTTGTTTCAAGCCATCCAGTTTGTGGTACTTTGTTAAAGCAGAATGGGAGAATAATATAGTAGTATTTTCAAAATATTTGCTAATATAAAAGATTTGTATTGATATTTACCTGTTCTGATTTTAAAAATATTTGTTAGTTTAAACATCAATATAACATTTAACTGTTCAGATTTTCATTAAATTTTAAAATTGATGAGGTATTCTGGACATTTATGTAAGTTGTCTCTCAATATTTTTATATTTTTCCCTCATTTATTGTAACTTCAGTGTTTTTTTTCATCAATATGTTAAAATTATCACTTTTATCTGTCATATTTACTATACATTTTTCCCTTAGTTTTAAGATTGATATATAACTAACTCCTATACGTATAAAATAAACAAGGATCATTTCATAAATCTTATAAAATATTTTTGCTTCATAAAAATAGATTAAAAACCACCACCAACAAAATATTTTTTGATTCCCCTTATTTAATGATTATGGCATGAGATGTTTTGGAAAAATTATATCTAAATTTTATTAGAAGTCTAATAAATAAATAAGGGGAAAGAGAATGAAAGGACGGCATATGTAGTTTTAATTTGGGGATAGGCAGGTTAGAGATAAAGGATACTTTTCTTCATCAGAGACCTTCACATTTACAGCAAGAATATTTACTACTCTCTAATGAGTAATATGGAGGCAAACTTCCATTAAACACAGTGGAATAGGAAGTTCTGTGATTATAAACAAGGTCAAGCAAAATCAACATTTTTTTTTTTTTTTTTTGCTAGAAGAAAAAGGAAAGAATAAAAGGGACAGAGGAAGTGAAATAGAATGAGGGGGAAAAAAGCTCTGAAAAACTTTGAAAAAATGAGCAATCAGAATGTTTTTAGATAACAAAATAACTGTTTTGTGATAAAGAAATGAAGCTGAAGGTATGTCATACAAAATCTGTAGGAGTTATGATTCTGTCAGAATCCCCTCTCCATGATGAAAGCAAGAGGCCATGATGACAATCACTGTGGGAACCTCTAAGATAAGGATTTATCTCTAAGAATAGCAATAAAAAGCTGACAAGTACAATTTAATTATGATGAAGTAGGTCTTGAATGACTGTAAATCTACCACTGGGTTCTGTATAAAAATTAAGATGCAGGAGTATATGTTTTAATTTATAGGATTCTTCTTCAGACTGCTTATAAATCAAAAGAATAGCAAAAATTTCAAGGACAAAACACATGCTCTGATCATTTTCTGAGGACTTCTTGGGTGGGAGAGATTTTTTTCTTTGATTCTATAAAGTCAGTCAGCCAGAATTCTCATGTTTTCATTTTTTTTCTACCTTAATATGTCCACATTTGCAAGGCCTAATGAATAGATACTCTACAATGATATGGCATAGTTTCTTAAGATTTAATTGCAATATCTGTGAAAAAGGAATCAAGAAGAATCTTGGAGATGAACTCAATAAATAAACCCTAATGTGAAATAATACGTGAATGACATATGAGCTTCTTTAGTTATAGATAACCACATAGATATTTATCCTGTGAAACATTCAAAATTATCAACTTAACCTTCAAAATTATAATAGTGTTAGTTGCTCAGCTGTGTCTGACTTTTTGTGATCCCATAGACTGTAGCCTGTCAGGCTTCTCTGTCCATGGGATGCTCCAGGCAAGAATACTGGAGCGGGTTGCCATTCGCTTTTCCAGGGGATCTTCTGGACACAGGGGTCAAACCCAGGTCTCCTGAACTGCAGCAGATTCTTTACCATCTGAGCCACCAGGGAAGGACCTTCACAGTTAGCATAATTACTCTTAAATTATACTACCCTTTATTTAATCAATGAAAAGATTTTCTTTAAGTAAAATAGAAAAACAATGAATAATTTGTCCTCCTTGTCAAAGGAAAATATTAATCTATAGATCTAATTATGGCTAATGAGTTTATGTTATTTGTACATTTGAGATAAGTTGCTTGAATATACTTATGTTTCAATGTGGGTAAATATTATAAAAACTGTTATCCACTATTTTACCAAATTCTTATTCTTCACTCATCCAAATCTTTTAAATAACTTTCCATGGTAATAAAATAACCATGTGACAACAAAGACTAGGGAATGTATCAATGCAAAAGCTTAGAGAGAGCCTACATGGCTAAAGTAGAACCGGAAGATGTAAGATATGCAGAAGTTCAAGTTGTGGTGGCTGCCTAGTTCACAATAAATTGAACTTCTCTCTTTATTCTTTTATTTTTATTCTTTCTCCCAATCCCACCTCACCATCCTGCTCTGATATAAAGGGACCCTGTATTTCTGACCACGGTGAATAAGGCAATGATTTTCAACCAAGGAACAATTTTGTCAAACAGGAGATATTGGGCTACTGGTACCTAGTAGGTAGCAGAGAGGGGTGTCACTAAACCTCCTAGAACACTCAGGCTGGCCATCCGTGACACATAGTTAGCTGGCCCAGAATGTCGACATGCCTAGGTGACAAACCCTGATCTAAGGACAAATCAAGCAAGGTCAGGCAAAGCTCTTTCTTAAGAACTCTGATCTTGTTTCTTAAATTGTAAAGATGGGAGAATGGAGCTCTGTTTCCCTGCATGACAGAGCTTGGAACATGGAGTCGAGAAACTGGCTCAAAGAGGACGCACAGGACGAGGCTGAAGCCACCACACAGAAGCAGCAGAGCTGGAAGCAGAATGTCAGAGCAGGTGGCAGGGGCTGGGGGTCCAATCCCATCTTTGGTTGCATTGCCCCCAGTTACAATATAGCTTCTCTCAGGTTAACCATTTTCTAAATGCAGTGTGAAGTTCCACACTGTTATTAATAACCCGTCCCTTGTATACATAGAGTCTAAACCAAAATGTTGGCCCCAAAGTCACACCACCTAGGTCACACTACCTAGGGTAGTGGACCTACATGTTTTATGTGTTTCCTGTCAATGGGGAGAGCTCTCACACTGATTGACAAGGGTCATCCAAGCCTTTCATTCCACTGCCTAAGTTTCCATGGCATAAGGCATCCTCTGAGAGACAGGGGCAGGACACTGACCGGCTACAGAAATTGTTAGAGAAGCAAATGTGTATGAATTATGCACTGTCAAGCTGGCTCCAGAACCTTACAATCATGAGTTGCATTTTTATAACTCCTAAAAAGGAACACTTTTGGTTCCTGCCCCTACCTCTTTAGGATGCAAGGTGATTTTGGAAAGGTCCAACTGAACCCAGAATCCCCTCACACTTCTTTCTCTTCTGACATGGTACTAGGTCCAGACCACAAGTACCATCTTCCTCAGCTGTCCTGAGGTGCTTATGTGTGTGGCTGGCAGGAGGAAGAAGGGGATACAGGGAATAATTCCATCTCTAGGTTCCTCATGTGAATGAATGGCCTCATCCACAGAGCCCTAAATATGGACATTACAGGCTGTTTTGTAAAACAAAGACTCTTTCACACATCACTCTAGTGCAAGTTCCCCTGGTCTAGATGGCATAATTAATAAGGGCCATAATGATCTGCTCAAAGGTAAAGGATCTGGGCAGTTTCTTTCCCTGAAAAAAGCAATTAATATATTCTCATAGGACATCTCATTGATAAGATGCTGTCACAAATAGTTCCTATCTCACTACAATTTTACATTTTATACAGAAAGATAAATCATTAAAACAATCATCTCTACCACTCATTACTTACTGTTATTATGGTTCCAGTCACTCCCTCTCTTTCTGACCCCATGGACTGCAGCATGCCAGGCTCCTCTGTCCTCCACCGTCCTTTGGAGCTTGCTTAAATTCATATCCATTGAGTCTGTGATGATATCTAACCATCTCATACTCTGCCACCCTCTTCTCCTCCAGCCCTCAATCTTTCCCACCATCGGGGTCTTTTACAGTGAGTCACCTCCTCGCATCAGGTGGCCAAAGTGTTGGAGCTTGACCTTCAGCATCAGTCCTTCCAATGAACGCTCAGGGTTGATTTCCTTTAGGATTGACTGGTTTGATCTCCCTACTGTCGAAGGGACTCTCAAGAGTCTTCTCCAGCACCACAATTCAAAAGCATCAATTCTTTGGCTCTCAACCTTGTTTATAGTCCACCTCTCACATCCATACAAGACTACTGGAAAAACAATAGCTTTGACTAGACAGACTTTGTCAGCAAAGTGATGTCTCTGCTTTTTAATATGCTGTCTAGGTTTGTCATAGTTTCCCTCCCAAGAAGCGTCTTTTAATTTCATGGCTATGGTCACCATCTACAGTGACTTTAAGAGCCCAAGAAAATAAAATCTATCACTGCTTCCACTTTTTCCCCTTCTATTTGCCATGAAGTGATGGGACCAGATGTCATGAACTTAGTTTTTTTGAATGTTGAATTTTAAGCCTGCTTTTTCACTGTCCTCTTTCATTCTTATCATAAGGCTCTTTAGTTCCTCTTCAATTTCTGCCATTAGAGTGGTATCATATGCATATCTGAGGTTGTTGATATTTTTCCTGGCAATCTTGATTCCAGCTTGTGATTCCTCCAGCCTAGCGCTTAGCATGAAGTACTCTCAGGGTGACAATATTCAGCCTTGACGTACTCCTTTCTCAACTTGGAATCAGTCAGTTTTTCCACGTCTGATTCTAACTGTTGCTTCTTGATCTGTATATAGGTTTCTCAGGAAACAAGTAAGATGGTCTAGTATTTCCATCTCTTTAAGAATTTTCAGCAGTTTGTTATAATCCACACAGTCAATGGCTTTAGTGCAGTCAATGAAGCAGAAGTATATGTTTTTCTGGAATTCCTTGCTTTTTCCATGATCCAATGATTTTTGGCAATTTGATCTCTAGTTCTTCTGCCTTTTCTAAACCCAGTTTGTACATATAGAAGTTCTCAGTTCACATACTGCTGAAGCCTAGCCTGAATGATTTTGAGTATAACCTTTCCAGAATGTGAAATGAGTGCAATTGTAGAGTAGCTTGAACATTCTTTGGCATTGCCCTTCTTTGGGATTGGAATGAAAATTGACCTTTTCCAGTCCTGTGGCCACTGCTGAAATTTCTAAATTTGCTGACATATTGACTGAAGCACTTTAAAAGTATCATCTTTAGGATATTAAATAACTCGGCTGGAATTCCATCACCTCCACTATCTTTGTTCATAGTAATGTTGCCTAAGGCCCACTTGACTTCACACTCTAAGACATCCGGCTCTAGGTGTGCAACCACACCATTGTTGTTATCCGGGTCATTAAGACCTTCCTTAGTTTTTTTGTGTATTCTTGCCATCTGTTCTTAATCTCTTCTGCTTGTGTTAGGTCCTTACAGTTTCTGTCTTTTATCATGCCCATCTTTGCATGAAATGTTCCCTTGATATCTCCAATTTTCTTGTAGTGCTCTTAAGTCTTTCCCATTCTATTGTTTTCATGTATTTCTAGTCATTTTTCATTTTATAAGGCCTTTCTATCTTTCCTTGCTGTTCTCTGGAACTCTGCATTCAGTTCATTATACCTTTCCCTTCCTTTCTTTCTTTTGCTTCTCTTCCTTCCTCGGCTATTTATAAAGCCTCCTCAGACTAAACACTTTGCCTTCTTGCATTTCTTTTTCCTTGGGATGGTTTTTGTCACTGCCTCCTATACAATGCTATGAACTTCTGTCCATAATTTTCAAGCACTCTGTCTACCAGATCTAATCCCATGAATCTACTCATCACCTCCACTGTATAATCATGAGGGATTTGATGTAGGTCATACTTAATGGGCCTAGTGGTTTTCCCTACTTCCTTTAATTTAACCCTGAATTTTGCTACAATGAGTTCATGGTCTGAACCATAGTCAGCTCCAGGCCCTGTTTTTGCTGACTAAATTCTCCATGTTCAGCTGCAAAGAACATAATCAATCTGACTTTTGTACAGACCATCTGGTAATGTCCATGTGTAAAGCTGTCTCTTGGGTTGTTGGAAAAAGATGTTTGCTATGACCAGCATGTTCTCTTCACAAATTCTGTTAGCCTTTGCCCTGCTTTGTTTTGTACTCCAATGTCAAACTTGACTGTTATTTCGGGTACCATTTGACTCCCTACTTTTGCATTCCAATCCCCTATAATTAAAAGGACATCTTTTTTTGGTGTTAGTTCTAGAAGGTGCTATAGATCTCCATAGAACTGGTCAACTTCAGCTTCTTCAATATCCTTGTCTGCGGCATAAGCTTGGATTACTGTGATTTTGAATGGTTCACCTTGGAAATGAATCAAGACCATACTGTTGCTTTTAAGATTGCACCCAAGTACTACATTTTGGACTCTTTCATTGACTATGAAGGCTATTCCATTTCTTCTAAGGCATTCTTGCCCATAGTAGTAGATATAATGGTCATCTGGATTAAACTCACCCATTCCCACCCATCTTAGTTCACTGTTCCTAAAATGTCCATGTTCATTCAATCTTGCAAGTTGCTGCTTGGCCATGTCCAATTCATGGACCCAACATTCCAGATTCCTATGCAATATTGTTCTTTATAGCATCAGAATTTACTTTCACCACCAGACACATCCATGGCTGAACATTTTTTCTGCTTTAGCCCAGCCTCTTCATTCCTTTTGGATCAATTAGCAATTGCCTTCTCCTCTTCCCCAGTAGCATATTGGACACCTTCTGACCTTGGGGGGCTCATCTTCTGGTGTCATATGGTTTTGCCTTTTCATACTGTTCAAGGGGTTCTCATGGCAAGAATATTGGAGTGGGTTGCCATTTCCCTCTCCAGGGGACCCCTCTTCAGTGGATCACAGCCTTGTTGTGGCAAAGGGGCTTGCATAACTCAATGAAGCTATGACCCACCCAAGTTGGACAGGTCACAGTGAAGAGTTCTGACAAAATGTGGTCCACTGGAGGAGGCTCTTTACTATAGATGGTCTCTTGTTAATTCTGTGATGCAGAGAGAATCTTTCAATAGTGTATATAATATAGTGTAAAAATCACATTGTTGCTCTTGGATATTAATGCCTGAGGAAAGACACAATACTCTAGGGAAGCCTTGCCCACTCTCCTGTATCCATTTTCTGCTAGTCATCCTCTTCCCTCCCTCTCTTTCTTCTTTTCCTTCTTTCCTAGCCTCTTTTCCTTCCTCCCTTCCATTTTTTCTTCCTTTCCAAATGATAACCCTAATGAACTGTTACACAAATCCATATGCTCTCCTAAAATCATTTGATTTAGAATTCTTCTAACAAATTAAACAGAAATCCTCTTAATATTTCCAGTTTAATTTAGCTTATGTGCAATTAGCATGAAAGCATCTATTAGCTGTCAATTAATAAAGAGTTACAATTTTCCTCATCTACTTTCTTGCACTTTTCCTACCCCAAAAAGAAAAAATAGAAAATGACAGGGGAAGACTTAATTTCATCTCAGCCTACTCAGTTCCCCATGTGGCTTTCTTTCCCCATAATTACCTTCATTTTATTTTTTCTAATTACCATTATAGATGTTAAGCTGACATCATAGTTAAATTTCCACATCTTTTAACAAAATGCACTGCTCTTGAAAATTCTTTGGTATGGCAGAAACCTTCAAATTTAATTCTATTGGTAGCAAGAAACTTCTATAAATCTTAAGCACCATTTATTTTTTAAAAATACCTTTTTTATCTTACTCATTAATAAACCCTATATTTTTGTTAAGCAGATATAAAAATGCTAATATAAAAATATTGTTGAATAGTTTCTAAAACAAGGCAAATTTTATAATGCAGTTACTTCTATCTTTGACAAATGGAAATTTTACAAGAAAAATTATTGCTGTATATGTTCCCTTTCTCAATTCATTTCCATGGGGATTCACTACTTGTGGGAGCAGAGTTAAAAGTCAGAATACACATGGAATATGCTTGAGAACTTAAAGTCCTTAGTGACCCCAAGCAATATGGTTCTAGAATTGATAACAGTCATGCTGATAAAGTTTCGTGTGTGTGTACACATAAAAGACTTTAGAGTTATGTACATATATGCACACAATTTTTACTCTAATGTATCATGTAGTATTCAATCCTAAATGTGTTTTACAGCATCTTCTTCCATCAATATCCATTTAAACTTTCCTGATCTGGACTGTAAATCAGCTTTCTCTATATCCACAGACTATCTCACATTCTAAAGCACAAACTTAACATTTAAAGAAAAGCCAAAAGTAGAATATAATAAGTTGTGAAAGATTTGCATGAGGTGAATAGGATCAACACCTCTGCTAACTGGGAGATCAACCATGTTTGTCTTCAGCAGTCTTCCCTTCTGCAGGATTTACCCTCTTCCCTTCCCTCTTCCCTCCTTTTCTCTGAATCTCTGTACCTTTGTGTGGCCTTCTGGCTTCCTAGGTCAGAAAAGTCTCAGAAACATAGACCAGTACTCACTGAAGGACACTAAAGGATCCTGAGATGTGCCTGCCCCACGTTCTCATTCTCCAGTAAAACCAAAAAGGATCAAAAATAAAGAACTAGCAACAAACTTGTTCCTTACAATATATTTCAGTGTATTTGTTTGTTTACTTAAAAGTTACTCAGTTTGCAAGTGAAGAATTTGGGCATAGATGCATGATTTCAGTTTGTGAGACTGTATCCTGTATATACTTTCAAAAAACACCAAGAATTTCATTTTACTTATTTTTAGAGTATGTTTTAGGTTAAAGGACTCAAATTCCAAGAAAGGAATAGATGATATATCAATTTGCCCTAGCAGTAGATGTATGAATGATTCATATTTTAATGACAAGGTATACAAGTCTTAAATTTTAATTGTTAAATTAAAAGCCAAAAATAGGCAGTGCTTGCCCTCTATTGTTATATAAACAGCTATCTACAACAAATTAAACTGATAACGAAGAAGCTAAGCTCACTGCAACTTAAACACACACATGCACACACACACATACATATAAGACTAAGACAAAAAGGACCCAAACCAACCAAAGATCAATGCAATTCAAGAAACAATGTGCTTCCAGAAAACCATTAATTGCAATTATCCATTGAGTGTCTATAACAGGAATTTTGCAAGATAATTGGTAACCTTATCTTGAAGACCAGTCATTATCCTCCTGAGTTGAACATGTCCCCCTTAATTGTCCTTAAAAGTAAGTATGTTACTCTTAATAGTACAAACAAGTGAAATTCTATGGAATTTCTCTTTATTGACCTTTATGAATCAAATAAATGACTTATAATCTTAAAGTTAAGGATAACATTTTGAGAATCAAAATTCTCAAGTCTTCACATTGATCCCTTATACTTCTCTTTTGACTCCTTTTTTGAATCAAACTTATCTGTCCTATGAATGACTTATTTAAGATCCTACTTTTTTGGCATAAAAAATCCTTCTGAGAATACTTATTCATTGCTGGTTTGTTACATTACCCTTCCAAGTAGTAAGTACATAAGGGACAAATAACACTTCTGAGGACATTATTTTCTTAGAGGGGACTTCAGTGCTATAATTAAAGTGATAAACTGAATGGTAGGATTTTAAGAATAAGAGTAGAATGGTAGAAAGATATTTTTATTGAAGAAACATTTTTTACTTAAATTACCTTATGTGGACTGCAAGTAAATCTATATTTGTTTCCTGGTTTGGTAACAACATCAATATAATACATAATAGACATCTGATAATTTTGTAAAAGGAACATAACACAGAAACACCTTTTTGGAGTAGGTAGCTCAGTGGTAAAGAATCCACCTACAATTCATAAGACATAAGAGACACGGGTTCAATTCCTGGGGCAGGAAGGTCCCTTGGAGAAGGAAATGGCAACCCACTCCAGTATTCCTGTCTGGGAAATCCCACGGACCGAGAAGTCTGGCAGGCTACAGTCCATGAGGTCACAAAGACTTTGACATGACTTAGCAATTAAACAACAACAATACTCGCTAATTATATTTAATAAATTCTTATGTGTTTATTTCCATCTACATATATCCTATTCACTGAAATGTCTGTTCATTGATTTTGCCCATGTTCTAGATGGATTGTTTGTGCTTTTACCACTGAGTTTTTTGAGCTTTTTATATATTTAACATTCTAGTCCTTTGTCAAGTATGTGGTTTGCAATTTTTTTCTTCACAGGCTTATTAGTTTGTTTACAGTACCCTTTGCAAAGCAAATTGTTTTTTTTTATAAATTCCAGTGTATCAAACTTTCCTTTTATGGTTCATGCTTGGATATCAAGTGTAAAACCTCAATGTTAAGCTCAAGATCCCAAAGATTTTCCCCTAATTTTTCTAGAAGTTTTCTATCTTACATTTAAGTCTATGGTTCATTTTAGTTTAATTTTTGGTATAACGTATGAATTTTAGTTTGAGGTTCATTTCTTTGCCTATGATGTTGAATTATTCCTTCATTGAATTGTTTCACAGTTTTTCCAAGAAACAGTGTAGCATATTTTTGTGGGCATATTTCTGGTTTCTCTATCATTTCCATAGATGTATGTGTCTATCCTTCCCTCAGTGTCACAGTCTTGACTTCTGAAGCTATATATTGTTCTAATATCAGATAGAATGATTTCTCTCACTTTATTTTTCTTTTCCAAGACTGTTTTAGTTATTCTAATCTTTCTGCCATTCTATGTAAATTTTAGAATAAGCCTCTCTGTGTCTGCAAAAAGCCGTGCTATGATATTTAGGAGAATTCTACCAAACTATGAACCAATTTGGAAATAATCTGACATCTTATTATGCTGAATTTTGTAATCCATGAATATGATATGCCTCTCCATTTATTCAGGTCTTCTTCGGATTTCTTTCATTGCATTTTGACCAACAGATGAAATGGCACTTCTTGTACTTTTTTTGAACTTATACCTAATATTTTATTGTTCTTGGGGCAATTGTAAATGATACTAAGCCTTTAATTCTGTTTTTTACACACTCATTGTAGGACATATAAATATGTGTTGTTCTCAAATCCTGTAACTTGCCGAGCTCCCTCCCTTTTTACTTCTAGGAGTATATTTGTAGTCTCCTTGGGATTTCTAAGTAGACAACCATAGCACTGGAAAAAGAGAGACAATCTTTCTTCTGCCTTTAAAAAGGCGTCTGTATGCCTTTGTATTTCATTTTCTTGCCTTTTCACAGTGGTTTGAACTTTCAGTACTATATTGAGTGAGGGGTGAAAAGTAACATTCTTGCCTTGTTCACAATCTTAGGGGAGAACATTCAATTTTCTATAAATTCATTTTTAAACATTTACATGGTATCAACATAAGAGATTCTGAACTAAGTGTCTAAAAGCAAAGTGTGTTAAGTCATTCAGATGTGTCCGACTCTTTGCAACCGCATGGACTGTAGCTTGCCTGACTCCTTTGTCTGTGAGATTTTTCAGGCAAGAACACTGGAGTGGGTTGCCATTTCCTTCTCCAGGGGATCTTTCCAACCCAGAGATCAAACCCAGGTCTCCTGCATTGCAGGTAGATTTTTTACCATCTGAGCCACCTTTAAAACAGGTGAGTGAAATGAAGCCATGGCAAAAGCTGGAACACAAACTTTCAAACCCTGAGTTTTAACCAGAAGTTAGAACAGGTATCAAGGAAGGACAGTATCAGTGTGAATTATAAAAATTCACTTTATCACTATGGATAGAATCAAAATGTATCAATGATATTCTGAGTTTAAATTTAAGATTAGCAGTTAAATTATGATGCTCAGACATGTTATAGTTAAATGATAGCTGTTAAATGGGAAACAGTTACACATATATAAATGTTTATAATTCTAGAATGAGCAGTAAATTATGTGTAGTTTTTCACACTGAGGATCAAAGTATTTTTTCTGCATCTCTTAACTGAAATTCTATAAGAAGTTCTGCCCAATAGTAAGGAGAATGTTTGCAAAAAGGAGTATTGAGCAGGCTTTAGTAGATACACATCCTACCAAATATACTAACAAAAGTAATAAATATTCTCAGAGACACTATAGATAGAAACACATTTGATGTATTTGACATGTACAACTGCATAGCTCTAAAGCTTGGATCTTGATGGAGACTGGTGAAATGATTTACACTGACTCATTTGAAAACATATGTAATTTTAAAAAATATGAGTTCTTTTTTAAAGCTGTATTTTTAGTGTAGCTAAAATTTTCAGATGCGTAAAATAAAAAATTATGCATATTGGAAATGAGACAGTCATGGTCTCCTGGTTTTCCATTTGAATTAGGCAAATATGGATTGGGTAGGTAGCATGTCTCCTGAAAATAGGGTTACATTTTGTAAGAGTGATTAAGTGGTCCAGTGCTCAAAGAGTGAGATAACGTTTTGAAATCAGCCAGGAGCTCAAAGAACCTAAAAAAAGTTGATGAGTGCTCTTAGAAGGCTCTCAGGAGCAAGTTAGTTTCAATTTTCTGATTACTGCAACAGAGAAAGAGAGACTGCTACTGCCATCTGTTGGTCAAATAAAACATTGTTCGCTCTGCTCAGCTGATTTCCTTGCTGCTAAGCAAAATCTTCCCCTAAAAGGGGAAGGCTTTGTGCTAACCCTGACTGCATTAATTCTGATAAACCCGGTGTTCTATTAGAAAACCAAACAAAAGGACATTGTTCAAATAAACCTCTCTCTGCCCCGTGCGTTGCCCTGTTCTTCCCTGGTGTTTTTTGTTTAAGAAAGGGAAAATGTGTCCCAACAAAACTCAAGCCATCTGCAAAAACAGCTTAGCTCAGAACTAAAGGAAGAATGATTCACTGTGTTTTCAGGTTGCGGGGAAGGGGTGCTGGGGGCAAGGAAGGAGGGAAAACAGAAAGAGATGAGTGGTGGAAAAGAAGGGACAACAAAGAGAAGCCGTGAGCTAGCAGACCATCCCTGGGATGGGGCACAAGAAGTCTGAAATACCTTTTTATCATTCTGAAGAGAGCATCATCTTCAGGAAATGACCTTTAGCTAGGATGCTAAAATTCTTTTCCCTTTTATTCAAGGTGTGAACACCAAACCAATTGCATCAGCATCACCTGCTTACTTCTTGAAAATGCAGATTCTCAGGTTCAATCCAAGAATCAGAATATAATTCAGAAATTAATTTTTCTTAATCAAATTTGCTTTTTAAAAAGGATTCTCAGACAACTCTTACGTATATCAAAGTTTAAAAAAGGATATTCTATACAGTTGGCAAACAGTAAACGGGAGAGCTGAAAATTCCTAATTTGCATTCACGTGATCCACTAGTAGGAGAGGCAGGAAAGCAGATACCAACCAAGTTGCTTCGCACATAACAAAGGTAACCACGAAGGTTGCATGAAATAGTCTGGTTGATAGTTCTCCCAGGTTAATTATTCATGGACCCCCATGCACTCTCACAGTGGTTATGGGATGGAAAACAAACCATATGGTCAAACTCCAAATTGTGAACTATGATCATTCATGAACAATCAGAATTAGCCCTCATTCTTAGTGAGTTTGGGAAATTCAAAAAGAGTGGATTCCATTCAGTTTACTCAGTGTATGTCAGTCAAGTAGGTGGCTACAAGACACTTAAGTCAGAAAGATAAACACAGATATATTTGCCTGACTTGACCCAAACCATTTACAAATACAATCTCTAAGAACAACGGGATCCTACAGCTAGATCCTCAAGGCAGGGATTCTCTCTGCTGACATCAGTTTAGAAATAAGCAATATTTATTACACTATATAAATGATACTAATAATGTTGCTGATGATATCTTCCCATTAAAGGTTGCACTCACGGCTGTGTAAGCCTCCTCCTGCAGAGAAATGGCCCACAGGTTGTCAAGTATAAATACTACAGTATGCCAACCAAGAAAAATGAAAGTAGCACAACTTCAAAATAATTACGGCAAAAAGCCATTTCCTATTGTCACTCAGGGTTTTAAAGGTTTTTATAATATAATAAAAACATACCCTAGTGATTTGTTGTTTCACAACATATATCTTCTTTCACAATTGAAAAACTTATTAAACATACAGTCTATCATCTTAATTGGTAGGAAAGCATGACTGAGTCCTGAGCAGAATGAATTCCCTCAAGTGCACTTAGAAGATCTGTTCAGCTTAGAGGCATTTTCATGCTGCGTAGATGCAGGGATCGCTCAGTTTCAACCCACTGATCTCTGAAAGTCTAGAAATACTTCCTCTATCTTCATGTACAGTATTTCTCCCCATGCTATTTGAATTTATAGTGAAGGAATAGTTACCAAGTAACTTTTTAAGTGTATGCATCAGTGGAATGCTATTTTCAAAACATAAAAGCAGAGAAATACTAGCACAATCACAAGTGAAGAAAAAATAGGAGGAAAAAGAGAAAAGCAATTCAAAGTTATCTTTTACATCTGGATAAAAGAAGTTTGTATCTCTAACATTTTGCTTGCGGAATTTTGCTTTTGAAACAGCAAGTAGGGATCTCAGATTTTCTGGCTCTAAATTTTGGGGAGTGAAACATATTGAAAATCCAAACCTCATTAGTCTAGAGAGACAACTTACAATGCTTCATTTTTTCTCCTCAATGGTACAAATTTAGCTTTACTATGCAATGGAATATTCTCACACATGGCTTATATAAGCATGATCTCAATCTCTGCCTTTTCTCTCTCTTTTTTCTTTGCATGAAAAATGGGTAGAGAATATTAGACCAGTAGAAAAGTCAAGGAGGAAAAAAGTACGTGATTTGTTTGAAATACACTGTGTAATAAAAACTGGATTACTAATATTTCTCGAGAAATAAAAATAGAAAAGGTAATAAAATCAAGGCTAACCTTTATCCCCCGCTTGGCCTTAGTCCTGTTTCACTTGCGCATAGGGTGCAGCATGCAGAAGACTTGCACCTGGCACTTTAGACCAGAATTCCCAGCGTGAAACAGCTGCGCTGACACCTCAGCTCAGACCTTTAACAGAAGCACCGCAACCAACACGCAATTCAAGATGGTGGCGGCGGGCCGTGTGCAGAGACTAGTCCTCGGGCCCAGTGGTTTGGAGCGAGAGCAGCACAGTCCCGCGAGAACTCCAGCCCTTCCCCGTTGCTGCTGCTGCAAAATCGCTTCAGTCGTGTCCGACTCTGTGCGACCCCATAGAGGGCAGCCCACCAGGCTCCCCCGTGCCTGGGATTCTCCAAGCAAGAACACTGGAGCGGGTTGCCATGTGAGATCCCTCTAAAGCAGCCTGGTCCAAGCTGGCAGGAGATGTGTGCTGCAGGTGCTTTAGAGCTGGACCTCCTAATTGTCCATTCCCTCATTAGAGAATAAGGCTTTCCTTTGCTTAAAAAACAAACAGCAACAAAAAAAAAAACTGGGTTACTAAAATATACTCCTATCCTTGAACTTCGTAGTTGATTTCCTACACTTTCTACTTTCATCATATAACTTTTTTCTTTTCTGGATTGTGTGATAAAATTATTTGCTGGGTTGATTTGTCCATATTCTCATTGAATCTTTACAACCAGCTCTGTATTCCAGGTGTTCTTAATATATCTAGCTTGTTCTCCTTGTTGTAAAAACTGAAATTAGGAATGAGTTTTTTTCCAACCAGTCAATCCTAAAGGAAATCAGTACTGAGTATTCATTGGAAGGACTGATGTTGAAGCTGAAACTCCAATATTTTGGTCACCTGATACAAGAACTGACTCATTTGAAAAGACTCTGATGCTGGGAAAGAGTGAAGGTGGGAGGAGAAGTGGATGACAGAGGATGAGGTGGTTGGATGGCATCACTGACTCAATGGACATGAGTTTGGGTAAACTCCAGGACTTGGTGATGGACAGGGAGGCCTGGTGTGCTGCCGTCCACAGGGTTGCAAAGAGTTGGACACGACTGAGCAACTGAACTGAACTATTTTTCCAAGATCTTTCATGTTCATGTTCATACTCAGTCATAGCTGACTATTTGCAATCCCGTGGATGTAGCCCACCAGGCTCCTCTGCACATGGAATTTCCCAGCCAAGAGAATTTCCAATACTGGAGTGGGTTGCCATTTCCTTCTCCAGGGGATCTTCCCGACCCAGGGATCGAACTCTCCTCTCCTGCTTTGGTAGGCAGCTTCTTTACCGATGAGCTATCGGGGAAGCTCTCTCCAAGGTCATATATGAACAATTAATCATAGCATAAGTCTCTGATTAAAAGACCATAATAAGACCTACCAATTTTTTAGGCCTCCCATATGTCAAGCACTATAGAAATGATCTCAACAATGCTGAAAATTAGTATTGTTTTACAAATGAAAAAATTAAGATGCAGAGAAAAGTGATATCCTGAAGGTTACAACATAGAGTTCAGAACTGAACTCTTATCTCTGTGGTACAAAACCTGTACATTTTTTACTATACCAATTTTGTGGTAGTTAATATGTTACATGAAACTATCAACATTAGCTGTGCTGTTTCAGGCCTTATATAAGGTGTGAAAACCTGGTATCTCTTTAAGTTAGAAAAGATCTAAATATGAGGACTGGTTTAGGCAGATAATAACCATGGAGAGTCTATACAAGGCCCAACTACTTATAAATTTGTGGGGGAAAGCTAATTTTGCCTTACAGAAATCACATATAATTTTAATTTCTCCCTGACAAACAGGAGTTTATGCACTTTCTTACAGTAAAACAAACTCACAAATATGAATTGATAAAAAATCTTACTTATTGAAGGGCTTACCTGGTAGCTCAGAGGGAAATCTTATTATTTGATGCCTAAGACTCATTCCTCAATTTATTCCATTTTATCTTTAGTTTTCCTTTTGGAAAACAAAAATCTTCACAGTAATTTAAACAATAGCAAAACTTTGAAATTCATCTCTATATGGAGATATTTTTTCCTTATTGTTTTTTTCCCTATTTACACTTTTTTTTTTTTTAACTGAAAACTGTAAGTCTAGTGATATGTTTATAGAATAAAAGTAAAGGGGAAGATTCAAGTAATTATCCTCAGTACATAAATTTCCTCTACATAGAAGTGAGGGACAGAGGAGAGAAGTTGGTTTTCTATGATGAGTTAACACAATTGATTTCATGTGTCAATTAAAAGCACTGTAATCGTAAAAGGCTTATCTTTCCTCTCTTTGCCTGTAGCTATAATGAGAAAAGGGAGAAAATAAGTTGATTTTACTAGTAAATACTCATGCTTTGCCTAATTTTGAATTGGGCAAAATTCAACTGTTTGAGCACATGGTAGAAATCATGTTTATTTTAGTCCTGAGACCCTGAGATATTTTTCTAGCACATGGTAGGCAGAGACCTCTATTTATGCATTTAGATCATGTTTTTATTTATGCCTTCGTATTTTTAAAAATACCAGCTCAAACTGTAAGCCAATTCATAATGCCTTCTGCATAACTGTGTGGGAGTTAAACCACAAATATTATCTATATTTGTGTCGGGCCGCCCCACCCTTTGGCTGTCTTCATAGCCCCGGTTTACTAGGACTGACACTTTTGGGTAGCAGTGGCGCCGCATCCATTTGGCACAGCTGTCTACATGGGACCTTCCATCTGTTGTCTTTCTTTGGCACGAAATTAGTGAATAAAGTCATGTAAAAATGTGTGGCTAGTCACTGGGGATGCCTGCATTACCGATAACGGAGACTGCTCATCTGGTAGCGTGACCCATGGTTTCCGAATTATCTCCTCACCATGCAGGTTTTTGGCTGGTCTGATAAACGTGTGCCAAATTCCCCATGCTCAAGAGCGCATGCAGAGGAGCAGAGTACATGGAGTGGTGTATCTTAGTGGAGAGATGTCACCTCGATCTTCCAGCTGGTCTGCAAATTCTCACTGAGCTATTTGAATAGCCCTTTAGTTTGGGTTTTACGGGACCTACTTTCTTGGAGGTAAAGAACTGTACTCCATGGCTGTGTGTATACTGCTGTTCAGTCCCAGAGACACTGATCACCCAGTTGTGTTGCAGAACACTTTCATAGAAGTCTACAGATTTGTGACCTGGACAAAGAGATATTTCCAGAGGAGTTACCAGTCAATCATAAATACTTACAATACTTACAATATGTCTAGAATCTTTAAAAGGAGACAGAGGGAGTGAGAGAGAGAGAGAAATTATTGGTGGTAACAATAAAAAATGAAACTGGCTAAAAGTTTGAAAGAACTTTGAGGATGTAAAGTTACTTAGGTTTACGGTCAGGCAAGTTCGAATGCAGCAGGTAGATTGCTAATAGGTGTGGAAAATTAACTGGGATTCATACATGTGGTAAAGTTAAAGAATCATTGAATCATCCAGAAATATTCAACGGGTATCTGTAATATGGATAGTATGGGAGATTGTACAAGAAATGGGGAAACGAAGTGACATAAGACACTCTCTTTACTCAGGATCTTACAATTTACCATCAGAAGTACATACTACTAGAAAAACAAATAGTAATTAACACCAACAAATTATAATACTAAGTAAGAGATTTCAACAGTAAATGCAACATAAGGTCAGAGACATGGGGTTAGGTGGCCAGGAAAAAATGAGTGAATGAGGTAAAATTTAAAACAGCCTTTATAGGTAATCTAGTCTCAGTTATGTGGAATGCACACCTCAAACATTGTTTTCTATCCAACATGTATATTAATCAAACATAAATAACATTTGTGTCAGGAGTAGTGGGAAAAAGTGAGAATTAAAGTAAAAAAGTTATGAATCATAGACTCATAAATTTGGAAGGGATGAGAATGCAACCCAGCTTAAATGTAGCATTCACAACCATAACTTTTGCAACAAGGATGTCTCTACAAAAGCACTTTACAGTGACAAGGGGTACACTCTTAGGTACATTATGCCTTGATTGTATAGAACTATTCATGCCAAGCTTAAAAGTCTATGAATTACTCTTTAGGAGACAAATAATCACTGAAAATCACTGAAAATATTTGAGCAAGGGAGGTATGTATTAAAATATATTTGCAGATGATATGTATTAAAATTCATCAATCAAAATACCAGTTTTCTGATCCAATTGGAAGATCTAAGCAGGTGACGTGAATTATGTGAAGTGCAGTAAGTAGCAGAAATGGTGAAGTGATGGGTTCACTGTTAAAAGAAGTTGAAGACAGTGCTAGTTTTGTGGGAAACGAATACCGATTTCAGGTTTGGCATGCTCATTTTGAGTTAACAGTGGAGCAGAACAGAAATTTAGCATGAAGGCAAATATACAAGACTGATACTTTGCAGGGTGCCTACAGATTGAGAGAGAAGACTAGGCTTGATCACTGGGCATAGGGTGAGGTTTTCACCCTATATCACAATGGAACTTAAGACTGTAAGTGTAAACAGAAGTCATAATTATCATGAAATTGAAAATATTCTATATTTTTCTGTTTATAAAACTGAAAGGTTCAGATTTTAATCAGTTTTTCTTCCCACATATGCAAAAATATTTCAGGTCTGTTTTCTGTCTATCAACCTGTGCGGTAAAATGCAACCCTAAGATGGAACAGAGTCCTTCTGCTGGTCTACTATTTACTGGCAAACTTCGTATACTCACAGCATCACTGTTGGCTTGTTAAGTGGAGAGCAGTAACAGAAGTATTTACATATACATGTTTCTTCCTTGCAAAATGAAGTGGCATTAAATTCTACTTTTCCCTCCTACCTCCTGCATTCCAAACATCAAAACAAAAAGGCAAAAACCAACAAAAAAAACACATGAGTTGTAGGGTTCCCTTCAATATCTAATTTCTGCATCCAGATAAATGCCAAAAAACTTGATGTGATGGCTGGCTAAAGATAAACATAAAGCAAATAAGTGGAGAGATCAATAAACAATATGGTCAAATCCATTCCACAAAATACTTTTACTGCACCATATTGAGTTAATACAAATGCCTTTGGTACAAAAGCAAAATTATTTCTGAAACAATAGAAAATCTGTTCTTAAGTATAAAAAAAGCGCTGCACATGAGTTCAGTGAAGAAAAGAACCAGATGTTAAACATACTTTAAAAAAACACAATCCCTATGCAGTTACCCATGAAATATTCAACACATACATAAGTTTAGGGTTTACTGCCTTGATTTCTTTCTTCCCTCTCACCTTCATGCTCATCTTCCACATGTCAGCATTTCTTTGAAAATAGGGTGTGTTACGCAAGTAAGAATAGAGAGCCAACTGAGGATTTGATTTCAGTTAACATTTTTGTAGAGTGCCCAGGGATGTCCTTATCCATAAAAGGAAGAGGGTGCAGACACTACGTGTCAAGAATGCAGGCGTGTAGGCATCATGGTACCATTTGCTTTCTCTAGAGCCAGAGTAGATAGACCTCTGGAAATAAACTTAATAACTAAGCATTGCCAGTGAAAGAAAGGGGGTTATTTAAATCATCCAGATTCCTATACTGCAGATGAAAAAGTAGACATAAGATCATCGACTCAATTCCCACCACTAAAAGTGACATATGTTGTCTCAGTTACAAAACCAAACCTTTGAGTTTGAGTCTGGTATTCCAATTGAAATCAAGGCTATACATGAAAGGTGTTTGTCTTGTTTTTTTAAGATAGCACTGAATAACAAGTAGGCACTACACCAGTCATATGTTTACCCATCTTTTTATTGTCTTTTTAGCTGACATAAAAGCCCTAGGAATTTCTTACATTTAGGGTAGGAAATCCTACATTTTTGTTAGCTCTGATTTTAAATTTGTTCTTAGACTTTTGACATTGATTTTATTTTTTATTGTGTTTCCACCGTTACATCTGGTATATTCTGAAACACAGAGCCATTATTAGGAAACTCACAGATACCGTATCACCTATTCAAGAATGCAAACCTTTTTGTTTTTATATGCTGTTTCCTTTCTTTATAAATTTAAAAATACTAGGACTATCTCGTATGCCCACACTGCTTCCAGATTTCTGCCTGAAAGTAAGAGTCAATACTCTGCAGAGAATCCCAGGACCCAGATTCTAGAGAGTTCAAAGGGCCCTGGAGGCTGACAGTGGCGGATTTCCCATAGACCTATAGCTAAGCACTTGTGAGCAAGATTAGATGCCTGAGCTGCAGAAGATGTTCTAAGCGCTGTAACTATTTCACAAATAAGTCAGTCACAATCTTTTTTATTAGAACACCAATAGATAAAATTTCCCCAATATTTTATAAAGCATACAGTAACAATATCCCTTCTGTCTTCCAAAGTTTGAGAGTCACTATCTATGTGTCTGGAATTCATTAATTAACAAAGACAGAAAGGCTCCTTGACCTACATAGAACACTCACATCAAAGATGATACAAACTTAGAATTGGATATGAATATAGATATATACATATAATGGGCATGTTTTAGCATATATATACATATACTTATGTAAATACTATTTCTCTAGTTAAATATATCTATATGAGTAAATATATCCATATAAAATGAAAACATGCCCATTTATGTATATGCATATATGCAGCTATTTTAACAGAGCATGTGCGGGGTCTATGCACACTCTTACAAGGCAAACAGAGATTTGACTGCATCCTGTTTGAGAACAAGAGTCATGGCTTTGTCAAATGAATCTGCTTTCTATAGTAAGGAAAAGCATGGCACAGGCAAAGAAAATACTCTCAAGAAACACATAGGGGATTTTCCTAAAGTTCTGTCATAACCATTATAATCCATTTTAATCCAAAAAATAATTTGAGTTGGATCATAGAAATAGTTCCCTTACAAGACAGGATAATGAAGAAAAATAAAAGTAGCTGGGGAGGAGCACAAAAACTGCAAACCACCATGTCATCAGTTACCATGAACAGAGGTAATGTACAAACTATTCTAATCATCAGGACTGAGCAGAGTTCTCTAGGGACAGTTCAATACCTGGTGCTGTCCATTTATTCACCAGATATTCACCACTGGATATATTATAAAACCCTTTTCCTGCACAGTCAGAAGAGCTCACCTATTTGGAATTATTAATAATGAAGACAAGCAGAGGCCTTTTCTTTCAATATTGTCTTCCCTTCAAGAAAAAGAAATCTCTACAAGAAGGGCATTGATGAAGAAAATAATGAAAAACTCTTTTGAGATGGAAATTAGCAATCATGATTATTATTATTAAAAATATATGTTCAGTAAAACTTCCTCTTATTTTTCTCTTTACCTCTCTTCATCACATTAAATGTATCTTTCTTTCATTCCATACTTAGTCTTACACATTTTCTCTTAAAAATAAGCCTTGAGAAGGAAATTCTTTAACTCTTTAAATCTACAGACATTCAAAGGGACAATGGGTAGTGTCAAGTGTAAAGTTGGGAAGAAGGTATGGCTGCAAATGCCTGAATAAAAGCCTAAGTGGAAATAGAGCCAAATGTTGGCATTTGAAATATCCCAGAGGACAGAATTGTTATGAGTTAGTTTGATTGCTACCAGCCATTCTGCAGAGTACATAAGTCATAGAATTACAAAATATAATGATTTTCATGCAACACCTAGGTTTGAGGTTTGAAGCTTTTGAAATGAGATATACTAGTAAGATAGACAAACATGAAAATGGGTAATCTAGTTAGATGATATTTGGATGTCCATTTAGGCAGGAAGACACTGACCTTGAGCAAGTCAGTCCTTAAAAATGGAAGCCCAAATTGTCAACTGAGTTTTGAGGCAATTCCAGCGCCCACATATGGAGCAGATCAGAACAGAACAAGAGTCAGCACCTCAGGGGCATTAAGGAATTAGCAATGAGAGCATCAATTAAGATAGAAACCAAACCAGAAGCTGAAGCCAGAGACAAGTACAGTTCGGACCTTGAGTATAGATATTCTGGTGCCAGAAACATCTTCAGAGCAGGAACCTGAAAACCAAGTGAGGTCCAAGTTGTTAGCCCTGTGAATCATGAACTCAGGTCAGGTTTGTTACAGATAAAACTAGTGGCACAAATATAACTAGGGGAAGAGCCTGGGAGGATATTATAATCTTAGTCTGGTACAAAGAAAACAGAAAATAACACCGCCGCTGATCAAATTCCATCTGTATATCTGGCACAGTGTCAGATGCTTTGCATACATTTTTTTTCTAACCATCACAATCACTTTTTAATGTATTGTTGTTAATTCCATCCATATTAATAAAGGTCTTAAAGACAGAAAAAGGGCTGACAAACTCTAAAGTCCAGGTAGGTCTAGGAGTTAAAGCAGGGCTGATTGTATGGATAGGGATTTCAAGGAGAGGAAGAAAGCACAGGGAGATAATGGACAGATGGTCTTTTAGCTGATTTCTGGGAACATCATCTGTAGTTACCTGCCATATGTAGTAGTCATGAGGATTTGAATATCTATTCAAAATTATAAGGTGAAAGCCTATTATGTGCCAGAAAATATCTAGGCATTGGGAATAGTCGTGAGTTAGACAGTATATGTTCTCACTGAGTCCATATGCTAGTAGTTGATGCCTAAACGGATGTTATAAATCAATCATGGAAATCCCATGTCCAATATCCAAGCTAGACTTGTGGGACACGAGAAGTCAGCCGAGGACGTTTGGAGATTTTCTTTCCAAAAAATTTACAACCCTTGCCTTTTGTCATGCAAACACAAATGAATTATCTCAGTGTGAAGCTGACGCTGAGAATGACAGAATGATAGAGGAAACATCCTGAAAGACATTGCTGAATATCCGATCATACTGTTCTGTGGCCTGCCCTGTTTATGGACTTTGTGTTAGTCCCTCAGCTGTGTCCAGCTCTTGGCGACTCTATGGACTGTAGCCTGTCAGGCTCCTCTGTCCATGGAATTCTCCAGGCAAGAATACTGGAGTGGGCAAGCCATTCTCTTCTCCAGATGCATGGACTTTGGTTACATGAAATAATTTCCTAACTCGGTGTGTAAGCTGCTGTAAACTGACATGTTCTGTCATTTGTGGCTAAAACTTGCCAGCCTGATACACAGACCAGGAACTGAATCAGGATAATCAGGATATCTGTTCCATAGGCTAATTTTAGCAAATAAAGTAAGCCTCTGAATGGACAAAACCAAAAAGTATTATATGGCTTGGGGTGAGGGAGGTAAAGAGAGAGACAAACCCAAGTTGTAATAGGTAGAGGAGTAATGTTGAGAGAATAGACAGAAAATGACTAGGATAGAAAGAAAGGGACTAACGAAAAAGCAAAGCGTGAAGTGTGGGCATCTTTCTCTAAAAACAAACCAAAAATGTAAGGAAAAGAACCAGAATCAAGTACTGAAAAGACAAATCACCAGTTGCCTTTCAGAAAGATTTTCTGGCATAAAATTTGCTTTTCCCAGTATTCCAAGAGGACATTTAATACTCATCGTTTCGATCTGTCTCATTGAATTTTAAAGATACAGGTTGTGAATTATCCTGCCAGAGTCAAATAACACTGATCAAATGACCTTGATCATTTTCATGACAATGAACTCACTGTCTTCTGAGGATAGCCATTTCAACGTGCTGATATTTCTACACTGGTCCCAGTTTCACTCTCTGGAGGTATTATCACAAAGGTAGAGTCAATGTAGAGCAGGAAAAAACAAATTTGGTTTAGAAGAATCTTAGATTTAAACCTGATATGTTTAAAATGGATATTTCAGTGCAAGAAGCTTTATTATTATTGTTTAGTTCTGTTGATTGGCAGTTTTTAAAAATATTTGACTGAATTCTCAAGCTTAAGGGGAAATGGCTTTCTTTAAATAGTAAAAACAAATATTACAAGGAATATGTGCATTTAAAATGTTTAAATATCCCTTATTAGGATTAAACTTGAAAAAAAAGAGACCTCCAGAATGTTGGTAAACACTAGCATCAGCTATGGTAGCAATTAAATATTACTTATATTTTGCAAACTTTAAATACTGTTATTTTACAAAGAGCACAGTTTTGCATAGAAATAATTTAAAATTAAAACAATAGCTCATTGTTAAACTTCCATTCTAAGGATACCACACATAATTGAGTTACATTAACTCTCACGAAATAGGACCCAGTGGTGACATCCTGATTACCATTCTCAATTAACACTGCTACATTTTGTAACGCCTATGTTTAATGTCAAAGCATTAAGAGGCTTCCAGGATAAGAAATCTATTAGTGTTTCAGAAATATGTTCCAAACCAGAGAGACTAGAAACAGAATGAAACCATATGTCATTTGCACTAAGGTGATAATTTCAGCAATATGAATTAATCAAGTTTCTCAAGGGAAGACTATAATTTAAAAAGTAGTAAAGAAATTCAGTGTTGAACACTAGGCTGAATCAGCTTGTTTAAGATGCAAAACAAGAAATCTAAGAAGATTTGAGAAGTATGACACGTGGGAGAGAGAACATTTCCATATTTCTAACTGTCATGCATGTCTATTCAAATCAAACAATGACCTTTCCCTGAGCTCTTGTTTATTAATCATGACCCTCACAGGGCCAGGCAAAAAGTGTGCCCTCAATAAATGGTTTTTGAAAAGAACAGCTTAAAGAAAAAAAAGGTGGGGGGAGGAAAAACCTTCAAAATTTAGGCTTATAACGGAAAGAAGACTGAAGCAATGCAACCTAGAACTGGGTTTTAGTGCTAACTTTGCAGTTATGTACTTTTAGAACCATGAGCAAATTATTTAATATACAATTATTTCATCTCTAAATTTACTTACAGGATTACTAGGTCTCTAAAAATCCCTCCCAACTCTTAATTCTGTCGCTAAGGCTGTGGTTTAGCTTTGAAAAATCAGGCCAATATAATATCCCAGAAGTTGAGACAAAGGAAAAGAAATATGGAAAATGGCCAAAAATTAGTAACGGTAGATGATTTGAAAGATTGTGTTTGTTTTTAAGATTGGAACCATCTGAATAAAATTAGATGAATATAATCCCTTAGGGTCTGAATATATTTAAATAGAAACAACTAATCTAAAACACAAAGAATACAACCTTGAAGAAAAGATAAAGCAAAATTTCTAAAAGAAGATATAAATATTTAGAAGATGTTCATTCATACACTCAATCAACAAATGTATTACATGTGTTCACCATGCCAGGTGCCCTGCTAAGGACAGAAGGTATAGGGACAAAGGAGAATAGCTTTGTTCTTTAGCAAGTACTAGTCTGGCAATGAGTTCACAATATGATCTAGAAATGTAATTCTAAGGGTTAAAAAGATGTCATAAAAAAGTAATTCAGATAATAATACTATAGAACTCAGGATGAAATTCATGTATTTTTAAACATATTAATACAAAACTATTATTTTCATCTTGGATTTATTGGGAAACAGATTAATTGACTTAAACAGTAATTTAAAATGATGGCAAGTTAAATAAGAAAATAGGCTAAAATAGAATGTTCTTTTGCATTTGAGCTAGGCAAATGCATAAGCATTCTAAAACATCTTTAAGCAGGATGCTTTATCAATGTATACTAAGGCTCATTATTTTCCTTCTCAAGCAAGGAATTTATGAAGATTGGGATTATTAGGTAAAGAGACTAAACTTAAAAAAAAATTTAAAACACAAAGCTCAATTGCTTTGCCAAATATTTCTTTTAGTTTTAAACATATCGATTAAAAGTTCCAACTCATTCTTAACAGCAAAGAGCATTTTAATTATTTTACATCTTTGCTGTACTACTTAAAATGTATTATTTGTATTCAGATTTCATGTTTCTTTTATTACTGATGAGGTTCAACTTGTTTTCATGTTGACTAATTCATTTTCTGCTATGCAAAGTGCTTGTCATGGCTTTTCATCTCTTATTAGGGGCTTGTTAGTCTATATTAAGTTTTATGTGCTTTTAAAATCAAATACATTATATCTTCATCATATTTCATGTGTTATTCCTCTATTTAGAAGTTACCTCTTTGATGTTGACTTGTCTATAATTTGATTTTTATATAGTTAAAGTTTAAATCATTGCGCTGGCCAAAAAGTCTGTTCTGTTTAATGTAAAATATAGTTTTAAAAGCATGTATTACATCTTGCTACTTAACGCCATTTGTAAGATATTACATTTTTAAAGTCAATGATTTTTTAAAAATACAATTTAATGATAAGATATCAAGTTCTGGCCTTGCAATATAAGCAATACATAAGTTATTTATCAATAAAATGTGTAGTCCAAATATTAGAGTCAAAAAATAGCTGAAACAGGATGCACAAACAACAGGATTGGGGCCATCAATAGAGTTTTTAGTAAGATATAAAAGAATACAGGGGCTTCCTTGGTGACTCAGTGGTAAAGAATCCACCTTTCAATGAGGAAATATGTGTTCAATCCCTTATTTGGGAAGATCCCTTAAAGGAGGAAATGGCAAACCACTCCAGTATTCTAGCTTGGAGAATCCCACAGACAGAGGACCCTGGCAGGCTACAGTCCATGGGGTTACAAAAGAGTCAGACACAACTCAGTGACTAAATAACAACATCAACAGCAACAAGAATACAAGTAATAATAACAACTAAGGCCCATTGAGTTCTTTCTGTGTGCCAGGCACTGTGCTAAGTAATTTCTGAAAAATATTTAATTCTCACAACAACCTTCTGAGAAGAGAGTTTGACCCTTCTCCGGAAAAAAGCTTGAGAATTTGGGTATTAAGTTCTTTAAAAGAGTTACAAAATCCCTCCTCATCCATGCCCCATACTTCAAGGGAACTCCCAGGTTAAACCATTCACCTCCACTCTTGATGTACATGAGAGGAACCTTCCACCAAGAGAGAAACTAAGAAAAGAAATGTAGCTCAGAGGAGGGAAATGTTCACAAAGGAAAGATATTTTATAACCTTCAAGTGCCAGATGCTTTGGTTCTGAGGACAAGAAAGCTTAAAGGTGCTAGAAGGAGATTGCTAAGCTAACAGTCACACTACCACAGTGCAAAGTTAGGATAGTGGTGTTCTGGGAGCATTGAGAAAGAACACCCAAAGTCCTCTTAGGAGATGTCAGAGAAGGCTAAGAGAGAAGGGAATGAATCTTGAAAACCGAGCTGTTGTTAAGTTCATGAAGTTCATAGGTGGTGACACATATTCTAGGAGGGGTGATGAGCAGAACAAAGCCATTGACCTTTGAAAGGATATGTTGGGTAATTGAAAAAGCAAATGATTTGGTAGACTGCAGATAGGATAAGTCATGGAGCTGGAAAAGTAATCAGGGATCAGATTAGAAGAGCCATCTTATATGAACAAAATGATTTTTGAAAAATTTTAGGCAAGGAAATGACATGAATAGGCAGGACTTTTAGGAAGGGCTCCTGGGAACTCTGTGCAGGATGAGAATGGGAGAGGGTGAGAATGTGGCAAGGATCACAGTCAGAGGCAACACATCAAAAGCTGAGGATTTAGATTTCTGTTAAACAGAAAAAGAGAAGGTGGAGAGGGCACAAAGCTGGGAGCTACTTAAAGATATTTAGAAGGTTATGACAGGACTTGGTGGCATGCTGGCTGTGGATACCTAGAATGAAGGAGGGATTAAAGATAACCGCTTTGTCATGGGAATTGGGAGTCAAATAGAGTGTTTTTCTTTCAAAAGGGTTTGAGACCTCTGCACAGTCCCAGCATAAAAATGAGAAAACTGCACACTTTTCAGGATAAACAACATATTCGTGGAATTTTCATTCTTATGCTTGTTTGTTCAGGTTATAAAAATAAAACAAGCCTTCATGAAAATATTTTAAAAATATAAATTGCCCTGATATGTGAGAGTATTTCCTTTCAGACTACTTTTCTAAGCATATGGAGAAGGGCAGTGAGTGAGTGTGCATATTTATGACTGTATGTGGTAGAGATTCAGTCTTTATACCACACAGAGCCAAAAAGAACCATCTCTAATGTGTTTTCCATAGGGGTACCTTTGGAATATTTTTGTTTCCAGATGTGACCCAAGTTTAACAAACATTTGTTGAGTGAATGAATACTTTTTAGTTTAATTTTTAATGTTACATAGATATTTACAATAACTAACATTGATTTACTGAGCACAGCCCCACCCATTAGAACGAGGCCCAGTTTCCCCTCAGTCAGTCTCTCCCATCAGGAAGCTTCCATAAGCCTCTATCCTTATCCATCAGAGGGCAGACAGAATGAAATCCACAATCAAAGAAAACTAACCAATCTCATCACATGGACCACAGCCTTGTCTAACTCAAGGAAACTACGAGCCATGCCATGTAGGGCCACCCAACACGGATTGGTCATAGGGGAGAGTTCTGATAAAACATGGCCCACTGGAGAAGGGAATGCCAAACCACTTCAGTATTTTTGTCTTGAGAACCCCATGAATAGGATGAAAAGGCAAAAAGATAGGACACTGGAAGATGAACTCCCCAGGTCAGTAGGTGCCCAGTATGCTACTGGAGAAAAGCAGAGAAATAACTCCAGAAAGAATGAAGAGACGGAGCCAAAATGAAAAAAAACACCGAGTTGTGGATGTGACTGGTGATGGAAGTAAAGTCCAATACTGTGATGAGCAATATTGACCTGGAATGTTAGGTCCATGAATCAAGGCAAATTGGAAGTGATCAAACAGGAGATGGCAAGAGTGAACATTGGCATTTTAGGAATCAGCAAACTAAAATGAATAGGAATAGGTGAATTTAACTCTGATGGCCATTCTATCTACTACTGTGGCCAAGAATCCCTTAGAAGAAATGTAGTAGCCATCATAGTCAACAAAAGAGTCTGAAATGCAGTACTTGGATGCATTCTCAAAAAATGACAGAATGATCTCTGTTCGTTTCCAAGGCAAACCATTCAATATCACAGTAATGGAAGTCTATGCCCCGACCAGTAAAGTTGAAAAAGCTGAAGTTGAATGCTTCTGTGAAGACCTACAAGACCTTCTAGAACTAACACCCAAAAAAGATGTCCTTTTCATTTTAGGGGACTGGAATGCAAAAGTAGGAAGTCAGAAATACCTGGAGTAACAGGCATATTCGGCATTGGAGTACAGAATGAGGCATGGAAAAGGCTAATAGAGTTTTGCCAAGAGAATGCACTGGTCATAGCAAACAACCTCTTCCAACAACAGAAGAGAAGACTCTACACATGGACATCACCAGATGGTCAATACTTGCAGTCAGATGAAGAGGCTCTATACAGTCAGCAAAAACAAGACTGGGAGCTGACTGTGGTACAGATCATGAACTCCTTATTGCCAAATTCAGACAAATTGAAGAAAGTAGGGGAAACCACTAGACCATTCAGGTATGACCTAAATCAAATCCCTTATGATTATACAGTGGAACTGACAAATAGATTTAAGGGACTAGATCTGATAGAGTTCCTGAAGAACTATGGATGGAGGTTTGTGATATTGTACAGGAGGCAGGGATCAAGACCATCCCCAAGAAAAAGAAATGCAAAAAACAAAAATGGCTGAGAAAAGAAGAGAAGTGAAAGGTAAAGGAGAAAAGGAAAGATATACCCATTTGAATGCAGAGTTCCAAAGAACAGCAAGGAGGAAGAAGAAAGCCTTCCTCAGTGATCACTAGAAAGAAATAGAGGAAAACAATAGAATGGGAAAGACTAGAGATCTCTTCAAGAAAATTAGAGATACCAGGGGAATATTTCATGCAAAGATGGGCTCAATAAAGGACAGAAATTGTAGGGACCTAACAGAAGCAGAAAATATTAAGAAGATGTGGCAAGAATACACATAGGAACTGTACAAAAAAGATCTTCACAATCCAGATAATCATGATGGTGTGATCACTCACCTACAGCCAGACATCCTGGAATGTGAAGTCAAGTGGGCCTTAGGAAGCATCGCTATGAACAGAGCTAGTGGAGGTGATGGAATTCCTGTTGAGCTATTTCACATCCTAAAAGATGATGCTGTGAAATTGCTACATTCAATATGCCAGCAAATTTGGAAAACTCAGCAGTGGCCACGGGACTGGAAAAGGTTGGTTTTCACTCCAATCCCAAAGAAAGGCAATGACAAAGAATGCTCAAACTACTGCACAATTGCACTCATCTCAAACGCTAGCAAAGTAATGCTCAAAATTCTCCCAGCCAGGCTTCAACAGTACATGAACTGTGAACTTCCATATGTTCAGGCTGGATTTAGAAAAGGCAGAGGAACCAGAGGAACCAGAGATCAAATTGCCAACATCTGTTGGGTTATTGAAAAAGCAGGAGAGTTCCAGAAAAATATCTACTGTAGCTTCATTGACTACACTAAAGCCATTAGTGTGGATCACAACAAACTGTGGGAAATTATTAAAGAGATGGGAATTCCAGACCTCCTGACCTGCCTCCTGAGAAATCTGTATCCAGATCAAGAGGCAACAGTCAGAACCGGACATGGACCAACAAACTAGTTCCAAATTAGGAAAGGAATACTTCAAGGCTGAATATTGTCACCCTGTTTATTTAAGTTATATGCAGAGTACATCATAAGAAATGCTGGACTGAATGAAGCACAAGCTGGAATCAAGATTGCTGAGAAAAATATCAATAACCTCAGATATGCATATGACAGCCCACTTACAACAGAAAGTGAAGAAGAACCTAAAAAGCCTCTTGATGAAAGTGAAAGAGAGTGAAAATTTTGGCTTAAAACTCAACATTCAGTAAACTAAGATCATGACATCTAGTTCCATCTCTTCATGGCAAATAGGTGGGGAAACAATGGAAACAGTGACAGACTTTATTTTGGGGGGCTCTGAAATCACTGCAGATGGTCACTGCAGCCATGAAATTAAAAGGCGCTTGTTCCTTGGAAGAAAAGCTATGACCAACCTAAACAACATATTAAAAAGCACAGACATTACTTTGCCAAAAAAGGTCCGTCTAGCAAAAGCTATGGTCTTTCCAATAATCATGTATGGAAGTGAGAGTTGGAATATAAAGAAAGCTAAGTGCTGAAGAATTGATGCTTTTGAATTGTGGTGTTGGAGAAGACTCTTGAGATCCCTTGGACTGCAAGGAGACCCAACTATTCCATCCTAAAGGAAATCAGTCCTCAATTTTCATTGGAAGGACTGATGCTGAAGCTGAAACTCCAATACTTTGGCCACCTGATATGAAGAGCTGACATCAGGGAAAGACCCTGATGCTGGGAACGATTGAAGGCAGGAGGAGAAGCGGAGGACAGAGGATGAGATGGTGGGATTGCATCACCGACTCAATGGACATGAGTTTGAGTAAGTTCCGGGGGTTGGTGATAGACAGGGGGGCCTGGTGTGCTGCAGTCATGATGTCGCAAAGAGTCGGACACCACGAGTGATTGAACTGAACTGAACTAAATTGATCCAAGCTTCATGCTAGATGCTACATGTAACATCTCATTTAATACAACAACCCTGTTTGATAGAAATCAGTATGGTGCTCCAATGATTAATGTAGTGTCTGTGTTTTTAACAGATTAAGTTGTTTGTAAAATGCCACATAATAGCCAAGAGTTTAACCTATGGCAGTACTTGTTTCCAAGCATTCTGCCCCCTTGTTAAGCAGATAAACCACAATCATTTTATTAAGGTTTATTATTTTAACAATACTATTATTTGTAAATCATTTCTTAAATTCTTGAATGTTTGATTCCCTGGATTTAGTATCATTTATTAAACATTTCTGATTTTAAGCCCAACATTTACTATTGTAATAGAGTGAAGTTTATCATTGTAATTAATATTTAGTCTGCTTTTTGATGATCCCTTGAGATTTTATGGCTATCAGTGTAAGTACTACACCAAGGAAACTATCATTTTTAAGTAGTCCATACTCAGAAAGATTCCTGATATTCTTGTTTCAACAATATAAGCAGCCCTCAATCTTTTCAGTTGCCAGCTCCTTTTATTGAAGACCCCAGAAAGCTTTTGTTTATGTGAGTCAGAGCTATTTGCCATATTAGAAATTAAAACTAGAGAAAGATGTAAACAACTAAACACAGTTTTCACTGGTTATCAGAGTGATGACTCATCACCCACTAAGTAACCTGTAGAAAACTGTCCAGTACTCTGTGAGAGAATGAGAGCGGAAGGGCAAGTGATATCATGGTGTTAAGAAGATGCTTTGACCATGTGGTTTCTGTGACAAGTTCTAGAGGATTCCCAGGGATCTATGGATCACCCTTTGAGAACCATGGCACTATATCATACTTAATATTTTAATTCACCATTTTAAAAAATCTTTTCATTTTGGTGGACAAAAAACAATATATCATCCTTGTTTTAACTTGCATTTCTTTGGATCATTATTATTTGTATCTCTCCTTTTATGATCATCCCTCCTCTTGTAGATTTTTCCTTGTTTTTCACTTCTTATTTTCATTCTGAACCAGAATTGTCCAATTCAAAGTCTCTTCCCATCTTCCCTTGAAATGTAGACAATAACACAACTTAGTTTTTCATCTTCATTCTAGCATGCTGAAGAAAATTTATGTTATTTGTGGTTGACTTCTCTGGCAGACCTTAAGCTCATAAGCCCTCAGAATAAGTCCTCCTCACTATGTACATGCCACAGCTGATCTGTGTGGGCCCTACAGAACCTTCCAGGAAAAAAACACCTCTGTGTTGGAACACTGATTATCTGTTTAACTTCTCTCTGAATGTTTGTCATAAATAATCTCCCTTAAAGTTGCCTAAAGGTAACTTTGTCACTCTTTCCTCCCAATTGTTTTCACAGGTACAAATCAGGAGAAAAGTCATCTTCTTAAACATCTTCTCAGTCATGTCCGACTCTTTGGATCCAATGGACTGTGGCCCAGCAGGCTCTTCTGTCCATGAAATTCTCCAGGCAAGAATACTGGAGTGGGTTGCCATTCCCTTCTCTAGCGGATCTTCCTGACCCAGGGATTGAACCCTGTCTTCTGCATTGTAGGCAGATTCTTTACTATCTGAGCCACCAGGGAAGCCCAGAGAAAAGCAATAGGAAAAGAAACAGAAAAGAACGCATACTTTCACCCACTGCTACTGTGCCACCAGATTAATTTCTTACTGCTTCTCCCATATGAGTCTTCAAATATTTGTTGCCAGAATACTGATATTCTATATCACCAACCCTTTGCTATTTAATTTCATTGTCTTGACTTTAAAAATAATTCATTTCTAGATGATGCCTACACTTACATTTCTAACCATCATCTATCCACATTTTTCACCTTATAACATATAAAATTTGGATTCATTTGAATAGAATATTGCAGGAATAATATTGTTTCAGCTGAAATTGTATTGTCTTGTATGAATATTAATCATGTGTCCTTCTATTGAACATAACACTCCACGTTTAAAAAACCTAATTTGATTTTTCCACAATATGGTTGAGTTTATCTCAAAAAATCCCTTGCAGCATTTAGGTTTACAGAAATTATGTTCTGTCAGAATACTTTATAATGGCAGCATTAAATATTGCCCTAAGGAAAAATATAGCTAAAAGTTTACTGAGAAATAATATCTTGGTGCTATGGCAAATTAGAATAATTTTTTTCTTTCCTGGAGATAATATTTTATGGCCATATTTTGAAAGAGAATCTATATTTGCCCACAAAGTAGAATATTTAAATGGGAAAGTTAAGGATTCATGATGCATTGCTAAATTATGAATTCGACTGCCACTTCCATACATTTCTACTCATAAAAACCCCCTTTCCACTTTGTACTAAATGAAGTGGTTAACAGTTTGGGCAGAGTACTTAGCTTCTGAAAATAGCCTGCAGATAAAGGATGACATTGGTGATAAATATAATATACAACTGACAATTTACATACAGTGCTCATGCCTACAGTAGTACATAATAATTAGCAAGCACCCCTGGCAACTCTCTATATCCTCCCCTCCATCTGTTGCTTCACTTTGAGTTTTAGGCAACTAGGATATTGAATATTTGGAATGTTTTTCTGTGCTACAAAATTTAGTTTTACATATGTAATATATATATGTATATACATTATATAATGCAGTAAGTAATATTATTGACTCCAGTACTCAAGAACTTTTCTATACCTGGCATTTGTTAGGCTATATGTCAGATATTTGACAAACATTTCCAGACTTCACCTATATATCTAGCATCCCTCTAGATCTTTAAGGATGGCAAAATCAGCTCTGAGTATTGTGAAAGCAAGATCATACAAAAGATTATATAGAGTAGCTGAAAATAGCCCATACCAAGGAAATGATCCCAATGGCTTAAGAAATATTGTCTTTTTCCTAGGATATGAGACCAAATATTTAATGACATCAATGTGATAAATTAAGAAAGCAAAATTATGTTATAGAATAGTCCTTAAAATATGGATAATAAGAATAGATAGCCTGAGTTAAAATCCATATTCTGCTATTGACTAATCAGGTAACCTGGTCAAGTTTCTTTACCTCTCTGTCTTAATTTTTCTCTTTGGCTTAATGTTTGCATTTGTAAAATGAACATAATATCTCTAGGGTTGTTATGTGAATTAAAAAAGAGCTAATATTCATAAGCACTTATAACAGTGTCTGCCATAGAATAAATTATATTAGTGGTGGTTAAATGAATAAAAAGAAATAAACACACTATGCTTATTTTAGACATAAAACTGTGAAAGATGCCCAGATTTGCTTGTGCCAATCAATCATGAAATTCTTATTGTCTCATATTATTCTTTTAAAAATCATTTTATTAAGTGTTAATAATATGATAGAATGAATTCAGTTGACTTCTATCCACATTTTATCACGAATATAATATTTTCACTTCAAAGATAAGATGTCTATTTTTATACTGACCATTACTTTTTGAGAGTGTTCCAAATGAGACATGTAATTAGTATAATAACCAACTGTACTGAGTAGTCAATATACCCCAAATTTTTTATAAATCTACACAAAGTCTTGTATTACATGTGAATATTTTTAATTGAACAAGAGATCATAATTTAAACCCTGCAGGTATAGATTAGATAATTTGTCACAGTTTGCTCTTTGCTGGTCCCAATAAAAATTAGGTGGATCTAAACCATTAATGATGGACAGTGTAATATGAGAGTAATGGTGGTGCTTCGTTTGCTGATATAGTCCTTTTTAAAACGTATTTAACATTTTTTTTTATATCTTGGTCTGAATATCTTTAATTTTAGAATGAATGATTTTATCACATAGTTATAATTAGTAGTACAATAGTAATTTGAAATGGGCAAAAAAAAAAATTGTTCAGCTCCCTTTATATTTTATATAAGTTCTAAATACAAGGCGAACAATGAAGGAAACTATCCTTTGCTTCCTGCTTTTAAAATATTAATGACATTAGTATTCTTTAGCAATGAAACAATCTGATACCTTAAAGTTAGAATAGAACTCCCTAATTAATCTAGTTTGTCATCTGGTCGATCAGTCGTGTCTGACTCTAACCCCATGGTCTACCAGGCTCCTCTGTCCATGGAATTCTCCAGGCAAGAGTACTGGAGTGGGTTGCCAGTTCCTTCTCCAGGGAATCTTCCCGACCCAGAAATCAAACCTGGGCCTCCCACATTCCAGGCAGATTCTTTACCATCTGAGCCACCAGGGAAGCCCTGTCAGTATAATTTATAATAAATATAAATAAAGCACAAATAAAAAGCTATCTTCAGTTCAGTTACTCAGTTGTGTCCGACTCTGCGACCCCATGAACTGCAGCACGCCAGGCCTCCCTGTCCATCACCAACTCCTGGAGTTTACTCAAACTCATGTCCATTGAGTCGGTGATGCCATCCAAACATCTCATCCTCTGTCATCCCCTTCTCCTCCTGCCCTCAATCTTTCCCAGCATCAGGGTCTTTTTCAATGAGTCAGCTCTTCACATCAGATGGCCAAAATATTTGAGTTTCAGTTTCAACATCAGTCCTTCCAATGAACACCCAGAATCTCCTTTAGGATGGACTGGTTGGATCTCCTTGCAGTCCAAGGGACTCTCAAGAGTCTTCTCCAACACCACAGTTCAAAAGCATCAATTCTTTGGTGCTCAGCTTTCTTTATAGTCCAACTCTCACATCCATACATGACCACTGGAAAAACCATAACCTTGACTGGATGGACCTTTGTTGGCAAAATAATGTCTCTGCTTTTTAATATGCTGTCTAGGTTGGTCATAACTTTCTTTCCAAGGAGTAAGCATCTTTTAATTTCATGGCTGCAGTCACCATCTGCAGTGATTTTGGAGCCCAGAAAAATAAAGATAAATAAAAAGCACAAATAAAAAGCTATGGTTGTAGACAAAGTCTAGATGTTGTTGGCTGATATGGCTGTCATTTAGATACCTGGAGTCAGACTTTAGTAAATTTATCAAAAACTGGGCTATTTGGGCAAATTAAGCTTCTGGATAATTTATTAAGATTAGCTCCTGTACCAGTTAGCTTTTGCTTTGTAACAAACCACCCATAAAATATAATGGTTTAAAACAGCAATCATTCATCATCATTGTTCACAAGTGAACAGTTTGGCTGGATGGTTCTGCTGATCTGGGTCAGACTTGGTTCATCTTAATCATTAGGTAGTGGCCATCTGGACTAACCTAGCTGGATGTTAGTCAGATGAAACCCAGGGACAACAAGGATAACTAGACCCGTCTCTGCTCATGTAGAAATTTAGCTGAGCCTTGCTCACATGGCAGTCAAGAGTGAGAAAGGGAAGAATCACCCAAGGCCTCTTGATGCTTGGATTCAAGACCTGTACATCACTCTGTCAGATTCTGTTGACCAAAGCAAGTTACAAAGCCAGCCCAAATTCAAGGAATGGAGGAACAAACTCCATCTCGTAACGGAAGTAACTGCAAAGAATTGTGGTCATTCCTATAATCTACCACAGACACTCTGCGTAATTTAGCAATAAATCTTTAACTGAGCTGAGACCTGACCTGAGTACAAAGTATACATCATGAGCCTTGTACTTAACGAACTGACTGTTTTCTGTTCCCCCCCTCCTTTTTTTTTTCTTTTCTTTTCTTTCTTTTTTTTTTTTTTGCCTCTAAGGACTTCTCTTTATAACATTGACCAGGAGATGGGAAGCAGGAAAAAACAGGTGGTCCATTTGGCCTCAGAAAGCCCTGAAATATTTTAGCCATGGTTCAACTAAACTATTCGGTGGTTGATTTACAAGAAAATATTTACAGGCTAAAGCTTCTTGATTTCATGTCAATAAGTCAAATTCCTACCTTTTAAATTACTTTGAATTAGCTGAATAAGAGTAGCTGTTGCAATGGTAAACAAACTTGTATTTATTAAAAAATACTCTGTAGAACCCCAGTTGAATTGGCCTCCCAAATTTCCATATAACCATGTAATATAAAGTGAGTATTTCAGGTATGTGCTTATGATCTTGCTAACTAAAAGTGTATCTGTAACAATCTGAAGTTTTGAAATGTACAAACTGCTTGTTATGTGTTTCCCTGTTCCAAGAACAGCATTCCTGCCTGTGCTTTACAATGGACGCCACCTGATCCCTGTGGTTTTTTTTTTGTGAAAGAGTCTTCTAAACTGAATCCTTATAAAGGTGGCAGAAAGGATTGATTAAGAAGAATGTATATGATATATGTAATGTTAGCATAGTTTACAAGCATACATGTGTGTAAACCCATACCTGTCTTTGCTAGGCAATTTCTTTGATGCCATTTTTCACCCATGTTTGCTCCTCACCCTGTAACTCCTATCTCAATTAATGGCATCATTTTCTGTCTTGCTACTAAAGCCAGAAACCCTGAAATCCTCCACTCTCTCATTCTCTGTCTATAATAAATAACCAAGTCATACAGATTCTAATCCCATGATCTCTCTGCCATCTGACTCCACCACCTCACCATTCTTGACAGCAATTGCGTAACTTCAAGCCTGAGTCTTACTTAAGTTCCTGCAACTGTGTCCTGACACATTCCCTTCAAATCACTCCCCTTTCCTCCAGCCCATTGCCTATTCTGCTGCTGGAATGAACTCCCTAAACATAATTCTATTTATGTCATTTACTTACCTAAAATTATACAATGGCAACTCATGGCCTTAAGGCTAAAAGCCAAACCTATGCATGCATGGGAAAAGATTTTTAAAGCACAACTCTTTCTGCATTTAATTAAGTTCTCACGACAAGGTCTAGAACAAAGCAATGGGTGCTACGTGTTGCCACATTCTGAAAAGGAGGTGGTGCACTTTCTAGGTGGAGTGACTGAAAAAGTTGAAAATCTGATTTGCAATCCTCCACCTTTCACCCACTTCCAGGCTGCGGTTGTAGAGAACTTTTATAGTGCTTTAACAGACATCTCCCTTCACACTCAGATACACACACACATACATACATATTCACACACATTCACACACACACATATAATCCTGCACTCCTAAGCATTGGCAGAGGGGAAAGTGGTTCCTTCCTCTTGATCTCAGGTGAGTGGCAGGGTCTTTAAGAGAAATATTTGGCCCTAGAAATTTGTTACATACAGAAACCAATATGAGAACTATATCTGAAAATTCCACAGAGGATGGACTGCATGTTAAGAAGGATGGATCCACAGAGGATGGACTTCTTTAAGCTATGATGGGAGCAAACCACAGAAGGCAGAAGAAAGGTACTTGTTCCTTGACTTTTGGGCAGTGGGGCTCTGTGTTCAAGCTGAGCCCTTTTAAATGTTACATAGATGCACCAGCCCCAAGCACTTGTCTCATGCATCCAACCTGGACTGGCGATCTGTTTCACACTTGATAATATACATGTTTCGATGCTGTTCTCTCAGATCATACCACCCTCACCTTCTCCCATAGAGTCCAAAAGTCTGTTCTATACATCTGTGTCTCTTTTTCTGTCTTGCATATAGGGTTATCGTTACCATCTTTCTAAATTCCATATATATGCGTTAGTATACTGTATTTGTGTTTTTCTTTCTGGCTCACTTCACTCTGTATGATGGGCTCCAGTTTCATCCACCTCATTAGAACTGATTCAAATGAATTATTTTTAATGGCTGAGTAATATTCCATTGTGTGTGCATTGGGATGACCCAGAGGAATGGGATGGGGAAGGATGTGGGAGGGGGGTTCAGGATGGGGAACACATGTAAATCCATGGCTGATTCATGTCAATGTATGGCAAAAACCACTACAATACTGTAAAGTAATTAGCCTCCAACTAATAAAAATAATTGGGGGAAAAAAATGTTACATAGATGACTGCCTGGGGGTCAATGGGACTCCAAAAAACGGATGACACTCTGCATGCCCAGGGACCTGACAGTGGGATCATAAGCAAATGGACTGTCTGAGGCCAGCATTTCCTGCTTTAAAAGTACTGCAATCAGGAGCCGCCAGCAAGGCAGGTACCTGAGGAACCCAGGAAATGTCCAGCACTGAGTGTCAGTGGGAGCAGACATTCCCAGGGCGCCCTCACTAGATGACACCTGGCCTTTCAGTAGGTTCTTTCCTATTTTTTACATCTCCCAGTGCTAATCATTAACCCTGAAGGGGGCCGGAGTAGCCCAGGGGTGAACTGGCAGAACAAGATGATCCTTGCCCTGGAAAAACTCTCCTTACACCTGGCAAAGGAACTGGAATTGATGCTGTGAAAAGTGAGGATGGGAGAGACAGAGAGGCAGATGTGGGGATCAGGTAAAGATAATACAACTTTTCCTTATGCAAATTTTCTTTCCCAGAAATTGACTATAAATTTTTCTCCAGAATGTATTTATATACACTATGACATACTATTCAGAGATATAAAAAAGTTCGATGATATACCATTGGAGTATTTAGTTTCTTCTTTATAGAACTAATCTCTTCTTTTTAAATTTTTTTTAATTTTTAATTGAAGGATAATTGCATTACAATATTTTGTTGGCCATACATCAACATGAGTCAGCCATAGGTATACATATGTCCCCTCCTTCTTGAACCTCCCTCCCACCTCCCACCGCATCCCAGCCCTCTAGGCTGTCACAGCGCCCGGGTTTGAGTTCCCTGACTCGTAGAGCAAATTCCCACTGGCGATCTATTTTGTATATGGTAGTGTACATGTTCCCATGCTACTCTCTCCATTCATCCCACTCTCTCCTCCCCCACCCCCATCCCCTGTGTCCTCAAAGAGCTAATCTCTTCTTAGTCACAGATACATTATGTACTTGAACAGATAATATAAAATGCCCTAATGTTTCTCTCAGAAAGGGAAATAAAACATTAAAACCTCAAAAGTTTTCTCAATGGTAACAAATAAATGCTCATAAAACTTAATGAACTCTCTGGTTAAAGGAATTTAAGAACACGGGGAAATATTCTCTGGTAACCCCTCTGGCAACATTTTAATTATAATGCAGTCTCCCTCCCCAGGCAATGAGTCCAATCTATTATAATATGAGCAACAATCTATTTACTACAACACATTAAGAAATCCAAATATCTGGAACAGGTCATATCTCATTTGCTATTGCTGATTAAAACAAATAATGGAGTAAGATGGCTTTCCATCTCTCTCTCTCTTATTTTAATCACCACTGTGCTTGTGTCTAAGATTATTTTGGAAATAAAACTAATACTTCAGTACTTGAATAAATATAATTTTCTAAATTGTTTTGGGAACTATGTTTGTGAGTATTTTTTTAGTGCTAATTTGAAACTCTTACCTATCTGTACTTTATGTCTTTTGTTGACTATTTCAAGGAAGTCATTTCCGCATAGGTCATTAGAGTGTGTCAAAATATCACTACCTGAGTCATGTGAAAAGTGAAATCCCCTCCATGCATGATCTGAGATCATTTTGTAATCATTTACATGAGTTGTCTCTAGTTCCTCTTTTTTCTGTGTGAATTACAGAAATGGTACTGGAACCCACCACTAGAGTCTCAGCTAAATGATAAACACCAAGGAGAGCCAAACCATTCTAGACCTGCCACTCCAGGCTCTGTGTTAAAGGAGCTGCCTTGCTCATCTCACTCACATCACGATTATCAGCTCCTTTTTTGTGAATTCAAAGATTTCTCCGACTCCTGTTGGTATATCATTAGTTCCACTTTTCATACAGAACAAAATCTTGAAAAGACAGATTATCTATGCGTAGAGGAAATGATTTTCCCTGAAGGGCATTTTCTTTCCCTTTACCCAGTGTATTTTTAAATGTCTCAAGCGATGAGGCTGGCTGTTCAACCCAGTTCAAGAACACACTTTTATTCAGCCCATTATCTATCATCATGAATTCAAACCTGCTGTTCCTCTCTGCTGATAATCTGTCATCTAACAAGAGCAAGGATGGCTTTAAACCGCAGGAGCAGCAAGCAGCCATTGATGTGCCTTCCAAGGAGATTTATTCATTGAACTCCACACACACAAAACAGATCCAATTCGATATTTCCTTGTTCATGTTTTACACAATTCTCCATGCTCTCTACCCCTTTTGGAAACTTACAGAGCTACTACAGAGAATTAAACAAATATTTAAAAAGTAGAAGAAGGGTGAATGGATGAATAAAATTATATACTTAGTCTCTCAAAATTAATCTTCAGGATAATATTTTAATTTAATGTTTATTTTATATTGGAGTATAGTTGATTTATCATGCTGTGTTAGTTTCAGGAGTATAGGAAAGTGATTCAGCTTTATACATATGTATGTATATATAATATATATATATATATATATACCTCCATTCATTTTCCGATTCTTTTCCCATATAGGTTATTATAGAATAATGAGTATAATTCTCTGTGCTATAGTAAGTCCTTGTTGGTTACCTATTTTATATATAGTAGCGTGTATATGTTAATCCCAAACTTCAAGTGTTATTATTTTTAATGGGACATAAATCATTATTTTCTGCACAGAAATAAAAAGCAGAAGGGCTGTCCTGCTGAAGGACTCTCTCTCCTGAATGTCCTTATTCTTCCTTCATTATGCTATCTATGTTCCCAGGATAGCAACATTAATTTGACATGGCTGAATTATGCTACCTACTGTTTGCTGTATAGCACTTTGAGTGCCTGAGGCTGGGTTTTCCCGCTTTGGGGATAGGGGGCAGAAAGACATGTCTAACTCTACTCTAGTATGAGAAGCAATTAAGCTACAAGTTGTTTAGCTGTAAGCAGTTAACCTCACAAACCTAATAAATTATTTGATTATATAGAATGCTTAGAATTTGACCCCTTTTTGAAAATAGGCAAAGCTTATTTACCTTGCAATAAGTAAATTGCAAAGTTTGTATTATTTTCCTTGTTTTGGTCATTTAACTATTTGAACATTGCCCCTCTTATTCCATGCTTTGGGATATACAAATGGCAAATAGGATAGCTGCAAGGGCCCTTTCGTTGCCAAATCATTTGGTTTGTATTGTCTTTGCCGCTACTATTATCACTTGTTTAGTTGAAGATTGCACCACTTTATTTCTGAATAAAAGAGAAAGCAGCCTTTGTTATTTTGGTCCCGTCTACTCAATTAAAAAACAAACAAACAGGCATAAAACCCTTCATGAACACTAATGAACCCAAAATAGTCTGCAATTAATTTTAAATTCACTGCTAGTTTCAAAAATTAGCTAACACTGCAAATTGCACTGACCATGATCAGGCCCTTAATAACAAGGCCTATTGTGTGAAATGTGCAAGTCAGCAGAAACACAAATGAAAACCTTTCGGCTTCAAACACATGAAAACAAACAGAGCAAGATGAAATCTGAATTTTCAAAAAAGCTTTAAGCTATTACATCTCACACCAGATAAGTTAATAAATCACTTCAAAGAACACATTCTTTTTTGTGTACTGATTCTTGTGAGGTCAACCCATAAGAGGTACGAGAGCAAAATTCCTCCTTTTTTCCTAAAGCCTCAATAATAATATACCAAGAAGTCTTAGGTCATCTACAGGGCTAATGATAGGTAAGTGACTTTTATTATTATTATGAGAATTAATTTGAAACTATGCAAAATTAAAGAAGTTCAAACTGTTATTTAATCTAACACAAAGAAAGATAAAATGTTGGGTTATTATTGTACAGCTGAACAATTTTCTAATCCTGTTTTCAATCTAAGTATTTCTGCAGTTTCTTTGCTGTTAAAGAAGAATTCAGACAACTAAATCACAAATTTATGTTCATTTTCACTCTCTCTATATATTATTTTCAGTTTCCCTGATGGCTCAGTGGTAAAGAATCCACTTGCTAAAGCAGGAGACAGAGTTTGATTTCTGGGTGAGGAAGATCCTTTGGAGAAGGAAAGGCAACCCATTCCAGGATTTTTGTCTGGGAAATCCCAAAGACAGAGGTGCCTGGCAAGCTACAGTCCATCAGATAGCAAAGAGTCAGACACGACTGAGTGACTAAACAACAATGATATATTATATTCACTATTTATGTAATTTAAGGTAATATAGACTTGTAGTAATCATTTCATATTATTTGTATTTGCTGTTCTTATTTACCTGCTTTTAAAGCAATACAACTTTGAGGTATAATTTTTGAAACAGTCCAAATGTTTCAAATAGCCTACCGAATCACAATATACCCTCTAGCATCATACTCCATGTTTAAATTCCAGTCTCATCATTTGTCAAATGGAGAAATCACTAAATCTATTGAAAACTTGAATTTGCCAGTCATATAGCAGGGATAACTACCTACTTCATAGGGACAAAAATTGCAGGGGCAATTTATAGGATTGATTCAAAGAATATAGGAAAGATATTTTTCTTCTTCCGTAATTGTTCTGTTGATGACCAGTTTCCATTGAATTCACCCCCTTGGCCTTTCTAGGCCTCCTCCAAAGCTCTGTAACTCATGGTCAATCCTTTTGTTCTTCATGCCTCATCATTTGCTGCTTCCTGTCTTATGAGAGTGCAACAATTTTCCTTCATTGAAACTCTGTCTCTTGAATGCCCTCTCAATGAAAAACCTTCACAACACTTCCTCCTATTCTTTGAAAAGTCTCATTCCAAATTCTTAATGACTTTCCCAACAAAAGAAAAGCAGATGCTCCCCCAAAACTCCAGGTTCCCTATATGTGACACCACGCAGAGAAAACCTCATGTAAAGATTCCTTTTTTTCTCTTCATTAATTTTTTTTCCTATAGCACATTGTTCTGCATATGAATGTTATGTATACAGTCAATTATCCAAGCTAATGGAGGCGAGCTGTGGGAGAGATAATTAAGAAGAGCAGATAATCTACCCTGCTATTAGTGCAGGTGTCAGCAGAGTCTGGCCTGAGACAGCACTGTAAGGGGTGTGTGGTGGGGTGAAAAGGAGGCTTGTGGTCCCAGGATAGTTACAGAGTGGAGAAAAGACACTGAGGAGGGGCGGGGGAACCAAGCCTGGTGAGGCGGAGGCATTAGGACAGGTGATCACTCATTAATATGAATGTTGTGGATAATCCAGAATTTAGCATTATGTTTAAATGCCTACCTGGAAAATGATACTAATTGGTCTAAAGTCCCACCTTTGATTTGTATCATGAGCAGTTAGTTTCCCCTACTCCATAGTTTATATTTTAAAATGACAGGCCCTTCCATGTGTCCCAGAAGTCAATATCACAATTGTGCCCTTGTGACCAATAAAGGAACTGGCATAACCCAACACCAACACTGGGAGATCATTTAATACCCATATTCTATTGAGTATGGGTTGTTGCCATTAATGTACAAGTCAGAACTGTGAAAGTCACTCAGTCATGTCCTACTCTTTGCGACCCCATGGACTATACAGTCCTTGGAATTCTCCAGGCCAGAATACTGGAGTGGGTAGCCTTTCCCTTCTCCAGGGGATCGTCCCAACCCAAGAATCAAACCCAGGTCTCCCACATTATAGGTGGATTCTTTACCAGCTGAGCCACAAGGGAAGCCCCAAGTCAGAAAGTATACCTTAAAATTATGACCAAGTGATTTTTTTTTTTTTTGACCAAGTGATTTTTAATTAATTGTTTCAATCAAGTGATCTGTTTAAAAGTGCAAGAATATGTGAGCATCTCTTCACTAATTCAGTAACTATCATGTAAAGGCCTGTTATGTGGTTTCCTGACCTAATAATGTTCATGTAGTGGTAAGGTTATATGTGTTCCAAGAGGCCATGTACTGTCTCCGTACTGTGAAGACAAAATAAGCATTTCAATACTCCATATATGGAATAAAGTCAAAATCATCAACCAATGAAAACTAAAGAAATATTTAAATATACATGGGAGAGTAGCAAGAGTTGTTCAGAGTACTTTATTTAGTGCCTTTAAAAAAACTGATAATAATGAAAATTCCTTGGCAATCTAAGAGCTTCTTTCACTTTTTACCATCCAGAGCGTCAAAGGAGGCAAAAAGTAGCAGATGCAAACCTTTCGATTTACAACCATCTTCCTCCAGCTTTAATGCTCTGGTGTCCTTTGGGCAGAAACACTCCAGGGTCTCAACTAGTGTGTTTTTCAATTACTGATACTATTCTGCCCTGATAGATAGGAAGTGATAAAACAACAAGTAAGAAATCATTTTTCATAATTCTTCAGAGTCCAATCTAGCCTCAAATCTGCTTCTCTTGCAGTCCTTCATGCTGTAGAAGCTGAGTTTTAGTGGATTCCACAGCCTCAAGGTGGAATCACTTCACATATTTTTCAGTAGATTAGCCTCTGGAGTATTTCTTTCTACTCAAAGTCTACTAAAACAGAGGATGGCCCAAAAGCATTCTCACTGAGGAGACATAAATTTCAAACAAAATATTGAAGGAACCTTGCTTTCCAATAGTTCAAACAATATATTTTCATGGAATAAGCATCCCATTTTCTTTCCCAAATTGGTTGAAGGAATCTGGAATATTTAGATGAGGTGTTAAGCAGATAAAATCTCAGTTGATTTGTAAATCAGGAATTAGGAAAACTATGAAATTTCTTTGCTAAAAAAGAAATTGAATGTCCAAGGAAATTAAAATGGCAACTTGCCATAAAATGATCTCCTCTTTCAAAGAAGAGGATCAATAATATATTAAAGCACTAAAAATTGATATAAGGAGTCCATTTTAATTGGCTTCACTGTTGAGACTAATAGGTATTAACTTTCATTTTTATAAAATATTTCCATGTTAATGACTCTAAGATCTATTGTTTCAAGGATTTTCCTGAGGCACATGAAGCTAAGGTTGAAAGCAGTTAAGGTTGCATGAATTCCTTTACAAGCCTATTATAAGCCAATATTCAATCAAAATGATTATTGCTAGCCATTAAAAAAAGCTACTAAATATCAAGGGTAATAACTCTTGCATGTTATTACTGGGAATCCCTACAAAGCAAAAGGCTTTTGTATTACTGTTTGCAAAGACTGCTTAATTTATTTGACGTCCTTGGGAAAAAGAAAAAAATCTGCTGTTCAACCAGAAAAGAAAAAAAAGAGAGAGTAGTCTTGTCCCCATTATCACTGAACAAGAAGTGTCAGGAAGCTTCAGGCTAGAATTAACATGAGATAGGCTATTACAGTTGTAAGAGCATTTAGCAGCCGTCCCTACTGACTTCGGGGTGATAATACACACAGCCCCATGTAATCTATCTCTTCTGCAGCTCTTTCTTTGCGTCTCTCCTCCTCTCATTCTTTACTAGTATACATGCTTTATTGTAAAGCTTACTAAGTGGTAAACAGCAGCATTTTTCTACCAAACTGACACCACGGCAAGAGTTTTACCTTCAGCAAAGTCATTTAAGAGTCACTGCTTATACGTAACCATTTTTTAAAAGCCAGATATAACATTCAAGTAAAGGAATATTTCATGACTCATGCTCTAAAGAGTAGACTATATCTGGCATCCTTTTCACTAGAAAAGTGATTTTCACATATTATTAATTTTCCTAGAAAGAGAATGCAAATATCAAATTGAAGTTCAAGAAAAGGATTGTTTAGAATGTGGTTTCATAGTTAATGAAATAAAATTCAGTAATGTTAAGAGGAAAAAATATTTCTTGATGATTCAGAATATCTTTAATTATTACTGTAAGTGATAATATCTACCTAGAACTGAGCATGCTCCAAAGGACATTTAAACCAGAGCAGCCCCATCTTTGAAACTTGCAGGGTAGAATGTATAAGAAATGATATTTGAGTATTTTTAGCTCCAAAATTTCTCCAGTTATTTCTAGTTTAATTTCCCTTAAGTTTCCCTAAGTTGGTACTATTCCATCCCTTGAAGTTAAAAATGAAAAGCAGGAGAAAAATGACACATGTAATTCAAATCTTAGGCATCCCAAAAATCCAACAAATACCAAGCTAATATAAAATCAAATTATTTCCATGAAAATTTCTCTTAAGCCAGGTGTTTACAACCTCAGCACTAATGACATGTAGAGATGCATCATTCTCTATTGTGGGGTACCATTCCTAGTATTATGACACTGGGTTTGGCAGTATCTCTGATTTCTAGCCATTATATTCCATTAGCACCCTCCACACTACACCATGAGTTGTGACAACCAGAAATGTCTCCTGAGGGGCAAAATCATCCTCATTGAGAACTATTTCTCTAAGTGGAAGACCTAATCTAAATTTGATAATGTTTGCTTGCATCATTAACTTTGGAAAAAGGAACTATCACCGAACTCTCAGTTGCAAAATTTGAAAATGATTCACACACTAGCTGTGGCAAGACAGAGCTGGGCTCCGTGTACATTTCCTGCACACCTTCTGGGAAGCTGAGACATCATTATGCATATACAGGCTTAAGGCCCAAATACCATGAACATCTGGAAATACCAGTGTCTTAGTTTTCTCTGGCTGCCATAACAAAACACCACAGACCGAGTGGCTTAAACAACAGAAATGTATTTCTCATAGTTCTGGAGGTTGGAAATCTGAGAGTAGGGTGCCAACAAGATTAGGTTTTTGTGAGAAATCTTCTCTTGACTTGCAGATGGATGCCTTTTCGCTATGTGCTCACATGACTTCTTCTTTGCATGTACCACGTGCGAGAAAATAGAGCAAGATCTCTTTTGTCTCTTCTTGTGTGTGCATGCTCAGTTGCTTAGATGTATCTGACTCTTTGCAATCCCACAGGCTGAAGCCTGCCAGGCTGCTCCATCCATGGGATTTTCCAGGCAAGAATACTGGAGTGGGTTGCCATTTCCTCCTCTGCGGGATCTTCCCAATCAGGGGTTGAACCTGTGTCTTGCATCTCCTGAATTGGCAGGTGGATTCTCCACCACTCAGTTCAGTTGAGTCACTCAGTCATGTCCAACTCTTTGCAACTCCATGGATTGCAGCACACCAGGCTTCCCTGTCCATCACCAACTCCTGCTGCTTGCTCAAACTCACGTCCATCGAGTTGGTGATGCCATCCAGCCATCTCATCCTCTGTCATCCCCTTCTCCTCCTGCCCTCAATCTTTCCCAGCATCAGGGTCTTTTCTAAGGAGTCAGTTCTTTGCATCAGGTGGCCAAAGGGTTGGAGCTTCAGCTTCAGCACTAGTCCTTCCGATGAATATTCAGGACTGATCTCCTTTAGGATTGACTGGTTTGATCTCCTTGCAGTCCAAGGGACTCTCAAGAGTCTTCTCCAATACCACAGTTCAAAAGCATCAATTCTTTGTTGCCCAGCTTTCTTTATGGTCCTACCCTCACATCTCTACATGACCTCTGGAAAAACTATAGCTTTGACTACAGACGTTTGTCAGCAGTTTGTCTTTACCACTAGTGTTACCCTATACGTCCCTTGTAAAGCCACTAATCCCATCATCCAAGAACCAGTCCTCAAGTTCTCATCTAAATCTAGTTACCTGACAAAGGCCTCAGTTCCTAATACCATCACATTGGAGGGATCTGTTTCTCTATTGTTGGAAGATAAATGATTGTCAGCTATGTTTTAATATATCATACATATAGGGTGTTCAAATTAGATAAGCCTAATTAATACTACTTGACACTTTCATTGAAATAGTTAAATCAGTTAAGTTTGAATTATTCCGGATCTTGAACTTGTCATTATATATATATATATATATATGTATATATATATGAATAAAATACAAACATATATATATATATATATATAAAATAAACAGAAAAATAAAGACTGCACGGATGTATTCACATAAGACCAAAACAACAATGTAAAATAGTTTCTTACTATTTACTACAGAAGTTTGAGTGTGGTTATTATTGGACAAGGGAAAGGTTTAGTGACTGAGGAGGCATGAGTGTAGCTCTGTGGGTCCCTCTGAATGAGAGGCAACTGATAATGATTCTGGGGGAAAATTTCATAATGAAAGTTGGGTACTCTTTATTATTCATCAAGTTGTACGCTTAGGGTTTGTACAACTTTCCTTATGTAATTGCTATAACTCAAATGTGTAAAGACTTGTCTTGAATTACATAGAATCTGAGTCACACATTTATTACTTTCATGGATTTAAAGGTAAATAAGACAGCCTCTATCCCCAGTTGAGTCAAAGTCTAAAGAAAGATTCAGACCTATAAACAGATTGCACAATACAATATGATAAATGATAAATGAGATACATAAGCAGAGTTGTTTGAGACACAGAGGTAATTAACTCTGCCTGGGGAAATCAGGAAAGATCTTGTGATAAGTAGTGTTTGAACTGGTCAGAAGACATGGCAAGAGACCATCTTGCTTACATTCAAAGTAAGTTAGTTTTGAAGAAAATGTGTAACTAGAGGTTAGCTGATTTGGATTTCAGTTTTCAGATAGTTTCTATACTTTTGATTAAGAGTAAAAAAAAAAAAAAAGAAAGAAAAAACATGAATCAGATGCAACCAGGTAAGAAATCTCTTGCTTTATTACCCAGAACTTAATCTAAATAGTAAAATGTTAAACATAGTAGGCATGAATATTTGCTTTTACTCTATCTTTGGGTGCCTTTGTCATTGAAACAAACTTTAAAAAAACAATAACAAAGAGTGAGAAAATAATAGAAGAGATAAAATAATAAACTATCACATAAATGCTGATGGAGTACATTATACAAGCTTATACTATGCAAATATTTAAGCTTGGGCTTAGTAGCAAAGAGATAGAAAACCATGAGCAAATTTCTTCAAAAATGATTGACGATTTTCAGGGACTGATCATAAACACAAAAATTAACTGCTGAAGAAGAGGAATGGTTATTGTTCTCATGAATCCAAGCTTTAACCTTGAAGAAAATACAGGCTTCTAGAAGTAGATTAACAGCAGTACCCACATTAACCAGCATTTGGGGTTCAAAAGGCACTACTGTGAGTCCTGTGCGCTAGTAGTAGGCCTGTTTAAGACAGCCGTGAGAAAAAGGATTGCTTTTCATGAACTCAGAAGTTAGGTATAGGAATCGATGTGTTTTTGCAAGGGTTGTATTCTTGAGAATTATTTTTCTTTTTCAAAGCTGCTAGTGAAAGGTATGCTAGAAGAATTACTCAACTTGGAGTAAAATTCAAATTTTTAAGCTCCTATTCACTTTACCAGATATGATTTTAATTTGGGCATTTCTCATTCCTCCTTCTTTAGCAAAATTATTTCACGATGAGACACTAGACCTAGTCAGCTCCCAGGGGTGATTCTGAAAGTTTAAATCCTGAAATTCTTCTCACAATCACTTATTATTTCATAGCTCTCACTGTCTGTCTACACTACATTTCTGCTCTGACACCAAACAACAATTCTGTAATTAAGCCCAGCCTGTTTAGCAGCTCTGTGCTAATTTCACACTAATGGTGCTTTCACCACTTTCCTGAATTATCTTCCTTTCTCATCTTTCCACTATTATACCCTCAGTGTGTGTTAGTTGCTCAATCATCTCCTTCTCTTTGTGACCCCATGGACTATAGCCTGCCAGGCTACTCTGTCCATAGAATTCTCCAGGTAAGAATACTGGAGTGGGTTGCTATTTCCTTCTCCAGAGGATCTTCCCAACCGAGGGATCGAACACTGGACTAGTACTCTGCAGGCAGATTCTTTACCATCTGAGCCACCTGGGATACCTGTATGCCCTCACTATCCATGGATCTATACAAGAATTGCCTTCAATTCTCTGTTATTATCAATGCCTTACACACTGGTAATGATGAATCACATGAAAATATTTATTGGCGTTCACTCAAGTTATAGTTTCTCATTTCACCTATACCACTAAAGCACTTACTACTATAATTCTCTTCTTTTCCAGTTCCTTGAGACATTTGTTGTGCTTACTCTTATATGCCTTTCAAAATCCCAAACATATCCTACACTGTTAAAAAAAAAAATGAGTATCACTCAAAAACTCCATAACTGTACTACCATGCTCAGTTACCTGTATGTAATGCCATACATTATTTTTTCCTTTTTTCCTGCGAATTCAGATTTTTCCTATTCTCAGAGAGTAAACTTTTGACCCGTGAACTGGAAATTTTATTCTTCCTACTCTGGGCTCTCATTCCATTAAATAGCCTCTCTATCTTTACATTATTGAAACTCTGTTTTTCTAAACTAATTATTATAAGACAATTTGAGTTTTGTTCAATTTGTTCAATCTAAGAACTCTGCCTCTCACACCAATCCCCTCAAAATAAATAAATAAATAAATAAGCTTCTTTCCTCAATATTACTATCTCCTTCAGTTACTGACTCATCTTCTTCCTTCCTTTTGTGGTCAAACATCTTGAAAGAATACTTTGTTCTTCATTCTGTAAATATCCTGAGTTTCTACTTACGCCTTGTCAATGGTATATAGAGTATTATAAACCTGCCTTTAGCTTTTATAGTAGGCTGTATATCCTTGGGCAAGTTATATAAATTTTCTAAGTCTGTAAATTTTAATACCTATGGCGAAAATTTTGTCAATTATATGTCATAATGTTACATAACACTTGCACAATACCCGGCACTGTGTAAATGGTCTATAAATAGCAACTATCATCATTCCTATTCTTTCATATTCTTATTATTCCTACTATTGTTTCAACTCACTATATTTCACTTATGCCCATGACCTCACCCCCAATTATCTTATAGAACCACTCTTCCTATACTCACCAATGACTCCTAATTGTCAAATCCAGTGAACTATCTAAAAAGCTTTATCCTATTTGAGTATTAATATTTCATACAGTTAGATGCTCTTGTCACTTGAAATACTTTCCTTGTGTTTCCGTTGTCTGCCTCTCTTAATTTTTCCTTTTGCTATTCCTTCACGGTCTCCTTCACTGACTCTTTGTTCTTTAGGTAAAAGTGTTAGTCTCTCTGTCATGTCTGACTCTTTGTGACCCCATGGACTGTAGCCCACCAGGCTCCTCTGTCCATGGGATTTTCCAGGCAAGAATACTGGAGTGGAGTGCCATTTCCTCCTCCAGGGGATCTTTCCAACCCAGGGATCGAACCTGCTGCCTCTTGTGTCTCCTGCACTGGCAGGCAGATTCTTTACCACAAACACCACCTGCCTTAAATAATCCCCCTCCTACAAACTTTATTTTAGAAGTCTCTATCTTCTGGTCTCCAGTTCTAATTTTGGTCCTATCATACCTCAATTAAAATACTCAATTCATTGTTTGTCTAATGACTTTGAACTCCAGTGTACCTACCACAAGATGACCTTCTCAAAATTTAATGTTAGCAATCCAACGTGAATGTACTTATACTATGGAACTGTACACTTAACATGGTTAAAACGGTAAATTTTTTGTCATGTACAATTCATAAAAATAAATTTAAAAATCAAATGCTGGAGAAGTCTTCAGTGATTCCAATTACTACAATCTTCTCATTACAAACTAAATACTTCAAAATCTGTTTCCAATTTATTCCTCTAAATTCCTCTAATACTGCTGTTTCTGTCGTTCTGATCTTTGCATATATTGTTCCCTCTACTCAAAATGTGTTCCCTTTTTGTCTAATAAGCACTTATTCATGATTTAATCCCTAATCTTTCTTCTGTTTTCTCAGAATCTCCCAGGCAGAGCCAGTGATTTCATATAGTTACTCCAATAATAGTGTTTTTGTACATACACACATACATAATACAGTGCTTAGGCTTTCCTGGTAGCTCAGCTGGTAAAGAATTCAACTGCAATGCAGGGAGACCCTGGTTTGATTCCTGGGTTGTTGGGAAGATCCCCTGGAGAAGGGATAGGCTACTATTCTATTCTTGGGCTTCCATCGTGGCTCAGATGGTAAAGAATCCATCTGCAATGCAGGAAACCTGGGTTCGATCCCTGGGTGGTGAAGATCCCCTAGAGGAGGGCATGGCAACCCACTCCAGTATTCTTTCCTGGATAATCCCATGGACAGAGGAGCCTGGTGGGCTACAGTCCTTGGGGCTGCAAAGAGTTGGACATGACTGAGTGACTAAGCACAGCAAAATACAATGTTTATCACCTTATAATTATTTCTTCTCCATTTCTCCCCAGCTAGACTGTAATGACATTAATCACAAGACTATATCTCATTAGACTTTTTATCCCTAGTTTTTAGTACAACTCCTAGAACAAAATTGCTACTTATTATGGATTGTACAAATAGATGCATGAGTGAGACTAGGTAGAAAAAATGGTGACATATAACATTGTGAAAATCCCTATTATAGTACTTTATTTAATTTAAAATGACAGCAGTTCTCAGAAGTACCTTCTCTTATGTGCAATTGAGAAGGAAAAAAATCTGCCAATAAAATGATATACTTTCCTGAAACATATACTTTTTATTTTATACTGTTGGAAGAGCTGTTAGACTTATTTAGATGCAAAAAAAAATTTTAAATATAATTTATGAATATATTTAAAGAAAAATATAAGACTATATCACTTTGGGAAGGGTACATAATTTTCTAAGTCTCAAATTCAATTGATATGTAATTTCTGAAATATGTTTACTTTCAGAGACTACTTTTTTGAATTTTCTTTTATTCCTTCATCAGTGAGCATGTTTTCATATTAATTGTCATCTTTTGTCCTGCTAAATGTGTTTTTGATGCATGGTTATTTTTTTACATAGTCACTATTTCCTTCAAGATTTTCATTTAGATTCCCATTTGGCAGTTTTTATATCTGACACTAGATTAATCTTAGCAGGTGTTAACAGGTAGCTGTCTTTCAGTAATAAGGGCTCACACCCTCCTTTAAATGGTCCTTAAATGATTGGTTGATTGAAAATCATGAGGTTGCAGTTACCCACTCACAATGGCAGCAATTAACAACTAAGTCATTATAGTTTTGGGTAAGTTTATGTTCAAACTGGTTCAATCCATGCCCACTAAATAAATCAAGAAGTAAAATATTGCAACTCACTAAGAAAGGTTCCTACTTGTTTCTTCCAGAGAATGTATATCCAGTCTAATAGTTCAGACAATTTTCAACCTACTGTGTGCGTACATGAACCTATGTATGTGCATACAAACATGGAGTAACATTTCTGAGGAGATAATTTTCAGAAATATTTTGAGGTTAAAATGCAACATGGAGGAAACATTTGACCATTGGCAATTATGCACAATTTCTTGGTGACACAGTGTCTTTCTTCATCCATGCCCATAATCTTCATCTTCTCAGTGCTTTGGTATTGATGGTCTAACTTGGAGGCATGTCAAAGAGCTGCAGGATTCATCAGCTTATCCTATTTGACTAAATCGGAATTTATTCAGTTTTCTTCAACTGAATCACATGTTGCTGGAAGTGAAAGTGGTAATATTAAACTAGCTGAAGTTTCTGGCAAATGGATGGGGAAAATTTTAAAAATAATCTGTTACAACTCAGTTGGTCATACCATTTTCTCACTAATTGAAACTTCATCCATCTAGGCTGAGATACGTGGAAATTTCTCTTTCCTTTAGTTACAGAGCCTGGTGCATCATTACCAATCTTTTTACAGACATCTCGTTAATAAATATATGCATGTCTTATGTTCTTGGGTCTCATTAATGCTTTTGGTTGTTTTTTCGGTAAGAAATTATAGAATTATGTTCATTTCTCCTCACACCCATACTTTTCATCCACTGTTCATGATTTTCACAATTTTGACTACTCATCCTTGAAATTCTCTTTCTTTCTGATTTTCCTAACACTAAACCAGAGATCCTCAACTTATTTATTTGTGCTGTTTATTTAATTTTTCTTGGATAAAGCTCACATTTCACAAAAGAAAGAAGATGAGCGAGATTGCTTTCTTAAAAAAAAACAAAACTGGTATGGTGAGAACAAAGTCGTCACAGAAAGTCATACAAAGAAAAGAACTGGAGACACACAACTTCACAACTTTTAACCCCACATTTCAAAACTCTGGTTTTCTTCAATGGTGGGTAAAGGAGTTAAAGCAAAAAGGTGTTATCAGGCAGCAGAGATAGGAAAGTTATCTTTCTCCCATATACCTAAGGATTTAACTTGCTTTTAATAACATTCAGTAATATACATTTAGTAACATGCTTATAGAAGTCAAGGGGGTGATTTCTTGGTTCACAAAGATTTTCCTGTATCTGCGAATAACCCACTAATAGGCTAAGTGTTAGTTGCTCAGTCATGTCTGACTGTTTACAATCCCACGGACTGTAGGCCTGCGAGACTTCTCTTTCCATGGAATTCTCCAGGCAAGAATACTGAAATGGGTAGCCATTCTTTTCTCCAGGGGTGTCTTCCTGACCCAGGAATTGAACCTCCATCTCCTGCATTGCAGGTACGTTCTTTCCTGTCTGAGCCACTAGGGAAGCCTGATTATACTAAGCCTGATTATATTATACTCTAACCTGCCTATTCTGAGTGTATCTGAATATCCTGGGGTAAATATTTGATCTGAATTAGGCATATTGACTTGGTATCCCTGGAATTCCAAATTTTTAAGGAAGAAACACAAAGGCTTACTAGGCATTTTACCTGTGTCATGTCAATAAATGTCAATACCTGGAATAAAAAGGCATTTCTTCAGCTCCTAACAGTCATCCTAGTCCCCCTTATTCAACTAAAGTATACTTTTCATTCTCTCAATTAAAGTTGTAATTCAATATTAAACACTGCATAGAGTCACAGTGAGAACGTACCATTTGCTGATCCCTCATATAAGACCTTCCAAACGCTGCAGGGTTGGGAAGTGTGTTTCTCTTTGGTTGCTCCTCACAGACTCTGGAATAAAACCAAAAGTCCAAATCATGCACATTTTGTGAATAAAATTGAGCCTTCTGAGAATCTTGGTAGGTGCACATTGTCAGAACAGATTTTTTGTTATCAGGTTAAAGGTGATTCTCAGAGTTTTATTAGAAAGTTCAACTTACTTACTTTGTGTCTCTTAACCATTTGTTTTCTTTATCATCTGGGCTCTGAGGATGGTTGTATGTTCAGTTACTTTTTATTGTCTGCTCTTTACAACACACCTGTGAGTTAGAGAAATATGATTATTCATACTGTACAGATGGTGGGACTAAGGTGTAATGCCATCTACAACCTGAATAGCAGAGTCGGAACCAGAATTTATGATTCCCCAAACCTCGCGTAGAGCAGTATTTCCTGTGATATCCTTGCCCTCCCCTTAACATTTGTGAACAAAAAGCTGCCTATAATTGCAATCTTTAATCAAAATGCCAACTACTTTTCCAGAATGGGCTTGGCTCTTTCACTGTAAGTGGAATATATTATTCATTAAAATATAGGCAATGATTACTAGTAGTACTCAGAGATAAGTTTTAGCTTATTATTGGAAAGTATTATCTTCTGTGTTAGGTATAAGTTTAATTCCTTCTTCATTTGATTTCTTATTTAGGACATTAAAAAAATTTTATTTTATAATGGAGTATAGCTGGTTTACAATTTGATTTTAGTTTCAGTTGTTCAAAGAAGTGATTCAGTTATACATACACATATAGGACATGTTTACTAAAATAAACAACACTCTCTGGTGGGAAAAACGTGTTGGAAATAGCATGGAGCTAAGCTCTTAACCCTATGTGGAAACTTGCCAGCTTAGTCACCTAGGGTAAATGACGTTTTGTGTCAGAAACACATGAAAATTCAGACTAAACTTATTTTACTACTGGTAAAGAAAAGGAGGACATAGGGAGAAAAATAATTTGGACTGATACATTTTGTTATTTATAAAGCAGCTATACATCAATATTGAACTGATACATCAATATTAATAAAAAAGCCTTTCCCTCTCTAAAGACTAGATACAGAAAGAGAACATATTGGCCTATAGTGTGTATTTCCCCCACTCCTTTTCTTCTCTGGCTAATTTTGGAGAAACTAAATTACTTGAACATACAGAATAATATTAAAGTTGATTTTCTATTATGTAGAAATTAAATACATCTTTGCCATATTTATCATCTCTATAATATCCAAATTAAGATTTTTTTAAGTGTTTTCAAAGTTTAGTTTACCATCCACGTTGTTGAGACTTTTTTTTTTCTGTCAGTTAATGAAGCGCAGGGGCTAACCTGATTCATATGATTCCCATCTGTCATCGCTGCAGCAGTGATGAAGCCCAAAATGAAACTCCATTCTTCATTTAGTTCCTGTACCTTGATATTAGTCAGGTAATCAAGCACAACTCCTGGGGTCTTGCATTTTCAGATGAAGAAGCTAAGGTCAAGTGAGTTGGCCTGGGTCACACAGCAAGACATCTAAGAACAAGGAAAAGATCCAGCATCCTTGGACTTTCTCAGACGTTACCAAGACCGCCGAACCATACCACCTTCTCAGGTAATTGCTTTCTCTGATATCGAGTGGGCCACATTTTCTTACCTCTATTTTTTTTTTCTTTTTAAACAGAATTTTTTTTTTTTCTTTCTTTCTTCTTTCTCTTCATCTCTTAAACAGGCATTTAGAAATGCTGTTCTCTGTTTAGTGTTTCTGGTAATTATCTTCAAGGAAACCAGAATACAAATTTAAAGTAGTCATTAACATGCTGATTAGAAATTTCTCTCAAAGACTCAAAAGGCTGGAAGAGACCCCCAGAGATCATCTGATCCAGCCCCTGACTTCAGGCATGTTTCACCTAAACAGTTTCCAGCAGATGGAAAACTATATTTATGACCCCCAAGGAGAAAGTCCCCATCCTCCCTTGGTAGCAGAACTCTGTGCTTAGACCTGCTTTTCTACGTAATGTGTTATGTGCAAAATGTAGAAAAAGCAACCGCCCACTTTTGTAACATCAGATATTACTAAAATGATGGTTACCCATAATTTATACTTGTATTCATATGACTTATCTGACCAACATTTCTCACTCAATTTTGGAAAGTCTTCCTTGTCATTAAGCATTATTTTGACATAAAACTTTTTGTAATTTATTTTTAAATTTTTAAACCATCTTCTGGAAGATACTGCATCTTCATGATTTTAATTTAGGTAAAATGCTTGCCCTGTCTATTTTTGTGCCTTTTGCTTCTTAAATGCAGAATGTGTCCCAAAGGAATACTAGTATTTTCTGTCAGTCTCTATTTCACCATTCTAACCTGAATAACCTTACACAGAATTTGAGGGAACTGTGAGACTTAAGAACTGTTTCTAATGGTTTAGAAATTGAATGATGAGCTGAGTGCATGTGTATATTCTGACTTGTTCACGAGAACGGCCTTCATCACTTTCTAAATTCTTTAGCAGATTAAATGTGGATAAATGTTCATGTTCCCAATCCCACCCTCATGTTCCCAAACCCTTTTCTGGATCATTCCTTTCAGGGGCTGAGTTCAGCTTTGCCGTTTATGCTTCTGACCTAAAATAACTTTCTGTCTTCATTAAAATCAGAATATACTTATAAAAATATTAGTGTTCTGAATCTCCGTATTGATGGCAGAAATCACTTGTTGAAAAAAGAAAATTTCCTAGCTCAAATGTATCCTGAAACGTATCCAAGAGAATGGGGAGTTTACCCAAAGGGCTGACCTCTCATATTTACACAACTGACCTTAATGAGCTACATGAATTATATCCTGGGCACTGAAAGTGGGAGGAACATACCATCATTTCTTCATAAACCAAAATGTCTCAATGCCTGCACATTTCTCAGAGACTGCCTTCCAGATCCTTTCTTTATTCTTCTTTATTATCTGCTTCTTTATTAAGACAGATCTATAGGACAGTAGAAGCACTGACTTGAGACCTGAGTCACTGGAGTTCCTTATAGAACTCCCACTGACCGACAGTGAGCTTCGGCAATTCTTTTTTATGGGTCATGATAGCTATTTGTAAAATGAAGAACTTGTAATTAATAACTTTTAAGATCCCCTTCTCCTCTAAAATTCTAGCATAAGTGAATGAAAAAATGAAGAAATAAATGACTGAATAAATTATTGAGCATTCTGGTCTGTGCTCAGGATCTCAGTCATGTCCAACTCTAAGATCTCATGGACTGCAGCCCATCAGGTTCCTCTGTCCATGGCACTTTCTAAGCAGGAATACTGGAGTGGGTTGCCATTTCCTTCTCCAGGAAATGTATTTATTTCTTACAATAAAATTGAGTGGCATTAATCCAACATGCATTTTTGAAAAATATTTAAATTATACGCTAAATGATGGTTGAATATTGTTGACTTGATATAAAGTTTATTGAAACCTAAGTTGTCAAACACATGTGGAGAATAAAAGAAAAAGGCAGTCAGTCATCTAAACATTTAAATATGTTGATTGTCAACACTATGAATGCAGCTTGAGTTCAAAATTAAATATCAATTAAATAAAACTGTCATTAAATACAAATGTACTATATCCATTAGAAAGAATTTAGAACAAAGCATTAAGCCAAGTCTGTTTCAGTGAAAAATTCCATGTTGGGATGGAAAATTCCATCCTGATGGATCCTGATCTTTTGGACAAAAGGCCTTTGTCCAAAGATCTTTTACTCCCTTTCATAGAAATCTGCTAGAGCTGATGTGAGAAAGCATCAAGAATACTCCCACCAAAATGAAAATAGGATAGGTTAATATTTTGAACATACCTGACTATGGTGTATAGTAGTAGAAAAGAGCAGTCTATCCATGTCAGTGGGGTCAACAGTGCTCTTTAGAACCACATGGGTGGTGTTGCAAAGCACTGGGGAAACAATCTACAACTCAAATATCCCAAAGAATGCTATGCGGCCCAGTGATTCACACTTTTTATAAAAACATAGCCTCACTTCTGGCAGGCAGAATGTTATTTTTAAAGATGTTTACCTCCTAAAGCCTGAAACCTATGAATATGCTTTGTTACATGGCAGAAGGAAATCAGTGTCTAGATGGAATTCAAGTTGCTAATCAGCTAACTTTAAAACAAGGAAATTTTCCTTGAGTGTCCGACCACGTCCAGTGTAATCACAAGTTACCTTCCATGTAGAAGGTTAGAAGACAGCGTCAGAGACAGATTTGAATATGCTAACCTGCAAGACTTGAAGATGAAGGAAGAAGCAAGGGCCCAAAGAATTCAGGCAGCCTCTAGAAGGAATACATCCCTGATGAAACCTTCATTTCAGTCCATTAAGACCCATTTTAGACTCCCAGGCTCAATAACTAAAATATTACATTTGAGTTAAGTCACTAAGGTTGTGATAATTTGTTACAGCAGCAATAGGAAAATCATATAGCATCCTTCTGGTAATAAAGTCAAGGGTAGCCACTCAAGGGAAAAGTTGGCAGTAAACAACTTCTGAACAGCCTTCTTTATAAGTCAGTATCCTATTCCAGCTGATCGCAGACTTGTACTTAGAGTCTCCACATCTCCAAATGCAACGGCTGTTTTCATAAAAATGGTTTTAAACTATGAAGTCTGTTCTGATGTGTCAAATCAGCTTGCTATTCTTGACTACAAATTTAACCCTCCTAATACAATTGCTTTTCTTGTAGGGTAACTTGTCATCACTAAAATATGTTATTCTTAATTTGGCAACTAACTTATCAAATATTTCTTTATACTTCTTTATGCTGTACATGGAACAGATAATCACTAAATATGATTATTGTTTGTACTATTGTGAAGACTATGTAAAAAGTTAGCTGGAGAGAATTCCACAACTGAGTCTAAATACATATTAACAAGATTTCAACAAACTGAGTGCCCAGACTTCTTTTATGAGTGATTGTCTTAAATTTTTATAATATAGAAATATTAAATTTTTAATTACATGTTTTGAAAAGGCTAGTTTGTAGCCTAAACTGTCATTTTCACATATAAAGTAGAGAGAGAAGATATGAAATCCTCATATTAAACTGTGAAAATGTGATACAGCATTCCTCTAGCGTATGAACACTGCACATAGATATTACTGATCACTGCAATTGTGTCTATCAACAAGGTCCAGTTTATGAACTTTAGACATTCTTACTTTTTTTTGCATTAAAAATAACTAAAATTATTTTCAAAATTATTTTAACTTTTCATCTACTCTTAGGCATCTTTGAGCTTCTGAGCCAATTTTTTTGAGTATAACATGTTTAAGAAGAAATGAGGCTTAAAATGAGGTTTAAAAATGAGGTTATATCTCTAAATACAATACATTAATTATAGCCCAACTATCTGAAAGATCTCCAAACTTAAAATTCATATTCATACATTCAATTAAAGATGCAATTTTGTTAGTGGCCTCGAGAGACCGTATAGTGTGGCATTTAATTCTTGAGTGCATGCGTGAATGCTCATGTCATGTCCAATTGTTTTGTGACCCCATGGACTGTAAACCACCAGGCTCCTCTGTCTACGGGATTTCCCAGGCAAGAATACTGGAGTGGATTGCCATTTCCTTCTCCAGGGTATCTTCCTGACCCAGGGATCAAACCCACATCCCCTGCATTGACAGGTGGATTCTCTACCATTGAGCCACCAGGAAAGCCCCAGAGGAGTACATTTATCTTTTTAAATTGTTTAATTCTTGACATACCACTAGTAATTGTAATAGACTTTTAACTTCTTTAGAACAATCTTCATGTCTAACTCATTTTTAGATCCCTCAGAGTTACTTCCCTTGTGGCTCAGCTGGTGAAGAATCCACCTGCAGTGGGGGAGACTTGGGTTCAATCCCGGGGTTGGAAAGATCCCCTGGAGAAGGGAAAGGCTACCCAGTCCAGAATTCTGGCCTAGAGAATTCCACAGACTGTATAGTCCATGGGGTCACAAAGAGTCAGACATGACTGAGTGACTTTCACTTTCAGAGTTACTAACTAGCACTATATATTTCAGAGTACATGTGTTCTTTCACTATTTGTTACTGAATAAGCAATGACAAGAAAGCCACATAAATGTAGCTTGAAATGAGTGCTACTCTAAAAGGTCAACGTATTTGTATAGAAATTTCAATGCCATTGTTTTAGTAAATTATTCATACTTACTAATTTACCAAGATCTAATATCCAGAGCCTTTCTTAATTTCTACTCGTGTGAAATAGAAAGTGAGATAGCTATTAAGGTTTATTTTATTGAAGAAGCAAATCCATTACCCCTATGTTGAAGTTCATTTCTATTTTGTATGGTAGTAGCTCTGTACTCCAGAATTCTTATTGGATTGAAGAGCAAATATACACATATGCTGTGTTGTGCCAGGGGGCACAAATTCAGTCTTGATTTACTCATGTGCAACTCCTATTAACACTGAGAAATTCAGGGCAAAGTTTAGTTTATTTTTCAAAAAGGATAACACTGTTACATATTCCAAATAACACAAGAACACTTTGTGACTATAAAACCAATGATGTGCAGCCATACACATTTAGGCTACTCATTTAGCTTTTCATTGACTAAATGTCTGCCTTGTCCAACTCATTTTTTATAGCAGATATTTTATAAAGCAAGATTTGACAAAGAGAAAAATGAGGTGAATTTCTGAAACTATAAAAGCACGGAGGCAGAAATTATAGGGAATATTTGAAATTTTAACGCAAAAACATGGTGAACGTGTTAAAATATGGGAAAATGTTGCATTTGGCTTGCACACATTATTTGGTGCATAAATGTTGCATACATTATTTGGCTTGAAATGGATATATATGTGTTTGAGATAATCCCATTTGAGTGTTTGTCCTTTATTTAGTCAGATGGAATAAGTGACGCCTCTCTGCTTTGAATTTGGAGAAGCTGAGAGAGGGGGATCCATGGATAGATACTGAGCCCTGACAAGAGATGGAAGCCAGGAAGTGAAGGTATAACAGGAGGTCCTTCTCCAACGTACCTTTCCTTGAAATCAAACCTTGGGTTCCTCTGTCAGCAAATGTGGGAAGTAGCAACCTGAGACAGCCCACACTCTTTGCTGTCCCGTCGCCTGAGTACACACAGCCTACCCATTCACAGCTGCGTGGCAACCGACAAGCATAACTGACTCTGAAGCACAGACTCAGCAAAGGAGTCTGTCCCCACATATTCTGACTCAGCACCTTGCCAGCTGGACAGCTGTGAAAAGCCTTTTGATTTCTCTCTTAACTGTTATGTGTTTTAAGAAATAAGAGATTTTTGAATTTTGCCAACAACTCTTTCTGCCCTAAGTTTCTAAAGTACTTATAAGTGAATCAATACAAACATGAATGAATGTCTCCAGGGATGTGTGAAAACTTTTATATTTGGGCTATAATTATCCATAATCAAGAATAGGATGGGAAGACTGAATAGGAATGTATATTTTTTAAAAACACCAAAATTTTTACTTGACTAAAATCTTGATGTAATTCAAAAACTAATAAAACTAAAGGGAGTTCTATCAGAAATTCCATGTAGATAACAAATGGCATAATTCTTTTAGGATCGCATGTAAACAATTATGTTCCATGTGAGTGATGCACAATGAAGAGAAATGAATAGGAAAGCAACCTGGATGGTTGCTGAAGTTCAATCTGTGGGATAGGTGTGTGTGTGTGTGTGAGTGTGAGCACATTCACACTTATATGTGTAGTCCAGACATAAGTATTGAGATTATGTTGATCTCCTTCTGAGAAATAGAATACCATGCTCTGCTCTGATTCACATTTTGACAGGACCACTCTGTCTCTATACTGATACAAAAGAAGAGTGAGGTGAAGATGAAAGCAGGGAAATACCAATTACATAGATGGTTATGATCCGGAGGAAAATGACGGTTACCTGAATCAAGATGATCCAAAACCCCTAAAATATGTTGATCCTCTTGGCTTTACCATGTCTTTAAAGGTGAAGCCAATAAGATTTGATGGCATTACTTGTAGGGAATGGAACACCCTATCCCAAGATATTTGGGCTGAGCTATATTTTATTCATAAAAGAATTTCAAAATTTAAAAGAAACTTAGAAACCTTCCAATCAGGCCTTTGATTCTTCAAAAGAATTCTTCCTACTACAACTTGCTCCTGCTTGAACACTTCTGTGACAAAACGCTCACTATCTCATGCAGCACGCATCCTGTTTTCAAAGAGTTCTGCTTTTGAAAGCTCTTTTCTTTATACTGAGCCAAAGCTTGTTCTGTGATGGACACGTATGCTATCATCACATATAAAAAGAAATACATATTTGGTCTTCATCCTCATTTCTGACATAAAGCTCCTAAAACCCTTGAAAATTCATAAGTGATAAAAGCAATAAATATGTATTAACATTCATAATAAACCTCTTTCAAACACACTGAGTTTATGATAATAAAGCGACTTTTGTAAAGCTTCTAAGGATGGTGGCTGGTCATGAGAGGAATGAGCCATGTGTTAGAGGGTTAGAATTTTGAGTCTCCTTCCTCCAACCTCTGGAGAGGGGAGAGGGGCTGGAAATTGAGTTCAGTCATCACCGATCAATGATTTAATCAGTCCTGCCTTATAAGGTATTAAAAATCCAAAAGTTGAGGTTTAGGAAACTTCTAGGTTCCCTAAACTGGTTCCAGGAACTTCCAGCCAGAACACATCCACATGTCACCTTGTCTGGGCTCAAAACTCCATGGGGACAGAAGATCCTGGATTCAGAACTTGGCTCTAGCTATCCCTTCACCTGACTGTTGATTCATATCCTTTAATATCCTTTGTAATAAACTGGTAGTCTAATGCAGGTGTCCCCAATCTCTGGGGAGGTTGGCTGGGACCTCCTGTCAAATCAGCAGCAGTATTAGATTGGAAATAAAGTGCACAATAAATATAATATGCTTGAATCATCTCAAACCCCCTCCCTGCCTGCCAGGTTTGTGGAAAATCTGTCTTCCACGAAATTTGTCCTTGGTGCCAGAAGGTTGGCGACCACTGGTCTAGTGAGTAAACTGGTTTCCTGAGTTCTGTTGAGATAATATAACAAACTAACTAAACCCAAAGGGGGTGCTTCCCAGGTAGCCCTAGTGGCGAAGAACCTGCCTGCCAATATAGGAGATATAATAGATGTGGGTTCGATCCCTGGGGTGGGACGATCCCCTGGAGGAGGAGATGGCAACCTATTCCAGAATTCTTGCCTGGAGAATCCCATGGATAGAGGAGCCTGGTGGGCTACAGTCCATAGGGTTGCAGAGTCAGACACTACTGAAGTGGCTTAGCATGCATTCAAAGGTGGGGGTGGGTGGGTTATAGGAACATCTAGTTTATAGCTGGTTGGTTAGAGACACAGTTAACAATCTGGACTTGTAACTGGCACCTAAGGTGGGGGGGCTGTGGAATCTTTTGGGACCTGATGCTATCTCTGAGGAAATAGTGTTGGAATTGTTGGAACTGAGTTGAATTGTAGGACACCCAGATGGTATTGGAGAACTGCTTGGTGTGGAAAAAAAAATCCCACACATGAGAATTAGAGTTGGAATGTAATAAGTGAATGATAAGAGATGAAAACCTGGTAGAATGGTGGGTAAGAGAAAATGGTGGAGGAACGCAATTTGTTTCTTCATAGTATCCCCAACACATAACATGGTATGTGTCATTAGGAATACAACAAATATTTTCAATGAATAATTTGGAAGACTAGTATTGGGTCCTAATCACCATAAGATATTAAATCATTATTTCTTAAGATTTAAAAATAACATTAGAAAGTTTTCTCTGTCCACTATGCTTATACATATTTCTTGTTGATTCAGTGAGTTTGTATGTGATAATGTTAGTTTTAAAGAAATGAAAAATACCATAGTGTTCTACTTTATGACTCCCTGAAAGTGAAAGTCTGTCAGTCGTGTCCCACTCTTTGAGACCCCATGGACTATGCTGTCCGTGGAATTCTCCAGGCCAGAATACTGGGAGTGGGTAGCCTTTCCTTTCTCCAGGGGATCTTCCCAACCCAGGGATCAGACCCAGGTCTCCTGCATTGCAGGTGGTTCTTTACCAGCTGAGCCAAAGGGAAGCCCAAAAATACTGGATTGGGTAGCCTATCCCTTCTCCAGTGGATCTTCCCGACCTGGGAATCAAACTGGGGTCTCCTGCATTGCAAGAGGATTCTTTACCAACTGAGCTATCACAGAAGCCCCTATGACTCCTTGATGTCTTAAATCTAAGTTATATTTAAGTGTACAAACCCTCGACAAGGTGGTGGTGGTGGTTTAGTCGCTAAGTTGTGTCTGACTCTTATGACCCATGGACTGTAGCCCGCCAGGCTCCTCTGTCCGTGGAATTCTCCAGGCAAGAATACGGGAGTGGGTTGCCATTTCCTTCCCTGAGTGATCTATAAAAATAAACAGGTACAGTTTGGCCACCAACTAATCAGAATAGATTCCAGTTTGCTTATCCAGCTATCAGCCTGCTTCAAACTAGGGGAGAATGACGCTATTCCAGTGCTGGGTTTAAATACTACACATCTCTATTTTGTCTTTATTGTAATGAAGAAGCCCCATCTTGAGCTCCTGCTGTGCACTTTTGGAAGGTCTTCCATATGGTTGCTGCTAAGTATTTTGGCATTTTCCCAACTGTTACAATTGGGTCAGTGGGGGGGATTGTGTAGGAGTAATAAAACAAGGGTGACGGCAGCAGGGAAGAACAGGATCACTACACACTAACAGCTTATTGCCTCTCAGGCATTCAAGCACTACTCCATGCCATTCATTACAACAGGCAGCCAGGGTAAACTGCCTCTCTGCCACAGAGCTTACTCCAGGACAGGCCAGGCCTTGGGTGCACAGACTGCCCTGCTTACCTTTTTTCCCCATTTCTTCACTTTTTCAGCTTCCCACAGTATCTCAAATAACTGGAGAAGGAGTAAGATGATTATACTTTTCCTGAGAAAAGAAAGCTCTTCTGAGCAGATTCTTAGCTAAATTTTAGTAGAAACGGCAGGAAGAACAGTTAGCCCTAAGCGCTTTGAAGTCTCTACAGGGGGATAAATGAGGAGGGGAAATCTGACTACTTCAAATACTTAAAAATCCTTGAGACATAATTCATAAAACCAGAGGTGACTGATACTGTTATTGAGGTGTCTTCCTACCAGAAATCACATCTTTGGGAAAAAGTACTATTGTTTTCATCCTGTGGAAGGCAGTGTTGCTTAAAGCACTAATAGATTGGCAGAAAGAGTTCAATGCAAAATTAAAATTATAAATAGCAAAGTAATATATTAAACAGAGATGTGTACAAATACAAACACACAGAGAGTGAAAGCGGGGGAAGAAGGGAAAGAGGGAGAGAGAGGGACACATACACACACAAAAATGAACAATGAATTTAAGATCTTGATCCAAACATAATATTTCCCACATTTATGCTTATACACAGAAGGATTCTTTAAATAATTCATCATGCTTTTCCTTGTACATAATATAAAGCTTTTGTTCCACAGTGAACACCGATATACAGGTATGTAGCATTCTAATATCCCAGGGACGGCGGAGCCTGGTGGGCTGCCGTCCATGGGGTCGCACAGAGTCGGACAGGACTGAAGCGACTTAGCAGCAGCAGCAGCATTCTAATAGGTTCACAGCGTAGCCAGCAATTTTTCTTGAGCAACTGCAAGAAACAGATATTAAAAAACAGTTGGAGACATTGAAACCGGTGTACACCAAATGTGTGTGGATTTCTTTTTTGTTTCCAGTCAAGAGCACTAAATAAAACACGTTGCATTAAGAAAGTTGCTCCCCACCCTTCTCCCGGCCACTTTCAAGCCTAGAAACCGGATCCCAGGAGACCCACACCGGTGATAGGAGCCCCGGGCCCAGGGCCGCAGTGAGTGCCTTGGGTCCCGCAGGGGGCTGCACGGGTGGGCGTCGGGGAGACTGCTGAGCCAGTCACCGCGGAAAACTCCCAAGACAAACACCACCAGGGCACGGACCTTAGCATTATCATCAGCCCCTGCACTTATGAAAGGCTTGATACATTCAGCAAGGGGCTGGTCATAAATCAACTGGTTCCGGGACGACCCAGGCTTGTCCTAAGGGATTCTGAGGACCCCCCTACTTCCAGTTTCTTGTGGGCACGGAGAGCACTAAGGGTCATCTCTGTCCCTAGGTCCGCGGAACCCGGACCTAGAAGCCACCTGACCCCGCCCGCGATCCCCCAAGTACCGCTAGCACCGCAAACGTGCATCCCTCGCGGCGCCAGGACCCCGGCAAGCTGGAGAGCGGGCAGCCGCCGAAGTGAGGGCAGCGGCCGCGGCTTCAGGCGCCGCAGTGCGCAGGCGCGCGCGCAGACCGCGCAGGCGCCGCCTAGAAGTGACTTCTCCAAAAAGTGTCTTAGTTCGCGGTCACCTGAGCTCCGGGCAACTCGGCTGCGGCAGGCTTCGTGGATACCCGCTCTCCGCGGGTCCTGACTGCAGACCCCGCCCTCTTCAAGTGTCCATCCGCTCTGCCATCCCGAACCCTTCGAGGGGCTGTCATATCCCTCCTTGTTCTTTCTCACTCGCGGGCTGGATCGGGCCGAGCCGGGCTGCCCGGGTGCGGTCCCTGACCATGGCGTCCCTCTTCAAGAAGAAAACCGTGGATGGTGAGTTCCGTGCCTGGCCGAAAAGGCCTAGCTCTGCGTTTCCCAGGCTTATTTGGGGGACTTCCGGCCTTGACTCTTGTTGCTGTCCCTGGGGGCGGGGCTGGATCAAGTGGCCCCACAGGTGACCGCCTTCGTGCGTCACTTTTCCGCTTCCCTGTCTCTTCGGACTCGCCCTGCCTCAGTCTCACCTGGGCAGTCTGGCTTCCTCTCTCTGATAACGCGGTCCTTAACAGCCCCGCCCCATCCCCAGGTTTCTCCTTCAGCTGTATCCTGAGCATTTCCAGGAGGCAGGATGCGGTTGACCCTTGAGTGCCATTAGACTTGGTGATTTGATGAATTTCTTGTTGGTTTCCTCTGAGTGGTTTACTGCTCCTTCAGTTTGGAGCTGTACTACTTGGGGGCATCCAAACCGGAAACCTGTGTTGACGTGGGGGTAGAGTTGTAATAGGCTCCAGTTACCGAATGAACTTGGTCTGGACCAGTCTTGCCCTGGGAACACCCCATCAACAGAGATGTGAAATAAATGCTTCTTGACTGACACCAGTAGAAAAATAAAAGAAATACAAGGGAGGTACCTGGATTTCGTTTTCATAGTTGACTTCTGTCCCATATAAATATCTTGCTGTCTAAAGTAAGAAATGTGGTTTGCATTATCTGCATAGACGCTCACGTTTTAATATGCTTGCATTGCTTCAGACATTTAACTCAATGTCATTTTAAGGGGAAAAAGTGAATACAGGAATATACAAATTGGTGTTGATAAGCAATGCTTGTCATATATGCTTATATAGCTGTTTAATTAGCCTTGATATTTTTCATTGACTTTACCAGGAATCAAATTCATTCAAGTTATTTAGAAATCGTGTTTCTCATTACATGTTGAGTCTAGGTTGTTGCTGGTTCAATCAAAGAATCACTTCTTTGTAAGGGTCTAACTGCCACAAAAGGAGCAGTGGTAGCTAGACAGTGATTGGTACAAACAGGGTGCTCAGTCCAGACGTGGGGTAACTCCTTCATTCCTTTGTATTGACTGTTCCAGTGCCTCCACAATTATTTTGTGGAGGATGACAGAGATAGCATCTTTACCCTCCGAACTACCTTTTACTTCAGCACATGTCTTTTTACCCCTAATTTGTCACACAACATAACACTGTGTGACACATAATAATAATTTTTGGTTATTCTGAGTGGGTGAAATTGACTTTCTATTAACTGAGAAATACCACTTACAATATTTGAAATAACTATCAAGTTTGGGTAGGAAGTAATACAATTATGTGAAATGAGTTTTATGTGTATTTTACCTGAGAATGTTAATCTTTAACATGACACTATTTTTTCAGTGTTCAGTACCAACAGTATGGTTTTCAGTTATTGTATAGTACTCCAGGGGAAAAAAAAAAAGGTTTTTTTTTTGGTTGTTTAAGTCTCATAGGATGAGAAGTTACTAAACAGAGGGAAAGGGTTGCATCTTCTTACTATGATATTACAAATTAAATTTTTAAAATTGACATTAAAAGCCAAACGTCCTAGCTCTAATTGCTTGATGTCTGTCAAATTACAAAGACATAAAAATCAGTTCTATATTCTCACTGCTGTGCTTCCTGGTGCTTTTGGCAGTCCAGTGACTATTGTACTTGAAGTATAGAGCAGAAAAAAAGACAATGAGGGTGTGCAGTGAGGATGTTTAACTGTATACTTATTTGCAGCTGGGTTAATTCATCCAAGAAATGATGTTTTTGCTAAAAGATCTTAAGGACTTTTGGAAGGAACTATATTACTGACTTAAAGATCTGAGTGTGAAATTTTTGAATATAAATTTGGCCACTATGTACATTTTACTATAACCACCAAACTGCATACTTGATGTTTTCTTAAATTATCATGTCAATTCAGATCCCTTAATGACATCTTAATTGTAGATCTGTACTTTTATTATTTTGATCTGGAGATTTGCCAATGCTTTTATTCTTTATTTTGTCAGGAAAAAAAGATGTTTTGTTTAAAAGGTGACAGCATTCATCTTAGCAATAATGAGGCTATATATTTTGAAAGTGAACGTATTCTTAGGCATTTCTGCCAGATCCTCAGGCTCGTTGATTATTGATCATAAGATCTTTTACTATATGCTATCTTTTTACCTGTTTCAGCAGTAATGAAATTCTGATATATAAGAAAAATATGTAACTGCTTATAGAGCTGGAGAATAATTGAATCTGTCTTGTCTCTTTGGATTGGCTAGAGGAGTTGCATACTATATCATTAAAGAATACTGCATATGTAAATTAAAAGGGGAGAAAACATTACAGCACTTATTACTATTCAGAGTTATGTTTAATTCATTTTTGACACAAAGATGAACAAGTCTCTGCAGTGTATACTTTGTTACAGAAATTAATGAGAATTGTAGCTCAGTGCTAAGGAAGGGAAAGATTCTTTTGAATTTGAAATTACAATTGACTACTTGGTTTTCCTTTTACTGATTTATAAGAGATACATATATACACACACACACACACACATATTATATAGGACTTCCCCAGTAGCTCAGCAGTAAAGAATCTGCCTGCAATGCAGAAGACGTAAGAGATGTGGGTTCCATCTCCTGGGTCGGGAAGCTCCTCTGGAAGAGGTCATGGCAACCCACTCCGGTATTCTTGCCTGGAGAGACTCCATCAACAGAGGAGCCTGGCGGACTATGGCCCATAGGGTCATGAAGAGTCGGACACAACTGAAACGACTTGTGTATATATATGTGTGTATATATATATACACACGCATATATGTTTTTGTTTTGTTTTCCTTTTGTATTTTTTTCCCTAAGTGGACTAATGGTGACCTATTTTTTTAATTTAATTATGAACCTGTAAATTAAGATGCCGCGAGGACTTGTGAATGCACAGCTAAATATGCCTGTTAAAAAGTGAAGCTCTTTAAGCACTATATACTTTTTGTCTGTTATCCTCAACAAAGACAAATTGGAGGTGCTAGTCGAAGCCAGTGCACTGTGTTAGCATATTGTATCTGTATCTTATGTAATTCTTACAAAACCTATAAGTGCTGTTGTCATCTCCATTTTATAGATGAGGAAACTGGGAAGCAAAGGACTGAACAACTTGCCCAGGATCATTCAGCTACTAAGTGAGAGAGGCATGATCTCCTCTCTTTGGGCATTATCATCATTATTTGTTTCTTATTGAAAAGCCTGTAGCACAATTTAATTTTGCTGTTCTTGCTAAGTACATGGAATTCTCAGCATTTGGTAGATATCATGGGGTCGCAAAGAGTCAGAGACGACTGAGTGACTGAACTGAACTGAACTGGTGTAAGGCATACGTTTTGTCTATAAGCCAAAATTTTCTTAGAAGTATTTTCCCTTAACTCAACATTTTCTTAGGAAGTATTTTCCAATTTCATTTTACTCTTCATCTAAATCTCTCAAAGGAGTGATGATGTCTCCTATCTCCACTTCTTTACTTCTCTAACATCCCCCCCCACCATTGTACAGCAGTTTGATTTACATCTCAGGTAATAAATGAGATCTTGCTAAGATCATCAGTGACTTCTAGATCACTGAATCCCATCTTTAGTGATCATCTCTTGGGCTGTGTTTTGCATTTGATTTTGATAATAATTTCTTCCTTGAAATTCTCCTTTGGTTTGCATGACATAACACTGTCTTCATTTTCCACAAATTCCTCTGACTACTCTTTTTCCTTTTATGTTTTTCTTTTCTTTCTTCCTTCCTTTCTTATTGTAACCTTCCCTTTAAATGTTAATGTTTTTCTTGGTTCCATCCTGGATTACCATTATTATAACCGTACATTTTCTCCCTACATGATCTTATCTAAACTGTTATTTTAGTTATAACCTAAGTTCTGACGGATCCCAATTGTGTATCTTTAGATATATTTTCCTGAGTTTCAGACCAGTATATCTAATAGTTTGCTAAGTATCTCCACTTTGATGTCCCAGAGTACCCCAAAGTAAAAGAGGTCCCAAAAAGAATTCATCACCATCTCCTTCAAGTCAGTTCTTTTCCTGGATTTTCCTCTTCCAATGTGTAGGAGTCCTTGATCTTGCCCTCTACCTTTAATTAATTACCCAAGTCCTCCTTTTGTCTCTTAAATGTTTGTCACATATGGTCTTTCTTTTTCTCATTCAGGTCCCATTTATCTTAAACTTTTTTACATCACTTTTCGCGTTTCCTTCTTGTAGCTTCATAGCCTTTAAATCATTCATCTGTAAAGTTGCCTGTGTGATTGATATATATGAAATCCCAATCTTACTATGCTCCTCCTCACTATAAATCCATTTATTGAGTCTCTAGCACGAAAGGATCAAGTGAGTGCCATGCTTCATCTGTTCCTTGTCTTCCTTACTAGCCATGTCATTTTACTGTCTGAGAACCCTTCTCAGATTCATCTGTATATACCGTACTCTTTCTCACTCTGACGTATTTTTAGTTATGATACCTTTATGTGTAGAGTTCTCTTTTTTTCTTCCTGCAGCTAATTTGAACTGTCTCAGGTTTTTTTCTTTCTCTCGAAATTCTTCTTCAGTGCCACCTCAGTTCAGTCGCTCAGTCGTGTCTGACTCGTTGCGACCCCATGAGCCACAGCACACCAGGCCTCCCTGTCCATCACCAACTCCCGGAGTCCACCCATACCCACGTCCATCGAGTCATGATGCCATCCAACCATCTCATCCTCTGTCGTCCCCTTCTCCTGCCCTCAATCTTTCCCAGCATCAGGGTCTTTTCAAATGAGTCAGCTCTTCACATCAGGTGGCCAAAGTATTGGAGTTTCAGCTTCAACATCAGTCCTTCCAATGAACACCCAGGACTGATCTCCTTTAGGATGGACTGGTTGGATCTCCTTGCAGTCCAAGGGACTCTCAAGAGTCTTCTCCAACACCACAGTTCAAAAGCATCAATTCTTCGGTGCTCAGCTTTCTTTATAGCCCAACTCTCACATCCATACATGAGCCCTGGAAAAACCATAGCCTTGACTAGATGGACCTTTGTTGACAAAATGATGTCTCTGCTTATTTAATATGCTATCTAGTTTGGTCATAACTTGCCTTCCAAGGAGTAAGCATCTTTTAATTTCATGGCTGCAGTCACCATCTGCAGTGATTTTGGAGCCCAAAAAATAAAGTCAGCCACTGTTTCCCCATCTATTTACCATGAAGTGATGGGACCAGATGCCATGATCTGTTTTCTGAATGTTGAGCTTTAAGCCAATGTTTTCACTCTCCTCTTTCACTTTCATCAAGAGGCTCTTTAGTTCTTCTTCAATTTCTACCATAAGGGTGGTGTCATCTGCATATCTGAGGTTATTGATATTTCTCCTGGCAGTCTTGATTCCAGCCTGTGCTTCCTCCAGCTCAGCGTTTCTCATGATTTACTCTGCATATAAGTTAAATAAGCGGGGTGAAAATATACAGCCTTGATGTACTCCTTTCCTGATCTGGAAGCAGTCTGTTCTTCCATGTCCAGTTCTAACTTGCTTCCTGACCTGCATACAGGTTTCTCAAGAGGCAGGTCAGGTGGTCTGGTATTTCCATCTCTTTCAGAATTTTCCACAGTTTATTGTGATCCACACAGTCAAAGGTTTTGGCATAGTCAATAAAGCAGAAATATATGTTTTTCTGGAACTCTCTTGCAAACTGTGTTAAATACCTCACTCCTTGTGCCCCGTCCCACTTTTTTTTTTTAACATCTTCTTGATTTGTATTTTCCTGAATGAAAGTAGATCTTCATGCACTTCCAAAGTTGGATTATGCTTTTCTTAAGTTTTTCCACATTCCACGTTTGGTTGGTTGCATAGAGTCTTCAGCATAAATGAGAATGACTCTATAGCAGTTTAGAATTTAGAGACTAAATGCCAAAATAGTGGCATTTACTAACCAAGAGTGGTGTTCCCAGTATCCAGAGCATCCTATAGTCTACAGCCATCTTATCACCACCCACCTTGAACCTTTAGAGATAATTTGAGGAATGTTATTGACAGTAGAGGAACAAAGTTTCTTGGGTTTTAACTTACTGGGTGCTATTTACGTATGCTGGTTTTCCAGAGTTCAGAGCTTGTGAAGTTTTGACTAAGTTGGATAAATCTGTCAAGAGTGAGTTGTGATGCCACATTTTTGATAGCACAAGAGGGGATAAAATTTATCATCTACGTAAATTAGATCCCCTTCAGAAATATCCCTGCCTTCTTCCAGATAAACTACAACATTCTCATGGTGCTACCTACAGTACCCAGACCTTTCTTTGCATGGTATGTGTTCCCAGAATGATTATTATCCTGAATATTTTAAAACTCAAATTTTGCTTTCTGGTTGGTTCCTAAATTCTTGGCACACCAAAGAAAAATAATTGAATCACGAACACAGTCCTTTTCTGAGCAAAAATATTGCAACATTTTATTTATAGGAATGGAGACTGTTTATTTTTTTTTGAACAATTTCAGATCTAAAGAAAAGCTGAAATGACAGTATTCAGTGACTATCCATTTTCTCATTGCCTCAGTGTACCAATTATTAACATTATGCCACGTTTGTTTTCTCTCCCTCCTCTATGTATGTATGTCTTTTTAAGTGTATATGTACACGTATCTGGGTTTTTGATGAATTATTTAGGATAAGTTATAGACATCATGAAACTGTACAATCCAGCAAATATTTCCCAGAATAGGATATTCACCTGTATAACCACAATGGCATTATGGCTCTCAAAAAATTTAATAGTGTACAGAAGTGAAAGTGTAAGTCTCTCAGTCGTGTCTGACTCTTTGCGACCCCATGGACTGTAGCCCACCTGTCTCCTCTGTCCATGGGATCCTTCAGGCAAGAATACTGGAGTGGGTTGCCATGTCCTCCTCCAGGGGTCTTCCCGACCCAGGGATTGAAACTGTCTCTTACATCTCCTGCATTGGCAGGCATGTTCTTTACCACTAGCGCCACCTGGGAACTCCCAATAGCATTATTTAATATGGAGTGAAATTCCAAATTTCCTTAGTTGTCCACCCAACTCCCCCCAGTTCATTACTGCTGTTTTCGTTGCTGCTGTTTGTGGGGGAAGTGATTACCTGGGTGATGAAAAGACTTCCCTACTTACGTGGCATTTGAGAGAAAAACACAGTGTTGAGAAAGAAATAGTTATGTGATGATCGGGTACTTGAGCCTTCTAGGCATAGGGAACAGTAAAGTAGGAGGCCCTTTCAGAAGCCCAGGAGCAGTTATTTCTGTATGAAATGTCTTTCCTTTATATTTCTCCATTCCAAACGTGATTCCAAAGGCTGGTATTTCTTTTCATGCTACCGTCTTCTACCTTCAAGTCCATCCATCTATCTGTGAGACTGTTCTTTCAAAGGATCTTTCACGCATTCCTTTACTTATCTAAGCTGGAAAATGCCCGTGGCAGTTTTCTGAAGTTGTTATTGATGAGGATACTAAAGGCTGTGTCTTCGAGACCCACATGAGACCCAAAGATCTGTTGACAGGTAACATCTTAAAACCTTCCTTAAATTCCTGAAAACACTGATATTTTAATAATCATGAACAAATTCATTTTAATGAGTTCCTCAGGGCTTGAGTTACTTTTGAGACTTTCCTGGTCGGGGAAAAGCATTCCTTGTTGCTTCCTTTTATGCTACCATAGGGCTAGACTCCTACTCTCTTCTTAGTGTTCCCCCTTGTCCTTTCAGGTGAGTCCTGCTGAGTTTTTCAACTTCATCCTGGTTTTTAAGCAAATCCCTGGCTGTCTGGACCACGTACAGAGTAAAGCTGTTGGCATGATTCTCTACTATCCTTTCTGTCTCCCATAGTTGTTTATTTATTTTTTGTTTTTATTTTTTCTTTATCATGTATTAAAACTGGATACATTTTCTCTCAGATTTCTGATATACCATGTCCAAAGCCTGAGAAACAGGTTTGCTTTGCATATCAAATTCTGACTTCTTCTCACCCACTCTCTCACTATCATTGTCCTTCTGTCTCTGTAAATTTGATTTTCAAAGCCAGTATTATCTAGTTACTGACCTCTAATATTAATATTTACTTCTTACCCCTTAACCTTTGAGTTTGTAGTGTTTTTGCAGTTTTGTTTTTTTTTTTTCTTCTTTTTTCTCATCAACCTAAGGAGATGGTATATCCCCACATGGCCAGTACCCCATCCCCTCTATTGTTCACTGTGGAGCTCCACGTGACGGCTTCAGCGGAACTCAACACTCGCAGCTCTTGTGTTCATAGCCATGATCAGAGTTTATCTGATACTCCTTCACCCACGCTACCAGTGCCACAGTGGCCACTGTTTCCTCTGATACTACCTTGCAGAGCTTGCACATAAAATACAAAGAGGACGCTCGCTCTCCTCTTGGATCTCAATCCCCAAAGGCCAGTTCATGGAGACGGTAGAGCAGGATGTGGGACCACTTTGTGCTCTTTTTTCAATCCATGTGATCGTTAGATTCAGGATAGGCAATACAGTTGCATAAATCAAAATGATTTTTCTCTGAAGAAATACATTTAAAAGCAGAGAATATGGTATATATTAAATTAAAAAGTCCGTCATGACCTTAGAGTCAAGTGGCAAACCCAGTTCATGGTAGAGCCAGTGCAGTCTAGGAGGCCAGCTAAACACAGCTGAGTGGTGTAGTCTGTGAGTTGTGCCTTAGTGCTCCTGAGGAACAGTAAGCTTGATCTCCCTCCCTTCTCTCAAAAGATAGGTACTTGAAAGGATGAAAGAAAAGAAAAAAGTGGGCTTCCCTGATACTTCAATTGGTAAAAAAAAAATCCACCTGCAATGCAGGAGACCCTGGCTCAATTCCTGGATGGGGAAGATCCCCTGGAGAAGGGATAGGCTACCCCCTCTAGTATTCTTGGGCGTCCCTTGTGGGTCAGCAAGTAAAGAATCCGCCTGCAATGCGGGAGACCTGGGTTCCATCCCTAGGTTGGAAAGATCCCCTGGAGAAGGGGAAGACAGCCCACTCCAGTATTCTGGCCTGGAGAATTCCATGGACTGTATAGTCCATGGGGTCACAGAGTGGGACACGACTGAGCAACTTTCACTTTTCATATCTGCAGCTTGTAATTACTTTTTGCTTTAATCCTCAGATGTGCAAACAGTATGGACATGAACAGAGTATAGAAATAACAGTAATGATTCAAGCTGGGGCTTGGCCTCAAACCCAGTAGAAAATTCTAGTGAGCTAGATCACATGGGAGACCCTTTTATATTTCACTTTTTATTTTTGGGCTCTCTGTTTTTCTTTTCTTTGGTAAGCAGATAGACCTTATTGACTAGGAACCAAAGAATGACCTTAGGTCTGTTTATATCTTTTGAAGTCCAAAATTTAAGTCCGTGATCTTATCACTCTTATACATATGTGTTACTTTGTTCAATAAGAAGAGCTTGAAAGGCTTTCATGCCCAGGGTGGAGCTGGCTGAGTGGCCTTTTCTATGTTGTGCTGGATGTGGGTGAGGAGAAGATGGGGCAGCCCCGGGATCCTTCTGACATGGCCAAGAGGTAACAGAGAGCACACCACAGGCACATCCCTATATTTTCACAGTTTGGAAGTTCAGTACTTCATTTTTCCTTTGTAGAAAATGTCATAAAATCTGTCATAGCTCAGATTTTGCCATTGTTAAATTATCAACCATCTTTCTTGATAACTAGATTTTATTGGTAAATTATTAGCCATCTTTCTTCATAACCAATACATTTTTTTACATATCTTTAAAGAACCTGTTAAATTATGTCTATAAGATAAATCCTTTCACATTTTGGTATATATATATATGTTTCTACTCCCTTAGATTACAGTTAACTAATATATTGGTAGAGTTGTTGACATGAAGTAAAATGGGAATACAAATAGGTAAATAAATAAAATACACTTCTTGCTCTTATCTTGTAATCTTAAGAAGAAATCAGACCTACTAAGACATAAATTTAATGGGAAATAAACTTTGACTTCAGAACATTAAGAGTGTCTCAGAACCTTTCTCATGTTATTCCTTCTGAATTATTTGAAGACCAAATTACTAACTAGGAGTTTAGTACAGGAATTGTTTTTAAAGAAAATTTGTTTTATAGGATACACCCATTATCTCATATGAAAAAAAATATTTTACTGTCCTTTCCCTCTTACCTTAATATATTTTAAAGTGTTACAGTTTTGTTTTATATAATCTAGTGTATAACATTAGATGCTCTGGGATTATAGCTTAGAACTCTTTAAATATTAATAGGTCATTAACAATAGGCTGTGAAATATGCGGTAGTTAATTTTCTTTATTTTTCCTTCTCTAATATACAGTGACAGTTATGGTACACATAGTTACATAAAATTAAGAAAAGTGAAGTCAAACAATTTCGATTACATTATGTTTTATTAATGTATCATGTCATTAAAGTACATATCATAATACTTGTATTTCAACACAGATGGCTGTATCTAGTCTTTACTCTGATTCTCTGACCCCAAGTGTCTCCAGCACTTCAGTTCCATCCTAACAACAACTGTTCGGAGTTAGTACAGACCCCGCAGATTAAGGGCTATCTCTACAAAACTGTCCTCATTTAAGAGGCAAGTCACAAGTCCTAGATTGTCACCAGTACTTCTGACTGACCAGCTATAAACACTAATGTCACTGCAACTCCCTCTTCAGATTTGCAAACATACTAGAACAACTCTCAGAACTCAGGAATGTACTTAGTATTGCCAGTTTATTTATAAGAACACAACTCAGGAACAGCCAAAGAGAAGCAAGGTATTGGGCAGGGGGATGGGGTGAGGGTGGTGCTCAGAGTATCTATGCCTTCCCTGGATATGTTGCTGTCCCAGAATATCAGTATGTTCACCAACCTGGAAACTCTTCCAATCTCTTTAAGAGTTTTTATAACCCAGTCTCTGGCTCTGCTCCCCTCCCCTGAGAGATGGGGCTGAAAGGCCTCACCTTCTAATCAAGAATTTGGACTTTCTGGTAAGCAGCCCCATCCTGAACTCTCCAGAGGTACACTTCCTTAGATCAAAAGACATTCCTATCACTCAGGAAATTCCAAGGGTTTGGGGAGCTCTGTGCCAGGAACTCAAGACAAAGACCAAATATAAATTTTTCATTATATGACCTTAGTAATGAAAAAATATATATTGATAACATTCAAGATAGGGGCACTATGTCCAAAAAATGGAAATTGGGAGGGTTTAAGTAGTGAGGATGAAAAGGTTGATGATTGTTTTGAAAGATGGGGAAATGAGAGCTTTCTTTGCTCTTTTGTTTAGTGTCAGTCTGTAGATTTCAGAGGAAAAACATCATGTGTGTAGACCTAATTAAAGTATGTCCACCTAAAATTCACATGCAGAAGCCCCAACCTCTAATGTGACTGTATTTGGCAATAGGGTCTTCACGGAGATAACAGGTTAAATGAGGTCGTGAGGTGGAGCCCTAATCAAGTAGGACCAGTGTCCTTATAAGAAGAAGAAAAGATACCAAAGAAAAGGCCATGTGAGGACACAAGAAGAAGGTGGCTATCTGCATGTCGAGGGAGAGGGCTCAGGAAAAACCAACCCTGCCGGCACCGTAATCTTGAACCTCTAGCCTTCGGAACTAGGAGAAAATCAAATTCTGTTGTTTCTGCCACCCAGTCTATGGTGTTTGTTACAATAGCCCTAGAAAACTAATAAGTCACGTTTTTTAAGGATAGGATCCCAGCCACTGCTCCATGAAACATTTCTACCCAAGAAATGCTAATAGAGTTTTCTTTAAAAGGATTCCTGGTTTAATGACTTTGGAGAATAATCGACCACATATTCTTCCCTTAAAGGTTGACAATGTACTTTTGTATATTAAATGTTCTTAGAAGCCTTGACGCAAAGAAATTGGTTTAAATTTTTTTCAACTTGAACACATCCCAGATATATTTGCCTACAGACTATCTCCTTCCTCTTTTTTAAGTGAAACATGATTCCCATCCAGAAGTTAGTGGGGGGAGAGAGCTCCTTCTCTTCTCATCTCCTATATAGATATTGTATGGTTTCCTATTCCTTTGTGTAAGGAACATATAGAATGTGTCTTTAGTAAATCCTGAGTGTGAGCTGTCGACCAATATAACTGAACTGAGAAACAGAGTAAGTAAAGGAAGAGAAGTAGATGTTTTGTAAGTAGGATATAGGAGCTCTGACCTCTTATTTTTAACTTTTATTCAGTCATTGTAGTTGATTTTATATAATGACTTGAAATGTTTTTCATTCTGTTTAACAGTATTAGTTGTTGATATCTGTCTCTGTTTGTAGGGATTATGTCACTGATAACTTTATTTTTTGTTTTCCTACAAGCTTCACAGTCAGAGGCTTTGGAATCAGAATGCCTGTGGGGTGAAGCCTAGCACTTTTTCTCCCTGGGCAGATTACCTCACCAAGTACCAATTCCCACCTCTGAAACAAGTGAAATAATAGTACCTACCTTTCGGGGTTGTTGTGAAGCACTTAATATACCTATTACTCAGTATAATTAGTTATTTTTATTCTGAGTAAAGTTTCATTATATTAAGAAATGTGTAGAGTATAAGTTGTGATGCTCCATCACTACAAAAGATAATGGTTACTGGCTTTGCTGCTATTTTAATTAAGTTGAAATTCACTTAACATTAATCATTTTAAAGTGAACAGGTCAGTAGCATTTAGTACATTCACAGTGGTGTATAACAACCATCTCTAGTTCTAAAACATTGTCATCACCATAAAATAGAGCCCTGTATCTATTAAGCAGTGACTCACCAGTCCCCTCTCTCTCCAGTTCATGGACATTTGAGTTGTTTGCACCTTTTAACTATTTTAAATATGCTGCATTTGTATAGAGTAATGGTTTGGGTATTTTTTTTCAGTTCTTTTGGGTAAATAGGAGAGAAATGTGAGGTGAGTTGGTAATTTTATGTTCAACTTTTGAGAAAGTACTGAACTTTTATCCACAGTGGCCGAAATAATTTACATTCCCACCCACAAGAAGAACTAAAGAACCTCTTGATGAAAGTGAAAGAGGAGAGTGAAAAAGTTGGCTTAAAACTCAACACTGAGAAAATTAAGGTCATGGCATCCGGTCCCATCACTTCATGGCAAATAGATGGGGAAACAATGGAAACAGTGAGAGACTTTATTTTGGGGGGCTCCAAAATCAATGTAGATGGTGGCTGCAGCCATGAAATTAAAGGATGCTTGCTCCTTGGAAGAAAAGTTATGACCAACCTAGACAGCATATTAAAAAGCAGAGACATTACTTTGCCAACAGAGGTCCGTCTAGGCAAAGCTATGGTTTTTCTGGTAGTCATGTATGGATGTGAGAGTTGGACTATAAAGTAAGCTGAGCACAGAAGAATTGATGCTTTTGAACTGTGGTGTTGAAGAAGACTCTTAAGAGTCCCTTGAACTGCAAGGAGATCCAACCAGTCCATCCTAAAGGAAATCAGTCCTGAATATTCATTGGAAGGACTGATGCTGAAGCTGAAACTCCAGTACTTTGGCCACCTGATGTGAAGAGCTGACTCATTTGAAAAGACCCTGATGCTGGGAAATATTGAAGGCAGGAGGAGAAGGGGACAACAGAGGATGAGATGGCTGGATGGCATCACCGACTCTATGGACGTGGGTTTGAGTAAGCTTGGGAAGTTGGTGATGGACAGGGAAGCCTGCAAAGAGTCAGACACGACTGAGTGACTGAACTGAACTGAACTGGCAATGTACAGAGCTACCATTCTCCACCTCAACACTTATCCCCCCCGACCCCCGCCTATTTTTTGGTTATAGCCATTTTGGCAAATGGGAAATGGTTTCTGATTTCCCTAATGAGTAGTGATACTTTGTATCTTTTCCACATATTTGTTGGCCATTTATGTATTTTCTTTGGCAAAATGTCTGTGCAAGGTGTTCACTCATTTGTTGAGTTGTCCTTTGTTTTTGAATTGTAAGAGGTTTATATATATATATACACATATATATATATTCTGGTTTCTAGACTCATATGTAATTGGTGTATATATTCTTCCATTTTCTACATTGTCTTTTCACTTAATAATGCCCTTTAGTCACAGTTTTTAGTTTTCATGAAGTCTGCTTTATCTATAGTTTTCTCTTGTTGCTTGTACTTTTAGTGTCATATCTAATAATCTATTGACAAATCCCAAATCATGTAGATTTACTCCTATGTATTCTTCTAAGACTTTTATGATTTTAGCTCTTATATTTGAGTCATTCTTCTCTTTTGAGTTAATTTTTATATATGGTGTGAGGCAGGAGTCCAATTTCTTTCTTTCTTTTTTCTCACGTAGCTGACTAGTTTTCCCAGTGCCATCTGATGAGGAGACTCTTCTATCTGTTGTAGTGGTGGTAGTTTTAAATTCTGCCTCTTCACTGAAAAGGTACTCTAGTAAAATGATTAAGACCACTGATTTAGGAGACAAGACTTGGATCCAAATCTGGCATTACTACTCACTACCTTGTGACCTTGAGCACGTTATTTAAACTTACTAACACATATTTTCTGATACATGTAAAATAATAGAAAAACCAACTCCATGGCATTATTGTGAACATTATACTGAATTGTTGTTTTTCAGTTGCTAAGTCATGTCTGACTTTTTTGTGACCCCATGGACTGGAGCACCCCAGGATCCTCTGTACTCCACTATCTCCCAGACTTTGCTCAAATTCATGTCCATTGAATCTGTGATGCTATCTAACCATCTCACCCTCTGCCACCCTCTTCTCCTTTTGCCTTCCATCTTTTCCAGCATTACTGGTCTTTTCCAGTAAGTTGGCTCTTTATTTCAGGTGGCCAAATATTGGAGCTTCAGCTTCAGCAGCAGTCCTTCCAATGAGTATTCAGAGTTGATTTCCTCTAGGTTTGACTGGTTTGATCTTCTTGCAGTGCATGGGAATCTGAAGAATCTTCTCCAGCACCACAGTTCAAAAGCATCAATTCTTCAGTGCTCAGCCTTCATTACAGTCCAATTCTCTCATCCATAAATGACTACTGGGAAAACCATAGCTTTGACTATACAGACTTTTGTCAGCAAAGTGATGTCTCTGCTTTTTAATGCATTGACTAGGTTTGTCATAGCTTTCCTTTCAAGGAGCAAGTGTCTTTTAATTTCATGGTTGCAGTCACTGCTTCCACTTTTTCCCCTTCTATTTGCCATGAAGTGATGAGACCAGATGTCATGACCTTAGTTTTTTGAATGTTGAGTTTCAAGCCAGCTTTTTCACTCTCTTCTTTCACCCTCATCAAGAGGCTCTTTAGTTCCTTTTCGCTTTCTGCCATTCGGTATCGTCCTCATAATTTCCTCTTGCAGTCTTTATTCTAGCTTGTGATTCATCCATCCCAGCATTTCTCATGATGATATTCTGCATAGAAGTTAAATAAGCAGGGTGATGATATATAGCCTTTCATACTTTTGTCAGTTTTGAACCAGTCAGTTGTTCCATGTGAGTTTCTAAATGTTGCTTCTTGACCTTCACACAGGTTTCTCAGGAGACAGGTAAGATGGTGTGGTACTCCATCACTTTAAGAATTTCCACAGTTTGCTGTGATCCACACGGTCAAAGGCTTTAGTGTAGTCATTGAAGAGAAGTAGATGTTTTTCTGGAATCCCTTTGTTTTCTCCGTGATCCAATAGAATGTTGAGCATTTGATCTCTGGTTCCTCTGCCTTTCCTAAGTCTAGCTTTTATATCTGAAATTCTTGGTTCACGTTACTGTCGAAGCCTAGCTTGAAGGATTTTGAGCACAACCTTGCTAGGATGTAAAATGAGTGCGATGGTGGGGTAGTTTGAACATTCTTTGGCTTTGGGATGAAGACATCTTTTCCAGTTGTGGCCACTGCTGAGCTTTCTAATTTTGCTGACATGCTGATTGTAGCACTTTAACAGCATCACCTTTTAGGATTTTAAATAGCTGACTGCATTTCATCAGAACTCTTCACTATGACTTGTCCCTCTTGGGTAGCCCAGCATGGCATGGTTCGTAGCTTTATTGAGTCACACAAGCCCCTTCGCCATGACAAGGCTGTGATCCATGAAGGGATCACATACTATATGTAAAGTACTTAGCAGGTTTCCTCGCAGTGAGGGGACAGTTTGGCAAACATTACCATCCATATCTGTGATCTTTTGAAGTAGTCGCTATTTAGTAACAATTAATCTAAATTATAGTCAATCAGGTAGACTAATACTTTAATTCTTCAAAAGGTAAGACTGATGGATCCTCATGAATTGAGATAAATGAGAAAGACATTAACAATGAATGGACACTTACAATATATCAGGTCATTGTGAGTGTTATTTGCACCTTCATGATAATTTTTATTTTATAAGAAACTGAGGCTTAGAGTGTTAACTAACTTTACAAGAAACCATCATATAATGATCCAGTAGCAGAGGTGTGATTCAAATCCCTTTCTGCTTCGTTGGAAGGCTGGCTGCTTCTCTTTACTCTGTTATGATGACAACGACTTAGTGTAGAAAAAAAGGTTTAATAAATACATTGCCTGTCTTCCTTTTTGGAACTTCGTGTAATATTGAAGTAGGGAAGAGATGAAAAAGGTTCTGTGTGTGTGTGTGTTTGCTTGCTCGCTCGCTCGCATACATGTGACATATATATGTCATAAAAGCAATGTATAATAATCAGTTCTCTAAGGGAGTATTTTAGTGTGATTTATATATTCTTTTGACTAAACCTCAGACTATAGTGTATTTGTACTTCAGTGGTTTTTTATATAATCAATATTTATAATTCATTCTAACATTGAATAATTTTTAGTATATTGAAACAAAAAAATTTAACATCTTGTAAATGTTTTTTTTTTTTTTTAATTGAGGTTTCTAAGTCCAGTATTTTAAGTGGTATTAAAGAAGATCTTACAATTCATACATTTAGGTTTCTTTTGTGATTCTCTTAGATGTAATAAAGGAACAGAATCGAGAGTTACGAGGTACACAGAGGGCTATAATCAGAGATCGGGCAGCTTTAGAGAAACAAGAAAAACAGCTGGTAAGTAGAACATTAAATTTCAGTTTAACTTTTCTAACAAATTTAGAAGTCAGTGTTGGAGTAATTAGCTAACTAGGAAAAAGACACATGGCAGGTGGTAAGTGATTTACTTTACTAAGAAATGGCATTTAGTACCTTCCTGCAATTTCTGCTTACCTTTGTTTACGGTGTCATTCTGATTTTTATCAGGAGTCTTTATTCTGCTGAATATAAAGTCAAATTATTCTTCTGTCTGTGAAAGACATAAATGCCTAGGAAGAAATATTGCTCAAAACAGCCATCTTCTCAATCAACAGCAAACATAAAATAGTCCTAGAACACAGGAGACCTACACAATATTGTAAAACAGTTATTCTCCAGTTAAAAATAAATAAATAAATAAAAGAAAACAAGAGAGGGTTGCAAGAAAATAACTATGTTAACCAATGGGGTGTCTTACTTTATATTTTAACTCTTATTGACAATGTCTGTGATAGTGATATACTTTTAAAATAGATTGGCTATCTTTAAGAATTTTTCTGTTATGTTTTTAAATGTATATTGCTTAAAACTTTTTTAAAAACCAACATGGTTGAGGTATAGTTGACATGCAATTGATTGTCCATGTTTAAAGCAAATAATTTGACACATTTTGACATATGTATTAACTCATGAAACCATTAGTACAGTCAAGGTAATGAACATATCCGTCATCCCCAAAAGTTTCCTTATTCCATTTGTAATCGCTTCTACCCATCCCCATTCTCCCCGTTTCCTCCTCAGTTAGGCAAACACTGGTTGTCATTGTAGATTTTACATTTTCAAGAATTTTATATAGATGAAGTCATAAAGTGATTTCATTTTTATATGACTTCTTTTATTTGTAATTATGTTGAGCTTAATCAGTGTCATTACATGTGTCATCATTTTTATTGATAAGTGTTATTCCAATGTATGGACATTTCAAAATTTGACTATCCGTTTACCAGCTAATGAACATTTGGGTCATTTCCCGGCTCATTTCAGGGTTATACTGATCCTGTGCTACTTTCATCATATTTCTGATACTTTTTGTTGCTGGTATATAGAAATACATTCGTTTTTTGGTACATTGATCTTTTATTCTGTAACCTTCCTAAACTCACTTAGTCTAGTAGTCTTTTTGTAGATTCTATTAGGTTTCTACATAGACAATCATGTCATCTGTGTAAATAAAGTTTTTCATCCTTTTATCATTAAGTAAATTAGCTATAGGCTTTTTGTAGAGGCCCTTTCTCAGGTTGAAGTTCCTTTATCTAGTTGTTGAGAGTTTTCATCAGGAACTAATTTTGTCAAGTGCTGTCTTTTTTTGCCTCTATTGTATTGTATTGCATTGTATTGTAGTTTTTCTTCTTTAGTCTGTTAGTATAGTGAATTACATAACTGATGATTTTCCAACGTTGAATCAAACTTTTGCTATTGGGATAAACTTCATTAGTAATGATGAATTTTTTAAAAAGTATTTTATTTCAATTTGTTGCAATTTTCATAAGAATATTAGTATCTCTGATCATAAGAACTGTTAATTTGTAGCTGTCTTTTTGTGTGGTGTCCTTATGTAGTCTAACATCAGAATACTGCTGACCTGAAAGCATGAGTTGGCAAGTGTCCCTTTCTGTTTCATTTACTGGAAGGGTCTGTGTATTTCTGTTTTTAAACGTTTGATCAGTTTCATCAGTAAAGTCATTAGGAGTGAAGTTTTCTTTGTGGATAGATGTTTGAACTAAACAAAAATCTCTTTGTGGCTAGATTTTTAAATTCCAAAATTTGCAATTTTTAGAAAATAGGTATAGAATGGATCAAGCTTTCTACGTTTTGAATGAGGTTTGGTAGTGCACATCTGTCAAATAATTTGTTCATCTCTACTAAATTTTAAAATGTAGTAACATTGTGTTTGTAATATTATTTTCTTACTGTTCTGTAACATCTTTTGGTTGTTAAGTGATGCCCTCCTCTGCATTTTCAATATTTGTCATTTGTGTATTCTCTGCCTCAGTTTTTTTCTCTCTTCTGATTGGCAGTGGTTTATCAGTTTGATCAATTTCTTATAAAAGAAAAAGCTTTTGATCTCATTAATTTTATGTATTTTTTTTCCTTCCTAGTTTATAGATTTCATCTCATGTTTATATATTTCCTTCTTTCTATATACTTTGTGTTTTATTTTCTCTGCTTTTTTCTACTTTCTCTATTTTGAAGCCTACTAGATACTCAGTTTTTCTAAATGTAAGCTCTAACACTTAAATTTCTAAGAACTGTTTTTACTGCAGCTCACACATTTTGATATGTGTATTTTTATTTTATTAAGTTCAAAATATTATCCCATTTCCCCTGTGATTTTTTTTTCTATGTTGTCATTGTTATTGTCGCGACCCCATGTACTGCAACACGCCAGGCTTGCCTGTCCTCCACTATCTCTCAGAGCTGGCTCAGACTTATGTCCATTTAGTCGGTGATGCCATCCAACCAACTCATCCTCTGTCTCCCCCTTCTCCTCATGCCCTCCATCTTTACCAGCATCAGGGTCTTTTCTAATGAGTTGAGTCTTTGCATCATGTGGCCAAAGTATTGGAGCTTCAGCTTCAGCATCAGTCCTTCCAATGAATATTCAGAGTTGATTTCCTTTAGAATTAAGTGCTTTGATCTCCTTGTTGTCCAAGGGACTCTCCAGAGTCTTCTCCAGCACTACAATTGGAAAGCATCAATTCTTGCATGACTTATTTCGAACCATGTTGCCTAATTTCTGCTTGTTATTTTCCTTTCTTATTTTTCTTACTGCTTTCTAGTTTAATTTCGCTGTAGTTAGAGATCGTACTTGTAGGATTCCAATCCTTTTATTTTCGTTGAGCCTTGTTTTTTGATCCAGAATGTGGTATATTTTTGGTAATCCCCCCCCTCCTTTTTTATGTGCACTTGCAAAGAGTATTCTGCTGTTGGCGATGGAGTTTTTAGTGACTGTTGGTTAGGTCAAGTTGGTGATGGTGCTTTTGTAAATCTGTGTCTTTATAGCTTTTCTGTCCACTTGTCCTAAAATACAGCAATACAGGTAAGAAAGGAGTTGCTGATGTCCCTGATGCTACTTGTGCTTTTGTCTGTTCGTCCTTTCAGTTGTACCAGTTGCACTTCATAAATTTGGAAGCGCTATTGAAGGTGCATACACATTTAGGATTGGTTTGACATCTTTATGTATTAATTCCTTTATTATGAAATGCCCCCTTTTATTCTGGTAATATTCCCTTTTCTTTCTTTTCTTTTCTTTTTTTTTTTAACCTAGTTAATGTAACCACTCCAAATTTCCAGATTTTGCTAAGTATTTATATAGAATATATTTGTTCTGTCCTTTTACTTAGCTTTATTTAGCTTTGTTTTGCTAATTAAAGTTGCTTTTTTGAGATAGCATATATTTTTAATGTTCTGAGAAGGAAATGGCAACCCGCTCCAGTATTCTTGCATGGAGAATCCCATGGACAGAGGAGCCTGGCAGGCTACAGTCCTTGGGGTCACAAAGAATCAGACACGACTTAGCAACTAAACATCATCTAATTTGCCAATCTGTCTCTTACTGAAGATAGTAAATGGACCTTTTCATTGAAGATAGTTGTCTGTATTACTAGCTTCAAATCGACCACTGTACTCTTTTTTTTTCTTTGCTATCCTCTACCAATTCCTCATTTGATTTATTTTTTCCTACCTACTTTTGGATTGTGTTTTTAAATTTTCTTTTGGGCTTTATGTGAGTACTGTTTTGTAGACTTGCTTTGTATGTGTAGAACACAGTACTAGTTCCTTCTTATCCATATAAACATGTAAAACAATTTGCCCTCTCAAATGACTATTTGTATGACTTTGTAAAAGCCTCTTTCTTCATAATCAGGGTGAAAGGGTGTAATGTATATGCTTTGTCTGTTCTTCTCAAATCACTGAACTCCCCCTTTAATGATCTTACTCCTTCTGTTATTTCCTCTGTTAGGAATTAGAAATTAAGAAAATGGCCAAGATTGGTAATAAAGAAGCTTGCAGAGTTTTAGCCAAACAGCTTGTACATCTAAGGAAACAGAAAACAAGAACTTTTGCTGTCAGTTCAAAAGTCACTTCCATGTCCACTCAAACAAAAGTGATGAATTCTCAGATGAAGATGGCAGGAGCCATGTCTACTACAGCAAAAGTAAGTGGGGACCTTTATATCCATAGCTTTGTGATTTCATCTGAGATGTTTAAATATCAGCATTCAAATTAGCTTTAAAGCTCCTTCTCATATATATATATATATATATATATATATATATAAATAACATATATATGGTAGAGAATCTTTGTAATTTTTAATCAAATGAGTTGTAATTAAACATAATCCAGATAAATATTTCTAGGCTTTTTATCAATTTGTTTTAATATAAAATTTTCATTTTAGGTAGTTCCACTGTTCCAGGATTGCATGTAGCTTCTAAATTTTTAAAATTGACTTAAAACATTATTTTTTTTTCCTTAAATTTTAAAAAGATTTTGGTGCTTCTTATTTCATATGCTGTGTATTTTGATATAATAATTTGAATTATAATTTCCTCATGATTCATTTTCATGAAATGTGTCAGAAAGATGCATGAGTATTTTCAGAAGAATTTATCAGTTCATTTTATCAGGAATCTAAGTTTAACTTACAGTCCTTATATTAAAAAAACAGTGGTTTTTACTGTAGAACTTAAAAGACTATGAGCCTTTCAGACATTTAATAAAGAATGAGCTTTTTGATGTGTATTAAGAACTGTGAAAGACCAGAAGTTCAAGACATCGGCTCTGCTTTCACATATATTACGTAGTTCATTTTGGGGGTGGGAGAAGGTTCAGATGTGCTAAAAAGGAAGCTTTACACTCTACAACATTCTGTGCTCCCATGTTTCAGTGAACTGCACAGATCCTTGAATAGAATGATGTGAGAGACTTTCCGGAAGACCAAAATTATCAGTAGGCTTTAAATAAAGGGAAGAAAGAGTATGAATATGAAGCACTAAAAGAAAAGATTAGCCACAGAGGAGAGAAAGTACAGGGTTATATATATTAGGAAAATAGTCCATAACTGTTAATTCTCATTATTTGCAGTAATTACATTCTGTAAAGTTTGAGGAACACTGAATTAGGGAATATCAAGCCATTGTTCCTAGGGGAAATGGAGGGTTAGGTTCCTGTGAGCCTTTGATCACAATTGTTAACTAGTCTAGACCATACTTCAGCCCTATGCTTAGGGGAGCATTTTAAACAGTGCGATCACCAACCAAAGACAAAAAAGTAGGCCACAAAGATGACACTAATTTCCATTATTAGTGCTGAATCAAGATGGCAGGGTGTCATCTTGGGAGACCTAAATTGGAATTATGCTTGTTGGGCAACCCAAACTTTGTGCTGCTCTATGCATGTCCACAAACAAGCATAAAAGTACTGCAAGTATTGACGTGAGGTTACAAATACATTTTAGTGAGTAGGCAGATTCACAAATAAGGAGTCCAGAAATAATGAGGATTAACTAAAATTGCCTTTTAGACCATAAAACACATGAAGTAGAATGTGCCCATTTTATGTACAGTAAGTACAGTGGCACATGGTGTTCCTTAAAAAACAGATTGTTTCAAAGCTGTTTATTCTGAATAAAGCTTATTCTGTCAGTTTACTTACTTTTGATGGATCTTAGTCATTTACAGTGGAAATGCATGGTTAAGAGCAAAAAAAGTTTGTTTTCCTTTTTTGGTTTTACAAATCGATAGAACTAAATATCTGTCTAATTTGAAGATAAGGTCCTATCTGAAGATCACACACCTGGGCTGGATAACTTTTCAATAATATTGAGGAGGAAGACAACTCATTTTGCAATTTTCTGCAAGTAATAGGGGAAGAAAACATACCTAATGTGGTCCTGCTATATAGCAATGTGCAAATTAGAATTTTCACTTAAATTTCTTAAAAATTTGTTAATTCAAGAAATGTTTGTTTAGGCCCTCTAAGCAGGAACTATAATAAGTGATGGGGATGAAATGGGAAGCATAACCAGGCAAGTGCTGATTAAAGTCTATTTCCAAAGCAGCCCATTTGAGAGGTATTTTTAGTTCAGTGATTGGGCTTCCCTCCTGGCTCAGATGGTAGAGAGTCTGTCTGTAATGCAGGAGACCCGGGTTCAGTCCTGGGTCAAGAAGATTCCCCGGAGAAGGGAATGACTACCCACTCCAGTATTCTTGCCTGGAAAAATTCAATGGAGAGAGGAGCCTGGGCGGGCCACAGTCCATGGGGTCATAAAGAGTCGGACATGACTGAATGACTAACACTTTACTTTTTTCCCCTTTAATTCGGTGATTAGACACATGAGCTTTGGAGTCAGATTACTTGGGTTCATACCTTACTTGATAGCTGTGTGATCTCGACAAACTCTTCATTCTTCATTTGTAATAGGAAATGGTAGTACCTAGTACATAAAGACTTGTTAGGTTTAAATGTATTTAACTTTAAATATTATTATATTGAATACATATAGTGCTTAGAACAGTGCCTGGCCCACAGAAATAATATATATCGGCATTAGCTGATCTGTTATCACTGTCAGCGTCGTAGTTGTTATTAGTATATTTTTGTAACAATACTGTAATTTGCAAGTAAAGTCATAATTTACACCAATACATAAAATAAACTTTTATCTGTAGTGCGTAGGATTTAACAGGAACATCTGTTCTAACCTAGGGTGTCAGAAACTGCTGCCCTAAGGTGGGAAACTGAAATCTGAAGTATTTATAGTGAAAGCAGATAAAGAAGAGCATTCCAACAGAGGGACAGTACATGCAGAGGTCCTGTGGTGGGAGGGAACACAGTACATTTAAGGAAACAGAAGATCAGTGTATCTAGAGGGCAGTGGTGCAGAATGAGACTGGCCTGTTAGGCAGGGTTAGGATGTTTGGTCTCACAGGTCAATTTATGGAATTGGGTTTTCAGTGCTAAGAACAACACAAAGCCCTTAGAGAATTAGGTATGTGTGAGCTGGTGGGGGATGGGAGGGTACAGTGTTGTATTTGAAAAAATTACTTTGGCTGCAGCATGCATAAAAGACTGTGTTTGCTTCCTATCTTTGAACTGACATATTTTATGTAACACACATACAATAAACACATATACCCAGCTACATATATGATAATTTATAAAATACTTTGGCCATACTTGATATCATTAATTTGTTTTAATAAAATTAGTTGTGAATATAAAATATTCATGTATTTTGCAAAGCTCAATGTTTTTATCATTTCTTGAAATCATGGTTTTAAATGAATAAATAGGTTAAATATGTGTCCTATAATTCAGACATGAAAATTTTTGGAAAAAAGTTAAATTTTTTTTCAATTTAGACATTACCTGCTTGCCACATAATAGACAAATGTAATTTTCCTATATGAGTAGCAATGGATTTTGTTAGCAGTATTTTTTTATTACTTAATTTTTTGCCTACTGTTCAGATGAGTTTTTCCACAGTGGTCTTTATTATATAGATGTTAAGCAGATGGTTTCCAAATGAGTAGTTTAAATTTTTTTTGTAATATTAATACTTTTATGTTTGATTATGGCAGATGTTTATCTTTTAACAAATCTACCTTTATTGATGTATTCCCCTTGGACTTATTCCATAGTAAAATTTTCATAATTATGTAACATGAATCTTTTCATATATTTAAAGACAATGCAGGCAGTAAACAAGAAGATGGATCCACAAAAGACATTACAAACAATGCAAAATTTCCAGAAGGAAAACATGAAAATGGAAATGACTGAAGAAATGAGTAAGTTTAATAAGCTGTAATGAAATTTTCAGTTTTTTCCTCTTTGAATTAGCAAGTTTATTTACTAACAACCTCATGTTTATCCATGAAGGCACAAATGAGAAAATAAATGATGCAGCTCCCTTCTAAATAGATGACTCTATTGGAATTTCATCGAGTTTTTGTGTAAGGCTCAAAATTATATTAACATTGAGCTGAAAGAAAAATGTAAAATATGTGATGCCATATTTCTGTGCTATTTGGCCTCAGCAGTTTTACTTTATAGATTAGAGAATCAAAACCAACTTGTGAATAAAACAATGCTTCCTAGTATAAGTTAGATAATTTAAGAGTTTTGTTGATTATTTCATACTGTAGAAGATCTGTAAATATATAGAAGATATATTTATATATTTTCATATTATAGAAGATCCCATATATATCATACTCTAGAAGATCTATTTATATTATAGGTAGAGATAATGGAGCTCTTTCGTTCTTTTTTCTTTTCCCCCTTCCAGAGTCTAAATTTAATATTTAATTTTCTTCTTATTGAGTATAAACTACATACTGTGGTAGAAATATGAGGAATAAGAGGAATAAGGCTATAAACAAATTTATCATTACACCACCTGTAGTGTTGATATTATTTCTTTCCTATATTTTTCTATATCTTATAAAGTGCAATAATATAGATGATTTTGAATCTTATCTTGCCTTTAAAAAAACACAGTAGTATAACATAAACATGTCCTCATAACCTTGAATTTTCTGTTTTTTTTAATGGCTTTAATATTCTGTAACATCAATATATCCTAATTTATTGAACAATTCTTTATTGGTTGGTAAGATTGTTTTAAAATGTTGAGTTTATGTGACAGTCCTTTGATAAATATGTTTCTGTAATATCTTACCTGAATTTCTTCAGTGTTCTTAGACTATTAACTTTTATAACACTTTTGGTTCATCAGTTCAGTTCAGTTGCTCACTCGTGTCCGACTCTGTGACCCCATGAACCGCAGCACTCCAGGCCTCCCTGTCCATTAACCAACTCCTGGAGTTTACTCAAATTCACGTCCATCGAGTCAGTGATGCCATCCAATCATCTCGTCCTCTGTCGTCCCCCCTCCTGCCTTCAATCATTTCCAGCATCAGGGTCTTTTCAAATGAGTCAGTTATTTGCATCAGGTGGACAAAGTATTGAAGTTTCAGCTTCAGCATCAGTCCTTCCAGTGAATACTCAGGACTGATTTCCTTTAGGATGGACTGGTTGGATTTCCTTGCTGCCCAAGGGACTCTAAATTTGGTTCAAACTACCAGATTATTTCAGAAGGACTATCCAGTCTTTATTTCACCGATAACAAATGAGCGACCCTTCACAGCACCCTGGTCAACATTGAATTCTTACTTTATAATACATTGAATTGTTACTTGTATAATACGTCAAAACTGGTATCATTGTTTCACAAAGATATTGTCTAACTATTTTACAACTATATAGGGATATGTCAGTGTAGCTGTTGTTTATCTCCTATTTTTACCTCCGAATTTTAATTTGACAGCATTTATTGTATAAAGTAGTATCAAAATTACTAGGATTGCTAAATTCAAGCCTAGTACTTTATTTCAGAGTATCTATTTTCCTTCTGTGGTTTAATGACACTGCTTCCTGGGTGGCTCAGATGGTAAAGAATCTGCCTGCCATACAGGAGACCTGGGTTTGATCCCTGGGTTGGGAAGACCTCCTGGAGAAGAGGGCAATGGCCACCCATTCCAGTATTCTTACCTGGAGAATTCTCTGGATAGAGGAACCTCATGGGCCACCTTTCATGGGGATCCAAAGTGTCCGTCATGACTGAGCACACATGCGTGTGTCTTTGACAGTTGCAAAAATTCTTTAGTTTTTACTTTAACCTTTACTTTTAAAAATATAATTTTTCAAAAACATCATTAGTGAAATGTTAGTGGCTGAGAGAATTGTCATTTATATAATGATCATAGTATCTAACATGTTTTGTGAATTCCAGTGATGGCACAGGTGTGAGCAGGTCTTAGTGGAGGAATTAAATATTCCATTAAGCCATAATGAAGAGAATCAATAAGCCTGTATTTAAAACTTGTATCTATCACAGTTGTTCTCATTTGTATTTTACTAATTTGCAAGTCTGAAAGAATAGTAGTTATTGATGGTTACTCATTTTTTCAGTAAAGTATATTAACATTAGTATTTTCATCCAAAGATAAATACAAGGTTTAGATGGACATAGCTTTTTCAAATTAGAATTTATATTTTACAGTGTTGTTCCAATGCTTGTTCACATTCAGGTTTTGGAAACAAGATCTTTGGGAAGTTTTTATTACATCTTTAATTTTGTTAACGCTTTTCCTGAAAGCATTTTTCTCTGCTAATCCTTGGTTACACCATTCCAGTGCTTCTTTGTCCTCTTCTTTCATTTTTTTATGTGAGTAGTTTTTCATTCAGGCCCTTTTTAACTCTAACCTGGACTCCCTACAGCCCTTGTTACTTCACTACCATCTGAGTATCACTGCTAAATAATTTTTCTGGAGGCTTACTTCTGAGCATGCTGATAAGATTCCCATAGTGACACTTTTCTAACTACAAAAATAAAGTCCCACATCGTAAATCAAAAACAATTTTCAGGTCAAGCCCCTTTCTTTTCTCAATGCAAATATTGAGGCCCAAAGTGGTAAAGTGACTTCCCATAAAGTTGCCCAGTTACTAAGTTAATAAGTGGAAGAACTGAGATACTAAATAAAAGTTTAGCATTCACTTTACTTCTTCAGAGATGGTGTTCCTTTTTTTTGGCCTTAAGCTCTTTAGCTTTTTCCTGTTGATTTTATACTATTAAACTAACACAAAAAATCAAAATTATCAAACAATGCTCAGTAGAGATCTTAACCAATATCAAGCTTTTTTAGCAGTGTCAAGGATACAAGCTATTAAGATACTCATGCAGAACAGGGAGAGGGGCAGGGCCATCCGAAATGACTCTCCAAGTCATTTCTTCCCATAACAGACATAAGCATCACAGATGATATGTCTAATCCATTTGCTTATTTCATGTTGAACAGAACATTTACAAAGTGTAGGAAATATGTTAAATGTATACCTCAAATGATCACCTATCTTATGTGTTATTTTGGAGGAACTCATAGATATAAACCCATACATTGTAGCTACAACAGTGCTAAAACGAAAACAGCCTGCTAAGTTCATAAACAGGGACTCTCTTGCAGGCAAGTATTAGTCTTATTTACCAGACACCCAATTAGCAGGTTACTTACAGAAAGATCAAGCTAGGTTGCTTGTCTTTCTTCCTCTGGGACCTTCCCCAGTGATCATGTTAATAGCAATTGTAGGCCAGTTTTTTTAAATTCTTTCCTTCCCAACCACTTTCAATTTATACATCTTACATAGTCAAACAGAAGAACTTACTCTTCCTTACATGTATCCCTGTTGCTTTCCACTGTGTCTTTGCTCATGCTACTGTATATCTATGTGTGTCCTTCAGTGACACATAGAAAAATACACATAGAAAAAAATACCATCTCAAGTATTTTTTCCTTCCAGATGGGTGTCATCTCTTCCTTTTGAAACTTTTATAATCATTTACCTTTCCATTTATCAGAATCTGTTTTTTTTTTCTTTTGTTCTCCTTAAATGTAAACTCCCTAAGGTATTTACTTTTCTCCATCTATTCATAGATTTTATTTGCACTGTGTAAATTACATTGCTGGGCCTTTTTCTAAAAATATAAGCCTAACCCGAAATCTGCTTGAAAGTAACTTTTGCTTCCTCTTTTCCCCTCAAGTCAATGACACGCTTGATGACATCTTTGATGGCTCTGATGATGAAGAAGAAAGCCAAGATATTGTCAATCAAGTTCTTGATGAAATTGGAATCGAAATCTCTGGAAAGGTATGAACGAATGTTCTATTCTCTCAGATGGAAATACTTTCTCTTCACTTCATTGTTTTAAGTTTTCCTTTATGTTAGGTGTATGTTTTTTAATATTTGTTTGAAAAGTAAATTACACCTCTTTGCAGCACGTCCTTTATGTCCTAACCCGAAAGTTTGTTAATACACATTTTTTTTTTCTTTTTCTCTCTTTAATATAGATGGCCAAAGCTCCATCAGCTGCCCGAAGCTTACCATCTGCCTCTACTTCAAAGTCTACAATCTCCGATGAAGAGATTGAACGGCAACTCAAAGCTTTAGGAGTAGATTAATCCAAAAAGCCATTATATTTTGCCTATTATAATTATTTAGTATAAACCAGGCACAATGAAGATTCCTTTTACAAAGCACATTTATTTTGCAAAAATGAAGACCACGGTAAACAGTTGTTTCCTAACCCATGGCTGTTTTGACTCTTTTGCCAAAGAATGACAATGATGCAAAAATGGGAACAGTTTGGATTTTAATTAGAACTATTTGAGAGTGATGATGTGTAAAATGTTGACTTCTTTTCTGCATGGCCTAGAGAAATTATATTCATTCCTTAGTGTATTTATGTTCTGAATCTTTTTACACAGAATGCAAATCTTGTTAAAGCCATGAGGCACCAACTTAAAGAGACTTGTAAGAATATTAAATAAAAGTATACCATTAATTCTGTGTCTGTTACCTGTCCTTTGTAAGTGATATGTGTTACGACCATAGGCGGTTCAGCCGCCAAATTATTTTTAAATCACTTGAAAGAAGAGTGCTATTTGAACATCTGTGTTAAACAAAACCTGTTATGAGCTTTTCTTTTCTTTTCCTTTGGGAGAACATTCTACTTGGTAAGTTTATTACCTTTGAAAATGTGCTTGGCACCTGCCTTAAATAGTACAAACATATTGTGCACATCTTTAAATTATTTTAGCTGACAGAAAAGAACTACATTTTAAACTCAAATTGAAGCCTCTTACAAAAATTAACCAGGCTCTTTTTTTAAAGCTTATAAAGTGAGTTAAATATAATTAGCAAAAACAGACACTGAATTAATAACATTTTATATTAATAAAACAATATATTTTGGTCTTTCTTCCCAGAACTGAGGAGAATTCCTCCATGTGAATTATAATTTAATCTCTTTAGTTTTGAATTGTATTAATGTGTATATCAAACCTTCATTGAGGTTTGATGAAGCCATCATCCTCAATTAAGTAACACTACTATGACAGTATTCAACCTAAATTTTAAAAATTAGCATTTTTTCTTGGTAAATAAACTACAACTTTGTCAGAAGTTACTGCCTGAATGTGTATTAATGTATTAACTGCATTTTTTAAGGTAAAGTTGCTATGGTATTTAATGTATGTATAGAAAGTGAGAAGAAATGAAGACATGGCAGATTAGTTAGATAGAATTTAGAATTAGGTTAGCTTTGAAAAACGATGTTGTCATATATGGATTTTAGCACATCCCACCCTTTAAAAACTCTTCTGGAGGAGATCAAATAGCTATAACCTGGTTAATTTGGGACAATGGATGTTTTGGACTAATATGGACAACGTAAATACATTTTAGGACTAGTGGACATATGGCATAAGGATTGAGAAAAATGAAAACCTAAACTTTATAATCCATAAACCATTTTATAATGTTCAAAGGTAAGATTCCATTATTGATAACATTAAATACATTCACCCTGAACATTGATGGGTCAAAACATTTTACTTGATTATGGAATGTTAACACGACTTGTTTTGATTCTTGGATGTACATAATAATGCCAACTAACTTTATTTACTTTCTTGTTTACATGTGGGGGTTTTTGTTTTTAAAATTATTTTGTTAAAAAAACCTCAATAAAGATTTATTGCTGTTATGTTTTTTCCCCTTATCTCTTTTACTCTATTTTTGACTTCTGTTAAAGTTAAAAGTTTTATGCATATCTGGTAATTTTTCAAAAGAATAATTTTTATTACTTTCTTGGAAGGAAAAATTAGATAACAATGCTGTTTATATTTACACACAATAATTGTCTGTTTAAGAACTAGCAGTTGGTATAGAACTGATGCTTGTGAGTGGAATAAATCTAATAATTGGTGGTTTCACATGAAATTTATCTGATAATTTCTTTCCTGGAACTTGCAGGAGATAACCATTTTTAAATCTTTAAACAGATATGTCTTAGAGATTTTTTAAAAAGATTTCAGTCAAACATGAATGCCACAAGACTTTGGGACTCAAAGGAAAGAGTAGAGTCATTTTGATTTGGCTATATTTATAAAATGCTCTAGTTTTCATGAGCATTGTCTATAAATTTGTGAGTTACGCTTCTTGTTGTTCAGTTGATAAGTCGTGTTTGACTCTTTGCGACCCCGTGGACTGCAGCACGCCAGTCCCTGTCTCCTAGAGTTGGCTCAAACTCATATCCACTGAGTCGATAATGCTCTCTAAGCATCTCATCCTCTGCCGCCCTCTTCTCTTTCTGCCCTCTATCTTTCCCAGCATCGGGGTCTTTTCCAGTGAGTCAACTGTTCACATCAGGTGGCCAGAATATTGGAGCACCTTCAGCGTCAGTCCTTCCAATGAATATTCTGGGTTGGTTTCCTTTAGGGTTGATCTCCTTGCAGTCCAAGGGACTCTCAAGAGTCTTCTCCAGCACCACAGTTGGAAAGCATCAATTCTTTGGAGCTCAGCCTTCTTTATGGTCCACCTCACATCTGTGCTTGACTACTGGGGAAACCATAGCTTTGACTATACCGAACTTTGTCGGTGAAAAATAAAACTTCCTTTAGACCCTTAAAATTAGTAAACAAGGATTCTTTCACACTGAGTTTAATGAAACAACTGATTTATATGTTTACTTGATTTTCCTCATTTCCTACCTTTGGCAAAAGGATTTCTTGAGCAACTGACAAGTGTGCCAATAGAAAGTGAGCTGAGGAGGATAGCAGTTTCTCTTACTGAAGGATGCAGCCCGATGTCATATTCTGTTACTGGATGTTAATGTCATGGATGGAGGATATCACTGAGTCTGAGAGAAGTAGAATTTGGTACAAGAATGTCAATACTCATCTTAGAGAACATAAAATGACCATCCCTGTCAGCTGATTGTGTTGCACAGACTACTCTGTTTGGAGGGGGAGTGCCTGGTTATGGCAGAGGTAGTGGAAATGAGTTCAAGAAATTAGCACAACCTTGTAAATCAACTATACTTCAATAAAATAAATTTTAAAGCAATGTGCCTATGTAGACCAGAGTGGGAAATCTGGTGACCTGTGAGCTTCATGTTAACTGCAGAGTGAAGTGTATTATTTGTAATGAACACCTTTAAGGAGAAGCCCACCCTCACCCCATGGACACATATACATTCCTTACTAGCCCAGTAGCCACACTCCTAGCCTGGTCCTGGTGGGCTCAATTTAAATATGTATCCCTGCTTCAGACATTCCCATGTTTAAACTGTGTATGTGCAAATCTGGAAAAGAGACCTGTGATAACTTCCTCTTTTGATGCCATTACTCTACATGAACAGGGTTTTGCAGCTACAGAAGAATAGATCAACTTTTCAATTTCTATAGGACCTGAGTCCATAGATGTGTTTAAGACAATTCCTATTACTTAGTTCTTTCAAGAGTCAACTGGATTGAATTTCCCCTCAAGGAAGCCTGAGGATCCTGAAGTCTGATTTCAGGTACCCAGCTATGGGAACAGCATACATACTCCCCCTCTCCACAAGCCATCCTCCCAAGAACCTGAAAATACGCACGGGTGCACACACACAAACATCTCTGTCCCAAACACTGAAAATATTTCTTTTAACTATTTTTACCATTAGATAAGGAAAGTGAAAGTGTTAGCCACACAGTCGTATCCGACTCTGTAGTCCCATGGACCATAGCTTGCCAGGCTCCTCTGGCTATGGGATTTTCCAGGCAAGAATACCAGAGTGGGTTGCCATTTCATTCTTCAAGGGATCTCCCCGACACAGGGATTGAAACTGGGTCTTCCGCTTTGCAGGCAGATTCTTTATTTTTACCATTAGATATGGAAAGGAAAGTTAAATGAATTTCTTAGCCACCTCTATAGGGTAAAACTGAGTGTACCAATAGGTATAAGTGACAAACAGATCCTTCCATCTTAATGGAACTCTACCGAATTCTTGAGGATGTCCCACAGAAGAGCTCATAAAAACAAGAAATGGAAAGGCTGTGTGGCTAATGTCAGCTTTGGATGTATTCCCAAATGTTAAATGCATAGACACTGCACAGTAAATCACATTTGCCACTTGTTTAATTGCAGTTTAGAATTCTAAATAACATTCACCATTTTCTATTTTTAAGGAAGCCAATATCTATTAAAATACTATCTAAATAGTTAGAAAATATAGCCTCAAAACTCATTTATACAAATGAGTGAATAGCAAATACCAGTACATTTACAACTAGTAAATAGCTAGTAATAAGGGACTAGTATTATTACTATTACTAGTAATAAATAGTAAATAAGGTATTGCTATTTCAATATTAAAGATTGCCTCAAAATATTTTTTAGGGACAAAAACTGGTTTCCAATGCTAACTATCTAAAGTTGGAAAGAATGACCTTATAGAAGAATGTCTGATTATAATCTAAACTTAACATCTGTAATGATGGCTGAGGCACATACCCGTGCTTGTTTTTGCTATACAGAGTCAGATTAAACATTCCCAGAAGTTTCATATTTAAGTGCAAAGAGTCACTATTCTAGATTTATAATGCATTACTTTTGCTTTTATTTGCAAGTTTCAACAGCATGTATACATGTATTTTTAGAAGTGTCTGTCTGTCTGTACCTTTTGCTCTGCCTTTTACAAACTAATGAATCACTTCCCCAACTAATGTATGTTTTAAGCAAATGAATTATCAAGAGAAAAGTACTTATAAATCCACATAGCTGAATAATTTGGAATTTACTCTCAAGAAAAGTCTATATATACATACTATACATATATATGTATAGTATGTATATATGTGTGTGTGTATGCATATATATATGTGTGTGTATGTATATATATATATATATGTATGTATCTGTATAGTATTTAACACCTCCTATGTGCTAGATGTGTATTTAAGCATGGATTATCAGGCCACTGAAACCTGATTTTTTTGTTTGCTTTTAATAATATATCAATGTTTCCAGCTATCCAATTGATGTTGATTATGTGTGCACATATATATATATATAATCTACATAGATGATGATCTTCATAATCCTTAGTCTTTATTAATATTACAAAAAGCAAGAGACAGGACAGTATAGTTTATTTAGTAAGCATTCTAAATAATAAAATTTAGTCTAACTGTTCCCATTTTTTGTTATATAAAATAAGTTAGATAAACATTGCCAGCAGATTGACATTCAAAATGCAAAACAAAGTCACTATTTGATAGTGGTAACACATTACAGTTTGCTTCTACCTACAAGTTTTAAAGAAGTGCATTCTTTTTTTAAATTGAAGTATAGTTGATTTATAATATTATGTTAATTTCAGGTGTACAACATTGATTCAATATTTCTATAGATTATACTCCATTTAAAGTTACTATAAATATTGGCTATATTCCATATGCTGTACAATGGTGCACAGTCTTATTAATTAAATACATGCTCCTTAAGGTGCAACTCCCTGAATTGAAAAGCTCAATACAGCAAATTTTTTCTTTAACAATAAATCATATTCTAACCAATTAAACCAAAAATGATCCTCTTTTCTGATGGGACCCCAGATGATTTTCCAGGTTGTGAGATTTCAAAAATGAGCTATGGTATTAAATTTGACTCTCTTCAACTTTGTAGCCACTGTTAAGAGTAAACTCCCTTGTTCATTTAACAAAGATTTCTTTCCGCTGTGAGCAAAGGCTTCCCCACGCACTGGAGAAATAGCAAGTAAGCCAAACATCTTCCTTGTAGTTTTATAGCTTATAGAAACAGTAGTGTGGGGCTCAAGAATCCATAAAGCATATTTTCCACAGCTAAACATCAAAAAAGCTAATGTCTGGGAAGAATAAAAAGATCATAAATTAATATTTCTACAAATTTCTTTTGAAACACTTCTTTGGGCTCTGTGCCCTAATTGTTACTTCAAAGGTGTCACTTCTGATTAAGATTTATTCCTAAATGCAATAATAAAATTCTAAGGCACCTCTGGTTCTTAAGTGCAAAACTTTTAGTTCAAACAAACTATTAAAGCTGATGTCAAGCAGAGCATCAGTAAAGGAATTTTCTAATTGGATCTTCTCTGGTGGTATTCTTTATGTGACATAACTGACTAAAATATTAAAAAGCAGATATACAGCCTTTGGGAAATGAATCTTTAAACTAAAAGACCACATGTGCATACTCCTGTGTGTGTGTGTGTGTGTGTGTGTGTGTGTGTGTCTGTGTGTCTGTGTGTCTGTGTGTGTGTTAGGGAGAAATATAGCGAAAGATATAGTGAGAGGGACAGAATCATTGTTTTAATCCTATTAGTCTTTGGTTTAAAATGTATAACGTGCCTTCTGAGAATAATTCATTAACATAATTTAAATTGTATTTATTTTTAAAGTAGAAAAGAAACACTTCTGCAAACATTACTGATGTGATTTTTTGAAGCTAACCAAACAACTAATTTCTATTTTGGCTGGAGAAGAGAAAGGAATGAAAAATGGAAAAGCTAGCTATTACACAATAGGAGATCCTATCTGCATTCAAGATGCTCCTTAGAAATAGTAAATAAACTCTGATTCAGGCTTGTTTTCACCCGTTTTTCTCTCTGCCTTCGGTTACAAAACCAAACCCTCACCACTTCTTTCTCCAGGTTCAGTTCTTCAGCCATCCGCAGGATCTCCTGAGAGGAAGGCTTATTCTGTTCTCCAAAGTGTCTCTCCAGGGCGTCTTTAGCTGCAATACTGGGAGGTGGGGAGTTGGCAGGAAAGAAGGGAGATGATGGTTTAGGCACATCGAAATCAAGTTAGGTTAAATTTCCTAAATATTAGTATTAACATTAACGTAAAAAGGAAACCTAAAGGCTCTGAAAACACCTTCAAAGCTCTTCAACAATAATAAATGTGAAGTTTTTTTGAACATTTAGATGCTTGTCTCATGTAGGCTCCTTTTACCAGAGTCACAGGAAGAAATTAAGGAAACCCAGACATTGTTTATCCACTTTCCGCCACAAGAGGGCGCTGACTAACTGAGAAGAAAATAAACTATGCATTTCTAAATGTCCCCCGAACTCAGGTTATTGAAATGTTCAGTGTACAGCTAACCAACCAAAACAAAACCTGTATTTTAGCAATTCCTCCATGAGCCTCACGGAAACTACAAAAAGATAAATGAGCAATCTGGCTTGAAATGCTAGAAGTCACTTTGAACTTTAAGCAACTAGAATACTGGCGACCAGTTTTGTTATTTGTAATAACATAGATAACATATTTCCGGAGCAAGACTTACGTCTAAAAGGACAGTAGAAACAGTCATTCTTTTTAGCTGTGATTGTACAGCTTCTGCTTTATCCAAAACTTGCAGAGCAAAACTGTTTTGAATCAAACAATACGTATTTTTCCATCAAATTTTAATTTCCAGCTGTTTCTCAGCAGTAATTTATTGAATGTTGTGCTTTTTCACCTAGCTTATTTTCTCAACTGGCTGTATTCATTTTTATGTTATATTGAACATATATTATACTCAAATGCTCATTCCATTTGTAAAATATCATTTCTTCTCCACTAACTTTTAATATCTCAAAAGTATACCTGATAGTTGTTCTCCGTTTCCTTTTTCTTTCATTTGCACCAACTTTCTCATTGTATAAAGCTGTGATGCAAACACAATGAATAATTACAAAAACAAAGCAGGTTTTTTTTTTTTTAACTATCAGATTTGGATTTAAAGTTTCTTTATAAAACAATACAAAATAAAATTACCATACATTTTTGTTTTAAATTTTTGCAGTACACATCATTTTAGGTTACAAGCCCTAGATTAATATGTTAACACAGAAAAAATATTAACTTATAAATATTAACAGTTGTCTTTAAATCATACCCTATCTTTGTTGAAACAGTTGCTCTAAATGCTATCAAACCTTGCTCTTTAGCCAGCCTTGACATTAACATAAGTAGATAATTTTATCACAATAAATTGTTCATCTAGCAATTGCTTGTTATTCACTAGAAAGAATGGTGTGTGCAAATGGTCTGGCTACACTTATATTAGGTTATAAAGATGATTCATGTATAATTACTACAGTATATAGCCCAGCAGAAAAAAATCTGGATACATTAAAAAGAATCATTTCACCACTTTACACCTATGCCACATTGTCTAGAAACTTTCCCTATATATTTTATTCTCTGCCTATTTATCTTTTCAATAAATTTATTTCTACACTTTCACTGGCTTTGCTTTTCCTTTTAGTGTGATGAAACAAGATACTTATTTTTCATGTCAAAGAGAAAAATCAAACCAAACTTCAAACCTCTTGCTTTAGCACAAATCCAGTGGAGGGAAACCACTGTTTTTAGGTTAAAACATCATTGTTTCCAGAAACACAGCTTTTGTACCTCCTACTTGCTCGGCTTCCTCCAGCCATTTGGACAATATCGCTTTTAGTTTGCATGCGTTTTTGAAGCTGAGCTGCAGGTTTTCAAATCGGCAGATCGTTGTTTGACTGAATTCCGAGCCGTGCACAGCTGCCAGAGCTTCCCCAACATTTGTTTGGGTGTATCCTGTGAAAGAACAACAAGGCCATCAGCTTCAGTTTTGCAAGAAACACTGATTTTGGCCCACTATTGTACACATTTGTTCATGTATCTTTGTCAACTATTAAATATTGCTTTTAACCATATATCTGTTGGCAATTTAGAATAACAGTAAGGTTATTCAGTGTAGAATTGTCTAGTATTTTTAAAAATTCCTTCTAGTTAGTAAGTTAATATTTTAGAAGTCAAAAGAATTCAGATAGGAACATTTGCCATTCATATTTAGCCAAATTGGATAAATGTGTCATACACACTTTGCAAAAATATTTAAGAAAAGTTTCTAGACAATGTGGCATAGGTGTAAAGTAGTGAAATGATTCTTTTTAATGTATCCAGATTTTTTTTGCCACTGTGCTATGTACTGTAGTAATTATACATGAATCACTTTTATAACCTAATATAAGTGTAGCCAGACCATTCTTTGCAACCCCATGGACTATACAGTCCATGGAATTCTCCAGGCCAGAATAGCGGGGTGGGTATCTGTTCCCTTCTCCAGGGGATCTTCCCAACCCAGGGACTGAACCCAGATCTCCCACATAGCAGTCAGATTCTTTACCAGCTGAGCCGCTGGGAAGCCGAAGAATACTGGAATGGGTAGCCTATCCCTTCTCCAAGGGATCTTCCTGACCTAGGAATCGAACTGGGGTCTCCTGCATTGCAGGTGGATTCTTTACCAGCTGTTCTACCAGGGAATCCCTCATACACACTTTAGAAGACATTTAAACATTCTCTCTAATCCTTATTATTAGACATCTGTTGAAATATGCTCAAAATCTATAGATATTAAAATATAATACATAAAATATATGGTGATATATCACAAATATTTTTATATCAACCATAAGAGTGAAAAATTCAACATGTTGAAGTTACCAAATAAAACTAAGAACTGTGTTTACTTTCCCTAAAAGCATGCTTATTATTAGACTTTGGTCACACAACATTTTATGTATATTACCAAACATTTATTATGTTATTTGGTAATGCTTCTATCTCCAGGCAAAAAGTTTTCATAGATTGTCTCAAACATTCTCAGAATATAAGTTGATAAATGTCATCAATGTAGAATTTGAAACATTCACAGTCATATAAAAAGTAAATTGAAAATGAATGTTATAAAGATGCCTACTGCTGTGTTTATGACAAATAGTAACTACGTATTAATTCAGGGCCCAAGGCTATTTACCTGTATGCATAAAATGATTACATATGATACCCATCAATTGATATCATTAAAAGTCACCAATGGCTCAGTCCACAAAAGCAGAAGTTTGTACTATCAGTTCAATCCATTAAAAATATATTTCATGCATTTAAATCAAGGTTAATTATATGATTATTTACATGAAAAACACTTCATCCTAGAAAGTGAGCAAAGCCTATGAAGAGATAGCTCACAGAAAAGGAATTACAAATGACTGTCCAACACATGAAAGAACTTCTTTCACTCTTCGCTCATAAGGGAAATTTAAAATGAAACTACTCCCTTCGCCTAACTGATTTGCAAAGGTCCAAAAGATTAATTGCATCTTTTTCCTTCAACAACTAATTTTTATTCTACATGCCAGTCGCTGTTCCAAGTGCCGAGGATATGCCATTAAGGAGAAAGCAAAAGGAAATAAACAAAAAACAAAAGACTTCAGCCTTAACAGAATTCATATTCTGAAGAGTGGCAAAGGAGATGCTCATGGTGGCAACAAAATGTGTTAGAACTTACACAGAGACCAATTTGACATCTATTGAAATTACAAATACACATACTCTTCAATAAAGCAATTTTGCTTTTAACACTTTTCCTACACATACATTTTTATAGGAGCAAAATGTTATTTATGAAGTTAATCATTGCATCATTGTCTTCAGTAACATAAGATTGAAGACCATCTAAATTCCATCAGTAGGAGACTGGTAATATATTCATAAAATGGAACTGAGAGATGCATTAAGAAGAAGAGCTCTCTAAAAAACTAATACTGAAAGCTCTCCAAAATAGTCAAATGAAAAACGTCTATATGAAGAAATACATGTATTTGCTTATATGAATATGCATAGAATAGAAGGATACACAGAAACTAATAACATTGATAAACAGGAAGGATAAGCAGAGGGATACAATTCACACAGCTTTTTAGCCTTTGAATCACACAGAAGTATTTATTCAAATAAAACAAAGCTATTTCTAAACTTATGTTTGAAAAAGAGACCATTAATTTAGAAATCTATGTATTTTGGCTGCTAAGAATTTACAAGGAAATGAAGGTTTCTGTAGGTTTTTATAATTCAAATAACTTACATCCACAGTAGAGATGTAGAATGAGAACTGTCTCGAATTTCTGAGCAGCGTGTAAGAGCCTAACAGTAATAGAGTCAGACTTTGCAGACAGGGTTGCGTGTCCCACAGCTGTTAACAAGCACCTACCTAGCTTAATTCTTCTCACTTTAAACTCATTGGCAAACTTCTCAAGTTCTCGGATTTCTGGAGAATCCATGTCTATTGGCTCTTCAACCAATTTGCTTTTCCGCCTGAGCTCCTGCTTGAAATCAGCGGCAGTGGGGTCCTCTGAAAGGAGAGGCTGATGCATGGGAGGAAACCCATGGCTCAACGTGTGGTCAGGAAACTTATAAAGACAAGGGGTTAAGCTCCCTGTAACAACAAGAAAAGGACCATTTGTAATCATCCCTCATTTTGATACATGGAAAATTTTGGCCCATCAAATTATTCTGTGACGGCCAGTCTCAGTTCTCAAAGGTTACCTGACATTCGGTTTTCCGAAGTAGAAGTCAATGTAGCTTAATAGAAATGCGATCATTTTTCCCACCTTCCTGGGAGCAGCGAAAACAAAGATAATGCAAAGCCAAAGGAAAGAACCAGGGACTTGCAAATAATTAAAATAGAAATAAGCAAATTTCAAAGAAGTGTGAGTTTTCCATCATTGTTTTTCTCATAAAAGACATCCAGGGACTTCCCTAGCGGTCCAGTGGTTACGACTTCATCTTTCCAGTATAGGGGACGTGTGTTTGATTCCTGGTTATGGAATTCAGCATGGCTCCCCAAAAACAAACAAAGAAGAACCTATTCATTGGTTCTTGTGAATCTGAGGTTCAACTTTACCAGAATGTATATTTTGATCTCTATTTTCTTAATTATAGAATCAAGGTTTATGTTAAGTGCTATGCTGAGAAATTTTCATAGCATTGAAAAATTGATTTTACAGCATTAAGAAATCCAATGTTTTATCAGTAAATGCTTAATTTAGTAAAGGCAGGTAAAAAGAAAATTATGAGAACACAAAACACATTAATAAGGTTTAAATAGATTTAATGTTAATGATGGATGTTGACAAAAAGTAACTTTTAAAGATCTATTAGAAAGTCAGCAACAAGATTCTTGCAAAACATACTATGATGGAATCATTTCTTGATTACTATTTAAGAAGAAAAAGTAAGTGTCAAGGAAGGGTGCAATTCTAGATATGATACATAATCCCTCATAAATGATGAAGCACTGAATCCATTGAGTTAGTTAAATGAGAAATCTCAAAAAACTACATGATTTAATTGTTTAATTGCTTCTAGATTTCACTCTTCATTTGGAAAGAAGAGACTGTCTCAGTCCGGGAGTATGGGTGACAGGATGGTATAAGCCAAATTCCCACACATTTTATTTCTGTTTTCTTCAGCAGTATATTACATTTTTATTCTTCAGGATTTCACTTTATCTTAAATGACACGGGTGTAACCAAGACATTTTGATATAAATAAAATATTCAATAATTAATCATTTTTCTTATAAGTATAAATTAAATATAAATGACTATAAAATATAGGCAGTAATCATTCTCGGAAACTTACTAAAAAATACATCAGTTTTATGCCATTTATAATTTCTCTATAAATACAGTCACAAATCAGACATGAGTAATAGTGTATTTTGCCAGAATATATAAATCTTACATTAATATATCAATATGTAATGAGCAGAGAATATTGCAAGTCAGTAAATTGTTGGCTCATATTATTTATATGAGAAAATATAATTTTGAAGTGTACCCCTATCCAGTAGACTATTATTTTTCTGAAGCAAAATACATACAAGTGAGAAATTAAGCAAAATACCATAAAATAAGTTTAGCTGTTTCATGGATATAAAAAATGTACAAAAGAAACTGTTTCTGTCTAAAGCAATTCATATTGCTTTCAAAAATCAAAACTATCCAGTTTTTTTTTGTTAATCATCCACTTTTTGCTTTAGTGGGTAGTACATTGAATAGACCAGATAAAATTTTAAAAAGCAATTTTATCAATTTTTAATTTATTACAAAATTCAATTTTTAAAATGTTTGTTATATTTTAACAAAGCTCATTTTTTTTTCCATTTATTTTTATTAGTTGGAGGCTAATTACTTTACAATATTGTAGTGGTTTTTGCCATTCATTGACATGCATCAGCCATGGATTTATATGTGTTCCCCATCCTGATCCCCCCTCCAGCCTCCCTCCCCATCCCATCCCTCTGGGTCTTCCCAGTGCACCAGCCCTGAGCACTTGTCTCATGCATCCAACCTGGGCTGGTGATCTGTTTCACACTTGATAATATTCATGTTTCAATGCTGTTCAAAGCTCATTTTTTAGAGTTCATTTTTGGCCTAATATTAGTTTTAGATTTCTACTAGTTAAGTAAAATACTAATATATAAAAAAATTGATCACCTTTATGTTAACATTTACTTAATATTTATCTAAGGACTTCTGCTTTATTTTCAGGGGAAGAAAGTGTATTTATTTATTCACAATTTAAAATTTATATAAAAACAAATAACTCCTTGGGTGCTAAGATGAATTCACTATACAATTGAAACTAGAAGTGAAGCCCAGTGAACACCACAATAAGCCACATCAAAATAATCAGTTCATTTTTCAGGTAATCTGTACTCAGGGAAATCAAATGACTCAAAGATTTCCACATCTTAAGTATATTTGGCTACATTAAACAAATGCTTTCCAACAAAAGTATTATAAATACTTACTAAAATATTGGAAGTGTGCCATCTCTATTTATGGAAAAATTTAAAATTAGTGTATACATTATAAATACTCTGGAGAAATGGACATTTAGAAAATAAATTTGAACATGAGTCCATAAAGAGTACACAAGAAATACCATGTTCAAAAGTTCGGCATCCAGAGGAGAAAGGAAAACACATGTGCTGCGTTATTTTTCATTATCTGAAAGTATCCACAGTTATCTGCAGGGACACAGTTTTCCTGAAACTAATGTTAAACAGAAATTTGGGACAGTCACAAGCACAGTCAGACAAATGATTTCTATTATATGATCCTATATTTGGGGGAAAATGGGGAGTGATTGGTACGGCATATGTGACAGGGTATTTTAAAAGGTTTTTCTAAAGCCTAGAATATTAAGAAGTCGGGATTTGAGCAGGGAGAGAAAAGATGCAGTGAGTTGTGTGCCACAGAAGTTTCGTGAACAATTTCCAAAACATTGATAAATCAAACTTGTCTATAAGCCTAGAACAAATGCACGCCTAAATAGCTTGGAAGGGTTTGTACGTTCTTTACAGTCCAAGATGGATTTTCACCCTGCAGATTAATCCACCATAGCCTCTTTAACTGCTCTGCATGGACTTCTGGATGGTAGAGGAGGGAGAGAAACAGAGGGTAAGTCTTTTAAAGCAGATGATGGGAAGCTGAGGTCCACCTTGCCTTACAGGCACCTGATTCAAGGTCCTGTGATACTGGGCAGACTGCTTTTCTGCAGCACGTGGCTCAGCCAGATGCTGACAACATCTGAGGTTGTGGGCTGGAAGCTTTAAAAGAACAGACAGGGGAAGCAGAAGGACATAGTAAAATACCCCCACCTTGCTGTAGACATGCACAGCAAAGTTCATTTGAATATTTCCATTTATTTTCTTTTTTTACGTTCATGCTGACAATGTGAAACAAATCATAAATGTGAATTGCGATATTTTTTTCTCTTTTGTGCATTGCTACATCCTATCCACATATAAACAGGTCTTCTGCCTAGTTCTGTAAATTAGGTTGATTTGGAGCACAGCCATGGCCATTTGTTTACAGATTGCCTGTGGCTGCTTTTGAGTTGTGAAGTTGAGACAGATGCTACATAATTTAAGGAAAATACACAGCGTCCATGCTACTGCAGGTGCCTTTCATGATCCAGGGGCAAAAGATGGTCAGAATTACTTCTTCCTTTAGTGTCAACACATCCAGAATAAGTGAGGCAAAAATAAAACTAAATCAAAAAAGAAAAAAGGAAATAGAAAAAAAGACAACTTAAGAATGAAGAGATGGCCTCCAATGCAGACTGCTTTCCTCTGTAAATAGGAAACATATTTCTGGTACCTTTTGTCCTAGCCCAGGTGGAAAAGACAGCTTTCAGCTATACTCATCTTTTATTCTTATTCTTCACATCTCATAAAAAAAAGAGCATTCATCTCCTTGAATAATTTTCCAACATCAGCTATTTTGCTTTCCTCTTAAGATCAGTTTTTAATCAAGGACTCTTACTGCACATCTTGGGTGGCCATTACAACACATGACCTTGCTGGGTTTAGCCATCATTACCATGTAGCTGATTTGCCCAGTTTACACAGGATGGTGGACAAGGTACACAGCTCATTAAGTCTGTTTTCCAACTTTCACCCAGCTTTACAAATGAGAACAGACACCACCTTGTATACCCAGAAATCAGAATTTTGAAAGGTTTTTGTTTTTAGTTTTCTTTTGTGTTTATCTGGAAGAGATCTTTGAATAGTATTTGTAATTCCCTGTTTCCTATTATCCTTCCTGTAGGCTGTTGAATTATTTAAGTACTTAGGAGAGAAGAGGTGGAAGAAGAAATTTAACTACAAATGTATCTGAAGAGACGATCAAGGAGAAAACCAGGGTGAGTTGGTAGAAAGCTGCCACAACTCAATTCCGATAGAGCTATGTATGGTATCCGTCACAACTTGGATATGAAGAGACTAACACTTTGAGATGCTAACTTGAACGAGGTTTATAATTAGTTCCTGGTGTGGCTAATTCATTTTACCCCACCAATCATTCTCTTTGATATCCCCACACCTGGACTATGAGGCACAGAGGATTCATCTGATGATTAGAATCCTTCCTACCAACCTTAGCTTAAAATATGAGCTAGCTCTTGCTTTCCAGTGGGTTATTAATTTAATGAAATGCTCAGACTAAATGTAAGCATCAGAGCACAGGGATAAAATAACCATATTCAAATAAAGCAATTTCACACCCTTTGAAATATTGCTCTTTCTGTAGCTTCACTTTTATATGGAGTGTGTGACAATGAACCTTCCTTGTTGGTGATTAGTCGCTTCTGTGGATTGTGTGGAAGTGGCTGATTTGATGAACGCCTTGAGACTTCTCAGAAAATTCAAATGACATTACCAGGTTTCTCTGGTGTATTTTAAACCTTTTCTGAATTCCTGAATACTTCTGAATCCCTGTGTTTTATAACTCAATTTGTGTAGCTTCTCTGGGGATGACGGCAGAAAGGTTCAGATTCTCTGAGATTTAATCTGCCGTGATGCAAAGGCTAATACTGAATATATGTCAAAATGGTGACATTGTAACAAATTACAAAACACATCACATTTTAACGATCTCCCTCTCAAAAATATTCAAATATAATCTCTATGCTTGCCATGGTGAATTTTTCTTTCAGCAACAAAATATATGTAATTTTGGTTTAAGACTACAGTGATACCTACAAAGCTTAGGACATCCATTTTTTTTCATTATTATCATCAACCCAAGCTTTGAATCATTTTAAAAGGTTTTCCCAAAGACCTCTCCTTTTTAACTTTTAATGAAGATGAGAGTTTGCTGAGGGCCTGCTGAGGAACCTTGGACCAGCACAACCTGAGTTGCCTGTGGACTCTCAGTGTGGACCTGGGCTTGTTATCTGCAATCCTGGAAACGGGAAGGATGTCAGATTTCTCAGGCCAGCTGTGAACTCAGCAGCTTCTGTCTAGATCTGGTGGGAGGGAGGTAGTAGTAAAAACCATCTCACAGTGCTTGGTCTGAGTGCTCACCTCCACCCATTGCTGCCCTTGCTGGGTGCAGAGATGACTTCAGTTGTACCTGGGTTCCTAGGAATTACTATGAAGGAGCAGCAAGGACTCTCTCCTCCAAGAAAGAGCAGCACATGTCTATGAGCTCGTCATTTCTTGTCTCTGTAATCCAAGTGTGGTGGGGGCCACAGAAAGCATTTGACTGGCAGCTCTAGTGGCTAAATGCACATTGTTCTACTATTTTTATAATGAAAGTAGTTCATCTTCAACGAGAGATCCTCTCATTAACCATGGATACTGATTAACAGCTAAGTACACAAATCATAAATGGTCCATTTTCACAGAGGAAGAAAAATATGACTTTCCTTATTTTTTAATTATTGAAGAGAGACATTAGGATTTAAAGGTAACCATTAAGAACATCAGTTTTCACTTCATCATAAAGGTGAGAATATGAGTTTATGCAGAATACTTTCTAACAGAATGTAGGGAAAGCTTATTTGTTCTGGAATATATCATTTTAAAGTTTTAATGTTTTATTTAGTGTTAATCTGAGAAATTTTTAGAAATTAAAGGTTAGTGAACTAAATTCTGTGTTCAATTTAATTTCAAATTTATAGGCATAAAGCTATGTTTGATTTTTTCAATTACCTACGCTAGATAACAACTATCACACAAGCATGCACATACACATTTGTATTTTTCACATAGAACATTCATAGTTTATTGTCACTGAAATTATTTCTTACTGCAGAAATAAATATAAAAGATTAAGAGATACCTAAATAATTTCTGTGCACAAAAAAATTATTGTATAGCCATGGTCTAAAATTAAGTCATAAATTTTGTGATGAGTGGATAAGGGTCAGATTTTGTTTTCCTTAAGAAATTTGCTAACAATACCTTCATTTAAGTGTCAACAAACAAGATAGTTTATCTTGATCTAGTGATGCTTTCTTTATCCAGAGGGAAATATGTATGTAACTTATACTATTTCAATCTTTTCCAAGACTCAGAGCATCTCAGACAGGGCTGCCAAAGATTCAACTATTGCTAAAGCAGCTACAAATCTCTCTTAGCCTTCAATGTCTTCTTTATCTTTACAGACCGAATGGCCAAAAGAAATACTGGATGAGGAAAATGCTCTATAAGTTAGTCTATCTGCTTTGGTAGCCACCAAAGATTATTAAGCACTTTCCTGTTTCATTTTTTAAATTCAGGAACCTAAGGAACAGCCAAAATCTCAAGGGAAATGAGGACTATTAAGTTCCATACCTCATAATCGTTAACCCTGTTGGTATGGAGGTGGGCAATGAAGTGGTCATTTAAAGATTTTGCTGACTTGCTCGCTGTTGGCAACTAAGGAATTTTAAAGCTGACCTTATTTTGGTTAATTTACTTTTAAATTTAAATAGTTACATAAGGCTAGCAGCTACCTTATTATTACCAGAGGCAAGCCCACCAATGGCATAAACAAGTGACAATTAGCAGTTTGGCAACAGAGAATTAGAATAAAAATCATACAAAGCAAACACAAGAGTTAAGAAGCATGGCAGTTCATTTCAGGCTTGTGGAGAACAGCGGTGATCAGGTATAACTATTATGATCTCTGAAGGTGTCACAGATCAGGGACCATTATAGTAAGTGGTGGATTTAGCAGAAATTTCTAAGGTTAGGAGATCTGAATTTCATGACACACTCTGGTCAAGGTTCCCTTCGACCCAGAAAATGCATCCAAGCGTCCCCAAACTCAATCTTACATGTAAAGACAATTTTTCTTACCTGCCATCACGCCATAGGTTGATGACTGGTTTCCATAATGACAGGAAGGAACAGAATAATGAAGTCCTGTCGCTGTGTTTCCCAATGTTGTCACCACAAAACATGTGCACAGACATTTAGGAGTTTGGATCAAAGACAAAATAGACGGGACTGGTAAGAAAATGTATGAGGATTCAAGACACATTCGTTTCATTTCAAAAGTACAGATTTATGCTGTTCTTAAAGTTATATGCCAATAATTTGTTCTCATGTGGGGGCAGTTCTCTGATGAGTACACTAAAACTAGGGGTTGAAATTTTTCTCAAGTAACGAGTTCATGAATCATCACAGTGGACTAGAGCCTTCATTAATTATCTCCAGTGCTCTGGGTTGGCGTGACTGACCAGTTTTAACCTTGGTGGGCTACAGTCCATGAGGTTGCCAAGTGCTAGACATGACTGAGTGATGAACACATGCACACACTGGAAGCTGCAGAATTCTTGCAGGTTTCACCCAATATAGACATTGCAAAGAGCTGACCAGAGGATAGTCTCTTAAAATTCCTGAATAACCTGGTACTATAAAATTGTCTTTTTCTGGAGCAATGAATACAGAAATCAACTCTTCATGTGTCTTTACTTTTACTTCTGCTTACTCACCTAACAAATTTCTTCCATCAAAGAGGAAGTGGCAGAGCCACTAGCCTTTTATTGGGTATGATCATAAAACTCCATTAAATTCAGAGGTTTACGCAAACTGTGACAATGTACGATGTATTTTAGGCTGGTATTGAAACCATGAGCTTGTAAATTTTCTGCACGCACACAATTAATTGAACAATTCTAATGATGAAGCTGGTCAAAAAATAAGTTCATTGATCATTGAGTAACTAGAGGTTTATAAAGGTTGAATCTAGCATATAACTTGGAGAAGGCAATGGCAACCCACTCCAGTATTCTTGCCTGGAGAATCCCAGGGACGGCAGAGCCTGGTGGGCTGCTGTCTGTGGGGTCGCACAGAGTCGGACACGACTGAAGCGACTTGGCAGCAGCAGCAGCATATAACTTAACTTCACTTGTAAATAGCTACAAGTCTCATTGAATTAAGGTGTACTTTGAAATTAAATTTGATTTACTTAACTTTTATCAAGCTTTAAACATGAATCACAATGAACTACTAACAATAAAATGACTAATCAATGTTTTCTTATGTATCTTATTTTCTACTTTTTCCCATTATATCCTGAATAGAGTGATGGATTTTCAAAAATATAATTGTATCTTCTTGAATAATATGAGATATTAGAAGAGATTTATAATCCTTTTTGAAAATACATAGTCTATCAATTAAAGACATAAAGTAAAACATTTTCTCTAACTATAACTCATTTTTAATATTTTAAAGTATCTATATAAATTTTCATTTTACAACTGACACATAGAGAGAATTGAAGTCATTTTGTGTTATAATGATTTCTATGCATTCCAAAATTAAACAAACATGAATTGCACTGAATATCCAATTTCTCCTCTCATTATAATCATTTCTAATTCTTTACCTAGACAATTAGATATATATAATTACAATTTGATGGAGAAATGATAAAATCAATGCTATTGCCATTTAAAACAATAACAATAGCCATGTAGGACATTTTTACTAATTATGAATTTTTTTACTTCCAAGGTTTAAATTCCTTTTGTTTTGCTGATTTGGGGAAGTCGTATAAATGACAAGTTAATTTACTAGATACATTATTTACTTTTAATTTTATTTATTTTAAAATAAATAGGGTTTGAGCTTAAAGCTGCTTAATTTTAACCTCAATTCCAATTTTTATTCTAGCCAAATAGTATCCATGTACAGTATATTGTGCAAACAATGCATTATCCTTCTCATTCTCAATCTATTTAAATGCCCATTACTTAAAATATACAATTAGCTATGTGATAGTTGTATGGACAGACTTCAGGAGATAGTGAAGGACAGGGAGGTCTGGCATGCTGAAGTCCATGGGGTTGCAAAGAGTTGGACATGACTTAGCGACTGAACAATACAACAATATGTGATAAATGTTTAAATTTACTTATGCCACACCTCTTCATAAAAATACTGTGTTACATTGTTTTAAAACCATGTTTGAGGGTATTTGCATCAGTACATGTTTAACTAAATTCTGAGACTCTTCAGTAGATAAAAAACATCTCTACATTAATAATTTTCCCAAAATCTAGATGTATGATCTTCAGATACTTGAAAATTCTGTTGAAGATTAATACCAAACTTACATATAACTTTCAAAGCTGCTTAATTATAACAAAATATAAGGCTAAAATATTTTAAATTGGCATATAAATGTATCAACTCAAATTTTATTTTTAAATTTATAAAATTTAGTCCATATTTAGATTGCTTTACAAGTGAAAAGTGCTATTAAGCAGAAATCTACCTAAGACTTTGTTTATTAATCAAAACCCTTTGTTACTAAATAAAAAGTGGACACATTAACAAAACATACTTATTTGCTTGGTTGTGTTTGAGACCATATATTTGAATTAAGCTTAATTTTCATCCACGAAAGTTATATAAGAAAATATAAAAACTTGGCTAAAGGTTGAAATCTCTTCAGAACTAAATTTTGAAAAAATTCAAATCAGCTCATGGGTTCTAAATATTATATTGCCTCTAGCCTAGATGGGAGGGGAGTTTGGGTAAAAATGGATATAGTATATGTATGGCTGAATTCTTCTGCTGTCCATCTGAAAATATCACAACATTGTTAACCGGCTATACTCCAATATAAAATAAAATGTTTTAAGAATAAACAAATATTATATTGCCTCTAGACTTGATTTCTGAGTTTTTAATTATTCTAAAGAAGTTAAGTGTATTTAAAGTGAAAGTGTTAGTTGTTCAACTGTATCTGACTCTTTGCGACTCCATGGACTGTAACCTGCCAGGCTCCTTTGTCCTTGGACTTTTCCAGGAAAGAATAGTGGAGGTTGCCATTCCCTTCTCCATGGGATCTGCCTGACCCAGGGATAAGACCTGGGTCTCCTACATTGTAGGCAGATTCTTTACTGTCTGAGTCAAGTGTATTTAAACATCTAATTATTTTATTCTTTGAAACGAACTGTTATTGGTATTAGGAATCATTTGGTTGTGTTTACTATGTGTATGCCATTTTTTAGACATGGTAGTAAATGTAATAAAAAACCAAATAAATCTCTAAGATGAAAGAAAATCACCTTTTAAATTATTTTACACTATTTCTTTAGTTTTACTCTTTATCCATACATGTTTGCATAGAAATGGTTTTCAGGCTCACTGTTTACTTATATAGAAGACAGAACTTTATAATAAAATCAACAATACTTGAAATTACTACACTTACTAATATTTCTTGAATATTTTCTTAGGCATTGACTTCTTTAATATCCTGAATATTTAACTTAACAAACATTAAAATTTAAAAAAAAATGAGATTCTAAACTAACAAGATTCAAAGCACCCATCCTGACATCTTAAGGCGCAGCCGCATGTAGACCGTTATTGAAGTTAGTACCTGTGGACATCACGTTGGTGGCGTGGTTGGAGACCGGTAGACACTCCGCAGCACTGGGATGCATTATCAGAGGCAGAGTTGCAGAAGACTCAGAATTCAGAGGTATAAAGGTATCAGTCGAAGTAAAAGGTTGGCAACTCATTCCCACAAAAGAATAGAAAACGGAGGCGAGGTGCCACTCTTCAAGTCAGTTTTATTATATTACCATCTCAAAGGGCCGTTTCAAATCTCACTACCTGCATATATACATCAGGGAGGCTCTGAAGCACCAAGAGAGCGCATGCTGGTATTTATACTGCAGGGAAATCCCTTTATACATGTTAATCATCTTTTCCCAGGGGTATTGCTTTATCAATCTGGACAGTCTTCCTTGTTACCCAAACATAATCCATGCCCAAGAGGGGAAGCTGGTTCTTGGGTAGGGACTGAAGGCAAAGGAGAAATCTGAAACTTAATTTGACAACTTCAGTGATTCAGACCTTTCAGAAAGGAATCAAGAACTTAAAAAAAAAGTGTCCCTCAAAGAAATAATGCTGCAATGAATTGAAAAATACTGGGTGCCTCTTTGCTATGAACACAATGACAAACTTATATGAATGAGATTTTTTTTTTCTGATAACTTCATTAAATCTGAAAAATAACATAAAAGTACAGGACACAATTTTAAGAAGCAGACTCTTTTTAATTTGAAAGAAGCATAGAAGACTAAATGTGAGAATGACTATATTACCAACTACTGATTCATACACTGTCCAATCCTGAACAACTGTAAGAACAATTGAACTTTTCCTATACCATAAATAGGAAATGATAAAATATTAAAGTTGGAGTCATTTGTAGACAAGATGAACAGTATCTCTCCCTTGATTTCAATTTGCTCAACCAGATGTACTTACTTAGTGAGCTTTTGCTAGATGTCAACACTGTTCTAGTCACTTTCCACAGTTATGTCAGCAAATTTCACATCTTTGTGAGATCTGTACCATTCTCACTAAGCTTAATTCTGCCAGAACCTCTGATCTTAGCCATTCTGCTCCAGAACCTTCACTGGGCAGAAACTTTCCACACAAATTATTTTGACATTATAAGACTAAGAAAAAAAAATACTATAAATAATTGTTTTGAAGATATTTATCTGTATGACAAGTTCACAATGATCATGGTTTCTACATACAAGTAAATGAATGCAATACTATCTTTAGAATGTATACTAGGGACCATATAGGGATGAGATGTAACCTGACAAGCATATATATTATTGACATAATCAAGAACTTGTGCTCCATTTGACTTATTTTGAAATTTTATATCATGGAGTTTTTAACTTGGAGTTGGCTGCTTCGTGCTAAATTTAATATTAATGTTGATGAGAATACTCTTTAAAAACTTGAAATTTGAATGCTTTGTCATTAACCAATTATTTTGTAGGAAAAAAAGATCATTAGATATTGCATGAAAAATATTTATTCTAAAAATGACATATTTTTCATTCTGAATTCTCTTTTAAGTTCCATTAGTCTTCACTAATGAGAGAAGAAGGTTACATAAAATCAAAACTATTTATTTTACTCTTGCATAATTCTTGTAATTTTTAGACTTCACATATACAAAAATGTATTTGAAATACATTTTAATTTAAAAAATTTAAGAAAATTTTTATAAAGAGAATTTGCTAAGAAAATCTAGTTAAAAACTTAAACTAAATGGTATTTAGAAAGAATAGCACTTACTTCAAAATTTCTCCTAACAATTTTGCTATAGTTTAGGTTATTGGAATATGTCAATAAGTTATATCAACCCAATAATAAAGAGGAGCACTGTAAAACTTGCCTGGAACAGCAACAAAGAACTTCACCAGTATTTGCCATGCTACCTAATATTCTAAAATTGTCATTTTATACATAATTTCTTTAATAATGATTTATTACTTTTTGACTATTTTTACTGTGAAGTGAAAACCACAGTTACAGTTAAAATTGTGTATAGCCAGGAAATAGATGTTCCCATTATAATCTTTATTTAGCACTGTAAATTATTAACTTATAAGACTTTTTAAATCAGCTTTTGTAAATAGTGTTCCTTTTGCTGATTATTGAACTATATAAATCTATTACAATTTAGCCAGTTGTCTACTTCTTTACTATTTCTTTATTGTTTGTATCGCTTTTTGCTTTCACTTCTGTATGTGTGTGTCAAGTTGCTTTAGTCATATCCAACTCTTTGTGATCCTATGGACTGTAGCCCACCAGGCTCCTCTGTCCAAGGGATTCTCCAGGCAAGAGCACTGGAGTGGGCTGCCATGCCCTCCTCCAGGGGATCATCCCGACCCAGGGATCGAACCCAGGTCTCTTATGTCTCCTGCATTGGCAGGCAGGTTCTTTACCACTAGCGCCACTTTTATACATAGATAGATAGATACACACAGACACACACATAACAATGCAGTTAACTCTTTGTCCAAAATCTTTTTTTTCACAATGCATTTTTACAATTTATCTGTAGGCTTGTTTTGAATATCCCTCCTTTAGGATGGGTTTTTAGAAATGGAATTATGAGTTTGCCTTACGAGATTTTTAAAGTTCTTGAAAACAATCTCAAATTTCTATAACAACAAAAGATTTTTTAAAGGGCAATTTTAGGTTCATAGCAAAGTGGAGCAGAGGGTACTAAAGGTTCTTGTACGCACTCTGCCCCCACACATGCACAGTCCTCCTCACTATCAATATCTTGCACCAGAGTGATATATTTGTTACTACTGATGAACTGATGTGTTGTAACTGATTTGTTACAACTGATAATGGTACATCATTATCACCCAAATTCACAGTTTATAGAAACATTCACTCCTGTGTCTTCTACTATCTTGAGCAAATGTTTAACGATGTGGATCAACTATGGTAGAATCATACAGAACAGTTTCACTGCCCTAAAATCCTCCCCTTGCTCTGCCTGTCATTCTTCCCTTCCTCCTAACCCCTGGCACACTGATCTCCATAGTTGTGTCTTTTCAGAATGACACGTGTTTGGACTCAACAGTATATAGATTTTTCACATTGGCTTCTTTCACTTGGTAACTATGCATTTATGTTTCCCCTAGATCTTTTTAGGGTTGGTAGATCCTTTCTTTTTAGCTCTGAATAATGTTCCATTGTTCGGATGTACCGCACTTTATCCATTAACCTCCTGAAGGACATCTCCTTACTTCCAAGTTTTGATGATTATGAATGTGTGCGCCCAGTTGCTTGACTTGTGTCCAACTCTTTGCTACCCTGTGGGCTATAGCCCGCCAGGCTCCTCTGTCCATGGAGATTCTCCAGGCAAGAATACTGGAGTGGGTGGTCATGACCCTCCTCCAGGGGATCTTCCTGACCCAGAGATCGAACCTGCATCTCCTGTGTTTCTTTCATTGCAGGCGGATTCTTTACCCACTGAGCTATGACGGAAGCCTGGCAATTATGAATATGGCTACTATAAACCTCCGGCTTCCCTTGTGGCTCAGTGGGTAAAGAATCCACCCGCAATGCGGGAGACCTGGGTTCGATCCCTGTGTTGAGAAGATCCTCTGGAGAAGGGAAAGGCTACACACTCCAGTATTCTGGCCTGGAGAATTCCATGGACTGTATAGTCTACTGAGAGACTTTCACCTCCACTTTCACTATAAACACCTGTGTGCAAGATTTTGTGTGCACATAAGTTTTCAGCTCTTTAGTGTACATACCAAGGAGGAAGATTGCTGGATTGTATGGTAAGAATGTGTAATTTTGTAAGAAACTGACAAAGTGTTTTCCAAAATGGCGGTACCATTTTTCATTCCCACCAGCAATGATGAGACTTCTTGTTGCCCTACACCCTCACCAGCATGCAGTAATGCCAGCATTTGGGATTTTGACCATCCTTTTGACATAAAGTGGTATTTCCTTGTTTTATTAATGTACTGTTTCTTTTGTTGAATTTTACGGGTTCTTTATATATTTTGGCTAGCAATCCATTATCAGGTATGTCTTTTCTCAGCCTGCAGCTTGTCTTTCAAGCTGCTTTTCAAACAGCTTGTTCTATGATGATTTGGTTCCTTTCAAATATCAGGATCAAGTTGAACAAAAAATAGTGGTTTGTTATTAAGTAACACAGAGGTTTCTTAGAACTCACAGAGGCGGGGCCATAGGGAGACACGGAACAGGAAATGAAAGTCATCCGCCATGTCGCTCTGATTCTCCTGTTTCCCGTCACTCTATGTCTCTCACCTTCCCACTCTTCACACCACAGCCTAGGCTGAGTACATCTACGGCCACCGCACAGATCTCCAGATCACACCTTAAACTTTTAACCAAAGAGATTACTCTCTGTTCCTCAGTCTACCTTTATGAGAGAGACAGTCTGACTGGCCAAGGCTTTTGTTGTGTTCCAAAAGAACAACATAGTTCCCTCTATTCACACTTGTGAGTGGATTGGTTTGCCCCGAAAGCTTTCAGGCATTTGTAGACAATGAGGGATGGAAGGATTGTTAACTGGGAAGACATCCTCAAAATGTGACTGATGCTGTTCCACAACTTCAAAATAACATTAGTAAAATAAAACTTACACTTTTGCTGCATTCTCAGTGGTATTAATAAAGTTTAATCACTTAGCTCTATCTGTCTCTTAAGACAGTAGCATTTTATTAATTTAATTTGTATTTTATTGCTAATATGCTACTTTTGCATATTTATATTAACTATATGTATTTATTGTTTTGTTAACTAACATGTTATATTTGCCTTTTTACTTAATATTTACTTTATTATCAATTTGTGATTTTAATATATACTAAGAATATTAGTTTTGATTGTTTCCATCATTTTACGGTTAAATTTTTTAAAAATTTCCTGTCTTTTACGTTTGTTTTGAGCATTGGCATAAATAATGTTTTTGCACTTGAACTAAATACGTTGATCATTTCCTTTGTGCATTTCTTAATGCTTTTAAGTTTTAAAATTCATTTTTTGTCTAGAGGCTTTGTTTTTGTTCTTTTTATTATTATTATTTTGAAGGCTTAAAAAATTCCTGTAATATTTTAAGCTGGCACATGCGTTATGTTTCTAGAGTTGATTGATTTAAAATCTTTTTTTCCACTTTTACTGAGATGCAATTGATATATAGCACTGTATAAGTTTAAGGTGTACAGCATTATGATTTGACTTAAATATAATACATAGTCAAAATACATAAGTCAAATCATAATGCTGTACACCTTAAACTTATACACATGTTTACCACAATAGGTTTACTGAACATCCATCATCCCATATAGATATAATATTAAAGAAATAGAAAAAAATTCCCTTGTGATGAGAACTCTTTAGATTTACACTTTTAACAACGTTCATATTTAACAAATAGCAGTGTGAATTATCTTTATCATGTTGTACATTATGCTCCTACTATTTATTTATTTTGTAACTGGAAGTTCGTACATTCTAACTGTGTTTGCTATGCTCAGTTGCTCAGCCATGTCTCTTTGCAACCTCTTGGGTTGTAGCTCACCAGGCTTCTCTGTCCATGGGGATTCTCCAGGCAGGAATAATGGAGTGGGCTGCCATTCCCTCCTCTAGGGAATCTTCCCAACCCGGGGATCAAAGCCAGGTCTCCAGCGTTGCAAACAGAATCTTTACCGTCTGAACCACCAGGGAAGCCCTACCTTCAACCAGTTTCTCTTTCCCCTAACCCCCACCTCTAGTATCCTCAACCCGATCTCTTTTACTATGTTTTGTTTGTTTTTTAAGTATAATTGACCTGCAACACTGTTGGTTCCTGGTATACAACATAGTGATTTAATATTTCTATGCATTTCAAAATGATCACATTGATAAAGATGGTTATCATCTGTTACCATGCAAAGTATTACATAATATTGACTATATTTCCCATACTATATATTTCATACCCATGACTGACTGACTTTGTAACTGAACTGTGCACCTCCTAATCTCCCTCACCTATTTCTCTCCTCCCTCCACTCACTGCCCTTCTGGTAACCACTTGTTTGTTCTCTGTATTATGACTCTGTTTCTGCTTGAAGTGAAGTGAAGTCGCTCAATCGTGTCTAACTCTTTGCAACCCCATGGATTGTATGTAGCCTACCAGGCTCCTCTGTCCATGGGATTCTCCAGGCAAGAATACTGGAGTGGGTTGCCATTTCCTTCTCCAGGCTGTTTCTGCTTAGTTCTGTTCATATGTTTTGTTTTTTAACTTTCACATATAAATGAAATCATACAGTATGTGTCTCTCTCTGCATGTATTATTTCACTTAGAATAATACACTCTTGGTCCATTCATGTTGTCACAAATGACAAGATTTCATTCTTTCTTATGGCAGAGTAGTATTTGACTGTATACAGATACCACACATTATTCATTCTTCTAATTATAGACACTTAAGTTGCTTCCATATCTTGGCCATTGTAAATATTGTTGCAATAGAGTTCATTTATAATTGCCTAGATACAAATAAAAATTACAACACAGTTTGAAAACTATCAGGTAAATAAGAAAAATTCACTTCAAATTAAGGTAATAAAATGGAGTAGATACTTTGGTCAGGCATATTTTTTAGTTTGGGTCATTCACTGTGGCTTCTCTTCAATTGAGTAAGCAGTTATTTTTTTAAAATACATTAAGTTTTGACAGAATAATCATATTTTGACAAAAATATATAAACCTAGAAAAATACTATTAGGAAATAATATTTAAACCTATTTACTTCCAGGTAATAGAATTTAAATAATTTTTTCCAGTTTCACATCTTTGTTTTTTTACTTGCCTATATTCTTGCATGAGTTGAGAAATGTAGTAGTCATTCAGCATGAATTGGGTTGGCCAAAATTTCTTTCAATTAGTGAATGTGTTGTTCAATAAAGTTCTTCATTTTTCTCCACACCCTCTCGCCATTCATTGTTTATAGATTTTTTGATGATGGCTATTCTGACCGGTGTGAGGTGATATCTCATTGTAGTTTTGATTTGCATTTCTCTAATAATGAGCCATGTTGAGCATCTTTTCATGTGTTTATAGCCACCTGTATGTCTTCTTTGGAGAAATGTCAGTTTAGATCTCCTACTCACTTTTTGTTTGGGTTGTTTGTTTTTCTGGTATTGAGTTGAATGAGGTGCGTGTATTTCGGAAATTAGTCCTTTGTCAGTTGTTTCATTTGCTATTATTTTCTTCCATTCTGAAGGTTGTCTTATCACCTTGTTTATAGCTTTCTTTGCTGTACAAAAGCTCTTAAGTTTAATTAGGTCCCACTTGCTTATTTTTGTTTTATTTCCATTACTCTAGGAGGTGGGTCATATAGGATTTTGCTGTGATTTATGTCATACAGTGTTGTACCTATGTTTTCCTGAAAGAGTTTCTGATCTTAATTTTAGGTTTTTAATTCATTTTGAGCTTATCTTTGTGTATGGTGTTAAGAAGAGTTCTAATTTCATTATTTTACACATAACTGTCCAGTTTCCACAACACCATATATTGAAAATATTATCTTTTCTCCACTGTATATTCTTTCCTCCTTTGTCAAAGATAAGGTGCCCATAGGTGCATGGGTTTATTTATGTGTTTTCTATCTCGTTCCATTGGTCTATACCTCTGTTTTTTTGCTAGTACCATACTGTATTCATGACTGTAGCTTTGCAGTATAGTCTGAAGTCAGGAAAGTTGATTCCTCCTGCTCCATTCTTCTTTCTCAAGATTGCTTTGGCTATTCAGGGTCTTTTGTGTTTCCAAATGAATTGTGAAATTTTTTGTTTTAGTTCTGTGAAAAATACCAATGGAAAGCTATGACAAAGCTAGACAGCATATTAAAAACCACAGACATCATTTTTTATTCTTTTTTCCCAAAAATAGAGGCATCACTTTGCTAACAAAGGTCCATATGGTCAGAGCTATGGTTTTTTCAGCAGTCATGCATGGATGTGAGAGTTAGACCATAAAGAAGGCTGAATGCCAAAGAATTGATGCTTTCAATCTGTGGTGATGGAGAAGACACCTGAGAGTCCCTTGGACTGCAGGGAGATCAAGCCAGTCAATCCTAAAGGATATCAACCCTGAATATCCATTGGAAGGACTGATGCTGAATCTGAAGCTCCAATACTTGGCCAGCTGATGTGAAGAGCTGACTCACTGGAAAAGGCTCTCATTCTGAGAAAGATTGAGGACAGGAGGATAAAGGGGCAACAGAGGATGATATGGTTGGATGTCATCACTGACTCAGTGGACATGAGTTTGAGAAAACTCCAGGAGATAGTGAAGGACAGGGAATCCTCATGTACTGCAGTTCATGGAATCACAAAGAATTGGACACGACCTAGGGACTATTGTATTTGGTAGTATAGTCATTTTCACAATATTCATTCTTCCAACCCAGGAACATGGAATATGTCTCCATCTATTTATGTCATCTTTGATGTCCCGCAATGTTGGTGGGAATGTAAATTGAAACAGGCACTATGGAAGGCAGTATGGAGTTTCCTTTAAAAAGCTAGGGGAAAAAATATCATATGACCCAACAGTCCCACTATTGGGCATATGCACTGAGAAAATAATAAGTGGAAATGACACATGTACCACAATATTCATTCCAGCACTATTTACAATAGCCAGGACATGAAAGCAACCTAGATGTCCACCGACAGATGAATAGATAAAGAAGCTATAAAGAAGCCATACACAATGGAATATTACTCAGCCACAACAAGGAACACATCTGAGTCAGTTCTAATGAGGTAGATGAACCTAGAATCTATTATACAGAGTGAAGTAAGTTAGAAAGAGAAAAACAATATTGTATATTAATGCATATATGTAGAATCTAGAAAGATGGCACTGATGAACCTATTTGCAGGGCATAGGCATAGAAAACAGACTCTTGGACACAGGTGGGGAAGGAGAGGGTAGGATGAATGCAAAGAATCATGGAAACATATAGATTAACATGTGGGAAATAACCAGGGGGAATTTGCTGTATGGCTCAAGGAACTCAAACCAGGGCTCTGTGACAACCCAGAGGGGTGGAATAGGGTGGGAGGAAGGTTCAAGAGGGAGAAGATGTATTCATATCTATGACTACTTCATGCTGATGTATGGCAGAAACCAACACAATATTTTAAAGCAATTATCCTTCAATTTGGAGAAGGAAATGGCAACCCACTCCAGTATTCTTGCCTGGAGAATTCCATGAACAGAAGAGCCTGGCAGGCTGCAGCCCATGGGGTCACAAAGAGTTGGACACAACTGAGAAACTTTTACTATCCTTCAGTTAAAAATAAATCAGTTTAAAAATAACAAAGTTCCTCATGAAAATGAAAAATGTCTTTTCTTTTTACTTAAAACCAAAGGAAGTTTTTGGTCAACTCAGTAGATTGACCAAACAAACAAACAAACAACTCAGTTTGTTAAAGACAAACTCTTTGACCTTGAACTCAAGATTGACACCTTAATATCTGTATAATGACAGGGAAGTAACATCACCTTACAGTGTCTCAGTTTACCTTTCCTGCAAAATGGATATAATACTAGCATCCATTTTATTTAAGATAATGCCAGGCAGCTAATTAGTTCTCAATAAATGTTAACAATTATTAATCAATGAATTTTGAAGTAATAAATATTCATGTTTATTAAGCCTATGTGCTGTATGGATATTACTTCATTTGATTCTCACATTAATCTATTTAGCTAGGCAACATTTTACAGACTGGGAAACTGAGGAATAGAAAGGGTGAAGACTTACCAAAAGTCATACAGTAAGTAGTGGAGCTGATCTAGAAATCCAAGACCTTCATTTGAAGCTACATAATACCGTCTTTTATTATATAAGGGAAAGGTATGATTTTGAGACTTATTGAACTCTAGTTCGCTATCTCTAGTTATGTATCTCTATATCCAGAATTTTGCTTGCCACATGACTTCAGGGAGAAAACATTGAAAAAGAGCTAATTCTCTATAAGATGCAGTTTTCTCATCTTTTCAATATGTGGATCTCTCTTAAAACCTATATTGGGTTTATTATTATAGTATATTACCAGTATGTGCATGTGTGCATGCTAAGTCACTTCAGTCATGTCTGACTCTGTGACCCTATGGACTGTAGCCCACCAGGCTCCCCTGTGCATAAGATTCTCTAGGCAAGAGTACTGGAGTGGGTTGCCACGCCCTCTTCCAGGGGATCTTCCTGACCCAGGGATCGAACCCAGGGGTCTCTTATGTCTCTTGCATTGGCAGGTGGGTTCTCTACAACTGGTGCTGCCTGGGTAACCCCATATTACCAGTATACTACATGACTAATATAAATATTATTTCTTGTTGGGTAATGGACTGGCACTGCTGAGTAATTTAACCCTATTCAATAATGTGTTCAATTGGTGTTAATATTCTTTCTTTACCAACTTGTAATTCAAGTCACTCTGAACTAATTAGAATTTGTAGATATATGTTACATACATATATATATATATATATATATATACACACATACATATGTATATATAATATATACAGAGGGAGATTTATTGAGAGCAGTGAGAGAAAGGAGTTAAGACAGGGGACTCCCATCAGGATATGAAAATGAATCTAAATTAATTTATTCAGTTAGTCTAAGTGAAAGTGTAGTATTCCCACAACTGAAAAAGTGATAAATTTTACTCAAAGCAGTTTTTTAAAAAAAAGATTATACAGCCATATGGCTTGAAAAGAAACTTTGCTACCTTGGAAGCAGACATTATTCAAAACATGCATCCATCATGCATGTCATAGTTAGCTCTTTATTGATAGTGAAAGCAGCAACGAATGTGTGCATTATGCACTTTATTCTCACTTAAATCCTTTCATATCTAGAAATCAAGGTTCTTTATGGCCCAAGGAAGAGATAATGTCAATGACTTGCAGCCTTGCTGAAGATGAATGCTTTCTTAATGCTGTCTAAAGGGTAAACTGGGTACTTATGGAAAATAAACGTCAAGGTGAGACACTGACTTAGGAATGATGGTCGCCCACAGAGGTAGTATCCCTGTTGTACTGCCGTTTATGGGTAGATTTATTATTTCCCTCACTCACTTAAACCAGAGTAAGTCTAGTCTAAACAACGGACTGCTGTGCTTGAATTAATTTAGTTGAAAAATCTCTTTGCTCTGAGTTTAATTATACCATGTTAACACACGATGCTTGTACATTTTAGAGTGAGTAAATCTTTCATGAGAGATGTTTGCTATTTGAACCTAAATTAGAAGTTATATTGTTATTCCTTATACTCACGGTGTTAAAAAAAAAAAAAAAGATTAGCTCCTTAGTAGCCTTATTGGGTGACACAAGGATATCATGTGGTGTAACAAGAAATGTATATAGAGCACAACAAATTAATTGATACCGTGCCGAGTAAGTCTGACTCCTTTTTTTCATTTAGGCATCTCTGAAGATGAAAGCAGCAAATGCTTTCCTTAGCTACCGCAGTGAGATTATTTAATTATCATCATCTGGCTGCGGCTTAGTTCATGACACAAGATAATCTATTGTAGAGATTCTAAAGGGAGGACAAGGTAAACAGGGGTACAAAGCAGGAGAAGCCAAGGTGTTTCATTTCCTCTGATAGAGATCAAAGGCTCCCTGTGCTTACTTGGGATAGCCTCAGTGTTTTGTGCTGTTTTTGAGGGGGGCTGAAATATGTCCACTGAAAAATCCAGTCATTTATGTGTAATTCACAACATTTGCTAAAAAAATACTTCCGTAATGTCAATGTGGTAATCATTTCACAGTGCACATAAATAGTCAAATCATTATACTGTACACCTTAAACAGTGCTGTCTGTCAATTATATTTCAATAAAACTGGAAGAAAAATGTTCATAAAAGTGAAGGTAAGCAAGGTATTACAGATCATGATGAAAAATTAGAAGGTTTTCAAAAAACAAATTCATACTATGTGCTGCTTTAAGACTACCTAGACTGAAACATCAACTATACCATCTCCTCTTATGCTTATCCTTGTTTTATTATTATTATTTTTTTTACTACCATGTTTAGGCTGCCTTTATATTCTCTACTTATCAGATAGTGGAGGACAGTGAAGCCTGGCGTGCTGCAGTTCATGGGGTCACAAAGAGTCATGCATGGCTTAGCAACAGAAAAACAAAAACGACTTAGCAGGCAGTAATGTCATGAGCAGATAAAGTGTTTTCAAAACTTTCATAAATCTATACTATTCTAAATCAGATGTGGCTAAATCTTTCAATTAATGATTAAAATGGGGGAAAACTGAATGGCTTAGTGAATGTGGAGAAATAAGTAAATTTACTGAAAAACCTCCATGTCTGAGGGCCTCTCTTGGCCCAAGGGCACATAGTACTGCTTGGAGCCCAATTATTAGGATAAAACATTCTTGTATTGTAAATAATAAGACTTTTTTCTAATTTGAATTCAGATTCAATTATTGTTTATTGTATTTTGTGACCCATTTGTGCTGTGCTTTGAAGTATGTTTTCCCATCATAAGTTATTTAAATGACTGTAGTTTTATAATATCCAAGTGATGTTTTATTGATCTCTGTTCTATATTTTCCCAATATTGTCAGATATATAGATTATTAAATATAAATTTTCTATTTACATTTCTTTAGTTGAAAATATTTCCTTTATTTTTTTTTTTAGTGTTACTATCACAGAAATATCCAAATATTCTGATTTGTACTCGCTTCGACAATCTTAATCCCTTCATATATTTTCATCAAGTACAAGAACCCTTTCAATGTAGTAACTGAACAAGTCTGTGGAGGTAATTTCAATTCTTTATTAGGCTTCTTATTAAGCAAGTAAGATGCACTTTTTTCTTCAGGGGAAAATGGAGACAACAGATTAAAACAATTTATACAATTCTTTCCTATGCCCTGAAAAATAGCAATTTAGCATATATGTGTGTGTCATGTGTATGTATGGGTATACACATATATTTTTATGACTTATTAGCTGCCTAGATCTTAGATCTCTGAATAAAAATGAAAGTAATTACATGACTCTTGACAGGAACCTAGAAGTTTAATTACAAAAAATGAAGGTTTCAATAAAGGGTAAATAAAATTAGAATTTCTTTCAGTGAGACACCTGCCCTGCACCAGACTGATTCTGCAAATGAAAACCACTCTGTTGTACATTAAAGAAAGGAGCTATCTCTGAGGATAAAGCTGTTCTTCCCACGGTTCTCAGAGAACATGTGAAGTATAAACAAAGTGTTTTGACAGAATTTTTTAAAGCCAGATCAGCTAAATTTTGCATTTTAAATCATGATAAATAATGAATCACAGTACAACAATAACTGACCTGGATTGTTTATGACTATAAAGTTGAACACATAAAATAAATAAAACCAATAAAAGTTATAAAACCAATGACACTGATATTGTTAGGATCTTTGAAAATTAAAAAGTGAGTTTTAATGGAATCATCTATGAAATTAAATATGGTCAGAATCACCTAATTACTTCACTCTATGAAATAAGATCACTTAAAAATACATTATACATTAAACTGAATGTGATCATTATATTTATAATGAAATTGAATCAATGATTGAAAAGTCATGAATGATGAGTGATAAAAATATTGATAATACATACAAGACATAAAAAATACATGACAATTATTTTGCACAATAGATATACCTTTAATAAACAAATGTATTGACTAGTTGACATACAGTGGAATAAACATGTTTCTTACTTGTCTTTCTTTAACTCTATATATTTTCCAAGGGGTCAAATAGGTTGGAAAGGGTGAGAGGAAATGTGAAGGGGATGGTAAGGAAGAGAGAGTTAGGAGACGGGAGATGGATGGACCAGAGACGGTTAATGATAAACTATGTGTTTAAAAGATCCGCTCCTATAATGAGAGAATCTAGTGTAACGTTAGGTAGAAACAGACACATGAGGCATATATAGCAGGGAATTCTGGCCATTCTTCACATTTGATAAATATTAACATAAAAGATAAGTACATCACATCATATGATTCACTTAATTATGATATAGTAAGCATAATGTAAAATATTACAAAGAATTTTGTCTTTTAAAATTTTTCTTATTATATCCTTTACTAGCAGTTGATTTCCATAATCTAGATAGAAATTTTAGGGAAATAAGAAGGATGAAAATAGGAATAGAACACGTTCCTAGAATTAGCCAATTGCGCAAATTTGCAAAGCTAACTAACTACAGAATTCCAGTTTCAAAATGGTTAGTAATGAGAACAAAAGTTCTTCAGAGTTCACAGAAGCTTTGTAATATTTTAATTGCTTTTTTATATTGAAGAACAAAGTACAAATCATAAAGGTATTGAGAAATGATGACCTAATGGAGATTAACATGTAAGCAACAGAGAAAATCCATTTCATTTTTATTCATACCTGAACTTTGGACACATATTTCTGTTTAATGAATATTGGTGCATTAGGCAGAAAAACATCATCTGTTCAAACACAGTTGGTAGTTTAAGGTTTCATTTTTTTATCAAACATCTCTCAAACCAAGTGATTTCATCAGCATATTCAACTCAATACCCATCACCTGTAAAAGGTCACTTGTAACACTTTGAAAAATAAAAGAGAAGGTAAGATTTTTAACCTAAAAACATTATAATAGAATTATTTTCTGATAAAACATTTTTAATATTTTATATTTACAATAATTTGTCAAATTCTATTAATTTCAAAATCATTTATATATAATATAAATAATCAAGTATCAACCTGAAAATTTTGTTTCTGATGTTAGATACTTTACAAATCAGTAGGGAAATAAAACAGTATTTAATAAATGGCTCTGTGACACGACTTACTTTTGAAAAATATGTTGGAAAAAGAGCTTCACTCTGAATCATTTATCAAGTAAGTAAACATGGACTAAAGTGCCTATTATTTTTAAAAATGTAGTCTTACAAGTAGAATATGTAAGTGATTATTTTATCTCATGATAGAAAATTTAAAGAAAAAATAAAAGGATCTTTTAAAGACATTCAGATTTATCTTTCCATACATATATAAAAGTCTGTATACAAAAATCATCATAAATACACTAATTTGAATACTTTCAGTTCTGAAAAAAATGGTACCGAACCCAGAAAAATTTCTGCCACAGATGGAAATGCTATATAAGGGTTTCTTAAACATATATAACTAAGATTGAGAGAGAGAAAGAAGGAAGGAACAGAAATAAAGAAAGAGAAAGCAAATCTCAAGATAATAGCAACAAACCAGGATAAATGCATTGTTGATGCTATGCCAGACTTGTGTTGCTATTATGGTAAAGTGAATGTTTGGCTTCATAATTGTTGGGACCCTGGGTTTAGGGACCACACTAAACTATTGGGTTGGCCAAATGTTCATTTGGGTTTTTCCATAACATCTTACAGGAAAAATTGAAGGAATGTTTTGGCCAATCCAATACATATATTCACATAAGGAACAGAAGGTATAACCATCCAAAGAAATATTGAAGTTAAATTAAAGAAAATAAGGATGTTGGGCAAGAAAAATCAGGAGTTATCCAACACAAAACTGGATCACTTAGAGTGAAAGAGAGATTAGAAATAGGAAGCAGAAATTCAGACTTTTTAAGAGAAGTTTTATCCAATTAAAAAAAAAAATCCTGGGGAGAAAAAAAACGTTTGGAGTAGAGGAAAGTAAAGAAACTGCATGGTAATTGGTGTAGGTGAGGATATTCATCAACAGCAAACCACATAAGAGACTCAGGATGGGAGCCTAGAAATCTTTGAGCTATCACTCTTCCATGTTTCTCTTCCACTCCACTCTCGCCACAAGGACCCACCTCCACTTCGTGCATTTGGAGGTGGCATGATCTGGGAGACACTTGCCCACTACTTCCAGGAAGAACAACAGTACCTGTGACATTGGGAATGGAGCATCTCCAAGGCAAAGTCAGTTCAATCAAAAACAGCAATCACCTGCCAGAACAAAACTCCAGTGAGCACTTCTTCTAAAAGACTTCTCTCCCCACCCACATCACCTACTAGAAGTTGGAAGAAATACATTCGTGGGGAAGGGATCTGAGATTTGGCCTTATCCATGTAACATAGAACAAGAGATCAAACACAACAGGTCCGGAGAGGTTAAACAGCGTCATCAAATTCTCACAATGAGGAAATGGCAGACCTGGATTACCACCCAGGTGTCTGAACTCTGAAGTTGGTGTACTTCCTTCCTCAGGATGGGACTTAAAGCATCAAGGAATTTGTTAGAAACTGCTTCCCACTAGCTCTACTTTAATGTGAAGAATGATAAGGCACAATTTCTTCCCAAACAAGGCTCTATAATACAATTTCAAACAATACATTTCAAACAATTTCAAACTAAACAGTACATTTCCATTCAGAAATTCAGCTGTACAAGAAAGACTGTAATTGATCATTTCTGTAAGTAGTGTCCTTTTAAACTCAAAGATCTCATCTCATAAGGCTGGAAGGAATGTAATTTAAGACATTCTTGAAAATCCTCACCCCCTCTGTTTTTCAGAGGTCCTTAGTCCCTGAAGATGTGATCATCCAATCACACTGGTTACTGTGTAGATATGTTTTGTTCCAATCTACATGGTCACTTCAAGTCTTCATTGTTACACTTATGTCATTACTGAGAAACAGAAATCTTTGGTGCAGAGCTCTGGATATGAACTGAACCTCTTCAAGCACTTCTGTGTATCCTTCCTGATGTCCTTGGCTCCCACCAGAGACTTGTCTGCAAGTCCTCTTTTCAATACCAACACCACTCTATTCTCTTGGCCTGAAGACTTTGAAGGCTCACCTCTCCCCTCCCGCAAATGCGTAGAGTTTTGGAAACATAACCCACAAAGCTTTGCCATAAAAGTCATGGAAGCACCTGAAGAGATGTTAGAAAAAGATGGAAAATGTAAGAACAATACAAATTCTTCAAAAAGTATTTCAGCCTAAATTCTAAGACTTACTCACAGGAGATTATGAAAAGAAAATATTGTCGAAGTTGAAGTCATTATGAAAGTTATATATGGCTGAAATGCAGCATTAAAAATGAGCAGTAATTGAACTGGAGGAAAGGCAATTAGGATACCATAACTCTAAGACCAAATGAGAAAAGTTGCAGAGGATGTTTGGAGAAGGCAATGACACCCCACTCCAGTACTCTTGCCTGGAAAATCCCATGGATGGAGGAGCCTGGTAGGCTGCAGTCCATGGGGTCGCTAAGAGTCGGACACGACTGAGCGACTTCACTTTCACTTTTCACTTGCACACATTGGAGAAGGAAATGGCAACCCACTCCAGTGTTCTTGCCTGGAGAATCCCAGGGACGGGGCAGGCTGGTGGGCTGCCGTCTATGGGGTCGCACAGAGTCAGACATGACTGAAGTGACTTAGCAGCAGCAGCAGCAGCAGCAGAGGATGTTGGAGGAAATGCAGGGAGCAATGGGACTGCTCTCCCACCTGCCTTCATGGCCACTTGGGCAATATCCTAATTACACTGCCATGTTCAAACACTGATTCTTTTTTAAAAACCCAAATGTAACTTTATCCAAGTAAATAAGCAAAGAAATAATCTGGGATGTGGAGAGGAGCTGGAGTTTGTTGAATATTTTTTTTTAAAAAAGACTACAAAGAATATTACTATCATACAACTCTTTAAAAATCTCTTCATATGTATTTTTTTCTTTAGAATAAAAGTTTTTCTATGTTTTCTAAATTATACCTTTGAGATAAGTAGGAATCCCGCCTGTTTCTACCTACTCCCTGGCCTCATTCATTGCACTGGAAGGAGCTAGATGCTGGCATCTGGTGGTTTTAAATGTGCATTTGTGATGCTGTATTATCCTATTTACTGAATGCATAGCTTGGAGAGAAAGAACATCTACACTCTGTTCAATTAATATTTAGCATTAAAATCTAAAAGATTATATTTGAAAATGAAATGAATAATTTCATAGGAAGTTTAAAAACCTCTAACTTAACCCCTTTGGCTAGTAGGAAATTAGGCTTCTTAGGAAGATACAGAATAAATTATAATGCTTCATGGAAGTACAAAGAATGAGATGCATTAATTAAAACTAGAAGTAACCAAAGTAGATGTGGCAGAAAGAGGCAAGTCTTTGAAAATAATGTTACATACTTTCTCTTCCAATGAACATAAGATGAACAGTTTACTAAACTATACAATTCATTGGGGGTAATTAGTATGAGAGCTATTAGTCTTAGTTAAAGATGAGGAAATCAAGCTTCAAAATTTTAATCAGTTACAAAAAATAGAATGAAAAGTCATCATAATGCACTGAATAATTCAATTTCTAACACTAAGCCAATGTCAAGACTAGTTCTACATAAAAGATTTTAACACTTGTTTTACATTATGTTACTGACCACACCTTTCTTACACCCTGGTAATTACCTCCATTGACAAGTCTTTGATGATAACAACTAGTTATCTGTTTATTAAAATAGTCCCTTTTGTTATGATTAAGGTGATCATATAACTTATAATCCAAATATGGACAGCCTTTAGAAATAAAATGGATTATATTAAAAATTATCTTGTGTAACAGGTGTGAACTGAATAAACTGGGATAGAGGGCTCTATGTGAGGCATCTCTGGCATGGTTGAAGAAACATAATTAGGGACCATCATAACCATAACCTGTCAGAAGTATCTAGAATAGAAGTTCAAGTAGACATATATCAGGCATATACTCACTTGGATTTTAGGATTAAATGGTGGGAACACTTAATTTGGGCACCCTGGTGGCACAGCTCGTGACTGCTAAGAACACAGGTGATGCATGGAGGAAGGCAATGACCTTCACCTTCTAAAGCTTAATGAGAACAAACTAAAAGCAACCTAACCATTATCAACCTCAGATATGCAGATGACACCACTCTTTTGGCAGAAAGTGAAGAACTAAAGAGCCTCTTGATGAAAGTGAATGAGGAGAGTGAAAAAGTTGGCTTAAAGCTCATCATTCAGAAAACTAAGATCATGGCATCTGGTCCCATCACTTTATGGCAAATAGATGGGGCAACAGTGGCTGACTTAATTTTTTGGGGCCCCAAAATCACTGCAGATGGTGACTGCAGCCATGAAATTAAAAGACGCTTACTCCTTGAAAGGAAAGTTATGACCAACCTAGACAGCATATTAAAAAGCAGAGACATTATTTTGCCAACAAAATCCGTCTAGTCAAGGCTATGGTTTTTCCAGTAATCATATATGGATGTGAGAGTTGGACTATAAAGAAAGCTGAGCACCAAAGAATTGATGCTTTTGAACTGTGGTGTTGGAGAAGACTCTTGAGAGTCCCTTGGACTGCAAGGAGATCCAACCAGTCCATCCTAAAAGAGCTCAGTCCTGGGTGTTCATTGGAAGGACTGATGTGGAAGCTAAAAACCCAATACTTTGGCCACCTGATGAGAAGAACTGACTCATTGGAAAAGACCCTGATTCAGGGAAGGATTGAGGGCAGGAGGAGAAGGGGACGACAGAGGGTGAGATGGTTGGATGGTATCACTGATTCAATGGGCATGAGTTTGGGTAAACTCCGGGAGTTGGTGATGGACAGGGAGGCCTGGCGTGCTGTGGTTCACGGGGTTGCAAAGAGTTGGACACGACTGAGCGAATGAACTGAACTGAACTGAACCATTATCAAGACTCGCCTGTGTAAATTTTTAACACATTTAGTGTTTGAGATCTAATTGTATGTAAATATACATCAGTTTTTAATTATAGCCTATTTCATTTGTCCAGTAATTTCAGAGTTTCACACATCCTTAATGAAGACCACCTCTACAACACAACTCTCCTATCTCTTAGACGGGTATCCCTTCATCCCTGGAGAGAAGGATAGCATAGATTTTATATATACACGTGTGTGTGTGTGTGTGTGTGTGTGTGTAATATATATGTGTGTGTGGTATATATATATATGGCTTATTGACAAGTAAAAGTAAATATCATTATTAGCAAGCAAAGTGTTAAGGGTAAAGGAAGATTTTGATTAAAGAAACTAAAGTCCTAAATTTTTTTTCTCCATAGTTGTAATATATATATTTATTATTATACATACATTTTGTATATGTGTATATAATTGATGCGACTTACCTAATGCTTTCACACTGGTTTTTTTCTTCTCTGTTCAAGATTAAAGTTAGGTGCTTAGTTGGAGCATATGATCCGGCACTGTTGGGAGCAATAGTGACCATCTTTGTAGGCCTTGTAACCATCCTTGTAACCACTGTAGGCCCCTTCTCTGGTGATCAGAAAGGCTATTTTTAACTTCTTCCATTCCAGTCTCCTGTCTAATAGCCTTTACCTTCCCAAATGACATTTCCCTTGTAAGGAAGGAAAGACCAAGACAGGAGAGCCATGATAAACATTTAAGATATATCTGTTTAGTCAGTCAAATAGAACTTGGTTAATTTCTGTCACTATATATTTGTATCATTTTTTATGTAACACTACGAGCATTTCTCTATTTCTTAAAAGTCTGAAAAACATATCAAATGCCTACATCATGTTTCCTCATTATTAACTTATCTGTCAATAATTATTGAACATTTAAAGCAAGTTCAATATTTAATTATACTTATGCTGCAATGAAAATTTTGTATGTAAACATTTGCTAATATCTATGATTGCTTCCTTCAACTAGACTACTAAACAAGAATTGTTATGAAAATGAAAACAAATTCTTCAAAAGATAGGAATATTTTAAGAGTTGAGATGTGTATTACCAAATTACATTCATAAAGACCTTTTAAATTTACTCTCTGACTGGCTATTTATGTGTGTGAAGTTTTCAACATACTCTTGAAGTATAGAACAATAGGTATAGAGAGATGGAAAGAATACAGTATCTGATTATTGCTCTTTGATTCTTTTTCATCACTAATGAGGATGTTTATTGATTATTTGTTTATTGGTAATTAATTTGTTTGGCCTTTCAATTATTTAATTTGTTTTTTGGTCTCTTAATTTTGATCTGAAGAGACTAATATGGAAGAATATCAAACACTGTCAATATTATTATGTATGTAATTTCATCAATCTTCCCTCTCCAATGATATAAATATAACTAATCTTGAAGGCTGACATTCAGGAAGGAAATATTAAAAATATCTGACAGGCACAATCATGTTAATATTGCTTAGGAACATTAAAGCCAGAAGGGACTTTTGAAGTTATCTAGACCTCTGAGAAATCATCAGATTCCTTAGATGATAAACTCAGTTTGAGAAGACTTTTCAGGAGGAATCTTCTACCCTAGTCCCACAGTTTTTGTCGTTGTTAAAAGGGTCTATAGATGTTAATTGTCATACTCGCTAATACCGAACTATTTGGTTGCAGCATCGGCATCAGGGAAGAAAGAAAATTGGAGAGATGAGGTTTCAGTGAGGGTGAAAGGAGAATTGGTAGTTTGAGTCTGTTCAATGTTTTCAGTTGTGACACGGGGGGAGCAAGCAAGGGAGCCAAGATGGATCTTCAGGCTCTCGCTCCGATGTGTGCTCAGCTGCGTCCTCTTTGGAATCCCCTGGACTGCAGCCCGCCAGGCTCCTCTGTCCACGGGGATTCTCCAGGCAGGAACACTGGAGTGAGTTGCCATTTCCTTCTTCGGGGCATCTTCCCAACCCCAGAGATCGAACCAAGGTCTCCTGCATTGCAGGGGGATTCTTTACCGATCGAGCCACCAGGGAAGCCTTTGTAAATAATGACTGTGTAACAGCCGAGTTCATTTGTAGCACTGCGCATGTGCGTCAGGAGGTACTCGCCAGGTCATGGGTTGGGATTGTGCGCGGTATGCATTTGTGAGCTCCACCTAGGAAGTGGTGGAATTTTACTGCCGCATCACTGCTCCTGTGTCCGTTGAGTCAACCGTGAGAGGAGAGAATACAGCAAGTCTGCTAGTATAGTTGATGCGTCAGCTAGGAGAGAATACGCTATGGCTGGTGTGCCAGCCAGCAGAGAATAAACTTGTCTGTAGTTCCTACAACTCCTCAAGTCTCCTCCTAGCCTCTTAGCTCGCCCTTTGCCCACCATGGGTTCAGTGAACAGTGAAGACAATGTGAAAAGCAAGACAATTGGCGTCTAAACAGGATCAGCAATACGTGATAGCATCAGAAATATTCTTTTACAAGTGTTCTAACAGTAAGTTCATTTACCATCCTGGGATATTAATAAAAGCTCACAATATTTGTCTCAGAGACTTTGCAGAGGTGAATCCTGGGGCATGCACATATTTTCAGAATGCTAGTTGAATCAAACCATCATGATAATGCAGAGCAGGTGTAAAGAATGCCATCTGTGCCGTGTAGGAATTAGTTCTTATTTAGAAAGTGAAACAAACTTACATATTTCTCAACATTTGGTCTAACCAAATATTCCCAACTCTCTACTGCCCCAATAAAAAGAAAATACAGAGATTAGGGGAAAAAAAAACAGGGTATTTGTCCTATAAGTCATGCCACTGACCAGTTCAGTTCCTACATTTGAATAACTGCTCTTCTAAAGTTTCTATTTTTGCAACTTGTTAAAAACAGACTCTTCTTTCCACAATGGTGTCTTTTAGATTAGTTGTTGCATTTTCAGAGCATTTATCATTTTCTATTTTTCACTTCTGCCCAAACCAGTTTTTTAAACAAAAATCAAGTAACATAATTATTATTTAAGGAAAGTAACTTCATTTTAAAGAAAACTGAAGTGTAGCAGCTTTTCAAAAGTAGCAACCTGCCCTTCTGAGATACTATTTTGTCATTTCACTCAAGTTTTGGAGAAATTAACAGAAAAAAATGGTAATAAAGAGAAATTAATCCCATTAGGTACTATGATGGTTATTTTTCTATGTCATTTTGGCGAGGTTGTACTTCCCTGGTGGTTCAGATGGTAAAAAATCCTCCTACAATGTGGAAGGCCTGTGTTCAATCCCTGGGTCAGGAAGATCCCCTGGAGAAGGGCATGGCAACCTACTCCAGTATTCTCGCCTGGAGAATCCCATGGACAGAGGAGCCTGGTGGCCTGCAGTCCATGGGGTCACAGAGAATCGGACATGACTGATGCATGCATGCATGCATCCTAAGTCGCTTCAGTCTTGTCTGACTCTGAGACCCTTGGACTGTAGCCTGACAGGGTCCTCTGTCCATGGGATTCTCCGAGCAAGAATAATGGAGTGGGTTGCCATGCCCTCCTCCAGGGGATCTTCCTGACACAGGGATCGAACCTGTGTCTCTTTGTCTTCTGCATTGGCAGAAGGGTTCTTTACCACTAGCACCACCTGGGAAGCCCATACCCCAACAATAATAGTGACATATTCCAGATGATCAGATATGTGATTGTTTCTTCTATTTGTCAATGTCTTATGTCATATCACATCTAGAGAGTTGTAAATCTTACAGTAGAACAAGGCAATACATGCATTCATGATAAAACAAGCTTAAGCCAAAATATTACTATGAAAAAGGATTTGAAATTAAAAAAAAAACAAACTGCCACCAATGTTACCATATCATCCTACAATCTGATCTTACAAATATGTGCTTAGAATGAAGCACTGTCCAAAGCTAATTTTTCATCGTCTTCCCTAAGGTATGACTCAAGTCATCTATATGGCTACTTGAAACATTTTTGCAATTTCCTCTCAAACTGCAAATATTGCTAAAGCATTACCAAGTCAAATGCAACTCAGGAAAGGTCCCTTTTGTGGACACAGATGTCAGAAAGAGGATAGGCTTATTTATAGACTGCACAGTTATTGCTTGAGGGAAGAACAGATTAACACTGTCACATTTGTCCATCTTGTAAATATTCCATCAAAATATTTTTGAAAGTAACTATGAATAAGAAAATTACTTAAATACTGCCACTCTTGGTAAACATAATACATAAAACATAATGTGAATGTCTACCTAGGTGAGCTGGCAGTTTTAAGCTGCTAACAACTTGATTTGAACACTCGAGAAAACATATCATTTCAAAGTCAAGGGTTGTTTACCACAATGTCATTAATTGCATTTAAATTTGGTAGGTTCTATATTTGTGTGAACCATGAACTTCCAGATGTTCAAGCTGGATTTAGAAAAGGCAGAGGAACCAGAGATCAAATTGCTAACACCCAGTGGATCATCAAAAAAGCAAGAGTTCCAGAAAAACATCTACTTCTGCTTTGTTGACTACACCAAAACCTTTAACTGTGTGGATCACAACAATCTGTGGAAAATTCTTCAAGAAATGGGAATACCAGACCACCTGACGTGCCTCTTAAGAAATCTGCATGCAATTCAAGAAGCAACAGTTAGGATTGGACATGCAACAATGGACTGGTTCAAAATCGGGAAAGGAGTACATCAAGGCTGTATATTGTCACCAGTCTTATTTAATTTACAAGCAGGGTACATCATGAGAAACACTGGGCTGGATGAAGCACAAACTGGAATCAAGATTGCAGGGAGAAATATTAATAACCTCAGATATGCAGATGACACCACCCTTATGGCAGAAAGTGAAGAACTAAAGAACCTCTTGATGAAAGTGAAAGAGGAGACTGAAAAACCTGGCTTAAAACTCAACATTCAGAAAACTAAGATCATGGCATCTGGTCCCATCACTTCATGACACATAGATGGGAAACAATGGAAACACTGAAAAACTTTATTTTCTTGGGCTCCAAAATCGCTGCAGATGGTGACTTTAGCCATGGAAGTAAAAGACGCTTGCTCCTTGGAAGAAAAGCTGTGACCAACAGAGACAGCGTATTAAGAAACAGAGACATTTCTTTGCCAACAAAGGTCCGTCTAGTCAAAGCCATGGTTTTTCCAGTAGTCATATGAATATGACAGTTGGACCATAAATAAAGCTGAGCACTTAAGAACTGATGCTTTTGAAATGTGGTGATGGAGAAAAATCTTGAGAGCCCCTTACAGTGCAAGGAGATCAAACCAGCCAATCCTAAAAGAAATCAATCCTGAATATTCATTGGAAGGACTGATGCTGAAGCTGAAACTCCAATAGTTTGACCACCTGATGGGAAGAACTGACTCATTGGAAAAGATCCTGATGCTGGGAAAGATTGAAGGTGGAAGTAGAAAGGGATGATAGAGGATGAGATGGTTGGATGGCATTACCTACTTGATGAACATGAGTTTGAGCAAGCTCCAGGAGCTGGTGATGGACAGGAAAGCCTGGTGTGCTGCAGTCCATGGGGTCAGTTAGAGTCAGACAGGACTGAGCAACTGAACTGAATGGATATTTACCTATAATCTCCAAGGTAAGTTGGTGTTAAAACTTCACATACCAAATCAGCATTCACAATGGCAAAGTATACTAGCATTGATCACAGCTTAGGTAGGCAAGGGCTTCCCTGGTGGCTCAGACGGTAAAGAGCCTGTTTTGACAAAACAGGGTATCCTACCTGCAATGCGGGATACCCGGGTTTGATCCCTGGGTGGGGAAGATCCCCTGGAGAAGGCAATGGCAACCCACTCCAGTTGCTCTTGCCTGGAAAATTCCATGGACTGAGGAGCCTGGTAGGCTACAGTCCCAGGGGCTCGCAAAGAGTCGAACATGACTGAGTGACTTCACCTTCACTTAGGTAGGCAAATGGGCCAACAACTGAGTCTTTGTAATTCCTAGCATAGGACTTTTATGATTTGGGAAAAACTTAGTGTGCTTTGGGAGGTCCCAAGTTTTGGCATTTGGCCATCAGGATGTTGACTGGACATTCACTTCTGTAGGCACTCTTGCACTTAACCTCCCTGCCTTTGAAGTAGTCTACGACTACTAGTTACTCAATAAGCATTAATAACACACAAGCAGAAAATCTGTCATCATCTCCTTATAGTAACTAACCTTTTGTCAGATAGGCACTTCTTGATAAATTAGTATTCATTTTTACTAAATCTCATTCTGCTAGTTTTGGTAGTCCACACATCTTCAAAGGTATCCAATTTACTCTGACAGAGTGATTTTTCATGACGCGATTGTACATTGTGTCCAGTCAAGGATAGGCTAAGCAGTTTCCAAGGACAGATTTAGAATTTTAAATGTAATGGATACACTGAAGCCTTTACTTGAGACTAAGCCTATTTTATAAAATAGTTATTTGCTGCTGCTGCTGCTAAGTTGCTTTAGTCGTGTCTGTCTCTGTGCGACCTCATAGATGGCAGCCCACCAGACTCCCCAGTCCCTGGGATTCTCCAGGCAAGAACACTGGAGTGGGTTGCCATCTCCTTCTCCAATGCATGAAAGTGAAAAGTGAAAGTGAAGTCGCTCAGTCGTATCCGACTCTTCGGGACCCCATGGACTGCAGCCTACCAGGCTCCTCTGTCCATGGGATTTTCCAGGCAGGACTACTGGAGTGGGGTGCCATTGCCTTCTCCAAAAATAGTTCTTTAGAGACAGAAAAAAGTACTATTAGCAAACTTACATATAAAGATAAGTTGTTTAGGAAATGAAAGAAGGCTTCCTCAATGACGTGCCAACTCAATTCCTCAGCAAATTAACATCAAATAGAATTAGTCACTTTTCCCGTTGCTCACCAAGCAGATGGCCAGCATTGACTACCATTTAATGATAAAGCAACACAGGATAAGAGTGTGAGTTTTCTCCTCCAAAGGAGATTAATGCTTTGAATCAATACACAGTATTTTCTATTCAGGTCAAGCCATGTCTCTCCACAGTGATAGGTGATGATGCATGGCTTTGCTGCATTTTGGTAGATTTAATGCTTTGCATAAGAATTACAAAGTGTTAAATATTTTTTCCAGTAAAAATCTCATTAGATTTGGTTTACATTAGCAAGCCTATGGAAGTTTCAAAATTCTGCTTGTTTGTTTTGTCAAAACAGGCTGTGATGACAATAGAAACCAAGATGAGGTAAAGCCTGGCAACTTCACTGTTAAATTCCTGTAGGGTCAGCTCTGATTTGGGGTTCTAAAAGCAATAAACAAATTGTGGACTTCCACAAGACCTTGTTTCCTACCCAAAACCTGCTACTAGCATATCAAGTAGATAAAAAACTCACATTCATTTAACTCCTTTTGGTTTATGCAAAGTTTTGAAAAGGGTCAACCATACAAAGCCTTAGCCAGGAATTTATTAATTCACTAGTCCTAATGATCATTTTTCAGGAGAAGGTTTTCAGGGGAAATAAAAGCCTACAACAGGTATTTATTTATTGACTATGTTTAATCTTTATACCTAGGCTATTTTTAAAGGAATTTAAGGTAGCTTATGGCAAAAGCACTTAAAATTTTACTATTAAAAATGGAGTAGGGGATTTTCCTGGCAGTACAGTTGTTAAGACTCCATGCTTTGGAGGTGGGGGGGTGGGGTGGGCAGGCAGTTCAACCCCTGCTCATGGAATTAAGATCCCTCTCGGGGAGCAGCTAAAACAAATCCTCAAAAATGGAGTAAAAAAAAATATTGGAAGCCATGTAGCAAAAGGAAGGCAGAGTACCATAGTTTTTGGTCCAAGGAAGGTAATGACATCCTGACGACGGCATTGATGGAGACAGTGAATGTTCCAGTGGTGGGTATTTAGTGAAGGTCACTGGGAAACTGGAGAGCAGGATAAAGGCATGGATACTAAATGCAGAATCGTTACCAGAGAGGGTTCTAGAAAGGCTCAGAAAGTTGATGTGAGGAAACTATTACATTTATATAAACTTGTCTGCTACACTATTTTACCTTCAGGGTGAATCTGATCTGTCGTTTTTTCCTCTATTTTTCTGCCCCAAGAAAAGAGCAGTTAACTGTTGTTGGAAAGATGTTGAAGGATTGGGGAGAGTGAAAATTGGAGTCAGTTACTAAAAGTGAATGGGCTTCCCTGCTGGCTCAGCAGTAAGGAATCTGCCTGCAATACAGGAGAAGATCCCTGGGTCAGGAAGATCCCCTGGAGAAGGAAATGGCAACCCACTCTAATATTCTTGCCTGGAGAATCCCATAGACATAGGAACCTGGTGGGCTAGAGTCCATAGGGTCACAAACACAGTGACTTAGCATGCAATGAGGTTGAACATATGGTGCTAAAACTTTTGGTTCCTTCATCTATTACAAAAAAAGAAAAGATGCAAACTTTCTAAGGTAGAGGTCGGTCTTCTCTCCTCCTTCTACCAATACTCTACTATTAAATTGAACCTTTTTTTTTTTTTTGCATTCTGACACTAATACTTCCATTACGATTGTTTAAGATTTTATTTTAAAAGCAGTTGTTCACTGGTTAGGTAGTTTCCATGAATATAAGAGGTTATAAAAAGAAGATTTAAGGGAAAGAGAGTGGCTAGTATTATGAAAAACTCTGATTGGCAGGCAGTGATTGCTCATCAGTTGACTTGGCAAATAGAGTGGAAAGTTGATTGAGGGCATGCTTGCCATTGATGAGTAAGCATTGGCTAAATTATGTTCTGAATTTTCTGTTTGAGAAAGCTGAGAAGTATAGAGAAATATTAAAAAAATTTCAGAGCAAAAAGTCTGAATGAAAACAGTTTTAGTAACTAAAGTTGGAAACTACTCATGAAGAAATTTAGAAAGTTTTACAGTTATGAAAAACTTTGCCAAAGGTCTAAGATAGACAATTTCACTGCATTTAAAAGTGAACCTCTGGAAAATAAAATACATACTAACTAGGTGAAGTAACTTTACATACCTCAAGTTCGTATTCAAGATTATTCAATTTTCTAGCTCCTCCTAATGCATTTTAAAAGCATTTCTAACTCCTCCTAATGCATATAAAAAGCAGAGATATGACTTTGCCAACAAAGCTCATCTAGTCAAAGCTATGGTTTTTCCAGTAGTCGTGTCTGGATGTGAGAATTGGACTATAAAGAAAGCTGAGTGCTGAAGAACTGATGCTTTTGAACTGTGGTGTTGGAGAAGACTCTTGAGAGTCCCTTGGACTTCAAGCAGACCCAACCAGTCAATCCTAAAGGAAATCAGTCCTGAATATTCATTGGAAGGACTGATGCTGAAGCTGAAACTAAAATACTGATTCATTGGAATAGACCCTGATATTGGGAAAGATTGAAGGCAAGGGAAGATGACAGAGGATGAGATGGTCGGATGGCATCACCAACTCGATGGGCAAGAGTTTGAGTAAGTTCCAGGAGTTGGTGATGGACAGGGAAGCCCAGCATGCTGCAGTCCATGGGTTCGCAAAGAGTTGGACATGACTGAGCGACTGAACTGAAAGCATTTTTACACTATGTTCCACATGTAATTGCTTTTATTCGTGATACTGACATTTTTTCAAATACACCAGCAGGTGGCAGTACCACACATGGAGAGCCAAGAAAACAGAAATTATTAACATTTACCTGGAGCTATTGACTACTGTCAGGAAAACAAACTTTTCTCAAAAATGAGACTAATATTATTTTTTAAATAATAACTGTAAATAAATGTTAAAGCTTAACTTTGGACAAACTCAGTATGTTTTGAATTAAGCAGATGATTGTCTAACTGTGATCTTCTCTGAAGAAAATCTGGAGCCACTTCAGAGAGAGACAAAAAATGCACATCAGATGTCCTTCTAAGACAAACAGGATGAAGGGAGATAGTTGTATAGTTTTCCTGGTGCCTGGAATAACCCTTAAAGTGGCATTTGTTTAATTTAATAGATTCCCAAATGTATTTATTAATTAATAAAAAAAATGATGTTTTTCAGTCACTCAGTAATGTCTGACTCTTTGCAACCCCATGGACTGTAGCACGCCAGACTTCCCTGTCCTTCACTGTCTCCCTGAGTCTGTTCAAACTCATGTCCATCGAGTCAGTGATGCTATCCAACCATCTCATCCTCTGTCGTCCTCTTCTCCTCCTGCCTTCAGTCTTTCCCAGCAGCAAGGTCTTTTCCAATGAATTGGCTCTTTGCATCTGGTGGCCAGAGTATTGGAGCTTCAGCTTCAGCATCAGTCCTTTCAATGAATATTCAGGATTGATTTCTTTTAAGATTGACTTGATCTCCTTGCAGTCCAAGGGACTCTCAAGAATCTTTTCCAACTCCACAGCTCAAACACATCAGTTCTTTGGCACTCAGCCTCATTTATGGTTCAATTCTCACATCCATACATGACTACTGGAAAAACCATGCATTTGGCATGCTAAGTCGCTTCAGTTGTGTCCGACTCTTTGCGACTCTACGGACTGTATCCAACCAGGCTCCTATATCCATGGGATTCCCCAGGCAAGAATACTGAAGTGGGCTGCTGTTTCCTTTTCCAGGGGATCTTCCTGACCCAGGGATCAAACCCGAGTCTCTTATGTCTCCTGCATTGGCAGGCGGGTTGTTTATCACTAGGGCCACCTGGAACGTGTGATTTTGGAACCCAAGAAAATAAAGTTTGTCACTGTTTCCATTATTTCTCCACTTATTTGCCATGAAGTATAATAAAAAAAATATATTTAATGATTAAAATGAACTGTGAATCAGGAGTAAATATCAATTGGCTGTTTCAATTCTCAATAACACTTATTTTATTATTTTATATGAATAATCTTACCACTAAAACCATAGGCTCATGAGGGAGCATACTTTTAAAACAAAGAAAAGTTATGTTGTACACAAGGTATTTTCAAAAGTTGCAATTCCAAAGCCTGCATTAAACTTGTTTGCTAGCATAAACTTTGCTGAATATGAGGGAGCATGTGAGAAAAACTCTACTGAGTGAACACTGGTTAATATATTCCATAGACCTAAGTGAAGTGAAGTGTTAGTTGCTTAGTTGTGTCCAACTTTTTGTGACGCCATGGACTGTAGCTCTCCAGGCTCCTCTGTTCATGGAATTCTCCAGGCAAGAATACTGGAGTGGGTTGCCATTTCCTTCTCCAGGGGATCTTCCAGATCCAGGGATTGAACTCAGGTCTCCTACATTCCAGGCAGATTCTTGACCAGCTGAGCCAACAGGGAAGTGCTAAGTACAAATGAAATAAGATGTATTTTTTTTGGTTTAATATATCCTGGTCAACACTCTAGAACCACACACTAGGTTAGGCAGAAGAATCTATTCTACCACCTGCTTTGGTTAATATAGTTTCATTGGAAAATAGCTCTGCTCATTTCTTTGTGCAAGGTCTGTGGATGTTCTCACACTTAACAGCTGAGCTGAGCAGTTGCAACAGAGATAAAACAGCTGGCAAAATCTAAAATATTTATTATCTGACCCTGTAGAGAATTTACCAAACTAGCTCTAAAGTACACATTTTATTTCTCTTTTCCCCCTCAAATTACATGAAGAAATTACATAAACAAAAGTACAACAATAAAGTATGTATATGTGTATTTGTGATTTCTCTTTATCAATCATCATACAATTTAATGAATGAAGCCTCAAAATCCATTACTCTGTAATGAACTCCTCTGACTTCCAATAATCACAATTGGATACCATGTGAGGCCCAGGGGATACAGTTATGACTCAGTTCCCAAGATCCAAGAGTTTATGATCTTTGGGGAGAGACATAACACATAAAAGATGAGTAAGTGGGTGTTAGTCATTCAGTCGTGTCCGACTCTTTGTGACCCCATGGACTATAGTCCACCAGGCTCCTCTGTCCATGGAATTTCCCAGGCAAGAATACTGGAGTGGGTTGCCATTCCCTTTTCCACGGGATCTTCCTGATCCAGCCAGAGATTGTACCCGGGTTCTCACATTGTGGGCAGATTCTTTACTGTCTGAGCCCCCAGAGAAGCCCCTATGAAAGATAACTAAAACACTAACCAACATCAGCTAAATTTCACAGAGAAGGCATAGTCAATAAACACTCTAAGAACTCAGGGAAATGAAAGAATTATTTAAGGTAAGTAAATTTAGAGGTTTCATTATCAATAACTATCTAAGCCACCAGGGAAGACCCATCCCTGTTCAATCTCTGGGTCAGGAAGATCCCTCGGAGAAAGGAATGGCTACCAACTCCAGTGTTCTTGCCCGGAGAATTCCATGGATAGAGGACCCTGGCAGGCTACAGTCCATGGGGTCTCAAAGAGTCAGACATGACTGAGTGACTAACATTTATTATCAATAACAATTTTAAAGGTGAAAAATAAACCTGTTCATCACTAATAAGATTCACAGTTTTGGCAAGATAAGGAAAGAAAATTCCAAAGAAAGGAAATAGCTTGAATGATTTTGATACGTGTACATATATTCTGAACTTATTACAGTTTTATCATTAATATGTTAATATATACTTTAGTTTGGGGGTATTTGTTGGTATTTCAACTTACAATATAAATTCATGTCCAATTTATAAGGAATAACACATACAATAAATATATTTTATAGAAATATAATGATTGCATTGTGACTATAAAAACCTTTAACTTGTAACTAAATTTCTCCTTTTCTCTTTCCAAAATGAATAGCTTTTCAATTCAGTGAAATATACTTTAAATAATATTAGTACAGCTTGTCATGCAATTTGCCCTAATTTTTAAATACAGCCATACCTCAGAGATAATTGCTGGTTCAGTTCTAGACCACTACAATAAAACAAATATTGTTAATAAAGTAAATTGCTTTTTAACTAAATTTCAGCACATATAAAAGTTATGTTTACCTTATGTTGTAGTCTGTTAAATGTACAATAACATTATGCCTAAAAATACATATATCTTAATTTAAAAATACTTTATTGCTTAAAAATGCTAAGCATCATCTAAATCTTTAGCAAGTCATAATCTTTTTCGCTGGTGGAGGGTCTTCCCTTGATGTTGATTGCTGATGACTGATTAAGATGATGGCTGGTAAAGATTAGAATGGCTGTGGCATTTTCTCAGTGGAGTGACTGTGACATCAACTAAGTTTATTTCATATTCTAAACACTGTGATGCTATTTCCACAGTCTTCACAGCATCTTTACCAGGAGTAGATTTCATCTCAAGAAACCACTTTCTTTGCTAATCTAGAAGAAGCAACTCCTTGTCCATTCAAATTCTATCATGAGATTGCATCAATTCAGTCACATCACCAGGCTCCATTTCTAATTTTAGTTCTCCTGCGGTTTCCACCACATCTGCAGTTACTTCCTCCACTAAAGTCTTGCATCCCTCAAAGTCATCCATCAGAGTTGGAATCAATTTCTTTCAAACCCCTGTTAATGTTGATATTTTGGCCTCTTCCCATGAATCACAAGTGTTCTTAAAAGCATCTGGAATGGTAAATCCTTTCCAGAAGGTTTTCAATTTACTCTGGCCTGAATTCATCAGATAAATCACTATGTATGGCAGCTATAACCCTACAAAATATACTTCTTAAATAATAAGATTCAAAAATCAAAATGACTCCTTGATCTATGGTTGCAGAATGGATGCTTTGCTAGCAAGAATGAAAATGACATTAATCTTGTACATCTCCATCAGAGCTCTTGGGTGACCAGGTGCATTGTCAATGTGCAGGAATATTTGGAAAGGAATCTTCTTTTCTGAGCAATAGGTCTCAAATTTGTGGCTAAAATATTTAGCAGGCTATATTATAAGCAGATGTGCTGTCCTTCAGGTTTTGTGGTTTCATTTATAGAGCACAGACAGAGTAGATTTAGCACAATTCTTAAAGGCGCTAGGATTTTCACAATGATAAGTGAGCACTGGCTTCAACTTCAAGTCACCAGCTGCATTAGCCCCAAACAGGACAGTTAACCTGTCTTTTGATACTCTGAAATCAAGCACTGACTTCTCTTGAGAGAACTAGAATGGCATCTTCTTCCAATACAAGGCTGTTTTGTATACATTGAAAATCTGTTGTTTGAAAGTGAAAGTGAAAGCATTAGTCACTCAGTTGTGTCCCATTCTTTGCAACCCCATGGGCTGTAGCCTGCCAGGCTCCTCTGTCCTTGGGATTCTCCAAGCAAGAATACTGGAGTGGGTTGCCTTGCCTTCCCCAGGGGATATTCCCTACTCAGGGATCCAACCTGGGTTTTCCACATTTCAGGCAGATTCTTTACTGTTGGAGCGTAGCCCTAATTATCTTAGCTAGATCTTCTGGATAACACACTTTAACTTCTACATTAGCACTTGCTGCTTCACCTTGTACTTTTATGTTATGGAGATGTCTTCTTTCCTTAAATCTCATGAACTAAACTCGGGGAGTTTCAGACTTTCTTCTGCTTCACCTTCACAGTCTTAACAGAAATAGAGTTAAGACCTTCTCTGAATTAGGCTTTGACTTAAGGGAAAGTTGAGGCTGGTTTGATCTTCTATCCAAACAATTAAAACTTTCTTCATGTCAGTAAGAAGACTGTTTTATTTTCTTATCATTCATGTGATCACTAGAGTAACACTTCTAATTTCCTTTCAGAACTTTTCCTTTTCATTCATAAATTGGCTAACTCTTTGGTACAGGAGGGCAACTTTTGGTCTACCTTTGCTTTCCGTGTCTTCCTCACTAAGCTTAATCATTTCTGGCTTTTGATTGAAAGTGAGGGGTGTGTGACTGTTCCTTTCACTTGGTTATCTAGAGGCCATTTTATGGTTGTTAATTGGCCCAGTTTTAATATTGTTGTATTTCAGGGAACAGAAAGGCCCAAGGAGAGGTAGAAAGATGGAGGAATGGCCAGTTGGTGGAGTAGTCAGAACTCACACAACATTTACTGGATAAGTTCACTGTCTTTTATGGGTGGCATGGCTCATGACTCCCCTAAACAATTACAGTAGTAAAATCAAAGGTCATGGATTACAGATCACCATAGCAAATACAATAATAATGGGGAAGCTTGAAATATTTGGGGAATTACCAAAATGTGACACAGAAACATGAAGTGAGCAAATGCTGTTGGAAAAATGGTGCTGACGTCCTTGCTTGAAGTAAGTGTTGCCACAAACATTCAACCTGGGGGAAAAAAAAGTAAAGGCCCTCAGTATCTGCAAAGCACAATAAAGTGAAGCACAGACCCAGGTATTCCTGTAGCTAGGCATGTGTGCTGAGTTGCTTCATTCACGTCAGAATCTTTGTGACCTTATGGACTGTAACTCACCAGGCTCCTCTGTCCATGGGATTCTCCAGGCAAGAGTACTGCAGTGGGTTACTGTGCCCTCCTCCAGGGAGGCTTCCCAACCCAGGGGTAGAACCCCCATCTCTTATGTCTCCAGCATTGGCAGGCGGGTTCTTTACCACTAGAGCCAACTAGGAACCTTAACTGTATTCTATCCTAGCACATCAAAAGAGACAAGGGGCTAGAGAGACCAGTAGTATGTATTTTATTTTCAACTTAATTCATGTGTTTTAATTTCATGGACCACAATTCAAAATATGGTAACATTTTGGCATGGTAATATGTAAAATGAATTATTATTAGAGTGAAATTTATGGCATTACAATCTTTGAAAATGTTGTTTTGTTACTCCTGGTTGACAACCTTGGGAGTTCCCCAGGTGGGAATGGCCCCTACATATGGGAGGCAAGTAGAGACAGGAGAAAGAGGGAGATCATTTTAGATTTGTGGGTGTCAGGTTTAATAAGCAAGGGAACGGACAGACTAAAGAGGTTTGTTTGGGGCAGGTGCAAGACAAGTATATCTTGGCACTTGCCGATCAGAATCTGTATATAAAAGTTTATACAGAGGTCTTAATACTGGATTCGGTCGCACAAACCATCCAGATGGTTTCAACAACGTATTGCTCTTTCATGGCTATGTCGCATGAGCAACTCCTAGACAGGGAAAGTGGGCAGAACTTACAATCCAAGGAGAAGGAGCAGGTGAGGAGATTCCAATTCCCCAGGTCACATTCAAGCATCAGAAGACAGTCAGGTCTTCTTGGTGATTCTCTACAAAAGTTACAAATTCAAAGGAAAAGAAACATATTAAAAGCATATTAAATGCTGTTTCAGTGTGGTGGAGTGGAAGTATGGGCAGTTTTGAATGCTTGTGCTTTCCTTATTTTAGAATATATTTCTAGAATTTCTTAGATAAAATTAAAATTAAGAAAATACCTCTTTTTTTAAAGTTCTGCTTTACTACAGTTTTAGTGTGAATATAGAGAAAAATCTGAATAATATGATTTTGGAGTATAGGAATCACAGTCTTAAATAGGATATTAGCAGGAGGTTTTAATTAACTACATAGTGTCAATTATATGGCATCGTAACAGGACGTGTTCAACAAAAAATAATTGCTTGGTGAAATTAGAGACAATCTTTTGGTGTTAAAATGTTTTAAAAACATTTTGGTTTGCTAAAGAACTAAAATTATTGAACATTATGCAATGTTTTCTAGATGATTCAAGATCATTGTTATTAACATCAACTATCTTTAGCTCGTTACATACCATATATGCCACTCCAAGTCTGTCCACAGATTTGGTCAATCTAATGGATTTGTCCTGCTGTGAGTACATGGGAATACTGTTTGCTATTCTTTGCTTCTCTCCTCCGCATGTGACCTTGCAGGGACCATGAGTCTGTGAAATACAGTGCCCTCTCCCGTGCATGTTAGTTTTGACTTGTTTCAGCAAGTGCAGTATGGTTTGTCTTGCCATGCATGGCACGTCACTCCAGTCATATCCGACTCTTTGTAACCCCATGATCTATAGCCCATCAGGCTCCTCTGTCTATGGAATTCTCCAGGCAAGAATACTGGAGTGCATGGCCATTCCCTTTTCCAGGCCTTACCAGATCTTAACAAATATTGTACACTTCTGCTTGCCCGTATTAGCTCTCCAAAGAAGCATATACCTTGGATACCTGCTGGTCCTAGAATGAGACCCCCAGAGAATGGGAACCCCCTCCATAGCCCAGCTGACCCACACCCTGAGTCAGAGCTGCCCTGGTGACCCCATAGGTCTGTGAGCAACAAGAATAAACATAATTTTAATATTATTACATATTATGTTTATTATAATGTATAATCTGTTGCTGCCAACTGAATTTCAGCAATAGCTCTCTAATACATGAAGATATTCTGCATGAGCCCAAAATTTTATTTTTATTGACCTCAGCATATATAGATTATGAAAAAATCATGATGCCTGCTATTGAAATTTGATGGTGGTAAGTCACTTAGATTTTATACATAAATAATGCAAAATGGAACTGTTAGTGGGGAAAGTCCTGAGTATTTTTCTAGATAAAGAATTAGCTTTGCCTCCTGTGTTAGTCAGCCTTATTGCTATAAGGAAATTTATAGACTGACTGGCTTAAATAACAGACATTTACTTCTCACAGTTTGGGGGCTGGGGAGTCCAAGATCAAGGTGTCAACAGATTTGGTTTCTGTGACAGTCCTCTTCCAGACTTGAAGACAAATGGCTTTTCTCTGTCTTTACATGGAAGGGTAAACAAGCTCTGGTCTTCTTTTTTCTTCTTATTATAAAGACACTAATCCATCATGGAAGCTCCATCCTCATTACCTCATCTAAACCTGATTACCTCCCAAAGACCTCACTTCTAAACACCACCATAATGGGAGTTAGAACTTCAACATGTGAATTCTGGGGAACACAAATATGGTCTATAAAACCTATATCTTGATTAGATGGTTCCAGGGAGTATCCACTATCTCTAAAAAATTCTGCTAATTTGATAACATTTGGAATTTCTTTAAGGGAACACAGTAATATTTTTATTTCACAATTATAAATAAAGTTGAAATTGAATTATAGAAAAAGATTCTTTTTTTGTAGATTATTTCCAAAAATGGGCAACAGAAATAACTTCCACTCCTGCACATGTATGCTGTTCTTCTCATCATGAAATAGAGTTAATTTCCCCTTTCTTTAATATATGTTGCCATGCAACTTGTTTTGACAAAAAGAATATGGCAAAGTGATCCTATATCAGTCTGGGACAAGCGAATAATAGACCTGATAGCTTTCACTTTTGCTGTTTGGAAAGCTGGGCCCCATGTTAGAAGCTGAATCTTGTTGGGAAGAAAAGACCAGTCAAACTCAAGCAGTTTCATCCACCCACCCCAGCTGAGGTACCAGACATGTAACTGCTGCTGCTGCTGCTAAGTCACTTCAGTCGTGTCTGACTCTGTGCGACCCCATAGACGGCAGCCCACCAGGCTTCCCTGTCCCTGGGATTCTCCAGGCAAGAACACTGGAGTGGGTTGCCTTTTCCTTCTCCAATGCATGAAAGCGAAAAGTGAAAGTGAAGTCGTTCAGTCGTGTCTGACTCTTCGCGACCCCATGGACTGCAGCCCACCAGGCTCCTCCATCCATGGGATTTTCCAGGCAAGAGTACTGGAGTGGGTTGCCATTGCCTTCTCTGAGACTTGTAACTGATACCGCCTCAAATATCCACTTATAGCCCAATTCTCAGTGGAAGGCAGAGACATAAATTACCTCAGCTGATACTTTCTAGACCTGAAGAACCATCCAGTTGAACCCAGACAATCCAAAAAATCATGAAAACAATATATCACTTTTGTTCTATGCCATTAAGTTTTCCAAAACAATTGAAACTTTATTTAAACGGTAGTGTCAGAACATTTCTGGGAATTTGAATAGGAAAGAATACAATGGAGGCAGGGAAAGGCCAAAATTCTAGGCCTGGGGTATTTGAAGTCGAAGTTCACTTCCTTCATGGTTTGTCTTGCTATTCTGTGGAATTTTCCTAAGAAGAAAGACTAGGCTGAACCACAGGAGCCTTGGAGCTTCTGAGTCTTGCATTATACAATTCAAATGTTTCCAACCCTTGTGTTCTGTGAGAATATACTTAATGTCATATATTCAAGTTGCCAAGTCATACGAAAGCCACAAAAGAAAGAGAATCTGACTTTCTTTAACTTGACCAGCATCCTACATGAAATAGCTATAGGTTAACATCCAACTGGATACGTATAGGAACTACCTTGGATTGGAAGGGCCTCAGTTTTTCGAAGCTCTCATCTTGTACAAGTTTTTCTTATAGAATAACTTCTCCTTTATGTGAGGAGATACGCATCTATGAATTGATAAGTAACTCTCAACATAGACTTGGCATGCCTTTATTCTCATTAAGATTCTGAGAATGTATGCAATCAACAATTCTCTTTTTGGTTACTAGGGCTATAACTCCATGAGTTAATCACAGATCAGTTCAGTTCAGTCACTCAGTTGTGTCTGACTCTTTGTGACCCCATGGACTGCAGCACACCAGGCTTCTCTGTCCATCACCAACTCCTGGAGCTTGCTCAAACTCATGTCCATTGGGTAGGTGATGCACAAGAAAAAGAGCAAATGAGACAATACTTTTTAAAGGATAAATCAAGTATGTACAGTTGGCACTCTTTTAAATTTTAATTTTTAAGAAAAATGTATACTTCTAGCTTACTAAAACCAAGTCAACATATTTTCTCATAGCAAATAGGGATCTTGGGAATTTGCACATGTTTAAAGAAGTTCTAAATTTATTGCCCACCATTTGTAGGAGAAATGAAAATCTGAAATATAAAAGGCCATCTTTGCTATACATGTACATATATCCTTTTTAAAAAAATTTTTCCCATATTTTGCTGTACATTTTCCCCATATGTTGCCTGAAACTAATGCAGCATTGTAAATCAACTATACTACAGTAATAAAAAAAAGAACATTTTTGCATTCTTTTTTTCTGCAAACATTCAGAGTTGAAAAAGTCTACATTTCCTCCATAAAAACAGAAATTGATGACGGGAAGAATGTTTCTTGCTTACTTGAGCATTTTAACAATGTATTAAAAGATTCAGTAAGGATCTAAAAAATGGCAATGATACAGCAAACAGTTATTTAAAAGCTGAAAGGAATGTGTTGTACGTTAAGAATGCTAAGCCACTATTTACTTCACCATGATAACACTGGAAAAGAGGAATCTAATGCAGTGAGGTTCACAGAATGTTCAATCATATTTTACAGTGTGCACAATGGAAGCCAATAGGAACTTTTAGAAGATGACTTGATTGAACTTATGCTTTTAAAGATCATTCTGAAAACAGTGAAGAGAATGGGTCAGAGACTAGTACAAGTGGAAAGAGGCCCTCTGCAATGGCCCAAAGTTAGAACTCAGGCTGTAGGGATGGCGAAAAGGAGTCAAACATCTTCAATCTGGAATCCTTTTTGCTACTTTTGCGTCTCATGCAAGGGTTCAAATGTCACTTTATCAGAAAGGTTCATCCTGACCACCCTATTAAATAGTTTAAGTAGCACTCTCTTCTCCCTCTATACTATGCCTATTTACTTCTTTTTTTTTTTTCACAATGTCTATTTTTTCTGTATATCTGTTCATTTTCGGGCTTCCCTGGTGGCTCAGACGGTAAAAAGCCTTCCTGCAGTGCAGAAGACCCGGGGTTGATCCCTGGGTAGGGAAGATCCCCTGGAGAAGGAAATGGCAACCCACTCCAGTATTCTTGCCTGGAAAATCCCACTGACAGAGGAGCCTGGCAGGCTACAGTCCACGGGGTCGCGAAGAGTCAGACATAACTGAGCGACTTCACTTTCTTTCTTTATTTTATTACAGCGTAAGCTACTTGAGGCCATGACCTCAGGTTACTGTAGCATCTTGGCTCCTAGATTTCCTAGCATCTTGCTACTCCAATTATAGCCTGTGGACCAGACTCTTTGGCATCTTTTTGGAGCTTATGAAAAATGAAGAATTTCTCAGAACTACCTCAATTAGTAGCCAAACAAGATCTCAGTGATTTGTATACACATTAAAGAATGTGAAGTACTGGCCTAGAAAGTTTAGATTCTAAATAAATGGTGGAAGACAGCATGAACTAAGAATAGAGGGTAGTAATCAGCTAAACAAATAAACCGAGAGGGAGAAAGATTGTAACTGAGTTTCTGGGTTTCTTGTTGTTGTTCACTCAGTCATGTCCAACTCTTTGGGACTACATGGTCTGCAGCAGATTTCCCTGTCCTTCACTATCTCCCAGAGTTTGCTCAAACTCATGTCCATTGAATCGGTGATGTCATCCCACCATCTCACCCTCTGTCGTCCCCTTCTCCTCCTGCCTTCAATCTTTCCCAGCATCAGGGTCTTTTCCAATGAGTAAGTTCATCGCATTTGGTGGCCAAAATATTGGAAATTCAGCTTTAGCGTCAGTCCTTCCAATGAATATTCAGGGTTGATTTTCTCTAGGATTGACTGGTTTGATCTCCTTCCTATCAAAGGGACTCTCAAGAGTCTTCTCCGGTACCACAGTGTGAAAACATCAATTCTTCGGTGCCTTTCTTACAATCCAATCTCACATCCATATATGACTACTGGAAAAACCATAGCTTTTATTATATGGATATTTGTTGGCAAAGTGCTTTTTAATATACTGTCTAGGTTGGTCATAGCTTTTCTTCCAAGGAGTAAGCATCTTTTAATTTCATGGCTGCAATCACCATCTGCAGTGATTTTGGAGGCCAAGAAAATAAAATCTGTTACTGTTTCCATTGTTTCCCCATCTATTTGCCATGAAGTGATGGGACAGGATGCCATGATCTTAATTTTCTGAACGCTGAGTTTTAAGCCAACTCTTTCACTCTCCTCCTTCACTTTCATCAAGAGGCTCTTTAGTTCTTCACTTTCTGCCGTAAGGATGGTGTCATCTCCATATCTGAGGTTATTGATATTTCTCCTGGCAATCTTGATTCCAGCTTGTGTTTCACCAACCTGGCATTTCACATAGTGTACTCAGAATATACATTAAATAAGCAAGGTGGCAATATAGAGGCTCAACGTACTTCTTTCCCAATTTGGAACCAGTCTGCTGTTCCATGTCCAGTTCTATCTGTTGCTTCTTGACCTGCATACAGATTTCTTGGGAGGCAGGTCAGGTGGTCTGGTGTTCCCATCTCTTGAAGAATTTTCCAGCTTGTTGTGATCCACACAGTCAAAGGCTTTAGTGTAGTCAATGAAGCAGTAGATGTTTTTCTGGAACTCTCTTGCTTTTTCTATGGTCCAATGGACATTGGCAATTTGATCTGGTTCCTCTGCCTTTTCTAAATCCAGCTTGAACAACTGGAAGTTCTCAAATCATGTACTGCTGAAGCCTGGGTTAGAGAATTTTGAGCATTATTCTGCTAATGTGTGAGATAAGTATGATTGTGTGGTAGTCTGAACAATTTTTTTGCATTGCCTTTCTTAGGGATTGGAATGAAAACTGACCTTTTCCAGTCCTGTGGCCACTGCTGAGTTTTCCAAATTTGCTGGAATATTGAATGCAGCACTTTCACAGCATCATCTTTCAGGATTTGAAATAGCTCAACTGGAATTTCATCACCTCCACTAGCTTTGTTTATAGTAATGTTTCCTAAGTGCCACCTGACTTCACACTCCAGGATGTCTGACTCTAGGTGAATGATCACACCATCATGGTTATCTGGTGGTTATACAGACCAGATGGTGGTTATACACCATGGTTATACAGATAACCATGTATCCTTCTTCTGGGTTCTGAATTAAGCAATTAGGAAGGTGATGAAGCCACTCAGTGAGATAGGGAATACTAGGCATAAGCAAAGTTGTGAGTGGACAGATGAAAATTCAACTTTGAATATTTGTAATTTGATTCTCTTAAGAACAGCCACTAGGTAATTGAATACAGAATTCAAAAGGGAGATCAAGATTATTCAGATTTTCTATAGGCATAGAGTAGAAAAATTCTGAGACACACTTTGCAAGTCTCCCAACATGTACATGTATCGTGGGCATATGGAGATAAACAGGAGCAGTCACAAAAAACTACTATTTAAATGTTGAACTAATAGGAATGTGGTTTCAGCTGTAAATCCCATGGATTTAACTTTGCACTTTATGATTTCAAAGGAGAGAAAACTTCTGCTACTCATTACTCAAAATCTTGAATCATTGTAATTTACTGTTTATACTATTTAGTCAGTCTTATCTGATACTAATTAAATTTGTGGTCATCACTGACTACTTGATGCTAAGATTTAGAGAGACAGGTCTGCTCAGGGTTGTTATTCTGAAACTCATGTCTTAGCTATGTATACATTATACTCTTGGCGTGTAATCATGATAAATATTTAGGGGGCAATTCTTTCAGCTCCACTGAAGCATTTAACTTAATTGATTACACTTGGCTTTTACAGATAATGAGGAATCCCTGGTTGTAAATTGCTCAGAGGACTATTCTCAATGGATGATGATATAATTGAACAATAATTTTTGTTTCAAATGAGAAATGTTCACAAACAATAGGAGGCTTCCACTTACTTTTTGACAAAATAATTTAGGAAAAGTACAGAACATCATATCAAAAAGCAGTGGGTGTAAGAGAGGATGCTCATCATTCTGAGGTCAGTTTTTACTTTAACTACTAAATCAGCAAACTTAAAAAAAAAAGCAATGCTGGTTATAATGAAGACAGTCTGGTGTGTTAATTAATCTCTGTGAGTACATTATGGAGTTCAATTTGTTAGCATGTCTCAAACAGTACATGTTTTTTTCTCTAACTTTGCTTCATCTCTTCAAGAAAATTTGAAATACCAAGGGAACATTTCATGCAAAGATAGGCACGATAAAGAACAGAAATGGTATGGACCTAACAGAAGCAGAAGATATTAAGAAAAGGTAGCAAGAATACACAGAAGAACTATACAAAAAAGATCTTCATGACCCAGATAACCACGATGGTGTGATCACTCACCTAGAGCCAGACATCCTGGAGTGTGAAGTCAAGTGGGCCTTAGGAAGCATCACTACAAACAAAGCTAGTGGAAGTGATGAATTCCAGTTGAGTTATTTCAAATTCTTAAAAGTGTTGCCGTGAAAGTGATGCACTCAATATGCCAGCAAATTTGGAAAACTCAGCAGTGGCCACAGGACTGGAAAAGGTCAGTTTTCATTCCAATTCCAAAGAAAGGCAATGCCAAAGAATGCTCAAACTACCGCACAATTGCACTCATCTAACAGCTAGCAAAGTAGTGCTCAAAATTCTCCAAGTCAGGCTTCAACAGTAGGTGAACCGTGAACTTCCAAATGTTCAAGCTGAATTTAGAAAAGGCAGAGGAACCAGAGATCAAAATGCAAACATCTGTTGGACCATTGAAAAAGCAAGAGAGTTCCAGAAAAACATCTACTTCTGCTTTATTGACTACTCAAAGCCTTTGACTGTGTGGATCACAATAAACTGTGTGGAAAATTCTTCAAGAGATGGGAATTCCAGACCACCTGACCTGCCTCCTGAGAAACCTGTATGCAGGTCAAGAAGCAACAGTTAGAACTGGACATGGAACAACAGACTGGCTCCAAATCAGGAAAGGAGTACGTCAAGGCTGTATATTGTCAACCTGCTTATTTAACTTATATGCAGAGTACATCATGCGAAATGCAGGGCCGGATGAAGCACAAGCCAGAATTAAGATTGCCGGGAGAACTATCAATAACCTTAGATATGCAGATGACACCCCACTTATGGCAGAAAGCAAAGAAGAACCTAAAGAGCCTCTTGATGAAAGTGAAAAAGGAGAGTGAAAAAGTTGGCTTAAAACTCAACATTCAGAAAACTAAGCTCATGTCATCTGGTCCCATCACTTCATGGCAAATAGAAGGGGAAGCAACAGAACCAGTGACAGATTTTATTTTCTTGGGCTCCAAAATCACTGCAGATGGTGACTACAGCCATGAAATTAATAGACATTTGCTCCTTGGAAGAAAAGCTATGACCAACCTAGACAGCATATTAAAAAGTAGAGACATTACTTGCCAACAAAGGTCCATCTGGTCATGGCTATGGTTTTTCCAGTGGTCATGTATGGATGTGAGAGTTGGACTGTGAAGAAAGCTGAGCACCGAAAAATTGATGCTTTTGAACTGTGGTGTTGGAGAAGACTCTTGAGAGTCCCTTGGACTGCAAGGAGATCCAACCAGTCCATCCTAAAGGAGATGAGTCCTGGGTGTTCATTGGAAGCTGAAACTCCAATAGTTTGGCCACCTGATGGGAAGAACTGACTCATTGGAAAAGACCCTGATGCTGGGAGGGATTGGGGGCAGGAGGAGAAGGGAGCGACAGAGGATGAGATGATCGGATGGCATCACCGACTCAATGGACATGGGTTTCAGTAATGGGTTTGGAATGGGTTTCACCCATTCCAGTCCATCTTAGTTCACTGATTCCTAAAATGTTGATGTTCACTCTTGCCATCTCCTGTTTGACCTCTTCCAATTTGCCTTGATTCATGGACCTAACATTCCAGGTTCCTATGCAATATTGCTCTTTATAGCATCGGACTTTACTCCCATCACCAGTCACATCCACAACTGGGTGTTGTTTTTGCTTTGGCTCCATCTCTTCATTCTTTCTGGAATTATTTCTCCACTGATCTCCAGTAGCACTTGGGGCACCTACCGACCTGGGGAGTTCATCTTTCAGCGTCCTATCTGTTTGCCTTTTCACATTGTTCATGGAGTTCTCAAGGCAAGAATACTGAAGTGTTTGCCATTCCCTTTTCCAGTGGACGCTGTTTTGTCAGAACTCTCCACCATGACCCGTCCATCTTGGGTGGCACTATATGGCATGGCTCATGGTTTCACTGAATTAGACAAGGCTGTGGTCCCTGTGACCAATTTGATTAGCTTTCTGTGATTGTGGTTTTTGTTCTATGTGCCCTCTGATGGGTAAAGATAAGAGGTTTATGGAAGCTTTTACTGTTTAGCAGGTGAATAAAAATGAGTGAGGAATTTCTAACTTTGTTAAATGACATTTCAATAATAAAATTTATAATACTATTTCCTTACAGCTGTTGATTAGCTATTATTAGGCTACACAGTCACCTTTTTAACATTAAGTAGTCATCAAGTGACCTATGGTTTATAATAAGGAGAAAATGACTTAAATTACAAGAGATTTGCACTTGGTGCCATTAGAAGGTTCATAAAAGTGCAATTTGCTTTAAATTTAAGCATTAGCATTTTCTAATCTTGAGCACTTTGATTACCTCCTCTAAGAGCATTAACATATAATAGTTAATGCAAAAAGGTAAGCCCTTTTGTTCCTTGATTTCCAGCTTTTGAACCTGAGTAATTATCTGAATCTAAACACATGAAACAAAAAGACAGAACTTGCCCTCAAAGACTGCTTAAAATGTTTATCAGTTAACAAGTCAAAGGTCCCCAAAGAGCTCCCATCCTATAGATCAGGGATGGGAGGCCAGGTTATAATGATAAACACAAATAATAAGAGTGAAGGTAAATTTAAAGGTAATATTTGCCAAGAGACGAAAAAAACAGAAAGGCTTAGGGACTGAGTTTGTGAGGGATCAAAGCTGCGAGGGTTTGAGAGTGTTGACTTGAAACAAACAGCCTGAAGATATTTCTCCAGCAAAGATGGATGCATTCAAAATCAGTGTGTTTCTGTGTGTGTGTGTGTGTGTGTGTGTGTGTGTGTTAGTTGCTCAGTCGTGTCCAACTCTTTGTGACCTCATGGATTGTAGCCCAACCGGCTTTTCTATCCACGGAATTCTCCAAGCAAAAATACTGGAGTGGGAAGTGATTCCCTTCTCCAGGGGATCTTCCCAACTCAGGGATCGAATCCAGATCTGCAATCCGGGTGGACTCTTTAATCATCTGAGCCACTAGGGAAGCCCCGTTCAAGATCAGCAGAGAATTGCAAATCAGAGTCTGCCAGTCCTCTCCTCACAAAGGAAGAAGACTTCTATAAAGAGGAAAGGGAAGTTGGCAGGGCTGTAACACACACAGAGGCTGTGGCTTTTCACTGACTTGAGTCCACTGAGCCTTTCTTTCTGTTGGGCTCTGCTACGGTCACAGGATGTGTGATTTCTGTTTATTCACTTTTTCCAACACTTTGGGGTGTAGGGCAGAGGGGGAAGGGCATTGTTGTGATTTTCACGAGAGCAGTCAGTATCTGTCTTTTAGAAATGCAATCTGAACAACGAGTTGAAGAAACCTAAGGAAATAGCATTTCACACAGACAGAGAAATTGAAGCAAATGCCTTAAGGCAGCTGGTGCCTGGTTTGGTGAAGGACTGCCAAAGAAAGGGAGATAGCAGAGAGGAGCTCAGAGAGGCGTTGTGTGTGTGGCGGGGTGGGTGAGTGCCATGAATACTTACATCTTCTTGGTCTTGTTCCTCTGTAGCCCTGGCCATTGCTGCTTCAGCTGAGCTAGTGGGGCCTGTATCACTGCACCTAGAGCTGCTTGGTGGGAGGACTCCTGTAGGCCCTGCTTTGCTCTCTTGGCTTCTGAACACACCTTGAAGTGCTACGGTATCACCCCCTGGAGCAGCCCATGACTAATGGGCTGTGACTGCTGATGAATAAATCTTCCCCCATCACACGCAGGCACAGAGGACCTGGGACCTCAAAGGAGCCTGGCAGGATGGAGCTGCAGTTGCCCCCAGAGAAAACCACCTCCAAGCGTATGCCCTTGGTCACGCTTCTCCATTTTGCTGTCTCTAGTTCCTTTACGCTCTGCTTCTCTGGAATCACGTCCCCAAGTAAACTTCTTGCTTGTAAGCATTTTTTCAGGCTTTGCTTTTTGGGAAAATGGAAGTGAAGACAGAGCTGAGTGACCAGGTCATGTAGGACCATGTGAGTGATTTAAAATCTGTGACTCTGGCCATCTTCCAGTGTGGGGCTTTGGACCAAGGAAGTGAGATGATCTGACTGAACGAAGTAGAAATGGAGGAAAAAGAGAAAGCGAGGTGACTGCAGATCAATCAGTGACTGCAGACAGCTATTTGCCCCCACATGCAAGAGCACAAACAATCTCTAGTCCTTATTATCTGAGGAAAGTTTGAGCTAAGATTCAGAGCAGCCCTACTTCAAGTTTCTTTGGCCCTGTGGAGAAAAAGAAACTGTTCCTTTTTTTCTCATATTGGTACCAGCCAAGTGAAAAATGTCCTAAGTAGGCTCTTGAGAATTTGTAAAATGGATGAAGGAGGAAGCAGATTGTAAATGAGACCAATTACTTTTAATTCTCTCAACCCCTGGATGTTACTATTGGTCATAAAAGCAGAAAGCATTTTCAATATACAAAGTATGCAAATCATTCAAAAAAACAATGTTAATAAGAAGCTTGTTTCTTATTTAATGTCTCTGCAATAGTTTCTTAAAAATGACTATTTTCCTTTAGTCTTTAAGAATCTGTTACTAGAACTCCCCCCAAAAATCTGAATTGTCTTTTTTGTAGAAATACATGGAATTTTGATGCTTATTATATTAAAGTAAAGTAAACTAGTTGCTCAGTCGTGTCCGACTCTTTGCAGCCCCATGGACTATAGCCTACCAGGCTCCTCCATCCATGGGATTTCCCAGGCAAGAGTACTGGAGTGGGTTGCCATTTCCTTCTCCAGGGGATCTTCCCAACCCAGGGATTGAACCCAGGTCTCCTGCATTGCTGGCAGACGCTTTACCATCTGAGCCACAAGGGAAGCGCCTTATTACATTACTACCCGTCAAATAGTCTATTGCTATATTATATTCTACTACTACATATTTTTTCCCCAATATAATGCTAATAGTTGGGGATGTTGGTTTCTGACACATTAAATCAAAAACATGCTACCGTATGTCAGAGACTATTTTAAGTGAACCTCTTTTGGGATACCAATAACCTGGATGCTACATGCTTCCTTTTTGTCTCCTAATGGACAATTTGATCATTCAGGGTATTTCATTTAACTTTGTATGTCAAATGTTAAGTTTATTTATAAAGTCAATTTTTATATAACAGATTACAATTTTGTGTAACTTATTTTAATCAAATTTTGTGTCGAGAGCCATGAAGGGGTTTCACTTCTCTTGGAAACTAACAGCTGAACCTACAGTTTCATGGTCACTGGCAGAAGGCGCAGCCACTGGGGTTGGAGACAAAAGACTTTTTTACCCAAGGTACAGCAAGCAGGATGAGCCTTACGTTTGCATCGGTGCTTCTTCCCCTTGCCCCCACCACGTCCACAGGGCTGAGGTGCAGGTGACTACAGGGGCTTCTGAACATGCAGCGAGTCTGTCTCACAGCTGGAGAATCCAGAGCTGGGGAAGCCTCAATCTTTCATAAGGAGACAGCAAGCAAATTATCTCAATCTTTGCACCAGAGAGAGACATTATTTTTTATCACATAGGCAGTAAATAAATCTGTCCTCTGCTTCGGAGAGAGACGTTATTTCTGTCTTCGAAGGCTGTTCACTATACAAATATCCTTGAAAGAATAGTCTGGCACAAAAAGTTGCCAATGCCTCTGCTTACAAAATGTTAAGAAATGTGAGCGGCATATATTGTGTTATATTTGGTTTTGTAATTGAACTAATCCTTGCTTATGACAAAGAAAAACACAATACTGTAGAGAAGTATGTAAAATAAACAAAACTTTTTCACAAATATGAGATCATGGGATTCTGTGTGTGTGCATGCGTGTGGGTGTGTGTGGGTGTGTGTGGGTGTGACATAAAAGAATAAAAATGTTTTATCACAGTTTTAGAGTCCAGAAGCCCCAAATTAAGGTGTCGACAGAGCCATGCTACCCCTGAAAATGTAGGGAAGAAACCCTTCCCTCTTCGAGCTTCTGGTAGTAGCCATCAATCCTCAGTTCCCAACTACATCACTCTCATCTCTGCCTCATTGTCTAGAGCATTCTCCTTGTCTCTCTGTTTACATTTCTCTCTTCTTATACGGTATCTGTCATATTAGATTAAGGTCCACCCTAATTAGTATTACCTCATCTTAACTTAATTACATTTGCAAAGACCCTATTTTTAAATAAGGTCATGTCAACAGAATTATGTAACTTGACATTTGCAACTAGTTCTGTATTTCAAGTTTTTTATATTAAGACATAAAAATATTCCACAATATTTTATAAAAATATTGAAAACCATTACACAGATTTATTATAATTTATTAAATGACTCCCTGATCAGTGAATAGTTCATTCTTAAAAGTTTTGCCTACTACAAACAATATTGTACTAAACTCCTTGTACTTTTATCTTTTTAATCTTTTTAGAGTGTAGATCCAACCAGTCCATTCTAAAGGCGATCAGTCTTGGGTGCTCATTGGAGGGACTGATGTTAAAGCTGAAACTCCAATACTTTGACCACCTGATGCGAAAAGCTGACTCATTTGAAAAGACCCTGATGCTGGGGAAGATTGAGGGCAGGAGGAGGAGACGACAGAGGATGAGATGGTTGGATGGCATCACCAACTCAATGGACATGAGTTTGGGTAAACTCCAGCGGTTGGTGATAGACAGGGAAGCCTGGTGTGCTGCAGTCCATGGGGTCACACAAGAGTCAGACACAACTGAGCAACTGAACTGAACTGAACTGAGAGTATAGATATAGGATTCAAAAGTAGGAGGATGTATGGTTTCCTACTGAGTCAAAGTGTTTGTGGGATTTTAATTTGAGGGCTCTAAAATGGATCTATTAAAAATTGCATCAATTTTTCTGTTTCCTTACAACCTTGTCATTTTTGGGTGCTATCAAAATAATAGCTATCAAAATAATGTTCCCCTGAAGACATCCACGTTCTAATCCCCAGAATCTGAGAATATGTTATCTTACTTATAAGAGAGACTTATAAAGGACTTTGCAGGTGTGATCCAGTTAAAGATCACGAGATGGGAGACTGTCTTGTACTTAATTGGGCCCCATGCAAACACAAGGATCTTTATAAGTGAAAGGAGAAGAGAAGGAAAATTGAGGAGGGAAGAGGTTGTCCTGATGTAGGTGCTGGCTGGGGCCATGGGTGAAGGAATGCGGGCAACCTCTAGAAGCTGAAAAAGGCCAAGAAACAAATTCTTCCCTAGAGTCTCCAAAAAGAATACAATTCTGCCAAGTCTTGATCTTTAGCTCAAGGAAACTCATTTCAGACCTCTAACCTCCAGAAGAGTAACATAATAAATGAATAAATGTGTGTTGTTTTAAGCTACTCAGTTTGTGACAATTTGCCACAACAGCAATAGAAAACTAGTACATTCAGATTATTTAGTATTTGCCACTATAACAAGTAAATGGCAGAATCTCATTGTTAAATTTTTCATTATTTAAATATGACTTAAACTGAATTCCTTTAGTGTGTTGTGTACTTTTTGGTTAGTCTTTTCATATTCTACTAAAAATACTCTTTGGGGGGATCTCTGTGGTGTTCCAGTGCAGACAATATGGGTTCAATCCCTGGTCTGGGAGGTAAAATCCTACATGCCTTGTGGCCAAAAAACCAAAACATGGAACAGAAGCAATAGTGCGACAAGTTCAATAAAGATGTAAAAATGGTGCATATCAAAAATTAAAAAAAACTTTTTGTATTTAGGAAATTATTTCTCTTTCACAAATACTGGAAACATTTTTGCCATTCTGATTTTTGTGTGAATTGTAATTACATTCCTGACAGGCCTGTGTGAGTGTTTGTTTTTTTTTTTTCCTGGCAGACATTTGTATAGTTATGTGTATATTTTGTATAGAAAGGAACCCAGGTGTCCCACACTGTAGGAAGATTATTTACCAGCTGAGCCACAAGGGGACCCCAAGAATACTGGAGTGGGTACCCTATCCCTTCATCAGATTTTCCTGACCCAGGAATCTAACCTGGGGTCTCCTGCACTGCAGGCAGACTCTCTACCAACTGAGCTATAAGGGAAGCCCTACTTGCTATGAAGTAACAGAAAACTGTGTGTCCTAAAATGTGGTTTTTGGTTTGTTTTTAGTAATAAGAAAATAAAATGTTTATGCTACAGTTAAATGAACATTATAGGATTTAAACCTTAAATATCACTTATATTCATAAAGTGACCATAAAAAATAAATTTGGAAAAATATAGATAAAACAGTGACTTGTATAGTAAGGAAATTGGGGGTTCTCGTTGTCTCTGGAGAGTTAGTTGGATCTCCCACACCCTGTTCTTTGAAATCTGTTAACTACAGCTGTTTTTGAAGATCTAGGTTTTAGATGTACCTGTTGGTAGGCTCCTGACCCAAACTAAATCAAGTAATTCCTCTGTCCTTGGGAGTTTGAAACCAGATTCATGATAAAACTAAGACTGGCTCAGTTATTTTTTTAACTACATACATATGTGCTCAGTCACTCAGTCACGTCCGACTCTTTGTGGCCCCACGGACTCTCTATCTACCAGGCTCCTCGATCCATGGAATTTTCCAGGCAAGGATATTGGAGTGCGTAGCTACTTCCTTTTCTGGGGATCTTCCCAATCCAAGGATTGAACCTTTGTGTCTTGTGTCTCCATCATTGGCAGGCAGATTATTTACCACTGGTGCCACCTGGGAATGTATACCAAAGCAGCAAGGCCAAATTTAGAGAAAGGAGATAAAGCTGACCAAAAGAAAGGGGAAATGAGATCCCTATAGCTCCTGATTCTTCCCTTTTAAGCATCATCTGTCTTTTCTTGTTCTAGTTTCGTGATAGCCCCTGGGTATGTGCACAGGTCCCTCATGGCTTTAGCTTGTTTGAGTAGGTTCATGTTTTTTTAACAACCAAAAAAATCACAAAAATTATGGATAATTTAAATTTTCTTTTGTGTACTTTTTGGAATTATCCAAAACTTTTATATTAAAAATATAGAATTTTTTAATCAGGCCAAATATTTATTTAAAAGTCTGTGCAGAAATATTCAATTTAAAAACTTTAAAAAATCAAACAGTTTTAGCTGGATGGTCAAAGTGAAAATAGGTTTATACATATTTATGTTGCATCTAAGTCCCAAAAGATCTGAGGTGATGAGAGTAAAATACATATACTGTAGGCAAAGTTTATGTTAAAAAAAAAAATTAAGCCAAGAAAAGAGCTGGTAGATATTATGCCAGGAAACTGGGGAAAAGAAACCATAGCAACTGAACATAAAATTTGATTGAAAGTTTTATAGCTGTCAATGGGGAGAGAAAGCATAATGGGTGATTTTCTATTTTCTAATTAAAGGAAGCATTCAGTTTTTTAGAATATACAAGTTTTCCCATTTTTTTAGTCTGAATAGAGATTCTGTAATATATGACATTATAAAATAATAGAAGTAGAACATTAGAAAATTTTAAAACTGTGTCATCTAAGACTTTAATTTTTCCCCCTAGAAATTTGTGTCTTAGCAAGGTAAAACAATATCTTTGGGTCAGATAGAAATGAGAGTATGTTGGTAGATGATGCAGAAATATTTTCTTAGATGACTGCCTCTTTACATTGAGTTATTTAAATTACCATTTATTGAAGTCATTTGTAGGGCAATACAAGTGAATAATCTCGGTAGATAGCTTTGCAGTTATGTATATATGAAGCTTAGAAAATCAAAGAGACAGTTACTTGATATGCATTTTGTTTTATTTAGCTCAGAAATAAACTTGGCTCCTAACTTGGTCTTGAATCGATGGCTCCCACCTTTATCAAATAAGACAGTTAATCTCTCAATGACTATCCGGAGTCCAAACATTTTGTGTTCTTGATTAAAGTGGGAGCCAAGTACTGTAAATCACAGGTGTGCAGGTGGCAAGGTAACTTGCATATGATAAAAAAAAAATTGAAAAAAATTGTTTGCATTCTTTCTCAGGCAGAGGGTACTTCCACTGATCAATCTGGGTGAAAATGGTGTATGTGTTAAGAGAAAAAGATAACACTGCAGAGAGTGTGGCCTTTGAAAGTGAATCCATAATGCTCAGCATTAAAACTAAAATCCATTAAGGTGAACTCATAAGAAATGTTTTTAGTTTGTTTATAAGATATAAGATCCAAAGTTGGTGGAAAATAAAATATATGTGCAGTTTTTTAAAAAAGGACATACATTGATCTGAAGCTTATCAAGTTTCACAGACAGTTTTCCTTTTCTCTTTAGCAAGACTTTAAGCTTCATCTGAATGGTTTATAGGTCTGAGTTTTCAAGGGAGCTGAGGGAAAGCAACAGTTTTATTTCTGTTTCACAGACATTACCTTCTTATTACTGCCAAAAAGCAAGGTCATAGAGGTGACTTGGCCAAAGGCCCAGTGTAATCAAAGCCACTGCAGGTAAAGTGAAACGTTTAATTATAACCTTCATTTTCCAAATGCCTTCTTCACTAAATGGTTGATTAAACATGGACACAGGCTGCCAGAGGCGATTGTGGTCTCTGTGCAGATAGATGAAGGAAATTAAAGAAACAAAACTGTTCAAGTAATTCTTAGCTGAATGAGAATCATTCTTGAACAAACATATAAGTGAGTAAAAATGAAGGATAAATGTGAAAAAATAGAGGACAGAGACTAACAGATAAACCAAGGGTGGGCATGGCTTTCTTTGACAATATTACATTAATGGTAATAGAAGGTGAGAAGAAATAGGATTGGGTTTTAATATGCAGGAACTATGCCAAGGCCATTGCTGCAAAAATCAATAAAGCATGGATGATATTAAAATTCATATAAAAAGAGAGAGGAGTTAGCACAAATCAATATGGGCACAAAGTTGGTGAAAATTCTTAATGTATTTTGAGTTTAGAGAGTGAGAATGTGATTTGGGAAACAAAAATATGAGAAAAGCAAAATTACATTTATACTTATTTCTAAAATCAGAAAATATTGGGAAGAAAAGATAGAAATATAAAAATACATATCTCATGATCCAACAGTTCCTATTGTAATACATTAATAGTAGCATATTATGCATAATTATTGGTAGGTATATATAGACATACACATACACCTGTGCATACATATATATGAATTTAATGTAATTTTTTAATTGTAATATTGTTTGTATTAACAAAGACTTGAAACAATCTAATGTATCATCAATGTACTATGTATCTTTTTAAAGAAAATGTACCATATGGAATAAACCACTTTTAAGTAAAAAAAAAAGTTGCATGCTGATATATAATAAGAAATATGTATAAATATATGCCAGGTTGGGTGAATCACAAGCTGGAATCAAGATTGCTGGGAGAAATACTAACAACCTCAGATAATGCTGATGATACCACTCTAATGGCAGATAGTGAAGAGGAACTAAAGAGCCTCTTGATGAAGATGAAAGAGGAGAGTGAAAAGCTGGCTTGAAACTCAATATTCAAAAACTAAGATCATGGCATCTAGATGCACCACTTCATGGCAAATAGAAAGGAAAAAGTGGAAGCAGTGACAAATTTTATTTTCTTGGGCCCTAAAATCATTGCAGATGGTGACTTTAGCCACGAAAATAAAAGACACTTGCTCCTTGGAAGGAAAGCTATAACAAACCTAGACAGCATGTTAAAAAGCAGAGACATCACTTTGCTGACAAAGGTCCATAGAGTCAAAACTACAGTTTTTTCCTGTAGTTATGTGTAGATATGAGAGCTGAACACCAAAGGATTGATGCTTTTGAATTGTGGTAATAGAGAAGACTCTTTGAGAGTCCTTTGGACAGCAAGGAGATCAAAATAGTAAATCCTAAAGGAAATCAACCCTGAATATCCATTGGAAGGACTGTTGCTGAAGCTCCAAGACTTTGGCCACCAGATGCAAAGCGCTGACTCACTGGAAAAGACCCAGATGCTTGGAAAGATTGAAGGCAGAAGGAGAAGGAGGCAGCAGAGGAAGAGATGGTTAGATAGCATCACTAACTCAATGGATATGAATTTAAGCAAACTCCAGGAGATAGTGGAGGACAGAGGAGCCTGGTGTGCTGCAGTCCAGGAGTTAGCAAAAAGTTGGACACAATTTGGACATGACTTGGACACAACTTAGCAACTGAACAACAGAACTATACCCATACGTGTGTATGGGAGGAGAGATGTGTATAAATAGATATGTGTATTGATACGCATATTGGCATATCTGTATAAGTAGAGAAAGTGGAGAAGGTTGTACAAACCTTATCAGCTGTGATCTAGGAAAGTGGAATTGGAAGGATTGAAAAGAACGGGTTTTAATTCCTTCAATAATTTTTAAATTAATAGTATGGTTAAATATTTTGTTTTTATAATATCAACATTTTTAGTCTCAAAAATTGATTTTGAGTTAGACATCAGCTGCATATTAGCTATCTGATTTCTATCAATAGATTGTGTAGTTTTAGAGATTTTTTTATGATGCTATGAGACAAACATCTATATCTTCCACTAGAGAAAGGCCATGATTTTTATATGAATATATAATTTTTTAATAATTTAATAAAAGCATGGAGAAAGGGAAAAGAATTCAGGTAAGAATTATTGAATACACAAAGACTTAAATGCTGGTAAGAAGATAGCTATTTCTTAAAATATTAAAATGTGACAAAAGGAATTTAAGCCAAATTCATGGAAAAAACCATATTCAGAAGATGAGAAAATTTTTGAATTATAAAAGGCATAGTCAGCAGAGGCTTTGTTGAATAACTGAATGGACTGTCACAAGATTGATGAAAAGTGGGCCCAGTAATATTCTTGCATGTACAGAAACAAAAATAAAACCTATAAGGAAAACAATAAAAAAAGATATAAAATCAATATAAAGTAGGATGAAAGGGTCAATAAAAGGGTGACAATTCAAAGAAAATGAGAAGGGTAGTAGCAAGCTATGTGATTTTTACTTGGCAAAGAATATAAAAAGACAAGCGCAGGCTGTAGTACACAGAAACTTCACCTAAGGGAAAAGCAGAGGAAGTAACAAACAAAAAATATCAGGATCCTGTAACCCAACAACCAAAGCAATGACATGAAGTTAAACATTAATGGATGTTGAATCATATCCCACTTTACCAAGATGAGAAATAAACAGGAGCAGTCAAAAAGCTAATAAAATTGCATCTCTTTTATTAATCAGCAATTTTATAGAACCTCATGTAGGAAGGGAAAAAAAGGGACAGCTTGGTGTCTAAAGGGACTATGCTTTCAGAACTTTTAGTTGTTATAAAACATTTGAGAGAGAACATTCATGAAGCCTGTATCCCTCTTTATAAAAATTGTTTATTCAAGGAACTGGAAAAGACTGACTCATCTAAAATCATTATTTTTCTCCCAGTCTGGCCTATCTAACTTTAATTTCCTTTGCTTCCTTCTTTTTTCTACTTAACTCATGACTTTGGATAACTAAGGGCTTCCCTTGTGGCTCAGCTGGTAAAGAATCTGTCTGCGTTGCAGCAGACCTGGGTTTGATCCCAGTGTTGGGAAGAACCTCTGGAGAAGGGAAAGGCTACCCCCTCCAGTATTTTGGCCTGGAGAATTCCATGGACTATACAGTCCATGGGGTCACAAAGAGTTGGACATGACTGAGTGACTTTCACTTGGATAGCTACAATTTATTTCTTCCAACTCCAAAATAGATATTTTGCAGAATATTTTTACCGCCGGCTTCATTAGGCTTTTAGCCAACTTATATTTAGCTTCTTCAATTAAAATTATTATAATTTTTTCCCATTTATAGAAGAGTTGGATTACATTGCATCCCCTCTTCGATGGATGGAAATTAAAAGTTTATAAGATCTTAAAATATTGGCTAAATTTGTAGTTTTGCTAGTTCCACAAATGAAACCATCTTAATCAAAATTAAAGAGATGTTGCAGATGTGGTAAAAAATATTCTTTGATGTTTCAGTGTACTTATGATGAGGCACAAGGCCTAAGCAAAAGGAACTAGAGAGCTCTGATGGAGTTGCTGGAGCCTCTAGACCCTATGTTCTTGCTCTCACCGGCACAGTCCTATTCAGCTTCTTGGGTGCCACGGTTATTAACAGGGGAAAAGAACCCATCTGCCAATGCAGGAGAAATAAGAGACACAGGTTTGATCTCTGGGTCAGGAAGACCCCCTGGAGGAAGGCATGGCAACCCACTCCAGTATTCTTGCCTGGAGAATGCCATGGACAGAGAAGCCTGACGGGATACAGTCCACAGGGTCACAAAGAGTCGGCCACAACTGAAGCAGCTTAGCATAGCACCCAAGTTAATACAGAAGTGATGTGAAGTTAACAAAAATCCAAACAAATGAAATACATAGGTACTGTCACACACAAGGGGTAAGAAGGTGAAAGAAAGTGGACTTTTCATAAAACATTCATATCTCATAGAGAGAGACCATGAACAGGCAACTATTAACATAACAGAATATGGCAGGATAGAAAGACCAGTACCAAGGAAGTGTGCTGGGTATGAAGATACATTCCTCATCTCCTTGCAGTCTGGCTTCAATTCCCATTTGTCTGTTGAACCTACTACCCTTTGGTCATCCAAGGTGCACAGGGTTTTTGATATCACACACTGTATTGCATCTTCCCCGCCTGGATTATGTATCAATCCTTGGTTTCCCATTAGGTTTCTATTGATCCCACTATCCTGGCTCTTCCTGTCTTTTTTCTGCTTTTAAACTGGATACTCCTCAGTGCTCATCCTTTAATCCTTACTCTCTATCGGACAGACTTTAGTGGTTTGGAAGAGGATAGAACTGAGTGTAAGAATATGGAAGGAAGAGAGGGCAATTTGAAGGCTGTCACAAAAGCCTAGAGATGCTCTGCAAGAAGGACTTCATGAATCTCTTATTAAATCGGTTTGAAGCATAATTAGAACTTCAACAGGCAGAAAAGGGGTGAAACATGCTACTAAAATGCATGAAATAGTTTGAGTCATTTGACTTGGTTATGGCAGAAGTAGGAGCAGAACATATTTGAGATAGAGGCCCCAAATTAGGAAGCTAATCAGCAATCTTCAATTTGATATCCCACTAATCACCAGAAAAGTCTGCCCAGGACCCACAGTGGAAATGTAATCAAATTCCAAATCTTGATGTCATTTTGAATTCACTGTTAGACAAGGCAGTGAAAACTAATTATAAAAGCAGCATTTTTAGCTAAACCCCTAGGATTGCCAAAATTCTTATGCCATGATGTAAAAATGCCCTTATTTAGGAAGAACTCTTTCTTAAGGTCACTGGAAAGGATCCATTTTATTAAGATTTTAATGGTCTGTCAATAAGAAGAATGAAATGCAACTGACTTACTCTTTTTTTTAGAGTATTTTCATTCTTCCTAACCCTTGTCAAGATTTGAGTCAGGCAAAGTTTGCTTTTCTCTTTTGAGTTTTTAAGATTTATGCTTCTTTCCAATTCTCTCTTTTCACTGATTTCATAGTTTGTGAAAAGCATATCATAGAAGTACATACATACAAATTGTAATTAGGCTAGAGAAAAACATATTTTTAATTGAACTGAAATATCTACATTTGGAGTTTTGTTGTTTAGTCACTATGTCTGATTCTTTTATGACCCCATGGACTTTAGCCCAGCAGACTTCTCTCTCCATGGGATTTCCTAGGCAAGAACACTGGAGTGGGTTGCCATTTCCTCCTCCAGGGGATCTTCCCAATCCAGGATCAAACAAGAGTCTCTTGCTTGGCAGTGGATTCTTTATCACTGAGCCCACTGAAGGTATGTATATTTTAATTTTCTCTATCACTTTTATTAAGTCTTATTTAAAATTAAACATTTGAACATCCATTTGTTCATTCAAATATCTATTGAAAATCTACTATATGCCACATGTCATTATCTGTTTGACTTTACAAAGTAATCCATATGTCTTTAAAATTTAGTCTTTTTTGTGATGCTGCCCTACTCTGTACAACCAGTTCTCAGCCATCCTTCAAGGCCAGTGTCAAGATTTATTTCCTTTAAGAAATCCTCTTTCTGACCTCTCTCTTTAGAACCATTTCTTCTGGAGGAATATTTCCCAAATCAAGATCTACTAACGTGTTATAAAATCAACAGAGAGGGCTGTAAAAGCATTTTAAAAACAAGCAAAAATAAAAGAAAAAGGTGAATTAGATTAGAAAATATCAAACTATAATGCATTAATAAGTGTGAATATTCACACAAATTAAATTCAATCAACTTAAATTAAATCAAAGTTAAGTTCAACCAAGTTAAATTAAGTTGAACTAAGTTCAATCAAATTAAAATTGCATTTGTTTGCTCTGTGTGTGTGTGTGTGTGTGTCTGTGCATGAGAGTGTCCACAGAGAGGTAGCCTGACCACACCTAGAGAATGTGAAGTGAAGTGAAAGTTGCTCAGTTGTGTCCAATTCTTTGCGACCTCATGGACTGTAGCCCACCAGGCTCCTCTGTCCATGGAGTTCTCCAGACAAGAATACTGGAGTGGGTAGCTGTTCCCTTCTCCAGGGAGTCTTCCCTACCTAGGGATCTAACACCTAGAGAATGGAGTATGGCAAATCCTGTTTTATCTTAATAAGGAGCCATTGTATTGCAATGGGTCTGAATCATTCTGGTTTGACGCATGCACGGTCCTAACTAAAGCAATCAAAGTTCCATGAGTGGTGACCTGAGAGAGTCTCAAACAGAAAAAGAAATAAAATATGGAAAATACTAAAAATGGAAAATAAAGCTATTATCTGGGAAACATGGGCCAGAGCATCTAATATCATAACAAAATTTCAAAATAATTAAGACTAAAATGGGATTCAACAAGAATGGTAGCAAATAAAATGGAAAAAAGGAAGGGTAGTTATAAGACAAATTATGAAATAATAAATTACCATATTTTATCAAAAGAGGAATTGACTGTGATTTGTTGTGATGTAAGAATCTGGGTATCTCTCTTATTGAGGCCCTTTTATACTCATGAGGATTCTCTGGTGGCTCAGACGGTAAAGCATCTGACCGCAATACGAGAGGCCAGGGTTCGATCCTCGGGTCGGGAAGATCCCCTGGAGAAGGAAATGGAAACTCCCTCTAGTATTCTTGCCTAGAAAATCCCATGGATGGAGGAGCCTAGTGGGCTACAGTTCACGGGGTCACAAAGAGTCGGACACGACTGAGCGACTTCACTTTCACTTTCACTTTTATACTCATACCTAGATTATTGACCATTATTTTAAAGTTTATAGCAATGGTTGCAATTAATTTTTTAATTATTACTTTTATTATTTCTAAATAATTTTTTTATTTCCAAAAATTCTGAGACTGATACATATACAATAGAATATGTGGCTTTATTTTGTTTTCGATTAAGTGTTGATAGTAAAGAGCAATAAAATTAAGCTAAATAGAATACTCAAAAATAGAAATAAGCAAATGTGCTTACCATTTGGCATTCAAGATGTTACTATATATGAATCATGAATCATTGCCCTGGGCCTGACTAACTTCACCTTAAATAAATTCCTGGATCAATTTTATTTTTGTGCCTCTGTTGTCCTCTGTGACTTTGCTTTGTAGAAATGACTTTATCCCTTTTCCTCTTTATAGAACTCACTCGGGTGTCTACTCTTCCACAAAATTTTGGACTTCATCTAAGGACTTCTCTCCTCTGTTAGTCCCTTCCATTTCACTCATCATAATGTATTTGATTTTATCCAATAGTGGATTCAGAAATCTTCTATGGAGAAGAAAATTTCTTATATATTTTTATATCCATAGACACAAAATATTTGAGCAATTGCTTGATTAAATTTAAGTTTTACCAGCATTTTAAACAATCAGTTCAGCTCAGGCATTCAGTCGTGTCCAACTCTTTGCCACCCCATGGACTGCAGCATGCCAGGCTTCCCTGTCCATCACCAACACCTGCTGCTTGCTCAAACTCATGTCCACTGAGTCAGTGATGCCATCCAATTATCTCACCAATTATCTCATCCAATTATCTGTCATCTCCTTCTCCTCCCGCCTTCAATCTTTGCCAGCATCAGGGTCTTTTCCAATGAGTCAATTCTTCCCATCAGGTGGTCAAAGTATTTGAGCTTCAGCTTCAGCATCAGTCCTTCCAATGAATATTCAGGACTGACTTGCTTTAGGATTGACTGGTTGGATCTCCTTGCAGTCCAAGGGACTCTCAAGAGTCTTCTCCAACACCACAGTTCAAAAGCATCAGTTCTTAAGCACTCAGCTTTCTTTATAGTCCAACTCTCACATCCATACATGACTATTGGAAAAACCATAGCTTTGACTAGACAAACCTTTGTGGCAAGTTGTCTCTGCTTTTTAATATACTGTCTAGGTTGGTCATAACTTTTCTTCCAAGGAGCAAGCATCTATTATAAATTTCATGGCTGCAGTCACCATTTGCAGTGATTTTGGAGCCCAAGAAAATAGTCTCTTACTGTTTCCATTGTTTTCCCATCTATTTCCCATGAAGTGATGGGACGAGATGCCATGATCTTAGTTTTCTGAATGCTGAGCTTTAAGCCAACTTTTTCACTCTCCTCTTTCACTTTCATCAAGAGGCTCTTTAGTTCCTCTTCACTTTTTGCTGTAAGGGAGCAAATATTTATTTGTATGCAGATCAACGTGCTGCCACTAGATGGCACTCTTGATCACCACGATGCTCCCGACTAAGTCCATAAAGCTTACTGTGCAATTTTGAAAACCAAAATACCAGAAAGCCAAGAGTTACCTCAACATACATTGGAAGGGCAAAACCTGACCTGATTCAACCTAATCTGACAATAGGCTATTTATAGTCTATCTTTCCACTTACTGTAAATATCAATATGATGGATTACAGGGTAGCCCCAAACTCCTTGGGGAGGGTTATGCAATATTTGAAATATGCTTCATACTATATTTCTCAAATAAAATAGGTTATTAATTTTGAAAAACATCTGGCTGGAGAACTTTTTAAAATATGTTATTTTTCCCCTGATATACTGAGAAATAATTGACATGATTTGATATATAAATACATTGGGAAATGATTACCAAGATCAAGATAAATAGCACACCCACCATCTCACAGTTAACTCTTTCTGTGTGTTTGTGTGTGTTTTGTGTGGTGAGAACAAAAAAATCTACTCTCAGTTACCTTCAAGTGTACATTATGGTATTATTAACTATAGCCTTCATGCTATACAGTAGATCCTTAGAACTTACTCATTTTACAAAAGAAAGTTCTTACCCTTGACTACATCTCCCCATTTCCTTCTCTCCCCAGCAGCTCCTACATGGAAATCCCCACTTCATTCACTGTTTCTATAAAATCAGCCCCACTCTTTTTTGGATTCCAAGTATAGTGATACCAAACAGTATTTTTCTTTGTTTCCATCCAAGAATTTTTGACAAATGACTCTTCTCTTTCACTAGCACTCTTCTCAGTATTTTTCAGGAAAATATGACAACAATAGTGATAAAATCATTCACTAAATTTAGTCTATGCATCTATGAAAGCTCTGATTCAATCCATCTTTGCACAGGGTCTCTGCATCTAATTCTGATGCCATGAATTCTATTCTTTTAACACTCACAGTATATAGCAATGTAAAAATTAAACATTGAGAACAAATGTACCTTTTATTAAAATTCAGTGACAATGTATTCTATGTACAGGGATATTTCTTAAAATTTTTACTTAAATATTGATCTTTTTATATCAGGTTCTAGTACAACTGATACTTCTATTAGAAGTTCTCTGTTTTACATGTCTCTCATGATATATCTAAATAATAGCTAAATGAGCTGGTCCTACATATTATATATTTTTATAATAGTAGAAATATCTTTGGTAGCTCTTTTCAATGTCCCAATTTAAAATATTTTGTAAATAAATAGAATGCAAAGAGAACTTTTAAAAAGCAAAAGTCAATCCTATCACTACTTCCTTCCCCTTTCCCTCCAAATTACTTAAACATATTTAAAAAGATTATCCCTCAAGATCTATGTTTAATAAAGCTAACCTTTTCAATGTTCTCCTTGGTAAGATGATCACCAGATATCAATTCCCTTGTTTCTTGACAACTGGTATTGCTTTTTTATGTATTTTGTTTGTTTGTTTCTGTCAAGTCTGCTGCCTTATTTCTTGGCATATTATGAAAACTCCTATGAGGAACCAGTGGAAGGACTACATGATATAATAAGAAGGTCACTTGAGGGTTCCATGGTGGCTCAGATGGTAAAGAATCTTCATGCAATGCAGGAGACCTGGGTTCAATCCCTGGGTCGGGAAGATTCCCTGGAGAAAGGAATGGCTACCCACTCCAGTGTTCTTGCCTGGAGAATTCCATGGACAGAGGAGGCTGGCAGGCTACAGCTTGGGGTCACAAAGAGTCGGATATAGTTGAGCAATTAACATCTTTACTTCACTGAATACCGCCAGAAGACCTAGGTCGTAATCCCAGATCACATGCAGATTAGTTTAACAATATAGATGCCCCCTTTACCTCTTTGATTCTTATAAAAAGAGGCTATACATTTGACATGTCTGCCTGCCATATCCATATCATTCCCATAAGAATTAAAAAGACATTCTGCTTGCTTTCTGTTTAACAGTAGTGTTTAGCTAGCTTGCTGGAGGAATTAATAGTGGATTCTCCTCCTGTGTGGCCTACATTTTTCAACTGGCTGGACTTAAGCACTTTAACAATCTTAAACATCTCCCTGGACTCTGTAGCCTGAGCTCCTCCAACTTGGAAGATTTTGACTGTCATCCTAGCTTCCTAACAAGTTACACATTTTGCCTCCCTTCCTAAGAATTTTAGCATGGTTTTGTTTTTCTACCTTGAAAAAAAAAATCAGAATTTATTTCATTTTGTAGAAACCATGGGACAATTGAGTGTAAGTACATTGTGGTAATTAAAAGCAAAGTCTCTGGAGCCAGAGGAGCCAGTGTTAAATTCTGGCTCTCTGTGTTGCTGTCTTTTGACAAGTTATTTAACTTCTGTGCATTTCCTCATCTATAAAATTGGTATAACAATAGACTCTCATAAAAAACTTAGTATATTTAAAGCACGACTATGCATGGCCCTGGAGAAGGAAATGGCAACCCACTCCAGTATTCTTGCTTGGAGAATCTCAGGGACAGAGGAAGGAGCCTAGCAGGCTGCCGTCAATGGGGTCGCACAGGGTCGGGCACAACTGAAGTGACTTAGCATGCATGCATACATGGGCCATGTTAAATACAATAAATGTGTTAGCTATGATTTTACTATAATTTGAGACACATTTTAATGGTTATAAACTTGAACTCAGAAACTGAATGGTCTTGCCCTGAAATCCTGGCTACCTCACTCACTAGCTTTATGTCCTTCAGTATGTCGCCTAACCTTTCTTGCTGCAGTTCCCTCATCCGTAAAAACGAAATAAATAATAGCATATACTTACGTGGATTAAATAATCAATATTTTGTAATGAGCATAGCATGGTGCATAGCACATAAAAATATACATTTAATACCTTTGGGAGAGGTGGCCAAGATCTTTACACAGCAACATGAGGTTTTGAGTGTTTCACAGACTACATCTCTCATCAATCTTTGATGCCCTCCACACCTGGTAAATAGTGTGGGGGTGCCCCAGGGGTTCCTGGGAATTGTAGTTCAGGGACACACAGGATGTGTACCAGGACTCTACCTGGCCAAGGGGCAGTAGGAAATGAGCAGTCCCCCACTGCCTGCTCCACAGTCTGGCCAAGGTGACTCAAGCACCAGTGACTGCTTTGGACCCTGGAGTCCCTGGTAAGTGGACAGGCCATTCAAGAAATTTGATACAGGGATATCCACCTAGCCCAGCAGCAGAGCCATATATCCTGGAATGCTAAGTCAAGTGGGCCTTAGGAAGCATCACTATGAACAAAGCTAGTAGAGGTGATGGAATTCCAGCTGAACTATTTCAAATCCTAAAAGATGATGCTGTGAAAGTACTTCACTTAATATGCCAGCAAATTTGGAAAACTCAGCAGTGGCCACAGGGCTGGAAAAGGTCAGTTTTCATTCCAATCCCAAACAAAGGCAATGACAAAGAATGTTCAAACTACCACACAATTGCACTCATCTCACATGCTAGCAGAGTAATGCTCAAAATTCTCCAAGCCAGGTTTCAACAGTACATGAACCACAAACTTTCAGATTTTCAAACTGGATTTAGAAAAGGCAGAAGAACCAGAGATTAAATTGGCAACACCTGTTGGATCATCAAAAAAGCAAGAGAGTTCCAGAATAACATCTACTTCTCCTTTATTGACTATGCCAAAGCCTTGACTGTGTGGATCACAATAAACTGTGGAAAATTCTGAAAGAGATGGGAATGCCAGACCACTTTACCTGCCTCCTGAGAAATCTGTATGCAGGTGAAGAAGCAAGAGTTAGAACCAGATGTAGAACAACAGATTGGTTACATATTGGGAAAGGAGTATGTTAAGGCTGTATATTGTCACCCTGCTTATTTCACTTATATGCAAAGTACATCACGCAAAATGACAGGTTGGATGAAACACAAGCTGGAATCAAGATTGCCAGGAGAAATATCAATAACCTCAGATGTGCAGATGATACCACCCTTATGGCAGAAAGTGAAGAAGAACTAAAGAGCCTCTTGATGAAAATGAAGGAGAGTGAAAAAGTTGACTTAAAACTCAGCATTCAGGAAACTAAGATCATGGCATCTGGTCCCATCACTTCATGGCAAACAGATGGGAAAATAATGGAAACAGTGAGAGACTTTATTTTGGGGGGCTTCAAAATCACTGCAGATGGTGACTGCAGCCATGAAATTAATAGACCCTTGCTCATTGGAAGAAAAGCTATGACCAACCTAGACAGCGTATTAAAAAGCAGAGACGTTACCTTGCCAACAAAGGTTCATCTAGTCAAGGCTATGGTTTTTCCAGTAGTCACATATGGATATGAGAGTTGGACTATCAAGAAAGCTGAGCACTGAAGAATTGATACTTCTGAACTGTGGTGTTGGAGAAGATGCATGAGAGTCCCTTGGCCTGGAAGGAGATACAACCAGTCCATCCTAAAGGAAATCAGTCCTGAATATTCATTGGAAGGACTGATGCTGAAGCTGAAACTCCAATACTTTGGCTACCTGATGCAAAGAACTGACTCATTTGAAAAGACCCTGATGCTGGGAAAGGTTGAAAGCGGGAGGAGAAGGGGACAACAGAGGATGAGATGGGTGGTTGGCATCACTGGCTCAATGGACATGAGTTTGAGCAAGCTCCAGGAGTTGATGGACAGGGAAGCCTGGCGTGTTGCAGTCCATGGGGTTGCAAAGAGTCGGACATGACTGAGTAAGTGAACTGAACTGAACTTACAGTACTTCCCAGGTGGCGCTAGTGGTAAAGAATCTGCCTGCCAATGCAGGAGACACGGGTTCAGTCTCTGGTCCAGGAAGATCCCACATGCAGTGGAACAAGCCCCTGTGCCAGAACTACTGAACCTGTGCTCTAGACCCCAGGAACCACAATGACTGAGCCCTTGAGCCCCAGAGCCCGTGCTCTGCAACAAGAGAAGCAACTGCAATGAGAAGCTAGAACACCACAACTAGAGACTAGCCCCTGCTTTCCCTAACTGGAGAAAAGCCTGTATAGCAACAAGGACATAGCACAGCCAAAGATAAATACAATTATTTTGAAAAGTTATTTACATTGCTAACAGATTGGAGTATGTCTCCCAGAGTTCTAGCAAGGGCTAATAGGCTTGTATTGATCTAATTTCGTGAGGTAAGTAAGACACCAAACACTGGAAAAATGGAGATTTAAATTGGTACAGCTTAACTACAAGATACCCATGACACATCTAGGTAGTGATTTCAATTAGAAAATGGATATGAATCTCAGAAAAGTTTATGAAAGTTTAACTAAGTTAAAATTTTAGGAACCTTTACTACAGCGATGCTTCTCAAAGCCATAAAAAGATTAAATCACCCAGTGAGTAAATGAGGTCAGAAATGTTTAAGGGACCTGTTCTAAGCACTTAGGAAGTCCTGAACTTGAATTTGAGGTTAAATTGAAGAGATAGAGCCAGGAAATGAGATGGAGATGTTGAAATCGCAATGAGACAAACAAGAAACCCAGAAGAGTGTGGAATATTAAAGTTTGGGAGAGACCAGAGCTTTCAGAAGGAAATGCTGGCTCTTTGTCAAAAGTTATCTGAAAGGCAATGGAAATGAGGATGGAAAAGGTTTTACTTGGTCTCATACTTTAAAGATTGGTCCAACTTGACAACAGGTTTCAGGTAAAGTGATGTGAATTGAAGTTAGCTTGAAAAAGGCTGCAAGGTGAAGACATGGACGTTGTCAGTTTAGACAACATTTGGATTAGATTTGCTAAGAAAGAAAGAAATTGAAGCAGTCGCTGGGTAGGAATTTGAAGTCAAGAAAAGGGCTTTTAGAAAGATGATTCTGCTAGAATCTAATTGTGTCTGTGAACTATATGCATAATTAAAAAGTTAAAACTAAAGAAATAATCAATGGAGAAAGGCAGAGGAGATAAGCTAGAAAGGGCATGTAGGGGAGTTTGCCATTATTGGGGAAGAGACACTATTATAATTAGACAGGAGAAGATGAAATCAGATTCAACAAGTCTGTAGATGTGGGTATGGGACTCAAATCTAGAGGTTTGTACTTTCTTAGGCATTGGATCGGGGCTTCCCTAGTGACTCGGGGGTAAAGAATCTCCCTGCCAATGCAGGAGATGTGGGTTCTATCCCTGAGTGGGGAAGATCCCCTGGAGAACGAAATGGCAACCCACTCCAGTATTCTTGCCTGGAAAATCCCATGGACAGAGGAGTCTGGTGGGCTACAGTCCATGGGGTCGCGAAAGAGTCAGACATTACTTGGCAATGACAACACATGTACACGCACAGGTATTAGATCTGTCAGGGTTTAGGATATGCTCTTTGGTGGAGTTCCTGAGCACTCAGATGGAGAGACTCTGGGACGACACAGAGTTTATGGACAGCAGGGTTCTGCTATCACCCCTAGATCGGAAGGTCACAGGGAAGGGGTGGGTTATGGTTCAAGGCTGAGGTCACCCCGTGGAAGCTGGAAGCAGTGAAGCCTGCCCAGTGGGAGCATGAAGAAATGAAGCTGCTGCCAGAGACCCCAAAATATAGAGCCAAGGAGAGGGATAGCCCAGCTTCATCCTGCTCTCCTGTTCTCCCAGCACGTCTTCCCCCAAGGTAAACCCAACAGGCAACCGGGTGAGAAGCCAGCCTGGGAGGCTCCAGCTTCACGAGTTATTTCTTTAACACCTATCATTGTCTTTATTAATTGATGATGGAAACTACAGCTTTCTAGTCACTGGACTTCTCACATCCATTATCTAGAACACAGTATTTCTTTTTCTTATGCAAGGTGCCTGAGAATCTGCTTAGACTTAGCATAGAATTTAAACAAAGGTAAATGGATTGATTTGTGGGCTACTTATCAAGGCCAGAATGAAACCTACTGAAATATCCTGTTCCTCCACAGGAAGTCCTCTCTTGTCATTTAGATTGTTGTGTCCTCAGGCACTGGCTGCAGGCTCAACACCACTGCAGCCAGTGACTGATCTATGCCATCACACTGTAGCTCACTCATTCTACTAGCTCTTCCTGGTTCCCTGTTTTTCAACACATCCCTAACTGAGGCAGGGTTAGACTGCTGATGCTTATTTCCATGATCTGAGTCTTCTTTATTACGGGCCTAAGGTTTCTTTGTTCATGCCTCAAAAGTCAACTCTGTCCCCCTTGTTTCTAAGTTATTGGGTGGGAAGTGGGGGAAAAGGCAGGTATCTCCTTGTCCTGAGAAAAGTTATTATTTGCTAGAGTCATAAAAGAGATATTAAGAACAATGAAGTCATGTGTGTGTGACAGTTAAACCTCTTGTTATCACGTGAGTTTTGAGTCTCTACATTCAAATAATTTGATGAGCTACTTTTATTTAATAAATAATCCTATCTTCGTCTGCAATGAACAAAAGTCTTTGTTCAAGGCCATTTAGATATATTACCAGAATTAAGGAAATATGATTCAGTGAAACACCTGACAATATTGTACAATGGGACAGAATATGGCTAAAATACATATGTCTGCTAAAAGTAAAACTACAAATAGTTTGTCCTGATAGAAACACCAAATAAAATCATGTCTTGCTAAGTTATAATGGGAAAGATCTATTTTTAGCTCTAACATCTCTCCAGATCATCACCTCACAATCCATTTCACCCTTCAGGAAATTTGAGTAGCAATAAGATACAATGGAGCTTTGCAGGGAATATCAAAAGTTCTCCTTGACCAAGCTTTTTCTTTCTATGCTATTGAGTCTAGCAATTTCGTGGAAAGGGCCTATTAAAGTCAGAATTGAAAAAAGATCCAATCATAGTTTTTGAAACCAGGAGAATGCTAGAATAAAGCTTTTGAACATGACTTGTAGATTTTCTTTTGTGGAAAGCCACATCATTTAGATAAGGAAAATGGTGGCAATACATAAAGATATTGATTTGTAAGATGATTAATTTCCAACTTTTAGTTTTCTACCAGCAAAATTGGAAACTAAAATGAGCAGATGGAATTACATAACTTTTTATTAGGAGTTATTTATTCCAAGTAAAGGATGAATGAGAAATTATATATGTTGATTCCATATTATCTCTGAAAATTATTGTTTTCAAATCAGTCTGGCATCCTTCTTCCCAGAAAAATGTCTGAAAGATAATACATAATTTAATGGACCAAACATTTAGGAAAATTTCTTTATAATGTTAGAAAAATATTTAAGAGGAGCAGATTAAATTCAAGTTACTGTCGTATTATATGAGATGAAGAAGCAAGGCTATCACTTTCTTATTAACAATCACTTTGGGTTAAAATTTAATCTACACTTAGTGCTTTTTCTAAAGCCAAAAAGCTTTTAAGAAAATGTGATAGATACAAATATGAAGTAATGGCATTCACCAGCAGAAAGATTATCATTTCCTTATAAACATGTTAGGTCTTTAAAGTTCATTTCTTAAACCTTAAACTCAAAATTCTAAAGCATGATCTACTAAAAATAACTAATTTAATAAGCTTTATATTTACTAAACTTCCTGTAAAAATAACTGCAGGTTATTTAGTACTTATACTGGTGACGTTACACTTGATTTATGTTAGATTACACAAGGAGTTTGTCTAGCTTTTCAAAAATTAAAAGAAAGCAACCACAGCTATGCAAGTAAATCTTAAGCAATAAAAAACTATTCTGATAATCAGATTGTTAACTAGTAAAAGTTTTTACATTAATGGAGCATAAGTTCAGTTCAGTCGCTCAGTCATGTCTGACTCTTTGCAACCTATGGACTACAGCACGCCAGGCTTCCGTGTCCATCACCAACTCCGGGAGCTTGCTCAAACCCGTGTCCATTGAGTCAGTGATGCCATCCAACCATCTCATCCTCTGTCATCACCTTCTCCTGCCTTCAATCTTTCCCAGCATCAGGGTCTTTTCAAATGAGTCAGTTCTTCCCATCAGGTGGCCAAAGTATTGAAGTTTCAGCTTCAGCATTAGTCCTTCCAATGAAAACTCAGGACTGATTTCTTAACGACTGACTGGTTGGATCTCCTTGCCATCCAAGGGACTCTCAAGAGTTTTCTCTAACACCACAGTTCAAAAGCATTGATCCTTCAGAGCTCAGCTTTCTTTATAGTCCAACTCACATCCACACATGACTACTGGAAAAACCATAGCTTTGACTAGATGGACCTTTGTTGGCAAAGTAATGTCTCTGCTTTTTAATATGCTGTCTAGGTTGGTCATAGTTTTTCTTTCAAGGAGCAAGCATCTTTTAATTTCATAGCTGCAGTCACCATCTGCAGTGATTTTGGAGCCCAAGAAAATAAAGTCTGTCACTGTTTCCATTGTTTACCCATCTATTTGCCAAGAAGTGATGGGACCCAATGCCATGATCTTAGTTTTTGGAATGTTGAGTTTTAAGCCAAATTTTTCACTCTCCTCTTTCTTTTTCATGAAGAGGCTCTTTATTTCTTCCTTGCTTTCTTCCATAAGGGTGGTGTCATCTGTATGGCTGAGGTTTCTCCAGGCAATCTTAATTCCAGCTTGTGCTTCATCCAGTCCAGCATTTAGCATGATGTACTCTGCATATAAGTTAAATAAGCAGGGTGACAATATACAGTCTTAACAGACTCCTTTTCCTGTTTGGAAATGGTGTGTTGTTCCATGTCCAGTTCTAACTGTTGCTTCTTGACCTGCATACAGATTTCTCAGGAAACAGGTCAGGTGGTCTGGTACTCACATCTCTTGAAGAATTTTCCACAGTTTGTTGTGATCCACATAGTCAAAGGCTTTGGTGTAGTCAATAACAGAGAAGTAGATGTTTTTCTGGAACTCTCTTGCTTTATCAATGGTCCAACAGATGTTTGCATTTTGATCTCTGGTTCCTTTGCCTTTTCTAAATGTAGCTTGGACATCTGGAAGTTCATGGTTCATCTACTATTGAAGCCTGATGGAAAATTTTGAGCAGTACTTTGCTAGCATGTGAGATGAGTGGAATTGCTCAGTAGTTTGAGCATTCTGTCATTGCTTTTCTTTGGAATTGGAATGAAAAGTGACATTTTCCAGTCCTGTGACCTCTGCTGCGTTTTCCAAATTTGCTGGCATATTGAGTGCAGCACTTTCACAGCATCATCTTTTAGGATTTGAAATAGCTCAACTGGAATTCCATCACCTCCACTAGTTTTGCTCATAATGATGCTTCCTAAGGCCCACTCACCTTTGCGTTCCAGGATGTCTGGCTCTAGATGAGTGCTAATACCATCATGATTATCTGGGTCATGAAGATCTTTTTTGCACAGTTTTTCTGTGTATTCTTGTCACCTCTTCTTAATAGCTTCTGCTTCTCTTAGGAACTTTATATAATGGAGTATTTAACAGTCTATTCCTGCATGTACTTATTCAAGAAATATTTATAGTGAATGATGTGTGGGGGATTGCTAGACATTAACACAAATGAATCATTCTCAGATCCTGAGCTTACAGTATAATTAGCATATAATATGGTCATTTAAAAACATAATAAAGGTACAAAGTGATGGCAAGTGTCTGCCTAATCTCTGACAGTTTGAATGCATCCAGTGTTTCTCAAAAATTTTATCAAGAGTGCATAAAAACTGCTCAAACTCCATAATACTACTTGAAGACTTTTTCCAAAATCCCCTTGCTTATTATCTCCCCTGAGCCTTCCTTACTTCTGGCTGTGAATGTAAGTGTTCAATACTCCATGTGGTTCCATCATTTGACACACTACTTGTCCCTTCTTTTCTGGCTTACTGACTTTGATTACCTACTTATTCATGGCTTGTTTTGCCTCTTTGAATTTGTTCTCTGCAAAAACTCTAACAGACAGTTCTATTATCCACCCTCAATATTTAAGCATGACTTAGTCAGAAGAGGGGAAGGAGTTTCAGATAAAGGGAAGGTTGGAAGGAAGGGTTATCAGAGGTAGCTACCCAGAAAGGGAAGTAGAGTGGCTTCTCATTATTCATGTTTAGTTGTATTCAATGAAATCACTATGAATACTGAATTTGCAAATATCAGACCACTGCTTCTAGGGGAATACTGAGCCTGAACATTTGGTCACAACACTTTTATCAGCATAACCTTGTTTTATGTGTATTTCTGCTTAAAGACACCTTATTTAAAATGTAAGAATCTTCTCTTTTTCAAGTTGGAGGATAATTGCTTTACTATGTTGTGTTGGTTTCTGCCATATAACAATGCAAATCAGACATAATTTTATATATATATATAAACACCCTCCCTCTTAAACCTCCCTCCCCACTCCCATCCCACCCCTCTAGGTCATCACAGAGCACCAGGCTAGGCTCCTTGTGTTATACAATGGCTTCCCACTATTTATCTATTTTACACATGATAGTGTATAAATGTCAATGATACTTAGGAATTCTAACTAGGTGGACCTATTGTAGATTCATTAACACTGAACTCATGGTCAACAGCATAAAACTCACTACTGAACAAAGCTTATCCAACACATATATTTTCTCCATAAGTCACATCCCAACCTTCTTGCAATTAGAAATACCAGACAGCCCTTTAGCACCACACTTGGGGCTATTTTAAAAAGTGAAATTACCCCCCACCCCCACCCCCAGAAAAAGCACACACACCAAAAAATGTGGAGACGTGATACTATGCTTAAAGTGTAGGCAAATTTCCAAATATAAAATCTGCAAATAATGAGAATCTCCTGTGTTTGTTCAGGCTCATGAACTTTGGATTAGATTTCTAGATGTACAGTTGAGAAGGAACAGTATTCGGTAAGAGACAATGGTATCAGTAAATGCATGATCACAGGAAAGCAGATGGCTAGAGTTCCTAGCATTCACTTTGGATAGAAACAATTAAAATGTCAGATCAGGTTGGGGATAGAGAAGGGAAGATATTAAGATCCTGGGGAACTTGGATTTTGCACTTAGGTTAAGAATTTCAAAGATTTTATGTGGACTCAGAACCCTCTCTTCATCCAAAGGAGTCCTTAGAAATTCCACATTATAGTGTGTAGACAATGAACAGTTCTAGTTTCAGAACACAGTTGGGATTTTTTAACCATCAAATACTAATCAGGAATGGTAAAAACACTGCAAGTATTTACACCAGAGTGAACAGTGAACATAGTGCAAGAATTTGGTACACAAATGATAAAAATCTAAGGAAAGAAGGAACGGTAATGCACTAGGAAGCTATCTGAAAACCATGACCAGGTGAAGGGCTAGAGGAGAAAGGGAGAAGGTTCTATTATTTGTACCAAGGAGTCAGCACTAGAGGGAGAATGTGAAACAAGGTGAACCTGTTCTAAGGGACTTGAAACTAAAAATCCATTCCTTGGGCTTCCCTGGCAGCTCAGTGGTAAAGAATCCACCTGCTAATGTGTTTGATCCAGGAAGATCCAGGAAGGTCCAGCAAGATCCCACATGCAGCAGAGAAACCAAGTCCATACACCACAACTCTTGAGCCTGTGCTCTAGAACCCAGGAGCCACAACTGCTGAACCCACAGGCCACAACTACTGAAGCTTGGGTGCCCTAGAGCCCCTGAACCACAAGAGAAGCCACCACAAGCAGCCCGTGAACCGAAGCTAGAGAGTAGCCCCCACTCACCACAACTAGAGAAAGGCCCTCACACAGCAACGAAGACCCAACACAGCCAAAAGTAAATAAATAAAGAAAATTATAAAAGACAAATAATAACAACAACAACAACAAAAATATGTCTTTGCAGTAGACTCTGCCCATGCTAGGAGATTCCTTTCAGTTCTTCCCAAAGGCTAAACACTGCCAGAAGGCAGCTGACTCTGGAACCTATGAATGGAAAATGCTTTTCTGTTCAGTGGCAGTGGGGTGGGATGTGGAAACCAATAGAGCAGAAGAAGCATGAGGAATGGTTCCAAGGACAAATAGGCCAAGCACCAGTAGAGAATTGAGTGTACTGTACTGACCAAATGAGCCAAAAGTTTGGTGATTTGGTCAGAAGTTCTCCCCAGCTATAAATTTCTCTAAAAGTAAAAAAGAAAACTGAATATATTCAATTAAAAAAAAGGGGGGGGGTAGATCTTTACATGAGAATTTCACTGCATTTTTGCAGAAGTATTAAAAAATTGAGTTTCAAATATCAAGTTGGGGGCAGTTGTGAATATTTTTCTAAAATACATTTCTTAATTATAAATACATCATTTAATTATCACTTAATTTTAAAAAATGCCTCTTTTGTTGGCTAAAGGCTTCTGAGCTTTTGCAATTTGTCACATATCAAAGCACTTTTCCTAAAATAGTATTTTTTTCATGTCTAAATATTTGCATTTTGCTTAAAGTCTTCAAAACTGACTTTAAAAATATCAATAGGAAGTTATACTTCAAAAGTTATATATATAGATGTTGAAGAAGACTAGGAAATATTTCTTCTAAAATATTTCTACAAATATAATTAATCAGCTTAAAACTGGATTTTTAAATTCTTCTTAAAATATATTTTGTATTTTAGAAGTCTTTCTTCAAGAAGGACAGAGCATGTTAGAAAGTCTGATTCAGAAGAAAGGTTATCTTTTTCTCTACTTATACACCATTTGTATTATCTTTGACAATTATATCCAGGATAGTTTTCCAAATAATTAACTCTTATTTTTAGAATTGAACTTCCAATCTCAGAGCAACTGATTTATTGGCCAAATGGGAAAAAATAAAGCCAACAACAAGCAATAATGCTTCACAACTTAACATGTTCATTTATTGTCATTTCCTGGGACAATAGATTAGAATTATCTGAATATCAGGAATAGTCATAGCTTCAATTTTCTCACCCAAATTTCTCATCTTTATTGACAACCCTATAAGCGTTGAATTGAAAAGTTTTAGGGGGCTGTTTCTAATTTGGGACCTTCACAGACTGGAAGTTACAGTGGTCACAGCCAGGGAGCCTCCTCGGTGGTAGTGGCCTTGCTCTTGACTTTTACCTTCTCCAAGACAAAGTACATTGACCCTGAAGCTAGAAGGCATATGGAGGATCATACAGGGGCCATATTGACAATGGAAAGCTAGATTTTATTTCATATCAATATTTGGTTTCTGACCAAATTATTCAAATATGGAACTGGGCTTACAAATGGGTCTAGGCAGCTGAAAGAAGATGAAAGGAATTTGCTCTTCTGCTTTCTTCACATTCTACACAAAAAGTAGGGCCTAAAGACTACCCCCCTGTGAGGCATTAGGATTCAGAAACAAAGCAGATTCAGAACATTCATCCAGGGTTGGCTTCTGGAATTCACCTTGCATATGGCATCCATTCGTCCTCAGGATTACAGACAGTTATGCATAAAGTATAACCAAATTGTTTTTATGGTCAAATATCACCATGTTTTCTCCATTCATCTTGTGGAATGGAGAAGATTATAGAGTTCGATAGAGCATTTTATTATTAGTAAAACTAGTAGCATATACACATACTTAATTTTGGATCCTAAATGTGAAACATAATACAACAATTTGCTATTCTTTTAAATTAGCAAATTAGCTGTGAAGCAAGTTTGTCTTTTTTTTTTTTTTTTTTTTTTACCACACTGCTTGGCTTGAGGGTCTTAGTTTCCAAACCAGAGACCAGAGCTTGAACCTGTACCCCTGAAGTGGGAGCGCAAAGCCCAAACTCCTGGATGGCCAGGAAACTCCCAAAGCTTCTTTATTTTGTAGGAGAACTTTAATAAATATTTGTTTTGTTAAATTTATTTTAATTACATTACCAGATAAGTTAAATATAAGATTTAAATACTTTAGTTTTAAAAATACCATATACCTCAAGATTTAGAAGATTAAGAGAAAGTAGTTAATTTATGTATGACTCCACTCCTCTCAAAAGTTGGATGAAAATTAATAAACTCACACTACATGATTTTAGGCAAACTTCAATTGAGATCTGATCTCTGAAAAGGAAAAATGTTCCTTTTTTAAAAAAATAAAGAATTATTGCCCTTTATATAGTTTTATTTGATCAAATAATTTAAAATCAATGACTCTATTTTCATTTATCAGCTGCTTAAAATATGTCAGTACTTTTGGGCCTGATATATCACTTTCTTTCAAATAATTGCATTCTAACCAACTTGCTTTCAGTTTATAAGGGAATAGATTAATATTTTTATTGTTTCCCTCAAATCAAAGCATTGATATATGATGCTTATAGCAATTAACATCTCTGAAATTTGATCTATTTTGTGTGTTTCTATGGCATATAGTATTTAAATGTCCTCCTATTTGGACACAAGTCCATGGACTAGAATCACTAGATGATAACTTAAAATTCTGAAAGACATTTAGTAGTTTCATAGTTAGAAGGAACTGGTAGATTTGGCAACTTATGATATAGTGTAACTGACAGCCAACCCAAACAATGAATACATAAAAATCATGAAATATTCTCTTTATCTTCTCCTCTTTTGATGTAATCATATTAGAGTCCTGTCAGAAATAAATGTCTGGGGAAAGAAGCATGGGAATAAATTAGGAGGTTGGGAAACAACAAGGACCTACTGTATAGCACAGGGAACTATACTCAATTTTTATAATAATGTATAAGGGGAAAAGAATTTGAAAAAGAATATATATATACACATATATATGTATATGTATACACACACTTCAGAGTCACTTTGCTGCAAACCTGAAACTAATACATTGTTAATTAACTATATTTCAATTTAAAAAATATAGATGTCTGGACATGTGGTACAAACTCTTTGTCAGGGACACATGGAATATATGTCCAAATTAGTGTTAACTAATTAGGTTGTGAACATATTTGAGGGAACTGTTATTAGCCTATCACAGGTGCTATGCATTCTGGGGAAGTTGGTTTAAAATGCCTCTGTATTTATGCATGCACTGATAATTGACAGCAGAATTTAAATATTTATGTTACAAATATTTATCAGGAGAAATGACAGCCCCTTAGATGTCCACACCCTAGTCTTTAGAACCTGTGAACAGCTTACCTTGTAAGGCAAAAGAGAATCTGCAGATATGACTGAGGTTAAAGACCCTGAGATAAGGAGTTCATCCTGGAATGTCTAATATAGATCCAGGGGAATCACCAAGTCCTTACACATGAAGGACCTTTTCCAGCTGCGGTTAGATGGAGCTGTCAGCATGAGGAGGATTTAACATCTCAGTGCTGTTTTCTTTTGTTCATGGAAAGCCATTTTATTTTAATTATATACATAAAAATAAGACAGAACATTCTCTAACAGCTGGAAAAGGCAGGGAAACAGATTGTTTTCTAGAGCCTATAGAAGGGAAGTCAGCTTAGCTAACATCATGATTTTAGCCCAATGAGACCTGTATTATTAGGCTATGAGGCTACTGACTTACAGAAATGTAAAATATATTTGTGCTGCTGAAGGTCACTAAATTTGTGGTAATTTATAAATGGCAGCAATAGAAAACAATATAATATCTGAATCCAATTCTTTACTAATTCATTTCATATTTCCATAGCCACAAAATTTCATCAGAAAGGAAATTTCAAAAACTTAAGATCATATTTTATCAATAAAAAAAAAGACTGAGATTAAAAGAGAAAAAATTTCTGGAATACAGGTCTCTCTGTCGTCTAATCCATTATGCCAGTCTGACCTTCCTTTCATATTAACTCAAATATATTATTCTGCCTTTATCTTGAAAACATGAACTCTTTTTATGCGAGATCATTATTTTCAAAGGGGAAGGAAGCTGTGGCTACATCTGTGTTCCTGGTGGCGGGAAGCCAAGTTTTTGTGATCACCATTGATCACTGTAGCTTGCAAATTTGCTTTTATTCGTCCCAGCTAAATTAAGGTTCACGAAGGCTGAGGCCGGCTGTCTGCTCCATCATTTAACTGTTCCCTCACTCCTCTACTCCTGCCTCTAGCATAGTGCCTGGTACTAAGAAGGCACTCATCACATACTTGTTGAATGAAAACCAAAATGTGCCACAAATATCTTTTTTTTTTTCCCCCATTGGAGTCTAGTTGATTTACAATGTCGTGTTAGTTTCAGGTGTTACAGCAAAGTGAATCAGTTTTACGTATATACTGATATATATACATATATGAGACTTCCCAGGGGGCACTAGTGGTAAAGAACCTGTCTGACAAATCAGGAAACATAAGAGACATAGGTTCTATCCCTGTGTCGGGAAAATTCCCTGGAGAAGGGAATGGTTACCTACTCCCGTACTCTTGCCTGGAGAAAGCCATGGACAGAGGAGCCTGGAAGACTACAGTCCACAGAGTTACAAACAGTTGGACACAACTGAAGTGACTTAGCATGTAGCATATACATATATACTGATATATATATGTATACTATATATATACACATATATATACACACACACATTATTTTTCATATTTTTTCAAATATAGGTTATTACAGAATTTTTTGTTAGGAAGAAAGGGATTTCATCTAAATAATGTCTATCAACATACAGGTGTTTATTCATGTATCTAAAACAGAAAATAAAATCTGTATATCCAACTGTCCCTTGGTATCCATGGGGGATGGGTCCCAGGACCCTTGAGGATACCAAAATCTGAGGATGCTTAAATCCTTCATATGAAAAGGCATAGTAGTAGAATCAAAGACCTATATGCATAGTCAGCATTCACAAGCTCAGAGTCAGAAGATGGAAATGGGAATGACTCCTCTCACTGTTAGCCCTAGTGACCCACTACTATACTTTTGTTTCCTGTCCCTGCTACTTTAAACTCAGCTGATCTAGAAATAATCCTTTCAAAAGCAGAAATACTCCCACCAGTGGACAAAACAATGATTTCCTTGAGGTTGAGACTCCCACCTGGGCAGTTTGGTACTCAAGAAATGGAGCTTAATTCTCCTCTCTTTCATTGTGATTTAGTGACTTGCTTCTAGTCTATAGAATATAATGGAAATAATGACATGTCACTTCCAAGATTAAGTTATAAAAGACTGAAGCTTCTGTCAGGGGAACTCTTGCATATTCCCTTTCTCTTTAATCACTTCCTCTTAGGAAGACAGATGACATGTCATGAATACATGAGGCCCATGTGCAAGGAAGTGAATACTCTATCCATCCATTAGCCTGATTTTGGGAATGGGTCCTTGCTTGTCAGGAAGCATTTAACAGGAGCTTCCTGTGTGCTGTTTTGGATCTGTCAGGAATCCTCTGGTCCTTATTAATTCTTGAATATTCAGGAACTAAAAGGAGAGGCACGCCTTTCCAGGGGCTGAGGAAGCCAGGCATTTCCTTCATTAGTTTTTCAATACGGTGATAAGTACCCTCTTCCTTCTTATGAATCATTTGGTAAAAAGTGATTGTTTACAACTTTCTCTCTTTAATAAGGATCACCTTATGTTTTGTAAGTCTGGAATTTTAATCTTTATCTTTGCTGAGAATAATTACCTTGTAAGACAGTATATATGCCCACACCATGTTGATTAAAACATCTTTGCTCCATCAGAGCTTGGGTCCCCAAGCTTTCTTTTTTTTTTTTCCTTTCTTTCCCTTTCTCTTTCAGGCTAATTCCTTGGCGTACAGAGGCCCGCTGAGCTCACTTTCTTGCCCAGACTTCTAAGACCCTCTTGAGAAGGCGCACTGTGGCTTCACCCCTTCGAGAGGGCGCCCGGTGCCTACGTGCAGCAGTGCAAGCTTCTAAGAACAGGGCTTTATAGGCTCTCCCCATAAACCAGGGGATATCAGCCTCTTTCTCTCTCTTACTTTCTTATCGTCGACTCCAGACCACCAGGTTCTGGCCAATTAAAGGATCAACACTTGCTCAGCTCCTCAGGTGAGACCACAGACACAGCTGAAAACTTAGCAACAACACCAGGAGAGACTTTGAGCCAGAATGCCCCAACTAAGCTGCCTTATCTACAGAAATGTCCCAACTACAGCCCGAATCTATAGAAACTTTGAGATAATAAATGTTCATTGTTTAAATCTAAGTTTTGGTGTAACTTATTAGGTAGCAGCTAATACTAACCAATATTAAAACGGACCCAGTATATGTTCACCAGGGGCTATAGCTTTGTGGCATTTGGTCTCCAGCTGTGGAGTAAAACGGAGAGATCTTATGAGGTTTTGAGCAGAATCATGATATGATGCTGATTTATATTTACAAATACTGGTTGCTGGGCCGAAAATAGGCTATAAAGAGCTAGTGCAGGGAGACACGTTAGGAAATCCTCAGATTTTGGATATTTTTGAAAGTATAGCAAAGAGGATTTTCTAAGAGATGCATTGTGGGTTGAGAAAAGAGAGAAATCAAAAGTGACTTTATAGTTTCACTTGAGCAATTGAACGTTTGGATTTACCATCTACTGAAATGTAAGTGGAACACGTACGAGAAAGAGTCTGGGAGTTCTAACATTTGGGTGTGAGGCATTTGTTAGATGTCCAAGCAAAACTATCAAGTAGGCACTTGAGCCTAAAGTTTGGGTGAAAGGTAGACATTTGCAAATTACTGGGAAATGTTTGACAGTGAAAGCCTTGGGGATTGACCACCAAAACGTGAATGTAGGTAGAAAGAAGAAAGGCTGAGCTCTGGAATCCTCAAAATTAAGGGACAGAGCTAAGTGGAGGAACCAAGGAAAGAGAACAAAAAAGAACAGCCAGAGGGAGGACCGTTATCTTTTTCACCTGGTTTACTTTAACAGAATCTTCCCATTTCTCACTCTCTCGCTTTTCCCCAAAGCAGAAGTAAGTTTCTTTATAAATCAACCTTCCTTGCTTTAAATTCTTCACTGGTTTCTTTTTTGTACTTACAAAAATTGGTCTTGCATTGCCAAAGTATTCAAAAGCATTAGGAATGAGTAAACTTTTGCCTGAATTGTTTCCTTTGGGTCTCTTGATTTTGATCTTTATTGCTCCTGATACTGAATGAACTGTTAAATTGAGACTTTTTGATTTCTTGTCTTGCATATTGTATGATTCACTTCAGATTCAGAGCTCTGTATTCTGAACACCAGGGTTAAATTTGACGGTTGCTCTAAGTGTAGCTCAACAGGAAACAACGGAGTTCTCTGAGTGACAGACTTTATTCCTTTTGGTACACTTTCTAAGTGTTAGTCACTCTTCTGAGATGTCTGAAGAAAGTCCCTTCAAAATAGGCCTACTAGCTGTCTTTCTGTGTCATGGCACTTAAAATTGACTGAATATTTACTGGTTTGTTTAGAACAGAAAATCATAAGCTGGTTTTCCAAATCAAACTACCTGCGTGCTGGTAGATTACTAAGGTGCAGATTACACCTTTTATTTGAACAGTGCTTTATCATTTTAATTTTTTTCCATGGTATTATTTATTGCCTTGGGTATTATCAATTAGATAAATAACTCTGTTTTGGACAATAACGTCAACATAAAAGACATATGTGTGCTTATTCCTTTCTGGGAATTTATGTTTACCACTTTACTACTTTTCCTTCTTTTTATATTGTCTCATCTGCAATTTGACAATGGCAAAACAATATTTTATTGAATTCCAGGTATATGGTTAGTGTGAGACATAAATTCAATTCTTTTACATAAGACTCCTTTGTTTGAGCTGAATGTATTCACAAATGGTAACATGACCAGAAATGTCTTTTTGAACAGAAAAAAAAATACAATCTTAGCAATGATAGTGCCCTTAAAAATGATGTAAGACTTAGTAGAAAACCATCACTTAATGAAAATTGTGTAATGCCTACTTGTGAAATGCGTTAGCCGCCAACAGAGGATGCCTCTTTATATTTTGTATACAAGCTTCCCTGGTGTCTCAGATGGTAAAGAATCTGCCTGCAATTCTTTTCATGTTGGATCCCTAGGTCAGGAATATCCCCTGGAGAAGGAAATGGCAACCCACTTCAGTATTCTTGCCTAGAGAATTCCATGGACAGAGGAGCCTGGTGGGCTACAATCCAAGGGGTCACAGAGTAGGACATGACTGAGTGACTAACACGTGCTTACAGCCTTTGTTTTTCCTTTGAAAAATTTTTGTTTGTTTGTTTACATACAGATCCCTAGTACTAGTGAGGTCATTTACACAGCTGTTGTTTTTGTTTTCCTTCTGAAAATCTTTCTGTATCTTCAAGTAACCTGAGAGTGCAGGAGCCTTGAGCAAGTCTGATTTCAATCTTACATACAATTTCTTTCCTCAGTGTTCTCTCAGGCAATTATTGAAAAATCCATTTTCATTTGCTTTACATCTTTTGTACACTTTTTTTTTTTTTGCTATCATGGATTATTCACTTTTCAGAAGTAACTTTACTTTATGAGGATAAACAGCTATTGTTGCCATAATTTTCTGTTTTATTTAGAGTGCCCTTGAGGAATTTAAATAGTCTAACCTGTCTAAAAAAAAAAAAAAAAGAAAAAGCATATCAGATTTCACTGCACTCCTGATCTCCTGGTAAACAATCAGATACTCTCTTATCTCACTTTGGAAAAGAGAGATCTCTGAAACCTTCAGGTTATCTGCGCCTATAGCATTTGATGGGCCTTTGATAGTATGGACATTAGCTGCTCCATTTAGCTGCTCATGTCTATGGATTCACTTAGTGGGTAAATCCAGCTCATTGTTTTATTGGTATAAAGGTACACTATTTCTCTTAACAATGAAAAGCCTTTTTAGGATGCTCTTTTCTTTAAAGGTGACACCTTTTACATTTGTGGAGGACTCTTCATATTTTAAGTGCATTTTAAAAATATAACTTTCAATGAAGTTGTTATATTAAAAGTCACCTCATTAGTGTATGTATATAGCTCTTCAAATAAATGCTTCTTTGAATAGATTTCCATCACCTTTCCCCATACTCTAAAAATGCAAAAATAAACCTGCTGTACCCCACATTGGCTGCTTTTTGTATATGTATATATGACATACATGTATATCTGTATTTTTGCTTCAGATGTAGATTTTCGAGTCTTCTTTGTCTCATGTTTTCTTTTTTTCTTCTTCTTTTTATTGAAGTATAGCTGATTTATTTACAATGTTGTGCTAGTTTCTGGTATACAGCAAAGTGATTCAGTTTTATATAGATACAGATACAGATATAGATACTGGAGAAGGAAATGACAACTCACTCCAGTGTTCTTGCTTGGAGAATCCTATGGACAAAGGAGCCTGGCAGGATAGCAAAGAGTCAGACACATTTATATATACATATGTTGCTGTTTAGTTGCTAAATTGTGTCCCAGTCTCTTTGGAATACCACAGATTGTAGCCCACTAGGATCCTCTGGTTTTAGAAAAGTCAGAGGAACCAGAGATCAAATTGCCAATATCCGCTGGATCATTGAAAAAGCAAGAGAGTTCCAGAAAAAACATCTATTTCTGCTGTATTGACTATGCCAAAACCTTTGACTGTGTAGATCACAATAAACTGTGGAAAATTCTGAAAGAGATGGGAATACCAGACCACCTGACCTGCCTCTTGGGAAACCTGTATGCAGGTCAGGAAGCAACAGTTAGAACTGGACATGGAAGAACAGACTGGTTCCAAATAGGAAAAGGATTACCTCAAGGCTGTATATTGTCACGCTGCTTATTTAACTTATATGCAGAGTACATCATGAGAAACGCTGGGCTGGGTGAAGCACAAGCTGGAATCAAGATTGCTGGGAGAAATATCAATAACCTCAGATATGCAGATGACACCATCCTTATGGCAGAAAGTGAAGAGGAACTCAAAAGCCTCTTGATGAAAGTGAAAGAGGAGAGTGAAGAAGTTGGCTTAAAGCTCAACATTCAGAAAACTAAGATCATGGCATCTGGTCCCATCACCTCATGGCAAATAGATGGGGAAACAGTGGAAACAGTGTCAGACTTTACTTTTTGGGGGTCCAAAATCACTGCAGATGGTGAATGCAGCCATGAAATTAAAAGACGCTTACTCCTTGGAAGGAAAGTTATGACCAACCTAGACAGTATATTAAAAAGCAGAGATATTACTTTGCCAACAAAGGTCCGTCTAGTCAAGGCTATGGTTTTTCCAGTGGTCATGTATGGATGTGAGAGTTGGACTGGAAGAAAGATGAGCACAGAAGAATTGATGCTTTTGAACTGTGGTGTTCAGTTCAAACTGGAGAAGACTCTTGAGAGTCCCTTGGACTGCAAGGAGATCCAACCAATCCATTCTAAAGGAGATCAGTCCTGGGTGTTCATTGAAAGGACTGATGCTGAAGCTGAAATTCCAATACTTTTCGAAGTATTGACTCATGAGAAGAATTAACTCATTGGAAAAGACCCTGATGCTGGGAAAGATTGAGGGCAGGGGGAGAAGGGGACAACAGAGGATGAGATGGCATCACTGACTTGATGGACATGAATTTGGGTGAACTCCAGGAGTTGGTGATGGACAGGGAGGCCTGGCATGCTGCGATTCATGGGGTCACAAAGAGTCAAACACGACTGAGAGACTGAGCTGAACTGAACTGAGGCTCCTCTGTCCATGGTATTCTCCAGGCAAGAATATTGGAGTAGGTTGCCATGCCCTTCTCCTATATATATATTCTTTTCCATCACCATTTATCACAAGGTATTGAACATGGTTCCCCGTGCTGTGTGGCCGGCCTTGTTGCTTATCTATTTTATATGTAGTAGATATATATCTGCTAATCCCAAATTCCTAATTTATCCATACTCCACCCCCTTTCCCCTTTTGTAACCATAAATTTGTTTTCTATGTCTGTGAGTCTGCTTCTCTTTTGTAAATAAGTTCTTTTGTATCATAATCTAGATTCCACATACTAATGATCTCGTATGCTATTTGTCTTCTTCTGTCTGATTTACTTCACTTATTATGATAATCTCTAGGTCCATCCATGTTGTTGCAAATGGCATTATTTCATTCTTTTTTATGACTATTATTCTATTGTAGATGTAGATATAGATATATCACATCTTTATCCTCATGCTTTCTTCAGATTTAATGATCCATCAATTATCCAAATCTTGTCTGGTGGGTATTCCTTCTGAGACCTTTTTCTTTTTTTTTTTCCCCAAACCCAAATCTAGTCCTTACATTCATGAGCTTTCACATAATTGCCTACAGTTTATTCTTATTTCACAGCAATGCTTAATAACTAAACAACTTCTCTGATCAGAAATGGTCACTGACCACCCACTAGTTATAGAATAAAGTTCATCTCTGCAAGGAAAGTTCCTGTATCTCCTCCAACTTGATGTTCCACTATTTCACAATAAAAATCTATAACTCCTATCAGGCTTGAATCTTCACTGCCTCTCCATAGATTTTCCCTTCCATATTCATCAAGTCCTTGGTTTTTATTCTTTTTCTCCACCTCTCTTGAAATTTTAGAATATTTATTTTAAAATAAAATTGTTATCATAGTAATACACTATGCAAATAAAATACTGCTAAAGAATGTATTGTGTGAAGGTAGCAACATCTTAAAGCTTTCTACTTTGTCCAAAATACTGCTTACCAGCATGGCTACTTTCCCTTTTGTGTTTGCATTGGTACACCTTGGCAAAAGTATTTCAAGCATTATCTTCTGATTTTTCATCTTAGAACATGATAACTTGGTTCTCCTCTCTTTTCCAAGACATTTTTCTTACTTTTGAGTCAGGAATAAGTTATGTCTATACCTCCTTTTTGTGTAGCTTTCAATTTCCCCCCCTAGAATTAATTATTGATTAATTTTTCATTTGACATACCAATTATTAGCTTTCCAAATTTCAAAATCCCCTGCCTATCTAAACTTTTATTTATGAATTCCATCTTCCCAACTCCATTTTTCTTCTTGGAATCATTATTCCTAGGATCTTCTTTCCTTTAGTTCCAATTCAACTGGTTATTTTTAATACCTGCTGCACTGCCCTCATCTTTGCCTCACGCCAAATCACAAAATTTATATCCCCATTTTATGGTCCATGCTATTCAATAAATTCTTAATAAAGAGAACTTTAAAAAATAAACATCTTTGAATCATCACATATTTGGAATTTGCTTTACTCTATCTTTATACTTGATTGATTGATAAGTATAGAATTCTAAGTTGAAAATAATTTCACTTATATTTTTAAAATAATTCCTCTATTATTGTATTCTTTTAGTTTGGCTGGTGAGACATTCATTGCTGTTTGGACTACTAAGCTGATGTATATGAACTATTTTTTTTTTTTTTCTCTTTAGGAGATCTAAGAGTTTCTTTTTTCAATGCTTGCATTCTAAATTACCCCATGATTCTCCTTGGCTTATGTCAGCTTCCCCCAATTTATTGTTCCAGACATGATTTAGCTCACTAAACATAGTCTTATATCACTTAGTACCAAGCAATATACTTATACTTTGATTTTTGATATTTTCTTCTTTATGTTCTCTGTCTTCACTTTTGCTTATATTGATCTTTATCCTAACACTTAGTAAGCTCCTGGATCTCCTGAATTAATCATGTAAATGTACCATCTTTGTCTCCTATTTTTAAAAATCATCCTTTAATTCTATTTTTAGGATATGTCCTGTAGTTTATTTTCCAACAATAATGATAAGATATTTTTATCATATTCTTACATTTCCAAGAGCTTTTTTTATCATCTTACTGTTATCCACTCATTCCATATTTATATCATTTTTGTTTCATAGATACAGTATCTCCCTTTATCTCGTGGCACCCCATATTGTTCCCTCCGTCTCTTATTTGTCTTTGCTTTGATCTCCCATTCATGTTTGAGATTTTTAAAAGGATTGTTTCATGACCCTTGAATATCCAATCACAGTTGCTATTTTGAAAAATATTTATTGAGCACCTGCTATGAGGCAAAATGTTTATCCTATTAAGACACTGATTAAATAAAAGACAAGCCAAAACAATGCCCTAGGATTTTTTGTTGTTGTTAAAAAGCTAATTGAGGATTCTACCATCTAGTAATTGTGGAATCCCTGTCACTGGACTAACCCTCCCACACATAATGAATAACAATATTTAACTCTGAAGATAATACAAAGATATACTGAAAACACTGGAGAACCAGCAAAATCAGGCAGAAACTGGAGAAAAATCTCACCTTGGAAACGAGAGAGACTTAATGGAAGAGATTTTTATCTAAGCGCTCTTATCAGTTGGACTTCCCTGGTGGCTCAGACGGTAAAGCGTCTGCCTACAACGCGGGAAACTGGGGTTCGATCCCTGGGTCGGGAAGATCTCCTGGAGAAGGAAATGGCAACCCTCCCCAGTACTCTTGGCTGGAAAATCCCACAGATGGAGGAGCGTGGTAGGCTACAGTCCATGGGGTCGCAAAAGTTGGATACGACTGAGTGACTTCACTTTCTTTCACTTTCACTCGCATCAGCACCAGCTGATAAAGTTTAACCAGAAAGTTAAACTTTTATTGACTTAATTATGCAGAGCATAAGGTTCAGAGGGGCCTTCCCAGGTGGCACTAGAGGTAAAGAACCCGCCTGCCAATGCAGGAGACATGAAAAACAACACAACAACAAGATGAGGGTTCGATCCCTGGGTTAGGAAGATTCCCTGGAGAAGGGCATAGCAACTCGATCCAGTATTCTTGCCTGGAGAATCTCACGCACAGAGGAGCTTGATGGGCTACAGTCCATGGGGTCACAAAGAGTCGGACATTAAGGAAGCAACTGAGCACGCACAAAAAGTTCAGAGAGGGATTTTGCCAAAATGACAAAAAATTGAAGGACACAATCCTAGAAATAGAGAGAAAAAGAAACCAAGGAGTCCGGAAATCTGCATATGAAACCTCCTCAAATTCTTTGCTAGCTCCAAACCTTTTTTGCTTGTGCAAAAAGAAAAGACTCCAAGGAGCCCAGTAGGAAGCTACAGGTGTAAAGTTAATGGTGATTAGGAGACATGTAGGCTACCAACCCCCCAACATAAGGGTAACAGAGTTTTAAGTTTAAGTCCTGCCAAATTAGAGAGACCCAATGAATGCTTTGTTATCCACTGACACAACAGAAGCAACACATTTGAAAATCAAAGCAGTGCCAAAGTGCATGCAAATGAATCACATGTGGTTCACACTTTCTTTCTTTTCTTTACTTTTTTTTTCTTGTATAAAAGCAGTCTCACTTCTTCCTACCAATCAGGTTCACTTCTACCTCTAACATTGTGGTCACTTTTCTTAGTATCCACTGGTCCCTGAGTTCAAGAAATCCAAAGTGCCCTCAGTTCAGTTCAGTTCAGTCACTCAGTCTTATCCGACTCTTTGTGACCCCGTGAATCACAGCATGCCAGGCCTCCCTGTCCATCACCAAATCCTGGAGTTTACTCAAACTCATGTCCATCAAGTCGGTGATGCCATCCAGCCATCTCATCCTCTGTCGTCCCCTTCTCATCCTGCCCCCAATCCCTCCCAGCATCAGGGTCTTTTCCAATGAGTCAACTCTTCGCATGGGGTGGCCAAAGTATTGGAGTTACAGCTTCAACATCAGTCCTTCCAAAGGACACCCAGGACTGATCTCCTTTAAGATGGACTGCTTGGATCACCTTGCAGTCCAAGGGACTCTCAAGAGTCTTCTCATTACAGTTCAGAAGCATCAATTATTCTGCACTCAGCTTTCTTTATAGTCCAGCTCTCACATCTATACATGACTACTGGAAAAACCATAGCCTTGACTAAATGGACCTTTGTTGGCAAAGTAATGTTTCTGCTTTTTAATATGCTGTCTAGGTTGATCATAACTTTCCTGCCAAGGAGCAAGCATCTTTCAATTTCATGGCTGCAGTCACCATATGCAGTGATTTTCAAACCCCCAAAAATAAAGTCAGCCACTGTTTCCACTGTTTCCCATCCATTTGCCACGAAGTGATGGGACCAGATGCCATGATCTTAGTTTTCTGAATGTTGAGCTTTAAGCCACCTTTTTCAATCTCCTCTTTCACTTTCATCAAGAGGCTCTTTAGTTCTTCACTTTCTGCCATAAGGTTGGTGTCATCTGCATATCTGAGGTTATTAATCTTTCTTCTGGCAATCTTGATTCCAGTTTGTGCTTCATCCAGACCAGCATTTCTCATGATGTACTCCGCATATAAGTTAAATAAGCAGGGTGACAATATACAGCCTTGACATACTCCTTTTCTTACTTGGAACCAGTCTGTTGTTCCATGTCCAGTTCTAACTGTTGCTTCTTGACCTGCATAGAGATGTCTCAAGAGGCAGGGAAGGTGGTCTGGTATCCCCATCTCTTTCAGAATTTTCCACAGTTTATTGTGATCCACACAGTCAAAGGTTTCGGCATAGTCAATAAAGCAGAAATAGATTCTTTGGCATTGCCTTTCTTTGGAATTGAAATGAAAACTGACCTTTTCCAGTCCTGTGGCCACTGCTGAGTTTTCCATATTTGCAGGCATATTGAGTGCAGCACTTTCGCGGCATCATCTTTTAGGATTTGAAACAGCTCAACTGGAATTCCATCACCTCTACTAGCTTTGTTCATAGTGATGCTTCCTAAGGCCCACTTGACTTCACATTCCAGGATGTCTGGCTCTAGGTGAGTGATCACATCATCATGATTATCTGGGTCATGAAGATCTTTTTTGTACAGTTCTTCTGTGTATTCTTGCCAATTTTTCTTAATATCTTCTGCTTCTGGTAGGTCCATACAATTTCTGTCCTTTACTGAGCCCATCTTTGCATGAAATATTTCTTTGGTATCTCTAATTTTCTTGAAGAGATCTCTAGTCTTTCCTGTTCTATTGTTTTCCTCTATTTCTTTGCATTCATCACTGAGGAAGGCTTTCTTCTCTCTTCTTGCTGTTCTTTGGAACTCTGCATTCAAATGGATATACCTTTCCTTTTCTCCTTTGCTTTTCACTTCTCTTCTTTTCACAGCTATTTGTAAGGCCTCCTCAGAAAGCCATTTTGCTTTTTTGCATTTCTTTTTTGGGGGGATGGTCTTGATCACTGTCGCCTGTACAGTGTCACAAACCCCTGTCCATAGTTCATCAGGTACTCTGTCTATCAGATCTAGTCCCTTAAATCTATTTCTGACATCTACTGTATAACTTAAGGGATTTGTGTATGATTAGGTCATACACAAATGGTTGAGTGGTTTTCCCTACTTTCTTCAGTTTAAGTCTGAACTTGGCAATAAGGAGTTCATGATCTGAGCTATAGTCAGCTCCCCGTCTTGTTCTGACTGTATAGAGCTTCTCCATCTTTGGCTGCAAAGAATATAATCAGTCTGATTTCGGTGTTGGCCATCTGGTGATGTCCATGTGTAGAGTCTTCTCCTGTGTTGTTGGAAGAGGGTGTTTGCTATGCCCAGTGTGTTCCCTTGGCAAAACTCTATCAGCTTTTGCCCTGCTTCATTCTGTACTCCAAGGCTAATTTGCCCATTACTCCAGATGTTTCTTAACTTCCTACTTTTGCACTCCAGTCCCCTATAATAAAAAGGACATCTTTTTGGGGTATTAATTCTAAAAGGTCTAGTAGGCCTTCATAGAAGCATTCAACTTCAGCTTCTTCAGCATTACTGGTCAGGGAATAGAGTTGGATTACCGTGATATTGAATGGTTTGCCTTGGAAATGAACAGAGACCATTCTGTCGTTTTTGAGATTGCAGCCAAATACTCCATTTCAGACTCTTTTGTTGACTATAATGGCTACTCCATTTCTTCTATGGGATTCTTGCCCACAGTAGTAGATATGATGGTCATCTGAGTTAAATTCACCCATTCCAATTCATTTTAGTTCCCTGTCCTAAAATGTCAATGTTCACTCTTGCCATCTCCTGTTTGACCACTTCCAATTTGCCTTGATTCATGGACCTACATTTCAGGTTCCTATGCAAGATTGTTCTTTACAGCATCAGACCTTGCTTCTATTACCAGTCACATCCACAACTGGGTGTTGTTTTAGCTTTGGCTCCATCTCTTCATTCTTTCTCGAGTTATTTTTCCACTGATCTCCAGTAGCATATTGGGCACCTACCAACCTGGGGAGTTCATCTTTCAGTGTCCTATTTTTTGCCTTTTCACACTCTTCATGGGGTTCTCAAGGCAAGTATACTGACGTGGTTTGCCATTCCCTTCTCCAGTGGACCACACTCTGTCAGACCTCTCCACCATGCTCCGTCTGTCTTGGGTGGCCCTATGGCATGGCTTAGTTTCATTGAGTTAGACAAGGCTGTGGTCCATGTGTTTAAATTGGTTTGTTTTCTGTGATTGTGGTTTCAGTCTGTCTGCCCTCTGATGCCCTCTCTCAGCGCCTACCATCTTACTTGGGTTTCTCTTACCTTGGACGTGGGATATCTCCTCTCAGCCGCTCGCCACTCCAGAGCCAGAGTGCCCTACTGGCAGCCAAACTTGGATCCAAACAGGATCCTTATTGTTGAGGTCCCAATGTGATGAAGCCATGTAGTATAGGCTGTACCCGAGCTCATGGCTCTTGTGAGGAGAGGAATCCCTCACCAAGCCAGGCACATTACAGAAAGCCTTCAAGGCTTGTGGTGAGGAAAGAGAGATTATTGAGAAGAAACAGAAGACTTTTGACATAAACATCAGAAGTGGGTAAAATAGAATACCCATCCTGTTAGCTTGAGCAAAGCATTATATATCTTTTGATTAGTTACTAACAATGGGCAAAAGAATATCTCCAGGTTGTAAAATTTCTACCAGACCCTCTCCCACAACATGTTGTTTTGTTGCTCAGTCACTCAGTCATGTCCGACTCTTTGCCAACCCCATGGACTGTAGCACACCAGGCTTCCCTGTCCTTCACCATATCCCAGAGTTTGCTCAAACTCATGTCCATTGAGTCAGAGATGCCATCCAACCATGGCATCCTCTCCTGACCCCTGCTCCTTCTGCCTTCAATCTTTCCCAGCATCAGGGTCTTTTCTAATGAGTCAGCTCTTCACATCAGGTGGCCCAAGTATTGAGCTTCAGTTTCAGCATCAATCCTTCTAATGCATATTCAGGACTGATTTCCTATAGGTTGACTGCTTTGATCTCCTTGCAGTCCAAGGGACTTTCAAGAGTCTTCCTCAACACACCACAGTTCAGAAGCATCAATTCTTCGGCGCTCAGCTTTGTTTATAGTCCAACTCTCACATCCATACATGACTACTGGAAAAAAAACCATATCTTTGACTAGATGGACCTTTGTTGACAAAGTAACATCTCCACTTTTTAATATGCTGTCTAGATTTGTCATGGTTTTTCTTCCAAGGAGCAAGCATCTTTAATTTTGTGGTTGCAGTCACCACTGAGGTGATTTTGGAGCCCAAGAAAATTAAGTCTGTCACTGTTCCATTGTTTTCCCATCTTTTGCCAAGAAGTGATGGGACTGGATACCATGATCTTAGTTTTCTGAATGTTGAGTTTTAAGCCAGCTTTTTCACTCTTCTCATTTACCTTCATCAAGAGGCTCTTTAGTTCCTTTTTGCTTTCTGCCATAAGGATGGTTCCATCTGCATATCTGAGGTTATTGATATTTCTCTCAGCAATCTTGATTCCAGCTTGTACTTCATCTAGCCCGGCATTCCACATGATGTACTCCATAGGCAAGTTAAATAAGTAGTGTGACAATATACAGCCTTGACGTACTTCTTTCCCAATTTAGAACCAGTCTGTTGTTCCATGTCCAGTTCTAACTGTTGCTTCTTGACCTGCATACAGATTTTTCAGAAGGCAGGGAAGGTGGCTTGGTATTCCCATCTCTTTCAGAATTTTTCACATTTTGTTGTGATACACAGAGTCAAATGCTTTAGGGTAGTCAATGAAGCAGAAGTAGATATTTTTCTGGAATTCTCTTGCTTTTCCTATAATCTACTGGATGTTGGCAATTTGATCTCTGGTTCCTCTGCCTTTTCTAAATCCAACTTGATCATCAGGAAGTTCTTTGTTCACGTACTGTTGAAGCCTGCCTTGTAGAATTTTGAGCATTACTTTGCTAGCATGTGAAATGAGTGCAATTTTGTGGTAGTTTGAACATTCTTTGGCATTGCCTTTCTTTGGGACTGCAATGAAAACTGATCTTTTCCAGTCTTGTGACCACTGCTGAGTTTTCCAAATTTGCTGGCATATTGAGTGCAGCATTTTTACAGCATCATCTTTTAGGATTCGAAATAGCTTGGCTGTAATTCTATCACCTCCACCAGCTTCCACAAGATACATATTGAGATAACAAAGGTATAAGATTATCCAAAAGGAACAGTTTCCTGTTTAGAAGGTGAAACATGTCCTCGAGCAAATACAATGTTTTTATATAATCATTAGCACAGAGTCTAAGGAAAAACATATTCTTGAGAAAGATGTATTGTTTCTTACAGGCAAAGAATGTATACCTCTTTCTTAAGGGGGGCTTCCCTTGTGGCTCAGCTGGTAAAGAATTCGCTTGCAATGCAGGAGACCTAGGTTTGATCCCTGGGTCGTGAAGACCCCCTGGAGAAGGGAAATGCTACCCACTCCAGTATTCTGGCCTGGAGAATTCCATAGGCTGTACAGTTCATGGTGTCACAAATTTGGACATGACTGAACAACTTTTACTTTTACTTAAGGGATCTTGGACTCCTTATCAACCTGCCTAAAGTTAACTATATCATTATGTTGCTTGGCAAGAGTGCACTCCCTTTGGAAACAAAATCCCTAAGCCTGCAGAGCCCAAAATAATAAGGATGAGAAGCACAAATTCCCCAGCGAAGCACAGGGAGTGACATTAGAACAGGCTATTCTTGTTCTCATCTCTTTGTTAAAATACATCTGAAATCATGTATTTTCCTTGAAATGTGAGATAAATAGATAAAATAAAATCTTTCTTTTAAAATCAATCTATAATTATTGATTGTAATCAATAATACTGCATTTTATATTTTAAAAGGCAGTTGATTTCTCAAAGAAAAGTTATAGCAAAGTTTACAACATCTATAACATAAATAGAAGAAAAATAAATTATAACAAGAGCACAAAAAATAGGAAGTTAAAATATAATTATATTTTTGTAAGTGTATTATATTATGCATGAAATAGTATAATACTAATTTGAAATAGAAGCAATTATTTTAAAGATGCGTATTGGAATTCCTAGAGATAGTTACCTAAAGGTAATAAGGCTTAAAGAATTAATGCAGGAGATAAGATATAATACTAAAATATTTGATCATTTCAGAAGAATGGAAAGGAGTAACAAAGGAAAACAAAAGGCACAGGTGAAAAACAGATATCAAAAAGGTAATTGGATCAAAAATATCCAATCAGGGGCTTCCCTGGTGGTTCAGTGGTGAAGAATCTGACTGCCAACGCAGGAGACACGGGTTCGATCACTGATCTGGGAAGATCGCACATGTAGCAGAGCAAGGAAGCCCACAACTATGGAGCCTAGGGTCTAGCGCCTGGAAGCCTCAACTACCGAAGCCCACGTGCCCTAGAGCCCCTGCTCAGCAGCAAGAGAAGCCGCTTCAATGAGAAGCCCGCACACCGCAAGTAGAGAGTAGCCCCTACCCGCCACAATTAGAGAAAAGCCCGTGCAGCAAGGAAGACCCAGCACAGCCAAAAATAAGTAAATAAAAAATTAAAAAAATCTAATCAAAAGGTAGAAACTGTCAGGCTGGATTAAAAAGAAAGATACAACTCTATGCTGTTTACAAGGGATACTGTATACACTAACACACAGGTTTTGTTTTCTTTCATTTTGTTTTGTCTTCTCTTATTTTTTATTGTATACTCATAAAGTAGCCAGCACTCATTTTTAAAAAAATCAAATAACATATAAGTATATAGAACAAGCTTGGAGAAAGAAATGGCAACGCACTCCAGTATTCTATTTTTAAATGGAAAATTCATGAAAAATCTCTGAGCCTGGAGGGCTACAGTCTGTGGGGTCACAAAGAGTAGAACTCAACTTAGAGACTAAATAGCAGCATATAAAGTAAAAAGGAAAGTTCTCCTACCTGTTTGCCTTGGTTGCAGGTGACCCTGGGCAAGATTCCTGATGTATTTTTACTTGTGCAAATGTGTGTTTTGAAGATATATTGTGTACAAGATACATCAGGAAAACATTAAACATAATAAAGTTTGTATAAGTTATGTTACTATCAGACCCAGTAGACTTCAAAAAAGATCATTACTAGAAATAAAGAGGGCCCTTTCATACTGATAAAAGTGGCATAGTGATTATAATCAATAATACTGTATTATATACTTTAAGCTTTTAAAGAAACTGGATTTTAAATGAACATTTAATAAATGATAATCATGTAAGGTCACAGAGGTGCTAGTAAAGCTATCATGGTAATTCTACTGCATTATATAAATAAATCAAACCAATATGCTGTACACCTTAAATCTATACAATGTTATTTGCAAGCTATAAATCAATTAAAAATTAATTAATAATAAACAAAAAATTTAAAAAAATTAATTAATTAAGAAGTTATTAGAATCCTAAATGTACATACACCTGATAACCAATAAATATACAAATTTAGTTGAAGATTTTAACACCTCTGTTTCAGTAATTGATAGAGCAGCCAGTAAAGATATACTAGTCAGGATGTGGAAGATTGGTACACATATAATTGAGCAGGACCCTTTGGGACCTCCCTGGAGGAAAACCCCTGACCATGTCTTCTGCCTGCCTCTTGTCTGTAGAGAAACGTTAGCCTCCAAGAACTTCCCCAAGTCCCAACGAATAAATTTAATTAGAAAATTGAGAAAAAACAGAATGGAAGGAAAAAAAGTCAAACAAGACAAAATTATAATCAAAGTCAATTCAACAAAGTCAAGAGCTTTTAGTTCCTTCTCAAAGTCTACAGGCAATATTCTGAGCCATGTCCTTTGAACAGTTTTGCAGATATTGAAATCCCCACTGGGTGGAAGAAGTTAACTATATACCACACACAAGTAGGTAGACCCCAGGCTGGTTGGAACCAGAGGGTTGATGAGGTTGACTCCTGATTACCTTACCACCAAACAACCAGAAGAACATCCATGAGCTGATCACACACCCCACAATTCCCTTCTCTCACTGTGTCTTTCTTTTCAAAGAGTTTGAGCCTTTTAAGTACTAGCTACCTGGATGCCTTGCTGAGGGTCCTGCAATAAATGCTGCACTTTCATCAGTAGATTGGCTTTACTGAACATAGGTAGATCCAAGTTTTGTTGGATAACACAACCACTCAAACAACTTAACCTGACATTTATAGTCCATGACACCAAACCAGTTGATTACTTGAATATCTTGCGGCTAGATGCATTTTGAGATCCAGAATTATTTGCATTTTTACAAAGACTACTTAGTATACATGATATTCAGGTTCATCACCCCTTATTCATTATCATCCAAAATGAAAACTCTGTAAACTAAACATTTGGTAATCTTGGAGCCAAAGTTATTTTGTTAGCAGAATTTGACTTGACATGAGGTATGAATTATGCCTCAGATTCCTCTTAGCCTTAGGTGATGATGGAATTCACTGATGCTTTATCTTACAGTTTTGTAACTGATGAAACCACGAAGAGTTTGAAATAGCTAAGATACCTCTGTAGGTAACAGAAATAGAAAATGAGGCATATGCCCATAGTTAGAGGCTAGAAAGTAAGGACATTGCAGAAACTTCAAAACAAGCATGCAGCTGAAGACTGTAAAGGATTTCCTGATACTATTAAAAAGACTACATTAAATCTTATTAGTTTACCAAATAAGCATCAGTGAAAGTGCAATTAAGCCAGAGAAAGCTCAGCACTGGAGAAATGCTGAACATTAACAATGATGTGCCTGTTATGCATTCCTTCAAGGGAAAATTATAGGATGGGAATATTGCTGAAATAGTTTTAAATATAGTGAAGCAGGAGGATAATTGAGAAGATGATGCTGACTTTGTGAAAAAAAATTTCTCTGGATGATATGGTGAAACTGCGTCATCAGTTAATTGCTGGCCTTGAGCAAAACACAAGAGGTCAGAGCAGTTGAGACAATCAAAGAAAAGCTGCTTGGAAACATACCCATGTTAATAGTCCAGATGACATTGAAAAAAGGCTCTAAAAAGTTATAGTCCTTGAAAATATGCTATGAAAGAAGCCAATCACAAAAGACCACATACTGTATTATCCCATTCATAGAAAAATCAAGAATAGAGAAATCTACACAGACTAAGTAAATTTATGGTTGTTTAGGAGATCCAACCAGTCCATCCTAAAGGAGATCAGTCCTGAGTGTTCATTGGAAGGACTGATGCTGAAGCTGAAACTCCAATACTTTGGCCACCTCATGCAAAGAGTTGACTCATTGGAAAAGACCTTGATGCTGAGAGGGATTGGGGGCAGGATGAGAAGGGGACGACAGAGGATGAGATGGCTGGATGGCATCACTGACTCAATGGACATGAGTTTGAGCAACTCCAGGAGTTGGTGGTGGACAGGGAGGCCTGGCATGCTGCGGTTCATGGGGTCGCAAAGAGTCGGACACGACTGAGTGACTGAACTGAACTGAACTGAAGGTTTAGGTGAGATGGGGATTTAGAGGTGATAGCTAATGTGTTCAGAGTTTCTTCCTGACATGATGAAAATGCTCTAAAATGGACTGTGACGATGATTGCACCTGTGAATATATAAAAATTCACATTGAATTATATTTTTTATTCTTAAAATTTATTTATTTTTAATTGAAGGATAATTCCTTTACAGTATTGTGTTGGTTTCTTCCATACATTAGCATGACTCAGCCATAGGTATACATATACCCCTCCCCCTTGAACCTCCCTCCCACCTTCCACCCCATCCCACCCCTCTAGGTTGTGACAGGGTACCAGTTGAAGCTTTCTGAGTCATACGGCAAATTCCCACTGGCTATCTATTTCACATATGGTAGTGTATGTTTCCATGCTCCTCTCACCATTCAATTTTGAATAAGTGAATTGTGCATTTGTGAATATCTCAACAAAACTTTTTTTTTTTAAAGGCTAAGTCATAGTTCATCTCTGAAGAATCTCTTTTTTGGCATCTCCTCAGAGGTTCAGATCCCACAAAATGATAACAAAAGTAGTATACGCTTTTTCTGAGATTCTCAAACTAACAGATTTAATAGTCATTTCTTATATGTATAGGTGCAACAATTTAGCTGAGCTTAAAATTGTATATGCTTGAAGTTTGATTCTATTTTTAAAAGGCAATATAAAATCATTTACACCATTAACTAATTTACCATTAACTAATTTAATAGTAATAAAAATTACTATTTTATTAACTGAGATGCTATGTAAATAAAATATATAAATTATCTTTTTACTATATAAATAAATATACAATATAAATAAACTGAGATACTATTAATAATCTTTAATTATTCCACTTAGAGTGAATATCCATACATTTGCTTCAACAATTAAGACAATGATCGTAGGGTGCCTCTCCAGACTGTGGGGTTTATATAATAAACTGTATACAAGTATATAACCCTTATAAGATTCTGAGTGTTGAAAGGATAGTTGGCTCCAGATTGTGTAAGATGTTATTTTTGTTTTTGTTGTTTAGTTATAGGCCTGTGTGATACAACATCCCCATAGAGTTCTAGAACAGAAGCCTCTAACAAGTAGTTCTATAAATAACTTCAGGTCATATTTTGCCAACAAATGAGTTTGAACCAAATTATTTTTAAATGTTTTTTAGAACTTTTAAATTTCAGGAATGCAGATAAAAGAATTACTGACTGCTGCTTAGAACAGAGCAGTGGTGGTCGTTGCTCAGTTGCTCAGTCGTGTCTGACGTTTTGCAGCCCCATGGACTATAGCACACAGGTGCCTCTGTTCTCCACTATCTCCCAGAGTTTGCTCAGATTCTGTCCATCGAGTCTGTGATGCTATCTAACCGTCTCATCACCTGCCATCCCCTTCTTCTGCTCTCAATCTTTCCCAGCATCAGGGTCTTTGCCAATGAGTCAGCCCTTTGCATCAGGTGACCAAAGTATTGGAGCTTCAGCTTCACCATCAGTCTTTCCAATGAATAGTCAGAGTTGATTTCCTTTAGGATTGACTAGTTTGATCTCCTTATATAGTCCAAGGGACTCTCAAGAGTCTTCTCCAGCACTACAATTTGGAAGCATCAGTTCTTTGGTGCTCAGCCATCTTTATGGTCCAACTCTTACTTCTACATGAGTACTGGGAAAAAACACAGCTTTGATTATATGAACCTCTGGTGGCAAAGTGATGTTTCTGCTTTCTAATACGCTGTCTAGGTTTGTCAGTCTTTCCTTCCAAGGAGCAAGTGTCTTTTAATTTCATGACTGCAGTCACCATCCACAGTGATTTTGGAACCTATGTCAATGCTTTCCGATAGATATCTCTATGTTTACTATTTTATGTTTTTCTAGTAGCCATGTTAAGAACAAAAAGAGAAACCAGTAAAATTTAATCTACTGATAGTTTTATTTAACCCAGTACATTAAGAAATTATCATCTTAACATTTAATCAATACAAAAATTGTTGAGACATTTTATATTATTTTTTATCTTGTGTCTTTTAAATCTGATGTTCTTTTTTACCCTTACAGGGCAATCAATTTTTATTAGCCATATTTCAAAATCTCAAAAGCCACATCTGGCTAGTAGCTGCCCTATTACACAGCACAGATCTATGTAACTAGAGGTATATGCAGAGTAGCATGGTGTCTGCATTGTTGAAAAACCTCAAGTTCTACAGAATTGCACACTAAAAATAACAGGGCTAACAGAAAAATATAAGGATGGAAACTGTCACTCAGCTTTGGTAAAGTAAACCATAATAAGTCAGTAATTTGAATCTGGAAAAATAACATGAAATGTTTGGACAGGCAGCTCAGATTACAGGGTGAATTTTGAAATTTTAAGTGGTGATCTGGCAATATTTTATATAGAGTAGAGCGAGTTGCCAAGACAGTATGGATGGAAGTATGCTGTTATCTGTAGGCATTGTATTTTTGTGTTTATTTGTTTGGAGTGGAGGTGTATATGCACACATTCCCAGTTTTTATTTGCATTTTCCTAAGAATTAGTGATGTTGGGCAGCTTTTCATGTACCTGTTGGCCTGTATGTCTTCTTTGACAGAAATGTAGTTAGGATCTTTACCTGTTTTTAGATTGGGTTATTTGGTTTCTGCTATTGAGTTATGTGAGTTTCTTGTGTGTTTTGGATATTAACTTCACATCAGATATGTGATTTGCAAATATTTTCTCCTATTTCATAGGTTGTCTTTTTCATTTTGTTGATTACTTTTTTTGTTGTACAGAATCTTTCAAGTTTGATGTACTAACACTTGTTTATTTTTGCTTTCTATTAGTTTATTATGTGGCTATCCTAAAATACTTCAAAATATTATGTATTTGTAATATTTAATTTCAGCTTCTACTTTTTAAATGTTGCTTTGACACCAATAAATTATGTTCTTCATGTAAACATTTTAAAATTAGTGCACTAAATTTTTTTATATTTTTCCCCAAAAAGGTCTTGGGAATTATTTATTTATAGGGTAATTTCTATATTAATATTTTAAATGGCATCTTTATTTTCATATCTCTAGTTATACTATTCAAATGTTGGAGTTTTTTGTTTTTTTGGCTGTGCCTCAGGATTCAGGATTTTGGTTTCCCAACCAGGGATGAACCTGTGAGCCCTGCAGTGGAAGCCTAGAATCTTAACCACTGGACCACCAGGGAAGTCCTGGAGGTGTTATTTTAATTTGCATAAATTTATCTTTTGTTTTGTAATCTTAGTTACCTTTTTTAGTTACAGTTGCTTGATTTTTTTCCTTTTTTTGCTTTCTGGATTTAATAATACTGCCTTTATAGTCTGTAAATAAAATTTACTTACTTGAATCTCCTGTACAGCACATGAATAATTAAATATGTACATATTTAGTACAGAAAAAAAAAACCTTTAAAAATAAAAAGCTCAGTTTTCCGATTTAACTAAAGGTAAGATTATTTCTTGATAACTGAGTAGATAAGGTCAAAGTAGGTTTGGTTACCCATTAAGTTTCAGTCTAACTCTACATTACAATGGTGTGCATTTTCACAAACAAAAAGAACTCTGACACTCAATTAATTATGAAATAATTTCCCCAAATCATTATTCTATTAAACTGTTTGAAAACACGACCCACAGAATCTAGCACCTTTACTGTTTTATAACCTTGGTGAAAAAGACCTGAGCTAGAGAGAGAAATTTGGGCATCATCAGCTTACAAATAGATCGTATTTAAAACAATGACCCTGAATTGGATCACTGAGCATGCACTGAAATAAAGAGAAGGTTTGCGGACAAAGCCCTTGGGCACAGGAGCTTCAGAGACCTGGGAAAGGAGATTCAATTCCCCAAGGGGAAAAGGGGAGCTGAGGAAAAGCATCAGGGTAGGAATAAGACCAGAGGAATGGGGAGTCCTAGAACCAAGGAAAAATGTGGGAGTGACCAGGCACCAAATAGTGCTGAGAGATCATAAAAGATGAGGACTAAAAACTGACCACTGAATTTTTCAACATTTAAGTCACTGTTAATAAAAACAATTTTAATGCGTTGATGGAGAAGGCAATGGCACCCCCCTCCAGTACTCTGCCTGGAAAATCCCATGGACGGAGGAGTCTGGTGGGCTGCAGTCCATGGGGTCACTAGGAGTCAGACACGACTGAGCAACTTCACTTTCATGCATTGGAGAAGGAAATGGCAACCCACTCCAGTGTTCTTGCCTGGAGAATCCCAGGGACGGGGGAGCCTGGTGGGCTGCCGTCTATGGGGTCGCACAGAGTCGGACACGACTGAAGTGACTTAGCAGCAGTAGCAGCAGCAATGCGTTGATGGGGACAATGCTTGATTGGAGTGGCTCAAGAGATCCCAGAAAGAGAGTTATCAGAGACAGCCAGTACAGATAATTTTTTCTAGGAGCTTTGCTTAAAATAGTGTAATTTAGAAAAGAGAATACACTGGGAGCTAAGATGACTAGATTTAAACCCTGCCTCCCCCGCTGGCTAGCAGTGTGATGTTGTGTAACTTTTTCTTTCTCTCTCAGCCTTGATTTTCTCATCTGTAAAATAATTTTTTTCTCATTTAATTATTGAGGAACCAAATGTATTTTAAAACCTAAAGTACATAAAGCTCTTCCAGCTGTGTCTGACACACAGTTAATGCTATGTAATTTTCAACTATTATTACTATTTGAGAAGCAGAGAAAGGGAACAGGAGCTGAAGGGGGCTGTGGATAACAGGAAAGGGTATGTAAAAATTCATTTGAATACTGAGGGGAATGGTTGTGTAGGAAAGAAAAAACTGATGATGCAGGAGAGAGGAAAGAGTTGATAGAGGAATGTCCTTGAGTGGGCTGGAAAGAATAGTATCTAGTATCTAAGTAATGTTTAGTTTATTTGTAATGCAGAGATTTTATCCAATCCAATATACCAGGGATGGGAGGAGGCAAAATACATGGGGACACTGGATGTAGGTGTGAATGTGCTTGAATGGCAGGAACCTGTGTATTTCCTACTCTGATTGCTTCTGTTTTCTCAGTGAGATAGGAAGCAAAGTCATTACCTGTGCATGGCAGGAAGTGCTGGATAGTTTTCTTCGTGTTTATATCACTGGGATTACTGTGCTTCAGAATTAATTAAAGTTTATCAATAGTTAAAAATTCATTTCCTCCTCCACCCAAACAATGAAATTTTGATTTATAAAAGAAATAGAAAATTCCTCCTTGCTTCCTTGTAGTCTCAGCTGGGTGGTGAGTCAGAACCAATTAATAAGTGGAAAAGGAAAAAATAAAAATCCACAAATTGTGCCAGTGATTGATTTTGCCACCTCAGCATGTCTCTTACTTCCTTCAGCTGTTCAGTTACTGATTATGTTCAGGATGCATTTCCTTTTTCATAAAAGCCTCTCCCCCCCGCCCCCCCCCGGCCGTGTTGCTTTATTTTGGCTCATCTTTTATTCCCTCTAAAATTCAGATTGAACACAAATATCAGTTCAATTATTCTAAACACATATAAAAATATAAAAGTTAATAGACAAATTGAGAAATCTTAGTTTTTGGTTTGGGGATTACATTAGGTCAGAATCCATTTGAACTAGTACAAAATTTTTCCTTTTATAGAAAAATCAATAAGGAAAAAAACTCCTTGTCAATAGATGACACTACCCTATGTATGTTAACACATTATTGCCTGGAAATGTATTAACACCACAAGTGTTAGTTTCTGCAAAAAAACCCTCGTCAATAGCGTGTTAACTGCTGACAGTTTTGTGAACATTTTGGAGGATGTGATTATATTTAATTTTTTTTTAATTTTATATTTTCAAGTTTATACATTGGTATAAATACTGTGAGTAGTTTCTACACATTGATCTACAAATATTTTTATTGTAATATAAAATCTACTGAAAAATCTACTATTTGAAAATCATTAATAGAAATATGAAAAAAGCAATCATATCAGTGGTACATACTACTTTACTACATTTTATATTGTTAAGGAAATGAGAAATTTAAAACATTAAAAACTGGAAGGAGACAAAGAAACTAAAATGAGTAAGAAAGAACAAAGATCACTTTTAGACTATTGCCTTTGATGACAGTAAGTGAGACAGTGTACTAGATTACAGGGAAAATCTAGTTGGAGGGAAAATATGCCTTTTTTTTTTTTTTCTCTATCTTTCGCTCAGCAGTGTTACTTACTTTTAGAAAAAAATTCCAGAGGAAGCAGTCATGCCACAGTATGCCTCTGCCCTCAGTCCATAGGAGATTAAAACAATAAGATTGACTGGGGCCAGTGTACCCTTTCCTTGGGAATACTGGACTGGAAATTCAATCAAACTTTGTGTTACTGGAATCATAAGATTTAAAGTTCCAGAGATGTTCAGAGCCAAATTTGTACTATGTACATTAGAGCAGAGTGAGGGCAGAAGGAAGCAATCTAAAGGGGAAAAGATATTCAGAAAGTATCAAGATAAGATAAACTGACATTTGGAAAGATTTCCTTTTGGAAGCATTTAGCAGCCTTAATTCCAGTTATTCCTAAAGTCCAGGCACATTTCTTCCCTTGGGCCATGTGAGACATTCAACTGTTATGACAATACATTTTTTCTTTTTTCTGAAACTGTTCCTAGTTTGGTTTTGCCCCTTGCAGTGAAGTGCTTTCTAATAAAATACCCACCCTCAAGGAGATAAAAATGAGCCAAGAAGATAGAAATATAATTTTAATCTAAGTGATTTAGCAGCTAGTAAGCAGGTATTTTGTTCTGCTTAGCCTGAGGAAATTAGGAAAGGTTGGATAGAGGTATAGCATTCACTGAATGTTCCCAATTAGAGTTTCAGTCAATTAAGTAACAATCAAGAAATTATGACGTGATCCCTTTCTTAAAGTTTTAACAATTTCATTGGTAGAAAACTGAAACTTAATAACATAATTAAACAAATACCCATTTATGATTACACCTGAGGTTCAGACTAATAAAGAGTTAGAGAAGAAACAGTTAGCTATGACTTAGCAGAAGTAGGGAATTCCCATGGAAGGTGTGGACCTACAAAACACCTTGAAGGACTTTAAGAATTCAGTTCATTCATCCAGACCATTTTCTGGATAATCACTACTATACCACAGGTGGTTAATAATATTAATGATATAGTAATGAACAAATTAAAGCTCTTACTCTGGGAAAGCTTTTAGTACACTAGTGAAGATAAATCTGGAAACAAATTTAAAGCTTGGAAAAAAAAATAAATGATCAACTCTCAGGTTAAAGAAAGCTTCCGGGCTTCCCTGGTGGCCCAGCGACAAAGAAGCTGCCTGACAATGCAGGAGACATGGGTTCGGTCCCTGGTCCGGGAAGACCAGATGCCATGGATCAAATAAACCTGTGTACTTGTGTACCACAACTATTGAACCTGTGCTCTGGAGCCAGTGAACAGCAAATATTGAGCGCATGCACTCCAGAGCCTGTGATCCACAAGAGAAGCCACTGCACGAAGAAGCCTACACACCTAAGTACAGAGTCGCCACCTCCTGCTGCAACTGGAGAAAAGCCCGTGTGCAGCAGTGAAGACCCAGCAGAGCCGAAAATTAAAAAATTAAATTTTAGAAAAAGAATGCTTCCTTTCATCAATATGCAAAGTAATCACAAACATACTTCTGCAACATAGACCCAACATTATCTTTTGTATTCACAACCTGTCTTTCATTTAGTTTCTGGCTATCATATTTAACTGAGGATGGCTAACATGGGACTCTGAACATTTCCACTGACTCTTTCTATTGTAACTTGCCACTTTGGTGGTGTGTTTTCTTTGTGTGGGAGCAAGTAAAAACTGGGTTTCTATGGCAAAGTTTCTTTAAAACACATCCAGAAGTGCTATTTGAGTTTGCAGGCCTTCTCTCCAGCTATATTATCTAGGAACTTATTGTTTTTAAGAAAAAAAGATGTTTTTGGTTTTGGTTTGTTGCAAAGGTCCTGTTATCACAATTATTTGTTTGAATGGGCAGCTGCTCCAGATTGACTGATCAAATCCCCACTTACAGAATTTAGTTGGAGGAAGAGATGATTTCATGAGAATCAAAAACAGGGTTGAATTAGGGTCATGACAGTGGAAATGGAATCATTCTAGAATTAAGACAATGCATCAATCTACCTATGATTTTCTGTGTTTTCTTCTCCCACACTGAGCTGCTGGCTTCCTCACTTTCTCATCGTTTCTTCTTCCTTTTGATGTAACAAACTCATAACTTAACTTATCAACCCTTATATACTAGACTAACTCATGAATTCTTGTAACTTGAGGTAACTCATGAGTTGTCAAAGAGTCTACTTCATGGATCCTGCATTCTTCTAGCTTTAGCTGCTGTTCCATCTGCCCAGATATTACTTCTTTCTGCTAAATTCTGAAAATGAGTGTTTCATTTGCACCCTGGAGAAACTGTTCACTTCTATTTTAATTAACTATGGCTGGGAGAACTATGGACTTCCCTGCTGGCTCAGACAGTAAAGAAACCCCCTGCAATGCAGGAGACCTGGGTTTGACCCCTGGGTTGGGAAGATCCCCTAGAGGAGGACATGGCAACCAACTCGGGTGTTCTTAACTGGAGAATCCCCAAGGGAGAGGAGCCTGATAGGCTACAGTCCATGGGATTGCAAAGAGTCGGACACGACTGAGCGACTAAGCACAACACAGGGAGAACTATGGCTGTCCAAGCCTCACCCATTAATATGGGCTTGGCTGGGGTGAGTGCCATGATGTCTTATACACCATGGAGGTGTTCCTTAGAGCAGAAAGTTTTAGTCCGTCTTGTGATGACACATATAGGTCGAATGAAAATAAAGTAAGGGAATTGTAACCAGCTTTAAAATGAAGGAACAACAACAAAAAAATAAATAAATAAAATGAAGGAAGATACTTAATCCTCAACTGAAATTTATAGAACAGTTTACATGAACATAGGACTTCCTTGGTGGCTCAGACGGTAAAGCGTCTGTCTACAATGCGGGAGACCCGGGTTCGATCCCTGGGTGGGGAAGATCTCCTGGAGAAGGAAATGGCAACCCACTCCAGCATTCTTGCCTGGAAAATCCCATGGACGGAGAAGCCTGGTGGGCTACAGTCCATGGGGTCGCAAAGAGTCAGACACGACTAAGCGACTTCACTTACATGAAAACAACTTAAGATAAACAGTAAACATATATTTAAGCATATATTCAACAATTCTCCTGTCTTCTCAGAATTTCTATTATTCATTTTATTTTTCCTTTCCTAGCCTCTGTTGATTAATGCCATCTATGATTCTTACATGCAGGCCAACACTAAAATATAGGTTATAAAACATTCAGTTTTATTTGTATTCTTTCTTTCTTTTTTTTTTCAACCAGAAACTTTTCCCTTATAAAATAGTAAGTTATTTTATTTTTCAGTTGCTGAGTTAATAGAAATTATTCTAAAATATTATGTAGAGAAAACATTTAGTACAATCAGAATTAATGTTGAGTTTTTTCTGTAGTCAAATACTATAATTTATTATAATCCTGATGAAACACCTTGGTATATAATACCATGGTTATAGGAAATTTGGGTGGCAGAATGGAATTTTTCAGCTCAAGCAACAATATAATAATAAAATCTAGGCTTTACTAATCTCCAAGCATTTTATTTTTAGGAATTCTGTGCAAGCAGAAAATATACAACACTTTTGACTTACTGATTGAAGAAGAACTTACAGACAACAGCATACAACAACACTATACGTGTAGGACTTTCCTGGTGGCTCAGGCGGTAAGGCGTCCGCCTACAATGCGGGAGACCCAGGTTCAATCCCTGGGTCGGGAAGATCTCCTGAGAAGGAAATGGCAACCCACTCCAGTATTCTTGCCTGGAAAATCCCATGGTCAGAGGAGCCTGGTAGATTACAGTCCATGGGGTCGCGAAGAATTGGACACAACTGAGTGACTTCACCTTCACCTTCATACATGTATACCAGTTTGGAGTTGTGCTCCATCATAGATGTAGGTTTAGATAGATGGCAGTTAGCCTCCATCATAGATGTAGGGGCTATGATGGCAGTTAGCCTCATGGTAGTCCAAGCATTCCAGAAGAATTGAGATTCTGAGAGCATGGGTCAGAGTGATAATAATGCATTCAGATCCTCCTTGAACATGGCTTCCATATCTTACTACTGGAACTCCTCAATGGACTAGTCTTCTTCAGCATCCCTCTTAATACATCTGCAAATATTTTCCTGATGATGTCTTAGTTACCTTCTACTAAAAGTCACAATATGTTACCAGATACGAAAGACATTCTGTCGCTTAAAAAAAAAATGCATTTAGCTGATAAGGTATTTTATCCAGTTCCATGAGTGTGGATCTTTCATGGATTTTCTTTTATTACCATTATTTATTTATATATTTATTTTGGGCTGCTCTGGGTCTTTGCTGCAGTGCACGAGCTTTCTCTAGTTGCAGTGAGTGGGGATTGCTCTCTAGCTGGGGTCTGCGGGCTTCTCAATAGAGTGGCTTCTCTTGCTCCACAGGATAGACTATAAGGCATGCAGTCTTCAGAAGCTGTGGCACCCAGGCTTAATTGCCGTGCAGCACGTGGAATTTTCCCTGACCAGGGATCAAACCCGTGTCCTCTGCATTGGCAGATGGATTCTTAATCAATGGACCACTAGGGAAATCCTCTCATGGATTTTCAATCAAGGACTTAATGAAGACAATGAATGCCAAATGCCCATTGTTCTTAATGGCAATGCTACTACAACTTGTAATTTGTCTTCTGTCAAATCCCTCAAATTTGTGATTCCAAATCCTCACAAGAGATGTTTTCTAAAAAAAATTGTTAAATAACCTGAATATTTTGTTTTGATTAAAGAGAATGTAAAGAGTTTTCTCCTACTGGTGGTGGTGGTTTAGTTACTAAGTCCTGTCCAACTCTTGCGACCCCATGGGCTATAGCTCTCCAGACTCCTCTGTCCATGGGATTTCCCAGGCAAGAACCCTGGAGCAGGCTGCCATTTCCTTCTCCAGGGCATCTTCCCCAGCCAGGAATTAAATCCACATCTCCTGCATTGCAGGCAGATTCTTTAACACTGAGCAATCAGGGAAGCCCCACCTAATACCAAATACTAAATGTATTATAAAGTTACAATAGTAAAACAATGTTATACTAATCTATGATCAATGGAAATGACAGAAAGCCCTGAAATAAATAAAAACATATTTATATAAACCAACCCATAATGTGGCAAAGTAAATGACATGGAAACTCCTGTAACTATTTGGGAGAAAATATTAGATCCCTATCTCATTCACATAAAAATATTTTGAATTTAAGATATAAATGTAAAAATAACATAATAACAGTACTAAAGTAGAACCAAGCAGAACCCTGCAGGCTCTCCCCCAAGCACAAAACTGAGCAATTAATGATTAGGACAATAGAGTCACAGACTCAGTGTCTGATAAATATTCCCAACTTGTTTTAAAGATACAATAACTGCCACTGGAGGAGAAAATAACTATATGATAACCACATTGTAGCCATGACATAAACTGCTCCATCTTGAGCAGTGCTAAGTCTATGGCTAGTACAATTCTAAGAATGAGCTTCATGCGAATGGGATTAACATTACTGATTATAATCTATATCTTTGTGGGCATCAAAATAATTGTACCTTCTTCTGCCCATGTATGTAAGTGGGAAGCTAAAATTGTCAGCAAAGAGATGCTATGTCAACCCAAGTTGACATACATCACTCTGGGAATATGACACCCTAGGTCAGCATGAAGAAGTTACAGAAGATAGAATTCATCCCTAATCCCACAGAAATGGAATGATGTTTGATGGTGGGGAAGTGAAAGAAGCTCTTTACCTTTTTCCTGTTTGCCCTGTTTTTCTGTTCCCCTCTAACCTAAGAAGAATCTAATTATAGGAATGAGATCACTAAGAAATTGACACTAACTTCTAGCGGAATAAGTCAGAAAGAGAAAGAGAAGCATTGTATGATATCCATTATATGTAGACTATAAAAAGAAATGATACAAATGAACTTATTTACAAAACAGAAACAGTCTTACAGACTCAGAGAATGAATTTATGGTCACCAGAAGAGAAGGATGGGGGAAAGGGATAGTTACCAAGTTTGTTATCAACATGTACACACTGCCATGTTTAAAAGTATAACCAACAAGGCCCTACTGGATAGCACAAGGAACTCTGCTTAATGTTATGGGCCACCCTGGATGGGAGGGAAGTTTGAGGGAGAATGTATACATGTTTATGTATGGCTGAGTCGCTTTGGTGTGCACCTAAACCTATCACAACATTGTTCATTGGCTATACTCTATGTATGAAAGTCACTCAGTCCTGTCCGACTCTTTGCGACCCCATGGATTAGTCCATGGAATTCTCCAGGCCAGAAGACTGCAGTGGGCATCCTTTCCCTTCTCCAGAAGATCTTTCCAACCCAGGGATCGAACTGAGGTCTCCCACATTGCAGGTGGATTCTTTACCAACTTCAGAGTTCTTGTGGCTCAGCTGGTAAAGAATCTGCCTGCAATGCAGGAGATCTGGGTTCAATCCTCAGGTCGGGAAGATCCCTGGAGAAGGAAACGGCAACCTGGAGAAGAAAGTGGCAACCTGGAGAAGGAAATGGCAACCACTCCAGTATTCTGGCTTGGAGAATTCCAGGGACAGAGGAGGGGGACATGCTGAAATCCATGGAATCGCAAGGAGTCGGACACGATTGTGCGACTAACTTGCACTTATTTCTTTATCAACTGAGCTATCAGGGAAGCCCAACTGTACTCTAATATAATATAAAAAAGTTAAAAGAAAGAAAGAAGCTAACTCCTGACTTCCACTCTCCTGAATGTACATTGCTGCTGCTAAGTCACTTCAGTCGTGTCCGACTCCTTGTGACCCCATAGACGGCAGCCCACCAGGCTCCCCCATCCCTGGGATTCTCCAGGCAAGGACACTGGAGTGGGTTACCATTTCCTTCTCCAATGCATGAAAGTGAAAAGTGAAAGTGAAGTCGCTCAGTCGTGTCTGACTCCATGCTACCCCATAGACGGCAGCCTACCAGGTTCCTCCGTCCATGGGATATTCCAGGCAAGAGTACTGGAGTGGGGTGCCATTGCCTTCTCCACTGAATGTACATTAGGCCTTGTCTCACCTGTAGATTCCTACCCTGGATAAAAAGAAGTAAGACTAGCTGTCTGCCCTCAACAGCCCCCTCAGCAGTCATGCAGGCAGATCACACAGGCAAGACGGCCGCAGAGAGAACCAGCCAGTCTGCACTCAGTGGAAAATGATGCAAAACCCAGCCTCATGCCTTGATTCACTGAGATTCTCCCTCCTCCCCAATTTTCCCCTTTAAAAGCTATCATGGCTGACTAGAATCTGATCTCTGGACAAGAGTCCACCATCTCCTCAGCCTGATGGCTTTTATGATTAAAGCATCTTTCCTTTCTATTGACATTTGCCTCTCAAATTATTGGCTTATGAGTGACAAGCAGCAGAACCTGTGTTTGGTTACAAAACGAAATATGGATGATATATTATAAAAAAAATTTTTCTGAAGCATATGTACAAAACATACATAAGAAATGATCCAACAGTTTCTTAATGCTTGAAATATTTTGCTTTAAACAATATAAATAAAATAGGAAATAGAGTAAATATCAGTATTAAATAGTTGTTCTCTCTGAATGAAGGGATTTCTTTTTTCCTTTGACTTATTATAAATTTCTTCATAATTAATGTAGTTTATTTTGTAATTAAAATTAATGTTAGAGAAAAAAGGTTAAATGGTGTTTGTTACTGACTTAGCACATAAAAGCACTGAAACTTTTTCCACAAAAGAAAAGAAAAAAGGTATTTTCTGCTGCTTCATATTTAAATTGCCTTCATGTTTACATTTTTCTACAACTTTCATTTATCAACTCAGTTTGTTATAGATTTCAATTTTAATCCACTGAAATTTTTCACAGCTGCCATTTCTTCATGGTGATACATTCTACTAGAGTCTATAATTAAAACAATACCAAAGAATGTCTAACAATATTCATAGCAATTCATTTGTAAATTTCATCACTCAGATTAATTTTAAATAGTCCTAATAAAAGCTTTGTATTCATCACTCAGTTTAAATTTTACATGGAGATAAAGATTTTTAAAAGATATAGTAAATTGTGATTTTTTTAATTGATTTTTCAAATTATGGTCACAGAAAGATTTCCCATGCTTTGTGCTAGAACAATGGCACAATTACATCATGCATGCAATATCCCATCTAAACTGCAGAACTGATACTCTTCCAACAATTTTTGCAATTTTTTAAAACTTTTTTCTTAATATTTTTGATACTGCAATAATTAGTTGCAATTAAATTGCAACTGTCCAATGCAATTAAAAGAATAGTAAGTTAATCAACATTAGGAATAGAAGAAACTTAAAGATGTGACTATTTCTGCTATTCCACTAACTCCAGGTAGAATTTCATCTTGTTGACATAAACATATGGTACCACTGACATCCTTATATATCAGTTCATTTTCCTTCCCTAATACTTTAGCTCTATTTTTCTCTTGTCTGGTGGAGCAAAAAAGTCCAGATGCTTAATACATTAAGATTTAGTTGATTATAAGGATGATAGTTTAAACACTGTGCTATTGCCTCTAGACCTACTTATCCTAATGGAAAGTTTTAATTATTTTTACTTTGAAAACATAGAATATAGATTATTTCAAAGACTCCTGCAATAGTCTCAGCATCTCTGAATTTGGCTTGAATGAATATACAAAGAATCCAAACTACAATCTATTTTATTTGCTTTATATTTTGTTCATTTCATAAAGTAATCTTTTGATTTTTTAAAAACATTAATTCCAAGCAACATTTTCTCCAGCCTGTGGTGTCCATCATTATGGCACTGGCATTTCACAGTGAACTTCCTCCAAGAAAACACTTTTATCTTATAAACATATTTTTCTTCCCCATCTCTCCACCCCTGAGAATTCTAAGCAGCACCTTCTATGCTAACTAGATTGCATCCAGATTTTCCTGGCTCCCATCCACATTTACAGGCTCTTTGATTGCCTGCAATCTTGTGCATAAAATACCAATTTGCTTTGTGCTCCCTAAGGCTTTCATTAAGTTATAAAAGCTGAGGGTGGTGACCTCGGGCTTTATTATGACTAAGTATTGCCACAATCTCAGTGTTTTCTTAATACGTATTTATTGATGATATCTAAAATATCTGGCTTCGAAAAATGCCATTTCCTCCTGTTGGACCTCTTCCAGTGGGAATCATACAGGCTTGGAGTTCTTTGAATGACAAAATCTTTTCAATATAAGACCTGGAAATAACAGGAAAACTTTTTTTTTACACTTTTTTAGAATAGAGTTCATTAATCAGATGGCATTTATTTGAATGTAAGTAACAAAAAGTACATCTGAGTGGCTTTTTAAATGGAGGTTATTTTTCATATTTAATAAAATGTCTTAAAAAAATTGTCTAGAGAGGCAAGGTGTTCAGCAGCTCAACAAAGCCATGAACTCACACAAGGAAATCTTGAATAGGGTTTTACAGTTCACCCTAGCCCAGATGGTGATAACTGTTTTCTGATTAGCAGCTGTCCCTATGTACATCTAACTTGGACTTGGAAAAAAATTACAATCTAATTGGGAATATGATAGAGCAAAAGGAAAACTATTTCAGACACAAAACACATCTTTCAATAATTTGAGGAATTAAGGGCAGGAAAAATGCTTAGCTCACTTTTTAGCATTCCCATTTGTTTAAACACTCTTAAAATGTCACTCCTTGAAAAGTAAAAAGACATGTCTATCAGACAGAGTGGGCAGAGGAGGTTGCAGTGGCATCAAGAGTTGATCCCCAAACATAATTCTCTGGACCAGGGATTCTTTTAAAGAGGAGGTGACCTCTAGTGACAGATAAGTTTTGTTTTACCTCTACTATGGCTTGTTTATTTTTTTATATCTGGAGTGTTCAGTAGAAAGTCAAAAGGGTAAGCGAGGTCTCAGGGTGACATCCAATTTAGTTGAAAGTTCCTGTTTATCAGTTCCCCATTTTACCCCTTATTCCAGCATTAGGTCAGTAATACCTTGGTCCATCTCCCCAAGACTAGTAGAGCAAACACTATGAAAGATTTTTTTTTAAATGTTCTGTTATTTTCTAGTTTACTTATTTTTAAGACATATCATTAGAAGCAGGATTCTGATTGTTATTTGCACACCTAATTTATTTTGCTTATGAGACAGACTTAGCAACCAGGAGCTAAACCATATTCTAAGTTGTTAGATGAGCAGGGCTTTCTCATGATGGTACCTGCAGTTCACTGACAAACAGCCTTCCTTATCTTTCCTCATTTCTCAGGAAGCACAAAGGCAAATTAAAAAACTCCCCATGCATTCTTTAGTGAGGATGATTTTTAGTTTTTCGATTTCCAGTATTGGTGCTACTTAAAATTTACTTGTTTTGATTCATGTTTAACATTCTTATTCACAGCCATAAGCAAATTAACACTGTTTGCTAAGGCTATACACAAAAGATATTTGCTATTATTTGTGCTTCAAATGTGAAGGGCATTTGGTATGATTTTTTTTTAATCCAGGTAATATTAAGAAAATGGGACAAGTGATGAACTTTTCACCTAGGATTAACTGACATCAAGTACTCTTTGGAATCCAAGTTTTGAGCATTCAAGTGGCTACCATCAATGCACGGTAAGAAAAGGAGGAGAATCCAACGACTACAGATTGTGAATCAGTTGATTCTAATGGCAATGGATAGCTGAACAGAAGAGAATAAGAAGCTTAACTTTAAAAATTCTCAGATTTTGCTTATCATCTTCATATCACTGTGATGCTTTCATAATTATTGTAATATCTCAGACTTTACAGACTTTAATATAATTAAACATTACCCTTTTACTATATATTTAAATTACTTGTACATATTCTATGATGATGCTGTGAAAGTGCTGCACTCAATATGCCAGCAAATTTGGAAAACTCAGCAGTGGCCATGGGACTGGAAAAGGTCAGTTTTTATTCCAATCCCAAAGAAAAGTTAAAGTAAAAGTTGTTCAGTCATGTCAGACTCTTTGCGACCTCTTGGACTAAACAGTCCATAGAATCCTCCAGGCCAGAATACTGGAGTGGGTAGCCTTTCCCTTCTCCAGGGGATCTTCCCAACCCAGGGACTGAACCCATGTCTCCCACATTGCAGGTGGATTCTTTGCCACCTGAGCTACCAGGGAAGCCAGAAAACACTGGAGTGGGTAGCCTATCCCTTCTCCAGGAGATCTTCCTGACCTAGGGATTGAACCAGGGTCTCCTGCATTGCAGTCAGGTTCTTTACCCAGCTGAGCTACCAGGAAAGCCAGCAATGCCAAAGAATGTTCAAACTACCAGACAATTGCACTCATCTCACACGCTAGCAAAGTAATGCTCAAAATTCTCCAAGTCAGGCTTCAACAGTAGGTGAACCGAGAAATTCCAGATGTTCAAGCTGCATTTAGAAAAGGCAGAGGAACCGGAGATCAAATTGCCAATATCTATTGGATCATAGAAAAAGCAAGAGAATTCCAGAAAAACTTCTACTTCTGCTTTACTGACTACGCCAAAGCCTTTGACTGTGTGGATCACAACAAACTGTGGATAATTCTCAAAGAGATGGGAATACCAGACCACCTCACCCTGTCTCTTGAGAAACCTGTATGCAGGTGAAGAAGCAACCGTTAGAACCAGACATGGAACAACAGACTGCTTCCAAATTAAGAAAGGAGTACCACAAGGATGTATATTGTCACCCTGATTATTTAACTTATATGCAGAGAGAGTACATCATGTGAAATGCCAGACTGGATGAAGCACAAGCTGGAATCAAGATTGCCAGGAGAAACCTCAGATATGAAGATGAGGTTCATATGAAGAAGAGGTGTCATATGAAGATGACACCACCCTTATGGCAGAAAGTGAAGAAGAAATAAACAGCCTCTTGATGAAAGAGAAAGAGGAGAGTGGAAAAGTTGGCTTAAAACTTAACATTCAAAAAATGAAGATCATGGCATCTGGTCCCATCACTTCATGGCAAATAGATGGGGAAACAATGGAAACAGTGACAGACTTTATTTTCTTGGACTCTAAAATCACTGCAGATGGTGACTGCAGCCATGAAATTAAAAGATGCTTGCTCCTTGGAAGAAAAGCTATGACCAACCTAGACAGCATATTAAAAAGCAGAGACATTACTTTGCCAACAAAGGTCTGTCTAGTCAAAGCTATGGCTTTTCCAGTAGTCATGCATGGATGTGAGAGTTGGACCATATAGAAGGCTGAGCACCAAAGAACTAGTGCTTTTGAACTGTGGTGTTGGAGAAGATTCTTGAGAGTCCCTTGGATAGCAAGGGGATCAATCCAGTCAATCCTAAAGGAAATCAATCCTGAATATTCATTGGAAGGACTGATGCTAAAGCTGAAGCTCCAATCCTTTGCCAACCAGATGGGAAGAACTGACTCATTGGAAAATATCCTGATGCTGGGAAAGATTGAGGGCAGGAGGAGAAGGGGATGACAGAGGATGAGTTGGCTGGATGGCATCACTGACTCCGTGGACATGAGTTTGAGCAAGGTCTGGGAGTTGGTATTGGACAGGGAAAGTTTGGCATGCTGCAGTCCATGTGGTCGCAGAGTTGGACATGTCTGAGCAACTGAACTGAACTGATTCTATGATGAATATTTCCTAAATGAGCATGCTCTTATAAGTGGTTTGTTTGTTTGTTTTTTATATCTGAGCTTTTCTTTGGGGGCATTTCCAGAAGTAGAGAGTTTCAAATGGTGCAAAGTTTGGTTTGAGTCCATTAAATGAATTGTTATATTGTCTATCAAAAAGACTTCCCTCCTGTCAGAAATACTATTTCATTGTGCCTTCTTTAGCATTGAACACTACCAATTTTATGGGTCTTTCTGTAATCTGCGTTAGTTGAGTCAAAGCAATGAATAAGCAGTAAATGTCTTCAAACTGGAAGAATATTTCACATTTACAGTTCATTAGGTATCTTACAATTAGCAGATTTCTTCCTCAAGGCTCTCAATAAATGCCCATTTATTAATCTCTAACACTTTCATCTGATAGTGACTGTCTCCTAAGAGGGTATCCCTCAATCATTTCATAGTTATGTCTTTCTTTGAAAATCGGATGAATGATATAAATACTTTCTTAAGATTATGGACACATTTACAGATGTACAACACCACAGATGTACAACACCACACATATGCACATAAACACATACAATTTAATACAATTTAGGAAATTGGTATATTATCTCATGTCAATCCACTTTAACAACCTTAGCCAACAGTGATAGACTGTGAGTAAGTTAAGAGTAACAGGATAAAAGGAAAGATTTGTATTTTTGAGGTGTCTGTGGAGGATAAGACCAGTTGGGGCTCAGCAATGCAGATATGAAGGCTAACCAGTCAGTCAGAGTATTTTCATGGACTTCCTTTCCTGGGAGAAGCCAAGGAACCACAGTTCCTCAAATTTAGTCTTACTCTAGATTTAGTTATGATTATTGTTCAGTCACCAGGTCGTGTTTCACTCTTTGCAACCCCCATGGATTGCAGCCAGGTTCCTCTGTCCTCCACTACCTCCCAGAGTTTGCTCAAATTCATGTTCATTGAGTCAATGATGCCATCCAACCATCTCATCCTCTGTCATCCCCTTCTCCTCTTGCCCTCAATCTTTCCCAGCATGAGGGTCCTTTCCAATGAGTTGGCTTTTCACATCAGTTGGCCAAAGTATTGGAGCTTTAGCTTCAGTAGCAATCATTCCAATGAATATTCAGGGTTATCTTTAGGGTTGACTGGTTTGATCTCCTTGTAGTCCAAGGGACTCTCAAGAGTTTCTTCCCCAGTACCACAATTCAAAAGCATCAATTTTCAGTGCTCAGTCTTCTTTATGGTCCAACCTTCATATCTGTACAGGACTACTGAAAAAACCATAGTTTTGACTATATGGAGCTTGTGAGCAAAGTGATGTTTCTGCTTTTTAATACACTGTGTAGTTTTGTCATAGCTTTTCTTCCAAGAGCAAGTGTCTTTTAATTTATGGCTGCAGTCACCATCTGCAGTGATTTTGGAGCCCAAGAAAAGAAAATCTGTCACTCTTTCCAATTTTCTCCCATCTATTTGCCATGAAGTGATAGGACCAGATACCATGACCTTAGTTTTTTGAATGTTGAGTTTTAAGCCAGCTTTTTCACTCTCCTCTTTCACCTTCATCAAGAGGCTCTAGTTCTTCACTTTCTGCCATTAGAGTGGTATCATTTGCATATCTGAGGTTGTTGATATTTCTCCCAGGAATCTTGATTTCAGCCTGTGATTCATCCTGCCCAGCATTTCGCATGATGTACTCTGCATAAAAGTTAAATAAGTTGTCCCATTTTATACTTTAATAAAACTCTGCTACACACACACACACACACACACACACACACAAATATTTATGTTGATGCTATCTCACTTTCAGAATTGTCAGGGCAAAGACAGAGGGAAATGCATCTAATGTAGGCTGCAGCCAATTTGAATAGCATTTTACAATCACAGTGTGCAATGCATTTCCTTGGAAATAACCGTGTGAGAATACTATTCAGGTTTTTAATACCACAGGACCTAGAGTCTTGTCAAATAGCATCTTGTTAATTTTTCTATAAAGACATTTTTCTAACAGTAGGAATGTTACTGTTTAGCTGTACACACTGCTGGTTCATGTATAATAATTATTAAAAGGCAACCTGAATCAGCAATCTATGCAATTTTTTTAAATGTATATTTCAAAAACTTGTATCAGTGCATGCAACTCACTTCTTTGGGGCTCTTTTAAAAGCAGTGTCTGAAAAAGAGAGTCAAAAAGGTAATCCAAAATAAGTGACAAATATCTTGTGATATCTGTTTCTTAAGCTTTCTTCAAATGGTGCCATATGCACACTTACTAATGTATAGTCATAATAAGATTTTCTATCTGTTTCTTCAATCCAAAGTAAATTAGAAGAAAATAGAAAGAGAAACATTTAGCCTTGGATAGAGTTAGCAAAAAACTCATTAAAAGTAAACTGACAAAGGCAGAGTGAGGTAAAAATTAAAATGCAGAACAGAATTACTAATCTATAGAGTGCAATTATTGCTCCTTAAAATATCATGGAAATTTATCAACAAAATATGTTCATTATCCTCACTTTGAGGATGCATCAAAGGGCATAGAACATTTTTAAACTATTTTAATATAGATTAAATGTCAAAAAATGTGGGTACTAAAGTGCATATGCCTCAGGCATTTAGAAAAATTTACTTACATAAAATTACCTTAGAATTTCATATTGATGAACTATTACTATATTTAAAAGTAAAAATGCATGTAATTGAAAAAGAGAATTAAGAGTTGGAGAATGAGTAACCAAGTCAGATTTTAGCCAACCTAGTCAATCAGTAGAATAAAAAATGACACATTAAAATCTACTTTAAGAACCTAAGAAGCAGAATACTAAATAAATCTTACAAAATATAAAACATTCACTACAGTTATTGCTCTATAAAATGTGTGTGTACATAAGGTATATGGCTCTACATATTCTTGTGCGCTATGGTAATAAAATAATGGATAAAATCTCTTAAATATTCATTTCATATTATTTAAATAATCTTTTTATAATAAATAATATTCAACACAAACATTTGACACTAATAATACAGAGGGTATTTTAAATCATTTATTAATTTATCTATGGATTTATTCCAAATCATATTTGAAAGCCTTCTATAAAAGTCATCAGGCCTTAACCCAATAATTGTTTTGCTGTCAGGAAGCAAATTTAAAATCTGGTAGAGGGGAGACTATAGTGGGAAAGGAGCTAGACAAAACACAAAACAGCAAATCTCCGTGGAACAGCACCTTCTCATTGTAGATCATACTGAATCAAGCTTCCATCTACTCATGAAAAGACTTGCCAACATTCACTGAGATTTCAAGGCCTAAATCTGTTTAGCTATGCATGATATGCTTGCAAATTATGAAAAAAAAAAGTAGTACTGTGCATCCAACCATAAAATATTCACTGACAAACCAAGTATATGTCAGTCAGAAACAATACTTCATGCCCTGCTCAGAATCAGACTCTGAAGTAGCTCTAGTGTTCTTACATGTCCATTCCTGGAAGAGGCGCATCAACAGAACATTTGAGTTTTTAATGTCACATTATCCTGCTCTCCATAAAGAATACTCAGTGTACCATCATCTTCTGGCTATAAAGGGAGCTCCAAGTTAAAGATATATAAACAAAATATCAACGACCATCTAGGGGTTAACGTTAAAATGAGTAGTGAGCATTTGAAGAAAGGTGAAGTACAATTGTAGAATTATGTCTTAAAATATTTATTTTTCAAAAATTTAGTCCCTCCATTAAATATTTCAAACCTAGAGAAAATACAAATTTATGAAAAATACCCATGTATCTATTGGTCCCTATGATCTAAGAGATGTTAACACTGTCTTGTTTGTTTCTTATTCATGTTGTTTTAAAACTAAAAACGTTAAAGAAACAGCTAATGCTCTTGGCCCCTGGAGTTGGTGAGAATTGTTTGCACACCTGCCTGTTTAACATCCATTCACAAGATGATAGACTACTGTTTTACACTTCTTCAATATATATAAATGGCATCATACTTGGTGTATTCTTTTGCAGTTGCTATTTTATTCAATATTCTATTTTTCACATTTGTACATGTTGACATATGTAGATAATATTTGTTAATTTCTATTGCTAAATATTATTTTGTAGCGTGAAAAATAAGAGTCTGCATTCTGTAATTTTGCTATCAGAAACAATGCTGCAGTGATTATTTTTTTATATGAGTGACCTGAATGAGCATTGAAATCAGACTGGAGGTAGACAGCAAATGGAGAAGTCCTACAGATTCCAGATTGTTCAGCCAATTCTACCAATTTTAAAACTCTAGTTTGACTGTAGCTAGAAAAAGAGGGCAAGCAGACAGAAGCAAACTAGGTTGGAAATGCTTAAAATTTGATACATTCACTCTACCTTTTAAAAGATAAAATGAATTAAAGTAGAACTGGGGAAACATGAACTCTTTCTATTTATGAAATAAACATTCAGGGCTATGAGGGGGGTCTAAAAAGCGAGGGGGGTCTAAAAAGCATGTTGGAACATTTTAGTACACCACGGATTTTGCAGCTTTGACAAAACCAAATCTTGGTCATAAAAACAGGAATCCTAGCTTGCCTAGATTGATTTATTTCCTAGATGAGACCCAATTACTCAACCAACCTGAGGCTGAAACATTTTGTTATGTACTTGCTGTACCCCCACCAAAGCTGGAGAAGTTTAATGTTTCTACCCTAGACTCTGGACTCAGCCAAATGACTTATCTGTGTAAATACAGTTTTAGCTGATGAATTTCAAGCAGTAGCTTGAAATAGGCTTGTGCAATTACCCTTGCATTCTTGTACTTCTACCATTGCCAGGAGAAGGCTGCGTCCCGGTCTACCTACCTGTTTCAGCAGAATGAGAGGCAGGTGGAGCAGAATCACGTGGTGATGACTCATTCCATCACCACAGCCCCGCCCAGGAACCACATCTGTAACAATAAACGGCAGTTTTGTTTTAAACCACTAAATTTTGGGATTGTTGTAACATAGCTTTAGTGTAGCTATAGTTAACTGATTCTGTTCATGGACTGAAAGACTCAATAATGTAAAGATGTCAATTTTCTTCAAATTAATCTCTAGATTCAATGCAATTCTAATGAGGTTCCTAGCAAATTTATGTTTATTTTTTTAAATCAACAGAAATAATTCTAAAAATTCACAAAGAAATATAAAAGATAAGAATATTCAAGACAAGTACACATTGCAAGAAAGACTTCTACCTCCAGATATTTCAAAGACCTATGAGAAAGCAATAGCGTTTAAAATAGTAAAAGAAGAGAGAAAATAACCAACAAGATAGAAAGGCAAGTCCAGAAAGAGACACATATATACCATCACCTAATTTATGGCAAGATGTCAGTGAAGTTTGGAGGAGAAATGATAACTTTTCAACAAATAGTGCTGGGACAATTGGATATCCATATGGAAAACAACTGATCTTGACTCCTTCATAACCCTTTATCAAAAAATCAATCCCAGATGGATTGCAGATCTAAGTGGACAATAAGCAAATATATATGTATGTGTGTGTGTGTGTGTAGTTTAGAGACAGACATAGGAGACTCCCTTCAGAACTGCAAACAAAAATTCTTGAAGAGACAAAAACAAACTATCAAAGAACAGAATGATAAATTTAACTATATTAAAATTAAAAAGTTCTGTTTATCAGAAAACACATTAGCAGAGTGAAAAGCCAACTCAGAAGTGTGACAAAACATTTGCAAAACATCTGTCTAAGGGAAGACTTGTCTTTAGAAAGTGCAAACATTCACATAAGTCAGTGAGAAAAGAAACCCAAGCCAACTGAAAAATGGCAAAAGACTTGAACACATTTTTTACAAGAGGATATCTAAATTGTCACATACATATGAGATGAAAATGTGAAAATGAGCAGCAAGTTTATGAAAATAGGATTGTTGTTGTCATTTAGGAGCTAATTCACATCCAACACTTTTGCAACCCCATGGACCGTAGCCCACCAGGCTCCTCCGTCCATGGGATTTCCCAGGCAATAACACTGGAGTGAGTTGCCATTTCCCTCCCAAGGGATCTTTCCAACCCAGGGAGTGAACCCACATCTCCTGCATTGGCAGGTGGATTCTTTACCACCAAGCCACAAGGTAAGCCCAAAAACAGGATTATTCATTAGTAAAATGCAGACTCAAACCTCAGTGAGATGCTGGTTCACACTTAAGAATGGCTAAATTAAAGGGACTGACAACACAGCAAAGATACTGAACAACTCAAATCCCTAACGTTGCTTTAAAAATGTAAGATGATAACCATTTTACAAACACCAGGTTGCTTAGTGGTTTCTTATAAACTCATATCCATACTATGCCCCAGCAATTCCTCTGTAGAGATATCTAGAATATCTTAGAGAAAAAAACAAACAAACAAAAATACATGTGTCCAAAATGATGTACAAAAATTACCCTCAGGAGCTTTATTCTTAATAGTCCCAAACTGGAAAACCCAAATGAACATCAATAAGAAAATGGAGAAGCAAAGTATGGTGCATTTACATGATGAGATATACTCCTTAGAAATAAAACAGAATAAATTTCTGTTACAACAACAGGGATGAATCTCAAAACACATTATGCTGTGTGAGAGAAGGCAGACATGAAACAGTACATACGGTATAATTCTGTGTGTTTGATGTTCTAGGAAAGCCAAGGTAATATATGGTGATAAAATTAAGAATAGGAGCTGTCCTTGGGAGGGGGGGGGGCGTGCATAAGGGAACTAGCTGGAGTGATGGAAGCATATATCTTTTTAGGGGCAAAGGTATAGATTGTATGAGGCATAGATTGTCAGAGCTCATCAAACTTAGTATCTGTGCATTTGACTCTGTATAAATTATACCCACAAAAAGGCAAAAAACTATCTTACCAAACAAAAATGTATGTATGTAATCATTCTAAGTATGGGTTGGAGTTTTAGTCTTTGAACATTGGCAAAATTGCAGCATGCTATAACTAATGTTTGATGAAATTTATAAAAAAAAAAAATCTACTGAGTGCATATCATGTTCTTGGTTTTATGTGTAGGCAACTACAACTTAAAAGGCACCTATTAAAAACTTAAGCTATAGCAAGGTTACACAAGAGTTCGCACCCAGGAGAATATTTAGAGAACAAAACTATGTTTGTACTACACATACATGTACTGCACATACATGTACTGCACATACATGTACCACAAATGTATAGGACATTGTGATTGATAATGATTAGAAGAAGCATTCACCAAAGATGTGGCACTTCCTTGAGCTTTGAAAAAGAACTTTCTCATAGATGGATGGGGAGAGAAGATTATAGGGCTCTCTAAATTGGTATTATAGGAGATGCAGAAAGATTGTACTGGAATTTTATGCTTCGGAATTTAACCCTTGGAAATAGCTAATGAAAATGGCAATATTTTTATGCAAATATATAAAGTGATCTCTTTGTATTCCATATATATTTAAACTCAATGAAAATTGAAATAATTTTTTAAAGTTAATTGAGTAATGATTCTTTTTTCCCCAGGACTTTTTAGAAGTCAACTGGCAAAGTTACTTAAGCTAGGAGGTCATAATTTTTAAATTTAAAAACCATGGAATTACACAAGTTAAATTTGTGGTATTAAGTTGAGCTCTAATTATTTTAGATGAATAAATATATCATTGGTATGTTTACATGGTACCACACATCCAAATGAATAGTTAAAAGTGGATTCAGAAATACTAAGTGTGTGAATAGTGAGTTATAGAAATACAGGATTCAGAACGGAGAGCTACGGGGAAAGACTGAAAAGATAGTGAATAGTAGGCCACAAGGAACTTCCCTGGAGGTCCAGTGGTTAAGACTCCAAGTTGCCACTACAGGTGGCGTGGGTTCAATCCCTAGTCAGGGAACTAAGATCTCACATGCCATGGGGCATGGCTAAAAAAGGGAAAGAAAAAAAAGGTAGTAGGACAACAAGAAAATAGAACTCTAAGGGAAAAGTTCACATCAGGAGATGAGCAGATACTGGTCAAAAAGAAGGAAGGTCTCATATTTAAAGTTACTGCCTGTACTGTGTTGTGCTTTAATTGCTTTAAGTAATTTCTATGACTTCAATGAAAACCTGACATACTAAAAAAACAAAATTGCATTAGCTGAGAAAATAGTTGTGCCAACTGAAGCAGGAAATTTGAGCAAGAGATGACCTGGAAAAATATAATCTGAGCCTACCTCCACCAAGCCTCTTTGGAAATATTAGGAAGGGGTTGGGATCCCCCACAGGACTAGGAATAGACTCACAGGTATGTCTAATTATACCCAGACAAATCAGTACTACTTTGAGAATTGGATTATTTGTGAAATTTCAGGAAGTAGAAAGGGGTTAAACAGATGAAACAGCTGGAAAATTAACTGACCTTTTTAACTCAAATGGTTTGTCAAATAGACCACAATCAGTTTAAAGGTGTTCAATCAGTTCAGTTCAGTTCAGTTCAATTCAGTTGCTCAGTCATGTCCGATTCTTTGCAACTCCATGGACTGCAGCACGCCAGGCTTCCCTGTCCATCATCAACTCCCAGAGCTTGCTCATGTCCATCAAGTCAGTGATGCCATTCAACCATCTCATCCTCTGTCATCCCCTTCTCCTCCTACCTTCAACCTTTCCCAGCATCATGGTCTTTTCAAATGAGTCAGTTATTCACATCAGGTGGCCAAAGTATTGGAGCTTCAGCTTCAGCATCATTCCTTCCAATGAATATTCAGTACTGATTTCCTTTAGGATTGACTGGTTTGATCTCCTTCCAGGCCAAGGGACTCTCCAGAGTCTTCAACACCACAGTTCAAAAGCATTAATTCTTTGGCCCTTAGCTTTCTTCATAGTCCAACTCTCACATCCATGCATGACTACTGGCAAAACCATAGCTTTGACTAGATGGTCCTTTGTTGGCAAAGTAATGTCTCTGCTTTTTAATATGCTAAGTTGGTCGTAGCTTTTCTTCCAAGGAGCAAGTGTCTTTTAATTTCATGGCTGCAGTCACCATCTGCAGTGATTTTGGAGCCCCCAAAAATAAAGTCTACCACTGTTTCCACTGTTTCACACTGGGGTATGAAATCATAAGACATATATACAAAGACTATAAGCATTCCTTATTTTTCAATAACTGAATTTAATCTTGACACCCTTTCTCCCCAATAACAGAAAACCATTTTTGTCATTTATGAGTAAACACCCTCATTTCAACTCTCGACTCAGTCAAATAAGTGTTTCTCTACTTCCTCCTTCCTCCCCTCCAAGGGTTATGATCTAAGTCCTAGTGGGGTGGGATCTTATGTATAGTCAAGGGAGCAGAGAGAGATACTTGTTCTTTGGTTAGTGTCTTTTCTTACTGGTGTCTGAGAGATGTACCTGGCCTGGCTGACTCCGGGCCCTCATCACCCCTTCACACTGGTGTCTAGTGAGCCATTTTATCTCACCTGCTCAATACCAGAATGTCCCACGCTGCTTGTTGCCACACTATCATCTTATGACAAATATGAGGCCCTTTTGTGTCCCCTCTGAAAGAGTCTGAAGCTCTTTTCCCATATATTGCGTACATAGGAAATTTGGGGATTTATGTAGGTACTTTCTGCCTAAACTCAGCACATAGCTAGTTCTACATTCATGAAGGCACTTGAAAACTAAAGAAGGCCACCATTTCCCAGGGATCCAGGTCTCCTCTCAGACACTCACTTGATGTGCTCTTCCCTTGGAGCTATAAGCACAGCTAGGTCCCGCTAGCTCTTTCTTAGAACCATTTATAATCATCTAATACTCCTAATTCTTTTTCAGTTCTACCCTGAAGTTTCTCTTTTTCTTTCTTTCTCACTTAGAGAAAAATCTTATTTGTCCCAAATTTTCTGCCTTAAATGTGGACCATGATTTCAATATTAAATGGAAAGAATTAGCTGACTGGTTTACTGGTTCCTTCTGTGTCAGCTTCTTCTTGGGTCAGTAGCAGCCCCATATCTATCAGTTTGGGCTTCCCAGGTGGTGCTAGTGGTAAAGACCCCATCTGCCAATGTAGGAGATGAAAGAGGCATGGGTTCCGTCCATGTGTCAGGAAGATCCCCTGGAGGAAGGCATGGCCACCCACTCCAGTTTTCTTGCCTGGAGAATCCCATGGGGGGCTACAGTCCATGGGGTCACAGAGAGTCAGACACAACTGAAGAACCTTGGCACAGAACAGCTCCTCCATCAATTTAAACATGAGTTTAGAACTAATCAAAAGAGGAAGGGGTAAGAGAAAGGGAAAGGAGAGCACATTTTACATCTGCTAATACTTAAGGATAGCCATTGAGCAACATATTTGTAAAGGGATATTACCAAAGGGAAATATATATCATAAAGGATTTTATTTTGCAGTGGTGTATGTTCTCTGGTCCATGTTAAAAGCATCATAAAACCTTCAAAATGAAATATAAGAAATGTGCTGCAACAAAATATTGACTGTTCTCTCCCAGTAAACAGGCTTGTCAGATTGTTTCTTTTTCCCTTGAATGAATGCTTTTCTTTTTCTCATTAGGATTTTAGTGACAAACAAAATTCAAGTGTAAAATTTAATATTGCTAGCTATAAAACTAAAACTAAATTAACAAAATAGCTGAAGCCACGTAACCCCAGCAAAGAAAATTCCAGATAGAATCTACAAATCTGTTGACTGATTTGCCAATCTACTTTTGACTCACTAAGTGGACTGCTTCTCTAGTTTAAAATTATTCTTCAGCAAGCAAATTACATTTCCCATATGCACATATGTTATGTCCATTTGCAGTGTTCAAACAGAATGTTATCATAAGATGTATATGTATTTCAGAACAAAGAGGAATTCAGCATTGAATTTCACAAACCACTGGCAAGTTTTTAAATATATAAACTGATCTTTTATAATATTTAAGGACCAGTGAATCTAGTGGCAATCAGAACATGAAAAGGCCAATGCTTGACTAAGTTAGGGGCTTCCCTGGTGGCTCAGAGAGTAAAGTGTCTGCCCACAATGCGGGAGACCCAGGTTCTATCCCCAGGTTGGGAAGATCCCCTGGAGAAGGAAACGGCAACCCACTCCAGTACTCTTGCCTGGAAAATGCCATGGACGGAGGAACCTGGTAGGCTATAGTCCATGGGATCTCAAAGAGATGTATACGACTGAGCAACTTCACTCCTTGACTACATTATGAAAGTCCAACTTCTCTATTGACTATGAATATTCCTTTCCTTGCTGTGTTGCACGCTATGAAGACCAATAGCTGCAGTTGTTCATCAGTCCCCATTTCATCCCATCTGCACAAGGCTATCCTTCTAGAAATTCTGTCCTCTCTCACTTGAAAAAATTTGTTTTTTGTCTTCCAGAATTATTTCTATCAGAAAACAAACATGGTGTAACTTCTCTTTAAAATAAAACTCTCATAGTCCTACATCTTCTTCCAACTATCAGCCTGTTTCTCTGCTCCCCTTTCTTAAAGAAAACGTCTGCATGTTATATTTGTAATCCTTCTCCTCTTATTTCTCTCTAACCCATTCCAGTTAGGCATGAGCCTCCATCATCCAATTAGCCTGCTTTTGCCAAGACCAATAATGAGCCTGCATGGTGAAATCCAGTAGTCCATTCTCAGTTCTCATTTTACTTGACCTGTCAGTACCATTTTTTCCAAATACGTCATTCTCTCCTCCTTGTTACACACAATTTACTTGGCTTTCCAAGACCCAGACTCTTGTGATGTTCCTGCTCTCTCACTAGCTACCCCTTTTCTCTATTTGGATGCTCCTTTTCACTATTTCCATATTTAATATGAAGTGCTCCCAAGGCTCAGGTTTGGAACTCTTGTTTTTCTACACTCATTCCCTAGGCCAGTGGTTGTTATGGACTGAACTGTGTCCCTACCAAAACTCATAAGTTGAGGTTCTCTCCCCCACAGTGTGATGGTATTTGGAGATGGGGCCACTGGGGATGTCATTTGGATTGAATGAGGTCATATGGGTAGGCCCTGATTTAATGGGATTGGTATCCTTATAAGAGGAGGAAGGAGCGTTTAGGTCACTCTCTGTGCATCTGTTGAGAAAAAGGCCATGTGAGCACATGAGAAAATGTGGAGAGCTACAAACCAAGAAGAGAGGCTTCCCTGGAAACTCATCATTCTAGCAGTCCAACTGATCCTGGATTTCTAGCCTTCAGAACGGTGAGAAAGTGAATTTGCCATTTAAGCCATCCATTCTGTGGTTCTCATAATAGCAACCTGAGCAGACAACTCCAGGGCTTCTCAAACTTTAGGTGTGTCCGTCAGTATCACTCAGAAGACACGCCAGAGTACAGAATGCTGAGAGCCAGCCCATGCAGTTTATAATCCAGGAGCATCTGCTTTCCCAGCAAGTTCCCACGTGATGCTGACGCTACTGGTAATCTTCTAGGATGCCATAGCAAAAAGCACAGACTGGGAAAAATAAACTACAGTAATTTACGTTCCCAGTAATTGCCAGGGCTTAGAAGTGCAAGATCAAGGTGTTAGCAGGTGTGATTTCTCCTGAGGCCTCTTTCTTTGACTTGCAGCTGCCTGTGCCCTCACGTGTTTCTTTCTGCATGCATGCACACTCCTGGTGTCTCTTCCTTTCGTAAATCCTATTAGATGAGCATTCCACCCATGTAACTTTGCTTAAAAATCTTTAATTTCCTCTTCAGAGGGCTTAACTCTAAATATAATCATATTCCATCAACAGCAGTCCAAACTTTCACCTAAATATCAACTAAATCATGTATGTGTGAAACTTAAAATATGATTCATCCCAGGACAAAATCCCTCTTTGACTGTGAACCTGTGAAACCAGACAAGTTATGTGCTTACAAAATTGGCTGATTCACGTCAATGTATGGCAAAAACCACTCCAATATTGTAAAGTAATTAGCCTCCAATTATAATAAATAAATTAATCTAAAAGAAAAAAAACTCTCTTAAAAAAAAAAACAGAAAAAAAAAAATACAATGGTGAAACAAGCATAGGAAAGACTTTTTCTTTCCAAAAGGAGAATCAGAAAGAAAAAAGGGGATACACCAAGTAAGTCCAAAACCAAGCAAGGCAAATTCCAATAGACTTTTTTTTTTAATTTTAAGAAAGTTCACTGTGGTAAAAAATGTGTAATATAAAATTTGTGATTTTAACCATTTACGTGTACAGTTCAGTGGCATTAATAACATTCACAATGTACTACTACCATCTTCACCACCTGTTTCTAAAACTTTAAACATGATCCGAATCTTTAACATTTTTGAATCTACATGTTTTCCTTTCCCTTTCTCTGTTTTTCCTTACAATTTATTTCTTGAAGAAAATCAGGTCATTTCTACTATATAGTTTCCCACAGTTTAGATTTTGATATTTTCCTAACCGTTTCATAAGCTTCCATGAGGAGGCATATAATGTCTGATTTTTTTCCTCTTTTTGTAGTGTTAACAGTCATTTATGATCATTGTTTAGAACCTTTCATTTTTAGGAGTGCAAAATGGTGATGTTTGAATTCTATTATTGCTTTTTAATAGCTGTAATACTTCTACAGAGGAACAGCTGCATAGTACTCCATTGTATGATTTTTTTTTTAAATTAGAGGATCATTGTTTTATAATGTTGTGTTGGTTTCCGCCATCCAACAACGTGAATCAGCTATACTATACATATATCCTTCCCCCTTGAGCCTCCCGCCATCCTTCTAGGTCATCACGGAGCACCAGGCTGGGCTCCCTGTGTTATCATGGGAGTGTATATATGTCAATGCTCCTCTCCATTCATTCCGCCCTCTCCTTCCCCTCTGTCTTGCAAGCTCTAGGATTATCCTCTTTGGCACAATTATCTGACCTCTGCACCCACTGAGTTGATAGCCCCTTCTTGAATCCCTTTGGCCTCAGGTTCTGACTTTGCCTCTGAGCCCCTCACAGAAGCCTTTCTGCGCAAGTCACTGGGTGGCAAGTGACAGACGCACTGAAACCCGGATGGGAAGAGCCTTGCCCCCTGGACCTGAACCCTTTGGACCAGTGGTGGGGGGAGCTTCCCTGCCCATCTCTTCAGGCTTCAGGATCATTCTTCCCTTTTCCTCTTAAGACAATACATGCTGGCAGCCAGGCAGCTCCACTGTCCCACTAGCACAGCGGTCTCGTTTTGCAATGTCATTGTTCCCACATTGGCAGTATTCCCGCCAATGTAACCTCACCTCTATTCCTGGCTTCTGCTGAGACGTCTCCTTAGATCTGTGAGTCATACCCATAATCTCTTTATCAAATGGGTTTCCAGCCACACCCTGGGTGTTCTATCCGGAGGATTTCCTCATGGTTTTGCAATATGGATAAGCTGGTAATTTTCCAAATCTTCAAGTTCTATTTTTTTTTTAAACCAAACAAGTTTCCTTAATGTATCTCTTCTCTTGCATTTTATAATGAGCTGCAAGGAGAAACCAGGCTATACCTTTAATACTTTACTAAGAAATCTCCTCAGATAAATATCCAAATTCATCACTTTTGACTTCACCCCGGTTCGATCCCTGGGTGGGAAGATCCCCTGGAGAAGGAAATGGCAACCCACTCCAGTACTCTTGCCTGGAGAAGCCTATGGAGGGAGGAGCCTGGTAGGCTACAGTCCATGGGGTCGCAAAGAGTCGGACACGACTGAGCGACTTCAGTTTCTTTCCTACAAAACAGTAGGACACCAATTAGCCAAGTTTTTGCCATTTTATAACAATGATTTCCTTTCCTCCACTTTCCAACAATGTGTTACTCATCTATGAGATCTCACCAACATCTCACCATATTTCTAACAATAGTCTCTTCAAGGCAGTGTAGGCTTTTTTTACATGCACCTCAAAACTTTTTCAGTCTGCAACCATTATCCAGTTCCAAAGCCACTTTCAAATTTTCTTTATATTTGTTACAGCAGCACCTCACTTCACTCTACCAAAATCTGTGGTAGAGTTCTCCAGAGAAACAGAACACCAATTTGATACATAAAGACAGAGAAAAAGATTTACTTTAGGGAATTGGTTCAAATTATATTGAAGCTTGAGAGTATAAAATCTGCATGATGAGCTGACAGGCTGGAGACCCAGGAAAGCACCATTACTACAAGGCTATAGACCAAAGAGCCAATTGATAGTTCAAATTTGAAGACTGTTTCCTGCAGGATTTTCTCTTGCTTAGCGTAGATCAGACTTTTGTGCTACTCAGGCCTTCAACTGACTGGATAAGACTGTCTTCATCACAGAGGGCAATCTGCTTTACTCCAGGTCCAATGATTTAAATGTTAACATCATCTAAAAACCCCCTCATAGAAACATCCAGAATATTTTATAACATATCTGGACAACATGGGCTAACCAAGCTGACACATAAAACTAATCATCATCATATACAAACATATCAAAATAAGGAAAGAATACTCATAACTCTTAGTCTTTGTTTCTGCAACTGACCATGTGGTTGTAGTTGGTATTTATAACTGTGTTCTCCCAACACCCACACTGAAGTCGCTCAGTCATGTCTGACTCTTTGTGACCCCATGGACTGTAGCCCTCCAGGCTCCTCTGTCCACGTGATTCTCCAGGCAAGATTACTGGAGTGGATTGCCATTTCCTTCTCCAAGGGATCTTCCTGACCCAGGGATCGAACCCAGGTCTCCCACATTGCAGGCAGACGCTTTAACCTCTGAGCCACCAGGGAAGCCCAACACCCATAACACCAATCAAATAAAAGTTTTTAGGAAAGAAATAAAAAAAAGACAGGATATATGTATATGTGTAGCTGATTCACTTTGCTATACAGTAGAAACTAACATTTTAAAGCAACTATACTCCAATAAAAATTAATTTTAAAAAATTAAAGTAAAAAATAGTTTTGGGGGAGGGTGACTTTGGTGCTGATGCATAAATATTTTTAAAATCTTCTCCAGGTTATTTAGATGTATAACCAGGTTGAGAACCACTGAGAAAGAAGAGATTCATGGCATAGCCATTAACTGCTACCACTAATATTTGGCTTTACTTTGAGTGGGGAGATTACAGCAAAGAATTTATAAAGACTTATCTTATCTTAAGGAAAAGTAGAATTTTCCTTCTTTGCAAGAGGTAGGGAGGGATATGGCATTTTGAATAGGGTTTTGTGAAGACAAAGATCACTTACTAAGGGTAGGGAGCAGGATGCTCAAACCTGTAGCTTGGAATGAAAGACAAGCCTATAGGAGGCCCTCTCCTTGGGAATAATCTTCTGAGACAGAAGGGAAAGTCCTGGAGGCTGAATATTTAACATCTTTCCTCCTACAGGTAGCCACCCTTTGAAACTGTCCTTTGTCTCCAGTCAAAAATGTACGTGTGCCTGCAAAGTTGGTATTAATTCTGGCAATGGAGGGAGGAGATTGGTTTTAGGAAATGAGAGTTCCAGGTAATGTGCAGACAATGCCTTTAAACACCTTGTAACAATCAAGAGAACCAGAGGTTCCTGAGAAAGACCCACAAAGCTATGGGTAAGCCTCCCTTCTTGAAAATGAGAGAAAGAAGAGAGAGAACAAAAGTAACACCAAACCTGTCTATCGTTCTAGTCTAGATTACAGATATTATCTGTTAGAAGGGGAAAAGGCACTGAAAATATATGTTATATTTTAGATTTGTTCAAAATGTTTTTGCCCATAAAACTAAAAATATGTGATGAATCAGATACTAATTTTAAAATGATACTAATAAGCAAAAAAGGATTGTATATCATTTACTTTCCCAAGCTCATTTAAATTTTCACACTTAAAAAAAAAAAAAAACTCACTCAGTGAGTTCACCTTTTTAAATTCCAGATATAAATACCATATGGTCTGTGTCTTTCTCTGTCTGACTTATTTCACATAACATAATGCCCTCGAGATTCATCCATGTTGTCACAAAAAGTGGTATTCCTTTCATTCTTATAACTGAAAATATTCCATTGTGTATACATATGTGTGTGTATGTGCTAAGCCCCTTCAGTCAGGCCCACTGTCCAGGCAACAATACTGGAGTGGGTTGCTACGCCCTCCTCCAGGGGATCTTCCCAACCCAGGGATTGAACCTGTGTCTCTTATGTCTCTTGCATTGCCTGGAGGGTTCTTTACCACTAGTGCTACCTGAGAAGTCCACATATAAATATACTTCTTTTTTATCCTTTCATCCATTGACAGCTACTTAGGTTGTTTGCTTATCTTGGCGATTGTCAATAACATGGAAGTGCAGATTTCTCACTGATGTCCTGTTTTCCTTTCCTCTGGATATATATCCAGAAGTGGGCTTGCTGGATCATATGGTTGTTCTAGTTTTAATTTTTTGAGGAATCTCTATACTGCTTTCTGTAATGGCTCTACCAATTTACATTTCCACCAAAAGTGCACAGAGTAGAATAGTGATCACCAGGCACTGAAGGGTGGGGAAAATGGTCAAGGATACAAACTTTCATTTAGGAGAATCAGTGATCTTATGCACGTTATTGTGATTATAGCTAACAATATGTATTATGTACTCCAAAGTTGCTAAGAGAGGAGAACTGAAATGTTCTTACTGCACCAAAGAATGGGTAATTATGTGATATGATGGAGGTGTTGACTAATACTGCCATGGTAATCCCATTGTAATGTATTGTTGACATTTCTGTGGTTCAGTTGCTCAGTCATGTCCAACTCTTTGCAACCCTACGGATTGCAGCATGCCAGACTTCCTTGTCCTTCACCATCTCCCAGAATGCAGTGTGTAAGTGGATCAAATCAATGTGTTGTAAGTGTTAAATTTACACAAGGTTATATATCATTTATAGCTCAATAAAGCCAGGGGAAAGAGTTGAAGTGATGCATTTAACACTATATCATCATAATGAATCAAGCTGATGCATTACTTTCAGTAGACTAGTAATTCTGAAACTACTTTCTAAAGAACAGGTAAACAAAGAACACATCTTTCCCTACTCTTCCCCTTTCCCTTCCTTATTCTTGAAGGTAATGTCCAAAAGTGACATTATTTCCAGGCGAGGTCTTTAGGGGAAACATATCAATTCAAATGCACTTAAACCTACAGTTTTTTTATATTAAACATTTTTCAGTGAGCATGTGCAACTGTCTTATCTCTATCATTCACAAAATTAAGTCCATATATATCCTAAGGCACCTTGAAATCTCTTTTCTCTTCAATACTGAAGGACACTTCTCCACTGTTGTTTTTTGTCATTAATTTAACTAGAGCTAAGAGGACGCTCAACACATATTAAATTTTTCATGATGAGTTTCACTACCATCCATCAAATTAAATGTTGGAAGAAGTTATTTGTCTCCATAATAATTATCCATTGTGCTTGGTTATTTTAATTTATTTAGAGACAAATTTATTAACCTGTCTTGAAATAAATTGTAGTTTATTTAGTGGCAGAGCATTCCCTGGAACAAGTACTCATGGGAGGGTTCCCTCAGCAGCAATGAGGTTATTAATAGCTTCATGTCTCATAGTCGTGGTAACCATCTGATGGTGCCACTCCTGGGCATGATTATAAAGGTCCGGTTGTTTCAATGTGAAAGTGGCTCAGTCATGTCCGACTCTTTGTGACCCCATAGACTATATAGTCCGTGGAATTCTCCAGGCCAGAGTATTGGAGTGGGTAACCCTTCCCTTCTCCAGGGTATCTTCCCAATCCAGGGATTGAACCCAGGTCTCCCACATTGCAGGTAGGTTCTTTACCAGCTGAGCCACAAGGGAATTCCAGAATTTAGAACTGGTATGAATTATGTTTCAATAAGAAAGGGTAACTCTGAGAATCAGCTTATGACTCACCTATCAGCTATTATATGATGTTCACTTCCATGTTTCATTTTCTGAAACATAAATATCTTCCTGAAATCTTTACCACCTCTGTTCATTCTCTGGTGAAGACTCTTCACATTTTTGCATTGGATTAATATGTCATTCTTCTAATATTTTAATATGCATTTTATTAAGTTTTCATGAACTTTCATTTCCATTGTTATTAGAGATGCTATAGGAGCTGTAAAATATGAGTTTCATCGAGAGAAAATATTGTTTTAGTCATCTTTCAGGGAACTAATGTGGACTTTAAAAGCCAATATTAGTTTATAAAGATTGAAAGTTTTTCACACTCCTTTATCTCTGGAAATTAAGACTAACTGATGAATCTCATGTTTATAGTTTGGTACATGCCAAAAGTTTATGATTCTAAACTTATCTTTGAATCATATGAAGATCTGGAAGGCAAAAGAGCATTTTTACTCTGCAAATCTCTAAAAGCATCATATTGCCAAGGAAAAAGAATACCAATTTAGAGTATTTGGGATTTTAACAGCTCTCCAAACCAATATAAATCATTCATTAATGCCCATGATTTTGCTATTAGCGGTTAAGCCTTTGGGTCATTTCTTTTCTAAGGCGGGCCTTTTCAAAGATTAATGATGATTAGAGAGCAAATTAAGACTCTAACATCATAGACAGCATGTGTTTAGTCAGATACTATGCCTTCATAATTTAGGACCTAGACTAATTGTGCTCTTTGAGTCTCTGAAAAAAGTGAAAATGGGATTAGAAAGAGAAGACTGAAAATCGTCTGTTCACAATTATCCCTATTTGTAAATATTGCCAAAAGTTAGCTTTAATCTTGGTCATATTTTCTCCCTCATGTATCATAAAACTATTTCCCTTTAAACAGTGTCATTCTCTTTACAGTTTTCAAAGTTCAGTGCAAGCAGTGTATGGGGTACCGATGGCCTGGAAGTCTGGGAAATGCAAATGGCAACAGGGAAAATAAGTTGCCATTTTCCTGGTCAAAGTAGAATCAAGAATGAGCTGATTCTTCCATTAGAGATATAAGATATATGCAGGCACATTAGGCTTGCATCTGTTTTCTACGGGTTGGTGACACTAGCTCAAAATTAGCCTTCCTAAGGCACATTATATGATTTGTGTTGGCATGATGCATCTGTTTAAGCATAGTTTTAATTACTGAACACAACACACACAAACTTAACAAGTTCAAATTCACCTTGATATGATTCAGGAGATTGCAGTATTACTTGTGTTTGAGAATTCTATTATTAGCCATTTCAAAGATATTGATCTGTCTTCCAGGCAGCAGTGAGTGTCTGTGGATATTATATGATACCTTAGATTCATTCTTATAAATTATTGCCCCGGGAGAGCAAACAGAGAAGAAAAAGGGAAACTGAAAGGGAAACAAAAGTACAGCAAATAACTGATGTGTAGAGAGACCGCAGGTTTTGATTAAACATGAGGGAGTGATGGGTACAGCGAAGAGGTGACCTTGTAACAACAATGTAGATAATAGAGTACAGACTACGTATTGAGTCCCCAGAATCTGGAAGTTAAAAGATTATCTTCACCATGGGAACCTCTAGCCTTACCATTGAAAAATAAGATCACTTTAGGGCATTTGCTGCTGCTGCTGCTGTTAAATCACTTCAGTCGTGTCCAACTCTGTGCAACCCCATAGACGGCAGCCCACCAGGCTCCCCCATCCCTGGGATTCTCCAGACAAGAACACTGGAGTGGGTTGCCATTTCCTTCTCCAATGCATGAAAGTGAAAAGTCAAAGTGAAGTCGCTCAGTCGTGTCTGACTCTTAGACTCTGAGCGACCCCATGGACTGCAGCCCACCAGGCTCCTCCGTCCATGGGATTTTCTAGGCAAGAGTACTGGAGTGGGGTGCCATTGCCTTCTCCGTAGGGCACTTAGGTTGTCTAAAATAGAGGATTTCAAAATAAAAAATCCAAAACTCTTACTGTGTTTTTTTTTAATTTCAATAAATAGAAGTAAAGTTGTATAACTTTAAACACTCTCCGTGATGACTGCCTGTTAATCAACACAACTTGAGAATGTTTTGAGGAGTCCCCAGGGCGAGCAAGCGGGCATTCATTTTAGTAAATTACAAGTTAATCAACAATGCAAGAATTCAGGTTTTCAAAAGGTATTGTGCCTTGCCAGCATTAGGGGATTAATCCTCAATGTAACCAATTATTTTTTAATTGGAATATAATCACTTTACAATGTTGTATTAGTTCCTGCTTGTACAATTAAGTGCATCAGGTATATGTGTGCATATATCCTTTCCCTCTTGGGTCTCTCTTCCCTACCATCCCACCCATCTAGGTGATCACAAAACACGAAGTTGAGCTTCCTTTTCTCTATAGCAGATTCCCACTAACTGTCTATTTTACACATGGTACTGTATATCTGTCAATCCTAATCTCCCAACTCGTCCCACCCTCCCCTTCCACCCGCTGCATCCACATGTCTGTTCTCTAAGGCTGTGTCTCTAGTCCTGCCCTGGAAATAGGTTCATCTGTACCATTTGTTTAGATTCCACATATATGAGTGAAGTCAGTCAGAAAGAGAAACACAAATATTGCATATTCATGCATATTGTAACCATTTTTGATTCGGTGAAACTGTTCTCCTGTATTTTAGGTCAGGTTCCCTGGAAAACACTCCTGTGCTGAGTTTAGTTGTGGAAAGCTTGTGGCAGAGTGCTCTTGGGATTAATATCTGTGGAAGGGAAGGGATGGGAATGGAGTGCAGCCTGCATGGATAAGGGGGAACTTGAATTCTGAAGCAGTCTTTTAATTTTTTTTTTTTTTTGAAGTATAGTAGATTTCCAATGTTGTGTTAGTTTCTGCTGCATAACAAAGTGAATCAGTTATACATATACCCATAACCACTCTTTTTTAGATTTTTTTTTCATGTAGGTCATTATAGAGTATTGAGAAGAGTTCCCTGTGCTATACAGTAGGTCCTTATTAGTTATCTGTTTTATATAAAGTAGTGTGTAGTCTTAACAGAAGCCTCCTGGAACCAATAGGGGGGTCTGAATCTAAGATGACCCTTCAGAGTTGATCTAAGTTCGAGCAGGGGGACCAGCACTTTAAGCGCGTGAGTGCTCAGGGTTTTAGTCATGTCCGACTCTTTGCCCTGCCGTGGACTGTAGCCTGCCAGGCTCCTCCGTCCATGGGATATCCCAGGCAAGAATACTGGAGTGGCTTGCCATCTCCTCCTCTAGGGGATCGTCCTGACCCACGAATCAAACCCGTGTCTCCTACATTGGCAGGCAGGTTCTTTACAACTGCGACACCTGGGAAGGTCAGCACTTTACAGCCTCATCTTAGTCAATTATTACACAATGGCTGTCCCGAAGGAGGGCGTAACTGGAGAGAAGTGGATCTTCTGAGGTGAGGGAATCCCCTAGGGAACTGCAAGGGGCCCTCTCAGCACATAGAGTGTGGATACGGAGGGAAAACCTCATTCCTGAGGGGATTCTGTGTGATGGATCAAATCATCTACCAGATGTGGAATACAAAATGTGATTATGAAATAATTTTGTTTGAGAGTAGATTTATTACACAAGCTCTCGACAGGAATTTCAATCACATTGAAATACCTAAAATACATATTTAATGTTGCTTTAGCTTGAAATGCAATTAGGAGACAGGAGTGATCAGTATAAAATTGACTGCAGATAGCAAAGCAGCCAACTGAAACTGGCTCAAACACTAAGGAACTGCAATAACTTACACAACTGGAAATATAAATAAAGAGTGAGGTTTAGGAACAATGTAATCCAACAGCCCAATTCCATCTCCCATTCTTCCCTTAGTTCTATTCTTCTTGGTGGAAGAGTTGATTTTTGTTGTTGCTATTGCTTTATGTTGATCTCTGTAGCAGTCTTGGCTTCACATTTATGAATAAAATCATCCCATGGGAGACTGTCTCATACCAAAGTTTATGGTTCATAGTGAAGGGTTTGGGCTTCTCTGGTGGCTCAGTGGTAAAGATTCTGCCTGCCAATGCAGAAGACAGAGTGTGATCCCTGGTCTGGGAAGATCTCCTGGAGAAGGAAATGGCAAGCCACTCCAGCATTCTTGCCTGGGAAATCCCATGGACAGAGGAGCCTGACAGGTTATAATCCGTAGGGTCACAAAAGACTCAGGCATGACTTGGCAACTAAATGTCAACAGCAAAAGTGAACAGTTTGTGTTTGGATTTAGGCTAAATACAATGAGAGCGATCAAAGCGTCTTCTCCTTTCAAATAAACGTATTTAAGTGACTATATTAGCTTAATAACCAAATTAGTACACAGAAAGGGATTTTAAATTTCAAATGTCCCCAAATAAGAACTGCCCTGTGCTGTGCTTAGTCATTCAGTCATGTCCGACTCTTTGTAGTAGCCCGCCAGGCTCCTCTGTCCATGGGGATTCTCCAGGCAAGAATCCTGGAGTGGTTTGCCATGCCCTCCTCCAGGGGATCTTCCCAACCCAGGTCCCCGCATTGCAGGCAAATTCTTTACTGTCTGAGCCACGGGGAAGCCCGAGAACTGCACTATGACTCATTTTTCTTGCCTTCTCCTTCCTTGAGGTGAGGAGGTATATGGTTTTGACTTCATGATGGAAAAGCTAAATAGAAACATAGTCTATACGGGAATTTAAAGAATACAGGTTAAATATTTTGGAAATGGTATTTCTATAACAGTTTCATTATCCCTAGTAAGAAAATGTACACTCTACCTCAATGAAATACCAGAAATGTATACAAATTTTACGTATTTTGAATTTTTAAGAACTAAACATATGATTTATGTACATATTCCTATGGTTCCTAAACTTTTATATTTGGAAGTATGAAATGTCTTGAATGTCCTAGAAATGTCAGAAAGTAAAATAATGAAAATTTAGTTAAGAAGCATTTGTTTAACAAGGTAAACGCTTATATTGTAAAAATTGCTATGAAAAATATTTTATTCACTAAAATAACCAGCAAATATACTGTAAATATTATTCACTGTGGGTATATTTTTCAAATGCAGTAGTTAATATATGTGGTTAAGTAAACCTCCAAAAATGATGGAAACCTATTTTTTGCACCAAAAAGGTACAAATGAAAGGAAAACTGTATGGAGTTGCCATATCCAGATCACATTTTAAAGTCACTATTCCTCCCTAAACACTTCCAACTAGGGCAATTACTGAGCAGAATTTTAGAACACTTTTCCATTCCAATTCAGCATCTTCAATGCCTTTGTAATGATCTTCCCAAATCATCACTATGATCATTCCCTCATGCCTTGCTTAGTGTGGCATTCTGTCCTTTCATAAATGCCTCGAACCCATATCTCATTTCCATCTATTCCCACTTGCATCTGTGCATCCTCTACTGCATATACATCAATCTAGTTCTTAGATAACTGCAAGCCTTTTAGTTCCTTTCTTGAGCTGCCTCCCATAAGGCAAAGATCACCAAGGTACATTTCAGATACAGTAACTCAGTTTAGATTTGTATCACGGGTCATCTTACTCTGGCTTAGTCTAGGGGTATAAAGCTAAATGGGATTAATCAGGTGCTATCTTCTAGAAATTTGGATTGAGATTAAAAAAGACTAACTCCAGAATGTAGAAGGCATAAACCTGAGAAGGATAGCATAAGCAACTTGCAGCTGCCTGTGGGCCAAGAAGTTGAGATCGGGTCTCCAGCGGAAAAAGGTGATAGAGATGTACTGAAAGCATTAGAGATAAGAGAGCAATAAAACCTTCAAAATGTATCTGTCCCTGATCCCAGTGTCTTTCCCACATTACTACATTTCTGAGCTTTGGTTTTGAAACACACTCTTAAATTCTCAAAAGTAAGACTTGGGTTAAAGCAAGCTTTAGATGATTTCTATTGCTTACAACCCTAAAATCTTCACAAACATATACCTTGATGAGGAATTAAATATGAAGACATTGACAGTTTTGAAAGATAAGTTTTACATGTGTCTCAAGATTATCTCATTGATACATTTTCATAATTTATTTCCAATATGTTCCACAACTGTTTCCATTTTTCAAATCACACAGTCTAATCCTTACCACTACATTGTTGTAGCTATTGTTCAGTCGGTCAGTCATGTCTGACTCTTTGCAACCCCATGGACCACACACACCAGGCTACCCTGTCCTTCATCAACTCCTGGAGCTTGCTCAAACTCATGTCCATTTAATCAGTGATGTCATCCAACCATCGCATCCTCTGTCATCTGCTTCTCCTCCTGCCTTCAATCTTTCCCAGCATCAGGGTCTTTTCTATGAGTCAATTCTTCACATGAGGTAGCCAAAGTACTGGAGCTTCAGTTTTAGCATCAGTTCCTCTAATGAATATTCAGGATGGATTTCCTTTAGCATTGACTAGTTTGATCTCCTTGCAGCCCAAGGGACTCTCAAGAGTCTTTTCCAACACCACAGTTCAAAAGCATCAATTCTTCGGCATTCAGCTCTCATATCTGTTTATGACTAGCCATTTTTCTGAAGTGAGTTGTGACAAGTTGATTTCTTATTTCCCAGAATCCCAGCAAGCAGCTGCTTTTGCCAAATGAATGTGACCAGAAATAACATACATCACTTCCAGGAGAGAAGCTACATGCAGCGAATAGGACTTTTCTATGTACTATTTTTTCTATCTGCCTGACTACATGCAAAGGATCTCCTAGAAATAAGGACCGGCAGAGTCACAAATTGCAAATGTCATATGGTAGACCACTTGCCAAGCCAGAAGTTTATGGGCAATACATGAAAAGTGTGTCTATTATGTGAAGTATGTTAGTAGCTCAGTCATGTCTGACTCTTTGCGACCCGCCCCTCTCCCCCACTCCCCGCCATGGACTGTAGCCTGCCAGGCTCTTCTGTCCATGGAATTTTCCAGGCAAGAATACCAGGAAGAGTAGCCATTCCCTTCTCCAGGGGATCGTTCTGATCCAGAGATCAAACCGTGTCTCCTGCATTGCAGGAGGATTCTTTAGCATCCTAGCCACCAAGTAAGCCCTATATGAAGTATAAGATAAATGAAATGTGAGAAGTCATTTGCTATCATGAAACTCACTAGATTGTAGGCTTCACAGAGACTAGAATGCTGCAAGTCTACAATAAACTTTTGTTGATTAAGGGTATGAACCCACTAAGCTAAAACCAAATATTTATGTACTTATGGTTAGTTATATTTATACACACACACACACACATACATATATATATGTGCATATATATATATATTCATAGAAGTAATTACAGCTATCTCTTCCTGACCTTAAGTCATTGTAAGGTCAGATTGTATTACAATCTTATTTAAGATTGTTATAAGGAGATATGCAGTTTAAAACAAGTCTAGAAAAATATAACTTGAGAAAAATGCCAATGTTGCAACTTTGCTGCAACTATGCTATTAGAAATTGAGTTTTAGTGAAGATCTTGCCCCATGAAATTACATATTACAGGGTTTTAACACCTACTGTGTCCTTTATCTATCGCTTTAAAATATAGCTTTCTTCTTTAACAAAAATTGATTAAATATATGGTGAAAAGGAAAGATAGGACTGAGAAGAGCTATTGTCCAGCAAGGCTGTGTTGTTTCCGATAGTGCGCCACCTGAAGGGTATCCGAGGGATTGGCAGCTCTGATATTTGTAGTTACACTTAAATGAGAAAAAGTGAACTTCAAAGGTGGGCAAATAATGAAAGCAAACTTGCATCTTAGATAATTGTTCCTAGATATAGCCTACTTTAGATCCCTCAAAATGAATCCTCAGTTCTAGATCTAAAAATAGGAAACTCTTTACAGGTCCTCTTTTCTCCATTTAACTTAAAACAAAAGCTTTATATATTACTTGTAATTGAAACATTTCAAAACATGTTCAATATAAAGTTGGAAAGCAGCATTTTATGTTAAATAGAATATAATGACAATATAAACTCACTGAAAAAGATGTAAAATATTTCTAAACCTTTTCTAGAAACTTTCATTTTTAAAATGATCCCCTTACTTTTTGTGAATATTCAATGGAATTTTAAATATCTATTGTATAATGATTACCCTTTTATGACATTTTATATTTCAATTAATTAAGGTTGGAATTATAAAAATACATTATTGTATTTTTGTATTGTATTTAGGGTTCTAATTACAGAATGTATTTATTCTTCCTGAGGGTAAACTGAAAAAAAAAAAAAAAACCCACAATTTTAATCATTTTAGTTAAATCAGATCCAATGAAGCAAAGAGAACTTGTGGGTTTTAAAAGTATTGGCATAAACCTCTTTAATATCTTTGGCCATGAAAAGAAATATAGAGAGCAATATAGAGAGCAATAATAAAACTTTTAGCATTAAATAGTCTAGGAAAGGGAAATAACAAAATCTACCAACTAAATTAAAAATTAATGTCTAGAAGTCCATCAATTAGATCTTGGTCAAAGGATTTAATGATAAGTAGGTTATTGTTAAATTTGATACTTGTTTTGAGAAGAACCCACCAAATGAACAAAAGTGGTTGGATACAAGTATTTTCTTTTGGATATATAGTGCAAGCTATACATAGATATGATAAAATTATTTTTCTGTGTATTCTTTATCAGGTATTTGGAACTGATACCCACGTTATTAATTATTCCCTCATCAAAATACTATAAAATTTTACATGTATCTTGTTCCTGGTTTGGAAAAATAAAATGGAAGTAAATATACATATTCTCCCTCTTAGCAATTTCATTTCTTGGTAAATGGCAATAATCTGGATCTTGACATAGAAGCCATTAATAAATACTTTGAAAAGAGTAGGAAATAAAATAGCAAAATTGGGATTATCAGATTAGCTCCATCATGGATTTTCCTTGTGACAGGAGTCAAGGAATTTAATCTTTCTGATTCTCAGATTTTCCACCTTAAAATGGAGATAATTTTTCTATCATATATTAGGAATTATTATTAATATAAAACTGAAAAGACATATTATATAAAGGCATTTTGAATATAACTATTATTTATTTGTTATGTTTCAAGATTTGGAGTAGATAAAATTTTCATTTGCTTCTCTTTATGAAAATGTCTCAGGGGTCTAGATAAAGAAGAAAAACAAAGAACAAGAGGCTTGTAACTCCCATAAGCAGTCACCTCTTCATCAGAAGAGGGGGAAATACCTCCTGAAACACAACGTGCTGAAAGACTCTTTCTAAATCTCTGTTTAGAATGCCATCTGGTCCCAACATGCTGCATAAAACACAGAGAGGATGATGGGGTTTGGCACATCTACAACTCTCTCCCAGAGTGAAGGAATGTTCGCTGTGATACCCACTAATGGATGAAGGCAAAACCCAGTCCAGCAAGGGGAGCCCAGTCCATCTGCAATACCACCTAAATATAAATGATAAATAGCAGATCAAAGACCAAGCCTGTTTATGATCATCAGCATGCAGGCAACATCCCAAGGACCCACTGATAGGGTCTGAATAACAGATGCAAAGAAAAGCAACAATCCTGGAGGAGTGAACAGATTGCTGGGCTGCATTACCATAGTGAGAGCCAAAAGTAAAATGCCAAAAATTCTTGGAACAGTCAGGAATGTTGTGTTACCTGAGTTAACAGGGAGATGATCCCAATATGCCCAAGTACATTTTCTGGAACTGGAATGACATTTTGGTTAGGAACAATTTTAAAAAATAGGTAAAATTAATTATCCTAAAGAATTATGTTAGCTTAATCTTCTCTTTAAGGAGATGCTTTCTATAGAAGAATACCTCATTGTGCTAATCAGTTAGTACTGTTTGACTACTCACAACCCTCCAACTGGACACAGAGCAGATCATAACAGGACTGGCAGACTGCTTTTTATTTGTATATGTGTTTCTCATCTTATTTATTATTTCTTGTCAGTATCTTTACAAAATGAAATTTTACTCTTTAATGACTGGTAGAATTCTAGATTGCTAGCTTTCCTAAATCCTTATAGAAAATCTTCTGTCTTTCCACTCACTGTCATATCCAGGATTAATCATACGTGGAAGCACACGTAGGTGTCGATCCACACTTGTACAGTATAGCTCAGGACAACCTAGGAAAAATTCTTACAGTCTGATACTATTGTGAACCTTAGGAGGAAGGTGATAAGTTTGTATGTTATAGGTGGTAGAATCATTTGATGTCCCCAAAACAGTACTTTTCCATGATTTATTCTGTAATTAAAAGCAAGTGAAAGGATATAATGAGAAAATCAGAATACTTGGTAGACTACCCAGATGCAGCATTGAAAGCAAGATGTAGAAAGAGGATGGATATAGTAATGATACATATCTTCACTTACAGGAAAACTCACAGAGCAAAAATGTGCTGATAAAGGAAATGCAGTGAGTTATTACTTTTTTTGTTTTTGACAATGTACAAGTAATCAAAAGAGTCCAAACTATGAGAGAGTCAAAATGTCAGACAGCTGCCTCATTAGACCTGAGTAAGGAACTGTCTTTAACAACTACATCATTATTTCTTCATGAGTTGGAGAGGGCAAGAAGAAATATATTTAAGTTTATTCTAACTATAAAAAACATGATGGATATTTGTAGTCCATTAAATGGTCTTGGGGATTTTATTAACATCTCATTTGGCTCCATTCCACTCACTTTCTCCCTCTCTTTTTCTTTTCCAACTCTCCTTTGGAGATACTAACCCAAGGAAAAAGGTAATTAGGTGATAGGTCTTGCTTTAGAGTCAAAGGACACTCTGAATTTCATATGGTCAAGATAGGGTAGGTTGTTCTTAATGAAAAATCATCTCCAAAACTCAGTGACTCAACACATCTCATGTTTATTTATGCACACAAAGTCAGCAGCAGGTCTGGACAGCCTCAGGATAGCAGTCCTCATGCAGTAACATTGATTCAGGGTACTTCCGTGTTATGGATGCATCATCTTAATTTGTCTTCTTCACAATCACCACTGCAGAGAAAGACATAGGAAAACTGTTCATGAGTTCTTCACTGTTCCAGCAAAGAAGTGACAGACAACAGCCTGCCCTTATTTCATAGCCCAGAATTAGTCAGGTCCTGTCCACCTCCCAGGGTGGTGCTACCACCAGAAGCTACCACCTACCAGAGAAGAGCTAACTTTTCTGTTCATGGAAGCAAAGGAGAACCAGATAGTAGAAAAACCTCAGAATGGTTTACATACTATGGTTGCATGTTTTAAGACAGTGATGTTGTTTTGTGAAATAACATTTATAACCTTAAAGAAGATGTGAACAAATAGAAAATGAAATAAGGATTTGGCTCTTTTGCTATACCGTGAATGAAAACTTCAGAATTTTTGAGGGCAATTTGGTTAAATTTATAACTGATAACCAGAAATTCAGACTGCAAAGAGGCTTTCTAAATGCAATGGGGGCTATCAAATGACAAAAACAGTGGAAGGTAAATCCAAAAGTGTTTATTTCTTTAAACTTTATTTACCAAAATCTTTCTAAGAATAATTTTTGCTCTCCTCTTGCAAATTTTCTATCCACTTTTATACATGTTGCAAAGACAAGGGCATGCATTCTCTATCATTTCAAAATGTCTTCTCTGCTTAAACAAATAGTTTATCTCTTGCTTTCTCACATTCCAAAATCAACTAAATAATATTATGAATAAAATTATTTTATTACTTGCACCTGGATTTTGTATTTTATATATACTTTGTATTTTATAAACTGGTATTTATGCAACTAATAATGTCTTTATTTTCTTCTATATCAATTTAAATTATGCTTTTGTAATACTCTTTACACATTTCTTATAAGGCTAAGTCAGCAAATATGAACCGTGAGTGAATTACTACATCCTTAATCTTTACACTTTGTGTATATACAGCATAATAAACATCATTACTGAAGTCATACCAGTCTTGGACAGTTAATGTGCTAAATAATAAAAAATAAACATCCACATATTTAAGGGGCTATCTAAAGTTAAGTACTTTATCACTTAAACTTTTACAAATGAGCTGATTCTATTATAAATATGGCAAACAGCAAATTAGAGTAATATTTTGGAAGACTGCTATATTGTTTCATAGTAAAATTCATATGAAAATATATAGTTCATTAACATGAAAATATTTAGTTCATAAGATGAAAATGGTTGTGACTATTATAAAATTGAGTTCAGGGGCTCTAGTAAAGTCTCCTAGAACCTATTCTATACAAAAGGACTTCCTATCCTTAAGCACATTTCTGTCTTAGCCAACGGTCTTGAAAATACAGTATTAGTTCTCCTCACTTCCAGTTCATTCCTGACACACTCCAACCATTAATTGAAACTCCTCAGGCAACTATCACCACTAACCTTCATATTTTTATATCTATTGGACATTTTTCAGTCTTCCTCCTACAGTGATCTTATTAATTGTTTCACAGTATTGATCATTTCTGACTTCTGGAAAACTACTCCCTTTTCTTCTGTGACATGCCATTTTCCTGGTTCTTCTCAATATTCCTTGGATCTTTTTTCTTATTTTTCTTTGTGAACTTCTTTCTTCGCTCTCTCATTACGTACTACTGATCTCTGTGACTAATCTTCATTCATTGAATTTTCATATTTTAATCTACCTTTATTTTCTAGGTGATTGTATTTGCTATCATATTTTAATCAAGATTATATACTAGTAGTGTTCATATCTACATATGCATAATTCTAATTTGGCACCTGAATTTTGTATTTTATATATACTTTGTATTTTATAAACTGATAGATATGTATTTCTGGACATTCTCCAGATCTTTCCTTTTGAAAGAGTTCACCTCATCTCAACTGCCAGAATTTTACATCCTAAATCTCACCTCACATATTGGCACTACGCTCCCCACCGTTAGGCAATGTAAGTAAGTCATCCTAGATGTCTGTTCCTTATTGTACACAACAATCAAGGCCGTATAATTCTACTTCCAAAACATTTCTCAAATCCAATATGTCTTCTTTATTCAAAGTAAGAAGACCTTAGTTCTGGTCCTAATTTTTATCTTGCTTACTCCAATATCTCCTCACTAAATTCCCCAACTCCTAATTATTTCCTCAGATGTATTCTCTCATTATTCTACTGTTGTTGTTCAGTCACTAAGTCATGACCAACTCTTTGTGACCCCATGGACTGCAGCATGCCAGTCTCCTCTGTCCTCCACTGTGTTCTGGAGTTTGCTCAAATTCATGTCCATTCAGTTGGTCTACCACAGTTCTAATAGTTGTTAGACAGTTCTAACTGCTGTTTCTTGACTTGCAAACAAGTTTCTCAGGAGACAGGCAAGGTGGCTTGGTACTCCCATCTCTTTAAGAATTTTCCAGTTTGTTGTGATCCACACAGTCAAAGGCTTTAGTGTAGTCAATGAAGCAGAAATTTTTTCAGGAACTCTCTTGCTTTCTCCATGATCCAATGAATATTGGCAATTTGATCTCTGGTTCTTTTGCCTTTTCTAAATCCAACTTGTACATCTGGAAGTTCTCAGTTGACATACTGCTGAAGACTAGCTTGAAGGATTTTGATAATAACCTTGCTAGCATGTGAAATTCGAGGAACGTATGCTAGTTTGAACATTACTTGGCATTGCCCATCTTAGGGATTGGAATGAAACCTGACATTTTCCAGTGCTGTGGCCACTGCTGATTTTTCCAAATTTTCTGACAAATTGAGTGTGGCACTTTAACAGCATCATCTTTTAAGAATTTAAATAGTTCAGCTAGAACCCCATCACCTCCACTAGCTTTTTTTGTAGTGATGCTTCCTAAGGTCCACTTGATGTCAGACTCTAGGATGTCAGGCTCTAGGTGAATGACCACACCAACGTGGTTATCTGGGTCATTAACACCTTTTTTGCATAGTTCTTCTGTCTGTCCTTGCCACCTGTTCTTAATCTCTTCTGCTTCTGTTAGGTCCTCACCATTTCTATCCTTTATCAGGCCCATCTTTGCAGGAAATTTTCCCTTGACGTTTTTCTGGAAGAGATCTCTAGTCTTTCCCAAATCTATTGTTTTCCTCTATTTCTTTGAATTGTTCATTTAAGAAGGCCTTCTTATCTCTCCTTACTGTTCTTTGGAACTCTGCATTCAGTTGAGGATATCTTTCCATTTCTTCCCTGCCTTTCGCTTCTTTTTCTTATCAGTTATTTGTATTACTCTGCCTGAAACATCCTTTCCCTGTTTCTTTCCAAATTCTTTTCATTGACTAGTACTTTTCCATTAAGATTCAGCCAGGTTATTCCCTGTCAGGGGAAATTTTCTGAATCACCTTTGTGTACCCACAGGAAATCCTGTGTACACCAGCTCTGTTTATATATTCATTCCTTCATCTCTCATGATGCTTACTTATTTGTATTTAATGTTTTTTTTAAAAAAACTATATCTCTCCTTTTCACTCAATTTATAACTCCTTGAGGGCAGAAATCTTTGAAGTACTAGTACTTAGAACAGTATCATTCCAGTCTAGGTATTCAGAAAGTGTTAGTTGAACTGAAATAACATCATTTCCAGCTTTTCTACTTTTGCTTCACCTCACTGTCTCCTTACTAATAAGTCTTTTGTTTCTTTATTCTTTCCTCTGGAGTGCTTCATTAACAATTTTTCATTTTTGCTTAAAGGAAGGAAGAAAACAAACTAGAACTCATAGAAATCTGACATTTATTTGGTGGTAGCCATGCCTACAATTTTATCAACTTCAGTTAGCCCATAGGTAAAAATGAGGCCAGTAGGTATGAAATGTTGTAGAGAAAGAATGAGAAAGACCAGACTGGGTAGAAACAGTAGTACAGAAATAGTGAAGAAATTAGAATTAAATGTGCTTAATTAACAGGAGAGATGGAGGCTAGGTCCAAGTCCACAGTCTTTAATTTTATAATGCATTTCCCCATACATGCTATTACTTTGATAATAGATTTTTTTTCTCTAGGTACAGAATTTTGCCCTCTTCCTAAGATTAAAATTGGCCAATCCTATCTGCATGTCAACCACAGTTTCTACTATGTCCATTGTTCTGGGTCTCTTCATACACATTCAGTTCAGTTCAGTTCAGTCGCTCAGTCGTGTCTGACTCTTTGTGACCCCATGAATCGCAGCATGCCAGGGCTCCCTGTCCATCACCAACTCCCAGAGTTTACTCAAACTCATGTCCATCGAGTCGGTGATGCCATCCAGCCATCTCATCCTCTGTCATCCCCTTCTCCTCCTGCCCTCAATCCCTCCCAGCATCAGGGTCTTTTCCAGTGAGTCAGCTCTTCGCATGAGGTGGCCAAAGTATTGGAGTTTCAGCTTCAGCATCAGTCCTTCCAATGAACACCCAGGACTGATCTCCTTTAGGATGGACTGATTGGATTTCCCACCCCTTATGGGAAAAGTGAAGAGGAACTAAAAAGCCTCTTGATGAAAGTGAAAGAGGAGAGTGAAAAATTTGGCTTAAAGCTCAACATTCAGAAAACTAAGACCATGGCATCTGGTCCCATCACTTCATGGGAAATAGTGGGGAAACAGTGGAAACAGTGTCAGACTTTATTTTGGGGCTCCAAAATCACTGCAGATGGTGACTGCAGCCATGAAATTAAAAGACGCTTACTCCTTGGAAGGAAAGTTATGACCAACCTAGATAGCATATTAAAAAGCAGAGACATTACTTTGCCAACAAAGGTCTGTATAGTCAAGGCTATGGTTTTTCCAGTGGTCATGTATGGATGTGAGAGTTGGACTATAAAGAAAGCTGAGTGCCAAAGAATTGATGTTTTTGAAATGTGGTTTTGGAGAAGACTCTTGAGAGTCTCTTGGACTGCAAGGAGATCATACACATTAGGAATTGACAATTTTCATTTTTCTCTACAAGGACATAAAAATTCATGAGATATACTAACAGGAAAAATACATTTTATTTCTTTGAGGTTGTTTTAACTCCTCTTAGCCCTTTGTCAAAGTGCCTGCCTACCAATTTCCACTCAAGACCAACCTAGACAGCATGTTAAAAAGCGAGAAATTACTTTGCCAACAAAGCTCTGTCTCATCAAAGCTATGGTTTTTCCAGTGGTCATGTATGGATGTGAGAGTTGGACTATAAAGAAAACTGAGCACCGAAGAACTGATGCTTTTGAACTGTGGTGTTGGAGAAGACTCTTGAGAGTTCCGTGGACTGCAAGGAGATCCAACCAGTCCATCCCAAAGGAGATCAGTCCTGGATGTTCATTGGAAGGACTGATCTGGAAGCTGAAACTCCAATACTTTGGCAACCTGATGAGAAGAACTGACTCATTTGAAAAGACCCTGATGCTGGGAAGGACTGAGGGCAGGAGGAGACGGGGACAACAGAGGGTGAGATGATTGGATGGCATCACCGACTCAATGGACATGAGTTTGAGTAAGCTCTGGGAGTTGGTGATGGCAGGGAGGCCTGGCATGCTGCAGTCCATGGGGTCACAAAGATTCAGACACGACTGAGCGACTGAACTGAACTGCTGATAGTATGTCTTTTCTTTTAAAATAGGAATTAAAGACTCATTTCATTTGCAAGTCTCTTTGGTGATTTATGGGCTTCCCTCAAGGCTCAGTTGGTAAAGAATCCACCTGCAATGTAGGAGACCCCGGCTTAATTCCTGGATCAGGAAGATCCCCTGGAGAAGGGATAGGTTACCCACTCCAGTATTCTTGGACTTCCCTTGTGGCTCAGCTGATGAAGAATCTGCCTGCAATGTGGGAGACCTGGGTTTGATCCCTGGGTTGGGAAGATTCCATGGAGAAGGGAAAGACTACCCACTCCAGTATTCTGGCCTGGAGAATTCCATGGACTGTATAGTCCATGGGGTCACAAAGAGTCGGACACGACTGAGCAACTTTCACTTCCCTTCCCTTGGTGATTTATATTTCAATGGCAATTATATCCATAGCTCATCAGAGCTCTTGATATTAATACCAAGTTAATGTATTATTTCTTTTGCAAATCAACTATAGTGAATATATAGCTAGATATTTATTACAGTAAATGGTGTATACTTATAGATTAAACAATAAAATATTCAAAATAATACAGCTTTATTCATGACATATTGATAAGTTCATTGAGGCAATCGATATTCTATCTGTAGAAACGGAATTTACACCTTCCACAAGATTCAAAACTGATCCAAAACATGCAACATATTTCTTTGACCAAGAAAAGGAGAAAGATTTTCTTAGAGAAATATTGCTTGAGAGTAATAAGAAATATTTATAAGATGGTATCTTTCTCATGAAACTCTAAAAATAATATTTAGGAATGTTCCATACAAGTTTTTTTTTCTGGATATCATGCTCAAATATTATTATCACTGCTCAGATACTCAGTCCTGTGTGTTCACATTTTATTTTATGAAGAAGGCTAACAGATGGAGCTGCTACTTTGTCCTAACAGAGATTTTTGGGATTTCACAAGAGGTAGCCAGAAAATATAGAGTGGAAAAATGCCTTTCTATACTCCCACTCAATGGTAGTTGTAAAATGCCAAAGTGAAAAAAAAAAAAAAAGCAATTCAAAAATGTTAACTTCTTCAATTCAAGCCCCATTTACCAAATGACTAACTTCACTTTTGGAGAAGGAAATGGCTACCCACTGCAGTATTCTTGCCAGGATAATCCCATGGACAGAGGAGCCTGGTGGGCCACACTCCATGGGAGTCACAAAGAGTCGGACACGACTGAGCGACAACTTCACTTTGTTGCTCATCTTTAATTTTCTTTATCCCCATTTACAAATATTACCTGATCAGGTCAGAAACTAAACAAAATTTTCAAAATATCTTCTCTGCAGACTCTCTCCTGTTTTTTTTTTTTCATCTAACATTGATGACCTAATGCTCTAAATGAGAAGAGTCTGTTTTTCTTTCTTCTGACTTGATGTTAGTGGTTATCTTACAGTTGGCTTCAGTTTTAACTTAATTCTTTATTAAAATTGTCTTAATTTCATAAGTACAAATTTCAAAATATACAACTTAAGTTAATTATTAAATTTCCCTCTTTGTGAGAATACAGTATAATAACCATCTTTCCTGAAATCATGCCATTCTTGGGAAATTCATGTACAGAATGAAAATTATAGAACTAACTATTGGTAACTATTCCCAAGTGGAATAGTGTATCATTTAAATCACTGTATGTGATATATATGAAGATACAAATGTCAATATCTTTAAAAAGTAAAAATAAATATTTCCCTTAAGAATATTGAAATAATTAATTACATTGCTTAAAAAAACATAAGTAACAGTATCAATAAATGCAAAGTTTTATTTTAGTGTAGTTTTTAACAATATAAGTAAAACAAAAATTACTTTGTAGGTAGCTAAGTGCACAAAATAATGAAATGTTCAAGATAATAATAAGATATATAAAAAGATTAAAACAGATAAATAGTAGATAAGAGTTAATATCATAAACCTGCTGCATTACCTAAAATAAGGAAAGAGTAGACATAACAATTTAAATTATAGCAGGCTTTAATTACAGAAGTTCCTTTCTGCCTTAAATAAGTAATATTCTATCATAATGTAAGCATTTTAGAACCCGGAAGTCAACTCTTTTCTCAAAGAGTTAGTCTCCTCCCAGTTCAAGTTTTCTCATTCCTATAAGGGTGGCCTTTGTTCCTATGACCCAAGTTGGTGGTTTCTGGACCCTCAAAATAAGAGAGAAGAAGGGAAGAAAAAAACTGCCACAGTTATGTGTGGCTTCCTTTTAAAGAAGGTTCCTACTAGAGTCTGTTATACAGAGTGAAGTAAGTCAGCAAGCAAAAAGTATCACATATTAATGCATATATATAGAATCTAGAAAAACAGTACTGATGAACCTATCTACAGGGAAGAAATGGAGATGTAGATGTAGAGAACGGACTTGTGGACACAGGAGGAAGGAGACGGTAATGGAGAAAGTGTCATTGACATACATACACTCTCATGCGTAAAACTGATAGCCAGTGGGAAGCTGCTATACAACACAGGGAGTCCAGCCCGGAGCTCTGTGACAACCGAGAGGGGTGGGATGGGGGTTGGGGGGGAAGGCTCAAGAGGAGGGGGTTATATATATATAATTATGGCTGATTCACATTGCTGTACAGTGGAAATCAACACAACATTGTAAAGCAATTATCCTCTAATTTAAAAAGGTTTTTTAATTAAAAATAATAAAGAAATTTCCTAGAGACACCACATAAAACTTCTCTTTCAATCTGAACAGCTAGAAATCCATCACATGGCCCACTCTGGAGATGAAGGGAGGCTGAGAATGGTGTCTTTACACTGAGTGTCCACGACCTCAGGTACAAACCACTAATTTCTACTACCCGTGAAGAGGAAAGAAGGAATATTGGACATAATTTTTGAAGTTTATATTCTAGAATCTTCTCTCAGGCAATTTTTAACATTTCATGTTTCAGAAACTACAGAGCTAAAGAAAACATTTATCAAAATTACAGTTAAGAAATTTTTTCACCAAGGCAAAGAAGCTATTGAAACGCACAGTTATATTCTGTGTGACAAACATGCTGTTTATTATTTGGTGAATGTATTGCCTGATACATATTATAGAGAAAACAATGGAAAATCAACTTGCATGCTGATTAATGAAGTTATCATCATTAAACATCTTGGGAGGGGCACCCTCTAGGAACATGAGATTGTACCATGTTGTACCTTAATTTTGTGAAATTAAAGATAATACAGGTAATAAATTCCTCACTCTCCACTGGGCATGAATTAGCAAAAGATTGTCGCATAGTCGTTGGGGACTATTTAAGTTTCATTTATGAATTCTGTAAAATATGAGTTTCACTGTGTTCATGTTAGTACTTCCTGTGACTATTTTGTTCAAGTGAAATACAGGGATATTCAACAACTTCACAATAATAGCAACTCTCACTTTTTATGATTAAACTTGTTTTGTCTTCATAGCCACTGTAAATGAACTATTTATATTTGTTTTACAGAGAGAAACCTGAGACTCAGCTGTTAGATCAGCTAAACAATAGATTGTAAGACAACTTAAAATTATGAACTGATGGACTCTAATGTTTTTTTCCATATTGTTGCTTTCAGAAGATATAAGGTGCGTTCACACTTTCTGCAGGCCTCTTCAACACTAGAGACAGAACAAACTTTAATGCCAAGAGTCTTTTAACAGCCTATCTTGTCTAATTTGGTGCTTGTGTAATGGGGATTACGTCTTTCCAAATATATTAATGAGTTTTTTCATTCACAGCTTTTAACCGTTTGATTGAGATATTACTGATAGACAAAGAACTGTACAGACTTAAAGGGTACAAATTGATGAGTTTGGACATATGCCAACAGCCATGATGCAACACCTCCGTCTAGATAATTCATATCCTACACCTCCCTGTTTCTTTGTGTTCCTTTGTGTTTTGTTTGTTTTTGTGATAAAGATATTTAATATTAAGATAGATCTTCCTTCATATATATATAACTGAAATTTTGTGCTCATTGGCTCACTAAACACTAATGATAGTTCACAGTAAATGGTGTCAGATTCATGATCTCCAAAGAGGAGAATTAACTTCGGGACCAGAGACAAGGCTTGACCACTCAGAGCTTTTGTGTAGCAGAGTTCTGTGCTGTGTGCTGTCCTTAGTCACTCAGTCTTGTCTGACTCTTTGCAACCCCACACACTGTAGTCCACCAGGCTCCTCTGTCCACGGGGATTCTCCAGGCAAGAAAACTGGAGTGGGTTGCCATGCCCTCCTCCATGGGATTTTTCCAACCCAGGGATTGAACCGAGGTCTCCCACATTGCAGGCAGAATTTTTTTATCATCTGCGCCACCAGGGAAGCCCAAAAATACTGGAGTGGGTAGCCTATCTCTTCTCCAGAGGATTTTCCTGACCCAGGAATCGAGCCAGGGTCTCCCGCATTGCAGGAAGATTCTTTACCAGTTGAGCTACCAGGTAAGCAGAGTTTTATTAAAGAATAAAAAGGGACAAAGAAAGCTCCTGACATAGACATCAGAAGTGTCCCACTGGCTAGTCTTATCAGTTCAGTTCAGTCGCTCAGTCGTGTCTGACTCTTTGCAACCCTATGACCCGCAGCACGCCAGGCCTCCCTGTCCATCACCAACTCCCAGAGTCTATCCAAACTCATGTCCATTGAGTCGGTGATGCCATCCAACCATCTCATCCTCTGCCGTCCCCTTCTCCTCCTGCCCTCAATCTTTCCCAGCATCAGGGTCTTTTCAAATGAGTCAGCTCTTCGCAAGAGGTGGCCAAAGTATTGGAGTTTCAGCTTCAGCATCAGTCCTTCCAGTGAACACCCAGGACTGATCTCCTTTAGGATGGACTGGTTGGATCTCCTTGCAGTCCGTGCGACTCTTAAGAGTCTTCTCCAACACCACAGTTCAAAAGCACCAATTCTTTGGAGCTCAGCTTTCTTTATGGTCCAACTCTCACATCCATACATGACCACTGGAAAAACCATAGCCTTGACTAGATGGACCTTTGTTGACAAAGTAAAGTCTCTGCTTTTCAATATGTTGTCTAGGTTGGTCATAACTTTCCTTCCAAGGAGTAAGTGTCTTTTAATTTCATGGCAGCAGTCACCATCTGCAGTGATTTTGGAGCCCAGAAAAATGAAGTCAGCCACTATTTCCACTGTTTCCCCATCTATTTGCCATGAATATAACCATTAGTAAGAGCTTAAGGAAAAAGCATACCCTTGAGCAAGATGAGTTATTTTGTTGTGTAATCATTAGGGCTTAAAAAAATTTAGTCTTGGGCAAAATAGATTGTTGTCATAACAGCTCAGAGCTTAGGGGAAAAATGTATTATTTAGGAATTAAATAATCAAATTAAATTTAAATTAAATTAAATTAATTAAATTAAATACAAAGGAATGTAGAAAAAAAAATTTGTCCTTTTCTCCTCCTTGTGAGCCCCGGACACCTTTCTCCTTAAGGGCCCTGGACTCCTTATCAATCTACCTAAGAATTAACTCTCTCACTAATACCTGTACCCTCCACCAAACCTGTCTCATGGCAACCACTATTATATTTTCTGCTTCTGTGAGTCTATTTTAGATATTCATATAATTAGTATTTGTACTATTTATCTTTCTGTAACTGTTTAGCATAAATATTTCCCATGTTTGTCTACATTTTCATATATGTCATGATCTCCTTCTTTTTAAAGGCTGAATAACATTCTGTTATACATATATGTTGGACTGCCCTGGTTGCTCAGATGGGAAAGACTCTGCCTACAATGCAGGAGACAAAAGAGATGCTGGTTCCATCCCTGGGTCAGGAAGATCCTCTGGAGGAGGGCATGACAACCTACTCTAGTATTCTTGCCTGGAGAATCCCATGGACAGATGATCCTGGCAGGCTGCAGTCCATGGGGTTATTAAGAGTCAGACATGACTGACTGACTAACACACACATATGTATATGCCACATTTTTTTTTAATCCATTCTTCTGTCAATGGATGATTGGGTTATTTCCAATTCTTTATGTCCTAAAAAGTTGAATAACCTAGAAGAAATGGAAAATCCCTAGATATATACAATCTACCAAGACTGAATAATGAAGAAATTAAAAACCTGACAAGACTAGTTACTAGTAAGGATATTAAATCAGTAGTCAAAAACTTTCCAACAAAAAAAGCCCAGGACCAAATGGCTTCACCAATAAATTCTACCAAAAATTAAAAGAATTAATGCCAATTCTTCTCAAATTCCTGCAAAAATATGAAGAGGAAGGAATACTTTCAACTCATTTTATTAGACCAACAGTACACTGAATTCAAAGCCAGACAAAGATAATAGAGGAAAAAAATTATAGACTGATATTCCTGATGAGCATAGAAACAAAAATCCTCAATAAAATACTAGCAAACTGAATTCAAAAGTACATTTAAGGAATCATTTTTTCACCAAGCTAGAACATTTTTTGATGTGCATAGTTATACTCTATGGGGCAAATACCATATTGTTCATTATTTAGTACATTTATTGCCTGTGAGTTCTGTACAAATGTTCCAACATGTTACTGCTTTCTGCTCAAGTGAAAAATAGGGATTTCATTAACTTCATGACAATAGCACTCAAATGTTTCATGATTTAATTTGTTGTATACTTACAGTCACCATTCAGGAATTATTAACATCCATTTTACAGAGAGGAACCTGAGGCTCAGCTCTGTTAGTTAAATAATACATTGCAAGACCTAACTTGAAATCATGAACTGATGGGCCCCAAAGATGTTTTTGCCACAGTGTTGCTTCCAGAAGATATGAGTTTCTTTCACACTTCTATAGATGTTATCTACACTAGAACCAGAGTAAATTTTAACTCTGAGGAGTATTTTAACAAACTGTCTTATCTAACTTAGTGCCAATTTACAGCTTTGGTCTAAAGCATGACCAAGTGAGATCTCTCCCTAGAATACAAGGATGGTTCAACATACACAAATCCATAAGTGTGATACATTATAGAAACATAATGAAGGATAAAGATCTCATAATCACCTCAATACATGCAGAAAAAGTGTTTGAAAAAACTCAATACATTTTTATAACAAAAACACTTTAAAACAGTCACCAAACTAGGTATAAAAGAAATGGACCCATGAAGAGTCAGATATGACTTAGCAACAGAAGAACAATTGCAAGGACAAGCCCACAGGAAACAATACACTCAACAATGAAAAAGTGAAAACTCTTCTCCCAAGATCAAGAACAAGACAAAGAATGCCCCTTTCACCAATTCTATTCAACATGGTACTTGTATAGTGAAAATTACAAAGTGTTGATGAAAGAAATGAAGAGACACAGACAAATGTAAAGCCATCCCATGTTCATGGATTGGAAGACTTAATATTGATAAATATCCATACCACCCAAAGCAATCAAAATTTCAGGGTCAGTTTTTACACGAATATGAAAAACAATCTTAAAATTCATACAGAATCACAAAAGACCCAGAATAGCCAAATTGATCATGAGAAATAAGAATAAAGCTGGAGGCATCACACTTACTGATTTTGAAATAAGTTAGAGCTACAGTAATTAAATAGTATGGTACCAGCATAAGACAGATAAATAGACCAATGAAATAGGATATAAAATCCAGAAATTAACCTGTGTGTATATGGTCAACTGATTTTTGACAAGAGTGCCAAGAACATACAATGGAGGAAAAATCTACTCAAAATGAACTAGTCCCTAACATGGGACCTGAAACTATAAAATTCCTAGAAGAAAACATATGCAAAAACTTCTTGACATAACTCTTGGTAATGATTTGTTAGATATGACACTAAAAGCATGCACATAAATACAAACATGAACAAGTGAGACTACATCAAACTAAAGAGCTTCTGTATGGCAAAGGAAACAATCAACAGGAGGAAAAGGCAATGTAGAGGATGGGAGAAAATATATGTAAAGCATATATCTGATAAAATGAATTCTTATAACTTAGTAGCAAAAAAAGAAAAACCCAGTGTTAATTTTAAAAACGTGAAATGATATTTCTCCAAAGATGTATAAATGGTCAACACTATTATTCAATAGTAAAATGCAAATTATTACTACAATAAGATATTGCCTCAAAAAAAAAATGTTAGGATGGTTGTTATCAACAAAACAGAAGATGATAAGTGTTGGTGAAGATATGAAGGAATTAGAATCTTTGTACACTGTGGGAATGTAAAATGATACAGTCTCTATGGAAAATAGTGATGGAGTTTCCCCTAAAAATTAAAAACAGAGCTACCATATTATCCAGCAATTCCTCTTCTGGGTATATATTTCAAAAGAATTATAATCAGTATTTGTAGGAGATACTTGTGTTTCCATATTCATGGCAGCATTTACATTTCTTTAAACATCTCTTTCCTCTAGTGATTCAAAGCAAGTGGTGTGCCAGAACTGATCTGTACTGGTTTGCAGGAGATGATGGTTAAATTTCCAGAAATCTTGCAAACTGTTGGTTGTTAAAAATTAAATTCTATAAATCTGTATTTAAATAAATTATATTAAAAACAAGGTAATGAGTACTCAAAATTTCTCCTTTTTAATTCTTTTACTACATTTTACTAATATTTATGTTCTGAAGTGTATTTACTATATCTGTATGGTACAAATATTTATGAGATTTCTCATCCATTTTCATCTCTGGCTTAATAATCATCTCATGTCAACTCAGCTGGGGAGCGTGGTTTTGAAGCAACAGAAATAGGTAATCACTACAAATCAACACAATCCCCTCTGCCCCCAAAAAAAAAAAAAAAAAAAAAGCAAGTTGTTAACTATCAAACAACAAAAATAAAGATATCTCATTATTAATCTTCTATATTGATTAGTGTTGGTTTGATTAGATACACTAGAAAAAAGAAAATATATTACTTAACTTTACCCATTACTTTATAGTTTTTCTTAATGTGGCTACTAGAAAATTTAAAATAACACATTAGTTTGTATTTGTGGGCTGCATTAAATTTTAATGACAGACAAATGCTGATCTAGATAGATAGCCCAGACTGAGGAATCCCTCTCACAGGTGCTCTGTGTTTTTGTTGTTGGGTCACTCAGGCCTGTCCGATTCTTTGTGATCCTATGGACTGCAGTACACCAGGCTTCCTGGTCCTTCATGGACCAGGAAGTTTGTTCAAACTTCCCGGAGTTTGTTCAAACTCATGTCCACTGAGTCAGTGATGCCATCTGAACATCTCATCCTCTGCTGTCCGCTTCTCCTGCCTTCAAACTTAGGGGTCCAAAAATTCCTTAAGATTGCCAAGAAGTAGGGTCTCAAGACTGAAGGCAACAGTTGGGTCCATTAGCTGGGTCCAGGGCCACCTCACTGTCCAAAGGTCACAGTGAGACTCTCACATCATCACTGAATTCAGTAAGTACAGAGGTTAATACACAGAGGGAACCATGCCGAGTTCATTAGAGATGAGCATGGATCCTGCATGTCTAGATTTAATACTTTCATTCACTCACTGTCACGAGATTACATTAACTAACTTACTAACTGGTAGCAATAATGCTTTCAGGATCTTGACCAAACCAGAGAAATAATTCTGTTTTAAAATTATTGTACATACATAAAATTCAAACATAAATATTGCTTCCAAGAGAAATAACCTCAACTTTATCTTAACTTATAACTGTAAGTTTTATATTTGAATTGTATCAATTCTCTGATACTAAATTTTTTGTAAGATCAGAATAATAACCTCAGAGTTCTAGCAAAAAAAAATATAGACATTTGGAGATACAATAACATTCTAGGAGTAGACATTATATTGTTTACTGATTTGTATTTATAAATTTTGATAAATTCCAAAATCACTAAATCTATTTTATAATTTCTGTTTAAAATGTTGTTCTTTATTATAACTGAAAATAATATTTACAGATATGAGAATCATTCCAGGATTACACATTAATGAAATAGTTCAGTTCAATTTAGTCCCTCAGTCATGCATGACTCTTTGTGACCCCATGGACTGCAACATGCCAGTTTCCCTGTCCATCAGCAAATCACAGAGCTTGCTCAAACTCATGTCCTTCAAGTTGGTGATGCCATCCAACCATCTCATCCTCTGTCGTTCCCTTCTCCTCCCACCTTCAATCTTCCCCCGCATCAGGGTTTTATCCAATGAGTCAGTTCTTTGCATCAGGTGGCCAAAGTATTGGAGTTTCAGCTTCAGCATCAGTCCTTCCAATGAATATTCAGGACTGATCTCCTTTAGGATTGACTGGTTGGATTTTCTTGCAGTCCAAGAGACTCTCAAGAGTCTTCTCCAACACCATAGTTCAAAAGAATCAATTCTTCACCTCTCAGCTTTCTTTATAGTCCAACTCACAAATCCATACCTGACTACTAGAAAAACCATAGCTTTGATGAGACAGACCTTTGTTGGCAAAGTACTGTCTCTGCTTTTTAATATGCTGTCTAGGTTGATCATAGCTTTTCTTCCAAGGAGCAAGTGTCTTTTAACTTCATGGCTGCGGTCACCAACTGCAGTGACTTTGGAGCCCAAAAAAGTAAAGTCTGTCACTGTTTCCATTGTTTCCCCATCTATATGCCATGAAGTGATGGGATCAGATGCCATGATCTTAGTTTTCTGAATGTTGAGCTTTAAGCCAACTTTTTCACTCTCCTCTTTCACTTTCATCAAGAGGCCCTTTAGTTCTTCTTCACTTTCTGCCATAAGGGTGGTGTCATCTGCATATCTGAGGTTATTGATATTTCTCCCAGCAATCTTGATTCCAGCTTGTGCTACATCCAGCCCAGCATTTTGCCTGATGTACTCTGCACATAAGTTAAATAAGCAGGGTTACAATATACAGCCTTGACATACTCCTTTTCCTATTTGGAACCAGTCTGTTGTTCCATGTCCAGTTCTAACTGTTGCTTCTTGACCTGCATACAGATTTCTCAAGAGGCAGGTCAGGTGGTCTGCTATTCCCATCCCTTGAAGAATTTTCCCCAGTTTGTTGTGATCCACACAGTCAAAAGCATTGGCATAGTCAATAAAGCACAAGTTGATGTTTCTCTGGAACTCTCTTGCTTTCTCATGATCAAACAGATGCTGACAATTTGATCTTGGTTCCTCTGCCTTTTCTAAATCCAGCTTGAACATCTGGAAGTTCTTGGTTCACGTACTGTTGAAGCCTGGCTTGGAGAATTTTGAGCATTACTTTACTAGCATGTGAGAAGAGTGCAATTGTGCAGTAGTTTGAACATTCTTTGGCATTGCCCTTCTTTGGGATTGGAATGAAAACTGACCAGTCATATGGCCACTGCTAAGTTTTCCAAATTTTCTGGCATATTGAGTGCAGCACTTTCACAGCATCATCTTTTAAGATTTGAAATAGCTCAACTGGAATTCTATCACCTCCACTAGCTTTGTTTGCAGAGAAGGCAATGGCAACCCACTCCAGTACTCTTGCCTGGAAAATCCCATGGATGGAGGAGCCTGGTGAACTGCAGTCCATGGGGTCGCGAAGAGTTGGATAGGACAGAGCGACTTCACTTTCACTTTTCACTTTCATGCATTGGAGAAGGAAATGGCAACCCACTCCAGTGTTCTTGCCTGGAGAATCCCAGGGATGGGTGAGGCTGGTGGGCTGCCGTCTATGGGGTCGCACAGAGTCGGACACGACTGAAGCGACTTAGCAGCAGCTTTGTTTGCAGTGGTGGTTCCTAAGGTCCTCTTGACTCTGCATTCCAGCATGTCTGGAACTAGGTGAGTGATCACACCATCGTGGTTATCTGGGTCATGAAGATTGCTTTTGTATAGTTCTTCTGTGTATTCTTGCCCCCTCTTTTTAATATCTTCTGCTTCTGTTAGGTCCATACCATTTCTCTATTAGGCTTTGCCCTGCTTCATTCTGTACTCCAAGGCCAAATTTGCCTGTTACTCCAGGTGTTTCTTGACTTCCTACTTTTGCATTCCAGTCCCCTATAATGAAAAGGACATCTTTTTTGGGTATTAGTTCTAGATGGTCTTGTAGGTCTTCATAGAACCATTCAACTTCACCTTCTTCAGCATTACTGGTTGGGACATAGACTTGGATTACTGTGATATTGTATGGTTTGCCTTGGAAATGAACAGAGATCATTCTGTTGTTTTTGAAATTACATCCAAGTACTGCGTTTCAGACTCTTTTGTTGACTATAATGGCTACTCCATTTCTTCTAAGGGATTCTTGCCCACAGTAGAAGATATAAAGGTCATCTGAGTTTAACTCACCCATTCCAGTCCATTTTAGTTTGCTGATTCCTAAAATGTCAATGTTCACTCTTGCCATCTCCTGTTTGACCACTTCCAATTTGCCTTGATTCATGGACCTAAATTTCCTGGTTCCTATGCAATATTGCTCTTTTCAGGATCAGACGTTACTCCCATCATCAATCACCTTCACATCTGGGTGTTGGCTTTGCTTTGGCTCCATCTCTTCATTCTTTCTGGATTTATTTCTAGACTGATCTCCAGTAGCATATTGGGCACCTACCAACCTGGGGAGTTCATCTTTCAGTGTCCTGTCTTTTTGCCATTTCATGCTTTTCATGTGCTTTCAAGGCAAGAGTACTGAAGTGGTTTGCCATTCCCTTGTCCAGTGGGCCATGTTTTGTCAGAACTCTCCACCATGACCTGTCAATCTTGGGTGACCCTACACAGTATGGCTCATAGCTTCATTGTGTTAGACAAGGCTGTGGTCCATGTAATCAGTTTGGTTAGTTTTCATTTCATGTGATTGTGGTTTTCATTCTGTCTGCCCTCTGATGGATAAGGTTAAGAGGCTATTGAAGCTTCCTGATGGGACAGACTGAATGAGGGGGAAACTGGGTCTTGTTCTGATGGGCGGGGCCATGCTCAGTAAATCTTTAATCCAATTTTCTGTTGAAATAGTGGTTGTATAATATTTGTGACGAAAGTTCAAGCATTGATTTGTATTTTGATGATTTCCACATACAAATTAATCATTTTATTACTAGAAATATCTGTATCTTTGAAAGAGAATAGCTTTTTCTACATCCTACAAATATTAAATTTGTATCTTTATGCATTTTTGAAATCATCTGACAGAGAGGAGATTAATATACAATATTTAAGATAAAGCATAGTCTTTTTCTTTTACCTTTGAAGAAGGACATGAACTCTGAACCTTGTTTCTTGTTTTTGAATAACAATACTGTTATTTTATATCCAAATGTATTGAAAAAATACTAAAAAACAAAAATTAAGTTTATTTTAGTCACCACCAACTGTGTTTTTGTCATGTAAATTTTAAAATAAAACAAACTGAGATATGAACCAAAGTAATTTAAATGACTCTGTGTAAAAATTCATACAGTTAATAAAGAAACCAAGTACCAGAGAGAGCAGTAATTCAGGAAATGCGGATTTTGTTGGCTAGTTTGATCCCTGAGTTGGGAAGATCCCCTGGAGAAGAGAAAGGCTACCCACTCCAGCATTCTTGCCAGGAGAATTCCATGAACTGGACAGTTCATGGGGTTGCAAAGAGTCAGATACAACTGAGTGAGTTTCATTTTCACTTTCAATCCAAGTTTCATGGGAAAAAAATGACAGCCTCAGCCAAATCAAAGTCATTTCATGGCAGAGTATTTAGCATTTATTCATGCAAATGTATTCTGCATCATTTTGGCAAGGAATGAAATGTTTTGATGCCCTCGGCAAGGGACTACATTACTTGTTATTCCTTGTATTTCTTCTACTGAACATCTATCACAAAATTTAAGATATATTTTGGAGAAAGGGAATAGCAATTGTTAAATCTCTGAAAATTGCATAAAGACCCCAAAATTACCAATTAAACTTTCCAGAAGTGTATTCTGTAAAAATAAAAATTTAATGACAAAAAAATACTTCTCTTGTCATTGACTGAAATATTGTTTTAGTGAATAAGTGGGATTGTCAAACTACTGTCACAGGAATCAGGTCCCAGTGCTAACAACAGTGAGTACTTTTATATCACGGTTCTTGAATCCTAAATTTTGGGAGCAAATCTAGGATTTACATTTCAGATTTAGAGGTTATGAATATATGAATACTATTTAAAATAATTTTAAGGCACTCTATCCTCACCAGCCCCCAACAAAGAAACATTGGAAATAGGAATTTTTTATTTCTATTCCAATATCTGTTGATGTAAAATAAGCATACTAAGCTTTGGGAAGATAAAGTACTTCAAATTATTCCAAACTACAAACTATAAAGTGTTACATAGATACTGTTCTTTAATGCCCAGCAAATAGCTTCAGAAAACAAAGTTTTGAAATTTTTTTAATGAAAAATAATTGATATATAATATTAAGTTTAAGGTGTGCAATCTTTTGATTTGATACTTTTATATATTGCAACATGACTACTATTATAGCATTGGTTAACATCTCTATTATGTCACATAATTATTTTTTGTGTGTGATGGGAACAGTTAAGGTTTGTTCTTTTAGAAACTTTGACGTTTATAGTACGGTATTGTTGTCTGTAGTCTATAGTCACTCCACTGTGTATTAGGCCTCTAGAACGTATTCATCTACTAGTTGCAAGTTTGTGCCTTGAGCTTTTCCAATGTGGTATGGTCATGAGTAATTTGCTAAATAGTTGCTCTGAACCTATATTCCTTCTAACCAATCTACTTCAATCTGTTGTGAATTACAAATGAGGAAATATATGTGAAAGATATTATAAATTTTATATTGAACTAATATTTGGTTATTGTTGCATCATGAACTTATGTTGCTTTTTAAAGTTTTAACTGTTAGTGAGATTTTCAGGAAATAATCTCTGAAGGACTTAAGACCTTCCATTTGCCTAGGAACCTGGGATACATTAAGATGTGCTTCTCTCTCTCTCTCTTTTTTCTTTTTCTCTTTTACTTTTTGGAAAAGAAGCAGAACGCAAGCAAATTTACTCAAATAGAGAATGGCATAAGGGGGTTTCCTATATTGAAGGCATAATCTGAGTATGGCAAAATCATAAGAGAAATTAAAGAAAAGGTCAAATATTTGAAAAAGATACAGATGTAGGAATAAACATATTGTTCAGTAAAAGAGGGAGAAACACATTTAATGTAGAAAATAAAGAGAACTGATATTCTGGAAAAGGCTAAATGAAAGATGCTACCCATCAGATTCTGTAAAATGACTCTGCTTTGGCTAATATGAGGAAATACAGACATTTCTTACTCAGCAAACAAACTAATGTATAAAATTAATCACAGATGTCTAGACTTACCCTTTGGAATCAAAAAGTATCTAAGTTTGGAACTCTCAACAAACAAATTTCGGAGTAAATGCAACTTTTATCTTTAAATTTTCTGTAACTTAATTGTGCTATTAATACATCTGCTCACAGGGCTGTGAAAAGTCAGAAGTGACTGAATCAACACGGCACATGCACGCACTTTGTATTTACTTAGCCTTGTTAGTTGCTCAGTCCTGTCCAACTTTTTGGGACCCCATGTAGCCCACTAGACTCCTCTGTCCATGGGGTTTCCCAGGCAAAAATACTGAAATGGGTTACAATTCCTTTCTCCAGGGAATCTTCCTGATGCAGGGATTGAACCCAGATCTCCCTCATTGCAGACTGATTCTCTACTGTCTGAGCCACCAGGGAAGCCCTTTAACTTAGGGTTAGACCTCCATTTTCTCAAGTATACTGTTTCTAGAACTAAACTGATCTTCTCTGCCTTTACTACCCACTCCAATAAAACCTTCCCTTTTCTGACTTCATATTCTTAAACTGTAGGTTAGTTCCTTTAAGAATTCATGAATTAAAGCTCAGAAGCATTGGTGATACTTTTGTCCCACACTTCCTTAACACAACCATTACATTGTCATGGGCTGATTTCTCTTTAACATATTTTAGTAGAGATTTTATTCCCTCATGCTTAGATTACACGGTAGCCTGTGCTAATTATACTCCACGTCTCTTTATTTCTCCAACTTCATGAACATCATTTTCAAACTGTCATTTGCAAATCACATTTTCCACCTCACACTCCCACTTGAAAAACTTTGGATTCTCATTGCCCGTGAAATAGAACTTAAGCTCTATAACTTGATCCTTCACAATTATGATAGACCTTTCTCCTTTTCTTCATTCTGGTACACATTTTTTCACTCTAGTCTATTTTTTCTTTATATAAATACTACAGACTCATCTGGCACTTTCCTGTTTTCATCTTTTATGATGTTCCCAAAGGTGTCTACTTTTTTTCCTTACCATGCTCCTCTTATTTATCTGTTTAAACAATACCTCCTGGTCAATGCGTCATTTAAACAGCACTGACCTGGGAGTCAGAAGTTCTTTAATGTCGGCATTGAAGAAATTTTAAGAGGTAGCCATAGATCAGTAAAAGCAAAGAACTAGCTTCAAAGACAAGGTCAAATGTCCTCTGTGTGTGATCATGAAACATTGCTTGATTTGATCCTGTTTTACTCATCTGTAAAATGTCAAAGTCAGATTAGACCATATCCGTCTTTGGTCTTATTTCTAATATTTTATTAATCTGTGAATTAGATTTGCCTAGAAGAATTTTTTTAGTAATCCAACAAAATTAATGCTATCTTTCAGTTCAGTTCAGTCACTCAGTCGTGTCCAACTCTTTGCGACCCCATGAACCACAGCATGCCAGGCCTCCCTGTCCATCACCAACTTCCAGAGTTCACCCAAACCCATGTCCATTGAGTTGGTGATGCCATCCAACCATCTCATCCTCTGTTGTCCCCTTCTCCTCCTGCCCTCAATCTTTCCCAGCATCAAGGTCTTTTCCAATGAGTCAGCTCTTCGCATCAGGTGGTCAAAGTATTGGAGTTTCAGCTTCAGCATCGGTCCTTCCAATGAATATTCAGGACTGATTTCCTTTAGAATGGACTGGTTGGATCTTCTTGCAGTCCAAAGGACTCTCAACAGTCTTCTCCAACACCACAGTTCAAAAGCATCAATTCTTTGGCACTAAACTTTCTTTATAGTCCAACTCTCACATCCATGCATAACCAATGGAAAAACCACAGCCTTGACTAGACAGACCTTTGTTGACAAGGTAATGTCTCTGCTTTTCAATATGCTGTCTAGGTTGATCATAACTTTCCTTCCAAGGAGTAAGCGTCTTTTAATTTCATGGCTGCAATCACTATCTGCAGTGATACTAGACCATTCAGGTATGACCTAAATCAAATCCCTTATGACTATACAGAGGAAGTGAGGAATAGATTTAAGGGACTAGATCTGATAGACAGAGTGCCTGATGAACTGTGGATGGAGGTCCATGACATTGTATAGGAGACAGGAATCAAGACCATCCCTAAGAAAAAGAAATGCAAAAAAGCAAAATGGCTGTCTGAGGAGGCCTTACAAATAGCTGTGAAATGAAGAGAGGCAAAAAGCAAAGGAGAAAAGGAAAGATATACCCATTTGAATGCAGAGTTCCAAAGAATAGCAAGGAGAGATATGAAAGCATTCCCCAGTGACTAATGCAAAGAAAGAGGGGGAAACAATAGAATGGGAAAGACTAGAGATCCCTTCAAGAAAATCAGAGATACCAAGGGAACATTTCATGAAAAGATGGGCTCAATAAAGGACAGAAATGGTATGACCTAGCAGAAGCAGAAGATATTAAGAAGAGGTGGCAAGAATACACAGAACTGTACAAAAAAGATTTTCATGACCCAGATAATCACGATGGTGTGATCACTCACCTAGAGCCAGACATTCTGGAATGTGAAGTCAAGTGGGCCTTAGGAAGCATCACTATGAACAAAGCTAGTGGAGGTGATGGAATTCCAGTTGAGCTATTTCAAATCCTGAAAGATGATGCTGTGAAAGTGTTGCACTCAATATGCCAGCAAATTTGGAAAACTCAGCAGTGGCCACAGGACTGGAAAAGTTAGTTTTCATTCCAATCCCAAAGAAAGGCGGTGCCAAAGAATGCTCAAACTACCACACAATTGCACTCATCTCACACGCTAGTAAAGTAATGCTTAAAATTCTCCAAGCCAGGCTTCAGCAATATGTGAACCATGAACTTCCAGATGTTCAAGCTGGTTTTAGAAAAGGCAGAGGAACCAGAGATCAAATTGCCAACTTCCACTGGATCATTGAAAAAGCAAGAGAGTCCCAGAAAAACATTTCTGCTTTATTGACTATGCTATCTTTACCAAGTTAATATTTGCAAAACATTTAAATTCTTATAATAATGCCATAATGCCTTGTTCTATCCACTTGTTTCCAACTTATGATGTACTTTTCTGAATTACTGTTCTTCAGGTTTGTCAGAGGACTGGCATAATGGCTACTACTAGTACCTGCATGCATGCTAAGTCACTTCAGTCACATCTGACTCTTTGCGAACCTATGGACTATAGTCTGCAAGTCTCCTTTGTCCACGGAATTCTCCTGGCAAGAATGCAGGAGTGGGTTGCCATGCCCTTCACCAGCATCCTGGGTTGGATCTTCCCAACCCAGGGATTGATCAAACCATGTCTCCCATGTCTCCTGCATTGCAGGCAGATTTTTTTATTGCTAAGCCACCAGGGAAGCCCTACTACTAGTACATATATAGAGGTTTTATACACACACACACACACAGAGACACCCCACATAAATTCTTGAACTATATCTAGAAACTCAAACTCATGTTTTGCTTTGCTGGTATAATGTTTAGGGAAAGCAAGATGTCACTGATACTTTTTATAAATATTCCAATGATGGAAAAATTAATGTCTGTGATATACTTTGAAGTCATTTCTATATGATTTAAAGAAGCATTGGAAAAGCTGGCTTGGCCAGCACTACAACTTCACCTTCTTGGTTTATGTCTCAAAACAACTACTGGTAATAGCAGAGTCAAGAATTTGTACATGGGAATTTGTATAGGAAATAGTGATGATTCTTTCTAACTTCAAAAAGCCACATGGTGTGGAAGGAAACTTCAGTATATAGATTGCCTTGGAATAATTTTTGTGAACTTGAAAGCTCACGTTGTAAAGGTGCCATAAATAGCAACAAGGGACAAACTGGTGTTGGCCATGGAGCATGACTGCACAATGATTTGTAAAATTAATGTTTAATAAAACTAGTTGGGAACAGGTTTATGGTCATATGTGCATGCTAACTTGCTTCAGTTGTATCTCTTTGCACCCTCTGGTTTGTAGCATGCCAGGCTCCTCTGTCCTTGGGATTCTCCAGGCAAGAATGCTGCAGTGGCTTGCTATGCCCTCCCCCAGAGGATCTTCCCAACCCAGGAACCAAACCAGCATCTCTTATGTCTCCGGCATTGGCAGGCTTGTTCTTTACCACTAGTGCAAACTGGGAAGTTACTGAGCATTTTAAATTTCTGAAAATGCTGTCTTATAGTCTAATTTATGATGCTGTTACTATACTAATATTTACTATTTTAGTTTCAGTTCAGTCACTCAGTCATGTCTGACTCTTTGTGACCCCATGGACTGCAGCATGCCAGGCTTCCCTGTCCATCACAAACTCCCAGACCTTGCTCAAACTCATGTTCATCGAGTCGGTAATGTCATCCAACCATCTCATTCTCTGTTGTCCCCTTCTTCTCCTGCCCTCAATCTTTTCCAGCATCAGGGTCTTTTCAAATGTCAGTTCTTCGCATCAGGTGGCCAAAGTATTGGAGTTTCAGCTTCAGCATCAGTCCTTCCAATGAATATTCAGGGTTGACTTTCTTGAGGACTGACTGGTTTGATCTCCTTGCAGTCAAAGTGACTGTCAAGAGTTTTCTCCAACACCATAGTTCAAAAGCATCATTCTTCAGTGCTCAGCTTTCTTTATAGTCCAACTCTCACATCCATACATGACTAGTGAAAAAAAAACATAGCTTTGACTAGATGGACCTTTGTTGGCAGAGTAATGTCTCTGTTTTTTAATATGCTGTCTAGGTTAGTCATAACTTTTCATCCAAGGAGCAAGCATCTTTTAATTTCACGGCTGCAGCCATGAAAATATAATTTTCATCACTATTATACTAAAAAACTAATATACTATTTGCTATATTAGTATAGCAAAACCTAAATCCCACACTACTCAGACGAGAGTGAAAAATATCTAAGACATATGAAAGTGATTTTATCAGTAATTATTTATCTATAATTTAGAAGTCACAACTTACTTTTGTTGGATAACTTGCTCACCTTATCAGACTAACTTTCTATCAAAAATACAGTACTGGTGAGAGTGTAATACAGATGTGAGAAACAATTCTAAACATTAATAAATGCTGACCCAGTTTCATTTTCATGAACCTACAGAGTACCTACAAAGAGTTAACAGAAATTCTGTAGAACAGCCACTCTGCATCACATGTTTTTAATTTTAGGAATATCCATAACCATTTAGGTCAATTTCAAATTATGGCAAAAGAGAATCCAAATGCATGACTGCTATACTGAACTATAATGATTAAATTTTGAAGACTTTCTTTGTTATTGTTATGCTTTAAAACAACTGTTTAGTATAAGTATTCCAGTGATTCTTTCTTTTGCAATTTGAATAAAGATCATCATATGATTTAGAAACAAAGGCGAATTAATATTTCCATTTTCACTGATAAGTGGTGTGAGCATAAAACACAAAGCATACAGATACATTATACTTTCATAAGGAATTTTTTATAGGTATGAAACTCTATCCAGATGTCTAACCCACCAAAATTGATGTGATAATAGGCTTTCCTCTATATATTTTTAAAATTATATATTGTAAGGTATTTTGCTATCCAACACAGCCCAGTTTTAAAAAGTAAAATACCTGTTGAAGAAACAAATGAACAAAGGAAAAGTAAATAGACAATCAGGGTCTACGGCTCATGAATGACTATGGAGTGTGAAGACAAGAGTGGTTCCAGCAATGACTGTCACATTGAAGGCTGAGGAAAAGACTGGGCCCTTTAAAGAACGAAATAGTTCAAGGCAAAAAGAGAAAATGGTTCGGAATTATCTACAAGTTTAAGACGGGTGTGGGAATTATAATTGTTTAAGGGCGTCACTATTCCCCTTAACTAGCCTTATTTTAGATGTCATTTTTCTCCTCACAACACTAAGGATATAGTATGCTCTCAACAAATGTTGACCAAATTGGATTAATTAAAAGCAGGTAGTTTTACAAATGTCACTAGGAATGAAATCTTCAAGTGGAAAAGTAAGTCTGCAATTTGCAGAAGATTTAAATCTATGGGCCATTTTTGTTTGGTTTTCCCTTACCACAAACTTGGCTTGTATTTCACTAAAAGGGTCTGAGGCTGAAGAAGAGTCACAAAGAGAACTTGGACAAGATAACTTTTCAATACCTAAAAATGTTTGATGTATCATTTATCTACCCAAGTTTCATTTCAGTAGAAATACTAACATTAAAATCATAAACTGCTCTAGATCAATATTGTTTACCCCCAAATTTAAAAGTAAACCAAGTCACTAAATTATTACTTAAAATTGAAATCTTATTATGATTTATTAAATAATGTTCATATAGTCTATCTTGTTAACATCCTTTCCAAAATACTATCTTTAAAGAACCATCTTTAAAGATAACTTTAAAGAACTATCTTTAAAGATATCTTTAAAGAACTATCTTTAAAGTCTGCATACAAGCTCTTCTCTCTTTAGGTAAAGTTCAAACATATATAACCAGAAGGGTTGTGAATTCATCATTTAAGAAGTTACTGCTTATAGGATGCAGTGTATATGACAATTTCAAGGGGGACCATGCACTACTACATGTATCTGTGGAAACAGATAACAGGGCTTTGTGATAGAAATTCCACGTTTGGCTATTAACTTGTTAAATACAATTTTAATACTAATGTTAAAATATTAAGCTTTAACATTCATGACTTTAGTTTGAGTCATTTTGTCTAAGCTTCGGTGTAATTGCATGGTTGAATTTATTCCAAATGATATAAGGTAGCACAGAACTATGCCCTAAATATGCTAGGGAATTAAATAGATTTCTTGACTATTACGTTTATTTCGTAAATTAAAATAAAAAACCTTTGTGCAAATTAGCAGAACGTATGTCAAAAGAGCCAACAATAGGGCTTTATAACTAAGAGTAGCATCCTAGAACTTTCTTTTATAGAGGATTCATGGGGCATTAGAAATTTAAAACACTTAATTTGTGATTCATTCTACAGGAGACTGAAAGCAAGTTTAGAGTCCTAACTAAATTTTATAAGTAGCTTGTATCTTTAAATGATCATGCTTTCTCATAAAAAAAAAAAACCCAACTAATTAATGTATTATTAGAAATTTAAAATATTCATATCCAGAGCTTATTTAAATATATATGCCAATTTAAATTACTTTATGACATGAATATTATTATTTTATTAAAATATAAATTATACAAAACACTTCAGAGTAAAACCCTGTTCCACATACTCTTTCCACTTAAAAAATATGTATTCATAGAAAATTAATTCAGGTAATTCTGCATGATAAATTATTAACTGATTTTTAAATTAAAATGTAAAATTAACCACCATATCAAAGATATTTGAGGTTATAATCACTAAGATTTTCCTTTTTCTACATTATTACTTTACTTCACAGTAACAGAACATTGTAACTCCCAAGTACCTGTAGACCATTTGGAGATAAACACTGAGTTTATTCCTTCTTATTATTTCTATTGCCGAGTCCATAACCTGGCAAATTATTCAGAAAATAATTATTGGATTCGCATAAAAGAAAAAATGTGAAAACAACAAGCAATTCTTTGGCACAGTATCTTGTGAGAAGGCAATTATTGGTTTGGCCAAAAAGTTCATTTGGATTTTCCTAAAACATCTTATGGAAAAACCCAAAAGAAATTTTTTTGGCCTATCCCATATTTGAATTCTTGTTTTACAGAAGGGAAATGGTGATACTGAGAAGCTGACTGATTTATCAGGTGTTTTAGTTTGAGGATGTAAATTGATTCCTTTCCACGGTTCTATTGCCCAGTGAAAAAGATCTGGTGGTCTATTTGCATAAAAAACAAGGAGTCTTGGAAGGAAGCTGTCCCAGGAAAATGGAGAATACATTTCCATAAGTTGTGTACAAGAAAACTACTACCACCAACAACCACATAGCAATAGTGTATAAATCTTTATTATATACCAGGCAGAAGAATAATTAAGAATTTCTCTTCATTCATTATGTACTTGGCACAAAATGATTTCTAAAGTGTATCCCTGTAGAATCTTCACTACAGTTCTGTCAGCTAGATTCCTACTGTATTTTGGGATGAAGTTAAAGAGATGTTTAGGACTAAAATCTGCCTTTCATTTCTTCCTCTACTAAAAGAATTTCAATTCTCTAGGATTTTCTCTCTCACCTTGGAGAGAGAATAGGTCTCTATTCTCTCCTATTCCAAATAGGTCTACTAGGCTGAAGTAGATAATAGATGTGTCCAAAATAACTTGAAGGAATAAAATATGACATAAAATCTTAACATTGTTGAATTAAAAACTATTCTCCAATAGAGGAAAAGGAAGAAATGAAGTTTTGAAAAATTACCATTAAATCTTACAAGTAAAATAAGAGATATTTTTGATGAAGTCTCCAGAAATGATCATGTTTTTACTTAAGGTGAAAATCTATAAATTCTTACTTTATTATAATACACTATTTTATGACAAGAACTGAACACTACACACTATACAAATAAATAAATAAACATATAGATCTATAGATACAGATTTTCAAAAATTTCGATTGCTATCCAAGAGCTTTAATACTATAATAATTAGAAAAATTTTATTGTAGTTGGTAACTTTATGGGCCTTTTTGGGTAACTCCAAAGTGGGCCTTCTCAATGGCACTAGTGGTTAAAAAACCCACCTGCCAATGCAAGAGACATAAGAGACAGGGTTTCAGTCACTGGGTCAGGAAGACCCCCCCTGGAGGAGGGCATGCAGCCCACTCCAGTATTCTTGCCTGGAGAATCCCATGGACAGAGGAGCCTGGCGGGCCACAGTCTATGGGGTCACACAGAGTCACGACTGGAGCAACTTTGTACAACACAGGACAATGTCGCTGATAAAAGGAGGAGCACTGTTAGATAATGACAAATTTTGGTGGAAGAGTCCAGGAGCAAAAGTATATTCTGGGGGAAGAAAAAACCCTTGTTTGATCTCTGTAGTGCAGAGAGTTTTACAGAGGTGAACTGGCACTCATTTTCTTCAAAGTGGGAAACTCTCTCAGCTGGATTCCAGTTAGTTTTTATCTTTTTCAATATAAAATCTATGGTGTAGCCAAATGACAATGATGTTTTCTTTATAGTTCAGTGCCAAAAGAATGACATGCATATTTACAAACTAAGATTAATCAGCTAATTAAATGACACAAAGAAAGCTTATAATTTGGGAACAGACAAAAAGACACTACAGGTGATGTAACACTATAAAGTGATGGTCATAATAATTAAATCATTTGTGCTGTGTTCATCTTCAATGAAAGAATGCATAATCCTCTCTCCCAACTCATATAACATTGCATGGAACACTTAAGCCGGCTACAGATTGGTGGTAACACTGAACTCCTAGAGTGAGGAATAATTAAACTTTAGTAAATCACTCTAAAAGCTTATAAAAGCAAACACCAAAGGCTTACAACTTAGGACTGTGAACTACAAAAAGGGAGATCCCCACCTAAAATCCTAAACAAATTTTGGGAAATGAAATTACAGAGCAGGAGGGTGTGGGGTATTATATTCAGCTCAATCTGATCATTGACTTGAATATTTTTTGCTTGTTTTCAGTTTTGTAAGAATCATCTGTTAAGTAAATTGAGAGTACTTATTTTTGGTAGCAATAAATAAAAAGGAAAATGAAGATAAGAAAGCAAAAGATAGATTAAATTTTGCATTACATTAGATACTAGCTGGAAAGTGTGATGAACAGATGCTGAAGGATCTCCTCAGTGGTGAAGTAGATGCAGCTGAAATGGTACTTCACTCATCAGTGTAACTTATTCAAGTAGCTTTTCAGGTTAGTGTCAGAGCTTCAAGGTGAGTGGCACATGGAAGCATGACTATCATCCATACTCACTACTTGTGTTATAGAAATCAAAAGATTAACTCAGAAGAGCCAAGCATCAATCATAAACATTTTGTACAGGTCAATTGAGCCTTGGTTTGGGGTCATGTCCTTATGTCTTTCTGAATTACAATGCTCAACAACCTAATATAACATTAAAACATCTCACAGCAAAAGACAGTTTTGTAACTCTAAGAAATTTAGTGTATCATGAAATTAGAGGCAAAATTGGCTGTAGTCAATTAGGTGTTAAATAGCATTTTCTATAATCTGATGACTAGATTAAGTGTTACACAAGAAAGAAGGACTTTGGATGAAAATCTACCACATACATATTACAATGTGTCCACACCCTCACATTCCAAAGGCCCTACAAAAAGCAAAGAAAATATAGCTATTAGAAATGTGGTAGAAATTAAAATTAAAAATACATTATACCAGCTTCCAAAACTCTGAAGTCTTTTTGGATCTATTTTTTTTAAGTGGAATGTCACATTTTTCCATGAGTAAAAATAAAAATAAAACATAATCAAAATCTGTACATTGCATGCCATGAAGAGAACTACCACAATCACAACAAATGGTGATACCTCTGAACCTCAAACTATTGTGTATTCAAACATTAATGGGCAAACATTTAAAGAGTATAAAATCCATTCCACCTTGGTGATGCAGAAGCACAGATCCCTTTCCTTCTATCTGCTCCTCCCTGCCAGAAACAAAGTGATGAAGGTTTAACAATAAGGATAAATAAATACACACTTAAAACTATTTTCTTTAGCAATAGCCTTTCTTACCTTACCCAACCTCCTTCCTCCACATAGAGTCCATTTTTGTTAAACAGAAATTTTGATGAAACATAGAGTGTGACATCAGAGATCCAAAACACATTTTTAAATGACAATTGATGCTCCCTAGAGAAGTGATAATCAATGATTCCTGAGTGGGGCAAGAATCCTAAAAGCATAGGACTTAACTGAGTATACAATGTAAGGGGAGAGCAAATCAGAAAGACTGAGGACCAGAGAAATGATTTTAGACTGGGAGTAAGAGAAAGAAAGGAGACATGAGGTGACTCGTAAACTTGGGACAAAAATCCACGATCCTGAGAGAGCCTATTAAGTTTTGATATCAGCACTATTTCCAATAACTAACCTAGATGTCCATTGACAGATGAATGGATAAAGAAGCTGTGGTACATATACACAATGGACTATTACTCAACCATAAAAAGGAATGAATTTGAGTCAGTTCTAGTGACGTGGATGAACCTATGCCTGTTATACAGAGTGAAGTAAATCAGAAAGAGAAAAACAAATATTGCATATTAACACATATATATGGAATCTAGAGAAATGATACTAATGAACCTATTTGTGTGGCAGCAATAGAGACACAGACATAGAGAACAACATTGTGGACACAGCAAGGGAAGGAGAGGGAGGGACGAATTGGGAGAGTAGCATGGAAACATGTATATTACCATATGTAAAATAGATAATCAGTGGGAATTTGCTGTGTCAGACAATAGGAGCTCAACCCAGTGCTCTGTGACAACCTAGATGGGTGGGAGGGAGGTTCAAGAGGGAAGGGACATTTTATACCTATGGCTAACTCTCATTGTTGTATGGCAGAAACAAACACAACAATGTAAAACAATTATCCAGTTAAAAACAAAAACAATTTGCTCTTGCAACCCTTACTATTGCATTAAAGTATCATAATTGCTAATGCATCAGAGTGTTAAAACTGTTATTAGGGTGCTGAGTAGAGTCCCTTGTGGTGTGAGGAGACCAAAAGCAAGAATGATACCCCATTTTGTTACACAAATATCTAGATGTTGCTTCCCTGTTCCTTCTCTTCCCTGACAGAGCGTGGTCTTTCTCTCTTCCTCCTCTTTCTGTCAAAGCTGCTATAAAAAGTAGACCTGATATTGATCTGCTGTAATAAATTAGATATTAAAAATAATGTGTTCCTTTGAGGTAGAGTCACCTAAAATGTCACCTGAATCATGAAATAAAAGGTAATCCTACCCAGCTAAAATGATTCTAGGTATTAGTGAGACAAGCAACTCTTTGGATAGAATCACCCATTTAGGATCAGAGATGAGTAAACTATTCTATTGTAAATCTATTCTATTTATTAGAAATTTTTTTGACAGCTTTTTTATTCAGCTTATACTAACTCATTATAATCTATCAACAGCTTGATGATCAGGGGTTGAACAGTTGACACTGCTTGGGGAGGAGGGTTTGGACTTCCAGAATGTTCCTGGATCTGAGAATTCCATGTGTTAATCAGAACCTGCACCAAGAAGCAATCCCCATTCGTGGGGGTAGATTTTCAGCAGAATCACCAGTCCCCCTGCAACCTTCTAACACACTTCAAGCCCATAATATGCCCTTCCCAACAAGGCAAATTATGTTGGAATTTTGAAATTCAAATCCCCAACTCACCCTCAACCACATATCTCAGTGGCTCAAGTCTATGTGATTCTGACTATTTTTAAAGGAAAGTATAGTTTCTTATCTCCCCTTGGGAAATCCTCATCTTTTAGAAGAGAAGACAACAACTAGCAATTCTCTTCAAGACAGATGACTATTTCCTAAATGAATCATTAAGAATTCACTGTAAAAAACCTTAGGTTTGCATTAGTTTTCTGTCTGATTTTGAAATAGAAAGAAGGTAAAAGTATATTTAATTTTCATAATCCAAATGTTCATGCTCCAAATATGTCCAAGAAAATGGAACTTTTAACTATTAGAGCACCATCAAGAATTCTTCCAATTTTTATCTGTAAATTAATTAAATCCAAAAGAAACTTCTATTTTGATAAAATAAAATCCTATTACTAAAAGTGTATCAATGGGGTGAAACAAACAGCAAAAATGACATTAGGAATAGAATGACTTTTAGTTAAACAGATCGCTTCTTGGCCTTTTGGCTAAGATCAAGTGTAGTTAAACAGATGACAAAAGTATTTACAAACACCAATTAAAGTGATTATTTATTCTTGAAAGATTCAAGCAAATTATTTAGATCCTCCATCATAGGTTTTTGAAAACCTTATTAATCTTGATTTTTCAGATCTTTAACTGTCTCCATTATGAGAACACCTAGGTTCACCTGAATACCTAATTTTTGTGAGGATGGTAATTGTTATTAAATTTTTACCAAAGACCAGACATCAGAAATAGTCAACTAAATGAAATGATCAGTATTTAAACTTCTGAAACTCTGTAGAGCTTCTTGAGAAAAATAAATCCAAATTGCAACTGGATCAAAGACTGGTGAATAAAATGCCACTACTATTCAACATAGTTTTGGAAGTTTTGGCCACAACAATCAGAGCAGAAAAAGAAATAAAAGGAATCCAGATTGGAAAAGAAGAAGTAAAACTCTCACTGCTTGCACATGACATGATCCTCTATATAGAAAACCCTAAAGACCCCACCAGAAAATTACTAGAGCTAATCAATATAGTAAAGTTGCAGGATATAAAATCAACACACAGAAATCCCTTGCATTCCTATATACTAACAATGAAAAAACAGAAAGAGAAATTAAGGAAACAATACCATTCACCATTGCAACGAAAAGACTAAAATAATTAGGAATATATCTACCTAAAGAAACAAAAGACCTATACATAGAAAACCATAAAACACTGGTGAAAGAAATCAAACAGGACACAGATAGATGGAGAAATATACCGTGTTCATGGATCAGAAGAATCAATATTGTGAAAATGACTATACTACCCAAAGCAATCTATAGATTCAATGCAATCCCTATCAAGCTACCAATGGTATTTTTCACAGAACTAGAACAAATAATTTCACAATTTGTATGGAAATACAAAAAACCTCGAATAGCCAAAGCAATCTTGAGAAAAAAGAATGGAACTGGAAGAATCAACCTGCCTAACTTCAGGCTCTACTACAAAGCCACAGTCATCAAGACAGTATGGTACTGGCACAAAGACAGAAATATAGGTTAGTGGAACAAAATAGAAAGCCCAGAGATAAATCCACACACCTATGGACACCTTATCTTCGACAAAGGAGGCAAGAATATACAATGGAGAAAAAACAATCTCTTTAATAAGTGGTTCTGGGAAAACTGGTCAACCACTTGCAAAAGAATGAAACTAGAACACTTTCTAACACCATACACAAAAATAAACTCAAAATGGATTAAAGATCTAAACGTAAGACCAGAAAGTATTAAACCCCTAGAGGAAAACATAGGCAAAACACTCCCTGACATAAATCACAGAAGGATCCTCTATGACCCACCTCCCAGAATATTGGAAATAAAAGCAAAGATAAACAAATGAGACCTAATTAAAATTAAAAGCTTTTGCACAACAAAGGAAACTATAAGCAAGGTGAAAGGACAGCCTTCAGAATGGGAGAAAATAATAGAGCAAATGGAGCAACTGACAAAGAATCTCAAAAATATACAAGCAACTCCTGCAGCTCAATTCCAGAAAAATAAATGACCCAATCAAAAAATGGGCCAAAGAACTAAACAGACATTTCTCCAAAGAAGACATACAGATGGCTAACAAACACATGAAAAGATGCTCAACATCACTCATTATGAGAGAAATGCAAATCAAAACCACAATGAGGTACCATTTCACGTCAGTCAGAATGGCTGCTATCCAAAAGTCTACAAACAATAAATGCTGGAGAGGGTGTGGAGAAAAGGGAACCCTCTTACACTGTTGGTGGGAATGCAAACTAGTACAGCCACTATGGAGAACAGTATGGAGATTCCTTAAAAAACTGGAAATAGAACTGCCATGTGACCCAGCAATCCCACTCCTGGGCATACACACCAAGGAAACCAGAACTGAAAGAGACATGTGTACCCCAATGTTCATCGCAGCACTGTTTATAATAGCCAGGACATGGAAACAACCTAGATGCCCATCAGCAGATGAATGGATAAGAAAGTTGTGGTACATTTACACAATGGAATATTACTCAGCCATTAAAAAGAATACATTTGAATCAATTCTAATGAGGTGGATGAAACTGGAGCCTATGATACAGAGTGAAGTAAGCCAGAAAGGAAAACACCAATACAGTATACTAATGCATATATATGGAATTTAGAAAGAAGGTAACCCTGTATGCGAGACAGCAAAAGAGACACAGGTGTACAGAACAGTCTTTTGGACTCTGTGGGAGAGGGCGAGGGTGGGATGTTTTGGGAGAATGGCATTGAAACATGTATATTATCATACGTGAAATGAATCGCCAGTCCAAGTTCAATGCATGATACACGGTGCTCAGGGCTGGTGCACTGGGATGACCCAGAGGGATGGGATGGGTAGGGAGGTGGGAGGAGGGTTCAGGATGGGGAACACATGTGCACCTGTGGTGGATTCATGCCAATGTATGGCAAAACCAATACAATATTGTAAAGTAATTAGCTTCCAATTAAAATAAATAAATTTATATTAGAAAAAAAAAAAAGACTGGCGAATAAAATGAAAGCCCTAATGGAGTTCTGAGATCACAGAGAACTAGAGAAAACTCTTTTAATTGTATAACTTAGAATAATGCTTCCTTGGTGGCTCAGAGGTTAAAGTGTCTGCCTGCAATGCAGGAGACCTGGGTTTGATCCCTAGGTTGGGAAGATACCCTGGAGAAGGAAATGGCAACCCACTCCAGTGTTCTTGCCTGGAGAATCCCATGAACGGAGGAGCCTGGTGGGCTACAGTCCACGGGGTCGCAGAGTCGCACATGACTGAGCGACTTAACTAACTAACTAACCCACCAAAAGTTATACACTGAGCTTACATAAATTTTGAAGGAGTCTGGCTATAAAAGATACATGTAATGTGAAATGTTTAAAAAAAAATCACTAATTATATTGATTGATTTTGTAAATATTCTAATATTTTTGATTAGTAGTTAATTTTAACAGCTGCTATTCCTCATGTTTTGAAAGTGAAAGTGCTAGTCGCTTAGTCATGTCTGACTCTATGTGACCCCATAGAGTCAGGTTCCTCTGTCCATGGAATTCTCCAGGCAAGTATACTGGAGTGGATTGCCGTTCCCTTCTCTAGGGGTTCTTTTCGACACAGGGATTGAACTCAGGTCTCCTGAATTGCAGAGGGACTTTCTAACATCTCTGTTTTAGGAGATACATATAGCATCATGTCTTTAAAGTAGCCCTTGAAAAAATAAAGTGTGCTATTATCTCACCAAATTCCTGTTAATTTTTGTTGAGACTCTTGAAACAACCTGTACATTTATGATTGCTGAATTAATATAGAGACATATGTTGTGATAACTCATGTCATATAATTCACTAGTTAAAATTACCTAGGATTTCTTTTATTCCCACAACATGTGTATATTGTAGATTATAATTGTGCATTAAAGCATCTTGTCATTCAGTTTTATCATGCCTCCTTCAATTGACACTGTGCTATGTGTATCTTTTGTAATTCCTATTTCTAACATTTGAGATAGTTTCACACTGAACAAATTGTAATAATCATTGCCAAAAGACAGTTATAGGAATAACTCCTTCTTGGTTGTCTTCTTCAGAACCATGGAGCATCAGGGATAATTCAAGATAATCCTAATAAGGGCTAATTTTTGCCTCTTAGCTTAACATATTTGATATTCTTGGATTTTTTCAGAGTGTGTAGTGTTTCCTTTTCTAAGTGGGAAAAAACATGTTCGTAGCACTATTTGAAAATTATATTGGATTTATTTTGGCTTTTATATTCAGAAGGATATTCTTTTTATATTTATTTTTAATTCATTAATGATTGGTTTACAATATTGGTTTGATTTGTCATACACCAACATGAATTAACCATAGGTGTGCATTTGTCCCCTCCCTCTTAAATCTCCCTCCCATCTGAGAACTAGAATTTAGCCTCAATTCATTGACATATCAATGCTTAAAAATCAAGTAATTACATGATTTCAGCCTGAGTCTTCTCTACTGAAACAAAGAATATGTGTGTGTGTATATATATATGCATACATATATACACACATATGGATGTATGTATATAAAGAGAGAATTAATTTCTCATAGACTTTGAAAATTATGTCCAAGATATTTCCATTGCAGAAAATGTTGACACCTTTATACACTAAAATTAAATTCTGACTTAGTATTTACTTCAGAAGCTCAAGAATAAAAATACATCATGTATGTAAATTTCATGGTTCTTTAAAATACACTTATGCTAAAAAACATGATACAGAGTCAGTTTCCATTTCATTAGAAACTCAGTGTTTTCAAGGACATTGCATTGAAACATAAGGTTGATTATGTCAAGTATATGTCTAAATCAAATGAAAGCTGTCTTTTAACAGAAACTGACAAGACCAAATGTCTGTGATTTGCATTCTATATTTATTTTAATTACTTTAAATGAGATTATCAAAAAACACTTCACAAGATCGAAACTTAAAAGTTCAAAATCAGAGAGGCTGGTGCAGTCCACCCACTGTCATTCTGAAACCAAGAAACATTAAATACCTTCCACAAGGTCACATAGAAAGAATGGAAATGCTGAGAACAAAAACTAAGTTTTCTGGTTTGTAATCAGCTGTCTTTTTTTTTTCTTTTACCACATAAATTATCATATTAACCCACACATTTTTCCTGATGAGACAACTAATAATAAGCAATGTGGTACAAACGTAGCCCACATCATAGCACCAGAACTGAAGCTAATCAGCACACTTGGTGAGGGGTTTCAGGAGGTAGAGAAAATCTGAGTGTTCTCTGGAATCCAAAGGCAAGAGAGATTTAACTTTGAGATAAAGAAGATAGAGAAGATTCATGCTCAAATGTTTGCTTTTTTAAAAGAAAAAGAATTCGGGCTGGCTCTAGGCAATATTTTAAAGTATAATTCACCACTTAAGATCATTTCTTATCTCACATAGTTTGTTCTCATATTCTGTGATCTCTCTTATCAACACTTTTGCCAGCATCTTCTTTTAATGTCTCCTTGCCCTTCTTTATTAAACCTTCCATTTTTCAGAGTGGGAATTTTTTTTCCTACAAAATCAACATTTATTTCATTAAAAAAACAACTTAGTTATGATATGACTGGTATCACTAGTTACAGTGATACCAGCTTCTCCTAAAACTTTTGGGACTTGTTTGTCCCAGTGAATCTCTATATGATGGTTTCTAAAGCAGTGCTGGAGACAAAGAATACGACATAATTCCTTTACTCAAATCTTAATACCTGGTGTGTAAATACATGTAAATGTATATAAAATGGATCCAAGGCAAATAGAAAAATGTGAAGAGTTGATAAGTCCTCTTCCTGAAGATAAACATATTGGTTACAAATATTTAAAGAACTATTTATAATATATGATTGCCATGCAGAATAAACTTCTAAGTATATCACTCTTTTTCTCATTCATTCATTTAGAAAATGTTTATTGAGTACTCAAAATGGCAGGAACTCTACTAAATGCTCAAACAAATGGATGTCTGAGAGGAAGACTGAGAGACTAACTTAAATGATTAACATTAAATCAAAATAATTATATATTTTAAATATAAAATGAAACTGTGTTCATATACGTATCTGGTGTCTACTGATTTTTCTTCTCTGATGTCCCATGGTCATATTTATATAAATTAAAAAAAGAAACCATATTTCACATATTGTCTCTGTCACAACTTTAAGGACTTTTAATTTTTCAAATGTTCTCCAAAAATAATTGATTAAAATTTTTGTGTTGAAACTCATTAGGAAAATATTTGATACAAGTGTGTGGGTGGGGGGAATCTTAAGTCACCTAAGGCCCTGCTCTTTAAAGTGTGGGTTTTCAACCAGTAACAACATCATCTGGGAACTTATTAGAAATTCAGAAATCCATCCTAGACTTAGTGAATCAGAAACAAGATTTTATCCAAATTCCCCAGGTGACTAGTATCACACTCAAGTTGGAGAAGCACTCACTGATCTAAGACCAGATCTGGAATGGCCATGACTAGTTTTCTCCCATATTTGCAAACATTTCCATGCTAGGTGCAAAACACACAAAATCAAGATTTATACTTTATTTATAACTTCATGAAAAAGTTATACTTTATTTTAATGTTAATAAAAATGTACCCTGAATTTCTGCTAATTCAGTATAGTACATTCACTAATACTAAGATGGCATTTCAAGGGACATGCAGGATATTCTGGGAATTTAGAATTTATGACAGCCATCCATTTATGACAACACATTCATAAGTTTCCACATTTATCTTAAACCCTGATCTAGCCTAGATATATTCCTCAGAATGTCCTTGCAAATATCCCTTATCATTTTTTCTTTTTTTCTTATTTCAATGAAGGTCAATGCATCATTTCTACACCTACTCCTATGTTTTTGGTATAATTTTGTTTTTTAATCACTATGAACTCAAAGAGAAGAAAGAAGATTTTGGTAATGTTCTTCCCACTCATCTGCTCTATAAGATCTGAGTTTAAAAATATAGATTCTTATATGCACTTCCCCAGATCACTTTTTGCCCCACCTAAACTACTGAATATGACTTTTCAGGGAAAGACCTTTCATTCCCCCAACCTTCTATCCTCTTTCCATGTTTATCTTTAACTTTATTGCTGGCCAGGAAAAAAATGTAATAATGTTGCTCATCTCTTCTGGCCACACTTAAGCCAGCAGTCACTTATCCTTGGAGGAAAAGGATGCAGTCCAAGCATTAACACAATAAATGATCTTAATGAAGATCATTCAAAGCAGCATGTAATTCTGTTACTTCTGCTTTTCTTAGACAGCATCCTTCTCCATCTGTTCAGAGTTTAGAGACAAAATGTGCTCTAGATAAATTTAGAATCTGTGGTAATGGATGTGTAGAAGTTCAAAGACCGGCCTCCTGGATGGGTTGTCAGAAACTAGGAAATATGAAAAGCTCCTTCCTTTACACACCATAAGGGAAAACAAAGCAGAATCAAAAACTCCCATCTCTGGGAACCCCGTATGTGGCATCACAGAGTATATGACTTCAGAAGTCCCTCTTCTTATCTTCTCTGAATCAAAGAGTGAGCCCCCAAATTTTACATCTTATTTTACTTCTTCTCCAGAGCTTAGATCTCTCATTTACTGTAAAACATAGCTGGGGAAACAGTTGCACTTTCCAAAGTATTCTTTCCATCACATTCCAACTCTGTTAATTGCTATTCCCAAAGACACAGACTTTTTTCAAATTAATGATTTTGCTATAAGTCTCTACAGGGAAATAGAAATTCTAAAAAAAATAAATAAGAAGAATGCTGCACTTTTTTGTGGTTCCTGGTCTATAACTTCCTATTGTTGGTGTTGCTATTGTTGTTCAGTTGCTAAGTGATGTCTGACTCTTTGCAACCCCATGGACTGCAGCACATCAGGCTTCCCTGTCCTTCACTATCTTCCAGAGTTTGCTTAAATTTATGTCCATTGAGTTGACGATGCCATCTATCTCATCCTCTGCCACCCTCTTCTTCTTTTGCCTTCAATCTTTCCTAGCATCAGGTTCTTTTCCAATGAGTCACCTCTTTGCAGCAGTTGGCCAAAGTACTGGAACTTCAGCTTTAGCATTAGTCCTTCCAATGAATATTCAGGGTTGATTTCCTATAGGATTGACTGGTTTGATCTCCTTGCAGTCCAAGGGGCTCTCAAGAGTCTTCTCCAACACCAAAGTTCAAAAGCATCAATTCTTCATCACTCAGCCTTCCAAATGATCCTTCTCTCACATCTGTACATGACTACTGGAAAAACCATAGCTTTGACTATATGGACCTTTGTTGGCAAAGTGATATTTTTGATTTTTAATACACTCTCTAGGTTTATCATAGCTTTCCTACCAAAGAGCAAGCATCTTTTAATTTCATGGCTGCAGACACCCTCCACAGTGATTTTGGAGCCCAAGGAAAGAAAATCTATCACTACTTCCACTTTTTTCCCCTTCTATTTGCCATGAAGGATGGGCCTGGATGCCATGATCTGAATTGTTTAAAGGCTGACTATAAATTCTTAGTCTCTACTAAATAGAAAATAAAGGCCTGCAGTATTTTACCGACCACTTTTATTCTCCTAACGTAGATTCTTGATAAATGTTCCATTTTCTTGTGTGTTTACTCCATATTACATATGTTACACATCCATAGTATTCTTTACGTATTCTAAGAATGCAATTGAAACAGGAAAATTGCCATTATTTCCAATAAACAATCATTTATGTTCTCTACAAACTGATTAGATTCCATTCATTTCAGTTGCTCAGTCATGTCCAACTCTTTGCGACCCCATGAACCACAGCATCCCAGGCCTCCCTGTCCAGCATCAAACCCGGAGTCTATCCAAACTCATGCTCATCGAGTCGGTGATGCCATCCAGCCATCTCATCCTCTGTCCTCCCTTCTCCTCTTGCCCTCAATCTTTCCTCCCAGCATCAGGGTCTTTTCAAATGAGTCAGCACTTCTCATCAGGAGGCCAAAGTATTGGAGTTTCAGCCTCAACATCAGTCCTACCAATGAACACCCAGGACTGATCTCCTTTAGGTTGGACTGGTTGGATCTCCTTGCAGTCCAAGAGACTCTCAAGAGTCTTCTCCAACACCACAGTTCCAAAGCATCAATTCTTCAGTGCTCAGTTTTCTTTATAGTCCAACTTTCACATCCATACATGACCACTGGAAAAACCATAGCCTTGACTAGATGGACCTTTGTTGGCAAAGTAATGTCCCTGCTTTTTAATATGCTGTCTAGATTGGTCATAACTTTCCTTCCAAGGAGTAAGTGTCTTTTAATTTCATGGCAGCTATCACCATCTGCTGTGATTTTGGAGTCCCCAATAAATAAAGTCAGCCACTGTTCCCACTGTTTCACCATCTATTTGCCATGAAGTGATGGGACCGAATGCCATGATCTTAGTTTTCTGAATGTTGAGCTTTAAGCCAACTTTTTCACTCTCCTCTTTCACTTTCATCAAGAGGCTCTTTAGTTCTTCTTCACTTTCTGCCATAAAGGTGGTGTCATCTGAATATCTGAGGTTATTGATATTTCTCCTGGCAAATCTTGATTCCAGCTTATGCTTCTTCCAGCCCAGCATTTCTCATGATGTACTCTGCATATAAGTTAAATAAACAGGGTGACAATATACAGCCTTGATGTACTCCTTTTCCTATTTGGAACCAGTCTGTTGTTCCATGTCCAGTTCTAACTGTTGCTTCCTGACCTGCATGCAGGTTTCTCAAGAGGTCAGGTGGTCTGGTATTCCCATCTCCTTCAGAATTTTCCACAGTTTATTGTGATCCACACAGTCAAAGTCTTTGACATAGTCAACAAAGCAGAAACAGATGTTTATATGGAACTCTTGCTTTTTTGATGATCCAGCAGATGTTGGCAATTTGATCTCTGGTTCCTCTGCCTTTTCTAAAAGGCAGCTTCAACATCTGGAAGTTCACGGGTCATTATTGCTGAAGCCTGACTTGGAGAATTTTGAGCATTACTCTACTAGCATGTGAAATGAGTAAATTGTGTGGTTGTTTGAGCATTCTTTGGCATTGCCTTTCTTTGGGATTGGAATGAAAACTGACCTTTTCCAGTCCTATGGCCACTGCTGAGTTTTCCAAATTTGCTGACATATTGAGTGAAGCACTTTCACAGCATCATCTTTTAGGATTTGAAATAGCTCAACTTGAATTCCATCACCTCCACTAGCTTTGTTCATAATGATGGTTCCTAAGGCCCACTTGACTTCACATTCCAGGATGTCTGGCTCTAGGTGAGTGTGAATGATCACACCATCGTGATTATCTGGATCGTAAAGATCTTTTTTGTACAGTTCTTCTGTGTATTCTTGCCACCTCTTCTTAATATCTTCTGCTTCTGTTACGTCCCTACCATTTCTGTCCTTTATTGAGCCCGTCTTTCCATGGAATGTTCCCTTGGCATCTCTAATTTTCTTGAAGAGATCTCTAGTCTTTCCCATTCTGTTGTTTTCCTCTATTTCTTTGCATTGAGCACTGAGGAAGGCTTTCTTATCTCTCCTTGCTATTCTTTGGAACTCTGCATTCAAATGGGAATATCTTTCCTTTTCTCCTTTGCTTTTCACCTCTCTTCTTTTCTCAGCTATTTATAAGGCCTCCTCAGACAGCCAGTTTGCTTTTTCACATTTCTTTTTCTTGGGGATGGCCTTGATTTCTGTCTCCTATACAATGCCACGAACCTCCATCCACAGTTCATCAGGCACTCTGTCTAGCAGATCTAATCCCTTAAATATTTCTCACTTCCACTTTATAGTCATAAGGGATTTGATTTAGGTCAAATCCTGAATAGTCATACCTGAATGGTCTAGTGGTTTTCCCCACTTTCTTCAATTTAAGTCTGAATCTAGCAGTAAGGAGTTTGTGATCTAAGCCACAGTCAGCTCCGAGTCTTGTTTTTACTGACTATATAGAGCTTCTCCATCTTTGGCTGCAAAGAATATAATCAATCTGATTTTGGTATTGACCAACTGCTGATGTCCATGTGTAGAGTCTTCTCTTGTTTTGTTGGAAGAGGGTGTTTGCTATGACCAGTGTGTTCTCTTGGCAGAACTCTATTAGCCTTTTTTCTGCTTCATTAGATTAAGTTTGTTAACCTCTGTCTTCACTGCTGTTTTTGTCTGCCTACCTATCATGTCAAAGATGCATGAAATATGCTAAACAAGGCAGTCATTAAAACTGTACCATAAGTTTTGAAGGATTTTTGTGTTAAACCCTCTTTGAATAAAGTTGAAAATATTAGCAGAATGCTAACAGATGGAGTAAAAAATATAACAAGTCTTTTTACATCATTAAGTCTTAAACACTCAACAAAGCATATTTAGTATCCACCATACACAAGACATTGCACTATGTAGTGCAAGGATTTCAAAACAAATAAGACTGAGGTCTATCAAGTATAATATGAAAAAAGAAATAAGGCACACATCAATTTTGATAGAAGATTTCATTTGATAAAAGTACTAATAGGGTGTGATAAAAAAAAAAAAATCAAATGGAGGCCAAGGGCAGAGATCACTTCTAGCCAGATGGATTAAAAATGTCCCGAGAAGACGCAGTGAAGTCTTGAAGGATGAGTAAAATTATGACAAAGAAAAAAGAGAGAATATATTTTGTGACAAGGCAATAAAATATTGGCTTGTTCGGGAAAAGAGAAGTTTTATAATTTGTTTGGTATATAGTTGTTCATAGGTTGTCTGGGTGATGATTATATTTCAAGTAAGGGGATCATCATGGGCTTGACTGTGTCCCTCTAAAATTCTGTGAAGTCCAAACCCCAATACCTCAGAGTGTGACTATGTATTTTTGGAGATAGGACCTTAAAACAGTAAGTTAAAACCAGCCCATTTAGCCTTGATTTTAAGATCTAACTCAACCTTGCTGGGCTGTGCATGCTTAGCCACTCAGCTGTGTCTGACTCTTTGTGACCCCATGGACTGTAGCCTGCCAGGTTCCTCTGTACATGGAATCTTACAGGCAAGAATACTGGAGTGGTTGCCAATTCCTACTCCAGGGGATCTTTCCTACCCAGGAATTGAACCCCCATCTCTCATGTCTTAATAAGTAGACAAAATACAAGCACCCAGAAGAGACACTAGGGCGCATGAACACAGAGAAGAGGCTGAGTGAGGAGGTTAAAAGAAGGCACCATCCCCACACCAAGGAAGGGGCCTCAGGAGAAAACAGACTTGCTGACACCTTATCTTGGACTTCCAGCCTCTAAAACTGGAAGAAAATAAATTTCTGTATTGTTTAAGCCACACAATCTGGGGAATTTTGTTATGGCAGTCCTAGAAGACTAAGATAGGAATGTAATAGAAAAATAAAAAAGGATGCTTGTTTACCTTTGATTCACATTTGAAAACCATCACATATGTATACACTTTTTTTTAAAGCATTTGCCATTACTGTATGTCTCGGTTATTACCATGAAAACCCTCAAAGCTGGCTCCTTGTCCTATCTGCAATTCGCCACCCAATTTTCACCAAAAACAACACTCCAAATATTAAAACCATCTAAACCTAGCATCACTCCAACCTCATCAGATCCCCCATAAAAAGAGAAAAATAAATATCATATAGTAACACATATAAAAGAATCTGCCTGCAATGTGGGAGACCTGGGCTTGATCCCTGCATTGGGAAGATTACCCGGAGAAGGAAATGGCTACCCACTCCAGTATTCTTGCCTGGAGAATTCCATGGACAGAGGAGCCTGACAAGCTACAATCCATGGGTCGCAAAGAGTCAAACATGACTGAGCAACTTTCACTTTCACGGAATCTAGGAGGATACTGTAGATGTGAGAGTTGGACCATAAATAAGGCAGAGCAAGAAGAACTGATGCTTCTGAACTGTGGTGTTGGAGAAGACTCTTGAGAGTTCCTTGGACTGCAAGAAGATCAAATCAGTCAATACTAAAGGAAATCAACCCTGAATGTGCATTGGAAGGACTGATGCTGAAGCTGAAGTCCCAAATCAACTCATTAGAAAAGACTCTGATGCTAGGAAAGAATGAAGGCAGGAGGAGAAGGGGATGACAGAGGATGAGATGGTTAGATGGTATCACCAACTCAATGGACATGAGTTTGAGCAAGCTCCGGGAGTTGGTGATGGATAGGGAAGCCTGGTGTGCTGCAGTCCATGGGGTAGCAAAGAGTCAGACACAACAACAAGAAAGATGGTACTGAAGAATCTGTTCACAGAGAAGCAATGGAAACACAGACATAGAGAACAGACTTATGGACAAGGGTGGGGAAGAAGAGGCAAAGTGGGAGACAAATAGAGAGTGGCATGGATGTATATACATTCATGTTTGTAAATAGATAGCCAGTGGGAATTCTCTGTATGACTCAGGAAACTCAAACTGGTGTTCTGAAATAATCTAGAGGGGTGGGAATGGGCAGGAGGTGGGAGGGAGACTCAAGAGGGAGGGGACACACGTACACCTATGGCTAATTCATGTTGATGTATGACAGAAATCAAACCAATATTGTAAAACAATCATAAAAAAATCTTCTAGCTCAAGAAAAGCTCACAATGATCTATATACAACAAGGATGACTTAATAGGACATATACAAAAATAAGAATAGACAATGTATTTATAGAATTATAACACAATGTTTAATCCTAGAAGGGAAGTATGAGGTCATAAGAATTCTTTATAATGTACTTGTTTGAAGGAGATTTATTAATAGTTTTGTTCTTGTTCTAGCTCCCCTACCTGCTACACCAGTTAAAGTTTCTAAAGAATGATCTGTACCTTCAGCATACCTGGGGAGAAGTGAGCAGCAGGGTATTCATCTATTAATACCATTCTTCTGTTGGCTTGAATTTATGTGTCATCTATTAAAAGCACATCATGCTAAAATACAAGAGTAGAGCATCCATGACTTATACAATTTAGTTTAGCCTTGGTTTCCAAAAACTCATCAGCTAATTTAATAACCTTCTAGTAGTTCTAATTTGCAAAAGCAATAACTGTATCAGAATTCCTATGCTGACAAGTATTTTTTATAAGAAATTTTTCTTTAATGGTGTTCCTTTTAATTCCGTTAATCCTTTCCCTGTAAAAGACTCCAAGTCACTTACTAAAGCTAGACCTCCTGTTTTGGTTTCATCTCCCATAGCAGCTTGGTATTCTACAAAGAGTGCATATTGTACAAATATGAAAAATATAAACTATAGCCAGAAAGTATCAGAGATGTTCATTATGCCATTATAAAAGTAAATGAAGAAGGAATAATTTAAAAAGGCCAAACATGGATCAATGATGAGAATGTGTCAGGGGGATGTTTCAAGCATGCTTTAAACTGATGAGACTTAAACTCCTTATGATTCTAATAAAACAGCAAAGGAAATATTTCAAGCAAGATGAGTGATGTTTTAAATTAAATATCGATTCTATCATATCATCTCTCATTCTTATATGTTATAGAATATAGAAAAGTTTAAACAGTAAATCTTTTTTTAATGTAGATATACAAGACTGAAGACAAAGAATACTTGGAGCACTGAATTGATAAAAGAATATTTTTATACTTCATATTACTCAATTTTCTTTCTTTTTACTATGCAATGATTTGGTGAAATCCATAAATTTTGCCTTTTATAGAGAAGAAACTGACAGATATATTTGGCTGCAGAAATGTTTCTGAACTAGTTCCAAAAGAGATATAGAAAAGAAAGATTTGGCTTATATATATATATTTATCCTTACAGGGGTTTCAGAAACCAAATTTCTTGGCAAAGTTAGGTTTTCAAGTTAGAATTTAAAAATATCCCTCATGATGCATGCATCTTCTTTTTACTAACAATACAGATAACTACAGTATTTAAGTACAGAGTATTTACACTCTCACAGTGAAAAATAAAAAAGGTAAACACAAATTTTAAGCAATAAGGCTCACTAAATCATATTTTGGCAAATGCTGTTATCACCATCAACAAACGTTTTTCAAAGAGTCACTGTAAGTGAAGCTAAGTATAAGTTTCTGGATATATGAAGGCATCAGATTCAACATTTTAGAATAAGACACATGAAGGAATTCCCTGGCAATCCAGTGGTTAGGACTCAGATTTCACTGCTGAGGGTGCGGATTCTGTCCTGGTCAGGGAACTAAGATCCCTCAAGCCGCACTGCACAGCCAAAACAGAAGAGGAAAAAAAGTTTGATAAAATAAGACATATGTCCCCTATTTGAAGACAAGAGAATAATCAATTCTATCTAATTTGAGTGCCAATGAATTTATAAAAGGCTGTTTAAAACCTCACAGTACTGTAGGAAGACTAACAGGTGAAATTCCAGAAATAATTTCCCAAACATCATTGCACAATCGGCCTGCTAGGAGAGAGAATGCTACTGCAGAGTGCAGAGATACCCAGCTCCTGCCTCCACCCATGCCAGCAGCAAGAAGCAAGTCCCACGAATGCCCCATGAAGCTCAAGTTCAATTCCAACTCTTGTGTGCTTACGTCTGTTTTGTGAGACCTAAGTTATGCATCTTTCATTTTATTTTATTATCTTGGGAAGGGTAATTAACTATGAGAATATGAGGAACAATCAAAATATGAAAAAAAAAAAAAAACTATTCGAAAAAGTCTAAGTAGCCATAAATGACAAGTATCTACTTCTGTACACAACCAGCTTCCATTTCATCAGCATTGCTAGATTTTCTAAATATTTTAACTATAGTTTTATATATACATACACATATATGTATGTATACACACATACCTATCTAAAATTCTATAATAATTATCCACTCTGGTTTTTAAAAAATATGGGGGTTTTGAAACAGTTTCAAAAACTGGGGTACTAGGGAATGGCATTAGAAGCCCTCATCTAGGGACGGTCATAATGTATTTTTTCTATTGTTAACTCTAGCTGCAGTACATTTTACAACCTTCCTCTCACCAACCAGTGTTAATAGTGATTCCAAATATTTTAAGCTAAACAAGAGAATCATTTACTGAGTATTTTTTTAAGTAATGACTTCTATAATTTTCAATCCAGTAATAAAATATCTATGTAAATATGTCCAGTATCTGCTTTTCTTACAAGTGGCCATAATCTTTTCTTATAAATTTTAAAATGCCTTTACCACCCATTTCTCTTGTCTACTTGTAATGATATTTACTCTTAGTCAGCTGAGATACAAATATTGATTGATTTCAGTGGAGGAATCATTTGGAATATACTAGGACACAAGATATGCTGGGTAATGAAAGGCAAATTTCAACTCTTCTCCCTCTGAGTCATTATGGAAGTTGCTCTCTTAACAAAATTGGTAGAGAATTGTGGGAAAGTTTAAAAGATAACCACCTGAGGAAGTAGAGGATCGGCACCCAGGAAATGCTCCCTGACTGCTTCTCCCTTAACTTTCCTCCTGCTCAGGCCAATTCAGAAAACATTATTGCCAGCTTTTTCCTGCCAGCTGTTTGCTGGTGGTTGTGATGAGGAACCTCAGATCACTGCTCAAAAGCCATTTATGGAGGTAGAGTAAACATTTGCAAAACAGACGCTATTAGCCATGAGAGGATATATAAGCACAGAAGTCCACTTACTGAAGAAGGAAGCAATCTTTTGCTTCATGGAGGAGAGGGTGCCTCAGCAATCGCTTAAAGGTTAAGTAACAGCTCAAAAATTCAGAAACACATACTGTATCAGAAAACATAATCTGCTAATGGATTGTCCCTTCTAGGTAATAAAACATAAAAAGCTTAGTAAAACAGCCTGTCAACTACATAAATGCAAATCATTTTACATAGATTTGGGCATTTCCAGCTCCTTTCCAAACACATCACATAGACTGAGATATTATTTGAGAAGCAGAAGCATAATACTCTTAAACTACCATCAGTGGGGAAAAAGTAGCCCTGCTTTTATCATTTATTAATAATGTGGTGGTGGTGTTTTAGTCCCCAAGTCAGGTTCAACTCTTGCAACCCCATGGGCAGTAGCCAGCCAGGCTCCTTTATCCACAGAATTGCTCAGGCAAGAATACTGGAATGGGCTGCCATTTCCTTCTCCAGGGGATCTTCCTGACCTGGGGATCTTCTAGACCCCAGTTACCTGCATTGCAGGCAGTCTCCTGCATCATAGGTGGATTCTTTTTTTTTTTTCCCACAGGTGGATTCTTTACCAACTGTGCTACCAGAGAAGCCCATTTAATGAAGAAGAGAGTAAAATTTACATTGAAGAGATAACCACTCAGGGAAGAGTGGCTTTCCTGCCATTCCTACTGGTAAGTGATAATAAGTGGATATTAAAAGTATATATCTCTTTATGCATTTTCATGATAATAGATTTTCTATATTTAATGTGATTAAAGTATGGGATTGGGTACAACACCTACTTGAAGGAGGCTCAGCCATGAGGGTATAAGGGAAAGATAAGAATTATTCCAAGGGAACAGTAAAAGAAATATAGTACAGAAACCCAGAGACAGCAGGAAAAGTAAAACTAACAGATTTTTTCATTAAGGGAATGAGAAATATAGATCGTTTCTGAATGCAAAATCACAAGGTAAGCATACAGGGAAAATACTTAGTTGCTAGAATAAGAGCAAAATTGGGATTCTCTGGTGACTCAGTGGTAAATAACCTGCCTGACAATGCAGGAAACATGGGTTTGAGTCCTGGGTCAGGAAGATCCCCTGGAAAAGGGAAGGGCTACCCACTCCAATATTTTTGCCTGGGAAACCCCATGGACCAGGGAACATGGCGGACACAGTCCATGGGGTCACAAAAGAATCGGCACGACTGAGCAAATAGGTTCTTATTGAGACTTTTTTTTAAAACTAGAAAGTTGTCTCACCACTCTGAAATTTCTAGTGTTCTGTGGTCATCCTTTCTTTTACTACCCAAACTAAATATTTCAGACCCTTATCACACATGAAGCCATGTAATCCTCAAAACTATTTCTTTTAGGGTTTTCTTGAGTTGCTTTTTGTTACTTGCCGTGTCCAGTACTACCATATGTAATCCAGGGGATCCTATACTGTACAGGCCACAGGGCAGTACACACAAAGGCCAGATGCTGGGCAATATCGGGAATAAACACCCACAATGGCCCTGCATCTCCCATCTGGAACCGCCTCTGCCCACTTCACTGTGATTCCCTCTGTGTATTGCCAGGAAGCATCACCGCACCTTTGGGTTTCTCTGGCCTACTTCCCTGCCAGACATGGACATTCTACCTCTCCTCCGTCCTCTGGGTGCCACTAACCATTGTTGCAATCTTTAAACATCTTGAATTTCATAGTATCCAAAGAGATCCCCCCTCTCTCCCTCCCCCACCACCCCCCACACACTCACAAACACAAACACACAAAACTTAAAACTCCATTTTGATAGCATGTCCAACCCCCAATGTTCCTATTGTTAATTTTTTGTTTGCTTTCCAAATAAGATTATGAAACTAACATTAGAAATAAGCAAACAAAATTACAAATAAGCAAACTAAACAATTACAACATTATCCATAATAATGGAATAAATAATTCATGGTAGACATTATTCCCAGAAAAATACCTGGGCAACTCCAAAGCTACAAATTCAAGGGTTAAGAGTTATATGCTATGAGTCCATCATGATCCCATAAGGTGCCAACAATATTTATTTATCCAGAATTCTAAGCACAGTGTCATGTCCAAGTTGACATGTCAGATGATGAGATTGAGTTTCTGGGAGAAACCCAGCAATCCTGGCTAATCTCACCTTACTTTGGAGAAAACTTCAACAATTGGAAAAACAAGGGCAAGTGGATACCAGCAGCCCCACTTGTCTGGGTGAGCTTAACCATGAGCTTAGACTTCTGAAAAAATAAATATTAAGTGAACTTTGCCAACTTTTCTCCTTGAACTGAAGAAGACAAAGTCAAGGACATAGCCACAGTTGAGCTGGAGTGGCATAGCTGTGAGGGTGTCAATATTATGTTTGCATTTCCAGTTTGTCTGTGGCTAAGCTCAGATTTGGAGGATGCCTGCCAAGTAGTCTGTGGTTCTAGATTCCAAACTCAATAGGAGTAGATATCCTTAACTGATACTTGACAAGACTGCTCTGGAGTAATTTATCAGTGTATAAAATACATAATGTACATTCATATGCTGTTACTAAAATATTTACTGCCTCCATCAGATTTAACTAAAGAAATGCAAGTTGAAGGAATAAATGCCTACAGAAGAGGGAAGACTAAAACGATGGGTAAAGACGATCCTGGGATGCCGCCAAACCAACTCCCTGGTACTTTCCAGTCGCAAATGGACACCCTCGTCAGCCACCCTCGCTGTGAAGAGGTCTGCTTCCCCCTGCTGGAAGCATTCAACAGCTGCACTTGCTCCAGAAATTTCTTTTCAATCACATCACTAAGGATAGTAACAGCTAACATTTATTGAGTGCTTGCCCCATAAATCGATTTGGTACATGAAAGTGATAATAAAATGTCACTTTCCTCATGTGCATGACTAAATCTTGCTTATGACTCCTGCAGATGTGGCTTCAGTTCGGTCTGGGCTTCTCTTTGATCACAGCACGTGTAATAACACACTCAAGCCAATGGAATAATACGGTTGGATATTTAAAAAGAACTCTGTTGGCCTCTGGCCTATCTCAAATATGTGTCCACATGTTCCACTTACTCTCAGAACCTGCAATCATATGCAGAATCTCTACTTTATCAAAGCAGAAATTCTTACATTTTTTCTTTAAATATCATATCATTTTTCTTCTTCCCATACCAATGCTTCAATAATTATTTTCTTCCATACAGAAAAGCCTTCAGGGTCCTATGGAGACCTCTTTCTTAATGAATCATATAATTATTTCCTTATAATATCTCCTATAATAAATGAAACACTGTAGCCTGATTCCTTCCATATCTCTATGTATATATGTTTTATGTATAAATTAATTATTCACACAGATTAGAAGCCAATAGTAAAATATTTTTCCAAAACAAAATAATCTTATGAAGCCATCAAAATCAATTCATTGAATTTCACATATATATGATATACTATAATATTTTATGGGCCAGATTAGGTAAATGTTGCCATTTGAAACACGAGTTAATAAACATTCAGTGACCATGAACAGTTACTAAAGCTTCTGAATTAGTAACATATCATAATTAAGGCTGGTAGTCATTTGGATGTCTTCCACTTGTCATCAGGAAGTGAGGTGTATCTTCAGGAAGATAATTAAAAGGAAATTGTAACACAATTTTCTAGGACAGTAATAAACACAGATAATGAATATCCAAGACAAATTGATGTTTTGCAATTAATTCTGTTTTCCAAATAGAGACTGTGTGTCACTGAAAGCAGGTTCATTTTGGAGAGTGAAATTTCTAAGATGGAACCGATCTCTGGTGATTCACAGCAGATGGGAAAAACATGACCTTCTCAGTTTTAAGATTTTCAAAGATTAATATCACATGGGGAACAGTTGATTAAAAACACAACGGTTTCAAATTTGAGAAGCCTGCCTGAGATAAATATGTGTGTGTTTGTACTCAGCCGTGTCCGACTCTTTGTGACCCTATGAACTGTAGCCCACCAGACTCCTCTGTCAATGGAATTTTCCAGGCAAGATTACCGGAGTGGGTTGTCATTTCCTTCTCCAGAAATAAATATAGACAACCTTAATAAAGCTGTGCTCCAACTTACAGAAAAGTTATGAGAATAATGTTTTGTCTCACTTGATTATTCCTTGGTCAGAGCAAGCTGTTACTATTTTCTGTAAGTAAGGATGCCTATTGGTGACCTTGAACTTGACTTCATTATTTTAACGTTGGAACATATCAAATATCATAGTCCGCGAGGATTCAAAACAGACAAGGATTGAACCCTGGGAGATCAGAATTCAAAATCAAAAGATATCTAAAATTATTCTGACAGTCCCATGCAAGAGGCATGTGTTCTCTCTGTGAGATTTTCAGTTCTGCTATTATCTTAAGAAAGAACTATTACAACTGTGATCAAAGCTTGATGTAAATAAGCATGGATCATTTACAGGCTTTATACTGGCATAACTTGGCTGTTAAAATTGGCCCATGTATGCTGATACAAATAATTCTTAGGGTTAAATTCTCTGAAGGAAGTTCTTTTTACTTATGATGGCGGTGGTTTAGTCACTAAGTCGTGTCCGATTCTTGAGACCCCATGGACTGTAGCTAACCAGGTTCCTCTGCCCATGGGATTCTCCAGGCAAGAATACTGGAGTGGGTTGCCATTTCCTTCTCCAACTTATGATAGTAGTATGTTACTGTTTTTCTTCTGAGACAGTGAACTCAAGGACTATGATCTCCATATCTGGGAAATATTCAGAAATTTTTTTCTTTTTTGACAACTCTTTTAAACTTTTAATAAACTGGATTATGGCAACTAAGGATGGTTTTAAAACAGCTAATAGGAAATGGAGGTTTAATATATGCACTATAGATAATTAAAGAAAAATGTATTTGGTATCTCTATTTGGAAAAACACATAACTCTTTTCTTCAACTATTTAAAGTAAAAACAGAAATGTTATGAGAGTTTACATTTCTCCAGTAAGTCAGTATTATTTATTTTTAAACTCAGGCTTTTACTATTCCATGAATTTAAATGATCAAACCTCTTTATAAAAAGAAATTATACATCTAGCACATTATGCACATTATTAATGGCAAAGGAATGTGTGTCCATAATTAAGTATCATTGTTAAAGAAAAAGAGTAAGCAGAAGACTCAAATTAATACACAGTGTCTCATTTTCCAATTGGAAGTATTTTTAATAGGCTGAGATTAACTACGACTGTAACCACATATGCCAGCTTGTTTGGTAAAGACTACCACAAATTGTGACTGAATGAAAATTGTATAATTGTATTCTCCTTATATTTGAGAATTAATTGAATTTTGGCTAATATAACCATTTCTGAAACAATCTCAAATATTTGCTGCTTCTATCGCTCTCTCCTTACACTCAATTAAGTGTGGGTTTCTTAAATATCCAGAAAACTTGACCCCTACTAAAATCTGACTATATTTCTTATCTATGCATGTTCCATAAATGTAGTACGTCTAAATGTTTTAGAAAATTAAGAAATATTTCAAACATACAAAGAATTTAAACAATAAGTCTCCCTTATCATCAGGAGTTAAGGTGTGCTTCTATTTTGTCATTCTTTGCTTTAGATCACATTTCTTTTTTTGGTTAAAGTAAGTAAAATTTTACCAATGTGGTTAAAAGTCATACCGAATGCACCAATTACTGTCACCCTCTCTGTAGAAAGACCTAATACCTTGAAGCCATGTGTAATCTACTGGTCTTTTTTTAAACTTCCCATATATATGTATGTGTATATCTGTGTTTATAACAGCATGCAATATTAATTACATGTTTTATATTATAATAATTCATATGAATAACACCTTACTGTACATGCCACTATTTTGCTTTCAATATTTCTATATTTCCAACTTGATACATGAAGGTCACATATTACAAGTTTCATAATATTCTACTTAACGTAAGTGCCATAATTTCTTTATTTCCTGAAAATGATTTCACAACATGTTCTTGCTGCAGCCTCTTACACATCCCTCAATCTTATCTGCTTTACTTTCTGCATCTTGAGATAGTGTTAATTAATCTCTCTTTCTTGAAACACTTTTAATTTTCTGTATACCACTAGCTCCTGGGTTTCACCAGTCCCTGCTGCTTTTTGTCTTCGGACAAAACTTTCTTCTGAACTTCAAACCTATAACTGGACGTCCCACCCAGCTATCCCACTGACAGCCCATGTTTACCTGCTGAAGACTGGATGTTCCTTGTCCAGACTCGGCCCTTGTCTTGTGTTATCTGTGCCATGAACCCTGACTCTTCCATCATCCATACAACTATTCCATCACGAAATCTGTGTAATTACTTCCCATGTAAAACTTTCTATATAAAATCATTTTTCTGGCCTTTAGTCATCAAACTTTATTACCTATTTTCCACAATGAATTCTAAATGATCTTTCCAGATATCAATATGCAATTGTTTTGCCTAACTTCAGTGTTTCCATGTGACTCTTTGAATCAAGTAATCAAATCTTAACATAATTCACCAGGCCTAGCATTTCAATTTCTTTACATATCTCATATTCATATTGACACAATTATTCTCCCTCCATCAAAATATTTAAAGAGGTAGAAAGCTGAAAATGGTCACTAAACATATTTCTCTTGATCTCTTAAATGTCTTTATTGAGGCCTTGACATTCTATCACACATACAATAAAAAAAAATCTTAAAATGAGATAACCAAATTGACTCTCATAACCATTTAAAATGATAATGAAAGAAGATACTGAGAAATTTAAGTAAATATAGCTTTTATTTTTAAATTACATTTTGTAAATTACAGAGTAAAAATCTTAGAAACAAAATGGACAGGAAACACAATAGTTTCTTAAAATTTGTAAAGCATCACATGATTAATGTCTTTATGTATAACTTGTATTAATATATAAGAATCCTGCTTATTAAGTAGGTTCCTGTTATATTCCTAAGAGGAGCAGTTATTTTATATTACTGGAGAGAGAATTAGTGAACTGGCAGATAAAACTAAGAAAACTATCCAGAAAAGAAGCAAAAAAAAAAAAAAAAAAAAATTGGAGAAGGAAATGGCAACCCACCAGTAATCTTGCCTGGAAAACCCCATGGACAGAGGAGCCTGGCAGGTTACAGTCCATGGGATCACAAGAGTCAGACACAACTTAGCGACTAAACCATCCACCACTACAAAGTGAATATATGCCTAAAGATAATGTGTGAAAAGGATATTTGCCATATACTAACTAGTTTTTTGGTGGGAGGGTGGGAGTCAAGGAAGACTTGGGGTTAGTTTTTCATCAACTTCCATTTTATACTTATTTATAATGGCCATTATTTTTACTAATACTGTAAAACTATGAAAATGAATAAAATACTAAAAGTTTCATATAAAAAAAAAGAAGCAAAAAAAGAAAGAATATGTGAAAGAGCTAGTGAGACACTTGGAAGATAGGAGAATTCCAAAGTACATTTTACTGATGTTCTAGAAGAAAAATAGAGAAAAGTATGTAGAAAATAATACTTAGAGAGTTTTCTAGAATTGAAAAAAACAAATATTTAGCTTGCAAAAGGACAAACCCTAGGCAGAAAAAATAAAAACAAATCCATACTACATGAATGTAGTTGAAATGCAGGATCAAAGATACAGGAAAACCTTACAATCTGTGTGTGGAGAAAAGAGGAATCACCAAAACAGAAAAAAACAGCTTGACAACTGGTAAAGAATCTGCCTGCAATATAGGTGATGTGGGTTCTAACCCTGGGTCCAGAAGATCCCCTGGAGAAGGAACTGGCAGCCCACTCCAGTATTCTTACCTGGAGATTCCATGGAGAGAGGAGCCTGGCGGGCTACAGTCCATGAGGTTGCAGAGTCAGACACGACTGAATGACTCATACACACACAGAAGATAATGAAATAATACCTTCAAAGTGTACAGGAAAAATAATTCATCAAAACAGTCTATATTCAGCTTATATATGATTAAAGAATAATGGAAAGAAGGTAATTTTTAACAAAGTTTAAATGCACTAACCTCTACTAAAGGAACTATGAAGTGAAGGGAAGTGAAGTCTCTAGTTGTGTCCGATTCTTTGCGACCCTGTGGACTGTGGCCTACCAGGCTCCTCTGTCCATGGGATTTTCCAAGCAAGGATACTGGAGTGAGTTGCCATTTCCTTCTCCAGGGGATCTTCCCAACCCAGGGATCGAACCCAGATCTCCCGCATTGCAGGCAGACACTTTACCATCTGAACCACTATGAAGGTATATATTAATATTTCATCATGGAATAAATTTCCTGCAGAAATCAATGTTAGTTAAGAAATGATGATGATAAAGAAATGAATAAAATTTGTGTACACCTAAATAAGCATTGACAATAAAAGTAATAACAACAATTTAAAGTGGTAATGATAATAACAATACTAATGATGATTTACCTGGCTAATTAAATATCAAGGTGAAAGAAAAATACTAAAAATGATAAGGGATATGAAATTATAATAAAATATGAAGCATCATGAGAGAGGGTTTTAAAACACTTGGGAAGGACTATAAAGACTGATAAATTTGACCATATTTAAATTTAAAATTGCTCCAAACTCTACTCTTCTGTAAACAATTATATATCAGATATTAAGCACAACAGATATAGTTTTGGCATCGTTTAAAGGACATTGCTCAATAGATGTTAAGCAGCATGAAATTTTACTTAACTCAGATGAATTTAAAATAATCACAATTTTCTGAAATATGATTAGAACAGTGCCTTGCTCATAACAGATAGTCAGTAAATATTTTTTAACTGAATGAATATTTAAGAATGCCTGAAACAATTTGTTTAATAGCAAAAATAATGAATAAAAAAGTTATATCTTAAAATATAGATAATATTATCATTTTATTTTTTGTTTTTGTCCTTAATCCTTCTACTAACATTAATTATAAATTATATTTGTTTTTGGAGCTTAAATTTTATACCAAATTTGTATATGCCATATTTTTTATTAAAAACTGAGATACCTAAGTTTCACATTAAGGAACTCTAGCTATTTTCAATTCCAGTGATAATTTCTGGCACTGGTTAAAACAAAAAGTATTAATAAAAGAGATTCTGATGATATTAGAGTAATGAATTATATTATGATTTTTAAAAGTAGTGGAATAAATCTGATGATACCATTGAAAATTTTTCAGGACACAAAACATACTAAAATGAAAAATGTATGACTAAAATAAACAACAATATTATTACTCATTGCTGCTCAGTTTTCTAATAATGCTAAACTAGATACCAAGTAATGAAACTTTACCTTTTTGAGAATCTAATAACTCTTACTGATCTAAAGCACAGAGTTTTAAATGATCTCCATCATTTTTTATTGGCATGATGAATTATGAAATAACTTTATTATAATGAGAGTTATTCTACCTCATCAGCATTTCTATCTTGAAGATAAAATTAAATATCTGCTTCTAGTATAGAGACATGGATTTATCGACCCTTTGCTTTTCAAATTAGTAAAGTTTTCTCTAAGTTAAATTTATTGCTATATTTTTCATTTACTCTCTTTTTTTTATTTTTAAAGAGAAAATATGAATAAAATACTGTTAAAATGTTTGTGAATTACTAAATCCTATAAAATAAAACAGGAATTGACTTGGTAAGGATGCATTCTTTCTTGTTCCTGTTTTATGGGCTGGAAAATGTTCGCTATCCCTCCAGAAATCATATATGCCTCACAAAATATTTGATTTTAAAAAGCTATAGTTTAAAAACTTGAATGATTTTGAAAACTTTGTTTGAACTTGGTAACAATTTCTTCGCTGGAAAACAGTCGCCCCTAAAATAATGCTGAATTCCTTAAATGTATAGCTGTTTCTAAATTGTATCAGGGCTTCCCAGGTGGCGCTAGTGGTAAAGAACCTGCCTGCCAGTGCAGGAGACACTAGAGATGGGAGTTCGATACCTGGTTCAGGAAGATGCCCTGGAGGAGGGCTTGGCAATCCACTCCAGTATTCTTGCCTCCTTGCCCATGGTCAGAGGAGACTGGTGGGCTACAATCCATAGACTCGCAAAGAGTCGGACATGACTGAAGCGACTTAGCACGCATGCAAATTGTATCAGAACTGGATTTCTGGCAAAACTAAGAAGTGTCTCTATAGATTTATTCTCACTTTTCAAAGAAAATGCAAACTTTTAGTCACTCACAAAGCAAATCATGTTAAAATGTTCAACTATCAAAACAGCGAAAGTGAAGTCGCTCAGTCGTGTCCAACTCTTTACAACCCCATGGACTGTAGCCTACCAGGCTCCTCCATCCATGGGATTCTCCAGGCAAGAGTACTGGAGTGGGTTGCCATTTCCTTCTCCAAACTATCAAAAAATCTGGATGCAAATTCATCTGAGCTGGCATTCAAATCATATTAGCAGCAGCGCTTGATTCCTTTTATTGCTTTAGTTATCATTTTACTGGTCTAAAAAGCTATTCATTAATCTGTCAAAACTTACGGAGTCTTAAAACATCAAATAACTTTAAATCTTTTTAAATAGGCAGATTCTTTACCGTCTGAACCACGAGGGAAGCCCAAAATAAACCTTAACGGTCATAATCAGTTTTAAGTGATGCATATTTTTTCCTTAATTGTTCACTTAATAACCAAAAAGTTAATAAAAGAAAATTTACTTACTAAATGCAATTTCTTTGTTCTCTTTTAGCAAACATTTACAAAGAAAATGTGGCTGAAGCTTTCAGTGTATGAACTGATTAAGTCAGTGTCTTGGCTTCCTCTATTAAGGCTTAAGCTTCTTTCATAAAAACCATGTTTTATCTCATGAAAGATGAGTCAGATAAACTTTCTGAAGTTGATAGTATCAGAAACCTCACACAGAGAAGCCAAAACATTAAAGGAAATCGAAAAACATCAGTTCAGCAGTATTTATCTAAGATATATAAGAATATTTTACAATCATAAATTACAGATTAAACCAGGATGACACTTTGCCAATTATCTCATAATTTCAAGTGTCTTTAAGCAGAAGAACCAACTTTTATTTGAAATCTCAATCTATAAAGTAGTTACAAGTTCTGTAGTCCAACTGTGTCAGCCCATTTCATCCTTCACCCCTCCCCAAAGAACTGCCAAATTCTATAGCTTTCATGAATGCAGTTTGAAAACCATAGAATCCCATCATTTTATGAAGACATTAAAGGCACAGAATTAAATAATAGTAGGCTTAAGACTTGAACGCCATCTTAAAACTTCATTCTCATCCTTTACAGTCATGAGACTGCCTCAGCTCAAGGAAACAGTAAATGGCTTTAAGTATGGGCTTCAGAGTGGCTTCCCAATGTCTCAGCAGTAAAGAATCCACCTGCATTCCAGAAGCTGCAGGAGGCACGTGTTCAATCCCTGAGTCGGGAAGCTCCTCTGGAGGAGAGAATGGCAACTGACCCCAGCATTCTTCCCTGGAGAATTTCATGGACAGAGGAGACTGGTGGACTAAATCCACAGGGTTGCAAAGAGTCTGACATGACTGAAGTGATTTAGCATGCACTCATGTATGTGCTTCAGAATTGAACAAATCTCAGCCCTGGTTCTACCACTAATATTGCTAAAAGCAAGTTCTTAAACACTCTAAGTTTTATCCTCTCCATTTTGACAAGAATTAAATGAGATGGCTTATATGAAGGACTCACCACAGTAATTCTGCAAGCCAAGTACACAGTAAATATTATCTCTTACAACCATTAAAAGTTTAACACACTGTACATAGGTGCTCATAATTTTAAATCACACAAATCTTTAAACAATTAAAAGGAAAGGAATAGGTTAGTGTATTATATAGACTAAATAAAAATGAAAAGACTTCCTTACTCAAAAAAAAAAAAAATTAAGGTAATGGAAGGCTTGCTAGGTTGCGCAATGGTAAGGAATCTGCCTGCCAGTGCAGGAGATACAAGAGACGCGAGTTCAATCCCTGGGTCAGTAAAGATCTCTGGGAGTAGGAAATAGCAATCCACTCCAATATTCTTGCCTAGAAAACTCCAGGGACAGAGGAACCTGGCGGGCTACAGTCCATGAGGTTCCAAAGAGTTGAACACGTTTGAAGTGACTAAGCAAGCACCCACGCTAGTAGAAACATAGAGCAAAAGAAGAGAACTAGAACATACAAGTATTTAAACAAATCAGGGCTCTTGATAATTTCAGGGCAAAACACACATCTTGGTCAGATCTAGGGCTCTGACCCTCTGGTATTCCTGTGAGTCTTATCCAACTTCACCAAAGTTCATTTCTAACCTTCATTTTATGTGTTAAAGCCATCCTGCCTTATCTCTCCTTACAGTGACCAATGATCAAGAGAGGGAGAAATGTCTACCTGATGTGGTTCTATTTTAGGGACAAGGCTGTTGTTTTTGCTGAAGCTGTTCTTGACCCATTGCTCAAATGGTAACCCTGGTCTAAGGATAGCGTACACAGTGGTGTCGACAATTCTACAAGGGGGACGGGGGGAGTGCGGGGTGTGCTCATTTTGGTAAAAAGTGATCCTGAAAATGAGACCAGGGAGGCCTACCCTCTCAAAGTCAAGATATTCTCAGTTCCTTTATCCAGATCCAGGTGTGATAGACATATCCTGCTAGATATCAAAGCAATCCTCCTACATGAAGGAGCCTCAGATATCACAACTTTCAGAGATGACTAAATTATTACAAAATTCACAAACACTGCTATTTTCCAGGGTGTAAAATAAACTCAGGAGAGCTGAAGAATAATGTTAGGTATCTGCTCCCTCACAAACCCTAACCCACTGTTCAGCTCATTTTCTCTCTAGTTCAACACAATAGTCAGCAAATTGATTTGGTTTTGTTTTACTTTTGTGGTTACAGATGTTTAATGTTCCACGGCCTTTTCCTACCAATATGCTTTGGAGGGGACCCTAGAGTTGTGTGATCCCAGCCAAAGCCCATTCAGGTAAATGAAGGGTCCTCATCACAGACCTGCCCCCTGCCCAATTCCCATACCTAAGACGTGCCTACCACATTTGCTGTGATGGAATCCTCTCACTCTTACAGAACCAAAAGCACTTGGCACCTTCTTACTAAAGCACTTCCAGCATCAGGCTGCTCATACACCTACATATCCATGTATAAAAATGGACAGGTATAGATGTAGGGAAATATAAGGAAGGAATAATTATGATTGAATGTTGTTAACAATTCCAAAGAGAATTGATCATTAGCCTGGGTTTTGATAACTTAGCATGGTATCATCAAGTAAATGATGAAATTATCATGCAAATAAAATAAAATAATTATTTTATTTATTTGAAAGCAACAAAGGTTGTTAACTATTTCAGAAAATCATAACATAAACTGTAGTGCTGCCCAGGGTATTTGAAACATTAATAACAAACAACAAAAACCTGTGCATGTTTCACTTCTGGTATAAACATCTGACTACTTCTCTACAACTTCTACTTAAGTCTTACTAAGACATTTAAATATTGACACATTTATTACTTTATTACCAATTAATAAAATTATTATAAATTAATCTGACTGATTAGGTGGTTCTAAAGACATGATATTGTATAATTTTGGTACATAAAATATTGAAATAATTGGTACTTTATGAAATTATGTAGGTGGATTGTATTATCTATGAATTTTATTCCAGGATAGTAAAAGGGAGTGATATTTGCTATTATAAAAGAATCTGATAAAGCTGAGAACTATTTTTCCAAAGTAAATCAGATACAATTACTGCTAAACAAACCTGATTGTAAAAGTGATAAAGGTTTTGTATTAGTTTTCTAGGGTTGCTGTAAAAACAGTACCACAAACTAGTACTTAACACAGAAGAAATGTATTCTCACACTTCTGGAGGTTAGAAGTCCTATTTCTATTCCCCTAGGAAACCCAGACTAACCCAGAAGGCTAGGCAGCAGAGAAGTCAGTCAATGTTCTACCGCAAGAACAGTGTGGTTAGGGCACTACTTTAAGGATGCTGAGCCTTAGATGTGTACTTCCTGACCCACTGCTGACGCCGTATCAGCATTGACATGCACATCTTCATCCCTGTGTTGTGATTCTGCCGTGGCCACAGTGAGTAATCCTCAGCTGTCATGACATCTTGATTTGATTCACTGCAAATGCAAAGTCTCACGTGGAAGCATCCAGTCAACCAGTGCCAGCGGGTGGGGAGAGGAAATGCCCAACCCCTTTGCTGTTAATAGAGGAAAGTCAGGCTCAGGATCCCACCAAAGACTGCACACAGGACATTCCCACAAATTATCAGGGAATTCAAGTAGTCAGCAGAATAAATGCCAGCGTCAACTACTATGACATTCAGAGCACTTGGTTAAGTTTTTTCATACTTGCTCTATATGCATATATATGGGGCTTCCCTGGTAGCTCAGATGGTAAAGAATCTGCCTGCAATACTGGAGACGCAGGTTCAATCCCTGGGTCAGAAAGATCCCCTGGATGAAGGAATGGTAACCCATTCCGTGCCACACACACTTACAGTATGTTTCAAATATGTGTTTAAAATATCTAGGTCACCAAGAAGCATCAGAAAGAATTCTTACACCAGTTTTGCTAAAAATAACATTTTAAAAACTAAAATTTGTCTGCCTCTGCTTCCCTTGTCTATTTTGACTAATTATATTCTACCTGGAAGACCATATATATTCTAAGGATGTCATCATGAGTTTTATTTCCTACTAATTGAACTATATTGTGACTCTAGCATAAGCCCTTTTTCCCATTCTTTTGGAAACACTAACAATGAAAAATTTTTCCAATACTCAAGAGAAATCAGTTATGAACAAGTTTAAAAGAGAAAAGCAAGTAACCAAAATCCTAGCAAAAATAATCAGTGTCACCAGTGGATAATATTGAAAGCTGTTATTTACAGGAAGTTGAATATTACAACAAAATGGAAAGTGATGCTGGGAAAATTCCAAGATTTAAAATAGTTTCTTCAATAAATGTCATAATAAACAAGGCAGGAAAAGTCAGATGTTTTCATTCTCACACTCCTTTCAGATTGCTAAGAGAAAAGTGACCTTCTCTATTGCTAAATTCAGGAAGTGAACTGCTAAATTACAGATAGATTTCTGTAATAATATCGTTGCTCCAAAAATGTTAAGAACTAAAAACAGAATTTAGGGAAAAGTCAAGAAATACACCCTTCAAAATAATATGTTCTACCAATTAGCTTAAAATATTTTACATTGTTATCTTTTAATACCTCCAAAGGTAAAAACAGAGGAGAGATTTCCTCCTCCATGAAGAAACAGTAATTGCAGAGCATTCTCTATGTTCCGGGAACCATGAACGATGTCTACATCCATGCTATTTCATGTAATCAGCATAAGCCTATGGTCCAAGTATGACAACTGATTAATTTTCTTCTAATCTATTGTCATATTCTCCATCTCCTTCCTCCCCCGTGAAATTTATGTGTTGAAGAAAGAGGAATGTGCCCTTTGAAATTGCCCATAGTCTGGATTTCGTTGACTGCATCAAATTTGCCTTGGTTTTTATTTTCTTTATTTTTATGAGACTACTTCAAAGGTAATGTAATCGTCTTTCACCCTGAGACACATAATATCTGGTTTTCTTTCTTTCTGTGATGTTAGTAGCCGTTCAGACATACTTGATTCTCCTTGTGCCAGTTTTCAAAGTAATGGATTAGTTCACTGACATGGTCTAATTGTGAGCTATTAGTTAATATTTCAGTACCATTATAAACCCACAGATCTAAACATATTTGAAGTGATACAATCTTTTGTGGTTATTATCTTTTTTGATGATTTAATTGTCTGATTTTCAGTCAGTGAGAGCCTCTTCATATGAGCGTTTTGAGCAGTCCCTTGCTATTTGGTGTGACACATTACCATCTCATCTTACACATGTCCTGCCCAGTCCGAAAATCAGCACTTTCTCCAAAGGAACGCTGGTTCCCCTTATTGAGATACGGTACTTAGGCTCAACATGGGCACTTGATGGCATTGCTTTTTATGAACTGCAAAACAGCCAAAGCTTCTTTGATCAGGAATTTGACAAAGTGGAAAACGTTTGCTTGTCATCAAAACTGTTGGATTATCAATCAAAGCTATTTTCAAATGGTTTTCTTGTTAGTTTGTTAGACAATACAAGACTAAGTAAGGAATGCAATAAAAAAATCTTAGAAGCACTGTCAGCCAAGAAAGTGACCAACTCCCATAGTCTTTTCTTCCTTCATATTTTATATCAACATCTAAATGCATATAAAAGCAGGTATTTGAAAGCTTTGGAATAATTACACACCTTTTCCAAGTACTATTACCTGCTGTATCTACATGTGCTTTACTGGCCTCTGCCTCCCACTCCAGTGCTTTTGGTCACAGGACTGTGCTGCCTACTGATGGCAAAAGAGATCTGCTTCAAATACACTCTACACTGGGTGAGAAGTCAGTCCACAGCAGAAAAGCCTTCTTCTCAAGAAATAAAGCTGTTACATTGGAATTTCTCTTTTCAGATCTAACAAGAGGGACTACTTCACACTTGATGTGTCAACTACTTTGGTAGCAACATTGCCACAAGGAGTATTTTATTGCTAACATGGGATACATTTCTAAGATCCTTATGCAATTAAAATACTTCAGATCTTGTTTTTATATAAATATTTGGAATCTGAGGAGTGAAGCAATTAGAAAATTATGTTTTTAAAAACTTTAACAAAAATAAAACAGTGACCATAGCACACTAAATAGAGGAATCATCAACATATCCTAAAGTAGCCACTTCAATTCCTTTGAGGAAGAGATGAGTTATAAATAAATAAGCAAATTAATAAAAGATGTACTTTATAATAATGGAATTCTTATTTACTGAACACCTAAATTTTTCCATTTTTTATGAGATTTTTATAGTATTTCTTGCTTTGTTGCTGATAGTAGAAATATTAAGAAGTGTGGAATTATTTGTGTGTATGAGAGAAAGCCAAGAGAGTGAAGTTGGGAAAGAGAGATATGGAGAAATCTGTCCACATTCTCAATGCTTTCCTAATACAATGATTTGAGATTTTTTACCTAACTCCAGCATTCAACCATCATCTCTAGAGGTAAATAATAATTGGAGTGATAAATGCTGGAGAGGGTGTGGAGAAAAGGGAACCCTCTTACACTGTTGGTGGGAATGCAAACTAGTACAGCCGCTATGGAAAACAGTGTGGAGATTTCTTAAAAAACTGGAAATAGAACTGCCATATGACCCAGCAATCCCACTTCTGGGCATACACACTGAGGAAACCAGATCTGAAAGAGACACGTGCACCCCAATGTTCATCGCAGCATTGTTTATAATAGCCAGGACATGGAAGCAACCTAGATGCCCATCAGCAGATGAATGGATAAGGAAGCTGTGGTACATATACACCATGGAATATTACTCAGCCATTAAAAAGAATTCATTTGAACCAGTCCTAATGAGATGGATGAAGCTGGAGCCCATTATACAGAGTGAAGTAAGCCAGAAAGATAAAGAACATTACAGCATACTAACACATATATATGGAATTTAGAAAGGTGATAACGATAACCCTATATGCAAAACAGAAAAAGAGACACAGAAATACAGAACAGACTTTTGAACTCTGTGGGAGAATGTGAGGGTGGGATATTTCAAAAGAACAGCATGTATACTATCTATGGTGAAACAGATCACCAGCCCAGGTGGGATGCATGAGACAAGTGCTCTGGCCTGGTGCACTGGGAAGACCCAGAGGAATCGGGTGGAGAGGGAGGTGGGAGGGGGGATCGGGATTGGGAATACATGTAAATCCATGGCTGATTCATATCAATGTATGACAAAACCCACTGGAAAAAAAAAAAAAAAAAAAAAAAAAAAAAGAAAGAAAAAAAAAATTGGAGTGCTTCAAAGGGCGAGAGCTCTGAGCAATCTTCATGGAAGCCAGTCAGAGAGACATTATTACATATAGACTTTCAAAATTGCATTTCCATTCACCACATCAGCCACAAGGACTTCATACCAACACCCTCCAAGCATTTGGAAGCTTCGGCCTGACCCTGTCACTCTCTCCTACATGTTGTTCTCCTTCTCTCCTAATAGCTGTTTGAGTGCAGTTCTAAGGATCATGTTTGTATGTTTTTCAGCATCTTTTATTCTTTCAAGATTGTATCACTGGAAAATCCTGTAATTTTACTCATTCTTCAGCTTTGCTGGTTCTTTTAATTCCTGGCTTTATTATTCTCTTTTTGATTGCAACTAATGAGTCATGCCTGTAAACTTGTTTGCTCTCCAATAAATATTTTCATAGTTGAGTAAAAGATACACAGAAGGGAAATTAGAATATACTATACTAAACCTGAAAAGTGAAGTTGCTCAGTCATGTCCGACTCTGTGATCCCACGGGCTGTAGCTTGCCAGGCTTCTCATCCATGAGATTTTCCAGGCAAGAATACTGGAGTGGTTGCCATTTTCTTTTCCAGTAAACCTGAAAAGCTAAGGGAAATTCACTGTTTATGAGAAGTATTATTGTAATTAAATACCAAGTTATTCTGATGATTCAGAGTATATAGGACATTAAGATTCTTAATGAGAAGCCAGGAATTCTGACTCCTAATTAAATGCATTTTGCTGCCACCATTCTGTATATCTTAAGGTTCTAAAGAATTTAAATAGTTGTCTCCTAAACTTGTCACTCTTAACGACATAAGATGTCTCCAAACGTTAAAAAAAAAAAAAATGAGGGCAATAAATTGGGAGAAATTAATGTAGTCAATTTGCTACATTGTTGGGTTTTGTTAACCTCAATTGCATAACACAATAAAATTTCTTAATGTTATTGTCACGAGTAATTTTTTTATTTTCCAAAATAATGTATTTTCTTTTATTTTGTCACATGAGGTTTTTGTTCCATGACCCACAAATTATTGTTATACATATGGAGGGTATTACTAGTTTTCTGAGATGCAAATAAAAAATGAAGATTATGAAGTCAAGATATCCTTGCCTTCACAAGTTTCATAATACTTCTTAAACATTTCTTCAAACTTTTCTCTAACTTAGTAGGAAAACAAATTCTCTTTGTCCTACTCTATTTTCAGGTCAGATTCTTTCCCTCACTTTCAAAGTGAAAGTGTTAATCGTCCAGTCCTGTTGGACTCTTTGGGATTCCATGGACTGTGGCCCACCAGGCTCCTCTGTCTATGGAATTGTCCAGGCAAGAATATTAGAGTGGAATGCCATTCCCTTCTCCAGGTGATCTTCCTGACCCAGGGATCGAACCCAGGTCTCCTGCATTGCAGACAGATTCTTTACCAACTGAGCCACCAGGGAAGCATCCCTCACTTTAATACCATGTAATTAGGCAGTATTATGATATATAGTGTTGTAGTTTTCTTTCTTGAATCCAGCTAATATTTGGTTCTCTTCGAGATTTTATAGTTATGTTTCAAAGGGAGTAGTCATGATCATAATATAGTTTGAACCAGTATTTTAAAAAGAACTTTTTTGTTTTTTTTTTAAATTTGGTGAATGCTTGTCCACTACAGAGTCACTTATAAATGAGAATTTATTTAAAAACAAAAAGGAATAACTTATCTTAGTTTGAACTGTATTATCAATATTTCAGTAAAGAACTTATAAATTGAAGGTTGATTTGATGAGGTGGAATAAATTTTGAATTATAGTTCATCAACATTGATGTAATTGATTCTCAATTTAATTTCTACTTTACAGTGCTTTGATTTACTGAGACATGTGAGTTCCACTGTTGGAGATGAAGAGTGCAGATAGGGATGTGGGCTTACATGGTTGATTTCATAAGTTCACCATACATACTTCATAAGAACATTACAATGTCCATTATTTGAGTGATAATAGCCCTTTTTAAATGTGTTCATCTTATTTTGGATTGCTTTAGAGAGTTAAACTAGAATTTAGTTCTACTAAATAAATGAGTTCATCTTATTTTGGATTGCTTTAGAGAGTTAAACTAGGATTTAGTTCTGCTCTAATCACAGAGGCTAAGGATGTAAGTGAGCTTGAGGAGACAAAAGAAAATTCAGTGTGAGAGGATAGATCTAGATAGGGTTGGAGAAAATTAGCAAAACACTAAATGTTAGTGTGTTGAAATGTTGATTGAGATTGAAGGTGAGTCAGTGAAAATGGAAAAAAGAAAACCGTATAAATAAGGGACAAATTCAGAAAGAGGTAGGAGGAAGAAAATAAGGAAATATATTAACTCAAGATCTTGAAAGCAATCAATGTGGCAATGAGTGGCCTAGACAAATTCTATCTGAGGCTGGAGAGAGTACCTGCTGTGGGATGAACCTGCATTTTTGGTTGAAAGAAGAATAAGCAGATAAAACAGCATTCCGTCTTCATTACTTTCATGATGTTTCACTGTTTGACTTCTATTTTAACTGAATGTTCACACTGCTTCCTTGAAGATTTTTTTAGCCACAGGTTTACCTCTCAACAGTACATAATTTCTAAACACATTTTAAAGGGACCATATTGAAGAACATGTTCAAGGAGGTCTATTCTGTCCATACTGTGATCTGCTCCACACCTACATCCCCCATGGTCCAGCCAAGTTTTTATGCCAACTTTTAAGATATCAAAATTGAACTTGTTCCTTTCAAGTCCAGGCTAAGATCCAAATTTTCCACTACATCCTCAACTTTCCAGTGTTGGGAAGAAAAGAGCAAAAGAGAACAATGTCATCTGCTCAGCCTCTGTACCCTACTTCTTAAACTCTAGCACCCTCCATTTGTCTCAGGATGGAACTAGCTGTTTTCCACCTTTTTATTTGTTCATAGGTAGCATTTTGGAGAGAACATACAATGTTTTTAAATTATATAAAAATTAATTCACCTGTATATTAAAAGATACTGTATATTAAAAGGATACCACCCTTATGGCAGAAAACGAAGAAGAACTAAAGAGCCTCTCAATGAAAGTGAAAGAAGAGAGTGAAAAAGCTGCCTTAAAGCTCAATATTCAGAAAACTAAGATCATGGCATCTGGTCCCATCACTTCATGGCAAATAGATGGGGAAACAATGGAAACCATGAGAGACTTTATTTTGAGGGGCTCCAAAATCACTGCAGATGGTGACTGCAGCCATGAAATTAAAAGACGCTTGCTCCTTGGAAGAAAAGCTATGACCAACCTAGACAGCGTATTAAAAAGCAGAGACATTACTTTCCCACCAAAGGTCTGTCTCCTCAAAGCTTTCATTTTTCCAGTAGTCACGTATGGATGTGCAAGTTGGATTATAAAGTTGAGCACCAAAGAACTGATGCTTTTGAACTGCAGTGTTGGTGAAGACTCTGAGGAAAGACTGAAGGCGGGAGAAGGGGACGACAGAGGATGAGATGATTGAATGGTATCACCAACTCAATGGACATGAGTTTGAGCAAGCTCTGGAAGTTGGTGATGGACAGGGAAGCCTGGTGTGCTGCAGTCCATGGGGCCGCAAACAGTCAGACACAACTGAGTGACTGAACTGACTGACTGATATTAAAAGATGACCCACCAAACCTATCATCCCATCTCCCCCAAAATTGATATTTTTCTATCAATCAATCAAGATTGTTGATTCTAGATTTAGTTCCATCTCTCACAAAATAGAATATATCTTAGGATAGACAGCATTCATTTTTGTTTTTTGCTCTCATAAGCTTTCAGCCTTTCATTTTAAAAATACACAATGCCATCACCCTAGTTCTGATGTGAGAGAAAAAATCTAATGCTGTTATAACTGATGATAAACCTGCCAAGTATCACTTTTAGGTGTTTTCATATTGAAGTTATTTTTGCCTGTCTCATGGGTATATTTTCATTGCAACCCAAGTGCCATGAACATTTTTTATTTTTTGTTAAAATATTTTAAAATATCTCTATGACCGTAAATAGCAACCATGACTCTTACCCTTTGAAAATAAATTTTTGTAAAAAATACAATTGTTTAGTAGAAAGTCATATTTTTCTCACTTATAAAGGCAAATCTCACCTATGTCTAATTTTTAAGCAACTATTCTTAATGCATATTGACAACCTGAGTTTGAGAAATAGGTAGTCTCACTCGAGCATTGTTTTCTATAAAAGCATTTACCAAACTTTCCTGGCTATCGCCTGTCACCTCCCTGAGGAGTCAGACAATTCTCAGGAAGGTAAGGATGATAGTCTTTTTTTTATTCCCTCCTTCATTTATTCAATCACCTCTTTGCTTTTTTAAAATTAACTTATTTTAATTGGAGGCTAATTATAGTATTGTGGTGGTTTTTTGCCATACATTGACATTATAACATTGGTTTTTGTGGACTTCCAATAAAAATTTAATTTTGCTTTGAGGACCTTCTCTGTTTCAAAAACAGAAGTTATAGATTAAATATTTTAAAGTGTATGTGTGCACATGCACGTGTATTTTAGAACAAAGTATATCACCATGAGTTTGAGCAAACTCAGAGAGATTGTGAAGGAAGGGAAGCCTGGCATGCTGCAGTCCATGGGGTCACAAGGAGTCGGACACGACTGAGTGACGAATGACAATGTCATCATGGGAAAGAAAAAGACAAAAAGGCGAAGACAGGATATTGAAGTAGATAAATGGTCTCGAAGCAGGAGGAGACGGCTAGAGGTTCCCTTCTCAGTGGCCCTATCCAAATATATTTTAAAAGTATTGCAAATACTCTCCAAAAATGCTACCTATGGATAAATAGAAAGGTTGAAAAACAGTTCATTCCATCCTGAGATGAATTGAGGGTGCTAGAGTTTAAGAGGCAGAGTACAGTTCAAGGTGCTGGTCAGATATCCCTTCACTTAGTCCTCATAACAACTGTGTGAGGCCATTACTTTTCATGCACATTTTTAGAGGGGAGAACAGTACACAGAACTGATAATTAACTTGCCTATGTTCTCAGGCTTAGTGAGTATAGGGATGGACGGAATACAGCAGTGTGGGGCCAGGGTCCAACCTCCGCTCCCCTACACCACAGAGCCTTCCATGTTAGGTATTTTATTGGTAAAATGAAAACCCAAAAAGGAAATCACAGAATGTTTGAAATTAAATGACAATGAAAATAACAACACTTAAAAATAAAAAAGAAAGAAAATAACAAAACTTGAAGTTTTACTTACAAACTTGAACAAAACTAAAATTGTACTTAAAAATAAGTGGTATTCAGGGTATTAAAATGCAAGAAGTGTTCAAAATAAAAGGACATCTAAAGTGTCAGATTATAAATCAATAATGGAATAAATTCCATTTTTGAGAGTAGAGAGGAGGAAATAATAAAAAATAAAAGCAGAAATTATTGAGTGAGGAGTTAAGATCAGAGAATCTCAACAACAACTGAAGAAAAACTCTTCTTATTTTTTATTTATTTTAATTGGAGGCTAATTACTTTACAATATTGTGGTGGTTATTGCCATACACTAACATGAAACAGCCGTGGGTGTACATGTGTCCCCCCCGTCCTGAAACCCCCTCCCACCTCCCTCTCCACCCCATCCCTCTGGGTTGTCCCAGAACACCAGTTTTAAGTGCCCCGTTTCATGCATCAAACTTGCACTGGTCATCTATTTTACATATGGCAAATGGTTTTTAAAGAGGCTAATAACAGAATTAACTAATCTCTATAAAGCAAACAAGATTTTTTTTAATTAATTAAAACGACAAGAGACTCAACAGTAGGATAAAAAAGGGACAGAGTTAAAAAAATAAATAATTTAATCTTTTATGTAGTTAAAATTTTATATCAATAAATTTAAATAATTACTTCAATGGACCATTTTCTAGAAAAACAAATTGCTACCATTGACCCAAGGTAAAATTTCAAAAATGAAAAGAGCAACAAGAGAAATGTAATTGTTAGCTAAAAGTCATCCGTCTCCAAAGTCATGATAGTTCACTTTCTTATTGTGAAAAGCTTTTAATGAGCAAAAACTCAGCATTTACACTGTGGAAGATCTTCTGGGGTTTAAGGCAGAAAAAAGTGTGGAGACTGGAAAAACAGATTTCATTCATGCTCTCCCTTCCCTCCAGCTCTTCAACTGCTGTAGCAGTAAATGTTCTCTCAGTTCAGTCACTCAGTCATGTCTGACTCTTTGTGACCCCATGGACTGCAGCATGCCAGGTCACCCTGCCCATCGCCAACTTGGAGTTTACTCAGACTCATGTCTATTGAGTCAGTGATGCCATCCAACCATCTCATCCTCTGTCGTCCCCTTCTCCCACCTTCAATCTTTCCCAGCATCAGGGTCTTTTCTAATGAGTCAGTTCTTCACATCAGATGGCCAAAGTATTGGAGTTTCAGCTTCAGCATCAGTCCTTCCAGTGAATGTTCTCTACAAAGTGTTAAATGTTGTTATTGAATTTCCCCATTCACTTATTAAAAGCTGTAAAATAAATGCACCATCATGGTAAGAATTTTTTCACATTTTTCCTGATAAAAAATTTTTAGACCAAAAGAGTAACAGAATGATTTTTGAAGGATTTTTAATGTTATTATTTAAAAACATATATGTATTTAACTTTTATTTACCTTGGCTTATTATTATAAGTCATATATACTTATTTATTTATTATACTCTCAAATTAGCATGGCTATTAATTATAGTTCTATGAATATGTAATTTAAATAAATGTCTCAATGTATATAATGAACTGGAAGAAATAAATAAGTAGGGATAGGGATGAAAAAGGAGCAAAGACATTTCTTTGTTATTGTATAACAATATTATAAGGAACAGAATTTGTCTAGTTGCAGTAGGGAGAGCAAGAAAAGAATGAATGGTAGAAATGTGCTGATACAACTGATCAAATTATACAATGGATTCTCTGTGGTAAGATATGAAAGAAGAAAAGGGAGAAGTCAAAACATCCATTTGTAGAGGAAGGAGCAGAGCATATGAAATAATAAATTGATGTTCCTAGTTAGACATGTTGAGCCTGAAATGACAGCTGGACTTCTTTAACTATCCATTTGGTTGAATACAATGGAGACAAGACATTAGAACTCAGAGGTGTGAGCTAAATGTAGTCTCAACAGTTATCTTCATAAAGTTGACCATCTACCTAAAAGTTATGTGTGAAAGAGCCAAGACAAAGAGCAGGGAGCCAATTTTGACCAGTAGAATGTACATTAGTATATACTAATATAGTATGTACTATTTATATATAGTCTATAGCTAGACTCTCCAGAATCATTGAAATCTGCACACACACACATCCACTATTTCTCCAGTTTCTCCTTACTGCACCAGGCACCTGTTTAAAGTAGAAGGGACCAGGTCAACAGAACCAGGAGATATTTGTGATGAAGCATATTTAAGCCTCAAAGATTCCAACTGTCTATCATGCTATTCCAGCTCAAAACAGTGTGCATATGGCTTGAAGTATCTTTCATGGATCAATAAGATAGAATTCTTTAAAAGATTCTTTATAGGTGGGTGGCTTCATTGGCACTGTCCTTTAAGTGAAAATAAAATTATTTGGAACTAGCAGCCATTTAAATGGAAAGGCAAAATATTACTAACCCAGAATCTTACCAATACAGCCACAGGCTATGACTTACTCTACATTTTCCATCTTTCTGCTCATGTCCTATAATACAGTTTTTGCCAAAATGAAAAAAAATCATCTTAAAAACTATACTACCAGCTTCAATTGATATATATTTATTCATTCCCTCAGGATCTTTGGAAAACTGTAAAGAAATTAAGATTAAATGTAAGAAGTAGTTCATTTTAATTGTATGCTTTATTAAGTATTTACATATTAATTTGAGTGTCTCATAGTACTTTGATACAAGCATACAATTTGCATCTACATTTTCACTTTAGAACAGAGCTATGGCAGTTGACCATAATAATGACTAATATGCCATAAAAAAAGTCCTAGACACACCTCGCCAATAACTAGACAAACACTATTCAAGTTACCCAAGTTCAGTGTGCAGTTTCATGTCTAATTTCCTTTCCCCATGCTTTTCCATTGTCCCCTGAAAGTCTCTTTTAATGTGTTTTTAAAATTCATCTTTTAAATTTATGTCAGGAATATTCACTTTTTTCGTGCCCGATTATATGAGTTTTGATACGTGGATATAATTGTGTGATGAACATTGGACTCAAGATCTAGAACGGGCCTATCCGTTGTTTGTTGTTTTTTTTTTTTCTCATGCTCTGGATTAATTTCCTAGGAGTTTCAAATGACCATAACTTACAAAAAATTGCCATAAATTTGGTAGCTTAGAACAACAGAAATTTACTCTCCCACAGTCCTGGAGGCTAGAAGTCCAAAACAAAGGTGGGTATAAAACTGGCTCCTTCTGAAGAAATCGTTTCATGCTTCTCTTCTAGCTTCTGTTAGCAATGCCTGGCACTCTAGCTTGCGGGTACATCACTATAATCTTTGCCTTTATCTTCACATGTGATTCTCCCTGTGCATCTGTGTATTGAAAATTTCTTACTCTCTCATAAAGACACCAGTCATTGGATTTAGGACCTACTATAACCCAGAATGATTGAATCTGTAATAGATTACACCTGCAAAGACTGTGTTTCAAAATAAGGTTCCTCTCATAGACACCAGGGGTTAGAACTTGAACATATTTTGTTGGAGGACACAGTTCAACCAACAGTGGCCTACTCTCTGGTCCCCCCAAATTCTTTTCTTTCTCACATGCAAAATGCATTCACCCACTCCTAACACTCCCCCAAATCTAACCTCATTCTAGCGTCAACTCTAAATCCAAAATCTCATCTAAATATGATAAACTCAGTAAGTCCCAAGTCTCATCTTCTAATTCATCTAAATCAAGTATAGATGAGAGTCGGCGTGTGGTCCAACCTGGGGCAAACTTCCCTCCAGAGCAAACTTGATGGATAGGCTGAGAATCTTCCAAATCATCCATTACTGGTTCCTTTTAGCTTAACAGTTCCTCCCTTACTTCACCTCCATTTCTTTTTTTATTCTACCATAAACAGCAAGGAAAAACTGGGCCATGCCTTCAACCCTTTGCTTAGGTGTCCTCTTATCTAAGTATCCAAATTCATCACTTGACAAATTCTAATTCCCACTCAAAGTCAGAACACAATTTAGCCAAGTATTCTGTCACTTAATAACAAAAATCATCTTTTTTCCCCCATGTCTAATAACACATTTCTCATTTTCATCTGAGAAATTCACCAAAAGCACTTATAACATTAATATGTTTTAAGTAACCTAGTATGTGGTAAGTTGTTACAGCAGTCCTAGGAAATGAATGACTCACCCCTTTGAAATCCATTCTTCTCTCCAGCCCTGGCCAACCCAACCACAAATCTGATTTCTGTCACAACAGTTCTATCTCTTTCCCAAATGTCACATATAGTATGCCTATGGTATGTATCCTTTTGACTCTGTTTGCTTTCACTACAAAAACCCTGCACCCGATGACATGATCCTCTACATAGAAAACCCTAAAGACTCTACCAGAAAATTACTAGAACTAATCAATGAATATAGTAAAGTTGCAGGATATAAAATTAACACACAGAAATCCCTTGCATTCCTATATACTAACAATGAAAAAACAGAAAGAGAAATTAAGGAAACAATACCATTCACCATTGCAACAAAAAGAATAAAATACTTAGGAGTATATCTACCTAAAGAAACAAAAGACCTATACATAGAAAACTATAAAACACTGATGAAAGAAATCAAAGAGGACACAAACAGATGGAGAAACATACCGTGTTCATGGATTGGAAGAATCAATATTGTCAAAATGGCTATTCTACCCAAAGCAATCTATAGATTCAATGCAATCCCTATCAAGCTACCAACGGTATTTTTCACAGAACTAGACCAAAGAATTTCACAATTTGTATGGAAATACAAAAAACCTCGAATAGCCAAAGTAATCTTGAGAAAGAAGAATGGAACTGGAGGAATCAACCTGTCTGACTTCAGACTCTACTACAAAGCCACAGTCATCAAGACAGTATGGTACTGGCACAAAGACAGAAATATAGATCAATGGAACAGAATAGAAAGCCCAGAGATAAATCCACGAACCTATGGACACCTTATCTTTGACAAAGGAGGCAAGGATATACAATGGAAAAAAGACAACCTCTTTAACAAGTGGTGCTGGGAAAACTGGTCAACCACTTGTAAAAGAATGAAACTAGAACACTTTCTAACACCATACACAAAAATAAACTCAAAATGGATTAAAGATCTAAATGTAAGACCAGAAACTATAAAACTCCTAGAGGAGAACATAGGCAAAACACTCTCCGACATAAATCACAGCAAGATCCTCTATGACCCACCTCCCAGAATATTGGAAATAAAAGCAAAACTAAACAAATGGGACCTAATGAAACTTAAAAGCTTTTGCACTACAAAGGAAACGATAAGTAAGGTGAAAAGACAGCCCTCAGATTGGGAGAAAATAATAGCAAATGAAGAAACAGACAAAGGATTAATCTCAAAAATATACAAGCAACTCCTGCAGCTCAATTCCAGAAAAATAAATGACCCAATCAAAAAATGGGCCAAAGAACTAAACAGACATTTCTCCAAAGAAGACATACAGATGGCTAACAAACACATGAAAAGATGCTCAACATCACTCATTATTAGAGAAATGCAAATCAAAACCACAATGAGGTACCATTACACGCCAGTCAGGATGGCTGCTATCCAAAAGTCTACAAGCAATAAATGCTGGAGAGGGTGTGGAGAAAAGGGAACCCTCTTACACTGTTGGTGGGAATGCAAACTAGTACAGCCGCTATGGAAAACAGTGTGGAGATTCCTTAAAAAACTGGAAATAGAACTGCCATATGACCCAGCAATCCCACTTCTGGGCATACACACTGAGGAAACCAGATCTGAAAGAGACACGTGCACCCCAATGTTCATCGCAGCACTGTTTATAATAGCCAGGACATGGAAGCAACCTAGATGCCCATCAGCAGATGAATGGATAAGGAAGCTGTGGTACATATACACCATGGAATATTACTCAGCCGTCAAAAAGAATTCATTTGAACCAGTCCTAATGAGATGGATGAAACTGGAGCCCATTATACAGAGTGAAGTAAGCCAGAAAGATAAAGAACATTACAGCATACTAACACATATATATGGAATTTAGAAAGATGGTAACGATAACCCTATATGCAAAACAGAAAAAGAGACACAGAAATACAGAACAGACTTTTGAACTCTGTGGGAGAAGGTGAGGGTGGGATGTTTCAAAAGAACAGCATGTATACTATCTATGGTGAAACAGATCACCAGCCCAGGTGGGATGCATGAGACAAGTGCTCGGGCCTGGTGCACTGGGAAGACCCAGAGGAATCGGGTGGAGAGGGAGGTGGGAGGGGGGATCGGGATGGGGAATAAGTGTAAATCTATGGCTGATTCATATCAATGTATGACAAAACCCACTGAAATGTTGTGAAGTAATTAGCCTCCAACTAATAAAAAAATTTAAAAAAAAAAAGAAAAAAAAAAAAAAAAACCCTGCACCCAAATATCCCTCAACTGGTGAATATATAAACAATCTGTGATACATCTATACATTTGAATACTAGTAAGAAGGAATGAACTACTGATACACATAACAACATGAATGAATGGATCTCAAACGCATTGTTCAATCTGTTTTTTCTTTTTTGGCCACACCACAAGGCTTTTGAGATAGTTCCCCGACCAGGAATGCTTGAACCTTAGCCCTCAGCTGGGAAAGATTGAAGGCAGGAGGAGAAGGGGACGACAGAGGATGAGATGGTTAGATGGCATCACTGACTCGATGGCCGGCCATGAGTTTGAGCAAGCTCTGGAGTTGGCGATGGACAGGGAAGCCTGGGGTGCTGCACTCCATAGGGTTGCAAAGAGTCAGACACGACTGAGTGACTGAACTGAACTGAGCCCTCAGCAGTGAAAGCCCAGAGTCCTACCCACTGGACTGCCAGAGAATTCCCAATGTCCAATCTGTTTCCAATGAATGATTTTTCAAGAAATGCAATAGATAGACATTCTAATTTATACTGTTATATTTTATATCATTTCAGAATTTTTTGGTTTTCCCTAGTTTCAATAATTATTTTATGAGAAATTTCAGAATATTATTTATTTAAATTTACCACCTCATTTCTACTATTTTGGATAAAAATAATTAAATATAAATAAGAAATTAAGAAGTGTTCTCTTAGCTGAGATGAAAGATTATACTGTGACAAAAATCCTCCATCAAATATTATTTTTCTTTTTGAAATTATATTACTAACAGCTAAATTTACTACTCATTCAATTGTATGCCTATGTTTATGGTTCATATTATCTACTGTCATATTGCTTTCCAAAAGATTGTGTCAACTATAATAGCATTACCACTATAAATTATAATCCTTAATTGCAAACTGGACTTGTATTGGTAATAGGTTTCTTTTAAGAAAAGATTTCATGTAATTTAGTAGATTAAAATTGTAGTTAAACTCATTACTTAACTACTAAAGAGAATGAATATTTCCTATCTGTTTCTTTACTTTGTCTACAAATTTTTTTCAGTGCAGAATAGCATAAAAATTAGAAGTACATAAATAAACAAAACTGATTTGTGTTTTCTTCTGTGTAAATTTCTTTTTACAACTTTGGCTCCCTTATTTATTAGAATCTTGCCTTTTTTCTTATAAATCTTACTTAGCTCTTTATTTGCTGGAGCCATTTAGCAATTATGTGGAAATGGAAATACAACTTTTTCTAAGCTATTACAGAACTTCAATTTTTAGTGTTATATACGAATGTATACAATTATGTCTATCATTTTTTTCCTTGCCATTTCTACTTTCTTCAAATAAACAAAGATATTCATCAACTGGTGAAATAAAATATTCTGTTTGACTTTTTATAGTTTTAAGATAGCATATCTATTTAACATATCTGGAATTTCTTTCAGTATACACTGTAAGAGATATAGTAAAACAGTTTATGATAAACACTTCCATAATTGTTAAATATTTGTTCATGATCCTTTATTGTCACCTTGTTTTGAAGAGCTTGCTTTATAATGTTATAGGTTAGTTTCTGTAGAAGTCAGTATTTCTTAATTTTTCTTTATTTGTTTATTCTACTTGATGTATTTGTTTTTATCATTACATAGTGTGGTAAGAATCAGCACAAACAATTAAACCAGTGTCTTTGGAAATAATATATGTATTTAGCTTGGGTAACTGCTGATCTTTTTTTCTTAATTTCCTAACTGTTTCTTAGGCAAAGACAAAATAACTGTGTTGAGGATATCACTGCATATTTGTAGGTAGATAATGTGCTTCCCCAGTGGCTCAGAGGTAAAAAATCCACCTGCAATGCAGGAGATCCCAGTTCGATTCCTGGGTCAGGAAGATACCCTGGAGAAGGGAATGTCTACCCACTCCAGTATTCTTTCCTGGAAAATCTCTTGGACAGAGGAGCCTGGCAGGCTACAGTCCATAGCATCACAAAGAATCAGATATGAGCGAACGACTTCCACTTTCAGTACATAGATAGATAAATTAATCCTTAGTCACTTTGACAGAAACAAGTTTAATTGCCTTAATTAACCAAGATGTTAATACATACAAGATTTTAGAAACTAATATTAAAATCAAGTAATCTAAACAAAGAAGAATGAACAGCTTCTCCCTCCCTGCCATTCACACTTAGGGATTTGAGTTTAAGGCCTGACTGCCCATAGGCCTACATCCAGACCTTCCTTTTGTTCCTTCTACAAGTCTTATTCAGGGGAACTCAAATTTCAGTGTGCTTTAGGATCATCAGAAGAGCTTGTTAAACATGAATATCTGGCCCATCACAGACTTACCGAAATAGAATCTCAACAGATGGAGTCCTGTCATCTGTATTTTAACAAGTTTTCCCAAGTGATTCAGGCGCATCCCAGGTCTGATTCTGATCTAGCTAATTATCTTAGGGCATTTCTGCAATTTTCCTGCCCTTTTCCTTTTTTCCTGTATTACTTATATGTTATGGCTTTGGAAGGAAGCTAGATTGTTGCATTTATGACATCAGGTAATTTACAATTTTCAAAAACAAAATGCTGTCTTTGTTCCTAAACAATGAACAAATATCCAGAGGTCCTCTTTACTGTGGGTGCCACAAAAATGTAAGATGCCAAAATCCTCCTATATTATTGAGCACTAACAAGAAAGGGTCCCTGTGGGTTATTCAAATAACAGGTTGAAGTGTACTTTTACAACGACTTTGGGACTTTGGGACTCTCTCCTATGAAAGTACCTGCCCTCATGAAAACATTTCTCTGAACAAGATTTATGTTTATATTTTCTGCTTTCCCAGCACTTTCAGAGTCCATTATTGCTAAAATTAAAGATCACAGACCTTTTAAATATTAAATAGGTTTACTTATATTATATATACACAGAGAGATACAGATATAGATATGGATATATTTGCATATATACATACATACATACATATATATGATTTAGGATTGCCTGGTAATTCTTAAAAGACAGAATCAAATTCTTATTCCACTTTATTTCTCAGCTCCTAGCACACTTTTCCTCCAATTTTGTCTTAATACTTTACCTCATTTGGATGGAATGGGACTAATTTTGGATTCTATGTGATTGTTTCTGTGAGGACAGAACTCACTAGTTTTGATCATCGGGATCATCTATAGTAAGCAATCTTCTGTGATGGGCAATTGTGTTAGCATGGTAAGTATAAAGTATAAATTGCTGATATATGGATAAATCGAATATTTGTGGAAATAGGTTCAAAATGAGACAATTCCCATGAAATAATTGCAACATTAAGTATATTTTAAATTTAGAGATTTTTATGTCTCTAATACATGAAATTAATAAAGCCACAATGTGTTAAAACATTGATACCTTGTTCTGAGTTTATTTCATATATTAACTCACTTATTTTTCACAATAACCTTCCTTATCAAAGACCATTATCATATCCATTTTACAGATAAAGAAAGGAAATTACTAAAATTCATGTAGTGTGCCCTAAGTTACATAGCTGGTAAGAAGTAGTTTTTGTAGTCAACATGTCTAAACAGAACTTATATGTTATGAATGCTGAAATTAATTTCGAGAGTATTATGGAAATGCAAAATGGAACTATCTATATAGTTTGGCTCAGGAGAACCATCGATATTCCTCTTTGGAGAGTAATGTTTCTTTGGTGGGGTGTTAATAAATTAATGAGTGTCGGGCTGTGAGTGGCATGATGAGGTTATTTGGTAGGGAAAGCCAAAAGAATAGAAAAGAAATAATTGGGATCTTTTACATGATAATGTAAAAGAAATACTAGGTAATATTTTTCACCCTCTGATTTTTTTTCTCTTAGAAAGTTTTATTGAGGAAAAAGGAAAGGAAAGAAATGATTGAAGAACAAGTGAAAAGTCAGAAAAATAATAGAAAGTTGGATTCTTCCAAAGATAATGGGCTGAATAAAAAATTCCAGCAGCAAGTGGCTTGAGATTTTTGAAAGTATGAAAATTAGATATGCCATTTTCTGTTTTACATTTGATCTGTTATTTTGCCTCTCTATATAACTTCTAAATTTTTAGTAAAGACTTGACCCTGATGCTGGGATAGATTGAAGGCAGGAGGTGAAGGAGATGACAGAGGATGAGATGGTTGGATGGTATCACCAACTCGACTGACATGGGTTTGGACGTGGGACATGGACTCGGGAGTTGGTGATGGACAAGGAGGTCTACTGTGCTACAGTCCATGGGGTTGCAAAGAGTCAGACATGACTGAGTGACTGAACTTGACTGATTATGCTTATAAATATTTGAATATTTTTTTAAATGAGAAAATGGTAGTATGACCAAACAGACTGATACAGTATAAAGCAGAGGTTATTTGTGTGGAGACAAGTGATAGAATGAGGTTGATAACTGATTATCTGAACCAGGACAGTCTTCAGGGCCGACTTAGCCTCAAAAAAAGTGACCACTGATAAGTTACTACACTTTTTTGTGCATTCATTTCCTTACCTGCACATAAATTACATAGCAAATTTTACGAGTTTGTTTTACAGAGTAGATTTAAATTTTTTAATTAATTATTTTATAGCGCAGTTTTATACTTAAGAAAAATTTATCAGAAAGGACAGAGAATTCCAAAGTAGCATACAGCATTCCCACCAGCAATAAATGAGAGTTCCTGTTGCTCTAGATTCTTGTCAGCATTTGGTCGTGTCGGTGTTTGGGATTTTCGCCATTCTAATAGGTAGTTCCAGTATCACATTGTTGTTTAATTTGCAGCCCCCTAATGACATATGCTGAAGCTGAAACTCCAATACTTTGGCCACCTCATGCGAAGAGTTGACTCATTGGAAAAGACCCTGATACCGGGAGGGGTTGGGGGCAGGAGGAGAAGGGGATGACAGAGGATGAGATGGCTGGATGGCATCACTGACTCAATGGACATGAGTTTGAGTAAACTCCAGGAGTTGGTGATGGACAGAGAGGCCTGGCGTGCTGTGATTCATGGGGTCGCAAAGAGTCAGACATGACTGAGTGACTGAACTGAACTGAACTGAATGACATATGATGTGGAATATCTTTCATTTGCTTATCTTCCATCTATATATCTTCTCTGGCAAAGATTCAGACCTGTTGTAAATTTTAAATTGGGTTGCTTTTTTCTTATTGTTCAGTTTTAAGAGTTCTTTGTATATCCTGGTCCTGCATCAAATATGTCTTTTGCAAGTATTTTCTCCCAGTCTGTGGCTTATCTTTTCATTCTCTGAGCAGTGTCTTTTACAGATCAGAAGATTTTAGTTTTGATGAAGTACAACCTTCAGTTTTTTCTTTCGTAGACTGCTTTAAGTGTATTAAAAACTCATTGCCAAACTCAAGGCCACCTAGATTTTTCCCTAAGTTACTGTCTGTAAGCTGTATAGTTTAGTGTTTTACACTTAAGTCTATGATCCATTTTGAGTTAGTTTTTGTGAAAGGTTTGTGTTTAGATTTATTTTTTGTATAAGGACATCTACTTCTAACAACATTCGTTGAAATTATCCTTTCTCCATTGCATCACCTTTGCTTTTTTGTCAGATTAGCTGACTATCTTCTTGTATGTCTATATCTGGATGCTTTGTTCTCCTCCATTAATCTATTTGTTTATTCTTTCAATAAGACCACAGTCTTAGTTGCAGTAGTTTATAGAAAACTCACGATATCAAGTAATGGCGTCAGTCCTCTGATATTTTTCTTCAATACACTGTTGGCTAAAATTTATCTGTAGTATTTAATTTTGTGAAAGTCAATAAAGGAAAACCTCATTTAAAATGAAAGCAGGAAGCCCTGAAGGGAAAGCTCTCTCTCTCTTTCTCTCTCTGTCTCACACACACACACACACACATGCTCACACACACACACACACACCATTAACTACAGCTTATTTTACAGTTCTGGGGGGAAGAAGGTTACTATACTACCCCAGCAGGAGGAAGGAAGATTTTTCTCTTTGCCCATCAACAGCCCAGCTAATTACAAATCGCCAAAAGTGCCAAAGAGAAACTCTCACTTTCCTGCAATGGACTTTCCTTCAAAGTAGCCCCTCCCACCTCCCTCCTCATTCCTCTGCTGTGTTTTGCAGATCTGTCAGTGGTTTGCCATGTCCAAGTAATTCCTCTGCCATTCCCAAATAAACACATTTGCTGGTAAAAATAACTTTAATTATAAAGGTCAACTGTAAGACCCATTTCCCTATTTCCTTATTTCTAAGGCAGAATGTTTTACCACTGAGGAAAATCCAAGAATTTTATAAGGCTTCAGTTATCCAAAACAAGAATCACAGTGCCAGTCACATCTTGGAAAGAAAATGGAAAAGTCTGGGCAAATTTGGCTGGCCAGTTGCTGCTCTGTTGTGGCTTTCGTTGCCACAAGCTAAGTCACTTCAGTCGTGTCCAACTCTTTGCAACCTTCTGGACTACAGCCATCCAGGCTCCAGTGTCCAAGGGATTCTCCAGGCAAGAATACTGGAGTGGGTTGCCGTGCCCTGCTCTGGGGGATCTTCCTGACCCAGGGATTGAACCCGTGTCTCTTATGTCTCCTGCATTGGCAGGCCGGTTCTTAACCACTAGCGCCACCTGGGAAGCATGTTGATTCAATTCCACAGTCTCCATTGTCTATTGTTGTGACATGCCTCCACACTAGTGTAAGGTAGGAAAAGAGGAATTATATTGTCTTGGGTTATTATGTTTAATATTATATTTATTACTATGTTTAATAATTGCTGAGTCCTAATAACCTTGGCCTTGAGCCCCAGGTGACACAGATTATATTTTTGTACACACAGGAATCTATGTAACACTTACAGCTAAACTTTCACTTCAAAACACACACAGATTGAGCCAGGATAAGCTCCCTGGATCAGAATCCACAAACAGTAAATAAGTTCTCTTTTAGGTCACCTAGACCCTTGTACCGCACCGATGCGCCTAGTGAATTTCCCCTCTTATGGAGCTGGGTAGATGGGAGTTGTGTCGAATCAATCAGGGGTACATCAAATCATCATAATTGTTCCTGTTTCAGTAAATTTCAGAGGAAAATGAATACAGGCTTCAATTTTGCAACTCTGACCTCCTAGATGTCCCCACAAATCTGTAAATTTCTTTTTCTCTCCAACAAAAATTAAAACACCAAACAAGGAGAAACATGGAGAGAAGCCAATACTTGTCCTGTTACACATAATTTTTCCTCATTATAATGAATACACACTTGCCAGAAACCAACAATTTTCACCTTGCCCAAAACTTATCTAACAAACCTCTGTTCTCTGAATGTCCTCAGTTTCTTACTAAAAGAAAAACCTACTTTGAGCCTTTCACAGCAATTAATTTAATACTACTGCTAGAAAAATGAATACAAACTAAAGCTCACAGCAGCTGAAACATCCCAAGGGAAAATTTACTATATATTTCAAAAGTAACCTGACTGAAGTATCACATTCTATAACATTCTATAGCATTTGGAAATTTGGCAATTGATCACATAAATATTACACTAACATGGTTCTATAATACACTAACATGGCTTTATAATATTTTGAAATAGTTTCCCTCCTATTTTCTTCTGGTTTTGGGGGCAGTTGTTGTTATTATTGTTTTTGTTTGGGTCTCAAGCAAGCAGCCCAACCCTTATTTCAGTGTCTTATTTCAGGAAAATTTGTAGGAGAATATAATGCAGAAGTGGCCTAAAGTGTTTGTTTTTACCTGCCCTAAACCCTAAGAAGAATTTAGGCATAAAAATATAATAAGAATGAATGAATGAAAGGGATCTCTGGGCAAAGATTGTGTTTCCTGGCAAAATAGGAAAGTAAGTGGGATTATTGCCCCAAAGATAAAAACAAAAACTTCAAGCAGTGAAGCCAAGAGATGTCCCGATACTATCAGAGCAAGGGAACCTGTGCTGTTTGTCATCAACACCTCAAGGAAGATGAGTAGACAGATACCAAAGAGAAATGCTTGCATTGTGTATACATAGATGGGAACAAAGGTAGGAAACTTCACTGATCAACTCTGTTCTAAAAAATAAAAAGAAATATGTGAAGAGTCATGAGGACTGGAATCAGACATTTTACCAACTTAAGTGAACCTGATACTAAGATACACTTGATGCAATTGCATGTGTTATACAGAGGAGATAAAATTTTACAGAGAAGGTCAGAGTGTAGGAATAACTGAGGGGAAGTTTTCTCCTGGCTGAGGAATGGGTGTTAGAGTTAGAAAGTAAATTGATTTATGGAAGAGGAAGTAAAGTTTACTGTTTACATAAGTCTGTTAATAGAGACTTTTACAACTTATATCTTACAAAAATAATCAATGACATATGAAGCTGACAGCATCTAAAGCTGCACATGGCAAATTTGCATCCACCTAAAAATTGAAGAAAAATCTAAACTTTTGGCATACATTTGTCAGACTGAGCCAGGAATCTTGGACATGGTGGAATAATGAGCTTAAAGAAAGTTTCCAATAACAGAAACATGAGCAATAAAATGTGATCAAGAGAGTTGATAGATTTCCAGTTTCCTTGAAACAATTACACAAAAATAATATATTTTATGAAAATAATTGCAGTTAAATTAAAATTGGAAAAAATGGGGAGTAATTTAAATTGACCACACAGGAAATGAAGCAATTAAATTTGTTAAATATAGCCTATTTTAGAAAATACTTTCCAGATGAAAAAGTATTAATATTAGCATAGTTCTGATATTAAAATGTTTGTTTATTAACTCAACAAAAATATCATTAGGATCAAAGCTAAATTCAAGATGAGATCATCCAAAGATACTTCGTTCTGAATTGCCTATATAAACTCTCCAAATTATTGTTTTAAAAAGGAAGATACATCCCATGATGATTTTCTCTTTCTACTTTTGAATACAAACTTAGTATTGGTTGTTTTTAAACACTGAAAAATAGGACAGAAAAAATAGGAAAAGAGATCGTGGAGAGGAACTTTGGAGCTTCAAATTATGAATATTCAAATAATGAATTTTCCCCCATTTTTTTCTCTTCTCTACAGTCATTTTCATTGATTTTAAGTATTTATATGTCAATGTTTATAATATGCACTTTTGGTTGGCCTTTGCTACATTTTTAATCAAGAATTGGCCATCCCACTTTGTTTCATAAGTTGAGCTGCTAGTTTATTCTAAATAATCTTTAAGTGGAATTCTTGAGTTTTAAATAAAATTTCCTCTTAGGTGTCTTTCAATTTCTAGCATAATTTGAAAGTTACCAATTAAACAAATTTGAGTCTGCACATCAAGAATAGTTCAGTTGCCAACAAAAGATGTGAAGGCAACCAGAAATGAAGGTACTTTGTACTTGTATTTCATTTTGATTCCCTGGAAACAAATAAGATTTTAATGGGAATCAGTATAATGTAATAATTAAGATCACAGACTCTGGAAACAGACTTTTTTTTTCCAAAATCTGGGCTCAGTAATAACTAGATGTGTAATATCTTTCAGACTCAGTTTCCTGATATATAAAATAAAGATAACAGTACCTACCTGATATAGTATCAGTGAGAATTAAATGAGGTTAATATATTTTAAATGCTTAGGTTGGTTCCTGTTATAAATATTCATTATATTAGGTGTTTTTTTTTTTTTATTATTATTTCCCTTCCTGGGATGAACTATTGTGCTTTGGGGAAATCAGAAAAAGAGAGAACCGTGTGTTGCTGGGATTTGGGGTTTTCTTGTATCATAGGTGTGTCATCAGATGCTGAATGTGACTGTCGCTGCTTTCTTCAACTTTGGGTTGATCCCCAAAAGACTGGAAGCAACGTATAAGCAAGACTGAAAGCAATCCCAAATATCCTAAAATCTAAGACGTTACAGAGATTATGAAGCAAATTCTGCCAGCGCATTACTCATTTCTAACTTACATTAAGTGAAAAAACTGCAAGTCTGGGGCTAAAGAGTCTGATAGAGAATTTTCTTTGGGCAAAGTTGTTGGGATGAAATTTTGGTTTCTCTTCACCACAGGTAAAATGAAAGGAACCAGCCAATAACTGGAGTAAAACAGTTGCCATGATAAATCTAAAGAAAAAAAAAAAAAACTGACCAAAGTCTGGACACAAAGAAAGGGCTGCTTTGAGAATTCCCTACATATTCATCAACATCAAAATATGTGATGCTGTAAAACTAGCCATGAACTCATCAAGAGAACCCACTTTGAGTCATCTTAAAAAGCAGACAATCTAACATAACCACTAGGTAAGGCAAAGGGCCCCCAGCAGTGGGTTGACTGGAGGAATCCCAGAGACTGGATTGGAGTAAAAAGTAGCCAAGCAAAGACAGCATGGCCCTCATCAAAGAAGCTATACCCACGGATTCCCAGGAGGCAAATCTCCAGGGAAACCCACAAAAATATCCTACAAGTGAGAGTCGGTGTTGGCATTGTCACACTTAACAGACGCCAGCGAAAGATTCAAGTGGCACAACGAAGGTAAGATTTCCCTGGTCTTTGTCTTGCCTGTATTTCTCTATCCCAGGTCTAGAATAACCAAATGCAATTTAAGGGCTGATTAAAAAGGAGTAAAAAATAAGGCAGGGTGCTTCCCAGAGCAGAGACTTTCCTACCTATAGAAGGGACAGTTTAAATTGAGTGATATGTTCAGTTGGTTATTAGACTCTATACTTGCATGCAGTTTAACGAAGAAAATACAAATGATTTAAACATAGAAAAACTGAACCTCATTCAGATTAACACCCACGCAAATTAAAACCATAAAAGACTTTATTTTCACTTATTAAGTTAGCAAAGACAAAAAAAAATTGACACTGTGCTGGAAAGGATGTGTGAAGGAGATACAGCTACATATGAATGGTGGGTGGGTAACTGGAACAGGTATGTGTATAAAGAAATTAATGTAGAAGTATTTTACTGCAACATGATTTGTTATATAAAGTATTGGAAATCACCTTAATGTCCAATTGGCTAAAACCCTGGGTTAAGATATTTAATGTAACCTCATATAAGGGAACACTATGTTATCATTAAAAGTATTAAAGAAAATCTACAGGGATAAATATGAAAAATAATCCAAGATACATCATTAAATGAAGTAAGGCAAGGTGCAGAACAACATATATACTATTCAATCACTGGTGAAAAAATATATCTATATCTATTTTATATGTATGAATCCATTTATGTACAAATGCTCTTAATATCTTTAGAAATTACAGAAAAGTAGTGGTTATATCTCCTGAAAATTGAGTTTGAGGGACAGGGGAAAAAGAGAAGCTGTAATATTCAGTATACATACTTTAAAATTCTGTACCTTGATTATTTGCTACCTACTTATAAAATAATACCACAAAAACTACCAAAAAAGATATTATCTGAATGGGAAAAAAATTGGAAAATCCTTAAAATATTAAGTATCAACTGCAATACAAATCAGATTTCTGTGGTATTCTTAACAACTCACCAAATAAAAATAACATCAAAGACAATATTCTTAATCTGAAAGAGTACACCCACAATAAGGCATATTTGGATACATCTGGGATTGCCAACCCATACCCTTAGAACGTCTAGAACTAAACAGATGTAATCATAGTTCTGATATATTTTGTCCAAAAAAAGAGGACATAACAACAACAACAAATAAAAACTATGACATTCTTTCATTTCATGCTATTTATAAATATTTTTAGTTTATTGACAGCCTAATAGGCCAACTCATTATAATAATCCCAGAGTGGATAAAGAATAAGTTCACCCACTTATTTATGGGAGAAACACTTCATTGTAGGAGGGAAACCACTGCTTTTACATCTTCAAATCTGTCTCATAATGATCTGATCCAGAGCTGGTCATGAACCACTTTAGGAATCACCAAGCTGAGAGCTTTAAATGAAGCAGAAATGTAGACACAGTACAGAGTGTATAATAAAGGTCAATAAGTAAAGCTGAAAAAGTAGGGAAAAAAGAAGGGCAAATTAGGAATATGGAATTAAGAAATAAAAACTACTGTGTATAAAATAAACAAGAGGATATACTGTATAGTGCAGAGAATTAAAGCTATTATATTGTAATTTCAATGAGCATAATCTGTTAAAAAAATTGAATTACAATGTTGTACACCTAAGACTAATATTTTTTAAAACTAGGTAAAAATACATTTAGTCAATTCTGAATACAACATAAGGGGCTTTACTAATAGTTGATACAAAAATCCTCCACATCTTCAAATTTGAAATTATCTGTGTATTTTGATATAATTTATAAATTGTCCAAGAATCTCTTTTAGGTATAATAGGAAGCAGTCAGAAATGGAATTGATGAAGGTGAAAGAGGAAAGTGAAAAAGCTGGCTTAAAACTCAACATTCAAAAAACTAAGACCATGACATACAGTCCTATCACTTTATGATATACAGGTGGGGAAAAAATGGAAACAGTGGCAGCTTTTATTTTCTCGGGCTCCAAAATCACTAAGGACAGTGACAGTAGCCATGAAATTAAAAGACATTTTCTCCTCGGATGAAAAGCTCTGACAAACATAGATAGTGTATTAAAAAACAGAGACATCACTTTGCCACAAAGGTTCACATAGTCAAAGCTATGGTTTTTCCAGTAGTCACATATGGATGTGAGAGTTGGACCATAAGAAGGCTGAGTGCCGAAGAACCGATGCTTGTGAACTGTGGTGTTGGAGAAGACTCTTGAGAGTCTCTTGGACTGCAAGGAGATCAAACCAGTCAATCCTAAAGGAAATCAATCTTGAATATTCATTGGAAGGACTGGAGTTCCTTCCAATGCTGGATGTTGAAGCTGAAGCTCTAACATGCTGAAGCTGAAGCTCCAACAATGCTGACGTTGAAGCTCCGATACTTTGGCCAACTGATGTGAAGAGCCAACTCATTGGAAAAGACCCTGATATGGGGAAAGATTGAGGGCAGGAGGAGAAGGGGGCAACGCAGGATTAGATGTTTGGATGGCATCACTAACTCAATGGACATGAGTTTGAGCAAGTTCCTGGTGATAGTGAAGGACAGGGAAGCCTGGCATGTTGTAGTCCATAAGGTCACAAAGAATTGGACACAACTGAACAACAACAGGCTATTTCTTACTATTCGGGAATCACTTTGTAGAATCTGGATTTTTTTTTAAATCATCATTTCAAAAACTCCCACCTCTTATAAAATTGATAAGAATGTGTTTGTCTCAAAACATTTTCTTCCACAATCAAGCTTATGTTATTGAGAGACTTGACACAGACTCCTTTAAAAAAATGTTTCTTATGTATTAAAAATAACTTTAATACTAACTGAAGAAAATTGGAAGTAGTTATCTACAGGTAAAGGGTGGGAAGCAAGATGAACATCCTCTATCACCAAGAAAGACCATAAACAAATATAAAATTATCAACAATGCTCCAGCTTGTTCACTTGGTAACAACACCCTGCATTGAGGCGTCTCCCTGACTGTCTCTCACAAATGGGCGGTAGGGACCCTGCTCTAGAAAACACATGTCCTTCACTTCCACCCACCTGAGGGACTTCTCTCAAGCACCATAGGGTTGAAAACTACCATGCTCAGGAGCATGAAACATTTTATCTTTGCTGAAACTATATTCTCTTTTTTTGCTTCACAGATTGTTGTTGATGTTTTATTTTTACCATTTTGATGTCAGGGAAGGTTGGCAAATTTAGTACCACTTTCCAGTGACTAAAGAACATAAAATCACTTTCTTACTGATATATTTAAAAGACTCTGTTTAGATTCAAATAATTGGAACAGGTCACATTGGTATTTTAAAATAACTTGTCACACCAAATAGTAGACTTTTCAACCTGTCTAGTGTGGAGATTTGAACAAGCCAGCTTAATTATTATGAAAGCTAATACTAAGCCATATTATAGTTAAAACAGACTATTCGATTTCAAATTTTATATAACTAAGGGCCAAGAATGGCCAAGACAATCTTGAATAATAAAATTGAGGGCTTATCCTACCATGGCTCAGTAGTAAAGAATCTGCCTGCAATGCAGGAGACCTGGGTTCGATCCCTGGGTTGGAAAGATCCCCTGGAGAAGGGAATGGCTACCTACTCCAGTATTGTTGCCTGGCAAATTTCATGGACAGAGGAGCCTGGCAGGCAGCAGTCCATGGGGTCGGAAAGAGTTGGACATGACTGAGCAACTAACACTTTATTTTATCAGATGTCAAAGGTTTTATATAAGTTGTAATTAAAACAAAGATAAAAAATAGAAAACTGAAACAGAATTGAGAGTCCAGAGTGATCCACAGAGATATGCTTACCTAATTAATGACAAATATGCAACTACACACAAGTGAGAAAAAGAGGGCTTAAGAATAAATTGTATTTGTACTAATGGATATCCATATGGAGGAAAAAATGAATGCTGATGCCTAAATGATACAGAAAGCAACTGTACATAGATTGTACACTTAAATGTAAAAGTAAATGATAAAGCTTCAGAAAAAAGGACATATTCTTAACTTTAGGTTGGGCAGAGATTTCCAAACAGATCACAAAAGGCACTAAACACTAAGAAGACAAGTGATAAACTGAACTTTACTAAAATGAGGAACTCACTCATCAAAAGACATCATCAAAATAGTGAAAAATCAACACAGTTAAATATTTTCATATGTTCAGTGAAAGATTTATATTCATAATATATATACAATTTCTACAAAGTAATAGGAGAGGAAGAATGAAAACAGAAAATGGAATAAGCACTTTCAAAAAGAAGATATCCACACAAATATGGTCAATTTATTTTCATTAAAGTGCCTAGGTAATTGAAGGAAAAGAAGGAAAAGACAGTCTTTCCAAAAATAGTGCTAAAACAAATGAGCATTTATATTTTACAAACTCATTTATTTTATTTCTTCATAATTCAAATGAGGTCAATTCAACTAAAAAAACAATTTTGAACCCTCACCACATGCCAGTGATTGCTTATGAGGTGCAACTGATGGAAAATTTTTAAGTGAAAGATACTAAGTGAAAAAAAACTCTCAATAAAGCTTAGTTTTGTGAAATCATCTTAGCAAGGTGCACTATTCAAATATACAAGTCAGTTGAGATATGAAATGAACATCTCATTGAAAGTATTGAGAGGAAATGAAGACTGGAGAGCTATAAAGGGCTATTCTTCAAAGGGAGAGGATTCTAGCAAGCCATCTGCAAGAATGGCATGCTATGCAAAAGCAATATAAAGCCTCCGTCCAGAAGAACCTAAAATAAGGACTTTGATATTAGTATCATAATATATAGCCCAAGCATCAGCTTTTAATTAAATGAGCATGACATAATCTGGCAAGAAGTATTTCCCTCTCATTTAAAAAAGGAAAAACATAAAATCCCCATTTCAAAACAAGAACTGCAATAGCAGACAGGGTCACCATGATTTAAAAAAACAAGGAAAACATACATAAAATGAGTACATACATTTTTAAAGCTTTAGGAACTTTGAGCTTCAGTTAGTGTAAATCGCTTATTTTACAGTTAAAAAAATGAGATCTGCAATGATTTTTCAGCATCAGATGTAAGCTGGGAATCTATAGTTTCTGACTGCCAGTCTACTTTGACAGGATGCCTTTTAAAACTTAAAATACGTCAAATAAGTTAAACCATTTTTCTAGCCTCAATGATGTGATGTTTATATATTTTCATAGATGATTATGAAGAAACAATCCAAATAGCATATACTATCAGTATTGGTGTACCGAAGCTTAAAAAAAAAAAAAAAAAACCAGTAGATTTCCTAGTCTAGAATTGTTTCTATAGACCAAGTGAGCATTCTAGCAAGACAAAGCAATTTAGTATAATAACGGGAAGAAATTTCCTCTAAAAGCTTCATTATTCTTTTAAAGATACTAGAGAGCATGCGTAAAATCAAAGAGCACCAGACTATGGAACAGTTCTGATTTCTGCAATTTATCTTATTGACAACAAAAGTACAATAAAAATACATGTGAAAAACCCTTTTGGCTTAAAAATATCATTTTTTAAAAACTTATTCTCATAATAAGATGCTAGTTTTACTATGAACAAATTCAGTGCATTTCAAACAATGAATTCTGGAATATAATGCTAAATTTATAAAAGGATCTTATTTTAAAGCTATATTCTAAAATATATAAAAATATTTAATATCTCTAATAAATATGATTTATTTAAATCCTGAAATTACCATTCTGCTTTGAAAATAATAGAATTCATGCTTTAAATATATGCTTACTATTTATAGGGAGACAAGAGAGCTTTGGATCCATAGCTAGAAAAGGTAGATTTAAGTTCCACATATATTATTAAATTGCTACGAACTTTAGCAACTTAAATCTCTGTAAAATCTGGGTTTTTGTTTCCTTTTCTAGTAAAATAAAATAATATCATCTTCAAGGGCACTGTTAAGTTTAAATTAAATATGTATATAAAAGTTTATCAAAATATTTTATTTGTTTAAATCCTTATTCTATTAATACATACATTATTAGTTTGTATTGTCTGTAAAGAGAGGGGATTAATGAATGAGGCTCTCAAGGCCATTTTAATAAAATAGTCCAGTTTGCCATATGTACCAAGATAAGAGTCACAAACTATTATATCACCATATGGCTGAAAATTTTCATAAAAGAAATTCAGTGATTATTATTACAGATGCGTAAAGAGAAAATAGTACAATGTAAACATGGTAAAATATTTAATTATTTAATGCTTCTGCTTTAATGATTACATCAAAGACTTTGACTATGTGGATCACAACAAACTGTGGAAAATTCTTCAAGAGATGGGAACACCAGACCACCTTACCTTCCTCCTGAGAAATCTGCATTCAGGTCAAGAAGCAACAGTTAGAACTGGACATGGAACAACAGACTGGTTCCAAATCAGGAAAGGAGTATGTCAAGGCTGTATATTGTCACCCTGCATATTAACTTATATGCAGAGTACATCATGCAAAATGCCAGGCTGGATGAAGCACAAGCTGGAATCAAGATTGCCGGGAGAAATATCAATAACCTCAGATATGAATATGACACCACCCTTATGGAAGAAAGCGAGGAAGAACTAAAGAGACTCTTGATGAAAGTGAAAGAGGAGAGTGAAAAAGTTGGCTTAAAACTCAGCATTCAAAAAACTAAGATCATAGCATCCGGTCTCATCACTTCATGGCAACTAGATGGGAAAACAATTGAAACAGCGAAAGACTTTATTTTGGTTTAGTTGCTAAGTCATGTCCGACTCTTGTGGCCCTGTGGACTGTAGCCCACCACGCTCCTCTGTCCATGGGATTTTCCAGACAAGGATACTGGAGTGGATTGCCATTTCCTTCTCCAGGAAATCTTCCCGACCCAGGAATCAAACCCAGGTCTCCTGCATTGCAGGCAGATTCTTTGCCGACTGAATTATGAGGGAAGCCCAGACTTTATTTTGGGGGGGCTCCAAAATCAGTGCAGATGGTGACAGCAGCCATGAAATTAAAAGATGCTTAAAAAAAAAAAAAAAAAGATGCTTGCTCCTTGCAAGAAAAGCTATGACCAAACTAGACAGCATGTTGAAAAGCAGAGACATTACTTTGCTAACAAAGGTCCGTCTAGTCAAAGCTATGGCTTTTCCAGTAGTCATGTACAGATATGAGAGTTGATCTATAAAGAAAGCTGAGTGCCGAAGAATTGATGCTTTTGAACTGTGGTGATGGAGAACACTCTTGAGAGTGCCTTGAACTGCAAGGAGATCCAACCAGTCCATCCTAAAGGAAATCAATCCTTAATATTCATTGGAAGGACTGATGCTGAAGCTGAAACTCCAATACTATGACCACCTGATGCAAGGAACTGACTCATTTGAAAAGACCCTGATGCTTGGAAAGATTGAGGGCAGGAGGAGAAGGGGACGACAGAGGACATGATGGTTGGATGGCATCACCTACTCAATGGACATGAATTTGAGCAAACTCTGGGAGATGGTGAAAGACACGGAAGCCTGGCGTTCTGCAGTCCACAAAGAGTCAGAGATGAATGAGCGACTGAACAACAGCAGGTATATCTCTGAGAGAAATAAGGACACAATTTGCCAAAACTAAGTCGAAAAGTCTTCATAGAAATTATAACAGCCCCAAGCTAAAAACACACTAAATGTTCATCGTAAAAATGAGCAATCAAGGTTATACAGTAAGATACTACACTGTAATAAAAAAGCAAAAATAAGTATACATGTGAAAAATTACATGAATCTCACTGATATACATTGAGCAAAAGAAGCCAGTTACTATAGCATTCATTCTATATCATCCCATTTATATGTAGTTTCAAAAAAAAAAAAAAAAGGCAAAACTCTATTTAGTGATTAAGCTAGAATCACTACTGCAAGCATAATTCTGATATGTAAGAAAACTAACACATGTCATGGTTTTTGACACTGGGTAGCAGACAGAAGCAGGAAGGTCTAGAAGAGAGTATTAGCGAAGGCTGGAAAGAAAGAGGAAAATTTTATTGGAATGGGAAGAAAAGATGATTTAATGTACTTGGAAAGGCCATGGAAAGCTTTCTAGGGTGAACATTCTATATCTTTGTAGAGCCATGGTTACTTTGGTATAAACATTTGTTAAAACTGTACCCTTATAGTCAGTACTTTTTGTTGCAAATAAATTAGACCTAAATCTTTTAAAACTAAAAAAAGATACCTTAAAAATTTATTAAGGAGTAAATTTTAAAAGATTTTTTAAAATTATTTTCTAATATAAAATACTGCTATGTGTTGTAGTTTACAAGTTGTGAAAAACACAAATCACTACGGATTTACCATATGTTATGGTTTTTCAAATATCATGAGACCCTCACAGCTCTAGTTTATAAAAATCACACTGTGATTTTTCACTTATCTCAGTGCTGGCCATCAACCTCCTTGAATCATCCATGTTTTTCTATAGTTTCTAATGTCATAATGCTAAGAAAGCTCATGCACACATCTGTAACAAACGTACATGAATCATGTTCAGTTCAGTTCCGTTCAGTCGCTCAGTCGTGTCCGACTCTTTGCGACCCCATGAACCGCAGCACACCAGGCCTCTCTGTCCATCACCAACTCCCGGAGTTCACCCAAACCCATGTCCATTGAGTCGGTAATGCCATCCAACCATCTCATCCTCTGTTGTCCCCTTCTCCTCCTGCCCCCAATCCCTCCCAGCATCAGGGTCTTTTCCAATGAGTCAGCTCTTTGCATCAGGTGGCCAAAGTATTGGAGTTTCAGCTTCAGCATTAGTCTTTCCAATAAATATTCAGGACTGATTTCTTTTAGGATGGACTGGTTGGATCTCCTTGCAGTTCAAGGGACCCTCAAGAGTCTTCTCCAACACCACAGTTCAAAAGCATCAATTCTTCAGCACTCAGCTTTCTTTATAGTCCAAGTCTCATATCCATACATGACCACTGGAAAAACCATAGCCTTGACTAGATGAACCTTTGTTGACAAAGTAATGTCTCTACTTTTTAATATGCTGTCTAGGTTGGTCATAACTTCCCTTCAAAGGAGTAAGCATCTTTTAATTTCATGGCAGCAATCACCATCTACAGTGATTTTGGAGCCAAGAAAAATAAAGTCAGTCACTGTTTCCACTGTTTCCCCATCTATTTGCCATGAAGTGATGGGACCGGATGCCATGGTCTTAGTTTTCTGAATGTTCAGCTTTAAGCCAACTTTTTTACTCTCCCCTTTCACCTTCATCAAGAGGCTCTTTAGTTCTTCTTCACTTTCTGCCATAAAGGTAGTGTCATCTGCATATCTGAGTTTATTGATATTTAACCCAGCAACCTTGATTCCAGCTTGTGCTTCCTCCAGCCCGGTGTTTCTCATGATGTACTCTGCATATAAGTTAAATAAGCAGGGGGACAATATACAGCCTTGACATACTCCTTTTCCTATTTGGAACCAGTCGGTTGTTCCATGTCCAGTTCTAACTGTTGCTTCCTGACCTGCATATAGGTCTGTCAAGAGGCAGGTCAGGTGGTCTGGTATTCCCATCTCTTTCAGAATTTCCCACAGTTTATTGTGATCCACACAGTCAAAGACTTTGGCATAGTCAATAAAGCAGAAATAGATATTTTTCTGGAACTCTCTTGCTTTTTGTGATCGATCGGATGTTGGCAATTTGATCTCTGGTTCCTCTGCCTTTTCTAAAACAAGCTTAAACATCTGGAAATTCTTGGTTCACGTATTGCTGAAGCCTGGCTTGGAGAATTTTAAGCATTACTTTACTAGTGTGTGAAATGAGTGCAATTGTGTGGTAGTTTGAGCATTCTTTGGCATTGCCTTTCTTTGGGATTGGAATGAAAACTGACATTTTCCAGTTCTGTGGCCACTGCTGAGCTTTCCAAATTTGCTGGCTTATTGAGTGAAGCACTTTCACAGCATCATCTTTTAGGATTTGAAATAGCTCAACTGGAATTCTATCATCTCCACTAGCTTTGTTCATAGTGATGCCTCCTAAGGCCCACTTGACTTCACATTCCAGGATGTCTGGCTCTAGGTGAGTAATCACACCACTGTGATTATTTGGGTCATGAAGATCTTTTTTGTACTGTGCTTCTATGTATTCTTGCCACCTTTTCTTAATATCTTCTGTTTCTGTTAGGTCCATACCATTTCTGTCCTTTATTGAGCCCGTCTTTCCATGGAATGTTCCCTTGGCATCTCTAATTTTCTTGAAGAGATCTCTAGTCTTTCCCATTCTATTGCTTTCCTCTATTTGCATTGATCACTGAGGAAGGCTTTCTTATCTCTCCTTGCTATTCTTTGGAAGTCTGCATTCAAATGGGTATATCTTTCCTTTTCTCCTTTGCTTTTTGCTTCCCTTCTTTTCACAGCTATTTGTAAGGCTTCCTCAGACAGCCATTTTGCCTTTTTGCGTTTCTTTTTCTTGGGGATGGTCTTGATCCCTGTCTCCTGTACAATGTCACGAACCTCCGTCCATAGCTCATCAAGTACTCTGTCTATCAGATCTAGTCCCTTAAATCTATTTCTCACTTCCACTGGATAGTCATAAGGGATTTGATTTAGGTCATACACAATCCTAAAAGACTTCTCAAATTTTGTTGCTTTGCTTTAAGCTATGTATTTAATTTTTTAGTTTATTTTTAATTGAAAGATAATTTATTTACAACATTGTGTTGGTTTCTGCCATACGACAGCAGGAATACGTATACATATATCCCCTCCCTCCTGAACCTCTCTCCCACCGCCTACCCCAGCCCGCCCCTCTAGGCTGTCACAGAGCACCAGGGTGAGCATCCTGTGTAATAATAACTTCCCACCAGCTATCTGTTTTCCACATGGTAATGTTCATGTTTCAATGTACTCTCTTAATTCTTCCCACCTTCTCCTTCCCCAACTGTATCCACAAGTCTGTTCTCTATGCTGTATCCCTATTTCTTCCCTGCAAATAGGTTCATTGATACTTTGTGTGTTTTAGTTTGGGCTATTGAGTTAAAACTGTTGAGTTTTCACATAGAATGAAGAGGCTGGTTAGTCAAAAACATCCAAAGAAAAACTTTCAAGTGTCAGGATATACGGTGAATTGACAGACAATTATCTAGACTTGGAAATATATTTTGATACACATTTGTGTGAGTACCGCTTTTCAGGCAGGAAGATGACACAATTATCCTATGTTAACAAGGCCAATCACCTTGAATTTCTATTTTTTTTTTATCCTTCTGTGATCCAAATGTACATTCCAGATGGAGCTAATAGCAGTGTTCTGTGTTTTAAGCAGCAGACATTTGAGTGTGCTTGAATGGTGTTCTTTCCACCTATCATGGACTGAACTGTGTCCTCCTCAAATTCATATGTTGAAGTACTAACTCCTTGTACCTCAGAATAGGACTGTGCTTAGACAGGGTCTTTAAAGAGATACTTAAAATTGAGGTCCTTAGGGTGGGACCTAGCCCAATCTCCCTAGTGCCCTTGGAAGAAATTAGGACACAGATGTGTACAGGTACAGAAGACCATGAGAAGATGCAGAGAGAAGGTGGCAAACCAGAAGCCAAGAGAGAGACCTCAACACCTTGACAACACCTTGGCCTCAGATTTCTAGCCTCCCCAGGGCTGTGAGAAAAATCAGTTTCTGTTGTTTAAATCACCATTTCATTGTGCCTTGTTACACCAGCCCTACAAAACTAATACACCACCACGTTACAAAAGAATATATTTGAAGGTAAAAGACTGACTCTCTCTCTCTTTTGGTAAATCTGTCATTTCATGTATCACATAATTTGGGATGAACCACACTGATGTGACGGAAATGCTAGATGACTGAACCAACAGATGACTCTCCACATTGCAATGTGGAGACAAGGCCCCAGAGACCTCCTCTTTCTATAGGTACACTCAAACTTCCACGCATTTGGCAAGTACTTGAATATCCTCACATACCCACCTCAAAAATATGTTTTAACTCTGTCAGAGGCTTAGTAAATAATCTCAGGTCTTCTACTTTAATGGTCTGTTCTTGCCTGGAGCATCTCATGGACAGAGGAGCTTGTCCATGGAAGTCTCCAGGCAAAAATACTGGAGTGAGTGGCCATTCCCTTCTCCAGGGGATCTTCCCGACCTAAGAATGGAACCCGGGTCTCCTGTATTGGCAGGCAGATTATTTACCACTGTGCCAGCTAGGAAGACCCCTAAAAATATTGGCACAATATATTTTATAATATTGGCAGAATTTAGAAATTGTGTAAGGTAGGTAGAATGGGAAGAACACTGGACCCAGAAATCTGACTTCCTAGTCCTTCTTAAGACTAAGTGCCTCAGGTTAGACAATTTGCTTGTTTGGGGTGGTTATTCGTTTCCTTATTTATTTTTTGTTTTAGGCCACGGAATCTCAGTTTCCTGACCAAGAATCAAACCCTGGCCCCCTGCACTGGAAGCATGCAGCCTTAACCACTGGACCACCAGGGAAATTCTGGGATAGTTCTTCTTCACATCAGTGATTCACAAGATGACTAGAATTCAGTATGCTCTGGAGGGCTTGGTAAAGAGCCCAACTGCCAACGCAGGAGACATAAGAGATGCGGGTTTGATTCCTAGGTTGGGAAGATTCCCTAGAGAAGGAAACGGCAACTGACTCCAGTGTTCTTGCCTGGAGAATCCCATGGACATAGGAGCCTGGTGGGCTACAGTCCACGGGGTTGCAAAGAGTCAGACATGACGGAAGCAATCTAGTACATAGCCTAGAGGTCTTTGTAAACAGCCAAATATACGGGACCTACACCTGACTCTCAGACTTGTCTGGACATGGGAATTATCTGGAAGACTAAAAATTATGATATTTAAAGTCCGTCCTTCAAAGATTCTGATTCAATTGGTTTAAGTAGTTTGAAATGTGGCCCTGGCACTGGGATTTTTAAAAGCTCCCTCCTTCAAACATGACATCCACTGCTCTGGAAAGTGTGACTTAGTCGGTCTGGGAAAGAGCCTGGCAACTAGTATGTTTTAATTCATCAGGTGATTACAGTGCCCATGAACTCCTTTGATGATTTCCAATCACAAGCATATGATGCAAAGACAAAATAATGCTTCTTCCGCTTTAAATTTAGCAATTTTTTTGACTTTTTATGAGATGCATGGTACTAATGAGACATTTCAAAGCAAACTTTAAAAAAAAATATTTAAGCATGGTTGTTTACTCAGAGGCTCATTAATGAAGTGTGTAATTAGAGAGTATGAAGTTTTAGATCTCCTGTGAGTCAAAGACCTTTTGAGTGTTTCCCAAATGTGCCTATGTCAGGAAGGAGGCTCTGTGAGAAATCAGAATGGAAACTGTGTTACCATCCCAGTCCCAGCTGTGTAATGGATGCAATTATTTCAGGAAGGAACACGTGCAAAGATGAAGGCACAGAACATAATTGCTTCTATGACAGTAGTTTCCTAGGGTAGCAATTCAAACCAGCATCTCCCATTAGTCTAAAACCGATTATATAGTTTTCCTTTTCATTCATTTTTTTTTAGGCTTTTCCTGTATTTGAAGCTTTCCAAAGGGTATTTGAATGATCTAACATTAACCACCTTCATACTGTATTTACCATTATTATTAGCACAGCGGATGATCTTTACAACTTAGCAAAACTCCAAGAAGCATTATTACCGATTTTCTTTAAAAGTGCTTCTAAATCATTTGCCATTTCTTTTAATTTATATCCCAGTCAGAATTATTTTCAAGTGACTTTTTAGGGTCTTCTACCTTAAGTTTAAAGATGACTACAACTAATGTCATGATGAAAGCGAATCCTGAACTTTTGAAGTGTTACATTTCAGTTTACACAATAGAAAGATTAAAGGACAGATTAATCAGAAAGATTAAAATACGGTGACAAGGCCAAAGATAATAGTGGAATGAGACCCCACTTTGAGTTCCCGCAAACAACTACATAAGTATCAGAAGGGAATTAGGTGGAGGAAGAGGGGGGAGCTGGTTTATAAATATCAATGAAAAAAATTGTTAGTTTTTGATTGAATGAAAGATATGTAAATGTCCATATATAACCTCTGTAAGAGTGAATTCAGTTTTAGCCTGTCTTAACAGAAATGTCTAGAATTGAGGCAGTAATCATTCTGCTCAATATATTACTTACCAAATCAATCTTATAGTATTACATTAAATTCTAAAAAAGACTTCACCATATTATTAAAAACACACCAAAAAGTGGACAGAGAATTACGCTGTGTGATCAAAATGACAAAAAAAGACCTAAATGTAATTAGTAGAAGGCATACTGTGAACCAAAATAAAGGAAAGCTTCTAAGAGTCTGCATCTGAGAATTCAAGAAAGCCCCAGCACTAATCACTGGAGTTATTTATGCACAGGCTGAAAGACATCTGACAGGGAAAACACAGAAGAGATTTATGTAGAGACAGGGTTAGGCTAGTGACAAGGTATATAAACATTATCACATTTCTGCGATTTTACAATCTAATGAAAGAGCAATTGTGTTTTCTAAATTATCAGGATAAAAACATCACAAGTTACCGTAGTATCTCTGAGTGCTCAGAAAGCTCAAAATATAAAAATTTAAGTTTCCTTTATAACATTAAAATAGCTGCTCTTACTTTTTTTCTTTAAGGCCCTTGAAATGTTACTGACCAAGTTGAGTTTTGTGAGAAAGGCATCATTTTAATATCAACCCTTCTATTAGCAATAGACTGCTGTTAAAACAACTTGTTCTTAGTTTAACATATCACCTCACTTTAAAGACAAAGGATTTCTCCTCCTAAACTTCAAAGAACCATTATTCAGAAAGTGAAAAAATACTGTTTACCATGACAGATCTTCTAGAACATACAATGGGGAAATATTGAATTTTCCTATACCAGTTCATTAGATAGATTTTAGCACCTTTAAGTATGCAGAAGACTGGAAGCCTTCCTACTTTCCCCAAATCTCCAGACCTGGAGAGAGAAAATTAAAATACAGATTTCTAAAGAATTAGTCCTAAGCTCTCTTCCTCTTTTACTTTAGAAAAATCATGGCTTTTTTTTCTTTAGCAGTTTCTGGTTTTCCATGTACTAATAGCAGTTGCTTCATATTATTATTATTCCCTCTATAGGAAGATACTTCATCTCTTCAGAGGAATTCTGCAATCTTCCTGTGCCAATCTAGGTGTCTGGAGAAAAAGATCAGAAGAAATTAAAACAGCCTGTTCTCACCCTGCCTTCCTCAAACAATCAATTTTTCTCTGAGGTTTCTTGACATGTCTAGATAGACTGTATAAAAAAAATAGAGTTTTGGGGACAAATTTCCCTCTATGATTAAAACCTTGGTAGACAAGGGAAAGAGAAAAAAAAATGAAAACCTTTTAATAAAATAATATGCCACCTGTCCTCATTCCTACTTAATTCAGTGGTTATATATTTAAATTATGTTTTAAAGATTTTAACTGAGATTATGTTAATAGGTGGAAGTTAAACACTCCATGGTTTAACCTTTTAGAATATGACAGAAGTTCTGTAGACTATTTTTAAAAATATGATCAACTTAGGACCATTTTCATGTATGTGATAATTTGCTTTTCATTGACCAGCCCTGTCTAACTAATTCCCTACAACACTGTTTTCACATCCTCTAAGTCTCTTTGTCACTCCTACTTTTGTTTTCCCACTTACAGAACCACTGTACCACAGTAATTTTTCTAAAATATTTATCATAATGGGAGTGGGAGAAAAACAGGCTGGTACAAATGAAGTCAGCTTTCTTTGTCATCAAAATCTGTTCCTCATGTCTATCCGTATATTTCTACTCTTTTCACGTGTACCCTAGCCAAAGAAGTTATTTATTTTTGGAGTATACGTCATTTATATCAATCTCTCTGTCCAAAATGACTTTCTCAATGTCTTTGTCTAGAGAATTCTGCTTCGAAGGCACAGAATAGCTTAAATACCTCTAATCTTTCTCATTTTATTCACTGAAAACAAAAGGTTACATTTCTCCCTGTTTTCACAACACTTTCTACATGTCTCTAAAACTTGTCATCTTTATCATAGTATCGCTACATTGCATCTTAATCCCAGGCAATAGGGTAATTATTAATATTTCATAGCGTATCAGCACCCTTCCTTAATCCCGCCCATCCTCTTAACCCCAACAATATTATCACCCAGGCCCTTTTATTCCCAGGACTTTGTTGAGTGTCTATTACATATTAGCTATTTGCTGAATGTTAATGTAAATTCATAATTTATTTTGACATTGGTAAGATCATAATGAGTGACAGAATTCCCATATTTTTATTAAAACTAATTGTCATAAAATGTTATAAATATCCTGAGAGATTATTTTATCCAATTTTTATATTGTATAGAGAAGACCAGAAAAGTTTAACAAGTATTTATTGCATAGATAGTATTCCAAGCCTATTTTATGTGCCAGAGATAAGTTATTTGTTTTAACAAGGATTTAAATGAATTGTATTTGTGCAGCCTACATTTTGTGAGGGTTTCCCTGGTGGCTCAGCTGGTAAAGAATCCATCTGCAATGTGGGAGACCTGGGTTTGATCCCTGGGTTGGGAAGATCCCCTGGAGAAGGGAATGGCTTACCCACTCCAGTATTCTGGCCTGGAGAATTCCATGGATTGTAGACAATAAACAAATAAGTAAATGCTTGGCATATTATGATGTAATATTTGATAGTGATAATTATCATAAATGCACTGGGAATCGGGTGCAGAGGGAAGTGGGAGGGGGGATCGGGATGGGGAATACATGTAAATCCATGGCTGATTCATGTCAATGTATGACAAAAACCACTACAATATTGTAAAGTGATTAGCCTCCAACTAATAAAAATAAATGAAAAAAAAAAAGATTACCTAAATAATTTGCTCAAGTTCACAATGGTTGCAAACCTGAACTTCAGCCATGGTCTCCTGTGTCTCAGTCTAGTGTTGTGTTAACCAACAATTACATTCTATCTCTAAATCAAGCACAGTTTTTACAGGACTAAATTGAAGTTATTGTCCAAAGTAGCAATTAAGCAACAGTCTGTATGCGAGTGTGTTCAGTCGTTTCAGGCATGTCGGACTCTTATGGACTATATAGCCTGCCAGGCTCCTCTGTCCATGGGATTCTCCAGGCAAGAATACTGGAGTCTACTGCCATGCCCTCCTCAAGGGGATCTTCCTGACCCAGGGATTGAACCTGTGTCTCTTGTGTTTCCTGCATTAGCAGACAGGTTCTTTACCACTAGCACCACCTGGGAAGTGTATACAGTCTATATAGGTGAAGGGAAATTGTTAGCTGCTGTAGCAAAGTTATCCCCAAATGACAGTAACTTGAGATAGAAATTTATTTATTTCTCACAAATAGTCTCAAAGTTAAGAGTCTATGTTTCTGGGGAGGCTTATTTGTGCCTATATGTGTTCTTCCACCTCTTTCCTCAATATCTTGAGGCCAAGAACTGGAAACGGTTACAATGGTTTGTGCTCACTTTCCATTGGCTTTCAACCTGCTAAAGCATACCAGGATGCAAGAGAATCTGGAAAACAAGAGTCTTCAGCTGGACAACTCAGCTCAGACTCTGGAGAGACTAGCGGTGGTTCTAACAGTTCAGGAAGAAGAGAAACACTTAGTCACCTCTGTCTCACTGGGCCACTGTTATTTACTTCTGCTTGGTCTTAGAAAAGAAACCAAGAACGTAGGTTAATAATGAGGTCAGAACTGTTACCCCAAGGACAACGTTATCAAAACAATGAAGCATTTGATGTAAAGAAGCTGGTGACATTCTTTTGGTGAGTAGTGGCCCAACTCCGACTGCCTGAGAAACTCAATACTAAGTTTAAAGAATATCTTTACTTAACTCCCCAAGAAAGATGTGTGAAAAAAGTGAAAAGAAAACAAACATACACATTATAAATAGCATTTGTTTGTGCAGCCAAATTGATGTAGGTGAGTCATACAGCCCAAAGATGAACCATAACTATAATTTAAACTGGCTGTTCCATGCAGTGCTCTAACTCACTTTAAAGACCCAGAAGATTGCTTGCAATAACTGAGGTTACGTATTATCTTGCCACGGAATTGGCAGGGAGGGCAGCTGCATAAAACTGGTCATTTAACACTCCTCTAGCCATTCAAACAAAGTTGCTGAATCACAGAGATGTGGATGGTAATAGACTGGGGTCAACTGATTCAACTTCCCGTTTGTCAGAAGGAAGTGCATTTAGTGTTTTCAACAGACACTTCTTAGAGTTATAAAGAACTTCCTGACACAGCTGCCCATCTTCCAGCCACATCTGAGGAGACACTTAACTCAGGTAGTAGCTATTTAAATAGACAATGATGTTCATAACATCACATCTCTTTATTTCTCTTCCCATTTTCTCCTCTGGTAAATTCACTCTTAGATGAAGGGAAGGAATTAGTCAAATTCTGCCTCCTCTAATGGGAAAAGATCATTATAAGGCTAATGACAGATCTGATGAGATTAGAGCCGAGGCTAGAAGTTCAACCAGATCATGAACTATCTTAGGAAAGAATAAAGAGTTCTCTCATCTTAGCAAAAGAAAAAAAAAAAAAAACTGCAATGCAGGGAATGTTCAAGGTTAGTAAAGATATTTCAAGGCTACAAGGAAAGCACATAGGTGGAAAACAGCCTGAATACTTTATAATAGAATTAGTTAATAGGTGAAGCACTCAGAATTCAGAGAAGCATGATCAAGACTCAGTAAATACTACCTAGAATTAGATACTTAGAGCCAGGAAGAGGAACCAGAAAAATCTAATAAGAAAGTTAAATTCTCTTGACAAAAATAAATTTTCATGCCAAGGAGGTCAAACATTATATTTTTATTGAGTGTTGATTAAGTACTTGTAATTTGCCCCAGGAACTGCTGTCAACATCTTTTCAAGCTGAATAAGATATAGCTCATGCACCCCAGTTTACAGGGTAGTTTATTTCAATATAGGCATTTTTCCCATAATGCAATACACTAGGGGATACAATATTTTTATTTATGGAATTCTGTTGGTGGTCTTGCACCAGAGCAGCTTTGTGAAGATTAATAATCTATCATAACAACAGGAAATAGAGACAATAAGGATGTCTAAGATACAAAGAGCTGGAGAGGACTTGAAAGATAGGTCATTTATTTGAAACAGTAGCTACAAATAAACACATGAGTTTTTCTCATGCAAGTAGGTTTTAGGATATGTTTCTATGAAAGAAAGTGGAAGTTGCTCAGTCATGTCCAAATCTTTGTGACCCCATGGACTGTAGCCTGCCAAGCTCCTGTATCCATGGAATTTTCCAGGCCAGAATACTGGAGTGGGCAGCCATTCCTTTCTCCAGAGGGGTCTTCCCAACCCAGGGATTGAACCCAGGTCTCCCACATTGCAGGCAAATTCTTTACCCTCTGAGCCACCAGGGAAGCCCAATACATTTATATCTAATAGCCCCCCTTTCATACAGAAATACCATTAAATGAAATAGTACTAAACTTTGTTTCTGTTAGTCTATAATTCTAATTGATTCCCTACTCATTTAACTTATATAATAACTTTATGAGGTAGGTTTCATTAACATTCACAGTCTCAGATAAGAAAGATATGTCACAGAGAGGTTAGGTGACTTGCCAAGGGTCAAAGTAATATAGATGAAATAGTCCAGAAATCTCTTCTAGTTGTTCTGATAAAAATCACATAATCTTCCGAGATCAATAAAACAATTGTACTATTTCTTTGAAATCTAAAAATCTTTTAATTTTAAGTTTTAAGCTTGTTTTAATGAAATAGTATAGCTAAAAATTTTTTTAAAAACTTGCCAAGTGAAAGTTATTCTAGCTATCTTGAAATAAAGCATAATTCTTCCCAGAAAATAATTATTTTTTCTTCACTTCAAAATTGTCTTTTTAAAATTACAGGGAAGGCAAACCATTTCATATGATCAGTATTATACATTACAGATAGTAATTTTATATAAACAAATATTGAGGATTGTCTTTCCTCTCTTTTGTGTTACTCTTTACTTCTTTGTTCACCAGTCTGTTAAAAAAAAACCAAAATTCAACTGAGTGAATTTAAGATCAAATGGCTTTATTAAATAAGTCATGAATTGGACAGCACCCCATCTAGCAAACATAAAGTGTTCTGAAGAGCTGTACAAAATGGGAGACTTTTGTAAACAGAACGAGGCAGTAACAGGAAGGAGTGAAGTGTCTATACTTGGGAGATGAAAGGGATAATCTGATGGATTACCTCACTGGTGCTGTCCAGGAAATTCCAGATGGACTGATTTAAGATTACATTCCTGAGAGTGGTTGAATTACAATCGGGTTAGGTATTAAGTCTTGGTTTGCTGACCTCTGGCTTAGCACAAGTGACTTCAAATTGGTCCTGCTGTCCTTCTTCAACAAGTTTAACAACTTGGTTTTTTTAACAACTTAATTTTCTGTTGCTATCATAACAAATTTCCACATATTTAGGTTTAAACCAACTCCTGTATCTCACAATTCTGTTCATCAGCAATCTATGTACAATGTGATTTAACTGTGTCTTCTGTTTAAAGTATACAAAGCCCAAGAACTGATGATTTCAAATTGTGGTGCTAGAGAAGACTCTTGAGCATCCCTTGGACAGCAAGGAGATCAAATCAGTCAGTCCTAAAGGAAATGAACCTTGAATATTCACTGGAAGGACTGATGCTGAAGCTCCAATACTTTGGCCACCTGATGCAAAGCACCAATTTTTTGGAAAAGACCCTGATGCTGGAAAAGACTGAAGACAAAACGAGAAGAGGGCAGCAGAGGATGAGATGGTTAGATAGCACCACCGATTCAATGCACATGAATCTGAGCCGACTCTGGAAGATAGTGGAGGACAGAAAAGCCTGGCATGCTAAAATCCATGGAGTTGCAGAGTCGTACACCACTTAGCAGTTCACCACCACCAACAACAAAGGCAAAATGAAGATGTCAGCAAGACTGCTGACGGCTCTAGGAATACATCTACCTCCAAGTTCATTCAAGTTGTTCCCTAGATTTACTTACTTGTGTTTATGTCCCTGAGGCCCTGCTTCCTGGCTGGTTGTCTGCTGGATACAGGGGTGCAGAGGGGGGCAGTCTTCTCTCCTAGAGTTTGCCTGAAGTCACTCTTGCTTTCCATGTGGCCACCCCTCTAACAATGATGAGTTCAGTCCCTCCCATACGTCAAATCCCTCTGACTCCAGCCAAAAGAAATACAACACTTTATAGTTTCTGCCTTTTTGTTTGCTGGCTTTCTGTTTAAACATAGGAAAACTTCATTTGTTTTATTGGGAAAAAAGGCTATTTTTAATTTTTTTAATTATGAGAAAGCTCATAAAGATGTGATAAAACATTATTGAATAGTAGGCTGACAGATTTTACAATAATCTTTTAAAAAATTCAGCACTAAAGTTATAGTTCTACTTCACATTCCTATTTCTCACTACACTTTAAACAATTTTTCACATGTTACACAAATAACTAAGGCAAACATTTCCTGAGCAGTATAGATCAACCAAAAATATCCTTCATCGTCTTCATTTCCCAAGGAGATGGGAATGCAGTCTAGAATGCCAATAAATGAAGATGCATTTGCTGGAGAAAGTCACTCAAAACACTAAGAATATATCAAACCAAACATTTCAGGGCTTTCTTAGAATGTAGCGCTTCTGCATTAAAATGTTAAACTCATAACTTGGTCGGTTCCTTCTTGTTTTGAAGTTGTTTTTCTCTGTCTGCACATGACTATTAATATATCCTTACTTATAGTCTAAATAATCTATTCTACTTAGTCAAGAAAGAAAACATGAGTCCATCTCTTCATTTGCTTGGACAGACAAACTCTAATGTCATTATTGTTTCTCTTTTTGTTCATACCTTCCATCCAATTCATCCTGTTGCCTCTAACTGAAAACTATATTCCAAATCCCACCTTTTTAGTAATTTCAGTGCAAAATCCTAGCTCAAGTTAACCTCATTCCCCACAGAAGTATCGATGACGACTTCAATCACCTCTTGACTGCTCTGCTAGCTTTAATTCTTGCTGCCCTAAATCCATCCCCCTCTGAGTCAGGAAGACATTTCTAAAATGTTATCTGGGTCATGTCACTTTCTTGCTTAAAATCTTTCAGTGAAAAAATCAACAGGTTTATTGATTTCTTAATCAATAATTCCTCAACAATCCCTTAATGATGATGGTCTCCAAAATTTTCTATGACACATCCCCTCCTACTGATCATTATGTACCTTTCATGACCCCCTCACCTTCCATATTACTCTGCTCCAGGTAACTGGCCTTCACAGCTCCTAAAGTGATGACAAGCTCACAAGCATCTTACTTTCTACTCACTGTCCCTTCTCCTTGATGTCACGCGATACCTTTTAAGTATCAAGTCACATGATGCCTCTTAAGACAGTATTAGCACTCCAGTCCCTTTCTATTTCTTTATCCATGTTTTTCATAATGTAAATTATTTTACTTCATTTCATACTGGTTTACTGTCTTTTTCTATACCCACCTCTTTACATCCACTAACATGGAAACTCCTTGAAGACAAGGATCCTATCTGTCTTACTTATCACTTTCTCCCGAGCACCTGTAACAATGCCTGACCCATAACAAATATTTATGGACTAAATTGTAAAGGACTTTTATGTCTTTAGGCTAACTCTTTTTCCAGTTTAGGGTTAGTGATAATAAAGCTAATTAGTTGAATGTTTAGTATGTGCCAGCCACTGGGCTAAATAATCCACATAATAATAATATAAATAATCTATTTTACTTTATTTAAATGTAACAAATGTCTTGAGGCAAATATAGATATTATTCTTATTTTACAGATGATGAAATCGAGATTTAGGAAGGTTGAGTAATTTGTCCAAGGACACAGCACAAGTAACAAAACTGAATTGTATCTCACTTCAAAAAACTAAGACTAGACTATATCTCAAAGAACTGTATTCTTTTCTACCTCAGTCAGTTGATCTGACCTAAGAGTTCTAACTAACATTAGCATCATAAGATCAAATTTCTAGTTATATATAATAACCAAGTTTATAATAAAATGTGTCTCCATTTTAGTGCTTACTACTTCAAGCAACTAAATCCTTAGGGAAATATATATGGCTTTCTATTTCACTAATTCCTCATGATTTCTTTTTTTTTAAGGTAATATAGTTAAATTTCAATATAAAACTATAACCAATTATAAGCACAAGTCACAATCTTCTCACCTCCAACATTTTCCATTCTCAGCAAAAGCACACCTACTTGTTTGGAAAGTCTTCATTAGCAGGCATTGGGAACTGCACTATCTGAAACGTGGAGAGCACCTCAATGAGTGACTTCACTACATGTAATATTGCATAATAGCAACACTTAGGCTTGATGCCTCCAATTTCTCCTCTAGACAATACAGAATCAGAAACCTCAGATGGAACTCTTTTCTAATCAAAGGGGCAGCATTCCAAATGTCTTTAAACCATTTCTGCAGGTAATTTTTATTTTTTCAAGAAAGTGCCCTTCAAGGGAAGGAGTTCATTATTTCTCTGAGTTTATCCCATATTGTTTCAGTCACGCAGCTGATTTTTGTTCTTCTCCCTTTTCTCTTAAAAGTGATGCCAAAACTGTGTTAGTGGCTTGGATAGTGAAACAGTTGTTATCCTGACCTGCTGTAGAAAAGCATTTATGAAAGATTTGGTCTTCGTCTAAGATATTGCAACATCTTAAGCATAGAGAAAAATAGCATTTAGAAAAATATGTAGGTTCCCTTGTCAAACCAGAATCTAAAGCAATGACATTTAATATTCAAAAGCCAAAACTATTTATATGCTTGCCCTTTAACAGATTTATGACAAAATATATGTAGAGCTGATAGCAGAGGGTGGTATGAAAGGGGGAAAAAATTAAATTAAATAAAATTTATCAGCAGGTAATTGATTAATAGGACAACACAGGAAAATAAAACTATGAAAAGGATTATTCAAGAACATCTAGCTTTTTTTCCCCAAGAAAATGGCATTTCATTTTTTGAATATTAAAACTTTGTTTTGTCTCTTATACATTCTAAGATATCTCCCTACAAAGTAGTATTAAAAAAGATAACAGGCCCAAAATGGAGTCACTTATGCTAAATCCATATCATCAGACCCAAGGCAATACCTAACCTAACTGCCCTGTTAACTTCCCCCAGGAATGTAATCTTAACTTGTCTGGAATTTTCTGGCCAGCACCAGTGAAGGAATATACTGATATATCTTTTTTGTACCCTAAAGGAAGGTGACCTTGCCTGAAACAATCTAATTTTTCCTTGTCCTTCACCCATTTCTACCTATCAAAGTCTTCCACTTGTACAGTTCTTTGGAGCTCCTTTCTATTTGCTAGAAGGGATAATATTCAATTTATGAATCATTGTTTAAAGCCAATTAAGTCTTTAAATTTATTCAACTGAATTTTGCATTTTCACAGTAGCATTCATAAAACATACAATTGATATATTTTAATGGCTATCTATATTAACCTGAATGAAAACATGAAATTCCTACACCAAGGAATATTTTTTTTTTTTTACTTATTTACAGCAATAACAACACAACATTCCTCATAGCCCAGTTTTTTCCCTTCTGGAGTAAAGCTACTTAAGCATATACACAATAGCAGGGTTCTTGTATCACAATGTTAATAACTGGAACTGTGTTTCCCCAAACTCATACATTGTAGTTCTAAACTTCAGTGTTTTAAAATGTGACCCTATTTGAAAATACCATCATTGCAATGTAATTAGATAGGTGAAGATGAAGTCTTCACTGGAAGAAAGGGGGTCTCTAGTCCAATCTAACAAGTGAAGTGAAAGTCACTTAGTCGTGTCCGATTCTTTGCGAGCCCATGGACTGTAGCCTGCCAGGCTTCTCTGTCCATGGAATTCTCCAGGCAAGAATACAGGAGTGGGTATCCATTCCCTTCTCCAGGGGATCTTTCCAACCCAGGTCTCCTGCATTGCAGGCAGATTCTTTACCATCTAAACCACCAGGGAAGCCCAATCTAACAAAATTCCTTACAAAAACGGGAAAATTTGGAGACACATCCATAGAGGGGAGATTATGTGTGTGCTAAGTCGTTCAGTTGTGTCCGACTCTTTGTGGCCCATAGACTGTAGCCCATCAGGCTCCTCTGTCCATGAAATTTCCCAAACAAGAATGCTGGAGCAGGTTACCGTCTCCTGTTCCAGGGGATCTTCCCAACCACTGCAATGACAGGTTGGGTTCTTCACCACTAGCACCACCTGAGAAGCCCCAGGGGGAGGACTAGGTGAAGAGAAACGGGGAGATGACCAATTATAAGCCAAAGAAAGAGGCCTAAAACAAATCCTTCACTCAGAGAGTCTATCAGAAGGAATCAACCCTGCCAACACCTTCATTTTGGACTTCTAGATTCTGGAACCATGAGACAGTAAGTTTCTGTTGTTTAAGCCACCCAGTCTGTGGTACTTTGATAATGCAGCCCTAGAAAACAAATGCAACGATTATCTATAATAGAAATCAATGATGAGCACACTATAAATAAAACCTTAAAAGAATATTGCTGAAGTAGCAGCAAGAGTCCTTAGTCTAGAGTTCATGTATGTAAAGATATGGATTTTGTAATTACTGCATTTATTAGAAAGATTGAGGGGGAAGGAATCAAGTTTTTAAAATCCAGAGAAAAGAGCAAAAAAAGTTTTTTTAAAGAAACATAAAGGAATTTTTCAGCAGAAAATGAAATAGCAAATTAAGAAGTAAATTTTAATGAAATTTTAAAAATATTTATCTATTTATTTAGCTGCACTGGGTCTTAGTTGTGGCATGTAGGATCTTTAGTTGCAGCATTCTGGATATTTCAGTTGTAGAGAGATACTACAAAGTCTAGAGATAGACTACAAAGTCTCAGCAGTGACTTGTGGGATCTAATTCTCTGACCAGGGATGGAGCCCTGTCCTCCTACACTGGGAACTCGGAGTCTAAGCCACTGGACCACTAGGAAAATCCTAAAAAGTAAATTTTTTTTTCTTAATTGACATACAACATTATATTAATTTCAGGTGTATGACAACAATATTCGTACATAGTATGAAATGATCATCACAATAAGTTTAGTTAACATCCATCTGCACATATAGCTACAAATTATTTTTCTCGTGATGAGAACTTTTAAGATCAATTTTCATAACAACTTTCAAAAATATATAGTACACTGCTGCTGCTGCTGCTGAGTCACTTCAGTCGTGTCCGACTCTGTGCGACCCCACAGACAGCAGCCCACCAGGCTCCCCCGTCCCTGGGATTCTCCAGGCAAGAACACTGGAGTGGGTTGCCATTTCCTTCTCCAACGCATGAAAGGAAAAGTGAAAGTGAAATCGCTCAGTCGTGTCCTACTCTTAGCGACCCCATGGACTGCAGCCTACAGGCTCCTCCTTCCATGGGATTTTCCAGGCGAGAGTACTGGAGTGGGGTGCCATTGCCTTCTCCAAAACTAAATTTTAAAATCTGGATCTTTACCAGTATCCCAAGGCAAAAGAAATAAAAGCAAAAGCAAAAATTTTTTAAATGGGACCTAATCAAACTTAAAAGCTTAAACACAGCAAGGAAAACCATAAACAAAATGAAAAGACAACTACAGACTGAGAGGAAATATTTGCAACTGATGCAACTGATAAGGGATTAATTTCTAAAATATACAAGAAGCTCATACAACTCAATATTAAAAAAAAATTTAAAAATGGGCATAAGGCCTAAATAGATATTTTCCAAAGAACATACATAGATGGCTTCCCTGGTGGCTCAGACGGTAAAGCGTCTGCCTGCAATGAGGGAGACCTGAGTTCAATCCCTGGGTCAGGAAGATCTCCTGGAGAAGGAAATGGTAACCCGCTCTAGTACTCGTGCCTGGAGAACTCCATGGACGGAGGAGCCCGGTGGGCTACAGTCCATGGGGTCGCAAAGAGTCGGACACGACTGAGCAGCTTCACTTTCACTTTCAACAGGTAAATGAAAAGATGTTCAACATCACTAGTTATTAGAGAAATGCAAATCAAAACTTAAGATGAGTCATCACCTCACACCAGTCAGAATGTCCATCATCAAAATGTCTACGAAAAGAAAATACTGGAAAGGGTGTGGAGAAAAGGGAACCCTCCTACACTGACAGTGAGAATGTAAATTGGTGCAGCCACTATGGAAAACAATACAGAGGCTCCTTCAAAAATGTAAACTAGAGTTACCGTATGATTATTACCAGGAGCGATCCCACTCCTGGGTGTATAGCTGGAAAACTTCCTTCTAAAAGAAAAATTATATATATATATATATTTATAAAGTCCTGGCTCAGGAATCTTCCTTAACTCCTTCTACAAATGTCCTCATATTATGAACATTATAAAAATACTCAATAAGGTGCCTGGGTGGGAAAGAACATTTTTTTTGTTTAGATTCATTTGCATCAGTCACTTAAAGATTATTTTTAAGTCTTTGGGTAAATTATAATTAGTAGTGCTTTCCTAAGACTAAATCCAAGACTATTATAACAACTTTTCTGAGAAACATTAGAGAAATATGCGAGAGAATAAACAGGTGATGTATACCGAAGCTTAAAAATTGATGGTAATTTTTAAAGCCTATTTATTTTTAAAGGGCCATAAGAAAAATTCATCAATGGAAAATAAAATAAAAAGCAACTTAGTTGTGCAGTAAACTCTGAAAAGAAAGGATGAAGAGGTAGCTAATGAGTTTTCTAGTTGACTCATATAAACTGGAGTTTACTCACGGCTCTGTAATACAAGAAGAATCTACAGTGATATTCTTCTTTAGCACTGTAAGCTTCTTATCCTGTATGATAATGATGGAACCCTGCATGTTTCACGGTCACGGTGCTACTTACTGAGCATGAGTGAGTCACCAGGAGATCACTGCCAAAAGTAACTTGAGACTAGGACAGCAATATAATTTTTCATTTAATCTTGATTTGTAGGATATTATAAAACTGGCAAAAAAAAAATAGATGAAGAATAGAAATCTGTTCTAGAACTGTCACTTCTCAAGGGCATGATAGGGCAGGGACAATAAAAATATCGATTAAGATAGTAAGGAATTATTAGAAAATCATACTGAGAAGCTCCCATATGAGAAATGGTTGAAAAATTAGGACATAAGGAATATTCCAAAGCTAATAACATAAGTAGGGAATGGGAAATATTGGAAATGGCTTGAGAAGACAGTGTGGAATTGTCACTTCATCTGACAGAGCATAAATAGAGTTGGCTCTTCTGAAGAGGTTAGATGTGAAAACTGTAGATGTTAAATATGATTTCATGTATGTTTGATGTGAATTATTTAATAAAATTACTGGGCTGCTGTGGACAATCTAAATTAGAGATAAGTAGAAGTGTATAAAATATAATTCGAAAATCACTTCATGTAATTCTATCAATAACTCACATTCTTGTGCCTTTTTAAAGATGAGAGAAATCAAAAGATGAACTAGGACAGTAGAGCATCATTATCTATATTCACTCAACCCCAAGCCTGAGCACATTAGAAATGGGTGCTATTACAGAACATGTTTTTATCACATAATCATAATGTAATAAATTCTGGGAGTAGAGCTAAAGCCCCCTAATGGGAAAGACTCTTTGGGTTGAGAGGCAACATGGTGGTACTCTCTGACTAAGCTCTCCTCGGTGAAATTTGGGTGAGCATACTTGTTAAGAGTTTATAACAGAGAACTGACATCCTACAAGCAAGCCTCTTTCCCATACATACCTCACTTAGCCAAGTGTCACACTGATGAGTTCACTTCTTCTCGGCTAAAGAGGCTGTAAGGGTGTTTCAAATCAAGATACCCCCTCTCTCAGGAGAGACTGAATGAGAGAGAAGTGATCCAGTATTAAGTGTTCAGCAAGGTGTTCAGCTATGTAGAGTTTAGTGCTTGCTACTCATTAAGTGTTCCTAGGACCAGACCAGGAGCATCAACACAACCTGGATGCTTGTTAGAAATACAGACAGCTGAGGCTGCATCTCAGAAGTATTGAATCAGAATCAGCATTTTAACAAGATCTCCAGGTGATTCATAAAAACATAAAAGAAACCTTACTCTAAATTTCACAAGAAAAAATTTCTTAGCTATTCAATGTTTTTATCCTAGATTCCAGCACTTAGAGAGAAGTCAGTATCATTTACTATTAAGAATGAATGAATAAATTAATTAGTGATTCTCTTCAATGTTTAATTCTCTGGGAAGATACTAATCATTATGAAAAACTGTAAGTTGTAAGTATAATTTAGGCTTAAGAAAATATACTGAGTACTTGAAATGAGCAATGCATGATGCCAAGATTTAGGGGCTATAATGATATACAATTCTTTTAAAAATATTAAGATATACCACAAAATATGTATTCTAATTAAGGATTATATGTCTAATTATATGACAAATATATTGAAATTTAGACAGAATAAAAAATTTAAATCATATGTGTGTTAGTCACTCAGCTATGTTCAACTCTTTGCAACCCCATGGACTGTAGCCTGCCAGGCTTCTCTGTCCATGGAATTCTCCAGACAAGAATACTGGAGTGAGTTGCCATTCTCCTCTGCATGGGATCTTCTCAACCCAGAGATGGAACAGGAGGAGTATCCTACTTCTTTGGCAGAGCAGGCAGATTTTTTTAATGAGCCAACAAGGTGAGCCCAAAGGGTGTCTTTTCCAATGAGTAGACCCTTCCGTCTTGGGTGGCCCTAAATGGCATGGCTCATAGTTTCATTAAATTAGACAAGGCTGTGGTCCATGTGACCAGTTTGGTTAGTTTTCTGTGATTGTGGTTTTTATTCTGTCTGCCCTTCTGATGGATAAGTATAAGAGGCTGATGGAAGCTTCCTGATGGGAGAGACTATGGGGAAAACTGGGTCTTATTCTGATAGGTGGGGCCATGCTCAGTAATCTTTAATCCAATTAAAGATTGGATTTGTTCCCTCCCTGTTGTTTGGCCTGAGGCCAAATTCTCCACCCATGCCTCCCCCTAGATTCCTGCACAGTCACTGGCAAGTCTGGGTCAGTCTCTTGTGGGGTCACTGCTCTTTTCTCCTGGCTCCTGGTGTGCACAAGGTTTTGTTTGTGCCCTGCAAGACTCTGTTTCCCCAGTCCTTTGAAAACTCTGGGACAAAGGCTTCCCTTGAGGCTTATCTGGTAAAGAATCCACCAGCAATGCGGGAGACCTGGGTTCAATCCCTCCGTTGGGAAGATCCCCTGGAGAAGGGAAAGGCTACCCACTCCAGTATTCTGGCCTGGAGAATTCCATGGACTATACAGTCCATGGAGTCACAAAGAGTCAGACATGACTGAGCGACTTACACTTTCACTTTATCTTGGAAGTTCTGTAATCAAATCCCACCGGCCTCCAAAGTCAAATTCCCTGGGGGCTTTTCAGTCCCTTTCCTGGATCCCCAGGTTAGGAAATCTGTTGTAGGTCCTAGAACTTTATTAACAGTGCAAGAATCTCTTTGGTATAATTGTTCTGCAGTTTGTGGGTCACCTGCATGGCAGCTCTATGGTGGGGCTAATGGCGACCTCCTCAAAGAGGGCTTATGCCACACATTGGGTGACCCAGGTCTGCTGTGGCCAGAGTCCCTGTCCCCATGGCTGATCCATGCCTCTGCAGGAGACATGCAAACACTCAAAGGCAGGTCTGGCTCAGGTGTGATTATATCAAAGCTTTAGACTGTGTGCAGCACAACAAACTGTTCAGTTCAGTTCAGTCGCTCAGTCATGTCCAATTCTTTGTGACCGCATGGACTGCAGCACGCCAGGCCTCCCTGTCTACTACCAACTCCCAGACCTTGCTCCAACTCATGTACATCAAATTAGTGATGCCATTCAACCATCTCATCCACTGTCGTTCCCTATCCTCCCACCTTCAATCTTTCCCAGCATCAGGGTCTTTTCTAATGAGTCAGCTCTTCACATAAGGTGGCCAAAGTATTGGAGCTTCAGCTTCAGCATCAGTCCTTCCAATGAATATTCAGGACTGATTTCCTTTAGGATGGGCTGGCTTGATCTCTTTGCAGCCCAAGGGACTCTCAAAAGCCTTCTCCAACACCACAGGTCAAAAGCATCAATTCTTCGGTGCTCAGCTTTCTTTATAGTCCAACTCTCACATCCATACATGACTACTGGAAAAACCATAGCTTTGACTAGACAGACCTTTGTTGACAAAGTAATGTCTCTGCTTTTTAGTATGCTGTCTAGGTTGGTCATAGGTTTTCTTTCAAGGAACAAGTGTCTTTTACATTTTTAAGAGTTATTTTAGCCAATGGGAGTTTGCTCTATGACTCCGGGAACTCAAACCAGGGCTCTGTAACAACTTAGAGGGGTGGGAATTAGTGGGAGGTAGGAGAGAGGTTCAAGAGGGAGGGACATATGTACACCTATTACTGATTCATGTTGAAGTGTGGCAGAAACCAATGCAACATTGTAAAGCAATTATCTTTCAATTAAAAATAAATAAATTTTAAAAATAATCAAAGAACAAAAACAGAAAAAAAATTAGAGCTATTTTATAACTATATCAGTAGTCACAGAGCTTAAACTTTAATCAACAAAATCCCAAATTAGACCCAATTTAATGGCTCCAGCTTATTTCATCTCTGACAAGAGACATTCAAGGATATGAATGTGTTGTCCTAACTAGATCATATCTGACTATGTCAAAGCTCTATAACCAGTTTTCTGTATAGGTTTTCTCTTTCTACCTTAATCTAAAGGACATTTCATTTGGGCTTCTACCTTTCAGGTATCTTAACCAATATTGGTAAAAAGCAATGCTTTTACAGAAAGCCAAATAACACCAAGAGTTTTCCACTCTCCACATAAATCTCTGTGCAACATTATGTATGGAGGTACAACAAGCATGGGATAATTGTAAGTTGTGCATACAATGTCAGAAGACTATTATCGTCACATTCTGAAGCCAGTGTTTTCAGAGAATTTTTTTATAAAGTCAGTACAAGTTAAAATAGAACTCCAGCTTGGTTCCACATAAATTATGGAGTTGGTCAGTCATGGAGATAAAATTACATTTAGAGCTCCCACTGGTATTGTAAGAAGTGAAACTGAAAAGGTATTTTCATACTGAATAACAGGTGTTCCAGATTCTTAATGTTGTTTTCTGAATTCAACCCAAGTCATGAGTTTAAAATAAGCCCTCTCAGAAGTCTGAGAGAGTTGCTTCAGTTGGTTAATAAGCTTCATATTTTCTACCAGGGAGCAACCATGGTTTGAGAGAATTTGGCTCATTAAGGAATAATTATATTTTCTGTGATCTAATTTGAGTTCTAAACTCATGTCTGCATTTGGTTTCAATATTTTTTATCTTAATTTAATACATCTTGCATCCATACTGGCTGTGAGGTGAATTTGCATCATATTTGGCATTTAAATTTTCTCTCAAGATACATATACTTTCAACCAGAAATCATACACATACTGAACATAATGTCTTTTTAACAATGAAACTTCTAATTTATTCTAGCTAGGTTCAGATCTCACTCGGGCATTACCAATTTTTAAGAAAATTAAAGAATTATTCAATTATTACTGGAGACGCTGACATCAGCCCTTGACTTACAGTGTGGAGATCAGTTTTTCTTATGATCAAAACAAATTACAAAAAAATTACAGGGGAACATTTATCCACACTGCAAAGAGAAATTACCAGAAAAGTAATTAACTTTGAACCGGAACCAAGAAGAATCACATGGCTATAGTCTAAAATTTATCTTAAGAAATATTAATTTTATACCATTTGTGTTCTCATTATGTCACTTTATCAAAAGGAAATACTTAAAAATAGAAAACTAAAGTGTACCTCCAAAGCATTACAAATCTATAACTCTTTCTCACAGGAAAGAGCAGATAAAATTCATTGACCTATTCCAAGAATAAAAGAAGAAAGGAGTAAGGATTAGAAAAGAAATTTCTGATTCTCAACTAGCAAGTGAAAAATCTGCCATTTGTTTCTAAAGTTATTTTTTCTTGTTAGAATAAAGCAATCACATCAAAAATGATTATTAAAATAGGAAGAAGAGAGTATAGACAGTATAAAGAATAAGATTGTAGGGCAGGTAAAGCGCCATTTTAATGACTAACACAAAAGTCGGTTCATCTACTTCAAGAGGTAATTGGTGATCAGAATGTTTTTCAATAAGAATCTTATTAAGCAGGCAGCACATTTATTCATTTTCCGAGGCAAAGGCTTTTAACACAACTGAATTTCTTATAAGTATACATTTAATTTATCTATCCTCTTAATTAACCTTCAGAGCAGAGATAATGTTTCCATACAAAACATTAAAAGTCCCTAAAATCAAATCAGGAAAATGCCAATTCTTCAAATGGAATTGAAGCAATACTAACTAGGAGTAGAAGGAACAGTAAGAGTTGCAGAGATGGTTCAACTTACTTGATGCCTAATCACTAGAAAGCAAGTGCAAGTATATCCTCTTTCCTGTACATATTTGCACAGTCTAGAGAATTATCTTCAGATCATCCAGGAGAGCTGTACTTCATGTTACAAAACCAATATCACATATTATAACATGCATGTGGCCATTAGATACAGCAGCAGTAAATATTTTGATTTATTTCACAGACCCTTTAGAGTTGTTATTAGAATATTATATTCTCTCCCCATTTTTTTCTTGTTCCAGAAAGACTATACCTGGGTTTACCTCTGTTTTCTTGGGTTGTTCTTGTTATTTTTTTTTAAATACCTGACAATTGCAGAAGAAAAAAAAAGATAAAAAGAGAAACAAATTCTCTAATCATTCTCCCTTATGAGACAAATAATCTAGCCAGGCTCTGGAAGCCAATAAAATTGCTTGTAAAGTTGTTTTTCTACTCTCAATCTTAAAAAAGGTGGTTGAGAAATAGTACCCAGGTCTTTCTCATGCTTAATCTACCTAAAATACTTAGCACAAAGATATCTAAAGTATTTCAACCTGTAACTTACAAATCTGATTGGCCCATGTCCCACTCAATGTATTATCTCTCTAACATTCCTGTCTGGAGATCTATGAAAACATTTCTCATGACACAGAAAGGTTAACATGATGGAGTAAGATTACACTACTGTTTCCAAATATTCATATCCCCTCTTGTATTTGCATAAATTTCCCCTACCCACTGTCAAACTGCTTTGACCAATAAAATGTGAACAAGAAATATATGCCACATCCTTTCAAATAGAGGCTTTGCAAATAATTTCATGTTCAGTTCAATCTCTTTAGCGTCTGTCCTCTTCCATGACAACAGCTTAACCAAAATAGGGGGCTGCTGCTGTAGCATGGACTTTTGAATGAGAAGATCTGTGGAGCTGACCTCAGTCCTCATCTAGGGAAAGCAAGAAATAAATGTTCATTTTAAAAGACCTTGAGAGTTTGGAGTTGTTTTTCACCACAGAAAAAACCATAGGACTGATATCTAACATTGGAATTTTGCTATTAAATACACACACACACACACCTGGGAGCTGTTTGTCACCACAGCAAAAACCATAGAACTGATACCTACTATTGGAATTTTGCTATTAAATACACACATACACACACACCTGGTACTGGGCTGCAGGCTGTATATGGAGTGTACGGGAAAAATGGCTTCCCTTGGCTCAGATTAAGAATCTGTCTGCAATGCAAGAGACCTGGGTTTGATCCCTGAGTCAGAAGGGAATGGCTACCCACTCCAGTATTCTTGCCTGGAGAATCCTATGGACAGAGGAGCCTAGCAGGCTACAGTCCATAGGGTCACACAGAGTTAGACATGACTAAAGCCATTAACACTTTCACTATAATAAAGTATGAGCCTTCCCTATCCCAATTTGGAAGGCAGAAAATGCACTTGATGAAATTTTGACTTTGGGCAAAGAAGTTCAAAATAGAGTATTACTAGTACAGATTGCTATTTTCACAATTGACAAACACAGAACAGAATCACCCATTATCAATCAAGTCGACAGGAAAGAAAAAATAACAAGTCCAGATACTTGAAAGTGGGACAGTTTCTCATCTACTGTCAGAGAAAAATGTAAAACAGAGAAATGTTTTTGGCTGTTAAAACTGGTTCAGATTTATCCCAAGTAAAACACAGGCTCAGGGGAAAAAACTTTGTCAAAAATATCTGATTGCTTTAAGGTGGCCCCAGGGAAGTTTTCAGTTTGATGAAGTATTTCAGTGGGGAAAGACGAAGGGCCTGGTCCCCCAGAAATCCAGAGTTAGAAGCTGGATAAGTTCAAAATATATCTCATAAAAAGAAACTAATAATATTGGATTATTCTTGGGTTTTGGTTTCCTTGTGTACATACAACTTTATATATCATATTGATATGGTTTGATGGTATCACCAACTCGATGGACATGAGTTTGAGCAAGGTCTGGGAGTTGGTAATGGACAGGGAAGCTTGATGTGCTGCAGTCCATGGGGTCACAGAGTCAGACACAACTGAGCAACTGAACTCAACTGAACTGAAAGTGCCAAGACAAAGGGGATTCCTGCTGAAGGCAGCTTCCTGCAAACAGCTGCTTACGCTAAATGATAGGACAATAAATGATTACTGGATACTCTTCTGGTCCTTACTGAAACTAAGTTTTCCTAACTGAAATACAGGAGCCCTCAGTCAAGCTGATGTTGCAGAAATAAAAAGAAATGTGAAATTGTTGGAAAGCAGGAAAAGGCAACATGGTCAAATAGCCTTTTCCCTGATAGCTTCCTTGCATTTAGTTTCAGTGGAAAATAATATGTTTTAAGACTCCATTACTGTCTGAGCTATGTCATCATGGCCTTATAAAAACTGATGTTTCTTTTCGAGTTTAGAAATTTCAATAGTCCCTCCTTGCCTACTTATGAATTCACCTATCATTTTCCCTGACTACCCCATTTTTATTCATGATTTAAACATTCACTTTAGAAAGTATCACATGAAACTGATAGCTGCCTTTTAGATAATATTTTCTAATTAAATGTTGAAATAGAATCTAAGGTAAAAGATATTCACCCAACTTGCTTAGATATTGTGTACGCTCTTGGCACTTTTAAAACCGAAGCTAAAATAACTGCAATAGCTTATCAGTCGTGTGCTTGGTAGCACTGTCTAGTATGCTAATTTAAAGAAAACAAGCATAATAAATCTCTTTAACATGTGCATATATTGCTCTCCATGTAGAGGAAAAACTTTCTTATTCGCATATGTTACACTAAACCACTGGTTCATTACATGACATCCTAAGGGGTATAAAAGGCATGATGAATGAAATTTGGGTTCACATTTTATTACATTAAAATTCAGCTTTCCTGATTGCAAAGATGTCAATAATTATTGCTTTAAAAGAAAATCCTGGAGTTAAAGAATTTTATATATTTCATCTAAACCAAAAAAAAAAAAAATTACACTATACATGTTATGACCTTGGTCAACCTGTAATTCTGTCCTACAAATTCTTCAGTGAGTCATTTAAGTCCTTTCCACTCAGATTCTATCTCACCATCTAATTAGGGAAGTCCTAACAGGGGATCCGGCCTAGGACAATAAAAACGGTATTCAGCCTTCTGCGGTTAGCAAAGACATTTTTTCAGTCCTTTATTAAACCACGTTTTCTAAGCAAGCAAACAATTTGTGTTGATTCTAAGATTGCTAATGAGTTTCCATTTGAATCAAAAGTTGTAAGCGTACAGGACGAACCTTCTCTTAAACTATGCAAACTTTCAAATCAAGAATACGGCTGGTCTTGATCCTATAGCTCATAGAAAAATCTCTCTGTTGGGTTTCAGGCTAGGCCAAAGTAACCTCCAAAAGAATGAGGTGGTCAAAAGCTAACTCCTTGAACCAGCTCCTGTCCTTTGATTTGTCTTTGATTCTCTTATACCCAAAGAACACATTTTTTAATAACCAAGTCAGCTGGGAATTACAATTGATGAAGGGTTACTTTTATTGTCACCTGCCTCCAAGTTTCTATGCATTTCTCCTATGCATCTCTCTGACTCACTGGGTCAGGGTTTCCCTATCTGTCACCCCTGACAACTCTAGCTAAAGCAAGGTTTTTTGCTCTGAGTACTATCTTCTTACATGATTTGATAATTCATACTTAGATAAGTATATTATTAAAAGTACAAGTTAATACAAATATTCACTTTCTCCACAAATTCTACATTTGTTTTTTTTGCCTTACATGTGAAAACTGACAAAGTTATAACTTTAAGGCAAAATCAGACATATGAATCACTGTTAAACTTACAAAATCCATTTAACTTACTAGTATATGGCAATATTTGTCCTGGAAAAAAGTTTGTTTAGAAATAAAATACTTTATTGGATCACCACTTTTATTAAAGAAAAATAGAATTTGGAATCAGACACCCTATCCCAGTTCAGTTGAGTTGCTCAGTTGTGTCTGACTCTTTCTGATGCTTAGACTGCAGCACACCAGGCTTCCCTGTCCATCACCAACTCCAAGACCTTGCTCAAACTCATGTCCATCGAGTTGGTGATACAATCCAACCATATCATCTTCTGTCATCCCCTTCTCCTCCTGCCTTCAATCTTTCCCAACATCAGGTCTTTTCTAATGAGGCAGCTCTTTGTATCAGGTGGCCAAAAGTATTGGAGCTTCAGCTTCAGCATCAGTCCTTCCAATGGATATTTAGGACTGATTTCCTTTAGGATTGACTGGTTAGATCTCGCTGTAGGACAAGGGACTCTCAAGAGTCTTCTCCAACACCACAGTTCAAAAGCATCAATTCTACTCAGCTTTCTTTATAGTCCAACTTTCACATCCATACATGACTACTGGAAAAATCATAGCCTTGACTAGACAGACCTTTGTTAGCAAAGTAATGGTTCTGCTTTTTAACATGCTGTCTAGCTTTTCTTCCAAGCAGCAAGAATATTTTAAGTGATTTTGTGATTTAAGTGATTTTGGAGCCCCAAAAAATAAAGTTTCCACTGTTTCCCCATCTATTTGCCATGAAGTGATGGGACCAGATGCCATGATCTTAGTTTTCTGAATGTTGAGTTTTAAGCCAACTTTTTCACTCTCATCTTTCACTTTCATCAAGATGCTCTTTAGTTCTTCACTTTCTGCCATAAGGGTGGTTATCTTCTACATATCTGAGGTTATTGATATTTCTCCCGGCAATCTTGATTCCAGCTTGTGCTTCATCCAGCCCAGTATTTCACATGATATATTCTGCATAGAAGATAAA